>NC_080067.1:1262284-2524568 GCF_949987535.1 Balaenoptera acutorostrata
AACAAGCTATGTGGGCAGAGGATCAGCCTCTGTCAGACTTCACCGTTCCTGACACTCAGAAAACAGCCCAAAGTGCCAGCACCAAGACGTGTCTGGCGAAGTGTCACAAGGTAAGAACAGAGGTTTATTCCCCAGAAATTCTGTTGCGGGTATTTTAGGAAAAGTGAGCATCCCAACTCTGTAAAATAAGCAGCAGGATACAAAGTGGAAACCTGAGCGGCTTCTCTCTTGGCCCAGAAGAACTGATGGCCACTGGCCTGGGCAGGGTGGTAGAAGCAACCGGCTTGGAGCAGGCAGGACTTTATGAATGTAGTCTGGGATGCATTCACTGCTTCAACAGGCAGAGACCTCCGGCACCCGTGAGCCCACATAGCCACAGCCCGTCCACGCTGGACCAGACCTTTGAAAATGGCTGCGCTTTCATTCCTGATCTGCATTCTACAAACCCTGGGGGGATCCCTGCCAGGAACCTCCCTGCTCCTTGGGGATCCAATCCCTGGAATACTCTTGTCATTCCCCTTCTTCATGTTTCTAGATCTTGCTAGAGCTTCTGCTGGGTCCCCAGGAACGGAGGTGCTGCAAGTGCTCAAATCTGGCTTTGCCAGCAGTTAGAGGGTCCAGCTGCGGTCTGTGCTGCAACTTACCCAACAGACGAGTTGGTTGTGATGCTAATGCCACCCGGTGTCAAGCCAGTGCCTGCCATGCCCCTATTGTAGGTGTGGCCTGAACTGCTGTCCCCTTCCCGGATGGGCCAAGGGAAGCCTCAGAGCCTCCTCAGTTTCCCTTTCCCAGGTCCTGACCTTTCCGAAGCTCCTCCCATTTCCCAAAGGTGCAGCTGCCTCCTCAGCATGCCTAGCATGACTAGAATATAAAAGATCTCCCGAACTGAGCTGCCCAGGTTTAACTGGTATAGAAAAAAAAAATGCAGCCAGAATTGTTTTAGTGTGCCGCTCTTCGTACATGCTGCAGAACGCCTGTGTAAAGAAACACAGGGTGTCAATTAGGAAATCTCAGATTTTGCATTGTTTGGGGTAAACACAACGAAAAAGGGAAATAGGAGATAATTGATGTAGAAGGAGGAAAAACAGCAAGCTTTTGGTGCTGACATTCTGTGGGCGGACACCACATGCAACTGCAATGGAAGGGGAGACCCACCCCACTGGGGTAACGATGCCCCCGGTGTGAGCGTCCTGAGTGGGGGCAGTGCACGGGCCCAGGGGTGCTTTAGAGTGAACAATGCCACCACCAAAGGGGGTGTCTGCTTTTTCTCCAGGCTGGGGACTGTCTTTCCAGAGGCACTCGGCCAGGAAGCGTATTTTCCCATCTCAAGGACAGGACTTCCTGGGGGAAAATAAATAGCTCTTCCTCACCACCAGGAAAAAAAGCAAAAGAAAATTTAGTCATGCAGTAAGCCAGGTGACGAGAGAGCCACCAAAGAAGTTCTCTTCTGCAGGTGACATGTTTGTATGCACTGGGAGGGGAGCAAAGGAGAAAGAGAATGCATTTAGAGTCTGCAAGGGAAAGGTGGTGATACCTGGATACAGGTAATGTCCAGAGGGATCTAAATGCTAGGTAGCATGTGAGAAAAACAAAATGAACGTAAAATAAATGGGTTGAACAAAGAGGAAGGAGTGGTTACAAAACTTTTGCCAAGTCCCGAGTGAGAAGGGATTTGGTATTAACTGTATAACTTGGCTATGGTGTAAAATGGGTGTGGTTAACTGCTAACTCTGGTAAACACATTGCACTGACTGGTTTATTAAATGAATCATTTTGTTTACATTTTCAAGAGCCTTTGCCCATTTCAGAAATACTTTTGTTTATACCAGGTTCGTCAGCCATCTGGCTTCTACTCTAGTATCAGACGGTGATTGACATTAATGATAATATAGTGGTGACAATGATGATTATAACTGTGGTGGCTGATAGTTATTTAGCCCTTGCTTTGGACCAGATGTTCTATACACATTGCATCATCCTATCCCACCCTCAGAGCTACCCAGAGAGGTGGGAACCACCGTCTTCCCTGTCATAGATGAAGGAATGAAAGCTCAGAAAAGCTTGCTTGAGTCAGCGGCACAGCCTGGATTTTGACCCATGTCTGCCAATTCATAATCTTGGGTTCATCAACATTATAGAATATCATCCCTTGCTGAGTGGCATTGATGCGGTTTACATCTATTCTTGCCTATTAGATTGTGAGGAAGAGAGATTTCACGTGCTACCGTGTTCTCGTAAGTACATTTAATTCAGCCTTCGTTTTTCAAATTGCTTTCCCTGTTATAACTACATATTCAATATTACATGTTTTTAACCATAACATCCACACCTCTATAATTATGTTTGTTAACACAATTTACTGTGATCTCAGATTACCTGTGGAAAAGAACTTCCATAAACACAAAAGAACAATAAAAAGAACAAGTAAATGCCAATGAGAACAGAAACTATATATTACTATCTCATCTTCCAATCTTTCCCTACTTCTTTCTCACTCCCTTAAAAGCTATTTTTTTAAAAGCCTGATCTAGACCACAGTATTTAAATTGTCTTGTGTAGCATGTAAGTGACAAAAACACATTTTTGAGAGAACAAAAGAACAGATTTTCTCTTATCTGTCCAATGTTACCTCCGGGTTTTAGCTTCTAAAAGAAAACTCAATGATTAATAATGAAATAGGAAAGATAAAGTCATCTTTCTAGATTAGGATACTTGTCTGAAATAGTTGGAAATCTGTGTTTTGAGATATGCAAAAATAGGTTCTCTCTCTGGGTTGGAGCATACTTTGATTCTTTTGATCACAATGAAATAAAAGTTCTTGGAGACCAAGAGGGAGAAGCCGGCTATAGTTTCCTCTACCAAATGCAAAGCCCAAAGAATGTTTGCATATTACCCATAGGCTTTTGGCAGGCATTCGCTTTGAAGGTGTAAAAGGTCAATTGTTTGAACAGCTCTGAGCTGTGGAGTAGAAACTGCACTTTTGTGAGTTGGGGTGAGAGAGGCTTAAGGAAACTACAGAAGTACCTTATGTGTGTATGACATTTCTGGGATAACCTTCCAGCAAACGGATAAAATGTAAAATCCTACGTCCCAGACCCACCAGGAAATTTACAACCTCTGCCCACGGCATTAGACCTCGTCCAGGAGAAATTCCCATCAGAACTTCTTTTTATTTATTTGAGAAATAAAGACATAGTCAATCCCTAAATTAAGAAGACATACATTTCAAAATGCAACTTAACAGGATTCCTAAACATAGAAACTTCAAAAAGAGCATTTATGCATGTCATTTTTTTCTCCATGAATATTTTTACTGGGAAAGTTCTTAAAACTTTGGGACAATAGCCACAATTTATTGATACCTTTGGACCCATATAAGAAAAAAAAAATTGAAATGGCAAGAACCAGGAGATTCAGATTCCTATGGAAACAACCTAAGGTTCCCCCATCAATTTCAGTTAATACTAAAGCTCTGTGCATCCCTTTCTCAATTTAAAAAAATGGACTATTTAAGCATATTTGACATTTCTTCCATAAAATAATAAAGCAGAATAAAAGGAGTGTTCTGGGGTGCTATTTCAGATAGAAGAGTTGGTAGAAGCCTCTCCAAGGAGGTAACTTTTGAGCAGAGAAATGATTCATGAAGCTGGTGGGGGGAACAGTGTTCCAGGCAGAAGGAACAGCATGTGCTAAGAGCCTGAGACACCCTCAGCTTCTTTGAGGAAGAGTGAGAAGCCCAGTAAGTGGGCAGGGGAAGGGTGGTAGTGAGAGGTTTAAGGAGGTCAGGAGGGGCCAGACCACGGAGGTCCTCACAGAACATGGAAGGGGCTGGGGTTTATTTTAAGCATGATAAAAAGCCATTGGAGGATTTTACACAGAGAAGCAAGATGGTCTGATTTATTCATTAGAAAAGTCACGCTGGCTGTTGTGATCGCACCAAGGTCACCACCTGCCGTCATCTCTCCTACAGAAACCTACAATACCACAGAATGTCCATCCTTGAGGACTTTGTGCCTTCCTGTTTAGATGTTTGATGACTGAATGAATATGCCAATGAATGGTTCTAGTTGTCCAGATTTTGGCTACCCAAGGCCAAGAATCCAGTGTTATCCCATATTCATTAAAATCTTTTCTCATCAAATCTATTTGGACTTGTTATAGGCCAGCAGACATGTTGTCAACAGAAAGTCCACCCAAATATTTACGGAAGAGGAATTCTAGTTTTCACTTTGTTTCTAAGGGGGAGATAAGAAAAATATACATTTTTCTCATGACCAATCAGTGATGGAGCGAGAATGGGAATCCATGCTCCCTGACCCCTAGACTAGTGTCATTCCTAGTCTACTCTGACACCTTACCCAGCTCCTACTTTATACCGTGATTCTGAGTGGCAAACATTTCCATTCTACACGTGAATCCAGGGCAGTGCCTACAATGAAGCCGAGACCGCCACCTTCCAAAACCACGCTTCTAGGCCACTGTTCACAGCAGTGTACAATTTGGAAATGAAGCAGACCAAGGACTGACATAGGGTTGCTACATTTTGCCTAGCCTGTTACCACCATTATTTCCTAAAAGTGACATGTTCACCATGAAAATAAGAAGGGGAACGCTTAAGAGTAAGAGCTTAGCCTTTCCTAAGAAACAACCATGAAAACATTTTATATCACTCTATTTTTTAAAATATAATGATATTTTTGAATTTAAATGCATGCAGAAAAATTAAAATAACTTTCCTGGATGCTTTGTATATAATTATTAATTGTCAATCTCAGTACCTGTAGGTATGTACATATAATATATATGCATATATATTCAGCAAGGTAAGGAAAAATATTCCATTTAACTTTATTTTTATCCTTATCATTATCAAACCTCCAGTTTCATTTCTGTTTGGCAAAAATGGAAACAACCCTCACTGGGGCTTCTTCACACAGCTTGGAATATTCTGGGCAAACAAAGAAGTTGAGGATTAACTGTTTCCATGCCACTAGCTGCTTTTCTGACCATCTCTCTCTCTGGAGTGCCAGGAAGGCGGTGGGTAGTTGGAAGATTGTGTATCTGGCTGAAGGTGGTAAATGCTGAAAGAAGGGGGATATGGTACCCAGAGCCACTGCAAAGACCCAGCCAGACTCACAGCCCCGCCAGTCTGTCAGCTGCAAGTTACTGATCATGGTATCACATTGCAGACCTGACTGTTAGAATCTCTGGCTTTGTTTCCAGGCTATACCTGAAAGTCTCCATTTATTTTAAGAAAATGACACAAGTTTCTACCTGAATGGTATCTACCAACCTATTACTTAAATGCAAAAGAAATCAGGAAGAACTCTGTACATAAGACATTCTCCTACAGTACACAGAAAACATACACAAAACACCATTAAAGAGAAGGATTCTTGTCCTTTCTGCTTGTGGTACCTCAGGGTGCTTCCAGTTATTTCAAGTCAAGTCATGGAACATCAACACAATAGCCAATATAAAACTACTTTGAACCCATTTAAATTCTATTTAAGCACATGCTATTTGAGAAATAGTCAGGAGGGCCAATTAATAGGACTCAGTCCATGTTGACACTCAGGTCAAACCTGGTGACTCTTCACTGAGAAAGAAAATATGCAAGGAGCAGATAAGAAAGGAGCAAATTTGAGTTCATTTTTATAAATGCTCAGTTTGAAGTACTTGCGGGACTTCCAGATTGTGAGGTCTGGTACGCATTTATAAATCCACCTAGTTAACTAAAAATGTTTATTATATACATTTACTGAAGGTCAAACTCTGTGCGAGGTATGATGGGTAAGAAAGAACGTGGGTGCTGCTTCCGCAATGAACCTGGATTTTAACAGCAATAATTTCTGAGGTAACTGATAGCATGTTTTTATTCTTTAAGAAAACTTGTTTTAAAATATACCATTCATTTGGAAATTTTAAAGATCATCCTTCATTCTTTTTTTATGAGAAAACAGAAATAGAAGCCAAGTGCTGTAATTTGCATAATATTTTACTTTTCTTTTTTTGATTTAGCTACATTAGTCAAGAGCTTACATTTTATTTTGGTCCATTTAATTTCATCTTAATATTTTTCATTCATCAGTACGTGTGTTTGCTTTTGTCCTGTGAGAGCATGACAACATATATTGACCAAATGTGCATAATTAACCTGTTGAATTGGAGATATTTAACGTCACACAGACTTCAGAAAAATCTCCATCAATTAATTTTGGGATATGGTAAACATCATAGCCATATTTCTGATGGTGCTGCACCATTAATTCAAAAACTAACTCAATCTAACCTCTCCTGTAAAATGCAGAATATGCTTGCTCTAAAAATTCAAGTGGTTTACATGACTTCTCTCAAATCATGGAGTTGACTTAGTTCAGAACCCCCTCAACAGCAGATCTATTTGTTTCTTTGTTATTTATTATTACTTGTTATGTACCATCTACAGAAGGCCAGGGGTTGAGACTGGGTCTCCTGCAGCCTGTTTAGCTTTCTGATGTGGTACACAACCCAGGAACAAGGAATTCAGTGGAGAAGGGTGTGTCACTCACCAAGTCACGTGGCTGTGTTTAGAAAATGCCTTTGGCACTAGCAGAGTTCATCCACCTTTATATCTGAAATCAGGTGGGAAAGCACTCCATAGGGAAGGCATCGTACTACAGGACACAGAAAATATACATCCAAACTAGAAAATGACGAGAGGAGGATTCTTGTCCTTTCTGCTTGGGAAATCCCAGGATGTTTCCAATTATTTCAAGTCAAGTCATGGGACATCAACACAAGAGCTCATATAAACTACTCTGAATCCATTTTAAATTGTATTTGAGCACATGATCTCCTATAAATAGTCAGGAGGGACGATGGGTAGAACTTGCTCTAGGCTGACACCCAGGTGTCAGACCTGGTGACTCTTCACTAAGAAGGTTGAGAAGGATGCTATCCAAGGACTGAAACAGGGATGGGGACATTCTCAGGGAGATGGTGGCCAAGACCTCACAGGGCCTATGACATCATAGAAGGAAGAGCAGCCAGAGAGACGCAAACCAGGAAGAAAGACTGAGGGCGCTGCTCCCACCCACCCCACACCGGGGGACCAGGACCACTGGGTTCTTCTCCCTGCCGTGTGACAGCCTGGAATCAGGTATGGACCAGGCAAGCACTCACTAGTAGGTCTGAGTATCCACCCCACCCCATGGAGTTGCCCCATTTCCTAAGACTGCCCCTCAAAACCACCCCAGGCAGCTGAGAAAAACCTTAACAGAAGGAGACTTTCATTGTATTGTGGCTCAAATCTGGTGCCGAGTGTTTCTCCCCATCTACAAATTCCACAATCCCCCTTCCATGTAGATGGGCTTTCATCTCACACAGGTACGTCTAAAGACACAGCACTGCAGTTACTGCTTGAAATGAAAACCTTAGCCTAAGAGAAATAAAAGACAGTGTAACCTCAGTTTTAGACAATTCACGTTTTTTTGGGGGGGGGGGTTTTTTTAAGTTATGACTTCTAGGAAAAAAATGAAAGCAACCTATGAACACTTTGATTTTTTACTTTTTTTGATTTGACATACGTGCAGAAATGATGGCTCACCACAACACACCTTTGTTTGGACAATTCAGGAGTGATCGCTAAGGTTTGTTTCACATGGCAACATCGACAGATGCTGAGGCTAGAATTGGAATCCCAAGTGCTATGAGGCTGGGTGAGTGGACCTTTTGGACAGTGAGTAACTAGCCCACCTCTCACCCAGCATCCTCACCTCACCTCAAGTGCAGCTTGCTATTCTCCCAATACCACACTGAACTCTTTATGTGCATTGTTGCTTTCCACTCTCCTAACCTAATGAGGTAGTTACTATGATTATCTCTATTTTATGCTCAGGGAAACTGAGATACACAGAGGTCAAATAACTTGCCCAAGGTCATATAGTTGGCTACTATGGCTGGGAATCCATACCCGGACTCATGATCTCCTTCTACAATAAAGAAACTAATTTTTAAAAAACTAAAAATAGAGCTACCATATGATCCAGAAATCCGACTCTTGGGCATATATCTGGAGAAAACCATGGTTTGAAAGAATACGTGCACCCCAATGTTCATTGCAGCACTATTCACAATAGCCAAGACATGTATGCAACCTTAGTGTCCATCAACAGAGGAGTGGGTAAATAAGACATGGTATGTATATACAATGGAATATTACTCAGCCATAAAAAAGAACAAAATAATGCCACTTCAGCAACATGGATGGACCTAGAGATTATCATACTAAGTGAAGTAAGTCAGACAGAGAAAGACAAATACCATATGATATTGCTTATATGTGGAATCTAAAAAAAAAAATGAATTTATTTACAAAACAGAAACAGACTCACAGACTAGAAAACAAACTTATAGTTACCAGGGGGAAAGCTGGAGGGGGAGAGATAAATTGGGAGTTTGGGATTAACATACACACACTACTATATATAAAAGAGATAAACAACAAGGACATACTGTATAGCGCAAGGAACACTGCTGAATATTCTGTAATAACCTAAATGGGAAAAGAATTTGAAAAAGAATAGATATATGTATATGTATAACTGAATCACTTCACTGTACACCTGCAGCTAGCACAACATTGTAAATCAACTATAGTCCAATATAAAATAAAATTTTTTTTAAAACACTCAAAAAAATAAAATAAATGTCCTTTGCCTTCATCTTTCTCATAAAATCTTTGATGCAGTAATAATTCCTGATATTTTTATAGCACGTGTGATATTTCATGACCCAAACAACCTGGGAAAAACATTAGCTCCATTTTATAGGTTAAAAAACTCAAAGCTCAGGGACTTCCCTGGCGGTCCAGTGGCTAAGACTCCATGTTTCCAATGCAGGGGGGCGTGGGTTTGATCCCTGTTCAAGGAACTAAGATCCCACATATGCCACAGGGCCAAAAAAAAAAAAAGCTCAGAAAGAAGAAACAAGACTTCAAGTCTTCAGGATAATAACAGAATGAAACTTCCCTGTATCATCCACTGTGTGCTTCTAGCAAGTAAGAAGGAGAGGATGGGCCTCAAAATCAAATCCCTTGAGTTATTTTGAGTAACACACTGTGTCTCCGCATTCTAGGACACTGCTTCCCGTCTCTAATTGCTGAAAGTAAAAGTGATGAAATAACTTCTTCTTGGAGCTGAGCATACTCCAGGAAACGTCCATCATTCTCTAAGCTACCCTCACTTCTCCTGTGATGAAAGCAATGAACAGCACATGCAGGATAAAAATGAATGGGACAAAGGAGAGAAATGATGAGGATGAGTCTTTAAACTGAGAGCAAACTCAGGCACAGAGAGGGTCAGGGGTATTAACTTAAGCAATTTACAAAGAGAAAGCTAAGCAGGGTGTAGAGAGGGTAAAGAGCATTTTATTAAGCTTAAACAAAATGTGCTTAGGGATGTTCAAGATGGTGGAGGAGTAAGACGTGGAGGTCACCTTCCTCCCCACAAATACATCAGAAATACATCTGCATGTGGAACAGCTCCTACAAAGACCCACTGAATGATGACAGAAGACCTCAGGCTTCCCAAAAGGCACAAAACTCCCCACGTACCTGGCCATGTGGCTGACAGGGTCTTGGTGTCACCTGGCCGGGTGTCAGGCCTGAGCCTCTGAAGAGGGAGAGCTGAGTTCAGGACATTGGACCACCAGAGACCTGGCCATACATAATATCAATCAGGAATAGCTCTCCCAGAGATCTCCATCTCAATGCTAAGATACAGCTCCACGCAATGACCAGCAAGCTACAGTGCTGGACACCCCATGCCAAACAACTAGCAAGACAGGAACACAACCCCACCCATTAGCAGAGAGGCTGCCTAAAATCACACTAAGTTCACAGACACACCAAAACACACCACCGGACACGGTCCTGCCCACCAGAAAGACAACATCCAGCCTCATCCACCAGAACACAGGCACCAGTCCCCTCCACCAGGAAGCCTACACTACCCACTGAACCAACCTTACCCACTGGGGGCAGACACCAAAAACAATGGGAACTACGAAGCTGCAACCTGCAAAAAGGACACCCCAAACACAGTAAGTTAAGCAAAATGAAAAGACAGAGAAATATGCAGCAGATGAAGGAGCAAGGTAAAAACCCACCAGACCAAACAAATGAAGAGGAAATAGGCAGGCTACCTGAAAAAGAATTCAGAGTAATGATAGTAAACATGGTTTAAAATTTTGGAAATAGAATGGAGAAAACACAAGAAACGTTTAACAAGGACCTAGGAGAACTAAAGAGCAAACAAACAATGATGAACAACACAATGAGTGAAATTAAAAATTCTCTACAAGGAATCAATAGCATAATAACTGAGACAGAAGAATGGATAAGTGACCTGGAAGATAAAATAGTGGAAATAATTACCACAGAGCAGAATAAAGAAAAAAGAATGAAAAGGATTGAGGACAGTCTCAGAGAACTCTGGGACAACATTAAACACACCAACATTCGAATTATAGGGGTCCCATAAGAAGAAGAGAAAAACAAAGAGACTGAGAAAATATTTGAAGAGATTATAGTTGAAAACTTCCCTAATATAGGAAAGGAAATAGTTAATCAAGTCCAGGAAGCACAGAGAGTCTCATACAGGATAAATCCAAGGAGAAACATGCCAAGACACATATTAATCAAACTATTCAAAAATTAAATACAAAGAAAAAATATTAAAAGCAGCAAGGGGAAAGCAACAAATAACATACAAGGGAATCCCCATAAGGTTAAGAGCTGATCTTTCAGCAGAAACTCTGCAAGCCAGAAGGGAGTGGCAGGATATATTTAAAGTGATGAAAGGGAAAAACCTACAACCAAGATTATTCTACCCAGTAGGATCTCACTCAGATTCGATGGAGATATTAAAACCTTTTCAGACAGGCAAAAGCTAAGAGAATTCAGCACCACCAAACCAGCTCTACAACAAATGCTAATGGAACTTCTCTAGGTAGGAAACACAAGAGAAGGAAAGACCTACAATAACAAACCCAAGACAATTAAGAAAATGGTAATAGGAACATATATAGCAATAATTACCTTAAATGTAAATGGATTAAATGCTGCAACCAAAAGACATAAACTGGCTGAATGGATACAAAAATAAGACCCGTATATAGGCTGTCTGCAAGAGACCCACTTCAGACCTAGGGACACTTACAGACTGAAAGTGAGGGGACGGAAAAAGATATTTCATGCAAATGCAAATCAAAAGAAAGCTGGAGTAGCAATTCTCATATCAGAAAAAATAGACTTGAAAATAAAGACTATTACAAGAGACAAAGAATGACACTACATAATGATCAAGGGATCAATCCAAGAAGAAGATATGACAATTGTAAATATTTATGCACCCAACATAGGAGCACCTCAATACAAAAGGCAAATGTTAACAGCCATAAAAGGAGAAATCGACAGTAACACAATAATAGTAGGGGACTTTAACACCCCACTTCCACCAATGGACAGATCAACCAAAATGAAAATAAATAAGGAAACACAAGCTTTAAATGATACATTAAACAATATGGACTTAAGTGATATTTATGGGACATTCCATCCAAAAACAACAGAATACACTTTCTTCTCAAGCGCTAATGGAACATTCACCAGGATAGATCATATCTTGGGTCACAAAACAAGCACTGTTAAATTTAAGAAAATTGAAATCGTATCAAGTATCTTTTCTGACCACAATGCTATGAGACTAGATATCAATTACAGGAAAAAACCTGTAAAAAATATGCACACATGGAGGCTCAACAATACACTACTAAATAACCAAGAGATCACTGAAGGAATCAAACAGGATATCAAAAAATACATAGAAACAAATGACAATGAAAACAGGACGACCCAAAACCTATGGGATGCAGTCTAAGAGGGAAGTTTAAAGCAAGAAAATCCTACCTCAAGAAACAAGAAACATCTCAAATAAACAACTTAACCTTACACCTAAAACAATCAGAGAAAGAAGAACAAAAAATCTTCAAAGTTAACAGAAGGAAAGAAATCATAAAGATCAGTTCAGAAATAAATGAAAAAGAAATGAAGGAAATGATAGCAAAGATCAATAAAAGTAAAAGCTGGTTCTTTGAGAAGATAAACAAAATTGATAAACCATTAGCCAGACTCATCAAGAAAAAAAGGGTGAAGACTCAAATCAACAGAATTAGAAATGAAAAAGAAAGTAACAACTGACACTGCAGAAATATAAAGGGTCATGAGAGATTACTACAAGCAACTCTATGCCAATAAAATGGACAACCTGGAAGAAATGGACAAATTGTTAGAAAAGCACAACCTTCTGAGACTGAACCAGGAAGAAACAGAAAATATAAACAGGCCAATCACAAGCACTGAAATTGAAACTGTGATTTAAAATCTTCCAACAAACAAAAGCCCAGGACCAGACGGCTTCACAGGTGAATTCTATCAAACATTTAGAGAAGAGCTAACACCTTTGCTTCTCAATCTCTACCAAAATATAGCAGAGGGAGGAACACTCCCCAACTCACTCTACGAGGCCACCATCAACCTGATACCAAAACCAGACAAAGATGTCACAAAAAAAGAAAACTACAGGCCAATATCACGGATGAATATGGATGCAAACATCCTCAACAAAATACTAGCAAACAGAATACAACAGCACATTAAAAGGATCATACACTATGATCAAGTGGGGTTTATTCCAGGAATGCAAGGATTCTTCAATATATGCAAGACAATCAATGTGATACACAATATTAACAAACTGAAGGAGAAAAATCATATGATAATCTCAATAGATGCAGAGAAAGCTTTCGACAAAATTCAACACGAATTTATGATAAAAACTCTCCAGAAAGTAGGCACAGAGGGAACTTACCTCAACATAATAAAGGCCATATATGACAAACCCACAGCTGACATCATTCTCAATGGTGAAAAACTGAAAGCATTTCCACTAAGATCAGGAACAAGACAAGGTTGTCCACTCTCAACACTATTATTCAACATAGTTTTGGAAGTTTAGCAACAGAAATCAGAGAAGAAAAAGAAATAAAAGGAATCCAAATCGGAAAATAAGAAGTAAAACTGTCACTGTTTACAGATGACATGATACTATACATAGAGAATCCTAAAGATGCTACTAGAAAACTACCAGAGCTAATCAATGAATTTGGTAAAGTAGCAGGATGCAAAATTAATTCACAGAAATCTCTTGCATTCCTATACAGTAATGATGAAAAATCTGAAAGAGAAATTAAGGAAACACTCGCATTTATCACTGCAACAAAAAGAATAAAAATACCTAGGAATAAGCATACCTAAGGAGACAAAAGACCTGTATGCAGAAAAGTATAAGACACTGATGAAAGAAATTAAAGATGACAGAAAGAGATGGAGAGATATACCATGTTCTATGATTGGAAGAATCAATATTGTGAAAATGACTATATTACCCAAAGCAATCTACAGATTCAATGCAATCCCTATCAAACAAGCAATGGCATTTTTCACAGAACTAGAACAAAAAATTTCACAATTTGTATGGAAACACAAAAGACCCCGAATAGCCAAAGCAATATTGAGAAAGAAAAATGTAGCTGGAGGAATCAGACTCCCTGACTTCAGACAATACTACAAAGCTACAGTAATCAAGACAGTATGGTACTGGCACAAAAACAGAATTATAGATCAATGGAACAGGATAGAAATCCCAGAGATAAACCCACGCACATATGGTCACCTTATCTTTCATAAAGGAGGCAAAATTATACAATGGAGAAAAGACTGCCTTTTCAATAACTGGTGCTGGGAAAACTGGACAGCTACATGTAAAAGAATGAAATTAGAACACTCCCTAACACCATACACAAAAATAAACTCAAAATGGATTAAAGACCTAAATGTAAGGCCAGACACTATAAAACTCTTAGAGGAAAAAATAGTCAGAACTCTCTATGATGTAAATCACAGCAAGATCCTTTTTGATCCACCTCCTAGAGAAATAGAAATAAAAACAAAAATAAATAAATGGGACCTAATGAAACTTAAAAGCTTTTGCACACAAAGGAAACCATAAACAAGACAAAAAGAAAACCCTCAGAATGGGAGAAAATATTTGCAAACGAAGCAACTGACAAAGGATTAATCTCCAAAATATACAAGCAGCTCATGTAGCTCAATATCAGAAAAACAAACAACCCAATCCAAAAATGGGCAGAAGATCTAAATAGACATTTCTCCAAGGAAGATGTACAGATTGCCAACCGACACATGAAAGGATGCTCAACATCACTAATCATTAGAGAAATACAAATCAAAACTACAATGAAACTAAAAATAAAACTGCCATACGACCGAGCAATTCCACTACTGGGCATATACCCTGAGAAAACCAAAATTCAAAAAGAGTCATGTACCACAATGTTCATTTTAGCTCTATTTACAATAGCCAGGACATGGAAGCAACCTAAGTGTCCATCAACAGATGAATGGATGAAGAAGATGTGGCACATATATGCAATGGAATATTACTCAGCCATAAAAAGAAACGAAATGGAGTTATTTGTAGTGAGGTGGATGGACCTAGAATCTGTCATACAGAGTGAAGTAAGTCAGAAAGAGAAAAACAAATACCATATGCTAACAGATATATATGGAATCTCAAAAAAAAAAAAAAAGGTTCTGAAGAACCTAGGGACAGGATAGGAATAAAGACGCAGACCTACTAGAGAATGGACTTGAGGACACGGGGAGGGGGAAGGGGAAGCTGGGACGAAGTGAGAGAGTGGCATGGACATATATACACTACCAAACGTAAAATAGATAGCTAGTGGGAAGCAGCCGCATAGCACAGGGAGATCAGCTCGGTGCTTTGTGACCACCTAGAGGGGTGGGATAGGGAGGGTGGGAGGGAGGGAGATGCAAGAGGGAAGAGATATGGGAACATATGTATATGTATAACTGATTTACTTTGTTATAAAGCAGAAACTAACCCACGATTGTAAAGCAATTGTACTCCAATAAAGATGTTAAAAAAAAATTTTTTTTTCCTATAAAGAAAAGGCCAAGCCCAGATAATGTCACTGGTGAATTTTACCGAAAGTTTAAAGAAGAACTAAAACCAATCCTCTACAAACTCTTACAAAAATAAAACTAAAAAAAAGTAAAAAAAAAAACTACAGTGAGGCATCACCTCACCCTGGTCAGAATGGCCATCAACAAAAAATCTACAAACAATAAATTCTGGAGATGGTGTGGAGAAAACAGAACCCTCTTGCACTGTTGGTGGGAATGTAAATTGATACAGCCACTATGGAGAACAGTATGGAGGTTCCTTAAAAAACTAAAAATAGAACTACCATATGACCCAGCTATCCCACTACTGGGCATATACCCTGAGAAAACCATAATTCAAAAAGAGTCATGTACCACAATGTTCATTGCAGCACTATTTACAATAGCCAGGACATGGAAGCAACCTAAGTGTCCATCGACAGACGAATGGATAAAGAAGATGTGGCACATATATACAATGGAATATTACTCAGCCATAAAAAGGAATGAAATTGAGTTATTTGTAGTGAGGTGGATGGACCTAGAGTCTGTCGTACAGAGTGAAGTAAGTCAGAAAGAGAAAAACAAATACCGTATGCTAACACATATATATGGAATCTAAAAAAAAATTAAAGGTTCTGAAGAACCTAGGGGCAGGACAGGAATAAAGACGCAGACGTAGAGAATGGACTTGAGGACACGGGGAGGGGGAAGGGTAAGCAGGGACGAAGTGAGAGAGTGGCATGGACATATATACACTACCAAATGTAAAATAGATAGCTAGTGGGAAGCAATCGCATAGCATGGGGAGATCAGCTTGGTGATTTGTGACCAGGTAGAGGGGTGGGATAGGGCAGGGGGAAAGGAGACACAAGAGGGAGGGGATATGGGGATATATGTATACATATAGCTGATGCACTTTGTTGTACAGCAGAAACTAACACACCATTGTAAAGCAATTATACTCCAATAAAGATGTTTTTTAAAAATGTGCTTAAAGTTGGAATTTACTGTAGTGGAAGAGGAGAGCTTTATCTTTCACCTGGGGGCCAGTTTCCACCCCTAAGTAACAGGACTGAACCAAACCAAACTAAAACAAACTAAACTAAAATAATTGGCTGGGAAGGGGTATCTTTTAACACATCCTGCTTATGGAAAATCCAGGAAATCATCTTTCACCAGCAACCATATGATTTCAAGTAAGAGTCAACTCTGGAGAAAGAAAAGTAATGAAGTGTGAGATAGTTTTTTCTTTAGAATGGCAAATAGGAAACGCCTTTTATTTTCCAAGTTATTGGTTTGCTCTCTTCAAATAGGACAGATTGTACTAAGAGAGTAAATCTTAAGACTACATTTCAAGTAAGTAGCAAAGGTTGGGGTTCAGCCATAGTACTCTTGGGGTCACCGTGGGGCAAAAAGGTAAAAATCACCATCTCCGTGTTTTACAAGTAATGGTATATTTAGACAATATTTTTGCTTTGATAATCAAATCTTTCATTTTCTGGATTTAGCTAAGCCAGTTAAAGTTAATCCACCTGTGGAAGAAGGATCACCCAACAATGTGAGCAATCTGCTCCCTCTTAATGAAAGGATCTAAATGGGAAAATCAAAGGCAAAAGAGGTGTCCTGGGCACATGTGACCAGCGTGGGCTGAAGTATGACAGGGTGGAAACAGCAATGACTCTGCACTCCTTCCCTCATCGCATTTTTGTTTTCACCTTTATAAGCACAAGAACCCCTTTGGAACATCAGCACATCTGTGGCCCATAAAACCGTTGAAGTTATTTAATATTCATTGACTGAAAGAAATAACTAATGGCAACAAGCTACTCTAAATTCAGTGGGGCTTGTGAATGCATTTGCATGTATTAATCTCAATGAATAGCATATTTGTATGTTTACCCAATGGTTGAACGTGTGTGCAACATACTAAATTGTTCAATCTACAGACGATGTTTGATAAGCGTGTGGATTTGAAGACCTTTATAAAGTAATCCATGGCTCCCCAGGATTTTCAGCTGCCAGACGAGAACTACTGAACCCTTCTCTCCTACTAAAGACTCCATGGTCTAAAAATAGACTTTAGAAGGTATTCCAGCATGTTATCCTGCAGAAATTTGAGGCCTATATGCATTAATAAAGAACCGGAATATCACACGTTGAAATGAACAACATTCACTGCTGACTAGAATAGTTTAGGGAGGTTTATTTGCTTTGCTGTGTTTTCCAAGTTCTCAGGAATAATTATTCATCCCTTTTGTAGTAAAAACAAACAACAAAAAAGCAAAACAAAGAAACAACAAAAGGGCTCCATGCCACTTGATCAGAAAGGCCCCAGCAGTAGTCTGTAAACTTAACAAAAGAGAGAGAAGAGTCACAGATGTAGGAAACAAACTTATGGTTACTGGGGGCAGGGGAGAGATAAACTTGGAGGTTGTGATTAACATATACATACTACTATATATAAAATATCAATAGATAACTAATAAGGACCTACTCTATAGCACAGGGAACTCTGCTCAATATTATGTAACAACCTAAATGGGAAAAGAATTTGAGAAAGCATAGATACATGTATATGTATAACTGAATCACTTTGCTGTACACCTGAAACTAACACAACATTTTTTTTTTTTTTTTTTTTTTTTTTTGGCTGTGCTGGGTCTTCGGTTCGTGCGAGGGCTTTCTCTAGTTGCGGCAAGTGGGGGCCACTCTTCATCGCGGTGCGGGGACCGCTCTTCATCGCGGTGCGCGGGCCTTTCACTATCGCGGCCCCTCCCGTTGCGGGGCACAGGCTCCAGACGCGCAGGCTCAGCAGCTGTGGCTCACGGGCCCAGCTGCTCCGTGGCATGTGGGATCTTCCCAGACCAGGGCTCGAACCCGTGTCTCCTGCATTAGCAGGCAGATTATCAACCACTGCGCCACCAGGGAAGCCCAACACAACATTTTTTAATCAACTATACTCCAATAAAAATTTAAAGAAAACAAAAACTCAGATTCTTGGAAAATGTCCCTAATATCTGCTCCCAGTCATCCTGGGGACCCATTCCTACAAAGTGACATAGGAAATTATGGAAACTGAAATGTTCATTCTACCATCACGACATATTCCACAAAAACTAAGTTTCTGGCAAGAACAACTACCTTGTCGTTGCACAAGTAATCCTGTCACGCTTCTGCTTAAGTCCTTCACCCCGTTAACTTTTAAGGTAACACCATGGTCCCCCAAACTGCCTGATCCTGTCCTACTAACCTCTCTAGCCTCATACCTAACCACTCTGTTGAGTAACCAACACTGGATCTTTCAGAACCGCCTTACTTGCTACTTCTTGGAAGAGCATGTGCTCTGGAGCAAGGCTTCCCCAGTTCTCCTACCAGAGCTCCTTTTTGCAGGGAGAAAGAAAGCCACCTCGCATTCTGAGGACACACTACAAAGACAGCAAATACATTTCCTTTAGGATTTAACTGCAACCCAGATATGTTCCCATCATCTAGTTATTGGAAAATTACAGGTCCAAAACACTGTTTATGCAAAAATTAATGAGAGGTCCAAAACAATGTTGAGTCCAAAGACCCAGCATGGGTGGTGCACTGAGAACTGTTAGTAAACCAATCATCTGTGTCTATATGTGCATGAGGGGTTGAATAGCGTTGCCAAGTGTGGTAGCGACCACTATTTATCCCCCAGTTTCCAGTCTCATCTTCATCTTTGGTGAGAGATATTCCCTTTTGCCAGACACAAGAGCTCCACCATGAAAATCATACACCCCAGCCTCCTTTGTGCTGGGGAGTGCCCATGTGACTAGGTTTTGGGTAAGGGGCTATAAAGAGGCTGCATCATGCTGTACTTCCAGAAAGTCTTCTTATAAGAGAGAAGACACACCCTCTTCTTGCTCCATCCTGTTACATGAAATGTGGAGGTGATGACCAGAGTTTTATCCGCCCCTCTGGATCCTGAGGATATGGCCACACTCTGGGGATGACAGAACAGTGAGCCAGAAGGAGCTGAAGTCCCTAATTAGTAATTTCTGTAGCTTCTATTCCAGGTCTGGATTGCCTACTATGCATTGTTCCTAGGTGAGAAGAGAATAAACATTTTCCTTCTTCAAGTCTCTGTAATTGCCAGCCAATTTTTTTCCAGGTCTTTTACTTGCAGCCAAACCTAATCGTATAGAATATATGGAGCTTTTCTTGACACCACGCATTTCAGCAGAATATAGAATTAGAACCCTTAATAAACTTAATAATGCACGACGTTAAGTTAGTGAATACAAGTGTTAGTGATCCTTAAGAAGTCACTTAAAGGCTAGCATCCTCAGCAAATCTCCCAGGGGCTGAAAGGCCATGGGATTGGGTACGCCTGTCTAAACCGAGGCTTTTTTCTTTTTGTTGGAAGAGAGCCTTTACTAGCAGTGAAAAAAATCACAGAAGGAGAATTCCCAGAATTCAAGGAACCCAGGCATTGCTACAAAACAGTTCATTCTTAGTTTTAAATGTTGTTGCTGGCAAAAGTTACTAGTGATACCTCTTTTTTTTTCCATTTTTACAATTTTTTAATTGAAGTATAATTAACATATAACATTATATTAGCTTCAGGGATAAAACATAGTGATTCAATATTTGTATATTGCTGCACTATTTTTATTTTATTTTATTTAACTATCTATCTATCTATCTATTTATTTATTTATTTAGTGGCCACACCATGCAGGATCTTAGTTGCCCGACCAGGAATCAAACCTGCACCCCCTGCAGTGGAAGCACAGGGTCTTAACCACTGGACTGCCAGGGAAGTCCCAGCTGCATGCACTGTTTTTAAAGGTCAGATGTAGACTATTACATCCATAGCAAAGTTCTGTAAGGTTATATGAGAAAAAGTTAGCGGATGTTAACTCTGGTTAACTCCTCTGTTTGGGACTGGGGACTTTCAATTTCCTTTCTACAATAGTGAAACCTCTTTTCAGCTGAAATTCCTATCTTTGATGAAAACGTTGCAGTCGATATATTTCTATTGGTATAGCAATTTCCACCCTGTGAAATAGCTCATCAGTGATCCTCAAAACCGTCAAGGTCATGAAACACAAGGGAGGCCTGAAATATCATCACAGACCAGAAGAGAGGGTGGCAGGAAAGCGGAAGATAATCTGGATCCTGGATTGGACTCTGGAAAAGAAAAGCACAGTAGTGGAAAACAGGTGGCATCCGAAAAATGTCTGGAGTGTGGTTGAGAGCAGTGCACCAATATTTGTAACTGGGACAAGCAAACCAAGACAACATAAGATGTGAACAAAAGGGGACTTTTGTGTATGTCTAAAATCATTCAATTTTTAAATTTTTATTTAAAAAATTAGCAATATTTACTGCTAAATAGTCAGGAGGATTGGTTGAGATAATAGGTATAAAGGCTTGTAGAAGGAATACAATAAGTGTTCATATACTTCCTCTCAAGTAAACCCTTAAAATCCCACCAACCCTTTTGTGATTAGATAAATTCTTTTTTTGTTGTTCGTTTTTTTTAAAATTGGGTCTGTTTTAGTAGAAAAGCATATGATCCCAAGACAGAGTCTCACACTCCCTCAAAGCAAACTCTTTGCCCTAAAATAGTTTTGAGACGATATTTTCATAAAGTAAATATTTATCATTATCATGTATCATTCAAAAATATGATTTACTGTGACCTATGGGGCTGAGTCCATATCTGTCCAGTAGTACGTGAAATTATGCATACATGCATACCTACTTGAACATTTTTCTTAGCTCAATTCCTCTCTCATGGTAAGACTCAGAATTGGTTAACTTCCTCTCAGACTCAGCAGACAATCACCCAATAACTACCCTGATAGAATGCCAGTTGGTACTCACTCCCCCCTCCCTCCTACCTGATATAAGGAACTTCATTTGTTTTCGCCCATGGATAAAATATTGGATCAGCTCTAAAGTAATCTAATTGGGACAAGATAAACCACTTACTTCATCATTTAACTGAACTTATCAGATACTTTCTTTGACATGTACTTCTGTCTTGGCTGAACAACTTACCCTCTTGTCATAAACTTTCACGAATTTGAAGATGGGCTGTATGTTTTCCAGCCCTTTCCTTCTCCACCATGACTGAGGTATTTGTTGCCAGCTTTTCCTCATACACTTCCTTGAAGGCTTCTCTCTGTAGTCTTTCAAATTTCCACACATAGACTAGATTTAGGATCCACATCATGTGTCTCTTTTTTTTTTTAATCGTTTATTTATTTATTTATTTATTTATTTATTTTTGGCTGTGTTGGGTCTTCATTGCTGTGAGCAGGCTTTCTCTAGTTGCAGCAAGCAGGGGCTACTCTTCATTGCGGGGCACGGGCTTCTCATTGTGGTGGCGTCTCTTGTTGCGGAGCACAGGCTCTAGGCACGTGGGCTTCAGTAGTTGTGGCACGCAGGCTCAGTAGTTGTGGCTCGCAGGCTCTAGAGCACAGGCTCAGTAGTTGTGGCGCACGGGCTTAGTTGCCCCGCGGCATGTGGGATCTTCCCGGACCAGGGCTCGAACCCGTGGTCCCCTGAATTGGCAGGCGGATTCTTAACCACTGCGCCACCAGGGAAGTCCCGTAAGAAGCGTCCTAAGGACAAAGTTCCTTTTCTCCATGGGCATCCCCCCTCCCTTCCCTCCCTTCTGGTCCATAAAGACGTGGCCACACTCTAGGCATGACAGAATAAGTTTTACACCGAGTAGGTTCTCAGTATGTTTCTGTGAACTTGATTTAAATTACTGAACACCAACACCAAGCATAATGAAAGGACCGTTTCATGATTTTTGAATGATTTATTACCTTTGCAAGCATTCCAGCATGATGTCAGATTTAATTATGACACAAAACACTTGGCTCTTTCATATTTATTTCAAAGCACCAAGTTAAACAGGTTTCCCAGTACATGAGCTCCTCTTGAGAACATTAGGTGACTCTGGGAGCTCCATGAACTCTTTCAATCAACCAGGAGGAAACGGCAATGGAAACTCTCTTAGTAAAATAAAAACATACCTTAAGGTTTGACCATAATTCCCACAATTGCCAAAAAATTCCTCCCTATTTCCAAAGAATGTCTGGCAAATCAACCACTTTTTTTTACTCTAAGTTCTTTCTTGCTCATTTAGCAATTTTGGTATCTGGTTATTTATTTCTTTCACTGTACATATTTTTATGATTTATTGTCTCAACTCTCTTTTCTATACTTATCAGGACTGAACTCTACCTTTTTCTAATAACAACATTTTGAAATTTTGGTCAATTATAATAAAAGAACACACAAAGGTTCAGCTGGGAAGAAAAACATGTCAATAAGACAAAGCAATGGTGCATCCAGGAAATATTTTTAGCAGAACTGAATGAGGAAGGATAAAAGATGACCAAAGATGGTAAAAAGAAATAGTTTAGTAAGTGTGATTTTCAATCACGGCAAAGTGAAGTTTGGTTTGAATTTGGATACTCAGCTGAGTCAGTCCTGCAAATTGGGACCTGAGTTACTTGGATTATAAATGGGACCAGCAGCTCCCTGCTCTCAAGAGCTCAAATCCTCTTGGACATTAGTCAGAGCCCACCCCCAGAAGCAGGTGCTGGAGATGCTCTACCCTTGTCTCTGTGGATCCCTTGATGACCGCTTCCGGTGTGTTTCACTCCCAAGAGCCTGCACGCATACATTTATTGTAGGATGACCCTGGGGTTGCTGTAAACTTAAATTAGTGCTCCTCAAAGTGTGATCCACAGACAAGCAGCAGCGACATCACGGGGGAACTCGTTAGAAATGCAAAGGTGGATCCCACCCAAACCCGCTGAATCAGAAACTCTAGGAGTGGGGTTTCTAAATGTAAGGCCAGACACTATAAAACTCTTGGAGGAAAACATAGGCAGAACACTCTCTGACATAAATTGCAGTAATATCTTTTTGGATCCACCTCCTAGATTAATGAAAATAAAAACAAAAATAAACAAATGGGACCTAATGAAATTTAAAAGCTTTTACACAGCAAAGAAAACCATAAATAAGACAAAAAGACAACCTTCAGAATGGGAGAAAATATTTGCAAATGAAGCAACCGACAAGGGATTAATCTCCAAAATTTACAAGCAGCTCATGCAGCTCAATATCGAACAAACAAACAACCAAATCAAAAAATAGACAGAAGACCTAAATAGACATTTCTCCAAAGAAGACATACAGATGGCCAAAAAACACATGGAAAGATACTCATCGTTGCTAATTACTAGAGAAATGCAAATTAAAACTACAATGAGGTATCACCTCACACTGGTCAGAATGGCCATCATCAAAAAATCTACAAACAATAAATGCTGGAGAAGGTGTGGAGAAAAGGGGACCCTCCTACACTGTTGGTGGGAATGTAAATTGATACAATCATTATGGAGAACAGTATGGAGGTTCCTCAAAAAACTAAAAATAGAACTACCATATGATCCAGCAATCCCACTACTGGTCATATACTGGGAGAAAACCATAATTCAAAAAGACACATGCACCCCAATGTTCACTGCAGCACTATTTACAATAGCCAGGTCATGGAAGCAACCTAAGTATCCATAGACAGATGAATGGATAAAGAAGGTGTGGTACATATATACAGTGGAATATTACTCAGCCATAAAAAGGTGAAATAGTGCCACAAACTGTATTTTAATAAGTCCCCTAGGTTCTTCTGACACACGCTAAATGTTGAGCCCCACTGACCTATCTACATGGGCAGCTGAGCGACTGGGAGTTTATATTTTGGGGAGAGGCAGCCCTGAGCCAATGCTGGCATGGTGGGTGTATCAACACCCCTCTGCCTCACTGCTGGTGGGCCCCTGACTGTTTCCAGAACCCCCCGCAGAACTGAGCCACAGTTACCCTCTGTGGGACTCTCTCAATAGCACAACCTCACCTGGCCTCCTTCCTTTCAACTCTTTGTCTCACTTTCCCACTCCCCCACCAGCTTTTCCTAGGACCACTTCCTAATCAATCAATTTCACAGGAATCTTCAGCTCAGAGTCTGCTTCTAGGGAACCAAACCAAACATACCTCTTTCCGTGGAAACTTCAACTTCATTGGTTACAGCCTGGTGTCCTGGCAATTTTTTCTAGACTAGGTACTAACTAGAGTCTGCGGATAACAAGGTTAGAACTCTCTCTGACCTCACAGCACTTAGGGCTAGTGGAGTCGTGGTGCGGAGCATACACGTGAATGGATCTTGTCAATAGAACAATATTGAAATTCTCAACAGTGCTGGGAAAACATTTCCGCCAAAATTCCTGGAAGAGGTAGTAGGTCAAGCTAACTGCTGAACTGTGGTTGAGGGTCAGTGAGTTAGGATACGGAAAGTGAACAAAATATTCTTGCCAAAGTCATGGACCAAAACATGGAAGTGAGGAACAGAGAAGACCATGCATCACTTGGCATTCCTCTGGTGTTAAATTCAAATTGAAGAAGGGCAGGTGATGAAGTTGAAAAGAATAGAGACACAGAAAGACTGCTATGCCCTGCTAACTAGTGGGGCCTTTATTCCGTGCATGATGGGCATTGCTGATGGGTTTTCAGCATAAGGATTCTCCTGGCTGAATTAAGAGGGCAATCTGTCAGCAAGGAGACCAAGTCAAAGACTACAGTGATAGTCTAGGCAAGATATAACAAGCGCCTGAACTTGAGGAGAATGTGGAACCCAGGAAAGATTTAGGAGGTGAAACTGGCAGGGCTTCAACCGAATAAATGTAGTAGTGGACGACAGGGAGGAGTGAGACCAGGACAAACCCAGGTTTCTGGCTTGAGTGTTGCAATTAACTTAGAGTCATAATCTTTTCTATTTTGCCAAACTTCATCAGTGCTGAAAGACATAAGGCAGCTCTGATTAGTGCTGGCACAGAATTGCTTAATCAGCAAAAACACCAGGCACAATTAATACACAAGACTTTTCAGTTAAACACAATTTAGGGATGATCACTTTAAATGGAAAGTTTATGAAAATTTTCAGTATTTAATTAATGAAATTCTAATTCTTGATAAAAGTAGACGTAAAGACACACAGAAGTTTACTAGAAGAAGAAACGGTACAATGAACAGTAATGGGTGGGGAGCAAAAACATAATCAGAGTGATCTGTCAACAAGCAAACTGCAAAATGAGTCCCACAGATTCCTATTTGGACAGAAGCAAAACACAACCCTAACCTTAACCTTAACCTTAAACCCTAACCCTAACCCTAACCTTAACCCTAACCCTAACCCTATCCCTAACCCTAACTGTGGTTCATAAAGACTAACCATTAAATGTGCCCCTTTGTCAGAGACAGAACCCAATCAATCCAAAAGCCGCTGCCAATAGGGGGAAGTCTGGGGAAATGGCTTGGAAGAGGTTGTTTACTGATGTCACTGTGCCTGGAGGGGTCACAGCACAACCCAGTTTACCCTGTCCTCTTGTACCTGATACCTTGGGAGGAAAAGGGACAGAATGGCAGAGCCAGAGCAAGAGTCCAGTTACCCTTCTGCCTAACTGTTCTGTCTCTTGATTCTTAGAAAGGCCCCTGGAGTAACAAAGATGCACACACTCACATCTTCCTTTCTTCTCTATTTGACTTCAACTACTTGGTATCCAAAATGAGGGAAATATCAACAGGAAAGGCCAGTTTCAGGCTTTCCTAAAAATAATGGAGATGCCAATTGGCCTCATCACCCACCATCAATCTGAGAAAAGGCTTCCAGTAAAGAATTGAGTAAAAGCATGAGGCAGTGGTAGGAATCAATATCACTACCACCAGAACAGGTAGATTCTCTCTAAGAAACTTATAGTTACAGACTCAAACCCCAATTTGAATAAAGCAAAGGGTGGTATTAACACACACACACACACACACACACACACACACAATCTGTCTGTTTATCTTAAGATAGAGACAGAAACTAATCAGTGTGGACAATGTCATAGCTGTGTCACAATGTCACGGTAAGTCCCCTACATACAAATGAGTTCCATTCTGAGAGCATGTTCATAAGTCCAATTTGGTCGTAAGTCCAACAAAGTTAGCCTAGGTACCCAACTAACACAATCGGCTATAGAGTCCTGTACTGTAATAGCTTTATAATAGTTTTCACACAAATAATACAGAAACAAACAAACAAACACAAAGACTAAAGAAGACATTTTTAATCCTACAGTACAGTACCTTGAAAGGTACAGTAGTGCAGTACAACAGCTGGCATACAAGGGCTGGCACCGAGTGAACAGGCAAGAAGAGTTACTGACTGGAGAAGCAAGAAGAACTAGTTCTGCAGCCTGTGAAATAGAAACCACATTCACAGAAAGACAGACAAAATGAAAAGGCAGAGGACTATATACCAGATGAAGGAACAAGATAAAACCCCAGAAAAACAACTAAATGAAGAGGAGATAGGCAACCTTCCAGAAAAAGAATTCAGAATAATGATAGTGAAGATGATCCAGGACGTCGGAAAAAGAATGGAGGCAAAGATCGAGGAGATGCAAGAAATGTTTAGCAAAGACCTAGAAGAATTAAAGAACAAACACCTAGAAGAATTAAAGAACAAACAAACAGAGATGAACAATACAATAACTGAAATGAAAAATACACTAGAAGGAATCAATAGCAGAATAACTGAGGCAGAAGAACGGATAAGTGACCTGGACGACAGAATGGTGGAATTCACTGCTGCAGAACAGAATAAAGAAAAAAGAATGGAAAGAAATAAAGACAGCCTAAGAGACCTCTGGGACAACATTAAACGTAATAACATTCACATTATAGGGGTCCGAGAAGGAGAAGAGAGAGAAAGGACCTGAGAAAATATTTGAAGAGATTATAGTCAAAAACTTCCCTAACATGGGAAAGGAAATAGCCACCCAAGTCCAGGAAGCACAGAGAGTCCCAGGCAGGATAAACCCAGGGAGAAACACACAGAGACACATAGTAATCAAATTGGCAAAAATTAAAGACAAAGAAAAATGATTGAAAGCAACAAGGGAAAAACGACAAATAACATACAAGGGAACTCCCATAAGGGTAACAGCTAATTTCTCAGCAGAAACTCTACAGGCCAAAAGGGAGTGGCCTGATATATTTAAAGTGATGAAAGGGAAGAACCTACAACCAAGATTACTCTACCCAGCAAGGATCTCATTCAGATTCGATGGAGAAATCAAAAGCTTTACAGACAAGCAAAAGCTAAGAGAATTCAACACCACAAAACCAGCTCTACAACAAATGCTAAAGGAACTTCTCTAAATGGGAAACACAAGAGAAGAAAAGGACCTACAAAAACAAACTCATAACAATTAAGAAAATGGTAATAGGAACATACATATTGATAATTACCTTAAACGTGAATGGATTAAATGCTCCAACCAAAGGACACAGGCTTGCTGAATGGATACAAAAACAAGACCTATGCATATGCTGTCTACAAGAGACCCACTTGAGACCTAGGGACACATACAGACTGAAAGTGAGGGGATGGAAAAAGATATTCCATGCAAATGGAAATCAAAAGAAAGCTGGAGTAGCAATACCCATTATCAGATAAAATAGACTTTAAAATAAAGAATGTTACAAGAGACAAGGAAGGACACTACATAATGATCAAGGGATCAATCCAAGAAGAAGATATAACAATTATAAATATATATGCACCCAACATAGGAGCACCTCAATACATAAGGCAACTGCTAACAGTAAGTAAGTCAGAAAGAGAAAAACAAATATCGTATATTAATGCATGTATGTGGAATCTAGAAAAATGGTACAGATTAACCAGTTTGCAGGGCAGAAATAGAGACACAGGTGTAGAGAACAAATGTATGGACATCAAAGGGGGAAAGTTGGGGTGGGGTTGTGGGATGAATTGGGAGATTGGGATTAACATATGTACACTAATATGTATAAAATAGAGAACTAATAAGAACCTGTTGTATAAAAAATAAATAAATAAAATTAAATTTTAAAAAAGTATTCATTAGGAAGTGAGCATTGGGCTGGAAAACAAGGACCAGGCATGCAAAAAAAAAAAAAGAAAAAAAAAAGAAGAAGAAGAAGAGTTACTGACTGGAGGAGGGATTGGGGGTGGGAGATGGTAGAAGTGAAGATCATCAGCAGTAGGAGACAGAGGGCAAGCTGCAATTTCACGCACGCTTGATGTTGATGGCACAGGTTCTGGGCTTGAAATAAAGATACTGTACTACTGTATACAGTACTGTACAGTAAAGTACACAAAAGCACAACCACTTGCAGAGGATGCACACATGTGACAATATACACCAGACATGTGAACTAACTTACGTGATTGGACATGCGAACTCACGTTCACATCTTTGAAAGTTCACAACTTGAAGGTTCGTATTAGGGGACCTCCTGTATAGCATCCAGCTCCTGAGGAGCTGGATGCCAGAAAAATTTCAGAGAGGGGGCTGGGCTTGCCAGGGCATAGTGGGAGTGGGAGGAAGTTCAGGGGTGAATGGGGGCCCTTTAAGGGGACATAGTGGCAGAAACTATTAATCTGTGCTAATGCATTTCAATATCTCAGCAATTGGTATGTTGGTACCATGTCTATCAGATGACAATCAGCCCTAGCGAACAAGAATGTTTTCCTTGTATTAAACTCCATAAATCCCAGAATGTGGAGCGTGATTAGGGCATGGCAGAGAGTCTAAGAACAGTAATGAATTAAATTGACTATAGTGATGTATTAAAAAAAAGATAGGACAGGCTAACTTTAATAGCTAGAAGAAAGGACTTAATTATCTAATTCAAGAGATGGATAAAGGAAGACTTTCATGAAAAGACCTGAAATGTTTATTTCTTTCAAGGTGAGGTGAGTATGACTGTTTGCTGGGACAGACAAGGGAATGCTGGGGAGATATGTTAAGGACAATAGCATTTCACAGAGGAGCTACAGGATCCTCAGATAATTACTAGAAGTTTCTGAGGGGCGTCACAAAGACAGCACCTGTAACCCCAGGAACATAGTGATCAGCACAATTTATCTGAGCAGGATAGATATCCTCTCGCCATTCTGAACCTTTCTGCACTTTCCTGACCTTCCAGTCTTTCAGAAGAACTGAAATGTCTGAGACCCACTCTGGACTTTGATCTTGAGGCTGCGGAATCTAAGAATATCAGGAAATGCAGTGTAAGAAATTGATGGTGGCTGCATCAACCAGGTGATACCAAGCAGGACCCTGCGGGGCTCCTGGGGATGGAAGTCTTTCTGTGTCCCCCGTTTCTTGTTTGTAGGGAATAGACTTCAGCCTCCATGACCTCCCCTGAGTTCCAAAGGGCAGGTTCAAACAGTTGCTGATCAGGGAAGGGAGGGGATGCAGAGACAAGGGAGGAACAGTCAAGAAACAATAGTGCAGCCTTGGGGCAGGGTCCTGGTTCCCCCTCAAGGGATACACGTCACAATATCTTTGAGCTGTTTTGCAGATACTGAAACCCCCACCAGGTGGGAGAAGATAAAGCTATACTGCCCACAGGCATGTACACCCCAGACCCTTTGGAACAAGTAGGTTGATGATGCTGACTCCTGCTTACCTCCCCACCAACCAATCAGAAGAATGTCCACGAGCTGACCACACCCTCTTTGAACCATTGCTATAAAACTCCTCACTACCCGTTCCAAGTTGGGACACACAGGTTTGAGGGCACTCCTCAAAGGGGACACACCTGTGGCCCCCTTTTCCTGGCAAAGCAATAAAGCTATTCTTTTCTACTTCACCCAAACCTCTGTCTCTGAGATACAATTCGTCAGGGTGTAAGGGCCGGATTTGGCTTCACAAGTTCCAACTCTAACGACTGTCACAGGTTTGACACCTGCAGGACTCGGGTGACCACTGCCATAAATGCCACAGCATCAGTATTTATAGAGACATTCATGGCAGCAGTGTGTATGACAGCAATCACCAGGGGAAGCAAAAATGTTTACAAAGTTGGCTAGGTAATCAACAACACATCCGTTCAGGGTGATGTTACACAGCCATTAAAATTATGTTGTAAAAACTTTGCAATAATGTATTTATATATATAAATAAAAGGAAAGATATAAAATTGCCTGTATAGTATGATCACAAATAAAAACAAAAAACTACCTAAAGTCATAAAAATCACGAAAATATTAACACTATTTAGGGGTGAAGATTGAGATTTTGAGTGTCATTTCTTCATCCTCCTATTTATTAGTATTTTCCCAATTTACTTTAAATAACTATGTAATAGCAAAATGAATTGAAAACAGTAGTGTGCTTTGGATGAAGTGTAGGCACTTATACTAGTTCTGTGGGTAGTAAGTGTAGTCTTCAGAGAGGAATTACCCTTTTGGCTCCACAGTAGAAGCTATAACATTTCACATGCTGTTCGCACAAGACCTTCCCCTAAACAAAGGCCAATATATGTGTGTGTGTGTGTGTGTGTGTGTGTGTGTGTGTGTGTGTGTGCGTGTGTGTGTGTGTGTGTGTGTGTGTGTGTATAGTGAGGGGATTTCAATTAAAGATGCACACAGCTCTGGGGTCAGCATTTCTATTGGCTTGTTTGAAAGACACTCATAATCCATTTAGGATGTTTTTGAAATTGTTCAAAGGTCTAAGAAGATTTATTGGAGCTGTTAGGATCCCACATGCATTAATGGTAGGTCAAAGATAAATTCATATCAAAATTAACTTTCTTTTTTTTTTTTTTTTGGAGAGAACAATAGGCTCCCTGGAGTAAGAAGCATTTTTTAAATTTTCTTGGAGTAGAGTTGATTTACAATATTGTGTTAGTTTCAGGTGTACAGCAAAGTGACTCAGTTATACACATACATATATTCATTTCTTCTTCAGATTCTTTTCCAAAATTAACTCATCTTAACAATTTTGTTTTTTAAGAAATATATGATATGTCACACACCACAAAGCCCTGAGGTCGGTACTACTATCATCCCCCTTGTATGGATGAGGAAACAGACATTGAGGCAAGATAAGTGACTCACTCAGGGTCACACAGCTAAGAAGTGGAGCTGCATACTCTCTGACCTCAAGGTCTGCCTCTTTGACCACACTCTATATTGTCTGAATATTTTGATACCAGAAATACACACCTAGGTATCTTGGAAGTCACTGGTCCTCACAGACCATCCTTCTCTATCAATGTTTGCTCTAGAACAATAACGGAGAAGACAAGCAACATTCTGGAAGACACACACATATTAACTACTGGAGTTGCTTATACCAGCCACTCCAGAAACCTAAATGAACCCTATCTTAGAAGCCACAGTTAAAAGAAAATGATGATGCAATTGTCTGACGCTTCTCCTTTTATTAAATCAGCTTTAAAATGTTACCTATTTGCATGCATAAAACTCACTGCATCTTTGTTCTGGTTTGAATTTGCTAATTTATTTAAGAGAGCTAACTGTATCCAGCTCTAATATTTACTCTGAAAGACTTATCATGATCTGTTGCCGAAAAGGAAACATATTCTGACTGGCTAAAATGAATGAAACAGAATCAAGTTCTGGTTTAAACTTTACTTGCTTTCGTGGGGGAAGGATAAATTGGGAGTTTGGGATTGACATATACATACTACTATATTTAAAACAGATAACCAACAAGGACCTACTGTATAGCACAGGGAACTCTACTCAATATTCTGTAATAACCTAAATGGGAAAAAATTTGAAAAATAATAGATATATGTATATGTATAACTGAATCACTTTGCTGTACACCTGAAACTAACACAACATTGTTAATCAACTATACTCCAACATAAAGTAAAAATTTTTTTAATAAAATAAAATAGTTTACTTCCATGGATTTCTGACAAAAAGAAAAGGAAATTCATCTCTAATTATAATTTTCATAATTTAATCATTAGGAGGCACTTCCATCACCTGCATCCAGGAGCCAGAGCCATAGAAATCCTGGCCCCAGCAACACAAGCAAAACCCCCGTCATCCTTCCTTCTCACAGTTCCATATTTTCATAAGTCCCCTGAATTCTTGGGCTGAGGGGGGATGTAATAATACAATGATGAGGGAAACCCTATGTTAATTCCTGCTAAGATTCAGAGGGAGAAAAATGTGTGCAGCTGGAACATTAAAACTATAAGAAAAGTGAGGGTTTTTGAAGAATGATGACCATGCTGGGATGAGACAAGGTAACAAAAAAATCATGATCCACATCGAAGTGCAAAGTTCTAGGGTGAAATTGATTTCATCATACAACACCTTTCCAAATGAAGAAGTAAATGCAAGAGGCGTTGGAAAATCATTTCAATCCAGATGGGCTAACACTTCAGAGAAGTACCTCCAGGGAATAATATCACAAACTAGGAATGAATGAAATCAGCTGATAGGCCATCAACTGGTTTTTAGCCTCTACAGAATAGTCTATTTTCAGAAAACCTAAGAAAACAAATCCAAAAATATTTTTGTTGTTGTTGCTTTTCGTTTAAGCGTCCCGGCAAAACTAGTTCTTCCGAGGAAGCAGCAGAAATATAAACATAGAGACTAAAGAAACATAAGTTGGCTATTTACACAATACTATTCAAAATATAACAATAGTAATCAAATGCATCCATCTAATCTTTGAATCTGTCTGTACAGTTGTGTATAATTTATAACATTTCGCATGCATTGTCTTATTTCAACTTCTCAACCGTCCCAGGGCATCATGAGGACAGAGAGACTAGAGAGCTTATTCAAGGGCAAGTACAAATGGCAGAGTCTGAACTTGAACTCACATGTCCTCACGGTATGTGAGTCTAGGAAAAGCATGATAAGAGCCAGCCTACCCAGATTCAAAACCTGAACACTGGTGATTTGGAGAATGTACTTAACCTTTCTGTGACTTTCTGTGACTCAGTTTCTTTATCTATAGAGTCAATAACAGTACCTACTTCATAAGGTTGTTGTCAGAATGAAATGAGTTGATATTTGCAAAGTGCTCGGAAGCACCATGCATGTGGCTGTTATTAATAGAAGTACAGGTATCTGGTTCCACCTCCTCTTTTAAACATACAAATATATTTGTAAAGTCATGTTCCCAACATTTATTTTTGGATATCCCAAAACTCCCAATGTACTGTGCAAAATCATTAGAAAGTTAGCATCTGAGCCCAACCCAGATCCTTAATTTCCTGTGATCCTGATACATCCCTGCTTTTATAGTTAAGGAGCCCTTCTGCCGGGTAATTAGTGGTAGTGACGCCCATCCCATCGCTCAGATGGAATGGGCTGTTACCTTCCTGTTCATTGTCAGTGTAAATGCAATCTTAGAATTGGAGCTGCCTCACTTATGCAAATTCACAATGACCCAGAGGAGGAACTGTGTAAAATACTGTAGATTGAAAAGACATAAAAGATCCCACTTTCCTCCTGATTGCAATTTCTTATCTGTTGCTACAAGTGCAGCCTGGATATTACTCCTTATTACAGAAACTACATCATCTGAAAATATGTATGAAGAATGAGGCCTTGGTACAAATGGGCCCTTCCTCCACAACTCTTCCCCCTCCTCAAAGTGTGGTAGCTGGCCCAGCAGCATCCCTGGGGAGCTTGTTGGAAATGCCAGACCCCTGGTCCCACTTCAGGTCGAATGCATCAGGATCTTCATGGTAAGAAAATCCCAGGTGATTCCTGTGCACGTGAAAGTTTGAGAAGCACAGAGTTCCCTCTCTGCAAGTGCTTTATTTGCAGTTTCTCTTTTCTTGGAGGGGCCATTTACAGAATGACATGCTGCTAGTTGTTCCGTGGGTGGATAAAGTCAAGATTAGCCTAAGTTGGATCGTCAGTGCTACACTTCGGCAACCATTCTAGAACTAAAGGCAGCCGGTCCCTTCCTGATTTTCTCTACTGTCTGTTGTTACTTATTAAAGCTTGAAAAAAAGCAGATGCAGCCTCACCTGCAACAACCCAGAAAAATGGAAGAGTGAATCATCCCACGCCACGATTAGCAGAGCAAGCTCTGCCTGTCGGTTCATAGCTGACTGAGCCCAGAAGTGAATGAGAAGGCAGGCCAGACGATCATCCCTCTGCACGATTTGGCTCAGAAGGCAACCTGGAAGGAAATCAGCGCCTTGGCTGGAATTAAGAAGTTACAAGGGAAATAAAAGAGGGAAAGGAAGATAACTTAATGAATCACTCTAATTCTGGAACCACTCAATGCAGAAAGAAAGCATGAGTCTGTTTAAGTGACTATTATCATATTCAGAGACGTGACTTAGCAAATAAGAAAGTTGGAATGTGATCAGCCAGGATAAACCCTCCCTTCAAAGACAGAATGGCAGTGGGGAGAGCTTCACATTACTGCCAGTGTCACTAACTATTACTGTGCTGGCCCTTTGGTCACTTTGTCTTTGGCCAGATAGTCTATTTGAAACTTCAGGGGCTTCCCTGGTGGCGCAGTGATTAAGAATCCGCCTGCCAATGCAGGGGACACGGGTTCGAGCCCTGGTCCGGGAAGATCCCACATGCCGCGGAGCAACTGAGCCCGTGCGCCACAGCTACTGAGCCTGTGCTCTAGAGCCCGCGAGCCACAACTACCGAGCCTGCATGCCACAACTACTGAAGCCCGCGCACCTAGAGCCCGTGCTCCACAACAAAAGAAGCCACCGCAATGAGAAGACTGCACGCCACAATGAAGAGTAGCCCCCGCTCACCGCAACTAAAGTCCGCACACAGCAATGAAGACCCAATGCAGCCATAAATAAATAAATAAATAAGAAACTTGAATGTATCAGTCCCAAACTCCCAATTTATCCCCCTACCCACCACCTTTCCCCTTTGGTAACCATAAGTTTGTTTTCTAAGTCTGTGAGTCTGTTTCTGTTTTATAAATAAGTTCATTTGTATCATTTTTTAATTTTTTAAATTTAGATTCCCACTACTATATTCAAAATAGATAACCAACAAGGATGTACTGTACAGCACAGGGAACTCTACTCAATATTCTGTAATCACCTAAATAGGAAAAGAATTTGAAAAAGAATAGATACATGTATATGTAAAACTGAATCTCTTTGCTGTACACCTGAAACTAACACAACATTGGTAATCAACTGTACTCCAATATATAAAAAAAAACAAAAAAGACACACTATTTACATTTGACTTGTTTATAAAAAGAAAAAAAGAAAGAAACTTGGATGTAATTCAGTGAGTATCAGTTGGGCAGGGACTGTACACACCAGGCATGATGGGAGTTTTAAACACGGAGGTGATTCGAGCTGTTCCCTCAGAAGTTTATGGCCACTCATGGTGTGTGCTGAGACATCTATTTCAATTTTTTGAAAAAAATATTATTTTGTGCATAAATGTCCTACTTCATTCAGTTAGGAGGAGAGGATAAAGCAGGGAGTTTGGGTTCAGAAAGCACTCTCCAAGTAGAATAGTCCCCAGTGATATCAAAAACAAAAATTTGACATTTAATGACTTTCAAACACTTTTGCACAGGCTGCTGATTTGTATATGTTCTGGATCTCTATAAAGAAAGTAAGGTAAGTACTTTTCCTTCTAACTTAACAGAAAAGGCTTCCCAGCTCAGAGACCTCAAATGAGTGAGTCATGCTTGCATGGCCACGGAGTAGTGGAAAAAAGAATATCAACTTGGATTCCACGTCCCAGTCTAGAACTTTGTCTACTCTCCCATGCTAAGTCTTATGAAGTTGCTTATAAAGCATGCCCACATATCTTATTTAATTCTAATTTCGATCTTAAATTATCCTGTGGAGTAGAAAGCAGCAGGGGACGGTGATTCTGATTTTCAGATGAAAAACTTATCAAGTGGCTCTACAATGGGTCGTCAGGGCTGAAACCTCAATCTTTGGATTCCTGACTGGGGAGCTTTCTTCTTCCCTGGTATGAATACTCTCTAAAATCTATTTCCTCTTCTTCTTGCAAACATGGCTTGACTATATTTCACAGCCTCCTTTGCAATTAGCGATAGCCATGCAACTGAATGCTAGCCAATGAAATGGGAATGCAAGGCATGTATGCCTCTTCCAAGGCTTGGTCCGTAAAAGTCTCCCAGGTACACACCTCTAAGCCTGCTCTGCTCCTGGCTGAGTGCAATGGAGACAACAGTGACAAACTTGGAAGCTATGTATTGATGACAAGAGTGCCATAGTCCCTCTCGGTCCCTGAATGCGTGGAGCCAAGTCCCCTTCCCACCTCACCACCAACCTCAAATTGCCCTCAAATCGGACAATCACGTGATTAAGAAATAAACTTTCACTGTGTTGAGTCCTGACATGTTTTGGTGGATCCGTTATGGATTTTCTTGGCTGTGATACACAAGCTGTAGTGAATGCCAGCTCAGTGGGGCAGCAGCTCCATGCCTCCTGCTCTACTTCAGAGACTATCAAATCCATCCCTGCTGTGATTCTTCAGGGCATTCGGGGATCCGAGCAAGCAGGCAGAGCCATTTGGAGGCAGTGGAGAGAAGCAGAAGAGACCAGGCTTTGTGAACACACCTCAGTTTGAAGTCCTGCTCTATCATTTATTAGCTACGCAAATCCTGGCTGCTCCCGTATACTCTCTGAGCCTTGGTTTCCTCATCTGTAACATAGCGATACTAAACAGCAATAATGTTATGGTGAATTTTAAGCTATATCACGACTTAAGTGACATGCTCGGCACAGACCCTGGTACATAAAGGATATTTAGTCACCAATAGGCATTATTCATCTTCAGCTTGTGTGAGCTTTTCTATCACCACAACACAAGTAGAATTGTAGCTGAGGGTAATATGGGTGGTTAATAGTGGAGAAGTAGAGACTGCAGCTCTTCATTTGTTATTCTAAAGAGGACGCAGCTACGAAAGACAGTTAAGACAATTAAAAAGGTAAAGGTAAGTGCTGTTGATGCCACTGGGACAGATGAGTTAGTGAAATGAGCAGAAGCGTATTTGTCTCCAGTACTACCGGCTTCCACTAATAATTCTAGGTCACCCTGCCAAGTAAGATCTACGATCAGCAAAATGGCTTAGTCACGTCATCGTAGGAGGCTGTGGATTGGATTTTACTAATAGTCTACGTAACCAAAGCAGCATGTAACCCAAATACAGACACGATTACACCTCTCAGAGTCCTTAAGAGAACTCCGCAGGATTAGAGAGAATTACATCTCCTTATTTCTTGGCCACTGACTTTAAATATAGGGTCATAATATTTGTTCTATGACTGCAGGCTTATTTCTTTCATTACCTTCTTTGGCTAGTAATTTCAAAACTTTACTTTGGAAAATTCCCATTTACCCTAGTGCTTCGTGACCATCTCACACACACACACGCACATATGGACACAACAATTTTCCCATTGCTTCAAACCTAATCCAACCATCACCAAAATAAAATGTGCCCATATAAGACAATAGCCATGCAGTACACGGTTTTCAAATTCCATGACATTTCAAATTCTTATGTTACTCAATATTGCATTTTAAAAACGACACTCTCTAAATCCAAGTATGTTGAGTTAAATTACGTTACCAGTTCAGTTCATTCACAGTGAGAACAAATATATTCTTCCTGGGATTATCAAACCATTGGGAGCTGCCTTTCCTGCAAGCAGAATAAAAGGGGATGATTATGGGGCTTCCCTGGTGGTGCAGTGGTTGAGAATCTGCCTGCCAATGCAGGGGACACGGGTTCGAGCCCTGGTCTGGGAGGATCCCACATGCCGCGGAGCAACTGGGCCCGTGAGCCACAACTACTGAGCCTGCGCGTCTGGAACCTGTGCTCCGCAACAAGAGAGGCCGCGATAGTGAGAGGCCCGCGCACCGCAATGAAGAGTGGCCCCCGCTCGCCGCAACTAGAGAGAAAAGCCCTCGCACAGAAACAAAGACCCAACACAGCCAAAAATAAATAAATAAATTTATTTTTTTTAAAAATTAAAAAAAAAAAGGGGATGATTAGATCTGAAAGCGCTTTCAGAGATTTGCTGTTGTGATTTTTACCATGTTTCTCAGCCAACCCCTTGTAGGTATCTCAGCATTCAAGCTGACACACGGCAGACTCTGCATTCTCTGGGGCAACACTGATGAAATGCCCATCACCCCAGGCAGAGTCAACAAGGGCTACTGGCCAAAGCCTGGGTGTGTCTGTCCCTGAGCTGTCTCACTCCCAGCCCCTCTCCTCCATCCTCACTGCCACCACCCCGCTCAGTGCTATTCCAGCTTTAACACCACTTGCAAATCTCCTCTTGCAAAGAGTTAAAGGTGTAAAGGACAGAATCATTGGCAGGTGACGGTATCTAACAAGAAACAACTTTATTTTTATGGTACTGGTTCCTAAGGTTAAACGTCTATGTATGAATAGTGATACCAGTTTTCCACTAAGATGGTATGAGCCTGGCACCCAAGCCCCTTTCCAGCATATTCTGATGCTCCCTGACATTCTCCCCTGCTCTTCCTTTACGCTTCCATGCTCTAGGCAACAGGAACTTCACACTGGCCCACTACCTGCTTTCTTATTTCTGTTTTTGCCCAGGTTGTACCTTCCACCTACCATCCCCTCCTTACTCCCTGCCAAAGAAGTCTTTGCTATTTCTCTTTGAAGTACTCCTTGAGCTATCTGCATGTCTCATGAGCATTATTATACCTTACCTTATTTTATAGCCATGTATCAGAACCACCTGGGAGATATTTTAAACTACTGATGCCTTAGCTCCAGCCTTAGAAATCCTGGTTTCTAGAGTAGAGCTCAGGCCTTGGAGGACTGTAGAACCTCTGCAGGAGACTCCAGTCTGCAGCGAAGTTTGAGAACCATTGCTATAGACACTTGTGATCTTCTCCAGGCCCCTGCAACCGGATGGTCAGTCTCATATTTGCTCACCTCGGCATGGATGGATTGGCCAAGAAAGGCTTGAGCATTCATTTCAGTGTCCTGAACCCATCTGGGCCTGGGCTTGCTAAGTCCACCCTGGTCTTGTTCCAGGACACCCAAATCTGTGATGGCTTTTCAATCATGACTCTATTACATTATTGTACACGTTATTAAAAACAGACCACCAGGAACAGGAAGGCAGCACAATTCAGCCAAGCATTGGACTGCTTCCACATCTAGGAAAAGTATCATGCAGGCTATTTTAGGTTGTTAATTAAACATGGAAAAAACAATAGCCATCTGATGCCACCAAGTATGGACACTAAAATTTTTTGTCTCCAATTTCCACATGATATAATTCACCTCTATAAACTAAATGCTATCGATTAGAGAAACCATTGTTTTTAATATGGCATCTCTCAATATGGCTGTGCCTAACTCCCTCATGGCATACAGGTGGGGATAGTCTGTTCTCCAGAAGCAGCAGTTCAGAATGAGTTTAAATGGGTACCATTATAAGTCATGGTAAAATCTAACACCTGGCCATGAGTCGTAAGCAGAGAAATGATTTAAGAGCCTAAAATACCCAACATGATCAAGAGCTCTCACAATCTCTGCCAGACTTCAGGTTATCTTACTGTTGTTTAAAAGACACTGTCAGCTTTTTTTCTGTGAGTTCTTCTGACAGTTTACAGGTTTTGTTTTATACTCCATCTCTCTCAGCCTCCCAGGTTCTGAAATCAGTGAGAAATGGCATGTCTGTTTCTCCTAAAACATTATTAATGACAGACCAAGGTCTGCAACATCTGACCTCACATGTATATCCAAGTGCATCTTTGAGACTATTTTAAATCATTCTTTGCCATTTTCATTACTCTGCCGGTAGAAAAATGACAGACATTCCAGATTTCACGGAGAAACTGTCCAGATAGAGACTGTGGCTAGTACAAGTCAGCCGAGCTAAATGTCAGGGAGACGCAAGTCATTTTCCTTTCATTAATTCCCACTAATATCTTCTCCTCCCCTCATTCTTCTCTGTCCCCACCTACATTCCATGTTTTGTATTCAGTCTTTTAGGCCCTTTTGTTCTCTCTTCCTTAGAATCTTCTCTGATACCTCCTTCATTCTTTTATCTCACAAGCTCAGCCTCTGGTTTGGGGGAGACCTCTCCCTAAGAGTAAATCTACCAGGGATGCTCTCAGTTCATCTTTGGCCCTGGTGATGCCTTGCTTGTACTGGTAGCCGTGGAAACAACTCCGTCTGGAAACAGATCCTAGCACATTAAAGATAGAAGCATATGCCATAATAAAAGCGGGAATGCATATGCACAACGATCGGAAAGGAAAAGACCCAGAAAAAATGGAAAATCTTTTGTAGTGTTGTGTGTAGATGCTTTCTTTACTTTCCCTAGTGTTGTTATCACTTTGTTAGTAGAATTTTAAACTTTGGAATTAAAAAAAAGCATGCACTTTTTTAAAAAGTGACTTATCTCTAAAACATTTACGGAGTGTTAAAAAAAAAAAAAGCGGGGCTCTAGGGTGAGGAATTCAAAGAGTGAGACAGAAAATAAGGAGAACTTTTGCAGAGGCAGACTTAACTTAGTACACGGATGTTTGAAAATGGCCCGTCTTCCTTGTGCACGACTTTTCTGGAATAAAGGCTTCCTACACATCCTTCCCCAGAGGACCGTCTTCTGTATTCTTGCAGGATTTGAGCTGACACCGCTCTCCCACCTCTCCGAAGCCTTGCATTACGCTCCCCGGCTCTGCTGTGCTCGTCCTTTTGCTTCTCTCTTCCGCCCCACTTCCCAGCTGTGCGGTGATGTGCTGACACCTAACACTTCGCGGTAGCATATGCCGGCGGTAGCAGGTGCCAAAGCAGCAGAGGCTGTGAGAGATGGAGAGGATCCCGCGAAGGGCCGGGCTCTGCCTCGCGGGCCTCAGCTGCTCTTCCTTCCCGGTCCGTGGTCCTGGGGACCTGGACCTTCCTTCCCGGTCCCCGTCCTGGGGGGACGGGGCAGGCCCAGATGACCACGCTGGTGGCGTCATTTTCTCACCTATACAATGGCTTTTTGAGAATTCATTGAGATAAGACATTTTAAAGGGCCTAATTATAGTACATTGTCAATATATGGTCATTTTTATTATACCGCCCCCCTTCCCAGTTAGGTTTATAGGTTAAACGGATGCGGAGGGAAGCTGAGGCAATTTTCCACCGACCTCAAGAAAACCACGTTCTTTTAAGATCGGCAAAAGGTACTTCTGGAACCCGTCTGAAGGTCTGTTCATTCTCCCCACTTTAGACGGGCTCCGGAGAGAAGAAAATAAACGAAAGGCCTCTGTGGGATTTATTCTGACACTTCTCTCATTCGTTCATTTATTCAGTCACTCAGCAAATATGGATTGAGTATCGACCACAGGCCAGACCATCTGACAGGCGCCTGGGATACTGCGTCGATAAAACAAATTTCCTGACCCTATGGAACCTGAAACTAACAAAGGCGACAATACTAACAAGCGAACACACACACACACACACACACACACACACACACTCATGTATAATATATCAGGAGGTGATAAGTGCTATGGAGAAAGACTCACTGGGGTAAGAATGCTAGAGATCGGGCAGGAGAGGGTAGAGGAGTGATCACATCTTGCAGCTGCTGGATAGAAAAAGCCTCTCTGACATTTGTGTAGAGCCTTCTCTGGAGACCTTTTGGAAACTGTTCTTCAGTAAAACAAGCACAACGGATACACAGAAATTCTTCCTACATAGTACTCTCAGAGTAATTCGTTTTTAATATACCCCTCCTCTATCTGAAAAAGTGATTTTCAGTGATAATCGTGACATGTGCCCTCACCAAACGAAATCATACGTGAAGTATCCAAACGATAAACACAAATAAAAATGAAAAATGGCCTCAGAGAATGACATAATGCATGTAGGTCAAGGTTTATTCATTTTTATAATCATTGTGTTCTTGTGGTTTATTCCAAAGGTACTATTGAAATGCAAGAATATCAAAGGTTCTGGAGACCTGAGCTGTGCCTGAAGCAGGAGAAAAGTCCCAGAACGGGTGTGTCCTGGGACTTCTCCCCTGCAATTAAATTCCGCGTAGACTACAGCGTTTATTAAATAATAATAACAATGTGCTAATTTGGAGCTTACGTATATTATTAAAATTTAACAGTAGCCACAACAACATATTTTGGGGAAGAAAGAGTATTTTATCACTGACATTATTTAGATACGCTAGTGTTTGGTGACGATAAGAAACAAAACAACTGAGTCCATTTCACGTTAGTTTAAAATTCTCTACGTGCCTGCTATTATTACCTGCCCCCAGGATGTGGCACTCCCACTGCCCCCCTAGAGATGCCGCCGATGGGCTGAGATGGGTGACCCCTCTCTCCTCATTTCCAGATCTAGCAGGATCCCTTCTTCCAAATATGTTTCACACTTTCCTTCATGGACCTTTCAGAACCTGGGATACAGCAGCCCGCATCCTGAAAGTCAAGTGATCTGACATGGCTGCGGAAGCTCAACAGAAAAGCTCATTTGACTCCTTCAAACTGGAAGCCAGCCAGCCTTCCTGTTTATTAGAAAGAGCATTACCTCACTTTTGAGAGCAAATAACAGATATTACTCAATACTTGTAATGTGTAAGTTGGTGAGATAGGCAGTGAATGGGGGGTACGCAAAGTTATGAGACGTGGTCTGGGACCCTAAGACATATGGTCTTGGACACAGCTTACGAAAGGCAAAAAACATAGAGCAAATAAATTCAAGAGATAGAAGTTTATTTAAAAGGAGGGATTACTTTAATCAAGGGTGGGGAAGGAAAACTTCTGCATTAGTATTTGACCCAGGTCTCAAAAGGATGCAATGGCTTTGGATAAGTAAAGAGGAAGAGGAGAGAGAAGATGCAGAGTGTGTTAAAGAGTCAAACGACAGTTTGGATGACGGTCCAACGTGAGATGCACCATGAAGTATATCAGGAGAGTAAAATAGGGCTACAGGGGCCTCGCACGCCGGGTTTAGGAATCTGACGTTATAGACAACTGAGAGTCACCAAATGCTTTAAGCAAAGAGGTAACCCACTCAAAGTGGTATTTCAAAAAAAAATCCGAATCTGGTGGAAATATAAAGTAAGAACTGAGCTGAGGAAGGGGGTAAAGAAGGAGCAAAGTTGGATACATAAAGGCAAAAAGTGATAAAGGCCCAAACCGAGGAAATTCTCCTTCAAATAGAATGGAAATATATGACATTAGACAAGGGATCAAACACCACAAATTCAAACTCAGAGTCTGAATTTATTTTTAATTTGGAGACCATGAAGATAAGGGTATGGGGAAAATAGTCCCACAACTGGCATCTAGGAAAGTTCCTTTCGATTCGTTGATGCAGTATGCTGAATCAAAGATGAAATGTTCTGACCTAAAGGTTCCCGAAGAAGCAATACAGAGAAGTATGAGGAACAAAGAATTTTCTTTGAGTGTTAGAGCTCAAATGTTAGTTTCTCCACAAAATCCAGTAAAAAGCTTTCCATCCTTCAAAACAAGCAAACAAGCAAAAGAATCACTTGCATAGTGTTCAGGAACATTCTGTCTGGTGGTTGGCCTCACCCAAGACAAGCTGGCCTTGAGTCAGATGATGTGAAACCCTTAGTCCCTTAGGAATTTAGGATCTACCTTCTGTTTCTAATTCTTTCCTTGAAAACATACGTAACTTCAATTGAAAAAACAGGTGTGTTTTAATCCCCTGAATGAACCGTATTTCAGAGCTGTTTTAATTTGTGATGGCTTCTGTGCTAATTAATTCAACTCTCCGCTTCAAAGCTCCATATAAGAACCCTTAAGTTCTCCAGAAGAGAAAAGTGCCCCATTCTTATTTATCAGTTGACTTAAGGGAGGAATGTAAGTTTAAGAGAGTTTATAAAGTCACTATATTTATCTTTATTACAGATAATTTGCTGATTTTAAGGCATAGTCCATGTTAGAAATTTGGTGTTGCCATGGCCATGACCTTCAATGTCCCTGGATTCTCTTAGCTTCTCATGAACACTAGCAGTCTACCTGTCTAATGGTATAATGTTTGTAAGACGAAATCTGTAAACTGTAATAGTCTTAGCCTCTACTTAGTAGGAGATGAAAGTGTGGTTCTTGTCAAGCAAGTTTAAAGGTTCAAGTATTTATTTCTAGATACTGATAAAAAATTTAGTCACTTCTCCTATGCTCAGTTATTTATTACAGATAAGTTAGGCTCAGGATGTTGTTAAAACGAAGTTCAATTCTAAGAACAGATACTGTCCATTCTTCAAGTTTACTCATTATATAGGGAAAATCGATGAAAGTGTTCAAAGGGTGCAAACTTCCAGTTATAAGATGAAAACATTCTGGGGATGTAATGTACAGCTGGTGACAATAGTTAACAATACTGTATTGTATATTTAAAAGTTGCTAAGACAGTAGATCTTAAAAGTTCTCAAAAAAATGTTTTATATGAAGTGATGAATGTGTTAACGAAACTTGCTGTGGTAATCGTTTCACAATGTGTACATATATTGGATCATTATAATGTACACCTTAAACTAACACAATGTTATATGTCAGTTATATCTCAATAAAGCTAGGGAAATTTTTGCTTAAAAAAGACATTTCGTGTTGCATTGTTCATTCTAATTAAAAATTAAAAAGAATATAATTAAAATATTTTTGCATCAAGCCTCAACATCCTTGTGCTATATACTTTTTTTTTTCAGTAGATATGGACATTTATGTGAGGAGTTTGACAAAGAAACCACATGTCCCAGGAGGTGGGCAGGATCTGGTCCTCTGGGGAGGGGAGAGGAACACAGTGGATGTGCAATTTCCTTTCCTAACCCAGTTTACCAAAATCTTTACACTTCAATAAAGAGGGAGACTATCTATCTTGAGAGCCACAGATAAAGTAATTTTTTTCCCAAATTCAAGGTTTGTTTTCATTTTCTTAAACTAGAGATTCCAATTTCCACTGAAACTCGAATCCCTTTTCATTTCCTGGAAAACCTGAGAGGGAGTGGGGAGAGGAAAAGACACAGGACCCTTGCATACTGTGTCTACAACGAGGTGGCCGAGAGGGCTTTGGCCATCCAAAATCAACGCTGTCCACTGCCTGACCCAGTCTCTCTCAGGATGATTGTCACACTTCCAAAAAAAACACATCTTTCTAAATATGAATCATGGATTGAGATTTCTGAAACCCCCTTCTTTTCCTTCCACAATTTAAATGAAGCTCTTTCAAAGCCAAAATACTACATCTTTTTTTTTTAAACATCTTTATTGGAGTATAATTGCTTTACAATGGTGCGTTAGCTTCTGCTGTATAACAAAGTGAATCAGCTATACGTATACATATATCCCCATATCTCCTCCCTCTTGTGTCTCCCTCCCACCCTCCTTATCCCACCCCTCCAGGTGGTCACAGAGCACTGAGCTGATCTCCCTGTGTTATGAGGCTGCTTCCCACTAGCTATCTATTTTACATTTGGTAGTGTATGTATGTCCATGCCACTCTCTCACTTTGTCTCGAGGTGGATGGACCTAGAGTCTGTCATACAGAGTGAAGTAAGTCAGAAAGAGAAAAACAAATACCGTATGCTAACACATATATATGGAACCTAAATGCTACGTCTTGATTGAAGCCTGAAAAGGTGATAAATGGTAAAGGTTGAAAATTTTCCACAAAGGTAGGTAGATGGGGAAGAAAAAGTCCTTACACTGCACCCAGGCAGGATGTGCTTAGAGGCTTATGATCAACGCTGCCCTCCTGGATCACAGCACTGCTGTCTTGAAGGGACACAAGAAACAAGGGCTGTGCTCACCTCTGAGCTGAACTCTGTGCATTTGTCTCCTCCTCCCCAAACCAGGCACAGGATGCCGTTATCTTGAAGCCACACTTGGCCCAGGCAAGCTGTGTGGAGCTTGAATGCTGGGCATCACTGCAATGCTGCGGGCTCTGCGTGCTCCCCGGCACCGAAGCTGCACCTGGGAACGGCTTGCTGATGACCAGTTTCCAAGCCAGAGAATTTTTCCTCTTGCTTCAAATTCCTCCGAGTTTCATTTGAAACTCCTGCTAATGAGATGTATCAGGAGTTAAGGCGTGTGTCAGAAATGCCAGATCTTTACAGAAAATGCTGCAGGAATATGAAGAGTATGCCTTAGTTTGGGGCAATGGGAAAGGGGTGCTTCCATGGGAGGGAAGACTGAATGATGTGTTATTTGCATAGAGTTTTATAACTTCTAAAGTCCTCTCAGAAACCTCGTACCATCTGACCTTCAGACCAGCTCCACGAGGCTCCTCCACCTCGCAAGGGGTCCCCCGTAACTCCCATGCAACTAATATTTAGTGAGCAACTAGTATATGCCAGGGGCTGGTGCACCCACAGTAGTCAAGGCCACTGCTCCCACGGAGCTCAGGGTGGAAAGATCATCAAAACCAGCAAAGGAAGCATCAAGATAACTTAGGAGAGGGAGAGAAGCCATAAGGAAAACCCATCAGGGTAATGTGTTGGTGTGATCGAGGATGGGAGCTGCTCTGAGTGGCGAAGTCTGAGGTGAGAGCTAAGCTGAGAGCAGCCACGGGTGATCTGAAGGGGGGACCCAGGGAGCAGCATCAAGTGCAAACTCAGCAGGTTTGGAGCAGGAAGAGGTTCAGAGTCTCCTACAGACAGAACGAAGGCCAGCAGACTGGCCGGGGCTGAGCGGGTGGGTGGTGAGAGGTGGGTGGGAATGTGAGCCACTAGGCATAAAGAAACAAGACAGGGGGAAGGAGGAAAGCAGGTTCACGTCTGCTGAGTGTTTACTCTGGGCCAGGCCTTGAGCCAAGTTCACAGCTGTAAGTGGAGGGGCTGGACCTCGGACGAGGCTCTCAGACTCTAGATCCTTTATGTGCTGTGCTACGGCCCACACCCTGCCATCCGGAAGGCCAGCTCTGGTTCACCTAGGTGGAAACGGGAAATAAAGGAACACAGATATCTTTTTTTTTTTTTTTTTTTTTAAGTTTTACTTGATTTTATTTATTTATTTATTTATTTTTGGCTGTGTTGGGTCTTCGGTTCGTGCGAGGGCTTTCTCCAGTTGCGGCAAGCGGGGGCCACCCCTCATCGCGGTGCGGGGACCGCTCTTCATCGCGGTGCGCGGGCCTTTCTCTATCGCGGCCCCTCCCGTCGCGGGGCACAGGCTCCAGACGCGCAGGCTCAGCAATTGTGGCTCACGGGCCCAGCCGCTCCGCGGCATGTGGGATCTTCCCAGACCAGGGCTCGAACCCGTGTCCCCTGCATTAGCAGGCAGATTCTCAACCACTGCGCCACCAGGGAAGCCCGGAACACAGATATCTTGAATCCTACGTAGGATCTTTTTTACCTGCCGGCCTATCTCCTGAGTGATTTTATATGAGGGACATCATTTTGGCCTGAATTTTGAAAATTGGAATTTCTGTAATGCTAAGGAATACTGTCTTCACATCCTGTCCTTGGCGGCCTCCAGGCTAGACAATCAGCTCACTGGTTCTATGCTCTGGGATAAATTCAAGCACTGCAGATAGAATACAATTATCAGATGAAACTGAAAAGGTGGCTGAAAAGGAAAAAATAAACCATATTTAATGCCTCCAGGAAATCAATCTCAATGGATCTTGCTTGGTGCTACAAGGAGAATGTCATATAGTTCTTTCCTCCACCCTCCTTTACGCAAGTTTGAATAATCCCTCTGTCACCGCTTTTACATGAACTTGAATTGCTTTAGAAACCTGTCATAGTGAATTAGCAAAAGCAGGTAGTAATTCAGAGGGGTGCGAGTGCGGCGTTCCTGAAAACTGCTGGTTGGAAGACTTCCTGCGGCATTATTCGGGGGCAATAACTCACTTTCATCACCATGTGTCAGTGTGAGCAAATGATGGGCTTTCTGTGGTTTTTAGATTTCACTTTCTTAAAAGTCCATCATGAAGATGAAAAGTGCACAGAGAACATCCGCCTTCATCAAACAAGAGAACGAGGAAACGAGCACACCCTGCAGTCACTTGGCGTGGATAAACCAGACGCGAAGACCCCGTGGCAGCCCAGCAGGCATCACTCAGGTTTCAGAAGATCCTTGACTTTGACATCAAGGGCAAACTTGAAGGCTGGGGGAATGAGGAGTCAATAACAGAGACATGTAAAATAAAACATTCTTCCTCGTGAGCTTGATGATGGGTCACCCCCTCGGAGAAGCCTTCACGTCATGACTATCCTGTCGCACCTGCCCCATCACTCTCTGTCCTGTCGCCCTCATGATTTTCTTTTTCTTTACAAGACTTAGCAATTTTTGAAATCACCCAGTCCATCTCATTCCCTGCTTAGCGACTTCTATCCCTCCCACACAGAGCACAATTTCCATGAGAAGCAGGATCTCAAAGGTCTTCCATGAGCCCCGAGGAACAATCCCTGGAGCATGGAAGTCCTTGATGAGTATTTAGTGAAGGACTTCTGAATTCACAAAATTCTTGTTATACCAGAGGCTATTCTGTATGTTAACAGTGTTGTTTGATCAGCGGTCATAGTAAAGCCTGTGCAAACTAGAATCCAGGCAGTCACCGTGAACCACCCTTGGCTCTGCTGATCAGAGACCAACTATGTCTAACGGTTACTTGGAGGAGGGAATCTTAGCTGTGGAGCAGCTGTAGGTCTATGCGCTATGGAAGCACGTTCCTTAGTGAAACCGTGCACAAGCCCCTGTTTCCTGGTCTTTGGAAGTAAAAGGCTGAATCGAGAGTTAATGATGGGAAACGTGAAGATGGAGAAACAAAGAATAGATGTTGGGCTGGGGAACTGGTAACGCTTTAGACTATAAATCCGCCACATCACAGAGTCACCGAACTCCCAGTTTCCTGAAAGCTATAGATAAAGGCCTGACACACCTTCTTAAGTTGTTTGTACGGGAAGCAGAACCCACCAGATGAAAACTGCTGACTGCAAGAACAGAGACCCCAGACTGGTTGAAACCAGAAGGTCAATGATTCTTGAAACTTCACCTTGATGTCAACCAGTCTGAGAACTGGGCACAAGCTAATCACGCACCTACAGCCCCCTCCCTCCCACTGCCTTTAAAACCCCTTCCGTGAAAGCCACTGGGGACCTCAGGTCTTTTGAACGAGAGCTGCCTGTTCTCCTTGCTTGGTACCTGCAATAAATGCTATACTTTCTTCACCACAACCTGGTGTCAGTAGGTTGGATTTACTGTGTGCGGGTGAGTGGACCCAAGTTTGGTTTGGTAACAGTAGTAAGCTCAAGAAACTGTTATCCACATTCTCAACACTTACTTCTACTTGATGAAAGTCTTAGATTATCACTGAGATTTCTCTACTTCACAAAGTCTAATAGTTTCTGCAACTTTTTATTTTGAAAAACATTTAAGTCTGAATCTATGAAAAGGGTACAAGAATTGCACAATGGGCACTTTGGATGAACCAACTGTTAATTTGCTGTCACACTTGCTTTCCCTCTCCTTGCACATATGTGAGTGTGTATGTGTGAAGGTATGCATGTGTGTCTGTGTGTATGGGCAGGTATGTCTATGTCTATGTATGTGCATAAGTGTGTCTTTGTGTGTTTGTATCTGTGTGTACATGGGCATGCATGTCTACATGTCTATGTCTATGTATATGCATAACTGTGTCTTTGTGAGTATGTATCTGTGTGTATATGGGCATGTATGTCTGCATGTCTATGTCTGTAGGTGCACATGTGTGTTTTTTGTGTGTATGTATCTGTGTGTGTATATGGGCATTATGTATGCATGTGGGTATATGTGAATGTATGTATATTTTGGCTTGAACTACTTGAGAGTTAGTTGTAGACATTAATGTACTTCAACCCTCAGTACTTCACCATGAGTCTCCTAAGACCAAGAATAGTCCCCTATATGAAGATTATCACACTTGGGAAATTTAAAATCGATAACTCTATTCTTGTCTAATAAGCAGTTGATTTTCAAGTTTCCCTAAGTGTCCCAACATGTCCTTTATAACTTCTTATTTTTTGATCCAGGGTCCAATCAAGGATCACGCATTATATTTAGCTGTCAAACCTCTAGTTTCCTTTAGTCTAGAATGGTCCCCAAGCCATGGCTTTCTTTCTGTTTGTTTTGGAGGGGGTGGTGTTTCTGACATTGCCATTTTTGTAGAGTACAGGGTCAGTCGTTTTACAGAATTTCCCTTCATTTTAATTTGCCTGATTTTTTCCCTTAGTTAAATCCAGGTTAAAATCTAACATTTTAAGTACCTAACATGACCAATATAAAGTAGATATAAAAAGCTCAGGTCCCCAGAAGGAATTTTTAGGCTGAAATACCAAACCCATGAAAAATAAAAACACTTCCGACATAGGTATCAGGATCACGGATCACCTGATAAGACCATCTCCTTTTCTGAATTTGTTAAAAGCCCCATTAATATAGTTAAGTTAATGTTACTCACATATTAGTCACTCACATCCTGCCTTCAAGAATTTTGCTACTGGGCTTCCCTGGTGGCACAGTGGTTAAGAATCTGCCTGCCAATGCAGGGAACATGGGTTCGAGCCCTGGTTCGGGAAGATCTCACATGCTGTGGAGCAACTAAGCCCGTGCGCCACAACTACTGAGCCCACGTGCCACAACTACTGAAGCCTGGGCGCCTAGAGCCCATGCTCCACAACAAGAGAAGCCACCACAATGAGAAGCCCGTGCACTGCAACGAAGAGTAGCCCCCTCTTGCCGCAACTAGAGAAAGCCCACGTGCAGCAATGAAGACCCAAAGCAGCCAAAAATAAATAAATAAATAAATTTATTTAAAAAAAAGAATTTTGTTACATCCAAGTTTTACCTGCGTTAGCATTTATGCAATCTTTTTAAAATTCAATTTACTTATTTAAACTCTTAGCCTATGAAATAATACCAATTTAAATGGTTTTGCTATGCTTGCTCTATTTTTCTATACTATCAAAGTATACATAAATACCATCTGTGCACATCTAAAACCACCTCCCATTGCACACTTGGGGAATCACTGAGCAGAGTAGGGTCAAACTGCTCTGTGGGCACACGCATGTGGACAGAATTAGCACAAAAGGCTTTCTCAAGGACTAAGGAAACAAGAGGGGGCCAGGTTGCCAGGACAAGCCGGGGACCACATTCAAACCAATGACAAGACCTGCAGCTCCTGAGAGACCCAGCTTCTGTCCCTTGACACCAGATGGATTGCTTCTCTGTTCATTTCCCAACCCCTCAGCAGGCAAGATTGAAAACAGGGCCGGGAAAACATTACTTGAGCAAACGCTGACACTGATGGAATCGCTGTGTCCTCCAGAAGATCACTCTTTGTGGCCTGTAAAATACCTGGATTGGATCACGTGATTCCTACGTTTCATACCTTCTACGTTTCCCAGACAAGGAGCTCGAGACCCTGAGATGCCTAGTGGGCTGTCCAGAGTCACCCTGGGAGTTGGTGGTAAACCAGGACTTTCATCCACAACTTCAGATACGCAGCTCCCTGAGCCTATATAGCTATTTATATATAAAACCATACACACCATATACATATATAAAACCGTATTTATACACATATATATAGAACACACATATACACATACACATGCGCACACACACTTACATTGTGTAAAACCACGTTCTGGCTTCCTGAGTGCCTTGTGAATGCTCTTTCACCACAAATGCGTCCAGTCCCAAAGAGAAGGGCGTTCCCCAAACCTCAACCCTTGTCATCTTTGCTACTCACCAAACAGCCTTCTCTCCCTTTGTCCCTGCATACATGAACCATGCAGCCTGGAAGGCTTTCAGGAACTCTGCCCATCCTAAAAGATACATTCCTGCCAATGTATAATCACACCATAGAAGGCAGCTTTAGACCTGCGGACAATTACTCTAGGGCTGGACCTGACACCTCCTTTCCCCTTCAGCTGTGACCCTGAGGAACAGAGGCCTGGCCAGCTCAGGGCTGGATACCAGCAGCTGGTGGATCTCCATTGACCCAGGACATCCTCAGGGCCTCTCCCGTCTTTCATCCCCACACCCGCTTGGTTGGTTCTGTGGCATCTGTCTCCTTGGCATCTGTCCCTCACCCACCCTTCTCAGCCCCGCTGATACACCTTGATGCAGGCCCTCCCTCACCTCCCCCGACACTGTTACGAGGTCACCTCCCCGTATCCTGGTCACACTGCCTGCTCCTGGTCACACACCTTCCTCACCAATGGCTCTCAAAACGTAGTCCAGGGACTCCTAGGGGGTTCCTGAGGCCCTTCCCAGTGATCGATGAGGATGAGACTCTTTCCATCATTCTGTAGATATGACTTGACTCCAGTTATGATATAGACTATTTCCATAATACCACAGACACGACACTAAAGACATGACTTGTCTTTTCTGCTCTTCACCTGTCACAAGTGGACTAGGGTTTTCCCAAGGCTTTCTGCCACGGGCTATCACAACAGAATGAACACAGAAGCAGGCGTGGGAATCAGATATTAATGTGATATGCAGAAACGTAACACGATGCCACTCTCCTCACTGAATTTTTGTTTTGGAAAATGAATTATTTTTCACAAAAAATTGCTTTTATGTTAACACAAAATGTGCTTACTATTGTTATTTTTAATGAATTAGTAAACTTTTTTTTTAATTTCTCAGTTTTAACTTCTAATTTAGCATATTTGGTAAATATGGATAATATAACCCATGTCAACAAAAACTCTCTGGGATCCTCCATCATGGTTGAGAGTCTAAAATGTTTCTGATGCCAGAAATGTGAGAACCACTGCCTGAGTTATTCTCATAAAGAAAATTCATTTATCAGGTCACACCTCCAATGTAGAAGCCACTGCTATCCAGAGGTAAAGTCCTTATGGATTTAGCAGGGCCCTCGAGGCTGGACGTCCCACCCATCACCCCACTCCCTCCTGCATGGAGCCAAACCCAGCACAGGTGTCCCAAGGAGCTGCAGTGGTTTTGTATTGGGTTGACTTTGCTTTGTTTGGCCTTGTTCTCCAGAGTTCCCTTGCCTGGGGGTTTCAAGTGAAGGTCACCCACAGCAGAAATCTGTGTGAACCACGGCAGTGGAAGTGAAGCCACAGCGTCAGACTGGACAGTTCTGTGGCATGTGCAGTTGGGGCATATTATGGGCAACAAGATACAAAAAGACCAAAAAAAAAAAACCCAAAAAGCCAACTGCCACTTCTGAAGAGCTGGGAGCAAACGCAGGGTCCTGCGCATGCCCCCTGCACTCAACACCACCTAAGGGTGGGCAGACCACCTAAGCCACCCCTGCGGCCTGACCCCTGGACACACCCCTACCCCTCACCCCATATAAGGAACCAGCTCGCCCCCCCTCAGGGAGTCAGTGAGCAAGGGAATCTGTTGCTTGTTCTCGCTCCCCTCTGCTGCAGCAGGGGACCCAATAAAGCCTTGCCTGAGTTTCTTGTCTGGCCTCTAGTCAACTTCTATTGATTAAGGAGGCCAAGAACTCTGGTTGGTAGCAGGTCTCTGAAGCCCTTTTGAAGCCATTCTCATCAACTCCCGACCCAGGTGCATAAATGACTCGTCTTCTTCGTGTCCTCAAGGTGCCCAGCATATATATGTGGCACTCCACCTGTAGTGGTTTATGACCTCAGTTTTCCATAAATCTGCCTCTCCCTCCTATGTCTGCAAGCTCTCTGCTGTCAGAGACAGGATCTCACGATCTATATTTTTCTTTCCCCAGTCCCTGGAACAAATGCATATTCGTTAAATAACCCTAACACAGGGGAGGTAGAATAAATATGGCAAGTGGGTTTCTAAAGGTCAGACGTCGGGGAAGGATGAATGAGAAAGGATGGAATTGAAAAATTCCAAATTTCTAAGCAGGAAGGTCTGCATAAGGTTTGTTTGTTTGTTTGTTTACATCTTTATTGGAGTATAATTGCTTTACACTGTTGTGTTAGTTGCTGCTGTATAACAAAGTGAATCAGCTGTGTGTATACATATATCCCCATATCCCCTCCCTCTTGTGTCTCCCTCCCACCCTCCCTATCCCACCCCTCTAGGTGGTCACAATGCATAAGGTTTAAAGTCTTTAAACTTTAGTAGGCATAAGAATTACTTGGGGAGCTTGTTAAAAATGCCGATTCCTAGTGTCACACCTTCAGATATTCGGATTTAGCTGGTTTGGGGCAAGGCCTACAACTCTTCAGTTTAAGGAGACACAGGGCCTTCTGATGAAGAGGGTCCTCAGAACACACCTTATGAACCACTAGCAAAAAGAATACGTGGGAGGAGGGATGCTTAGGTCAGCAGTTCTTAAATTAAGCTGTTCTGAGTCACTTGGTGGGGGAAGGTAGGGAGAGCAAGGAAGACTTGATAAAAATGCAGTTTCCTGGGCTCCACCCCAATTTTTCAGAATCAGAATCAGAGGTACTGGACATCCAGTGGGGCTCAGAGTCAGAAAACTTTACTCTCAGTCTTGAGAACCTGGGGCAGAGGTATGAGCTTCCTGTCTCCAGCTAATCACCTACCCTGATCCCTGAACCTTCCTTCTAGGAGGCAGAAGCCATAGCATGCCCCTGGATGGACGGGATCAATAGTCCTAAGAAAAGGCCTTTTTTTTGGGGGGGGGGGTGGTTCATATGAAAGATTCTAAAGAAAAGATCAGGAGCTTCTGGAAAAATACTGGATTAACAAAAAGACTAATAGGACTGATTCAAAGAAAAGACAGACAACTGCAAAGACAAGCCTCTCTCCATAATTTTGCCAATGAGTTTTGACTGTCTGCTTGGTGCCTATGGATTTCTCTCCAGTGGTGTCCCATACAGTTTTGTTTTGTTTTTTTTATTTTTATTGGAGTATAGTTAATTTACAATGTTGTATTAGTTTCCAGTGTACAGCAAAGTGAATGAGTTATACATGTGCATGTATCCACTTTTTTCAGAGTCTTTTCCCATAGAGGCCATCACAGAGTATTGAGTAGAGCTCCCTGGGCTACACAGCAGGTCCTGCTGTATATATAGCCCCGCACAGTCTTGACCTACACCATCCAGTATGGTAACCAGCAGTGTGGCCACTCAGCCCTGGAAATGGGGCCTGCAAGACTGAGAAGCTAAAGGTTGAATTTTAATTGTGATTTATTTAAAATTTAAAAACTAATACTCATTCAGTCATTGGAAAACGTTTAAGTATATTTGCTACAACTTGGATATGTAAATCTGATTTTTCAACGGTACATTTTATGAAATCTAAATATAGGTCAAGTGTTTCTGATGAAAATTCAGTGTCCAAAGTGCAATGTGCTGTGGGTATAAAATACACACGAGATTTCAAAGACTCGGTGTGAAAAACATTTAATAAATTTTAATTTGGTTTTGAGTTTAAATGATACTTTTGGAGATACTGGGTTAAGTAAAATATACTATTCAAACTAATTTCACCTTTTTGTTTTTATATGTGTAGTGTAGCTACTGGAAAGCTGAAATTGCATAGGTAGCTGGCATTACGCTTCTGCTGGGCAGGGCAGTTCTAGTCAAGACTGTGTAAACTGTGACACTGAATATTGTCACTAAATATTTTGAAACTGTCTTGGAACGTTACTCTATAGAGTGAAGTGCGTGTACAAAGTTGTCACCCCAGAGGACCAAAGGCTGACTCCAAAGATGCTATCGTGTTAGAAACACAGTCTTTTCTGGATCTCATTCCTACCCCACCTCCACCCATGATAGAGCAGCCTTCAGCGTAGCTGGCGAGTCGTCTCTGAAAAGAAGCCTTGGGATTTTCAAGTCCCAATCTGGTGTCTACACAGCTTGATCACCCTCTGCATTCAACAGCCCTACTTCAAACAACTTTGGCTTATTTCAAACCACCCCAAAACGGTTTAAGAATTAACACTGATGAAAATATTCAAAATATTATACTCCCCGCTCTCAAAGAAGACCCAACACTATTTTAGATCAAATCAATGGCATATCTCTCCGAAGGGACCAGTTAGGAGGCCAGCCACACTCCTTAGCCATGTTTGTTAAATAAAGTACCAAACAGAAAATGACATTCTTTTATAATCCCTTCTAATGGGTCTTATCCATCTGAAAACTGCTTTGTTTGTTATCAGGTGTTTACTCACACCTTGAGACAGAGGTTTTTAACTCAGGGTCCACGCCCTACCCCTCCGTATATTGTGGCCATAGCTAGAATACAAGGAATCCACAACCGTGGAAGGTCTTTTCTGATTTTTTTTCTCCACTGATCTCCAACTGGAATTTAGCATTTCCTTCAAATTTCAAGGCAAGCAACAAACTACATTAGTATTATCGGTACCCGTGACATGAGCAGTAAAAAAATCACAGCTTTTTTCCACATGAAAACACAGTTGTTCCAGAAATCCTGAAATATCGTTTACGTGCATCATAACTTTATGGTAGTTCATTCTTCCTGACTATAGCCCCTCATACTATACAGAGGCAACTCTTAGTCAATTTCTAATCTAGTCATTGTTCAGCTACAAAACAGGGAAGGTGCATTCTCCACCTAGCGACCACACAGCTAGGATGCTTTATAGTCTTACGTATCTACACTTGCTTGTCCTTTATGAATACGTGGGAAGAAATCAGCCATTTAAATTATTAGAGTTTCGCAAAACTGGACCGTTCAAATGAGAATTTTTAATTCTTCATAAGTTAACACTGTCTTTTGAAATATGAGAGGCATGTGGGCTACAAGTCTATAACAGGCAAGTTCAGACACATCTGATGGTTAAGCTAACTATTAAAGTGTGTTATTTAAAGTAATTTTTAAAATATTGTTGACAGATTGGGCAGTGATATTGGTCACGCATACATTTGTAAGCTCTGTGAAAATCAGTGTGTTTGTCTATTTTTGTTGTTGTTCTTTGTAATCCTACATACTTTTTACATTTAAAAATGTTTTCTACATTTTATTTAAACAAATTAAAAATATTAATTTTAATATTAATATTTATTAATTAATATTTTACATTGTATTTAAACAAATATTAATTTGTTTAAATAAAATTTTTTAAAAATAAGAAGAGATACATAGGTTTCACTAGACTGCCAAAAGGATACATAGCAGGAAAAATGGTTAAAACTCCCTGACCTAAGCATTATATTACTAATCCAGGACCCTGAACATCCATGTGTTTTTTAACTAGAAGCACCTGTACCTAGTAGAATCCACAATGCTACCCAGCTCCCGTCAGGTAACACTCACACTGCCTACTCCACCCACAAGTGAGTAGCAGAAAGTCTCTCTGTATTTCTGTCTCGATTCTTGTCAGCACACAGAAAAGGTGGAGAAAGGAACATTGCTTCTTAAAGAAGTAATGGTGCACAGCTTCACCTGATGAAAGCCCTGGAAGCTGATGATGACTTAGAGTTTTTGGAGCTTGGGAAGCAAACAGTAACTACCTAGTAACTCAATAAAATGCCATTAATTTTCCTGAGAAACCAGTTGGCCCTTCCACCTTCAATATGAAAAGTGAATTAAAATTTTACCTGTTATTTCCAAAGCTATTTCCCTGCATCCATCGAGTACAACACAAATGTATATTTAGAAACAGTACAGCCCTTGCCAATTAAAAAGAAAGTTATGCGGGGTAGTAGTAAAACCAGGCTAGGCAGAAGAAAGTGACACGTATGGGAGGCCCACATTTCCCAGCACTGTTGTCCCAACATTTAGAAAACACCCCTGGCATAAAAACAACGCTGTCGCTTTTAGAAATTTTATTCTGTTTTTCTTTTCTTTTTTTTTAAAACACCGAAACCAAGATTCAGCCACAATTTAACGCTGTCGATACTTATTCTTCATTATACAACTGGCATGCCAACTGTTACCTAAGCACGTCAGACACTTCAAATCCCACACCCACACATTCTTAACTCATCTGCACCCAGATATGAATAAAGATGAATAGCATCTTGAGGAAACAGTATCTCCATTCTCAAATTGCAAAAGCCATGGAGGAAAGTCCTCCTAGCGTCTGAAGGATCTCTCAGAGGAACAAGAAGGACCCCGAAAGCCACGATTTTGTCAGAAAAAAATCACTTCCTTCTATGGCAACCTGCCCATTGGGTATTTAGAATGAAAAAGGACCTCCCGAGTCCTTTCCAATGTTGAGGTTCTATGACTCGTGTATAAAGAAATGACTCTTCTTTGTCATTTTACTAACATTAAGTGAATTATGTTTTTTTGGTAGGCCAGCAGCTCAGCTCAGCACCTCTTTACGGAGAAGCGCTCCAGGAGACCCTACGTGGGGTGAACTAGTAAAAAGTTCAGGGTGTTAACAGCTTCTTCTCTAAAAGAATTTATGTTTCCTTCATCTCCAGACCACAGTTGCAGGAAATTTCCAACACTCAAATGAACTGTTTTCTAAATGTTTGTTTATGAATTGGACGTTTCCCACTCCGTTCGTTAGTGTTCACTCATTCTCTCATTCAACAAGAAGTTACTGAGTGCCTACTAAGTGCCAGGCTGGTGGTAAGCCTCAGACACCATGGTATGAAAAAGGTACATCTTTGCCCAGATATGTTTCACAAGACGGCTAGGTGCCAGGCTAAATTATAGTAACCTCCTATATTAGTCATCTCAGGCTGCCTGTTAATTTTGTTATAAAAATTCCATAGACCGGGTGCAACGGGAATATATTTCTCTCAGTTCTAGTGACTGGAGTCCAAGATCAAGGTGCCCGCATGGTCAGGGTCTGAGGAGGGCCCTCTCCTTGGGTTACGGACGGCCATGCTCTTGCTGTATCCTAATGCGGCCTTTCCTGGGTGTGTATGCCTGGAAAAGAGGAAGCAAGCTCTCCCGTGTCTGGCCCTACCCTCCTGACCGCACCCAGACCTAACCACCTCCCAAAGGCCCCGTGTCTACACACCATCACATTAGGGGTTAGGCCTTCAACACCTCCTTCACAGCAATTGTGCTATTTGACCCATAATGTTAACTCAGTAAACTTAAGTGTTTCAAATCCACCTCAGAAGAGGAGGACCTTGGTTTCTCTGGGGTTTGGTTCCTGAAGTGGTTGGTATGGGACAGGACCCCAGACACCAACAGGGGGTGAGGGCTACAGCAGCACCAGACACCTCAGTCCTGAGGGCCCAGGGGGCTTAGGGCTTGGAAGCGAGTGAGACAGACCCTGAGGCTCAGCTCAGCTCCTGGAGAAGAGGTGGTAGGAGCTCGGCAGTGAGGCCAGAATCCAGATCTGAGGTGCTTTTGTTAAGTCAGGTGTCCTTACTCCAAGGCCTGCCTGCAACTCGGAAGCTTCTCATGATCAAGTTCAATCAGGCAATACAAGGAAACAAATACAGATAACCCCAAACCAGAATAACACCAGGATTCAATGTATTATCATCACAAAGCTGCAATTACAGGGTGCTTTTCATCAGGCCTGATGAAGTAGGCTGCTGGCCTAGCCACCTCTCTACTTTACGGAAGCCAGCATCCACCAAGCTCCCTCAACTAGAAATAATTCCCCTCTTCTAAGGTTTGATCGTTTTCTTAAAACCTGCTCGATCAAAGCCAGCCTGGAATGGAAGGGACTCAAAAGAGGGGAAATTTCACAAACGTTAAGTGCAGATCTTGACAGGACCCCGACTAACACCTAGCGGGGCTGACTGCTTCTCAGAGAATCTCCCCCGCCTCGAAAGAACAATCAACACACACCGCACAGAAATCGAGTGCACCTTTTCCCCAGGATCTTAAATCCAAGCAGAAGCAATCAATCGCTTTCAGCTGGATCTGTGACATCCAGCTTTCCAAAATGGAATGTCAAGCTCCTTGTGATGTTTTTAACAGAATGAAGGGGAAAAAAAAATACTCCTACATTTCTCTTCCCCCATCTATTGTTAAAATTAAAAAGGCAGGTAAGGCTATCCGGGTATCTTTGGGTGACGGAGATCAGGCTTGGGCTGTACTGAGGGGACATCTCTGCCACAGTCCGTGGGGTCTGGGAAAAATTCTAACACGTGTCGGGTTCTTTGCAAGGGCTTTTATCTCCATAAGCCAAAAGGTTCTTTGTGGCGAGGCTGTTTGGCAGAAAACCAGGGCTCCGAGACCCTGAGGCACTCTCACCTGTGGACCACACAGCGCCCAGCAGAACCACATTCGAAGTCAGGTATTCAACTGCAGACCTTATCCTGGCACAGCTTGAGGACCTAGAATCCCATTCTCCCACAGGAGACTGGATATAGCCTCCGGATAGGCTTTGTTTTGTTAATTTTGTTTATTTTTTAATTGAATGAGTTCTACCATTAACCATTAGGAGCTTTCGCATACAAATCTGGATGTCTGACATTTTTTTGGCAAATCCGAAGCTCAGAACCGCACTGCTGCAGGCAACAGAAAGGCAGAGCTAAGAGGAGACCCCAGCTGACTTCCCTGTGGATGTTAGCATAACCCAGATATGATCAGAGCCCCTCTCCGTCCACGCTCTCACGCTCAGCTACACAGAAACTCAACAGACCATCTTGTTCCCTCTTGTGTTCCGGTGCCCATGTGACTCTCTTCCTCCTGAGATGCCTCTGTCTGTCTTGCCAGTGTGGTGGGTTTTTGCCATCAGTCTTTCAGGATTCAGTTTCAACGCCCCTGGCTCCATGAAGTCCATTCTGATACGCCTGGAAGAACTAACCAGGCTTTGCTCAAGGCTCTTAAACACTGTCTTGTGCTTGTTTTGTTGAACCTCTCTTCCTATGTGCAATATTCAGTGCCGGGTACATAGCAAGCGATCCATGATGTTGTGATCAATACTAGAAACAAAGACTTTTAAATAGTACTTATCATGTACTAGTCACAGTACCTTATACGTATTAACTCATTTAAGCCTCACAACGACCAATGATTACACCCATTTTACATAGAGAAAACTGAGGCATGTTAAAAGTTAGGAAATTCTGCCAGATTCACTCACTCAACTATGAAGGGGCAGGAGAGGGATGAGAACGGAGTCTGGCAACCTCTGGATGAGAAGGTGGATGGACCCTTAGAAGGAAGGGAGGGAGGGAAAGAAGAAGGGAAAGCAAGAGAGAAGGAAAGAAAGACAGATGAGCTATCAGGAGTCGGGAAGTGCAGATGGAGAGACGGGAAAGAGAAGCTTTTGTGGCAGGAAGTGCAAGTCTTTGGGCGAGGCAGGGGCAGTGGTGTGTGCTAGTCAGTTTTAACACGAGACTCTCTGGGAAAACAGCACTGCTTTATAATGCCCGTCAGTTTCTGTGGTGTAGATGCCCCTGCCGTAGCTGATTTCAGGCTGCCGTGTGGCATCACCAAGGGCAGAGTTTCAGAGAAGAAGTGAGAAGCCTTGTCACTACTAACTAGTACTAACACACCAGCTGGAACACACCAGGGCGTACGTGTGCCCAGGAAAATGACAGATGGAGAGATAGGCAGGACCAGGTGACAAAGGACCTATTAAACCATCATAAGGATGAAACCCTCCTGGAGACGACCAGGAGTAACTGAAAAGTTTTTAGCAGGGATTCACATGATGACACGGTTATAAAGAGTGAGACACAGATGAACACACAGTCAAAATTTTAGGAACTCCTCCTCCATCTTCCCTCCATCTTTCCTGAGCGACTATTATTGTTGCAAAAGGAAAGTTATCAGTTGGTCCACTCCTTTCCTACTCTATCCCTTTGCCTCCCGGCTACTCTTCCCTCCACCTTTCCACCCCCATCCCCTCACTCTAGTCACAGACCCTAAGGATGGCGGAGTGTCTCCATCTGTCATCGTTGGATCTGTGGTACGTAAGGTCTGGAAGCCCTAAGCAGGAAAGTGAGCCCGGACCCGCTTAAAGAGGAAGGCCAGCGAATGGCATATAAATAGAACAATGCCCTTGCAGACCACCGCACTGGAAGGGGCTTTAGAAGCCATCTAGCTTCCAAGCATCCTCTGTCTGAGGAAGGGGAGCAGGGGACAGTCATCCTAACCAGTCCATCACCACCCAGCTGGTTAGGGCCAAAGCTGGTTGCCCGGCTCCTGATCAAATACTCTACATGCACATAAAGACAAGGTTTCTGAGATGTTGCATCCCCCCCTGCAGAGTCACAGGCTTTCTTAGAAGAGACTTCTTTTCTACTAAGCAGAATCCACTTCACCAGTCGGTACAGACAGACGCACGGCGATCCCCAGGCTCAGGGACCTGCGGTCATCTTCCCCCAGCACCGGACAACATGAGCCACGTGCTTCGGGAACACTCCGTGACCTCAGTCTGTCTCCGTCACTCGAGGTCTTGTGATCCAGTTTAAGAATTCTCCAGATCCTGGCCTCTTCCCATGGGTCTCCATCCACCTGCCCGCACTGAGGCCATTTCCTGATAAGTAAGAAGTGGGTAGGGACAGGAAGTGAACCTTAAAAAGCCATTGTGGCAGCTCCGCTTTGAAAAAAAAAAACACTGTTGGGAGAAGTTGAAACTTTGGGCTGAAATGCACTGTAGTCTAATAATTCAAGCTCGCTTCAGGAGAAATTGGCCGAGGCTTCAGGACGTGCGGCCAAGGCAGCCACTGGGAAATGAAATGCAGGCCGGTGTTCACACAGCCAGGAGCCAGAAGGTTCGGCTCCTCCAAGGGAGCCCATTTTCCAGTTCTCACAAAGGCCATCCCATCGCCCGGCTGTGGCCCTGACACGTGGCTTCTTTCAGCTAGAGGTGTTCTCCATTCCCACTGCCCATCAGCATCTACAAGGGTGATCCCTAGGAATAGGGCAGATAATGCCAATTCCTTGGGCCAGAGAAGTGAAAACTGATCTGGGAAGAGAGACCCCAAGGAGGTCTCCACAGCTGAGGGACCCTGTGCTACAATTTGCCCAGGCCCATCCCAATTCACACCCACTTCTTAGAGCACCCACTTCTATGCTCCCTTTCATTCTCAAAAGTATCCCGGCCATGAATGATACGGTCACCCCACTCGCAGACCTCCAAGGCATCTGTCAACAGGATTCAAGCAACCCATGAGCCCGAATGGGACAAAAGTCATGAATTGGTTTACTAATGTTGAACTACGGTTTAGCGTTTCACTCTATTACAAATGCAGGCCACAGACCTTAAGCACAGGACCGGGACCGGTGATGTTGCCACCCAAGCGTGCAGATGGGACGTTTCCCTATCACGGTGCAGGTCTGCAGTCACCCACAGCAGCATATTATACTCATCCCACCGGCCCACCGTCAGATCCCGTTGTGCGTACGCTAGTAGGTCACAATGGTTTATACAGCTCGTGTTATAATCTTACGTACTGCAATTTATATATCTAAACATAGGGTCCCTAAATGTGTCAGACTGCCAAAGGGTACCATGGCATAGATAAGATGGAAGAGCCCTTGGCCTGGTGATGGAGAAGTCACATTAACCAAGGACAGGGAGTGTGGGAAAGAGAGCCTGCCCTCTGGCTGAGGTCTCAGCCTGCCTCTGGGTTGATCTAGACCTTGAGGAATTATTTAGGTGCATTATTAATAACTTGTACACCTCTTCTTCAGGCCTTTATCACACCCATTAGCTTTCTTCATCTTCTCTTATTTTTATGCCTTTTTTCCTTATCCTTTGGATTTGGCTTTTACCAAGTATCTCTCAGTCTTCCTGTGTTAACCGCTGGGCCCCCTTCCTTTGGGTGGTCCGTTTCCCCTGATACTTGCCCCTCCTACTCCCTTTCTCTCCTACCTCCCCCCTCTCACTGCTTCTCTGTGGCCTCTCTCCTGGGCCTCCTGACCTGGTGGCTCTCAGCCATCCCTCTCTCATGAGTTTTGTAGCAGATGCTTTGAGCACCAAGGGTCTACTTTATACCTTTCATTAGGGAAGGGTATTAATTTTGTTGGTAGGAAGTGTTTTTGAGAAGCAACTAAAAAACAGACCGACCACCCAAATAAATGACTACAAAACACTCCATGCCAGGAGATGACGCGACTTTGCCAACCCAAGCTGAAATATAATCTGTAGAAAGGATGGAAAACTTTCCTGCTTGGTAATTGCTCATGACCAGATGTCTAGGGAAGGTCAGCAAGCTGGACCAGGATTCTTCTCAGAGCGTAAATTCCCAGTGTAGCCAAGGAAGGGATACTGCTCAGTCACTGCTACCAGGGCGAGCCCTCTGTATGCAGGCCTATGCAAGGACTGCTTTTCTAGACCAGAACTGAGGTTGAAAAACTAGAGGAGAAGCCAGGACCTTTGCGCTTTAGTTCTGGACAAATATACAAGTGCCCGGTTCCTTCTTCCTGCTACTACCAGGGGAAATATTTGTCCAGCTGTCTCTGCCAGCAAGGTACTGATTATTTACATGCAGAATGAAAATTCTATCAGTGACCTAAAAAAAAAAAAAAAAAAAAGGAAGAAGAAGAAAGAAAGAAGAAACAGAAGGAAACCAATCTAAATTTGTATTGTTCCATGCTTGAGAATGACTCACAATATTTTATTTTTTATACTTGTTTTCCATTTTACTTCTAATAAAAGGCACAGGGCTTCCCTGGTGGCGCAGTGGCTAAGAATCTGCCTGCCAATGCAGGGGACACGGGTTCAAGCCCTGGTCCGGGAAGATCCCACATGATGCAGAGCAACTAAGCCCGTGCGCCACAACTACTGAGCCTGCGCTCTAGAACCCGCAAGCCACAACTACCGAGCCCACGTGCCACGACTACTGAAGCCCGCGTGCCTAGAGCCCGTGCTCCGCAACAAGAGAAGCCACTGCAATGAGAAGCCCGTGCATCGCAATGAAGAGTAGCCCCAGCTCACCGCAACTAGAGAAAGCCCGCACGCAGAAACGAAAACCCAGCGCAGCCAAAAATAAATAAATAAAATAAATTTTTTAAAAAGGCATAAATCCTTTTTCAAAAAGTGTCACTGGACAAATATTAACATAAAAAGCAGCTCAGAGAGCTTAGGAGAAATTGAAACCATAAATTTTATAAACTTAACTATCTGTTAATTTATCCTCTGAAAGAGAAAAATCTTGTTTTTATCTGGGTGGTTCTTTTTCAATATGTATTCTTTTTTTTTTTTTTTTTTAAATGAATTATACAGCCCTTACTCTTAGCTTATTCACTTTGGGAAAATATGTTCCAGGCCTGTCAGCTCTTGAGAAGGTTGCAGACTTCATTCTTATATCAAATGGTCATTTCATATGTCATGTTGTGATGTATTAATTCACCAGGTTTTACAAAGCGCAGGTAGGTCGATACTAGTATGGCAGGTACAAGGGCTGCCATCATGGTTCCCAATCACTTGTAGAATAAAGCTCATGGAAGCCACAATCTGAAGATAAAATAGTAACTCTATTAATCCTATGGATTATTCAAATCTAACCATAGATTAAGATATTATGTTTTTATTTAAAATAAAATCCGTGAGGGGATAGCTTCTCAGGTTCTACTTGCTTATGTTTTCTTTTTCTTTTCTTCCCCCTGCTGTCCTCTTCTAATTCCACAGATCCTTATTATTTGGCTTCTCTTGTTATTAAAAATTGGTCAAGTTCAGATGCTCTGGTTCTTGATTCTCTTTTATTTTTAAGTATCTCACCAAAACCAAAAATTTTATCGACACTTCTTACTGTGTATTGCATACAAATATTTATTCATTGTGTTCTGAACAAAAAGGTTTCTTTTTTTAAATAACATTTTCCCAGAGCCTGTTGCTTAATAATAATTGTTATTCTGTCAACAAACTTGTGTTTATATGATTTAAGATAAATACACCCCCAACGAATTGCCCCAGTAGAAGTGTTATGTGGGCCACACAGGAATGAGTAAGTAAGTAAGTAGAGGGGGTATGGACCACACACATGGGATAAGGATGCAGCTAACTCCCTGACACCCCTGAAAAGCTAGGAATTGGAAACCAGGATGTCTGCCCAGGTGCAAAAGAATTCTTCTTCCTGAGGTTCCCAAAAAAGAAACCATTCCCCTGGGATGTTGTCACACCTGATTCCAATGCCACATTTTTTATTCTCTAACACGGCAGTAATCCAACTAAAGCAGCATCCCCACCTTCAGAAGATCAGCCTTCTGGGATGATCTGAGGTTCAGGGCTCTCCCTGAGGACTGGGGCATCTGTGCATATTTTCCCCTCCTTACATAAAAACAATATGCGTTTCTAATGAATTCTCTAGCAAGTGAATGCTTCCCCTGAGATAACTGAGGACGCTGGGATTCAGATCAGTCAACCCAACACAGATGGCGGACTGAGGAGGTGGGTAGGAGGGGAAAGGGGGGAAGGACAGCATCTCTCAGTGCAGGCTCTCCGGAGCCATCTCTGCCACCCCAAGGCCCTTCATCAGCCAAGCCTCCTTTCCATCCCCCTCATCCTCTGCCTCTTCCTCCTTCACCCCAACCCCACTCATCACTGCCCAAGGGCCTCTGTCCTGGTTTAGCACAGCATCAGGGATGGAAATCTTGTTCCAGGTGACATAAAAGGCACCAAATTTCCACCATCCGCCTGTAACTCTTAGCTACCGCCCACCCCCCAAACACACACACACAATGTGACTCTGAGAAACAGGCTTTCCCAATTCTCCTCTCTGTTTACTGACTTTTTGTTGGTTCAGCTCCAGGGGAAGAACATCTTAGTATTGTAGCTACAGAGAAAAGACATGGGATGCTCTTAGAAATCACAATTCTGTCCTACAAGAATGCCTAGGGGCACATGGAATCCCTAAACTGCTAGAGAAAGTCCCCTTTGTTAAAGGGACTCAGCGAGTGAGAAAAGGACAAAGAATTATTTTCCCCTTTCTGAGCCTCAAGTATGTCCACTAGAAAGATGTGATTTTGCCTCAAATTGACATCGGCCTAAAGTTTAACCCAATGGTCAGAAGTCCCAAAGAAATAACACCAAATCATCTCATTGGATGCAAAAGGATTTTTCCCTCTGAGGTCCAACATTTTCTTATTTTCACAAATAATTGGGTTTGGGGCAGGACAGAGCCACTCAACTTGACAGAAGGACTTGGCTAAAATGGTTGAGAATCCATTAAATTTTATTTAGAATCATCTAAAGGGTTGCATGGTTAGTTAATTTTTTTATTGGAAGGCTTATCAATAGTATACTGCAATGTTTGGCAAAAGACACACATTTGTGGTGGTTTATCCACTACATGAAAGCGGCTTTTTCTGGTTATGCAGATGGAGGCATTTATGAGAAATTAGCAAAATGGTCTACTTTTTAAATAAACAAGCGTTTCCCTAGTTAAATTTTCACGAATTAATTTTAAGATGCTGAAAAACAGCCACAGTGAACCTAATCTATACATGCATAAACAGAGCTTATTTTGACCATGGGTCAGAAGACAGTGGTTCTAGTACTAGTGGTACCAGAAACACACTGTGTGGCCTTGACCACATCAAGAAGGCCCCTCCCGGCTTCTGGATTGGGAAGGGTGATATCTGAGCCGACTCTAATATTCTGTGATTCGGTCACTAGAAAGGGACTCATTTGCAGAATACTGTATCTACAGTGTGTGGCCCTAGAGCAGAGCCCTGCTCACATTCGGATCCCCCTTCCATTTCTCCTCACGTTTACAAAGGGAATGTCCTCCAAAAGATTCAGAAAAGAAATCCAGTGCCAGCAGCCAATTCCCTAAATCTGCTTCCGGTGCCAGGACCCCATCCTCTGGAGGTGCGCCCCATGGGGCTCTGAGGGGGTATATGCACCATCGGTCTCCCCAGCGTCACAGCTACAGGGGCCTCCAGGGCAAGGATGGCACTGCCAGCATGGCCTGGGGTTTGAGCAGAAAACGGGGGGCCTCACCCATGCTTCCCTGGGACAAAGGTTCTTTGGTACCAAACGGGCTTCAAAGAAGGGGGCACACTAGTGTTCTCTACCCGCAAGCCTAACCAGTCCCATCACTTACTGGCTGGGTGACAATGAGCAAGGAAATTAATTTCTCCATGGCTTAGTTTCCCCACCAATAAAATGGGAGTAATAACTACCTTCCAGCGTTGTTGTGAGGATTAGTGCCCATGAATGAACTCTTTAGAGCCTGGCACAGAGTAAATGCAAGTGCTGATGGTTATTATTACTACCTGTCTCCCCAGAATAGCTCAGCAACCTGAAAAAAAAAAAAAAAAACACCTTGGTGTGGATGTTAAGTCTTCCTTCAAGAGTTGCCAAGGGACACGTTCCAATCTGTTTCTACAGGCAAAGCAAGTGGCGCGAGCACAAAACCGGGCGACAAGCACCCAGAAAGAACCAGGTCCTGGGGTGTCCAAAGTTCAGTGGTGCCGAGTGAGGGACTTAATTCTGGGATCCTACCTCGGTTATCCAGGGAATTCGGAGGAGGCCAACGCTCTATCCCCCTCGACGCCTGGCCGGGGAGGGTGTGGAGTTTGCGCTCAGCAGGTGCACCCCAGCCTGCTCCGAGGGCATCCCTTGTCCGGCTGCCTGGGACTCTGGAGCTTGCTGTGGGGAGACAGGGAGCTCGCGGCGTCCGGGGGGGCCCGGATGGGAGTGACCGAACTCAGGATTCCTCCGGAGTCCTGGCCAGTCGATGTCTCTTCCGGAAGGGTCTGGCCAGGGCGTAGGGCCCAGAAAAGGGGGCTGCGCTGAGCTCTGCTTTCTCCCAGCTCGGGTCCGGAGAGCAGAAGATGTCCGCAGGGCAACCGCAGAGCCGGTGGTGCCCCTCAAAGCCTGCACGTGGGAGAGCTGCACAGGGAAGACCAGAGGGATTTACGGGGCTCCTGACCCACGCAGCCTCCAAATTCGCCTCCTATGGAGCCAGGAGGAACCAGCCGGGAATTGGATTCTCAGCCCAAGGCGCCACTTGGAGAGGGGCGTGCACCTCCTCAGAGAGAGAAGGGTTAAAGGAGGCGCTTCCAGGCCTTTGACAGCCCGGGGTGTCCCCCGCCAGCATCAGAGGATCCCAGGGACCGCCCTTGCCTCGCCACAGCAGTCTAGGCCCCCTTCCACATTGCCGGGGTGCAAAGGAGGAAAGCGCCTCGCCTTTCCGCATCCGCCAAAGCGTCTGCAACAACCAGAGGATCTACCTGGGGGGCTGAGAGGTGGGCAGACGCACCTCTGCCTGGGGCCCCGGGTCTGGGAGCCGGGCCTCCCCTCACCCGATGCCCACACTCCTTAGCCCAGCGCCCTGCGTTTCGCCGCACGCCCTCCAGTGCCGCGCCTCCGAGCCTCCCGGGCGTCTGGGGCTCCCCGGGTCCCTCGCTCCGCCCAGGTGCGAGGTGGGGAGGGGCGGGAGAGGGGGCGGGGGCTCCCACTGCAGCCTCCGCCCCCTGCGCTGTCCTCCAACCAGTTGGGACCGAGGTCTACTCGCCAGGCGCTGGGACTCTCCCCAGCCCAGCAGCCAAGCCTGCCGCCGGAGTACCGGAATCCCCTTCCCACCCTGCGGCCGTGGAAACATCCCTAACTCCCCGGCGCGGGGCAGGGAGGGTGGGCGTGGGAAGTGGAAGGGTGTGGAAGCAGGTGTCGGAGAAAGGAGGGGACACGGGGGTCCTCTTCGAGCAGGGAAAAGCTCCCCTGGTCCCTGATCTGACCACTCAGTCACCGCCCAAGACGCCAACGTACACAGAATCGGGAGAAAGGTCGCCCCATCCCAGGCACCCAGAAGCCTGCCTTCCCAAGGCCGCCGGGGCCCGGCATTCCAGGGCTCGGGTCTGCCCCTCTGCGTTTCTCAGGTATCAACCCCTCCGCCATCTGTCTGTACGCACCCGGCCCCCCCGCCCCCAGGCTCAAATTCCTTTTCCTCCACGTCTGAAGGCGGCCCGGGGCCGGCCCCTCGCCCCCTTTAGCAGAGCCTTTTGGTCCCACCCTCAACCAGATCGTCCCCATCCTCAGCTTCCTCCCCCGCCTCACCAGCACCCTGTCCCTCCCCTAACCACTTACTTCACCCACCCGCAGCTGCACTTGCCTTCCCACGGCGCACAGCCTCGAGCCACTCCAGGGGGTTCATTCCCGAGCTGGAGGTGGCAAATGCAAGAGCGGGCCGACTCCCGCCGCGCCGGACGGAGCCCCAGGGGCGGGGGCAGCCTCCCCCCACGTCCCACCTATATACTACCTCTCCATCTCCGCTCCCACTCAACCCCTACAGGCAGGATCAGCCCCGCTGGGTCCCAAACCCTCGCCTCTCCAGCGGGAGCGGCAGGGAGCGAAAAGTCGACTGGCAAGAACGCCCGGAGAAAACAGGCAGATGCCTAGGGCGAGGGGAGGTTCGGGGTGGGGTGGGGGGAGGAGTGGGGGAAGGGCGCAAGGGAGAACTGGACACGCAACTTGCACCGCACTGGCTGAGCACCACGCAGGGAGGGGGCACAAAAGTTTGCAGACTGTTGCACTGCAGCCAGCGGCACGCGAGCAAAGAGGGTAGACCACCCACCCCCGCCCCCAACTCCCCAGGAGGGGATCTCTCCAAGGATCTGCGCCAGGGAACCGGGGGCGGGGGGGGGGGGTGGTTGGACAAGACTCAGAAATGGGGTGATAGTTGTCCTCTACCGGTGCCGGGAGGGATGGCCTAGGCGCCCGGGCCGAGGGGACGATGCCGCGCTTTGCGAAAAGCAACAGGCGGCTGCACCTTACCTTGCGCCGGTCCGCGGCCGGGGTGGTTGCTCCATCCTCGCAGCGCAGGGAGCACTGCCAGACCCGTAGCAGCCGCCGTCCCCACCCGCCTGCCAGCGGGGCTGCCGGCCTCGGAGCCGGCCGGCCGGGTGGGCTGGTTCTCCCGCGGCGGCTGCGGCGTTGGTGCGCGGGACGCGGGCGGTGCGTGGCTGGGCCGCTGTCCGCCGGCGCCTCCGCCGAGAGAGGGTGCGGCCCCGGGCGGCCGCGCCGGGAGGCACCGCTGGGCTCCCGCCGCTGCGGCGGCCGCTGCAGACCCTGCGCCGGGCCCGGAGCCTCGCCGGAGGAGGAGACAAAGCCGGGAGGGGGCGAAGCGCCGCTCGCCCAGAAACGCTCGGCTCAGTCGCTAGAGGGGAATCGCCTCCAGACCCGGGCCGGGGAGGAGGGAGGAGGGGACTGCAAGAGCTGCAGGGGACGAACGTGACCGCCGGAGCCAGCCTCGGCGGCGCGGGCGCCGTTCTCCCGCCTCGCGGGCGGTGGTCCGGGATGGAGAGAGAGGGCGGGGGCTGGGCGATTGCTGCGGGGGGAGGGAGCTGAGGTGGGAGTGTTCGCTCGGCCCGCCGCCTTCGCCGCCCTCCCATCCCCCGTCCCGGCCCCCCCCCACCCCCCCCCGCGGCAGAGCTCCACTCTCAGGGTACTCCGGGCCGATGCTTTCTCCTGCTTTTCTAACTCTGGAGATCGGAGATGAACCGAGCTGGCAGAGGGAGCGTAACGTGCTGATGGGGGGATGGTCCTCTAACGGGGAAAAAGGCTGATGCATGAAATCCTTTGGACAAACCATTGCTTACTGGGTGCTAAGTGTTGCACTAGGCGATTTTGCGGTAGGGTGAATAAAGTGGGATACCCCCGCCCCGACGACTACAAGATCAGACCCCGGAATGGTCCCCTGCAGCTCCTGAAGCCCAAAGTTTTGGGACTGAGTCCTGGACCCTGAGCCCTACCCTCAACCAGTCTAGTTTCCCAAAGCAGAGGAGGTGTGAGAAATTTCAATTTTTCATTCCTCTTCCAGGATGACTTTGAACGTGCAGCCGAAATGGAGTCTATATGTCCCCGAAGAAAGTGTGTGTAAGATTAAAGCAAATTATTGGTTTTCATAATGTTATTGTTTCATGATTTCAATTCTTTATCAGATCTACACCAAAAGAAGAAAAAAAAAAAAAAGGTCCAGAGGACCCGGCCTTGCCACGGTCTACAGATACCATCTTCTTTTCCACCCCTATCCTCATCCCCTCACCAGGTAGAATTAATCTTTCCCTTCTCTTTGCTGTCACAGTTTTATTTGCCAATCATTTGCAGAATTTACATATTTATAGATTTGTTATAGATTTCTATTGCTTCACTGACCTGTATTATTTTTTTTTTTCCACTGCAACATCCAGCAATGTTTTGTATCTAATGGGTAACGTACTCAAGGAAAGCTTAACCAGCGGAAGGTCACTTTCTCCTTCAGCTAAATCCCAGTGGCTCTAAAATTAAAGGGACTCTGCGATGAAATTTTTCAGAGCTTGGGTAGAAGAGAAGACACAAAAAGTTAAACTCACAGCCCCTATGACCTAGAAATGTAACACTATTTAATTCATTTTTGTTTCTAAACGATCTTCCCACTGACCACCCCACCTCTGTTTGTGGAATTTCCAAAGGCGAAGAAAACCAAGCTGTTGCACAACTGCATATGGCAAGTGGTATATACTCAGCTGCCAAAACCTAGAGCAAACCCATTCCAGGTGGAGAAGGACCAGAAAATCTTTATCATTTTGTGACCTGTGTCAAGTATGTTGGAATCCTGCCAAGATTTCCTCATTTTTCCCCATGAGTCTCTCTTATTCTGGATGCATTTTTGAACTGTTAGAGCAGTATTTCATTGCTGACTCTTTGTGCTTTGTGGTTTAGGGATATTTTAAATCATTCTTTGTTTTCTGTCTCCACTTTCTATGAATTATAGGACAGATACCCCAGATCAGGTATGCACTGTGAAAAAGGTCCATAATGTGTAGGAGATTAGAAAAAAAGAAAAAAGAAAAAAGACTCCTAAGATATTTTCTATTTCTAAGATGATACTGAGATTGGAAAGGTTGTAGTTTTGTTTATTTGGGTTTTTTTGTTTTGTTTTAAATGAATTCACAGATAAATAAATGGCAGGTGTGTAATTTGGTATAGTTTTTCTGAAGGGAAATTTTACTATTGAAAACATAAAATGTTTGTATGTCATTGTCCCAATGACTCTATTTCTAGAAATTCATCCTCAGGAAGTAATTAAGGATGTACAACAAGATTTATCTACAAGGGTATTTATTGCCATTGTTTATATCGATACTAGTAGAAAATTAAAAACAAACAAAACCAAACTGAAATGTCTTAACAAGAGAGAAATGGTGAAATATTTTGAAGAACTATAAATGGAGTATTAGTCAGACATTCAACTGTTGTTGTAGTGGATAGGTGAATATTGTCAGGAATGATGGTTACAATACAATTTTAATTGAAAAAATCAGAGGCAGGGATGAGAGAATAGTGAAAATTAAAATCTGGAACGGACAGATCTCGGTTTAGAGTCAGACATTTCAACGTGCCAGCTGTGACCGTGACCTCCAATAATTGGGTTGATGTTATTTATCTCATAGTGTTGTGCTTTAAATGAAAGAGTATTTATGAAGAACTTAGTGCAGTGCCTAGGGCATAGTAAAATCTCCATATGTTTTCCTTTGGCAATCGTTAAATGTTTAAAAATGAGTTTAAAGTATAATACATTTTTTATTACATCTATATGTATTTAGACTCCCGTCTAGAGTAATACGCACTCCAGTATTAACAGGGATAAACTGTGTTTATCCCTGTTAATACTGGGATTATGGGTTTCTTTGTAAAAATGTATGTAGTAATCAGAAGCAGTGGAATTAGTTTTCTCTTAATTAAAACAAACAATTTCTAACTATTGACACAGGAAATCTCTAGACTAGGATGCTTTCTGCTCTAGTCGATTCATGTAATCAACAAGACTTGCTGACTCTTGGTATCGCCCATGCTATAAAAAGAATAAATGACAGGGCATGGAGTTTGTCACCTTCCATATAAACTTAGATTTGTTTTGTAGCAACTAGGAGTCAAGTCCCAGCTCAGCAAAATATCCTGCTTAATATGAAGAGCTGGCTGGTTGCTGTCCCTGCCTTATCTTGAGAGCCAATAAAAAAAAGCAGAGGAGAGAGAAGGGATGAGAAGCTATATTCGTAACCTGTGATTAGCGAATCAGAGAAGAAAGCCTGGCACTGAAGGGCTATGAGAGTCTGTGACCTTGACATCTACAATAGTGGGCCCTCTGGGTTGGAGGTGGAACTTTCGTAAAACTTGCCTGTGTATATTACGAATGTTACAGAAATACAGAGGCAAACATCACTTACTGGTGTTTTCAGTTTAACTCGTTTTAGAAATAGGGGTCAATTGTTTTAGAAGCAGTACGTTTCAGTAATGTTGCGTGTCAAGGAAATTCCTTGAATTTTGAATCGTCTCCCTTTGAAACTCTCCACAGAAATGGAAATGCATTTCTCTGAGCCCTTGAGTTGAATTTCTGAAATCTGAATAGTTGGGGTGTCTAAAACCCTGCTGTCCAAGGGATGAACGGGATCAAAGCAAAAAGGTGTTACTGTCATGAGTCTTTTGTGGAAGGTGTTCCCGTTAACTGTTTTTATAAGGAACCACCCTAGAACTTGTTGGCTTAAAATAACAATCCTTCATTATCCTGAATCTGGAATTTGGACGGGGCTCTCGGGAAGGCAGGCTCATTTCCGCGGGCTCTGGGTCAGCTGAGGGTCACTGAACTCAGAGCTGGAAGTTTCAGTACCTCCCGAATGGCTCACTCTCGTGCCTGGCAGCCTGCACTGCACTTTCGACATCCGGCAGGAGCTGAGGGCCGTGTCCTCACGTTCTTTCCACGTTGACCCCTCTGTGTGCATCTCTCCACAGTTCCTCATAGATTTGCTCACTTCGTGGCAGTTTGGTTCACAAAGAGAGCGTAGGCATCAGAACTTCCACGGGTAATGAACATCTGATATGTTAAGAATCGCCCATTATACAAACAATCCAATCTTCACACACGATACTATAAGTTTTCATCCAGAACTCACCAGGCAAACCGATCATTTGAAAGATTTAGGCAAATGGATCCATTTTTCTTCCACGTATTGAGATTATTTCGTTAAGAATGGGAGGACTAGCTAGGAAAGTAAATTGGTGCAGCCACTATGGAAAACAGTATGGAGGTTCCTCAAGAACATTAAAAATAGAACTACCATACGACCCAGAAATCTGACTTCCGGATATTTATTTGAAGGAAACAAGATCACTGTCTTGAAAAGATACCTATACCCTCATGTTCATTGCAGCATTATTTGCAATAGCTAAGATATGGAAACAACCTAAGGGTCTAGCAACAGATGAATGGATACAGAAAACGTAGTTTACATATGTACAATGGAATATTATTCAGCTATAAAAAAAAGAAGGAAATCCTGCCATTTGTGACAACATGGATGGACCTTGAAAGTATTATGCGAAGTGAAATAAGTTAGACAGAGAAAGACAAACGCTGTAGGAGCTCAACTCACATGTGGACTCCAAACAAACAAACCAAAAACAAAAACAAACAAACAAAAAAACCAAACTCATAGATACAGAGAGCACATTAGTGGTTACCAGAGGCGGGGGTTTAGGGGTTGGTGGAGGTGGGAGAAATGAGTTTATTGTTTAGTACCAAAATAATAACAATAATTTTACGATTAGCCATTTAAATGAACTCATAATATTTATTTATTTATTTATTTATCTATCTATTTATTTATTTAGCGGTGGTTCCACATGGTGAAAGACCAAATTCCTAAACATGGCTTTCATGAGCCTCTGCAATTTAACTTTCTTCCCAGCCCTATCTCATACCCTCATAGCCTCCTGTAGCTTCTCATGTCTCTCCGTCCTTTCTGGGCCCTTTGTTTTGATTTGTATTAGAGCTAGAGGTTGACGAGGTCACCTCCCCAACTAGACTGTAAGATCCTTGAGAGCAAGGACTTTATTTCAATCTGTTTACACCCTCACAACCCTCAGCCCAGAGCCACGCATGGTGTGGATGCCTGATATACCGTTATTGCAAAGATGAATAATTCAGCATCGCTTGCCTTTCGAACTCAATCATTCCATCTCCAGGTTGGCAATACTGCTCGTGAGCTGCTCCACAGGGAAGCTAATTAATTCTCTGAAACTGGAAAATGTTTTTAAGTTCCACAGTACTTTTGAAGCACTCAAGAATATTAATATGTGTGATAAAGACATTATTATCACTTCCCCGACACATAAATGGTGAGTAATCCCTTTTTAATGTGCTTGTTTTGAACATACTAGAAAAATTTGCAGGTAGTAATGGATTGTGGGCTCATTTCTACTGATGGACACCTTATGTGGACTGAATAAGTGGTGGCTTCTTCTAGCTCTGTTGTTTGTTCATTTCTCCAGCTTTCAGAGCAGCTATTTGTACATGCTTCCTGCCAGGAAGGTGACCATGATGTAAGAATCAGCCTTCTGGGGATTCTATGTCTTGACAGGTAGTATGGGCACCTATAGAGTTCTAGGCGTGCCCTATTTTTTTTTTTTTTTTAATTTTCTTGGCATATAGTTGATTTACAATGTTGTGTTAGTTCAGGTGTACAGCAAAGTGATTCAGTTTTACATATACATAAATCCATTCTTTTTCAGATTCGTTTCCCATATCGGTTATTACAGAATACTGAGCAGAGTTCCCTGTGCTATGCAGTAGGTCCTTGTTGGTTATCTGTCTTATATATAGTAGTGTGTGTATGTTCATCCCAAGCTCCTGATTTATCCCTCCCCGCCACATTTCTCCTTTGGTAACCGTAAGTTTGTTTTTGATATCTGTAAGCCTGTTTCTGTTTTGTAAATAGTTCATTTGTATCATTTTTTAAAATTAGATTCCACCTATGAGTGATATGCCCTCTTAGTCCCCCAGCCATAGAATGGCCATGGGAGACGTCATGTAACTACAAAGCTGAATGACCCAAGAGAATCCTTGTCGCAAGCTGGAATTATCAGAATGTTGGGCTAGTAAACAGGGAGCATTCGGTTAGTCTCTCTGGTTGCTTACGATACAAGATGTGAATTGTAGAAGACATGGGCAGGAATGCTGTCTGCCATGTGGAGAAAGCCACACTGCTGTGTGACATAAAGCTGCCACACAGGGACAGATATGAGAGGGACAGCAATTGAGTCCCTGGGTCCAGCTGTCTGGAGGTCCAGCCACAGCTTTTTATTCATCGTCTCTTTTCAATAAATGTGTCTCTTGCTTTAACAAGTTCAAAGTTTCTGTCACTTGGGACCAAAAGGATTCCAACCAATGCAACATAAAAAATATTTGAGAAATGCTTCTCAGAATATATTTGATTAAAGGTTGGAGAGAGAACGTTTTGGGGACACTTTGGTATGAAGCTTATGTTTTGAGACGTTAAAAGCCCAGTGAGTAATATAAATTGAACCCTATTTTTCTAGGCAATAAAGATAGGACCTGACATGTAGAAACCGGATCCGAGTGTTTGTGATTTGTTAGAATGGTGGCTTCATGAGGCCAGAGGTTTGAATTCTTTGTCATTTTCCCCAGTAATGACAATAGAATTCTGCACATAGTAGGGGTTTGATGAGAACTGATGAGATCAGTTCTCTCATCTGTTGAATGAGTTAATGTATTTCTTCCTTGCTCCCAGTGAGAAGTAGGAAAAACTACCACTTATTGAACTCACATTATAAACCAGCCACAGTCCCACGTGTCATCAAGCATCTCATGTAATTTGTTACCAGACTTTGGAGTGGAAGTAGGGGACAACTTTGCATTGAGGTAACTTGTTCTCAGAGACTAGACTGTTCGCTCAGTTTGCACACAGATGATGTATGTTGGGGTCAAGATTTGCACCCAGAAGCGTGAGTCTCCAAGATGTGTGCTCTCTCCACCACACCACAATTACGTATCAACATATTTATCTATAGGCAGAAATATCTTCCGGGTAGGGTTGGACTGGAATATTGCTTCATAAATGACTTCAGCCCCAGTTATCAAGGGTGTAGTGAACACAGAATGAGTCCTCATTCTACAGATGAATAAGTGCAGGTCGGAGGTGCTGCCTCTCGTATTCACTAATCAACGTCTCCTTGGAAAGCCTCGTCGTCAGGATGGAAGCCCTCTTCTTCCTCCCCCTGCCTTTCCGTAAGGGGACGTCATGACACCCCCTGTCCCTGGTAACTGTTGGTCCTCCACCATCTCCCAGTGGCATCACCATTCTCAACCCCACATCTTCCAACTGCAGGCACCTGCTACCCTGCGCCTGGTCCTCTGCGGGGTAGCCTGGAGTGCCAGGAGTCTGACTGCTCTCCCCCAGTGACTGATGGGAGTTGATGGGTAGAGAGTCTACACAACTCCTCTGCTGTTATGACTCGAAGGCACGGTCCACACTGTCTCCCAGAGGCCCTCAGCATCACTGTGCCCCAATTATCCGCAGCGCTAACTTGCTCAAAAGTGAAGCCTTTATTGGCTTCCTTGTTTCCCTTTCCTAGACCTCTAATAGAACGTTCCAAATAAATTGAACTCTCACCTTTATCTCAAGGGTCTGCTTCTGGGGTAACCTAAGTCATCTCTCTGGCCCCTACTGATCCCTAAAGGAGAAGGGCAAATTACCAGCTTGATGAATTTGAAGAAAGAAACTGAGCATTATCCATTACATTCCCCCCTTTTGGTGATGGTAAATCCATAGGCCATGTGTGTTTGGACTGCCCTCTGCCATGTGTTTGAGGACTCGCCCTCAAGGAAAGGTCTTTAATTAGCATCTGGATGGATAAGTGAATTTAATTCAAGAGTGATATATTAGGACACCCTCCAGGTCCTTACAGATCTAAAATCATGTTCTCCCATCAGCTTTGTTAGCAATACAGTAGACATTTTGATTCTACGTTTGATTCTAGAATAGGTCCACATGATTCATGAAAGCCGAAAGGTGGAAACAACCCAAATATACACCAAGTGACAAATAGACAAAATATGTTATATCCATACAGTGGAATATTATTTGGCCATTAAAAGAAATAAAGTACTTGTACATGCTACAGCATGGATGGGCCTTGAAAACATTATGGTAAGTGAAAGAATCCAGTCACAGAAGACTACATATTATATAATCATATTCATATGAAATGTCCAGGAGAGCTATAGGGACATAAACCAGATTACTGGTTGCTTAGGGTTGGGGTGGATGAGGGGGAAGGAAAGTGATAGCTAAAAAGTATGGGGTTTCTTTTTGAGGTCATGAAAATGTTCTAAAATTGACTCTAGTGGTGGTTACCCATATCTGTTAATGTACTAAAAAAACCATTGAACAGTACACTTTAAACGGGTGAATTATATGGTATGTGAGTTACGTCTCAATAAACCTGTCAAAGTTAGGTCTACCTGGTGATGTTAAATGTTAAGATTAGGGGAAGCTGGGTAAAAGGTCTATGAGAATGCTCTGGACTAAACTTGCAACTCTTCTGTAAATATGAGATGATAGCAGAATAGTTTTTTTAAGTGGGTCTAAACTTGAGAAGGTCCAAACTTGGGGAGGTTCAAAACCTTTCTGACTCAGTTTTTCTGCTTATAAGGGACAACATTTTCTAATAGTCCTCTCATATGGCGGTTTTAAGAATTAATTGAGATAGTGTATATGACATCAAGAGATAGTGTATATGACATCAATGTATTTGGCAAATAGCTTCTCTCTCTCTAACTAAAATAATAGGGACCTAGGTGCACAGGACAGAATCATCACTGTGTCTCAGGTATCCCATTTGTTCCTAAGATCTCCGTTATCTTCCATGTCCCCCTGTTACTTTTCTGCTATAAGATTTGGCCTGACAAGGTGTGGTCAGAGTTCCAGCAGCGAGGTTAATCATTTTATGACCACAGTTTAATAGACTGCAATGAGCCGCTCAGTTTGCAACGCCAGAGATTTGGGGGGAAAAAAAGCAGGGTGACCTTAACAATAGATGCCCAAGTGGCCCTCCTTAGCAATTAGTTGTAGCTATTTTTGTTATTAGCTGGATTTTATGAAAATGGGATCATTCCAGCAGACCCCCATGTGAGGCTCTAGCGGCTGATGCAGGCTTTCTTTTCCTCCTGTAGCTCTCATGGAAGCCAGCACAATATTGCTGCTAGTTGGTCTTGAGTCGGTGCTGTATGTAATTATGGGGTTGATTTCCTTCTTTTGTATTAAAGTTTTCTCCACCCACGGGGGGTGTTAGGGATTTGACAGGGAAGCTTTTCCTATCGTCCCTGTTTCTTTGCAAGAAGCCAGGGGTGTAGGGGAAATGCCCTTGTTGGGGTGGAGGCTGAGGTATCAGTCTTTTCTCTAAACTCAAGGGGCAAAGGAAGTCACAGTCAAGTCACTTAATCCCCTAGGCTTCAGTGATTTCCTCTGGAAAACGAGAGGATTGGCCTAAGTCGTCTGCAAAGTTCCTCTCAGGCCTGACGTTCTCCAAAAAAACAAGTATTTTCCTGAAGTTCACTGACAAGTAGTTGCCAAACACCAGAGGAGTGCTGAAATGTTGTTAGCTAATATTATCTCTCATCAGTTTGCAGCGTCTCGTTGGGAACTCATCCCTGGGAGCAACTCGGTGTTCCGGTGTCTGCTCTGAGAAAAGGCTTAGAGAACACAGGAAGAGGGAATCGTGGAGAGAGTCGGTCCCTCCGACGTGGTCAGGGATGGTGCTATTATGATGCTGAAACAGACACACAGAAACCAGCGGCAGGCTGGTCTCGGTACCTGGAAGATGAGCATTACATAAGTGCAATTTTACTTTCTGTGTTAATCTTTGCTGAGGTAATTGCCTTCATTCTATTTTCGGTGTGTTTTTGGCAATGCTGCATGGTCTCCTGACAGTTGTTCAATAAAAATAGAGATCATACCCAAGAGGAAAAGTGCAATACTCACACATGGCCAGTGTTCTGCTTCTGTGAGCTATGGTATTCAATTCCTTAAGAGTTAAGCGGGGAGAAGCGTTTGCTAGAGAGTTTGACCAGGAATCAAGCCTGAGTTACAGTTGCAGGCTCCTGGATATGGCTGGCATGCAACTTTGTACCCAAGAAGTCATGCAGCAATTCCAGCGAGGGGGGATCTCTTCAGAATGAAGGAACCTGGAAGGCATATTCTTCTCTTGCATATGCATCACCTAACAGAACCAAGTGTACCTCCCAAATAGCTCTCTAATGGTCCACACCACGCTATCAGGAGCCCTCTGCTGCTCTCTTGATTCGGAACATGGTCATTTCTCACTTGAACTCTGAACTCCCTCCTGAAAGGCTCTCTCCCCCTCCCTCCCTTCTCAGCACAGCAGCTGGAGTGACCCTCTAGCCTGCAGATGTGACTGTGACATGCCATGCTCAAAATTCTTCAGTGGTTCATGATAAAAGTCTTCACTTCCCATACAGCCTCCAGATTCATTATCTGCTGCTTCTTTCATTAGCCTCACCTTCTAACACTCTCCCTTCTTCTAGGTCCAGCCAAGCTTAGCGGCTCACGGTTCTGTCAAATTCCCCACACCCGTGTGCCTCTCACTGGGATCCTGCCTGGCATCTCCACTTCTTTTTTTTTTTTTCTAATATAATCTTTATTCGATTATAATTGCTTGACAATGTTGTGTTAGTTTTCTGCTGTACAACAAAGTGAATCAGCTATACGTATACATATATACCCATATCCCCTCCCTCTTGTGTCTCCCTCCCACCCTCCCTATCCCACCTCTCTAGGTGGTCACAAAGCACCGAGCTGCTCTCCCTGTGCTATGCGGCTGCTTCCCACTAGCTATCTATTTTACATTTGGTAGTGTATATATGTCCATGCCACTCTCTCAGTTCATCCCACCCTCCCCTTCCCACCCTGTGTCCACAATACAAACAGCTCATGCAGCTCAGTATCAAAAACACAAACAACCCAATCCAAAAATGGGTAGAAGACCTAAATAAACATTTATCCAAAGAAGATATACAGATGGCCAACAAACACATGATAGGATGCTCTATATCACTAATCATTAGGGAAATGGCATCTCCACTTCTGCAGCCAGGTTCTCCTTCCTTTTAGGTTTCTGTCACCAACACCCTCCCCAAATTGTCTTTCCTAACCCATCAGGAAGACCTAAGGACTATTTCCTCCCCATTGTCAGTGCTCCATGGACATGCTTTCAATATGGCAACCATCAGACTAACATGGCCATGGAGAACACGTGTGATCACCTAAGTCTGGAGCCATGTGTTGGATCTTTAAGCTCTTAGCACCAAACCTGATAAGAGGTGTTAAATAAGTTCCTAAGAAAGAAAATGGAAAGAACATTCCCTAGGCACCTAAGATATGACAGGCTCCATGCTGGATTTGGTAGAGGAGAGAGGGGCTGTGAGGGACAGGAAGGGAAAAGAAGGAGTCTATGACCCACATCTGGCTGAATAATAAAAGCAATGAGAGGCTGGGCAGAGACATCAATAAACAAAAACCATGCCTATTGAAAAGTCAGTACGCTGGAAAGTCCTCCAGTCTTGGGTAGAACTTAATCAATCATGGAAGGGAAGGCAAACTAAGGGTAATGTTAAGGAAATACGAACTTTGACTCCAAATGACTTTGACTCCCTCAGTGAGTGGAAAGACCCTAGAGTCTTCACTGGAGCCTCCTGGCATATTTGAAGATGACCTTGATAATTAAGCATCTAGCATAAGGAGTAGATCAGAAAATGTAGATGTTCCAAATCAGGGGAATTCCAATCATCACTTTTCATGATCTGCAGAGATATTGAAAGGAATTCTTAAGTAGATGACTTTATACCCAAAGAATTTAATCGTTGGCCCTAGCAACCGTTGGTCTCTAGCAGTACTAAAGAGAATTAGTATTCTCTTTAACATCGAAGATGTTGACTTTTTTTTTTTTTTTTTTTTGGCTATGCTGCGTGGCTTGCGGGATCTCAGTTCCCCGACCAGGGACTGAACCTGAGCCACGGCAGTGAAAGCTCAGAATCCTAACCACTAGGCCACCAGGGAACCACCCCCCACCCCAAAGACATTGGCCTTTAATGGAGAGTGTTGGGAGGGCTGGCAGGACAAGTAGTAGAGAGGAAATTTCAATGAGACTTGAAGACTATACTATACTAGGGAGTTAATATTTTAATATTAACATTTATCATGAAGGATATGAGGAACCATTAAAGAATTTTGAACAAGGTATATCACAGTCGCATTTGCAGGATAGAAGTCTCTGACTCTCTATGCAGGGTGGAGAGAGGTGTAAATGGAGGGATGAGGTAGTGAGGTCATTTAGGACTCGATTACAGTCCTCTAGGTGAGAAAGGTTAGTGTTCTGAATGCAGACAACAGAAAGGGGGGTGAGGCGTGCACCTGTAGAGAGAGATGGCTCTGACATAATCTAAGTGACACGTGATATGATGGATGGCAATCTTCCCTTCCCTGTGCCAGCTCAGCAGGGTATTCCTAGCCCTACAAGATTTCCATGGCCAAGAGAACGCCAGCCCCACTGATGGATGCAGTTGACTGCCCAACAGAATGACCATTCTCCTCCCCACCATTCTGCCATAAGAGCCCGTATCTCACTGTAGCGGCTGAACACTTGCAGCCAGAATCTGGCCTCTGAGCACCAGTACTGAATTAAATCTCAGAGACAGAGTTTTGGGTGAAATAGAGAAGAAGAGCTTTATTGCTTTGCCAGGCAAAGGGGGCACAGCAGGCAAATACTCCCAAAACTGTGTGTCCCGACCTGGAGGGGCAGTGAGGAGTTTTATAGCAATGGTTCAAAGAAAAGGATGTGATCAGCTGGTAGACATTCTTCTGATTGGTTGGTGGGAGTCGGCATCATCAACCTTCTGATTACATCTCGTCTGGGGTTTACATGCCTGTGGGCAGCATACCTTTAACTTCTCCCACCTAGTAGGGGTTTCAGTATCTTCGAAACAGCTCAAAGATATTGTTACATGTATCCCTTGAGGGGGAACCAGGGCCCTGCCCCAAGGCTGCACTGTTGTGTCTTGGCTTCTCCTCCCTTGTCTCTGCATCCCCTCCCTTCCCTGAGTAGCAACTGTTTGAACTTTCCCTTTGGAACTCAGGGAAGGTCATGGAGGCTGAAGTCTATTCCCTACAAACAAGAAACGGGCGACACAGAAAGGCTTCCATGCCCAGGAGCCCCGCAGGGTCCTGCTCGGTTTCAGACTCACTTTTCCAGCAGCCTTTGCAGTGGAGGACGGGCATCAGACATGATTTCAGTCATTGGAAACTAAGGGGAAGCTTGGTGCCAAGAATTTTTTAGTGAAAGCCTTTCTTCCTCTGAAAAGAATCACAAGAGGAGCACTATTCATCTTCTGCTGCTCATGCACTTTGTCATGCCTGTGAGTGATGCCTAGAGCCCTGGCAGCCATCTCGAGACATTGAGGGAAAAGCCTGAAGACAGAGCCATGACGCTGAGGATGGGGAGAAGAAGAATGGAAAGCGCCTGGGTCCTTATGAATGTTGTTTGAGCTTTTAAATCAGCCCTGTCATCACCTGCCTACCTCCAAACTTTTGTTATGTGAGATAATACAAAATCTTGTTTTAAAAGTCCCTACTGCTCAAAGGGTGGCCACTGGACGAACTATATCAACATAACTCCAAACGTGTTAAAACTGCAGAATCCTGGGTAACACCCCAGAAATACTGAATCAGAATCTGCATGTTGACAAGATCCCCAGCACCAGTTTAAGCCACTTTTAATTGCGTACAGTGTTCTGTTAATTGTGGTTGAAGCATCCAAATTAAGATACTCACTAAACACATCTCCTTTCATAACTAGAATTAACTGTACTTTTTTCTGTTATTTTGCATATGTGACCTCTCCTCTATCACTGGATGAGTTTTATTTTGTCATGTGTATGTAGTCCAATTAGAACTATCCACGTCAGTCTTAATCATACGACTTCATGAACTCCTTAAGAGAAGGCCTATGTCCTATTGAATTTGTCTTCCCCTTTCTGCCTAGCATTAAGCTCTGTGAAAACAAATGTTCAAATATTTGTTGAAGGAAAGAATAAAGGGAATAATCATTTCTTTGCAATTCCTCTGGCCAATGAAATTATTAGAACTTCCAATAAGTAGACCTAATGCCTTCTAATGTATGCTGATGACCTGCCTTGGGATATAAATGTATTCTGTTTTCTTATTCAACCACTTTTCCAGGTAGAACTCTGATTGACAGAGCTCTTCAGAGGCCAGATGCTCGATAAATGTTGGGCCTTCTTCATGGTGGACCACATCACTGCCATCTCCGTAGAGCTTAGTTGTCAGAATAACGAAAGTCATCTCAAGGTTTCTCCTGTCAGTCGCCAAATGCAGTCCTCTTGGGACCACTCTGTACATATGCTGCTTAATTTAATCAATGTCACAAATCAATCCACCATTTAGCATCAAGCATTGACAACTGAGTATGGCCAGGAAAGAAATCCCTGGCCATCTAGAATTCAGGAAAAGCCAAAAAAGGCAGGTACATTCAGCTGACTCTGCTTTCCTTAAAAATCTCTGGCAGTGGCCAAGCTTAGAAAAGCTAGAATGCAGACATTACATATAGAAAATTGATTTTTCTTTTTCATTTAATAAAAAGCATCCATAGATTTCATAAAGTAGAAACCCTACCTATAGGTCATCCAAATAGAGAACACACACACACACACAGAATAGCTTTCAGCCATCTTACAACACATACACAAATATATAACAATGTGGTTTGACTTTCTGTTGTATCCATGGTTTTGTAAATGCACCTTCATAGCCCATGGTAAATCTGTGTGCTGACTCGCTTCCTCAACATCTGGCAAAAAAGCAGACCTTGCAGTTGTGCCCAGCAAAGCCCAGACCTCAGATGAAGAGGCCCAGGCTGTGTTTCCAGCTCCACACTGCTTAGAGGAGAGCCCACAAGCCCATCTCAGCCTCCGTTTATTCCAATGAGTGCCATCCTTTTGATCATGAACACCTCTCAATCACAAATTTCCGGGTAGATAAGAGAAGATGTACCATTATCACCTACAGCTCTAATTGGGCAAAGAAGCAGATGTGATGGAACAGAATAATCCCTAGCAGTGTCTGCCATAATTCAATATTGTCAACAAACAGCTACACTTTATTGGACCAAACTGCCCAATAAGGACCACAGAAAACCACCCACGGACAGCTGTGGTTATAAGTCCTCAATTGTCCTGGAAATTGCAGATGCTTTTTCAGAATCTGGGAATGCCTATTAGCAAATATTCCCTGTTCAAATCTTGGCCAACATTGAGAAAATGAGCTGTATAATTGGTGGGGACATTTTTTCACTCCCAAAAGAGAAACTAATTTTGTGTTTTTGTTAAGATATTTTTGAGACACTACTCATCTGAAATTCAGTGGAAGTTAATTCCTTAGAAAGACAGAGTTGGTTAACTAATTCATACGGTTTCCAGCTTGGGTTAGCAGACATCTTACTCACACTTAGGATAAACACAAAGGAAAACACTGAGCCCTGAGAGGCTTAGTGACTTGCCCAAGGTCACTCCGGTAGAGACAGCCTCGGTGCCACCTTTGCTGAGAGCAGTGATTCTCCACTGGGGACAGTTTTGCTCCCTAGAAAAACTGCCACGATGTCTGGAGACATTTTTGGTTGTCACACGAGGAGGAATGTACTACATGCACATACTGCCCTCTTGCATTTAGTGTGTAAAGGTCAGGGATGTTGTTAAACATCCTGCAATTGACAGAACAGTTCTCCAGCATAGTAGTGTCGAGGCGAGGAAAACCAGGGACAGATGGGACACTCAGATGTAAAGGCTTGCACACACACTCACGTGCACACACACACACACACACACAAATGACACACAGAAGAGGATAAAATAGCCATCTGCATTATTTCGAACATGATAAGCAAAACAAGAACAGTCATGGCAACAGCAAACCTTAACGTTTTCCAGGACACTTCCAACATCAGCGTATCCTGCCAGCTCCACTTTCAGATTCTGCCTCGAAACCAGCTGCTTCTCACCACCTCCGCTGATACCTCATAGTCTGGCCATTATTGTCTTTCACCTGGACCACTGTAAGAACCATCTAAATGGTTGACCTTCTTCAACTCTCCACCCATTCGATCTGTTTTCTACGCAGCAGCCATAGTGACCTCAACTACGTGAACCTGATCATGTCACTTCCTTGTTGGAAAGCTTAGTCCTTCACTGGGACGAATCCCACATCCCAGTGTGTCATTGGAAATCAGTAGGGCATATTTTTGATTGCCATAATAAGTGAGGTGTCACTAGCCTTTAGTAACGGCAGCAGAGGAAGCCAGTTGTCCTGTAATAGGAGGGATTATGAAGAACTGACATGATGGAGTGGGAGGGTGGGATTAGCAGATGTAAACTATTATATAGAGGATGGATAAACAGCAAGGTCCTACTGTATAGCACAGGGAACTATAGTCAATATCCTGTGATAAACCATAATGGAAAAGAATACGAGAAAAAGAATATATGTGTATGTATAACTGAATCACTTTGCTGTATAGCAATAATTAACACAACATTGTAAATCAACTCTACTTCAATAAAAAATAATAAAAAATAGAAATAAAAATAATTTAAAAGAAAAGAACTGACTTGCCCACGCTATTCGGCACCTCTGGTAAGACACAGCCGCCTCCTTGCCGACCCCATGCTCCATCCTGCCATCTGGGCTGCACTCAGCAACCCTGATGCTCTTTGAACCTGCCAATCATGTTGGCATCTCAGGGATTTAGCACTGACTGTTCCCTGACGCAAAGCTCTTCCCCCAAAACCCATCTGCCTGGCTCTCTCACTTCATCCAGGTCTCGGCGAAATCGTCATCTGATGAGAAACACTGTGTCACAATTTTATCTAAATTATCATCTCCTTCATTAAGGTGAGGTGCTATTCTGCTAAATGTTTCTTCCTTTCATTTAGCAACATCTGATATCATAATATACTGTATATTTATCAGTGTATTCTGTTTCTTATCTGTCTCCCCGTTAGAAAGTGAGCTGCAAGAGGGCAGGGTTTTGTCTGTCTGTTGTTTATTCTCATATTTGTATCTTCAGTACCTAGAATAGTGCCTGGTCCACAGGTGATATTAGACTAACAAGTGAGGAATGAATAAATAAATGTGTGTGTTCACTTAGAAAAAAAAGTCCTTCTGGAAATGTGGTCAGAATAAAGAGAAAAAACATAAATTTCCCTTGAACTCGATGACTGTGTATTTTAAAAACCTTTCATTACCAAAAAAAAAAAAAAAAAAAAAGCCTGCATTCACCAAGGACTGTTTGCAGAATTATGATTAGGAAATAGCCCTAATTGTCATTTTAATTATTTGGTGACCATAATCTGTCTTTGTGAACCGAGGAGTATAAATAGATCAAGCTATTTCTCTAGAACTCCAGGGATCATGGAAGAAAAGAGTAACATTCAATTAAATCTATTCGCTTAAGACATGATTAATAGTATTGTTAAGGGATGCAGTTTCACAGACTACTTTGTGTGGATAATCCTAAATGTGTAAATTGATTAAGAATGGTTACGTAAGAAAAATTCCTCCCCATTAACCTTGATGGGAGCTGGGTGTCTGGCAAAGCTCCCATTGCCTTGGGGCCTGGGTTCAGGCCCAAGAGACAAATTGCTCTCTCAGGGAAAAGTGTGGGTTGGGAGAGACAGCCTCCCAGCAAACCTTTGCTCCTCAGGTAGAGCTTGGAATCCTCTCCGACCACACCTGCCTGAGTTCCAGTGGGTCCCCTGCGTCTCCTTCAGGCCCCTGGCTGAGGAGCAGGACTGCAGTGGAGGGGAGCGTGTACCGTGAAGAAGGACCTGGAATACTCCTCATCGTTTGGACTTGCTGACCCCACGTGTCTTGGGGCCAGATTCCATAGACCCAGAGCCCCAGTGGGTACTTTTGTGAAAGTGATGTCCTGGGGGCTGCTCTCAGGAGAAAGGGGGTGTAGGGAGTCGAATAGAACAGGGGAAGAAAGCTAAGCAAAATCGTAGCCGGCGTCCAGCTGCAACCGGATCGCATGGAGAGCTCTGGAGTGTGAAGCGTGCCGTGGAGATGCTCTTCCTTCAGGCAGGGGACCGTCCTTTCACAGCCCTTTGTCAGTCTGAGACACGCTGGGACCTGGGACCTGGGACCCTTGGCTGCAGTGCTTGCACCTGGACAAAGTCTCCTCCAGCAACACAATACAAAGAAACTATAAGGGACTAAAAATAACTGTGTGCATGTCCAGTTGGGGCAAATTATGGACAACAAGATACAAAAAGTCCAAAAAGCCCAACTGCCACTTCTGAGGAGCCAGAAGCAAAAGCAGAGGGTCAGGAGCAAAAGCAGGGCACTGTGCATGCCCCCTGCACACAACACCACCAAAGGGAGTGGGCAAACCACCTAAGCTACCCCTCCGACCTGACCCCTGGACCCATCCCTACTCTCAGCCCATGTAAGGAATCAGCTCACTCCCCAGCGGGGAGCGAGCAAGGGAACCTGTAACTTGTTCTCACTCCCCTCTGCTGCAGCAGGGGCCCCCCAAAAGCCTTGCCTGGATTTCATGTCTGGCCTCTGATCAGTTTCTATTGATTGCGGAAGGCCAAGAACCCTGGTCAGTAACAAGTCTATCTTGGGCTCTGCTCCATAGGAAGGGGCATGACCTCCCTGGAGGCAGCCGTGGACCCTTAGCAGCCAAAAATCACAGTAGCTGGATGCTCTCTCCTGTAAGCGGACTGGAATGAGGCAGCAACAGCATTTGCTTCTTGTCTGCCGGAGTCCCAAAGGGATGTGAATCACAGCTTTACAAAAAAAATACCCCAGAACACTTCCTCTAAGTATCACTGCTTAGCACAGCATAATTCACAGTGGCCCTAACAATCACGTCTGGCCGCTTGAGCTTCTTCTCAGGGAATTCTGCTAATGTAGGGCAATGTCCACTTGGTATTTGCAGTGTCGAAAAGCATCTCCCTCTCTCCTTGACATGTTCCAAGCATTTTACAAAAAGCCATATTACCAAGTCTCAGAGAGCAGTGGAAGAGGTTAAAAATAGATGTTAATTCATCCACTTTAAAGACTTTTAGAAAAGAGTCCCATTTCATCAGCAACATTGAATAATAATCGAATGAAACCATTTCAGCAAGTTCTTTAGAAATCTTATTGTCACCAATCAGACTTCTTGGCCTTCCCCAATCCATAGAAATTGATCAGAGGAGACAAGAAATCCAGGCAAGGCTTTATTGGGGCCCCTGCTGCAGCAGAGGGGAGGGAGAACAAGTAACAGTTTCCCTTGCTCACTCACTCCCTGAGGGGGGGCGAGCTGGTTCCTTATAGGGGTGGGTCCAGGGGTCCAGCCAGAGGGGTGGCTTAGGTGGTCTGCCCACCCCTTAGGTGGTGCTGAGTGCAGGGGGCATGCGCAGTGCCCTGCTTTTGCTCCTGACCCCCTGCTTTTGTTCCTGGCTCCTCAGAAGTGGCAGTTGGTCTTTTTGTATCTTGTTGTGCATAATTTGCCCCAACTGCACATGCACACAGTTATTTTTAGTCCCTTATAGTTCCTCTGTATTTTGTAGCTTGAGGAGACATTTGTTCAGGTGCAAGCACTGCAGCAAAGGGTCCCAGGTCCCAGGTCCCAGCCTGTCTCATTATATGCATGTACTTTCTTTTCACTTATTTTCTTTAAACAAAACAAATAAAAACACCTCTGAAGCAGCGTGATCTCACCCAGGGTTCTCAACCTCGGTACCATTTACATTGGGGACAGGTAATTGGAGGCTGTTCTGGGCATTGTAGGATGTTTACCAGCATCCCTGCCCTCTACCTTCTAGAGGTCAGTGCCACCCCTGCCCCACCTCCATCCCCTCACATGGCCAAATGCCCCCCAGAGGGCAAAAATGCTCCTGGATGAGAACCATCAATAAAGCCAAAGAAACTATGTGTCTTGAGCAAGCTAAGGAGCTATTCTAAACCTTGGTTGAATCACCCGCGAAGTGAGGATAGTGCGACCCCTGCAGTACAGTTGTGATGATTTAAGTAGAGAACCTCACATGTCCGTCCTTATGGGTCACCTCTCTTCCTCTCCTTCTGGACTAAAGTACTTTCAAAAGTGGTTTGCTTCCATGTCCTGGCTATTGTAAATAGAGCTGCATCTGTCATACAGAGTGAAGTAAGTCAGAAAGAGAAAAACAAATACAGTATGCTAACACATATATATGGAATCTAAGGGAAAAAAAGGTCACGAAGAACCTAGTGGCAAGACGGGAATAAAGGCACAGATCTACTAGAGAATGGACTTGAGGATATGGGGAGGGGAAGGGGTAAGATGTGACAGGGTGAGAGAGTGGCATGGACATATATACACTAACAAATGTAAAATAGATAGCTAGTGGGAAGCAGCTGTATAACACAGGGAGATCAGCTTGGTGCTTTGTGACCACCTAGAGGGGTGGGATAGGGAGGGTGGGAGGGAGGGAGATGCAAGAGGGAAGAGATATGGGAACATATGTATATGTATAACTGATTCACTTTGTTATAAAGCAGAAACTAACACACCATTGTAAAGCAATTATAATCCAATAAAGATGTTTAAAAAAAAAAAAGTGGTTTGCATTCTTATGGGTAAAAGAGTGATTGAAGGACCATTTTATACCAGTTAGGACAGGAAGAACAGTTTAACTTCAAAGATGTAAGGTTGATAGGGAACAGACTAATTCCTTCTAATTGGAAAAGATGCCACTCCTACTTCTCCCCTTTCAGTTTTTACTAAATATTCTTGGGGGAAAGCATATTGGGAGTTTAAACAGGCATTTATAATAACATTTTCTGAACACCTAAATGTGCACCAGATACTGTTCTAAGAACTTTATATGGATTATCGACTATCTATCCCCAATGTATAGATGAGAATTAAGAAGCAGAGAGCGCTTAACTAATTTCCCCCAAATAACAGAAAATGATGGGGCTGGAATTTATACTGAAGTGGTCTATTGGAAAGTAGAAGAGCCAGGTCAGCTTCTAAAAAGACAGTTGGTGGTTTGGGAAGAGAAATAGCCATAAAATGTTGACAGCCCTTTGTCGGCCTGCCTGTAAAGTCCAGTCCTGGAGACACAATTCTTCCTTGAATTAAGACCTTGTAGGCCCTAAGTATGGAAGAGTTGCCCCCCCGACCATGCCATATGCAGTTCAAAGTAAAACAACTAAAAATATGAAATAAATTTAAGAAATCCCAAGAAAGTTCTAATTTTTCCCATGATGTATATATTGATGATGTTTTGGAAACATCTAATATCATATTTTTTCAAAAATATTTTCCCAGTATTTATTATGTCTGTTGGGTATGCAGTACTGGTAACTGAGTTCTTTCATCCTCTTGCAAATGTGCTTATTTTTATCAGTTATCTTGACCTTGACTTTGGAATGAAGGGTTTACGAGCTCGGATTGGAGAACTTAGCCTCACTCTCTTAACTTTGGTTAGACACCCTCATTTGGATCCTTCATGTTCCTTTTGATCTAGGTCAGGCATTAACAGACTTTTTCTGTAAAGGGCCAGAGAGTAAATACATTAGGCTTTATGGGCCACTGGGTCTCTGTCACAGATGTTCAAGTCTGTCACTGTAGTTCAAAAGCAGCCGTAGTCAATATATAAACAAAGTGGCATGGCTGTGTTCCAATAATATTCTATTCACAAAAATAGGCAATTGTCCAGGTTTGCCCTGTGGACCACAGTTTGACAACCTCTGATCAAGGACCCAGCTATGACTCAACATTATGCAAAATTACACAATAAAAGCACTAGGGCTTATAGGGAAAAAATAGGGTTAGAGGAACCACAGTCCAGAATTCTATTCATGACACATTAAAAAAAAAAAAAAGATGAAACCTAATAAAATCAATGTTACAACTTACACATATTAACCAGTTAAGAAGTACACAATACTGCAATAAATACAGCACTTTACCTTGAAAAAGACCTGAAGTTTGCCTGTAGAAGTGTGCTTTGGAATCACTGTACTTTGTGAATTATTGTGAAGTGGTAGAAAGAGGGATATGTGAAATCATTCAGAAACATGTAGCACTACAAAACATTATCACTCATCGTGGTTTCACCCATACGTAAATGACAGATTTGCTGGATATAATTTTCCCTGTGAACAATCAGAGAAACTAACTCTACCATGTCAGATATCTATTGCATTCATAGGGCATGAAGCATAGTAATATGTTGTAATTTCCAGTTAACTAGATATAAATTGTAGATACAAAATATTAGCCCTAGTACTTTCTTCTATTTATATTATATTAAACACTTTCACTATATAATATGGTTGGATAAAATCATGTCCTGGTTGGTTTAATTTTATTTAATCGTCTAAAATTTCATACATGCTATATATATATATATGTATTCATTTTCAAAAGATTTAAAAACTGATAAATACACTTACTAGTGAAATTTTAATAAATAATATCTAATCAGAAATACTTCTGAACTTGCAGTTACACAAAATTGTATGATTATTAACAATAATTATCACTGCACTGGTGAAAATTCAAAGTACTGGGGACGGGACTTCCCTGGTGGTACAGTGGATAAGACTCCACGCTCCCAATGCAGGGGGCTGGGGTCCGATCCCTGGTTGGGGAACTAGATCCCACATGCATGCCGCAACTAGGAGTTCACATGCCACAACTAAGGAGCCCTGGAGCCGCAACTAAGGAGCCAGCCTGCTGCAACTAAGACCTGGTGCAACCAAATAAATAAATATTAAAAAAAAAAAAGTACTGGGGAGTAGATTCCATATAGCCAAAAGCTTAACAGAAAAAAAAAAAAGAAATGTGTAGTACTAGATGTGGGTAGGAGTGGCTCATAACACAGGTGACCTGAGGTAGCTGGTAGATGTGTGAAGTATGTATCTGTGTGTGTGTGAAGTATGTGAGTTCTGATATTCCTGTGTGGCTTGGTCCAGCTTAGTTCTCTTTTCTGTATTCACCTAGTGCTTCTTGTAGATGAAATCACACATGAGCAGACACAAAATTTCGTTATTCTCAAACTGTTCCTTAATGTATTAATAACATTGGAACCAATTCAAGGTTTCAAAATAAGTGTTAGAGCAGAACTGACGTCTCACAGATGTCTCAGTGTCAACACATCACACCGTAGTATGTCCAGCTATTTTTCTTTGCAAGTCTTGCTTTCTCCGTAGAGCCTGTTGGTGCCAACAGCTACCCAACTGCCTCAACAGAAACCTTGACAGGGTCTTCAACTACCTCCCTCTCACTCCCTACATCCAATTAGTCATCAACTACTGTGTCTAGAATCCATCCTCTCTTCGCCATTGTGGGAACTGCACATGTTCAAACTTACCGTCTCTTGCCAGGACTCTCACAAGAGTCTCCCACCTGGTTTTCCTGTCTCTATTCCCATCTCCCTACACCTGATCTTCTGTACAAGCATCCTAGAGATCTTCCTTAGAGCAAGACTTTGTAAGAGTAAAGGCACTGTCCCCACTGTCTGTATGAGCTTGAGTGACTTACTTAATATTTCTACCACACAGTTTCCTCATCTGGAAAATGGCAATAATAATAAATCTTGCGTCGTAGGATTGCTGTGAGAATAAAATGTGGAAAGCGTTTAGCAAAGTGTCCAGTATATCCCAGGTGCTCAGTGAAGGGTGGCTGTGATCAATGTCATCATTATAGTTGTCATCATAATCATCATTACTGCCATCATCAGGATATCATCATTCCTGGAGAGTTTCCCCATGCTAAAATACTGGACTTTTACTCTTTATGTCATTCACTTTAATTCAATGCAATATAACACTTACTGAGTGTCTACTGCATCCAGAGCAGTATCAAGGGAGATAGTGGAATGGTACCTCCAAAGCTGAAAAAAATATCATATTAATACCTCCACTTTAAAGTGATTGTCATGATGGCTATGGATAAAGTACAAAGGGAGTATTAAAGAAGGAAAGTTCTAATGGAGGATTTGGGAGGCCTTTGGAGAGATCAGATTTGACTGGTCCTGACGGATGAGAGTAGCCTTGAGAGGTAGTTATGATGAATAAACTCTATTTTAGAGCCATCATGAGGGTTGGATGTGGCTGGAGGAGGAGAGCTTTGTCTGTTGTGGTTGAAGTGTGTTTGGGATATGGGTTGGGAGGAACTGGGATGAGACACGGATTACTGATGGAATGGTACGGGGTAAGGGGTCAGTGGGTCCTGTACACTATACTTCAAAATGAAATTCGAATTCACCCATTTGTCTTCATGTCCACCATCTGGCCCAGGATCCATCGCTGACGTGGAATGCTGCAAAGGATTCCTGTGGACGCTCCTTGCTTCTGCTTTCACCCTTAGTGCCTGGCTCGTGTGCTTTTCCATACGTTGGTCAAGGTAGAAATCATGCTATCTCCTCCCTCTGCTGTTTCCCGTTCCTCTTATAAAACCCTAAACCCCTTTCTCCGGCGTGCACAACTTCCCCCATCTTGCCCTCACTGTAATACACCTGCATTAACCGCACCTCCCATCTCAGGCCTATGACCTTCTTATGTCCCTCGAACAGGGGAAGGCCGTTACCTCCTCTGGGCTTTCCCCTTGCTGTTCCTCTGGCCAAAGTTCTTCCCTCGTTCTCTGGGTGGTTACCTCCTTCTCCTCATTCAAGACTCAACACAAATGTCTCTTTCAGAGAAACCGTTCCCAACAAACCTATAGAAAAGACACCACCCTAACCACAATCTCTGACGTCACCTTGGCTTCTTACCTATTCATAAATCCATCACCTGTCTATGCCACCAGGACACATACTTCCCCCCTTCCAGTTCACTGTTGTATCTGCAGTGCACAAAATACTGCCTGTGCAGAGTACAGTCAGCCATCCAAATCCACCAGCTCTGCATCTGTGCATTCAACCAACTGCAGAGCAAAGATATCCAGAAAAAAAATTCCACAAAGTTCCAAAAAGCAAAACTTGAATTTGCCACATACAGACAACAGTTTACATAGGTTAGCATTGTATTATTAGGTATTATAAGCAGTCTAAAGATGATCTAAAGTAAATGGGGAGATGTGCATAGGTTAAATAAGGGACTTGAGTATCCCAGAATTTTGGACTCTGTGGGGATTCTGGACCCAATCCGTCGGGAACACTGAGGGGAGACTGTAAGTGCAGAGAAGTTCCGACGGAATGAATGCATGACTGTAGATCAGGACGGCTACCCAGACGGACAGGAGAGGCCCTAAGTGACAGACTGAGAAGTCCAGGCTTTGCTCTGTGCTACTGGGTGCTTTTTGAATGGATGTGCTTTATCTTCCTGTTCCTCTTCTTCCTGACTTACCTAAATCCCACCTACCTAAATCTCAAGGCTCTGCTTGGTCTCCACCTTAGAATGGTGATTAACCTTGGTCACATCAGCTGATAGGCTCTATCTTTTTTCTCCTCTGCATCCTGCAGTCACTTTTATTATTTATGTCTTTTCGGCACACCTACACGCTGCAGAGGATTGCTGGGTATTTGCCAGTCTGTTTATGCTTATCACCTCAAATAGATTTCTAGCTCCTTGAAGAGCTCTGCGTATGATCTATGTCTTGTGGCTCTTAGCATGTAAGTCTGAGGTGCTCCGTAAGTTTTCCAAACCAGTTGCAGCCAGGACCATCCTGTGATAAAGAGTCTCCAGGGAGTAATGCTGTTGGATTGAACTAGTGGTCTACCCGCCCCCATCCCAGTGAGCGCCCCAGCCTGGGAGCAGCCCGAGATGGAGCTGGCAGAGCCGTCGCTTGCAAGTCCTGCTCCCTGGTGGTTTACACCATCACGAAGCAAAGGTAACCCAACCTAGAGGAGCAGAGCCACCAGAAATGTCAGCTGCACGTTTCACTCAGTGAAATCACTCCCAGCCTGACTCAACCCCCAAGCATTTCTGAAATGTGTTTGGCATCAGCAACTGCAATTCCAGTCTCTGGGATGTGCTTGCCACACGGACGTGGCGTGCGAACAGCACATGGGAGAGACCAACTCAGACATCCCGAGAGCCTGGGTTATGCTCTGTCTGGGTCACATAGGTGTCAGTGCAGGGTCAGGCAGGCTGAGGCAACCGTGTCTCCACTTGCCACACCAGGAAGGGACAGAGCCGGTGCGGTGTTGCCTTAATGAGGATGGTGAGGTGATGGCCCAGAGGCACTGTCCTAGCCCAGAACTTGCTCAAACTGTTTTCTGATACAACAGAAGCTACGTGGCTGAGAGCTGGTAAAATTCACTAACCTCTAGTTCTTACCCTGGGGACCCGCGCCTTAACTATTAGGAACCGGGCACTGAAATAGGATAGGAAAGAGAGATACGGGCCACAATCCTCCCTCACCCTGGAGAGAGAGAATGCAGCCATCATCCCGTGATGGGCAGGGGCTTGGTAGGTAAACGCCGCCCAGCATCCCTGCCCCGCGTGGAGATGGTTCTGAGGTGCCTGTAAAGGCTCCAGAGTGCCCGAAGGGCTGAGTCCCAGGCGCCCGCCCCGGGACCCTGGTAGCTGATGCTGCAGCCTCTGCGGGGCGCTGTCTTCTCCCTGCCCCTCCCCCGGCCCCTCACCGCGCGACACCGTGGTGTCACCTCTCAAGCAAACCACGGGCCCTCCATCTCTGTCTCACTCCTTGGAGGGAATCGCCAATATAGCCAGAGTAGACTTGAAGGATAGAATCGGGCCATGGAAACTTTTTTAAAAGGCAGAGGGGAGGTTTCAGACATGCATTGGAAACTTAATAGGAGGCAGGTTCTCTGCCTGGTGCGCGCCCTGCGCAGGACCGGAATCTGGAACCGCGCTGTGCGCCTGCCCGCAGCCCTCGGCCCTGCAGGGAGGCTGCGCCAGCCCTGCTCAGAATGTTCGAGAAGCAACTCCGAAGCGCGCGGACGGCAGCCAACCCTCACCCCTCAGAGACACAGCTTTCAGGCATGTCTGACCCAGTTTCCCAAAGCCCCCCGCCCCCAGGTCGGCGTCTCCTTCGCCCACAGTGGTAACCTGGCCACAGGGCACACCTGGCAGCCGCCTTCTCTTCCTTCTCCTGCAGCTTCATGACCCCCTCCCAGTGCCTCTTGAGACCCCGCTCCCAGACAAACGGTCCACAGCCAAATTATAGCCACAGCGTCTGCTTCCGCGGGAGGCCAACCCAAGACAACACATGTATTTCATTCGGTGTTCATAAGAAACAACTGAGTCCAGTGATAGAGTGATGATATCATTCTCACATCACCATAAAGATCTGGGTATTGATATTATCCCCGTTAGAGATGAGGAAAGCAAGACAGAAAACGTTACCTATCTTGCCCAAGTGTACCCACCTGGTTAGCAGAGGGACCAGGGTTCTAGGCCAGGCAGCCTGGCACAAGAATCGATGCTGTTTTTCATATAAGGAATCAAGGTTCAGACAAGTTAATTAACTTGCCAAAGGTCACACAGATGGCAAGTGGCAAGGCAGAGATCAGAACCCAAGTCTGTCTGCAGCCATTGCACTTTGCCGGCTATAATTAACAAAATTCTCCTGGAGGTCCCTGAATGCATTCAGCCTGGTTCTCTGGAGAAACAAGGCTGGACATGTCGTCTGGATCCCCATCCAGTGGTACGTAGCTTCATTTCACCCCACAATCCTGTGCTGAGAAGGAAACAAACCCTGTGGGGTAGGATAGGAGGAGCCCCCAAGCCACCCTGTAGCCTGACCTGTCCATGCTCCCACCTGGACGTTTTCCAAAATGTGAAATCCTTTAACAAGAAAAAAAGGTAACATTTTTCTTTAAATGTTTCTGATCTGATCGTTGATCCTACCAGAATAAATGCTGTTTGATGAATGTATTGTTCTTCAGAAGAAAGGGGAGAAAGAGTAAGGCTTGGGCTTTAAGAAATATCAAAGCTTTCTTTGAAAAACATCAAAGGGTTTCAGAATTCTTCTCTGCATCTCCCCGAAATCACTAACCACATCTGTAAGGAGAAAACAAGAGTCATAGCACACCGCCGTGGGATGCCGTGACACTTCTCAGCTGTGTGAATTTAGGAAAATGACTTCACCACTCTGAGCCTGACTTTTCACAAAGTGAGGATCATAATAGCGGAACTGAGCAGGACTCTCTGGGGACCTTCCTGGGACAGACCCCCGTGCCCTCTGCCTGCCTCTTATTTGTAGAAAAGCTGTGGTCTCCCAGGCCTCCCCTGACTCACAAAAGGCTGGCTCAAAATTAAAGATTGAAAGGATGTGAACGTGTAGTAACAAAAAATAATACAAAATAGCAGTTGGACCAGGAGAACTGGTAACAACTGAAACAAAAGTTCAGCCATGTGGCAGTCACAGAATCTTTAGTTCCTCCCTGAAGGACATGAATAACAGCGTCTGATGCACATTCCTGAGTGGTTTTACAGACACTAAAACCCCCACCAAATGGAAGAAGTTAACTGCATGATGACCATGAGCACGTAGCGCCCAGACCTCCTAGAGCCTGAGGATTGGTGGTGTTGACCCCTGTAGCACCGCCCCGTTACCTCACCACCAACCCACCAGAGAACTGTGCACGAGCTGATCTCATACCCTGTAACTCCCCTTCCTCACCTGGCCTTTAAAATCCCTTCCCTGAAACCCATCCTGGAGTTCAGGTCTTTTGAGCATGCGCCACCTGTACTCGTGGCTTAGCTCCTGCCACAAACGTCGCACTTTCCTTCACCTCAACCCTGTGTTGGGAGGCTGGCTTTACCTCACGAGGGAGCAGACCCGAATTTGGTAATGTTACAATAGTGCTGGCTGTGTCAACCTAAGGTGAGGAACAGAATGTGGCAAGGCGTAGGGAAGATTCTGCAAATATTCAGATGCTGAAACAGGGCTTCCCTGGTGGCGCAGTGGTTAAGAATCCGCCTGCCAATGCAGGGGACACGGGTTCGAGTCCTGGCCCGGGAAGATCCCACGTGCCGCGGAGCAGCTAGGCCCGTGCGCCACAACTACTGAGCCAGTGTTCTAGAGCCCACGAGCCACAACTACTGAGCCCACGTGCCACAACTACTGAAGCCTGTGCGCCTAGAACCCATGCTCCGCAACAAGAGAAGCCACCGCAATGAGAAGCCCGCGCACCACAACGAAGAGTAGCCCCTGCTCACCGCAACTAGAGAAAGCCCGCGTGCAGCAACGAAGACTCAACTCAGCCAAAGATAAAATAAATTAAATAAATAAATTAAAAAAAAAAAAGATGCTGTAACATACTATGGAATTGCAACGTTGCAAAGCAAGGTGTGTGTACCTTCTTGTCATTTTACCAATATTAATTAATGCAACAAATATTTATGGAGCACATACGAGGTGCCGGACAAGGTTCTAGGCTCTGAGGACATGAGGTAAATAAAACAATTTCTCGACGCACATCCTAGTATAGGCAAAATAAGTAAATATTTAGTTTGTTAAGGGTGTTAAGTCCCGAGGGGAAAAGAAGAGAGGGTAGGAGAAGTATTGGGAGAACAGCTGCATTTTTAGATACAGTGGCTAGGAAAGACCTCACTGAGAAGGTGACATTTGGGTAAAGACTTGAGGAGGTGAGAGTGCAGACCATGAAGGAATAACTCAAAGTGGTCAGGCAATCTGGGCTTCCAAGAAACACACTTTGGTGAGCGCTGCCCTGGTGACCAGCCCAAGTGCACCTTGGGAACAAGCAGAGTCCCCCAGTCCAGCAAAAAGAAAAGTGACCTCAGCTGACCCCGATTCTGAGAATGCTGTTGTCATTTATCGGGTCCAGGACACGCTCCCCCAAATATTATAGCCTCAGCATATTAATATCTTCAGCTGAAGGACTTTTTTTAAACTACACCAGGGGGAAGGGTTTTACTGAACAAGTGTTGGGCACACGTTGCTATGCTTGGCTTTCTGGTGAAGCAAGAATAAGAGGTTGAAGGTGTCTCAGATGCTCTGGGCTGTGTCCTTGCGTCTCAGGGATGAGATAAGAGACTCAGAGGCTGAGAGCAGGGCCAGGTTTCTCAGCCCACACGTGTCTAGCCAGGCACCTCCAGCTAGAGGGCTTCAGGGTTTCTCTCTGTACAATGGGAAACCATTTCCTCATCTCTAGTAAAAATTTTCTTGAGGATAAACCATCTGTGTTGTAAGTGATCATTATGTTACTTAAAACGGGGTTTTTTTTTGATAATCAGTCAGGAGCAGACATGAAATAACACAAGAGAGGTGTAAGAAAGTGAGAGACATTTATTACACTCACAGGTCCGAGAGACGGGGCACAGCATACCATGCAGGGGCCACGTGGGAGGAGGGACTGATCTGGGGAAGACAGCAGTGAACAGCAGCTTGAAGCAAGATCTCAGTTCCTTGACCAGGGGTCAAATCCTGGTCACGGCAGTGAGAGTACAAAATCCTAACCACCAGACCACGACGGCCAGGGGCTAGAATCTGGGCCCCAGGTCTTGTCCGCCCTGAGGAAAGAATTTGACAAGGAGACGGAAGGTAGAGAGGAAAGTAAGGTGTTTATTAGAAAAGCAGAATACAGTTAAGTTCCCAACATACGAACCTTCAAGTTGCAAACTTTCAAAGAAGTGAATGTGTGTTTGCATGTCCAGTCACTTAAGTTAGTTCCTGTGTCTGGTGTACACTGTCACGTGCGTGCATCCTCTACAAGTGGTTGTGCTTTTGTGTACTTTACTGTACAGTAGTGTTCAGAGTACAGTAGTACAGTATCTTTGCTTCAAGCCCAGGATGTCTGGAAGCAAGTGTGAAAGCAGCGGTGATGGAGCTGGTACTACTGTACTTTTCAAGGTACTGTACTGCAAGATTAAAAAATTTTTTTTGTGTGTTTTTTAATGTATTATTTGTGTGAAAAGTATTATAAACCTATTACCGTACAGTAGTACTATATAGCCGATTGTGTTAGTTGGGTACCTAGGCTAACTTTGTTGGAGTTACAAACAAATTGGACTTACAAACGTGCTCTTAGAACGGAACTTGTTTGTATGTAGGGGACTTAACTGTACATGCAGACAGATACATGGGTGAGCTCAGAAAGTCGTGCCTTTCGGAAGGTTAAGTCATTTATAAGGGGCAGTCTTCCGGGTCTTTGTTTTCCTCTGACAATCATCTTGCTTTATTCTTTGACTCAGGGCTCCCCTATGTGCCTGCACATCCTCTAGCCAAGATGGATTTCAGCACAAGGGCCTTTGGGAAGTTAGCAAAACTTATTATGGTCTGGCATCCTTCCCTTTTTGACCCCTGAGGAGTCTTTCTGTGCATGTGCAGTCAAGATCTCTCTGGCCCTAAGGATGGGAAATATGTGACCTCTTGATCTTTTACCCAAGCAAGCGTTTAGCCCCTCTCTGTCCCTGCCATAACTGTTATCTTAAAGTGTTCACAGGAGACAAAGTCCAGCTGTTTACCCTGTTTCTGTTGTTATTTCCATCTCAAAGTATAAACAGGGGGCTGGTTGTAAAGGTCTGACCTGGAGCCCATCTATCTCCTGCCTCAGGACCAGGGAGCAGACTCAATCAAACGGGGGGAAAGCCGAGAGAGTGAGGACCTGGGGGCAAATGCCTTTCCAGGGGCTCAGGGTGGAGGGCAGGAGCCAAAGACGGGAGGGGATTTCACTGCAGCATTTGACTGTCACTAGGTCACAGCAGGGGAGGGCAAGAAAGGGAACTCCTGGCAGGGACCAGCCTTCCTACACCCGTGCACCTGGTCACGTGGGAGAGGTTCTCACCTGCTTGTGGGAGTGATGAAGTTCCAGGAAAATAGGAAGTTTTAAGAATTTACAACACAACATCCTGAAGGAGAAAAGAGACTGTTCACGTCTGCCTGAGCAGGACATCCCATCAGGATACAGGCCATCATGCAAAAACCTTCCAGGTCCTGCTGGCAAGCTAAAAATCTCTCCGTGGGGATTTATGTTCATACATAAATGAATCATGCCATGGGGCCCCTTCTGTGTCGCCAGACATCCACCATTTTTACCTGCTTCCCATCCATCTTATCTGTACTGCCCATTGGATTCTTATTAGTCAATCTGTTTTCTCCAGGGGTTTTCATTAGAAACTATTTGCACACCAAATGTAGATTAAGGAGGTGTTTTGGGGTTTTTTTTTAACATCTTTATTGGAGTATAATTGCTTTATGACGGTGTGCTAGTTCTTGCTATAACAAAGTGAATCAGCTATACGTATACATATGTTCCCATATCTCCTCCCTCTTGCATCTCCCTCCCACCCTCCCTATCCCACCCCTCTAGGTGGTCACAAAGCACGAAGCTGATCTCCCTGTGCTATGCAGCTGCTTCCCACTAGCTATCTATTTGACATTTGGTAGTGTATATATGCCCATGCCACTCTCTCACTTCGTCCCAGCTTACCCTTCCCCCTCCCCGTGTCCTCAAGTCCATTCTCTACGTCTGCATCTTTATTCCTGTCCTGCCCCTAGGTTCTTCAGAAATTTTTTTTTTTTAGGTTCCACATATATGTGTTAGCATATGGTATTTGTTTTTCTCTTTCTGACTTACTTCACTCTGTATGACAGACTCTAGGTCCATCCACCTCACTACAAATAACTCAGTTTCGTTTCTTTTTATGGCTGAGTAATATTCCATTGTATAAATGTGCCACATCTTCTTTATCCATTCGTCTGTCGATGGACACTTAGTTTGCTTCCATGTCCTGCCTATTGTAAATAGAGCTGCAATGAACATTCTGGTACATGACTCTTTTTGAATTATGGTTTTCTCAGGGTATATACCCAGTAGTGGGATTGCTGGGTCGTATGGTAGTTCTATTTTTAGTTTTTTAAGGAACCAAGGAGGTGTTCTTAAAAATATTTAGATTAATATCTGGTACTTCTTTAAGTTAATTATGAATTAATGAGCACTAAACTCTCACTAACACTGGGCAATCCCAGCATTAAGTGTGTCACATACTTTTTTCCCCATTTAATCATATCTTTATGAGGTCAGAATTATGAGATAAAGTTGATATTTTAAATGAGAAACCTGGGGCTCAGAGAGGTAAAGAGCCCACAGAGGTCACACAGCCAGACAGGGGTGATGCCAGCCCCAGTCTGTTTGATATCAACTCCCTGATCTCACTGCAAAGCTGTACTAGTTAACTATTTCCGCCTAAAAATTATCCCCAAATTTAGCAGTTTAAGATAACAAAGATTAATGACGTCAGCTTCTGAGGGTTAGGAGTCAGGGAGCACTCAGATGGGTGGTTCTGGTGGAAGGTCTCTCTAGAAGTTGTGGTCAAGATGTTTCCTAGGGCTGCAGTTGTCCCATTGCTACACTGGATTAGAAGATCCAAACTCACTCACGTGGGTGATGGCAGAAAGCTCCAGTTCCCCATCATGTGGACCTGTCCGAAGGATGGCTGACAAGGTGACAGCTGGCTTCCTCAGAGTGAACCGTCTCAGAGAGCAGTTGACCAAGATGAAAGCTCTAGGGCGTGTCTAATCGCATCTCAGAAGAGACATTCACTCTTTTCATAAGATGCTATTGGTCCCAGTGGCCAACCCTGGTGGAATATGAGGGCCCTGGGCAAGCTGTGACGCCCGGGTTGGGGGCAGGCTCATGGGCTGCCTTGGATGTTGGACTTCATTACCTACCAGAGGTTGATGTCATCACCTGAAAGGGACCCACAGTCCCCATGGCTCCAGGTGTCTGTACAGCTGCAAATCAACACGGAGAATGTGGCGGATGGTTTTCCCAGGCATATTCTCCTTAATAAGAGACCGGGAGAACGGAAGAGGAGAACTGCCTAAAATTCATTCTTTTCACAACTCTCACAGTGCCTCGGATAGCGTGAGCTCGGTGTGCTATGTTGAGGGTAGCTAACCCTTCTCAGGACACACGCACAAGCCCATTTCTTTTTTTTTTTTTTTACTGAGATCCTTTATGAGTTACAATTTACATATCATAAAACTCACTCGCTTTACGTGTATAATTCGATGGTTTTTACAAATCATTACACATACAGAGTTTTGTAACCAGCACTACAATCCAGTTTTAGAAACTTTCCATGCCTGCCCCAACTCCAAAAGCATCTTTATGCCCATTTGTGGTCATGTGGTCCATGCTGTTCCCACACTCAGCCCAGGGTAACCCTGATCTGCTTTCTGTTGCTATGTGCCTTTTCCTAACATTCAAATAGATGACACTACTATATATAAAAACACTGCGATATATAAAATAGATAACTAATAAGAACCTACTGTATAGCACAGGGAACTCTATTCAATACTCTGTAATGGCCTATATGGGAAAAGAATCTAAAAAAAAAAAAAAGAGTGGATCTATGTATATGTATAACTGATTCACTTTGTTGTACACCTGAAACTAACACAACATTGTAAATCAACTATACTCCCATAACATTTTTCAAAAATAAATAAAATTACCAACTTTAAACTTTAAACTTTAAAAAAGTTTAAAAACTTTTTAAAGTTTTTCAAACTTTAAAAAAAAGGAAAAAACAGAAGGAGTTATATAATACGTAGTCTTTTCCATCTGACTCCTTTCACTCAGCATAATGTTTTTGACCCTCAAATACTTTGAATCCCTTTCCAGCAATATGACTTTATCTTTATTTTTAATTTTATTGGAGTATAGTTGATTTACCATGTGGTGTTAATTTCAGGTGTACGGCAAAGTGATTCAGTTATACATATACATTCATTCTTTTTCAGATTTTTTTCTCATATAGGTTATCACAGAATATTGAGTAGAGTTCCCTGTGCTATACAGTAGGTCCTTGTTGATTATTTTATATATAGCGGTGTGTGTGTGTTAATCCCAAGCTCCTAATTTATCCCTTCCCCCCACGTTTCCCCTTTGGTAACCATAAGTCTGTTTTTGATATCTGTAAGTCTGTTTCTGTTGTGTAAATAAGATCATTTGTGTCACACACTCATTTTTGACAAGAGACAGAATGAGAGAGAGAGCTTACTTTTCCAGACTCCCTGGACACAGACTCACTCTCAGATTTAGTACAGTTTTTCTCGTAACATGGAGGACATAATCCAGCTCAGGAACTAAGAAAACCCAATGGTGAAAGAAACGGAGAAATGAACCATAAATGTTCGAATGATTCCACAGCACCAACGAATGATAAACTCCCGCTGTTCCTCACATAGATCTGTAACCACTACAGCACTTGTCCTTTTAAAAATAGCAACTGGAGCTGAGAGTATTTCTAGGATAGAAGAATGTCATCTTCATTTTTAAACATGAATAAGCTACACAAATGGAGCCTGAGGGGGCTAAAGCATTAGACAAGTGAACCTCAGAGCCCAGGAAGGAGCAGGGGCAGATTGCATCAGGGGGTTCCAGAAAATGCTTTATTCGTTCACTCCTTCCACCAGCTTTTAGGTAGCATTTATTATGAGACAGCTGCTAAGCATTTGGGGGCATATTAAAACTATTGAAGCACAAGCCCTACTTTCCAGAAGTGGAATATTATCGATTGATTCCCATAGATGTGATAGACAGACATCGCCCCAAACACTTATTCGTTCATTCACCAAACACCTCTGTATCAGGCACTATGATAGACACTGGCGTGGCAAAGAGAAATAAAATACGTTGTCTCTCTTGAGGCAGATCCAGAATGATAAGAGAAGGAGGAAAGGGGGTACCTATTTCAGTTTAAGGGGAAGTGAGCCTCAAAGAGAGAGTTTAAGTCAATCTTTAGATGCATATCTATATAACTGACTTTCCATCTATCTGTCCATTAAAGGGGTGTTGCTTACTGGTGACAATCGCAGGCTCTGGTGTGAATCCCAGCTCTGCCACTTATTAACTGTGTAACCTTAGGTAAGTGAGCCTCTTGCTGCCTCATTTCCTCATCTGTAAAATGGGGAGAATAATAGAAATTACTCACTATGATCATTATGGAAACTAAATGGCTGAATGAATTAAAGGGCTCAAAAGAATACCTAGCATAAGTAAGCTCTACGTGAGTATTAGTTCTTTCTATCTACGGAGAGAGACAGTAAAATTTTGCACAGGAAAGCCTCCCAGTGATGTTCCTGGGTCTTGGGAATTAAAATTAGGGCCCTAAAAAGGGGAGGTCCAAGATGCACGTGTTGAGAGGGTTTCAAGAGATGAGGTGAGGAATCTTTATTGCTATCCACTGGGAAAAGCCAGAGTTGCAAACTTTTGTCTGGAAGCCATGACAAGAGCCAGGCATCTCAGAGGTGAAACTGTGGAGTGTAGAAATCCATCAGTTTGTGGATGTTCTGGCTTAAATGGCTGTAACCTGGAAGAGCAGGGGTGACCTTTCCATCCGTGGCAGCCTTCTCCCTGGCAGAAGACGGCAGATAAAACCTGCACCGTCTTCACTGTCCTGCCCTCATCATTTTCCCCTTCCTCGCTCTCTCCCTGTCGGTCCCCAGAGACTGCACCCCCTGGGGAAACTGAGGCTGTGATCAACGTACACCAGTATCCCAGTAACTGCTCTACAAAGGATGGAGTGGAAAATCTTATTTGTAGCCAAGGAAATAAAACTAATTGTTATAGTATTTTGTCTTCACCTTGGTATCATGCTATATGTGTATCATTCCTTGTCATTTAGCTACAAACCAGCTTCCAGAGCAATCTACGATTATTATCCCTACTTTGAGATGAATTTGGAGATATTCAGAGCAATTAATAACTTTCTCAATGTTGTTATTAGTAATTGGAGGAACTGGATTTTAGGCCTAGATCTATATGACTCTAAAACAAGTGCTTGTAAGTACTGCGATGTGTGGTATCAGAACTAAGGAGTTATGCAATTTCAGAGAAAAGGATAGAGGGGGAATTGGTGAGGACTTCCCCATAGAGAGGGTATCTGAGCTGAGTATTAAGGATGGGCAGGGTTTTACATACGGAAAAGATAAAGCAGGTCATTCTAGATCAAGAAATGTTAAAGGTTATGAGGCCATGAGAGTCACGAACCTCACAGGTAAATGGGGAGGAGTCTGGTGTGGGTAAAGCCTGGGGACAAAAAGATGGATTGAGTCAAGGTCAAGAACGGTCATCCGCAACCTGATGGAAATGCAAGCCCATCTTTAGAGGGCGGCGGTGGGCAGGGAGGATCAAGAAAGTGGTTTCACATCCTATGATACCTCTTAACTGGCAGCATGCTACCCCCTCAGTCTTTTGCCCACAGCTGATGCTGAGTTTCTGCATCACTGTCTGAAAACAGTCGCACAGAACCGTAGACACTGCAAGCGGTCCAGCCATCTGGGTTTGAGGATGGGAAGTGAGCAGCAGAAGAGGAAGCAGTGAGGAGATGAACCTCAGACCCGAGCCTGGCCGATCACGAAGAAGAGAGGGAGCCTGGCTCTGCCCCGGAAGGTATTCCTTCTAGCCTCTGTGGGCAAAACTGATGGTGCCCCCCAGCGATGCCACCCTGGACACAACCATTCCACAGAGCGCCAATGCTTTACTGAATTTGTTAGGTAGTTAGTCAGACATGAGCAGGTCACACCCATCCGGGAAGGGGTCATTCATCCCTCCCCCACCTGGACACTGGTGATCAGAACATGCCCAGAGATCCTCCCTTTTCTGGTCGAGGACCACTGCTAGGTTTCCAGCCATATCAAGACCAAGCAAGATAAAGCCACCATCATAGGTTGGCTCAGGCACACCAGGACCTAAAAGGTGACTCAGAGTAACCCGGGGTTCATTACGCTGTATTTGTAATAAATTAGCATTGCGGTTTTTGCCCCTTATGGGCTTCACTTGGGTGCTTATGGGTAAGCTCCTGCACACTAGGAGAAAAGTGATATAACCTAAAGCTGTCAATCAATTTGTCAGTCAAATGATGCAGGACACAGGGAGGGACCACCACTCTAAAACACCCAACCCGACCCCATAGAGAGGCTGCTTCTGGTTCCCAGAGAGCCCTCTCTCCTCCCTTCTCAAGAGTGTACATTCACACTGCTTAATCAAACTCTTGCGGGGCTTCCCTGGTGGCACAGTGGTTGAGAATCCGCCTGCTAATGCAGGGGACACGGGTTCGAGCCCTGGTCTGGGAAGATCCCACATGCCGCGGAGCAAGTAGGCCCGTGAGCCACAATTACTGAGCCTGCGCGTCTGGAGCCTGTGCTCAGCAACAAGAGAGGCCGCGACAGTGAGAGACCTGCGCACCGCGATGAAGAGTGGCCCCCGCTTGCCGCAACTGGAGAAAGCCCTCGCCCAGAAACGAAGACCCAACACAGCCAAAAAAAAACAAAAAAAACAAAAAAACTCTTGCTACTTAAATCTGCTCTATGTCTCTCGGCTGAATTCTTTCTCTTTGAGAGGACAAGAACTGAGGAACCACCATCCTGCCGGTGACATATTCACTGTGATATCAAGTCTAGGATTTGTTTCTAATAATCCTATTCTTTTCCCACATCATCCTAGACCAGAAATCATCCCCCCCTCCAAGCTGGCATGTCATTTTCGGATGTAATGTGAATCCAAACCAACAAAACTCTTACCTCTTCACTAAGGGAGCAGATATGGTATCATAAAAATAAATAAACGAAGCATTGGTTTTGTGACCAGCCATTCACATTTGAGCCCCACCTCTTTGCATGAAGCAGTTCTTTGATCTGGGACAAAGGGCTTACCTTCCCTGGGCCTCAGTTTTCTTAACTGTAAAATGGGCTAATATTTACGTCGCAGGGTGGGTGTGAGCAGAAAGGAGACTTACGCATGAAAACCCACGGCTGTTGTACAGCAGTGAGCTTTAGACTGCACAAGAGATAACTACATCATTTTAGAATCTCAGAGAAGTGTAATCAGCTTCTACCATCACGAGTCCTAATGTGTCCAGTTGGGATGCTCACAGACACTGTTTGATGTCTTCTCTGTTAAGTTCCCCTCACAGATACAGGGCAGAAGAGAAGCGTTTCAGGCACTGCTGGCTCCTGCTTCAGGCAGGGTCTCTGATCTCCTTGCTGTCCCTCTGTGTCCTAGCAAATGTTAAGAGACCGTGGCATCCAGGTGCATTTACATTTAAATGTGTCTCGAACCAACAGCACACATCCAAAACCTGCCCTCCCTTGCCACTGCCTCCCTGGCACCGTTATTTACTGTCTGTAGTTCTGTGGCCTGGAGAAAGTTATTTGAGTTCCTTAGGTCTCAGTTTTCTCATCTGTAAAATGGCCATATTAATAGTACTTCCTTTGTCGTACTCTTATTATAAAGAAAACTTAAAATATGTATAAGCAGAATGTCTGGCACATAATACACACTCAATAAACATTAACTACTGTGATCATAGTAGTTACTGCACTACATTGCCGTCATATCATTCCTTTACACACGGTCTCAGCCCCACTAGGGGCAGGGGGCAGAGCAGACACAGGGGGTCTGCCATAGAATAGATGAAGAATAAATAAATCCAGAAAGACCAGTTCTCCTGGTGGACAGAAGGAGCTGGGAGGGGTGGGGAGATGGCAGGAGAATGACTCAGAAAAGCAGAAAACTGAGCTGAGACCCAAAGGACACAGAAGTCATTGCTAGATGAGAAGTAGCCAGAACCCTCACCCCAGGCAGGGGCGCAGTGCCCCAGGATGAGATGGTTATCAGGTTATGGCTGGAGAAGGGGGCGTGGAGACATACAGATACTGGAGGCCTTGGGCGGCATGGTAAGTGATGGACTAGATTCCTTGGGGCCAGTGTTTTCCAAACTTCCGTCAGTTTCACCTTCACAATTTTGGCCAGATCTGAGTCATGCAGTAACTCTTACCTAATATTTTCTTTAAATTGATTTACCTTTTTTAAAAAACTTGAATAAACTTACATTATAAAAAAAAACTTTATTACTATGGTCAGTAATAACCCATATAATTTGCAATCAATATCATGATGAAAGAAGTAAAGTGAGAACAAAGTACTTTAGTAAACTCTTGCTAGACATTTTTGCCTGCAAAGTCTCTGAGCCTACTGTCTCTTGGCTAAAAAGGGAAATCAGTAGGTTTTCGAAGAGTGTGAACGCCATCAAGCACATATGGCAAACTTTTCACTTAGAAGGATGGCGATGGATAGGGAAACGGAAAGGGAACGGGCTTGGTGATGTGGGATCTTGTGAGGTGATGCCAGCACCACGAGTCTCCAAAAGGATGCTCAGAACTGTCAGCGGTAAGGGTCCCCCAATCCGGGGAACCCTTTAGGGGTGACAAGGAGATCTTTTAAGGGTTTGGGGGGAGAAAAGTTACCCTTGGAGGACATCTTTCTGGCTATATTGTGAGCTGCAGATGGATGGGTCCTGGTGGCCAGGAGATCAGGTAGAAGAAAAACTGCCCCAGCCCAGGTGTCAGGTAACACAGGTCTGACTAAGAAGTGTTGTGGAGCCGTGGAGGAGAGACGCCACTGTTGGAATATTCAGGGAAGATGGATCGTGCTTGGTGACTGACTGCAGAGAAAGAATCTAAGATGCCTTACAAAGGTTCAACTTGGGTGAGAGGGAAAACGATCGCACCACAGTGACAGAGAGAAATCACCAGGTGATGTTTCCACTTCTCTCTTCTGAGCATGTCTCTTCATCCTCTCCCGGGCCCCTCCTCTGATGTTGAGATTGCTCTGACCTTCAGGATGCCCCCAGTAGGACCCGGGGAAGAGTTCACGGTCCAAACCCCTCACCCTGCTGGGGACTATCCCACACCATCCCTCCACGGCCCTCTCCCCACTTCACGACTATTGCACAGTTGAAAACTGGTCAAAGGGAAACAAGCCCTGGAGAAAAAGGACCTTCAAAATTCACCCACAGAATCCCAGGAATCTATGTGGGGATTTTAGGAGCTCACCCATTTTCTTCTTCCAGCTGATAGCTAAGGGGTGTGGACAGAGAAGCTAAGGGTATGCATCTGCATCTCAGATCATTTCTTAGTGCTACTGGAGGAACATTTTCCTTGGCCCCAGGCTGCCTTATTTCATTGCTGCTTCAGGCACAAGTCTTTAACTGCTACAGAGGAATTCCTGCCCTTTCCCCAAGGGGCTGGTGGTCTTCACAGCAATTTGCTATCCTAGAAATGGCACTATCCATCTTATTCTCTCTGATCCAAATAAAATAACAGCTGGCAGTCACATCAGAAAGTGGCTAGTGAACTAGCTCATACTATGGTGTAAATGACTGCAAATAAGTTTGTCTCACATGCAGCAACAAATTAATCCAAAGGAATGAATATATTATGCAGAGTTTCAGATCACGGGACCTTATTTTGAAGTGGAAAATACATCTTTTCCTTTCTGAGGCTACCCTAATTCAACAGAAACCAAGCCATTCAAGTTCTGTTGATTGGCTAAGAGGGGTCTATAAAAGACTCTCTCAACAGTGTCACTGGAAAGTATATTTTCAAGACCAGCCATAGGGCAGACTAAGTTCTGAAATAAAACCTTCTCCTGTTTCTGAGAATGATCACATCTATTTCAAAATGACAACTTCTCATTTGGTGATGCTTTACATCAAAAGCACACTAAAGGTAGTGGCATACATAAATAAAAGCTCTCTGTGAAAGATGAAAATATTTCCGTGTAACTTTGTTAGTGGGGGACTGGTGATGTAATCTGACATTTCATATGGAAATTCAAACATATCATCTGAATAGGAAAATGGAAAGGAACACAGGAGAAAGTGACAAATCTTCCAGGAATTAGAGGGGTCTTAAGGAGTTCAACTAAATATTTTGAGAAAATAGTGGTTTCTCTTTCCCTCATATTAAATATGTCAATTTCCTGTGAGTTCATCCTTGTTGACTAATTTCCTGCTTGAACCTTTTCTACTTGTTGATTCAAATTTGAAAGTTTCCTACTTGAAAAGATTGCAAAGGCTGTTTCTAATTAGGTTTAAAATATTGATACTCCTTAGCCCTGAGATGGAAGGTCATTAGGTGTTGCAAATTGTGGCCATTCAGAACCCAACAGGTCAGCCAGTAGGCCTGTTTCCTTTAACTTTTGGAAGGAGAGTAGCTTAAGCATATAGCTGCATTACAGTCTACTATGTGGGATAATAAAATTTAATGATATGGGCTTCAGAACATATTCTTTCTCCACCAAGTCATGTTTTTCTGGCCCAGAATTACTTTCTTTGACATAGTACTTTGTTTATTCAGTCAAATCATAGACTCCTAAGAGAGAAAGGAACTTACACATACATCTACCGCCTGCTGCTACATCTTAAAATGATGGTTTCCAACCCTGAATGCTCATCAAAATTCCCTGGGGAGCTTTTTTAAAAAATGCACATGCCTGAGCCTTTCGAGCTAAAATCATTATCTGTGGTTGTTTGGGCCCAGACATCAGTATCTTTGACAGCATCCCTTCACCTTCCATGACCCTGATAAACAGCCAAGAGATGGGAACCACTGACTTGGACATCAAACTCACTGCTACCGTTGATCCCTTGCTTCTAAGTGGCCAAATTCAAGCAACACTTGACTTATCTATAAGAGATGTAACTTGGAAAATGAGGCCTGATGCAGTATGTAATTTGTTTTCCTCTTTCCACATACAACATGAATTTTCTCTTTCTTCTATAGTCAGGAGAAGTGAGCTTGACTAAGCAAGGAGGTTTCGGTTGAGTGGGGAGAGAGCATTGGACACGGTGTCCTCCCCACCAGCCACTCCTTGGAGACAAGAGCGAGTTTCCCCCTCTTCTTCAAGGTTCCACAAGCCACAATCCGATCAAGCCAACGGGGGTATGAGCAGAGACTAGGGAGTTAGCCCACTGGATCCTTGCCAACCCAGTGCAGCTGGGACTTCGTTCCCACTGACTGCCACACCCTTGACCTAGGCAACAATATATTTTTGCCTGGGGAGTAGGCCACAAGGGTCCCTCTCAGCCTATAAGCTCTGAGGCAATGCATCAGCTGTAATAGTTACAAGAGCCAACGCAAGAAGTTAGTGACTATAATTTGTATAAATTAAAACTTATTCTATGGTCTAGGATATTGGTATGATAGATGTGTTTATTGGCAACTACAATACGTACTCCTTTCTCTCAAAAATGAGAATTTAGCATTTAATGAGTCAATGAATAACTGTGGAATTTCTACTGCGTACCAGGCCCTTTAGTGAACGGACACTCGGAAATAAACCCTGTCTTCAGAGAACATCTATTTTGCGTACCTGCGTAAACTAATGGAAAAATTGTGAGTTGAAAGAGCAGTCATCTCTGGGACTTTGGACGCTGGACAAATATAGAAAGTACACAGAGCAGAATGAAAAAGAATAGGGTTGTACCAAAATGGGGACATAGTAGGAAAGGTTCTAAGAATGCAACAAAGGAAATTACACTTGGTGAAGGGAGTCACTGGGGGTTCGTCCGGAGGGATGCCCTGATGGTACCTGGAACAGCAGTACAAGCAGAGCAAGGCGGTGCGCTGAGTGGACTGAAGGGGGCGCTGCTGAGATAACGCGAGCAGATGTTATTACAGGACTTTGTGGCAACGGGATCCCATTGTGGATGGGAAATTTTTTTAAATTTCATTTAATTTAATTTTTTTAAACATCTTTATTGGAGTATAATTGCTTTACAATGGTGTGTTCGTTTCTGCTTTATAACAAAGTGATTCAGCTATACGTATACATATATCCCCATATCCCTTCCCTCTTGCGTCTCCCTCCCACCCTCCCTATCCCACCCCTCTAGGTGGTCACAAAGCACCGAGCTGATTTCCCTGTGCTATGCGGCTGCTTCCCACTAGCTATCTGTTTTACGTTTGGTAGTGTATATATGTCCATGCCACTCTCTCACTTCGTCCCAGCTTACCCTTCCCCCTCCCCGTGTCCTCAAGTCCATTCTCTACATCTACGTCTTTATTCCTGTCCTGCCCCTAGGTTCTTCAGAACCTTTTTTTTTTTTTTAGAGTCCATATATATGTGTTAGCATATGGTATTTGTTTTTCTCTTTCTGACTTACTTCACTCTGTATGACAGACGCTAGGTCCATCCACCTCATACAAATAACTCAATTTCGTTTCTTTTTATGGTTGAGTAATATTCCATTGTATATATGTGCCACATCTTCTTTATTTAATTTTTAAAATTTTAATTGGAGGATAGTTGATTTACAATGTTGTGGTAGTTTCAGGTGTACAACAAAGTGAATCAGTTATACATATACATGTATCCATTCTTTTTTAGATTCTTTTCCCATATAGGTTATTACAGAGTATTCAGTAGAGTTCCCTGTGCTGTACAGTAGGTCCTTATTAGTTATCTATTTTATATATAGTAGTGTGTATATGTCCATCCCAATCTCCCAGTTTATCCCCCCCCTTCCCCCCTGGTAATGATAAGTTTGTTTTCTGCATCTGTGATTCTACTTCTGTTTTGTAAATAATTTCATCTGTACCTTTTTTTTTTTTTTTTAGATTCCACCTATAAGTGATATTGTCTTTCTCTGTCTGACTTACTTCACTCAGTATGACAATCTCTCAGTTGGATGGGAAAAATTATAAGAATTAGTCTTTGAGGATGGAGAACAATGAAGAAGAGTGAGTCAGAGAAGATGCAAGATTTCCAGGGTAAAGGAGGGTGTAGACATAGACGGTGATGCTGGAAAGACACTCCAAATTTTGCTTCTAAAGACATTGAGTTTGAAGTCATTCTAGGCCCTCTAAATAAAAATTCCCAGTTGGTAGTTGAAGAAAAGAGATTGGAGTCTGAATAAAAATGAGCTTGATTTTTGGATTAAGAAAACGTCTAAGAAGAGCACAGTCAAAGTGATGGGGGTGATGGATTCTCTAAAAGACTGAGAACCCAAGAAAAGAGGAGCAGAGAGCTGTAGGCTCTGGGGAAGCCTCCACAGAAGATACCATCAGCAGCGGGCTGCGTCCTGCATAATTTTATTGAGATTGAAATATCAGACTTTCACCCGGAGCAACTCCTTTTCTTGCTATCAGTTCCAAATCTTCCACACGGAATGAAATTCCTTTTGCACACTTTCCTAATGTTGACCAATTAGCTCTAACGGAACATTTTGTCAGACAGAAAAAGAAAAAAAAAGTATACATAAAAGGGAGAGACAGTTACCTTTGAAAACTGTGACCTTTCATTTTTCATAGTTTATTCATCCTTTTTTAACAGAGAAGGTTAAACTCATTGTTATCTAAACTGTATTACTAATTCATTCAATTCATGGGAAAAACATGAAAACTTAGGAGTCCTAAGGATTTTAAGCATCGTATTTAATTTTTAATTAACCAATTTTTTTTTTCTCCAATTGCCAATCACTCGTAGCTCCTTTTTATTTTGGACTGTGAAATATGGAGCAATCCAGGAATACTTAAGAGAATCTGTATGTAATGGGATTCAACAGGAAATTGTACAAAATAATAATAATTCTGGGTCTGCTCCCCATAAACTGTCCTGCCTCAGCATAACACTCAGCTGTCCTATCACCCATTCTCCCAGCTATAAACTGGAACAGCAATTAGCTACCTTGCAGAATATTAAGTAAATTATTAAGCAGCTTTTTGGTGGCATATCCAATAACAAATGTTATTCAAAAATATTAAATGTACTGGGACAAGGCCCATGCTATGGCGTTAAATGAATATAGGAAGCCACATTTATCTGCAGTATGAGTCTAATTTGGTAAAGTACATATATCTTTCACACAAGGGTAAGAATTAGGACAAAACAATCAAAAAGACTGTGATTAATTCTGGGTGGTGAGGAAATAAATAATTTCTCTTTATAATTTCTTTATTTTTTAAGTTTTCTTCAAAGAGTATGTATTACACTATAATCAGAAAAAAGCAAATTTTAAAAAGCCCATTTTTCAGGGCTTTTGTACCAAAGAAAGTGTCTATTACAGTACATGACACAGAATACGTGCTCAATGTACGTTCCTGTAAAAAGCAAGAAAATGGGGCTTCCCTGGTGGCGCAGTGGTTGAGAATCTGCCTGCCAATGCAGGGGACACGGGTTCGAGCCCTGGTCTGGGAGGATCCCACATGCCGCGGAGCAACTAGGCCCGTGAGCCACAACTACTGAGCCTGCGCGTCTGGAGCCTGTGCTCCGCAACAAGAGAGGCCGCGATAGTGAGAGGACCGCGCACCGCGATGAAGAGTGACCCCCGCTCGCCGCAACTAGAGAAAGCCCTCGCACAGAAACGAAGACCCAACACAGCCATAAATAAATAAATAAATAAACCCAAAGTTTAAAAAAAAAAAAGCAAGAAAATGCTAAAAAACGTTACTAAGTAAATGAGTGCTTACTATGTATCAGATACCACACATAGCACTTTACATTTATTTTCTTTTAATTTTCATTAGTCTTCTGTGGTAGGTACTGGCCTTACCACAATTGCAGAAATGTAGCCAATCATTCACAATACCATTCACTTCTTTATTTTTTTTTATTTTTTAATTTCAGAAGGGGAGCAGGGTTTTCATAACTGCTTCTTCAGCGAAACAATGGTCAAGTTTAAATGTCAAAGAGCAGTCCTCTGTCAGCAGACCGTGTGGGGAAATCAAAGGACCCAGGAATCTTTCAGCGTGGATGGCGAAGTAAGATTTCTGGGCATCTCTGAAACGCGGTTATCTTTTCTAACAAAGGAAAGCCAGCCGGAGACTGGCTATCTGTCGGCCTGCAAAGACCTCAGATCTCAGGGATGCGGATAGAACCAGAGGCTGCTTCTCGAAGAGCTCCGCCTCGGGCCCCATGAAACCAACAGCACAGGGCAGACCCAGCCTGAGGAATAAAGGAAGGATGATTCGTGTAGGGCAGAATGGTGCTATTCCATTTTATCTGTTTTCCTGGCAGTAAAGCCCTTTCCTTCCCTTGTTTCTTTGTGATTGCTGCTGGTGAGCTGTGTACTCTTGAAGTGTTTAGGACTTAAAATAGTTTAAACGACCAGAGTCTGTCAAGCTTATAATTCTCCTCGAGAAGTTCTCTGTCCTCTCCTTTCGTGAATTTCATTATAAGAAAATCAAAGAGGAAGGCTCTGGAAATTGTCACCCTGAAAATAAATGGCAAAAGTGGTGGCAGGGAGGGAAGGGGGGGAAGTGTCTGCATTAGTGTGAACAACAGCAAAGCCATTCATATTTTCAGCTTAATTCTTTTCAAGTGACAAAGAGCGTCAGCCACAGTTTGTAGAGGACACTAAGTCTGTTTATTCTCCTGGCGCCTCTTCGACTCTGTTTCTTGTAGGCAGGAGGGGATTGGGGGAGGGAGGGTGAACTCCACCTTTTCTTATTGCTGTTTTGACTCGAGGCGGCAGGAAAGCTTGTAAACCCTTTGAACTGTGCTCCCTTTAATTTTTTTTTATTAATTTTTATTGGAGCATAGTTGCTTTACAATACTGTGCTAGTTCCTGCTGCACAGCAAAGTGAGTCAGCCATACGTGTACATTTATCCCCTCTTTTCTGGATTTCCTTCCCATTTAGGTCACCACAGAGCACGGAGTAGAGTTCCCTGTGCTGCACAGTAGGTCCTTATGTTATCTATTTTATACATAGGAGTGTATACGTGTCAATCCCAATCTCCCAATTCAGCCCACCCCCCTTTTTCCCCCTTGGTGTCCATACGTCTGTTCTGTATATCTGTGTCTCTATTTCTGCTTTGCAAATAAGTGCATCTGTATCATTTTTCTAGATTCCACATATAAGCCATATCAAGCAATATTTGTTTTTCTCTTTCTGACTTACTTCACTCTGTATGACAGCCTCCCTTTAATTTGATGGAGGCTCCGGTGTGGGCCTATGTGGGTGAGCAAAAGGCCTTGTATCCAAGGTAGAGCACAAAGGTCAGGACTCAGAAACTATGAATGCTGGGATTCCCACGAGAGGGTTTATATTTGTAGGTTTAATCCCTTTGGGGTATTAAGAAAACTCAGAATTAAAATGTCCTGCTGTATTGATGTTAACATCATTCCTAGCTTCTTTTTGGGATCCTTTCCTACATTTTTACCTACATTCCCTCTCACTTTTTCCTATTTATATTCTCTTGTGGTATTTTATGCATTATTGTGAGTTACCTTAAGTTATTTTTAGAGGAGAGTGAGGTATTTTTAAAAGTTTAAAAAAATTGTGGTTAGTAATGAGGATCCCACTCAATATCTGGAAAGGAGGTTGTCCTCTAGGGACAAAAATCAAGGGAGCCCACACCGGGGAGGGGACGCCGTGTCCCACCTGCTCCCGGGGAGGCAAGGTTTTTATCTCATCTCAGAAAGACTTCAGAAACAAGACAGGGAGATCAAGAAAGTGAAGTGAGGGTTTATTTAAGCAGGAATACGCTCTCGGAGGGAGAGCGGACAGACAGGTGAGGAACTGCCCAGAGTGTCTTTGGCAAGCGGGTTATGAGGGGCCTACAAATGAGGGGATGGAATATTCACTGGGGAAGGAGGGGTTTAGGGGTCATATTCCCTGAATTTCATCCCAGCTCCACCTTCCCGAGGGGAGGAGAGATTTTTGTCCTTATTTCACTTGGATTAGAAGTGTCATGGCCTCGGCATGATGGGAACTTCTTATCTGTAAGGCTGATTTTATTGTAATGAGAGCATAATGTCAACATGTTAGTTACATTTGGACACTAGAGATTCCCGCCTTTCCCCACATTTCTTTGTCTGCTTCCAGGACACTGATCACCCCAGAATGTGTGGTTTTCTCTGTCAGTCTAGAGGTTCCTGCTTTTCTTTGTCTGCCCAAGGACCCCCGCTGTTTACAAGATGCGTGGTTTCCTGCCACCTGGCCCTGCCCCTCTTTCTCTGCTCATACCTAGCTACCTGCCTGCTGCAACAATGGTAAGACAGAGTTTATCCTGAGAAAGTAAGCTTTTACTTTCTGTCGATAGGACCCCCATCAAGGTACCCAAAGCTCAGTAAATAATCAGAAATGTGCTAGGTTGGCAGTGATATAGAACGAAATGAAATGCATGTGTGTGGAGCTCTTTATCCAGGCCATGGTGAGGTCTGATGAACCTCACCTGCCCCACAATAGAGACCCTGCTGGCCAATGGCCAGAATTCTTATGACCTCCAGTTTATGTTTAGGAACTCTCTCTACAACAAGCGTGGACTGTCAAGTTGACATCTTCAAGCCCAGTTTTCTAAGTTACCCCTTTCAGCGGAAACATCCCTCCTTCTGATGGAACATACGTACTCTAATGTACCACCACACTTCCTGTGTTGCAGCAGGCAGGTAGCTAGGTATGAGCGGAGAAAGGGGGGCAGGGGCCAGGTGGCAGGAAACCACGCATCTTGTAAACAGCGGGGGTCCTTGGGCAGACAAAGAAAAGCAGGAACCTCTAGACTGACAGGAAACCACACATTTTGGGGTGATCAGTGTCCTGGAAGCAGACAAAGAAACGGGGGGAAGGCGGGAATCTCCAGGGTCCAAATGTAACCTGTTGGTTATTGCGCTCTCATTACAATACAATTAGCCTTGCAGCTAAGAAGTTCTCATCATGCACCGACGCCATGACACTTCCAATCAAGGATAAATAAGGACAAAAATCCCTCCTCCCCTCCGGAAGACGGAACTGGGATGAAATCAGGGAATACGACCCCCAAACCCCCCCTTCCCCAGTGAATATTCCGTCCCCTCATTTGCATGCCCCTCATAACCCTCTTGCCAAAGACACCCAGGGCAGGTTCTCACCTGTCTGCCTGCTCTCCCTCTGAGAGGGTACTCCTGCTTAAATAAACCCTCATTTACTTTCTTGATCTCTCTGTCTCATTTCTGAATTCTTTCTCTGATGAGACAAGAACCCTACTTTTACCAGGAACACCATAAAGTTATTCATTGAATTTCTGGCATTTAGTCTATAGTCACATGTACTTAGTTTAACACTAAACACTGATCCTGCCAATGAACTGAAGAAGTCTAGTTTCTATATCTGTATGGTTGAATCCCAGCCTATGTTTATCAATTCATCTAGGAAATGGTACCCTTGGAGGCTTTGCAGTGAGTGGCAAGACCACAGCCTTCCCTTGGTTATAGCCTCTCCTTGGGCACTGTCTATCTTTGGTTTTGATTCCCACAGAATCCTGAGATAATGTTTTGACTGCAGTTAGTTTATTTTGGAGATGATCCTTAGAATCACTGGAAGGGAAGAGGAGGAGTGAGTCAGAGAAGGGAAGAAGCCACTGTGGTCAACTGAGATTCAGTCCCGTTGGAAGACTCTGGAAGACCGTGTGGCATGGCCTCAGAGCTGTCCCACTGGAGGGTACTTATTCTCATCACTTTCCTTGTTGGCTGAGGATTGCCCCCAGGGGTTTAACTGCCCAAGACACGGTTTAGGCTGAGTAGGCTTCTTTGGCTAAAGAAAGCCTTCAGCCACAGAGTTGCTGGTACTGGCAGTAGAAAGTCTTGGGATGCACTGGTAGAGTGAGATCTGACAAGATTGGGTTGGGGGGGCAGGCATTGACTACAGAAGCCTTCAGCAATACCTTTTAGAGACTTCACTCTTGCATGCCGTGCATCTCCCTTCTGCTGCTACCCTATTTATTCAGTGTTCACTGAATTTGATCCTGAATTCCACAGTCAACTTTATGAGATTGATCCATGTTGAATCACTCAAGACACCCAATGGGGGTTTAGGGTACTAATAATGCTTTTTAAAAAAAAAAACATTTTTAAGAGAAAAAGCACTGAAACTGTGATCATGGGAAATACAGTTTTATCGACCCTCCTTCCATTGCTGTTATTGTTAGAATTGTTTTCATTCTGAGTTCTACGTGGTGATCGGGGAAACATGGTAACCAGGGCTCAGGGCTTCTAATGGTGTTAACACAGCCCTGAGGACGAAGATGAGTCCAATCAGAGCCTAATTGATTTCCTAGCCCGAATGGCACTGGAGCTGCCTCTCCAACAGCCAAGCAGCTGCCTTTTTTAGGAATGGAGGAGTTAAGTTATAGTTAGCAATGCTTTTACTGGATGATCCTGCCCTTTGGACCATGGTGATTGGACGTCTGATCAAATTGTGTCAATCAGATTTGCTCTCTGAGGAATTTAAAGTTTAGAATGAAGAAACACCGAGCAAGAGTGATTCGTCCTGAGTATCTTTAAGGTGGTAGAACTTTGAAAGGAGAGGCCACGTGCTCTTCTGGGAATGAGGTCCTGAATCTTTTATTTTTCTTTCCAAAGCCAAGGTCCTTCAACAGCTCCTAAGACTCCAGTGTGAGTATAGTGGGCATTCATTTGTCTATCCCCAGATTCCTACTTTCTAACAAGGCGCTGGTTGACATGCAGGTGTCTGTCCTCTGGATAAGGTGACTCACCTTCAATTGGATGTGGACACTGGTGGGACTAACCCAATCAGTTAACCCTGTTTACCTTGCCGTAGTGACTGGTTCAGGTAACACAGACCAGTCCATTCCCTGGGCCACAGGGATCACTTAATTGTTGGGCATATCACCCAGTTTAGGCCAAGAAGACACAAGATGTTTTCTGAGAGAAAACTGGAAAAAATCATTCTTGATTTGCAAAGTAATGGTCATAAAAGCCTGCCTCTTCTCTTATGTATGATAATGTGCAGATGGAAGGCTGGAACTGCTGCAGGCCTTTTTCCACCATGAGGGAAGGCAGCTTGAAAATGAAACATAATCGAGAACAAAGAGACGTAAAGAAACCATATCCTTCATGTCGTCACTGATCACTGGAACTTTCCCTATTGCAAAAATATTTAGTTTTCTGAACCAATAAACTGCTTTTATTGTTTACGCCTGTTTGAGTTGAATTTTTTATCCCTTGTGACTGTAAGCACTTAGTTGCCTGAGTTCAGGTTTCCCAGAATCTAACCCTGAGACAAGGATTCATGGGCACATTCTTTCTTGGGGCAGGGATCCAAGGAAAAACCAGGGAGTGGGGAAAGCAGGGATAAGAAGAGGATGAAGCTAAACCAAGGTGTGATGTCGGGCAAAGTTCTACAGGGATCACGTCAGTCTTATTTTGAAGGGAAACCTATAGTGTTAAGTTGCTCGTAATTTGTCTTTAACCCAAAACAAGTGAGCTGGGATTTTACACTCCCATATGGAAACTGGCTAAAAATTGGCCCAAGGGGACATAAAACCCAAGGCACTTTTAGCCCTCTGTGCATGAAATTGAAGTGACTCTAGCAGCACAAGGATAGTATTTCAAAGAGAGTGGCAGGAACAGGCAGCCAAAGGCAAAATAAACCCTAAAAACCAAAACTGACAACAAAAACCTGAAGCCAGAAAAGGAGTGCACATAAATGGTAAAAGGGATTAGGATGGGAGGAGGTCTGGGTGGCATACCAACAGTATCAGCTTTGCAGACTCAAGATCCTTCAAGTAAAAATGTACAGGTCCCTTTTGTTGGTCACCTACCCAAAGAACCTATAGTTGATATAGACAGGTAAACTGAGGGCACAGAACCATGGTGATAATGAGCTTGGTGCTTTCTGCAGAGCTCAAGCAGTGCTCGTATGTCAATGCTACCATAGCTAGGGAAATGCTCTAAAGGATCCAGAGCACGGTGTGGTAGCCAGACTGCAACGTGGCCCCCAGTGACTCTCCCCGTCTGCTCTTTTATGCCCTTATGTAGTCTGCTCCACCGAATAGAGTTGGCCTGTGAATCAAAGAAGATATTGCAGAAATGATGGGGTGTCGCTTATGAGACTAGGTCATAAAAATCACTGTAGCTTCCATCTTGTTCTCGGGGACAACTCACTCTTGGGGGAACCAGATACCATGTCACATGAGGAGCACACGCCGCTGAGTGGGGGAACCGCGTGGTGAGGAACTGCGGCCCTCTGCCAGGGGCCAGAATCACTCACATTCACTCGAGGGGACTACTCGGGGAGTGGCTGTTACAGGCCCCGTCTTTTCTGAGCAGCTCTGGCCGACATCTTTTTGTTTGTTTGTTTTTTAATTAATTAATTAATTAATTTATTTATGGCTGTGTTGGGTCTTCGTTTCTGTGCGAGGGCTTTCTCTAGTTGCGGCGAGTGGGGGCCACGCTTCATCAAAGTGTGCGGGCCTCTCACTGTCGCGGCCTCTCTTGTTGCCGAGCACAGGCTCCAGACGCACAGGCTCAGTAGTTGTGGCTCATGGGCCTAGTTGCTCCGCGGCATGTGGGATCTTCCCAGACCAGGGCTCGAACCCGTGTCCCCTGCATTGGCAGGCGGATTCTCAACCACTGCGCCACTAGGGAAGCCCCCTCTGGCTGACTTCTTGACTATAATATTTGATAAGAGACCCCAAGCCAGACAGCTCAGCTATGCCACTTCTGAATTCCTGTCCTACAGAAACTGTGTGAGATAATGTTGTTTTAAGCTGCTAAATTTGAGGGTATATTTTATGCAGCAATAGGTAACTAACACACATGGTAAACCACCTACATGTTAATACATATGTGTATCTCCCAAGTGGAAATATACTTTTCTGAAGAATTAATACATTCTCTTATCTCTTCCTCCCCTCCTCCCTCCCTCCTTCCCTTTCTTTCTTTCTTTCTTTCTTCCTTTCTTCCTTCCTTCCTTCCTTCTTTCCTCCCTCCCTTCCTCCCTTCCTCTCATTCAGTCGTTCATTCCTTCCTTCCTTCATCATGTACCAGGAAATGAGCTAGGTACCTGAGACGTGTTGTCCCAGCCCTCTAGGTACCAGGTGCTTTGTCTATAGCCTACAGATGTCCTAAAAATCCTTGGGTTTACCTCAGGTTTATCAGCTCCTGCTCTCAATATTCATGGAAAATACAAAATTGATTGGAAAAGCTATTTGTACATCTAGCTAAAAGCCTGAGCAAAAAATGAAAAATGTTAAAATGAAGGCAGGCTCTCTAACCAAATGCACATAAACACATTATTTTGTCAAAAGCCAGTGAATCTGTTTCAAAAGTGATGCCCTCACACTGACCTAATGGCTAAGTCACTGCAACGTATCCAGTGTTGAGTATTTATCTTATTTATTTATTTTTTTGACAAGGCTACTTGATTTTGACTTTGTACATGTTCTCAGAAACAGTCAATTCCTAGAGGATGGAGATAATTGTGTGCAGTACCCAGCATGCTCTCTGTTCAGAGTCTGCTCCACACAAATAGGCACTTAGTGCCTTTTATTTGGATGAGGATCCAAGTGCAATATTCTGAAAACTCAAGAGCACAGTCCAGTATGAGAATTTGGAAGCTTTGATGCTAACTTTCCAAGAAGAATTTGTTCTTTCCAAATACAGAGTTAATTGTGAAGCCATAAAAAAACTAATCTGTCTAGTCGTTTTTTTTACAATTTTTATACTTCTTTTATTTCCCACTTTAGGGAATGTAATACTAGAATTGAGCTCAAGTATCCTGCATGTACCCATTTATGTAATGTGCATGGTTTTATGGAGTATGTGTAATAATTTAATGAAGATTAATAACCACCAGGTAGTCAGATATTTTAAAGTTTCTATGCCACTATGCAAATATTTTTATGTCATTTTTTAAAAATTAATTAATTTATTTATTTATTTTTGGCTGTGTTGGGTCTTCATTTCTGTGTGAGGGCTTTCTCTAGTTGCGGCAAGCGGGGACCACTCTTCATCGCGGTGCGCGGGCCTCTCACTGTCGCGGCCTCTCTTGTTGCGGAGCACAGGCTCCAGACGCGCAGGCTCAGTAGTTGTGGCTCACAGGCCTAGTTGCTCCGTGGCATGCGGGATCTTCCCAGACCAGGGCTCGAACCCGTGTTCCCTGCCTTGGCAGGCAGATTCTCAACCACTGCGCCACCAGGGAAGCCCTCTTTTTTTCTTTGTATATAAAATGTGCTTTTTCTCTCGTATGTGTGCTTTTGAGATTTTTCTCTTTATCTCTTATTTCAGCAATTTAGTTATGATGTCCTTTGGTATCGTTTACAGTGTGTTTATTCTGGTTGGGATTTATTAATGTCATGGATCTGTGGGGTTTACTTTTCAACAAATTTGAAAACCTGCTAGTTTTTGTCATTATTTCTTCAAATATTTTTGGTGTTTCTCTCTTTCTCCTCTCTTTCTGGGACTTCAGTTACATATATGTTAAATCCCTTGCTATTGTCACAAAGGCCCCTGAGGTTCTGTTCATTTTTTAAACTATTTTTTTCTCTCTGAACTTCGGTTTGGATCATTTCTACTGCTATGTTTTCAAGTTCATTGACATTTATTGTCAGCATCTAGTTTGCAGTTAAGCCTATACAGTGAAATTTTCATTTCAGATATTGTAATATTCAGCTCTAGAAGTTCCATTTGGTTCTTTTTTTTTTTTTTTTTTTAAAGAAATTCATGTTCTTTTATTTATTTATTTATTTATTTATGACTGTGTTGGGTCTTCGTTTCTGTGCGAGGGCTTTCTCTAGCTGTGGCGAGCGGGGGCCACTCTTCATCGCGGTGCGCGGGCCTCTCACTATCGTGGCCTCTCTTGTTGCGGAGCACAGGCTCCAGACGCGCAGGCTCAGTAATTGTGGCTCATGGGCCTAGTTGCTCCGCGGCATGTGGGATCTTCCCAGACCAGGGCTCGAACCCGTGTCCCCTGCATTGGCAGGCAGATTCTCAACCACTGCGCCACCAGGGAAGCCCCATTTGGTTCTTTTTTATATCTTTATTTCCCTCTTTTTGTTCTAATCATAATCCCTTTAACTTTCTGAGTGTATTTTTTAATAGGTGTTTAATCTTCCTGCCTGCTAATTTCATCCACAGTTGTATCTGATGACAGCAAGAATTTGGGGACAAAATAAATAGTCAGTATATGAGGCAGAATCAGACATAGTAGTATGTAGTGAGAATTCTAATGTCATTATGACAGTCTGGGGCACTGCCATGTGATTTCTAAGCAGATCATGTTTTCATGTGTAACTGTGTCATTGATTGTCAAATGGTAATGAGCCCAATCTGGTTGGGGTTTCTCTTATTCCGATTTTAAATACAAATATTTATTTCTCATTCCCCTTGCTCAAGTAATATTTTTATTTAACTGTGACTAGAAGATCAAAATTTTAGTCACAATGTAGTAGTTAAAAAAAATTTTCAAGGGCTTCCGTGGTGGCGCAGTGGTTAAGAATCTGCCTGCCAATGCAGGGGACCCAGGTTCGAGCCCTGGTCCAGGAAGATCCCACATGCCGCGGAGCAACTAAGCCCGTGCGCCACAACTACTGAGCCCACGCTCTAGAGCCCGCGAGCCACAACTACTGAGCCCGAGTGCCACAACTACTGAAGCCCGCGCACCTGGAGCCCGTGCTCCACAACAAGAAAAGCCACCCAATGAGAAGCCCGCGCACCACAACGAAGAGTAGCCCCCGCTCACAGCAACTAGAGAAAGCCCGCGTGCAGTAACAAAGACCCATAAGTAAGTAAATAAATAAATAAATAAATTTATTTTAAAAAAAAATTTCAAGATTTCTCTCAGGCATTAGGGTTTTGAAAGCGCACTCCACTCCACTACCAAAGCTCTGTGCTCAACTTATATTACGGACCAACCATAAGCTCGATGTTGATCTTCTTCATGGTTTGAAAGTGCAGTTTCTGATGTGGTGATGGTGAGACCTGGAATCTGAGACGAGGACTAAGCCATATTTAACTTCACTTGGGAGGTGATTCCTGGAAGCAAGAATTGATCTCTGGTGGCCTCGGGCTGCAGCGGCTTGAAGCAGGGTTTCAGTTCCCGACCAGTGACTGAGGTCGGGTGGCAGCGGTGAGAGCACCGAATCGTAGCCACTGGACCAGCAGTCAGTGACGAGGCCCTGGCCCTACGGCTTTGCAGAAAAAGAATTCCCACAAAGACGGAATGCAGTGAAACAAGTAAAGTATTTATAAGGAGAAAAATAAATACAGTACGTGTGGATAGACACACGGGCGGGCGGACTCAGAGAGAGAGTCGCGCCCTCGTGGCGGTTTAAATCACTTATATGGGGAATTTCTCCCAGTTTTCCTTTGGCCAATCATTTTGATTGGCCTGGCTCAAAGGCCGTATTTGGTATATCTCAGGGTCCTCCCGTGTGTGCACGTGCATCTCTTAGCCAAGATGGATTCCACCAAAGAGGCCTATGGGTAGAGAACATCACTTAGCATCACTCCCCTTTTGACCTCCAAGGAGAATTTCTGCACATGTGTATTCAGGGAGGTCTTCAAGAATGAGAAATAGGGCTTCCCTGGTGGTGCAGTGGTTGAGAATCTGCCTGCCAATGCAGGGGACACGGGTTCGAGCCCTGGTCTGGGAAGATCCCACATGCCACGGAGCAACTAGGCCCATGAGCCACAACTACTGAGCCTGCGTGTCTGGAGCCTGTGCTCCGCAACAAGAGAGGCTGCGACAGTGAGAGGCCCACGCACCGCGATGAAGAGTGGCCCCCGCTCGCCACAACTAGAGGAAGCCCTCGCATAGAAAACGAAGCCCCAACACAGCCAAAAATAAATAAATAAATAAATAAATAAATAAATAAATAAATAAATAAACAAAAGAAGATGGCGGGGATGGAACCAAGAGAAGGCTCAGCCTCCCTCTCCACCCCTTAAAAAAAAAAAAAAAAAAAGATGAGACCTTGAAAGCATTAATCCCAGCATAATTGGAAACGCAAAAATACAAACATGCGTACAAATTCAGGGCCCAAAGAGTCTTTACTAACATTCCTTTTATAAGAAATCTGGAGGGAGTGTGTTAAATGTGACCTTGAGAGCAGGTAAAATAGGTGGCCATTCACAAAATACATCTGGAGAACTGCCATACCTGGAGGAGAGAGGCTGCACTAGAAATTTCTGCATGCTTAAATCAGGGGAAATTTCATCATAATATTTTAATGGCTTTAATTGATGCACAATAAACTGCATATATTTTGACTGTACAATTTGATCAATTTTGACATATGAATGCACCCATGAAACCATCACTGACCATAGTGAAGGGATCTATCAGTCTCCAAATTTCCTTATACACTTTTGTAAATCCTTTTCCACCCCTCCTTCTTCCCAGGTAACCACTAATCTATCATTTTCTATCACTGTAGATTAGTTTGCATTTTAGAAAAATGTATATAAATAGACTCATATAGCATGTACTCTTGTCTGACTGTTTTAAACTTAATATAATTATTTTGAGATTAATTCATGTTGTTTCATGTATCAATACTTTATCTTATTTTTAGGGCTAAATGTTTTTCATTGTATTGATATAGTACAATTTGTTATTCGTTCATCTATTGATGGGTATTTCAGTTTCTGGCAATTGCAAATAAAGATGCTCTAAACATTCATATTCAAGGCTTTGTATGAACATATGATCTCATTTCTCTTGGGTAAGAGAGAAATGGCTGAATCACATGATATGTTTCTTAGAAACTGCCAAATTGTTTTCCAAAGTTGTTGTATCATTTCACATTCTCACTAGCAGTGTATGAGCATTCCAGGTGCCCCACGTCATTGCCAACTCTTGGTGTGGTCAGTGTTTTTATCATAAGTGGGTATGTAGTAGTATCTCTGCGTAGTTTTAATCTGCATTTCCCTAAGGACCAAAAATGTTCAGTATATTTTCATTGTCAATTATGTATCTACTTTGGTAAAGTGTCCATTCAAATCTTTTGCTTATTGTTTTATTGCTTGTTTTTATTATTGGGTTTTGAGAGTTCTTTGTGTATTCTGGATGCAAGTTCTTTATAAGTATCTTATTTGCAAATATCTTCTCCCCATCTATGGTTTGTCCTTTCATTTTTAAAATAATGACTTATGAAAAGCAAAAGTTCTAAAATTTGATGAAATTCAAGTTTTTTTCTTTAATGAATTCATACTTTGCCTATGCCTAATCCTAGATCACAAAGATTTTCTTCTGTATTTTTATCTAGAATTTTGTAGTTTTAGGTTTTGTATTTAGGTAAATGATGAATGTTGAATTTTTTAATGTGGTACAAGTTATGGATCAAAGCTCATTTTTTTGCATATGAATTCTCAGTTGTTCAATCACAATGTAATAGTGGTAGTAGAAGAATAATAAGTAATTGAAATTTCAGGCCAATTAACATTGGTCTCCTTGAAGAATGGGAGGCTGTGCTTCTCCACTAGAGTCTGACAGTCTGCCAGGTGATCTGCAGGTGTCATCTCTAATCTTAACCCAACCTGGAAGAAGAGGTATAGCAGACTGGTGTCCCAGGCCACCTCTTTGAGCTCTCTCCTATTTAAGTTATGGCTGCCATGGGCATTCTGGGCCAGCTTGGATTCGCCTCCTGTGCCATCTCCCACGTCAGCACACCTTGCGTTCCATCTCAGGGTCTTCACTGATGTCACAGAGCCTGCTCTCACCCAGCATTGCAAGGGCCGCCTGGAAGTGCAGGAGAGTTAACACTCCATGGCAAGCCCCAGCAAAGCTGATGATGACCCGTGGATAAAGACTCCAGGCTCACGTCCTCCAGATGAGCAGTTCTGAGGCATCTGTACTCTTCTCAGGAGGTGAACCACCAGGCTTCACGGCTCAGAGTACGACCTTAACATCGTGCCCTCCTGCCGCCTCCTCCTCCTTCCTTGTTTTAATCTTATTGCTGCTTCTTGGGATTATCTTCCTAAGAAAACACTTGCACCCAAGTCCTTATCTTGGACTCTGCTCTCATGGGAACTCAAACTAAGGCAGTAGTTAGGCTTATCTCCATATTAGAGAGAATTATAATCACTAAGGTCAAATAATTTTCGTCATTCACCAAACTCATACGTGGTGAAGCTGGGATTTGAATACAGATCCATCTGCTTCCAGAACCTAGGTCCATTCCTCAGGACCAGCCTGCCCGTTCATCAGCACAGTATTTTGCATCAAGGAGAAAAGCATCTTGCCTTTACACCAGCAGGAACTTCTCATTGTGATACTGTTGCCGTGGGGATGCCATGCTGGGTGATGCCACTTTATCATCTCTCTCTCACATTCTATTACAAAGTGAGCACTTGGGATTCTAAACCATAAACACGTGTCCACAAAATGTTAATCTGTAAACTAACCTGCCAACCAACTTCAGAGCAGCAACTGCTTCTCTGGCTGGCAGAACTGCTTTTCCCCTTTTGAAAGCAACACAGGCAAGGAAGTGATGGGACAAGCGCAGACATCTATAATTAAGAGAGATCATGTCCTTGCCACACCTTGTGGTTTTTGGTCCAAAGGCAAAAAATGAAAAAGAATGGAAATTGTTCTCGCAAGGACTGCAATTTACTAATGATCTCCCATGTTTCCAGGTCACATGCAGCACTTTTCAGCTAATCATTTGAAAATATGTTCTGAAGCCAGTCGTATTTTTTTTCAAACCTGCAGCAGAGAAACATCCTATGTAGATAAATACCAAAATAATGGCCACTACATGTATTTAGAAATAGAGCACATGCCTCACAAAATGTGATCAACTGTGTGTAACACCCTTCAGAAGTCTTCATCCTTCTGAAGCTACCAAACAACATGTAGACTATGTCCTCAGTGCTTCATTCACAAATAAAGTGGAATTCATAGAAACCAGCATTGCATAAAGGCAACTGAAAAATTAAACCAAATTGTTCACACTAACTGGCCCACCCTGGTTGCACACCTGTCCCTTCAAGACAATTCAATTTCAGGAAGAAGCGGTCCATGCAAACCGTATTATTGAATTGGATGAACATTTATTTTCTATTAACTTCAACAAAAGGATTACCTTTAGTGGCAATTTAACAATGTGTTACTATCTATTAGAGTTCTAGTTTAATAGACTTGTTCTGCTGTGATTTTGTGTCAACATCTTCTTTCAAGGAAGGAACAACATCTCAGTGGTTCTTTTAAAAGAGCGTCTGGAATGATATCCTGTGAAAATCGTATGTTAATAATCCTTATAAAAGGTAAAGTTTCTGCAATCTTGTTTGCTCAGAAAAAATAAAACCAATAATAATGTACTGTTTACCCATATCTTGAAATGATGGGCTCTGTTATTATTCCAAATATCCATTGTTTTTCCCTTGGAGGACTACACATCCTTGCCTTATTGCTAGCAGGCTTTGGCCGATGAAATGTGATCAAAGTGACATGTACCATTTCCAGGTGAAATTTTAAGAGCCATTTGAACGTCTGTCATTTTCTCTTTTCCCTCTCCCACAGAGCTAGCCATGTCTCAAAGAGTGCTTATTCCTTCGGTCTGGATTCCAAAATAATGACAACTTAGAGCAGAGCTTTAGCTCATCTGAGACAGCTTATAAGATTTGGGGGTTATTTGTTACAACTGCATAAACTAGCCTACACCGAAACACCCTGATTTACAAAATTTATCCATTCTCTTAACTTCCATTTATTAAATGCTTGCAGTGTGCCAGACACAGTACTCGGTAATGAGAATTTGAAGATGAGAAAGACCCAATAATGTCCTTGAAGTGTTCATTGCTTTATTGTCAATTTCTGTAAAATAAATTCTACTTTCTTTGTTGTTCAAAATAGTAAAAGCCTCCGACAGAACTTAACCTTTGCTGTCCTGGATTCAATATGGCTCTCAATTCTTTTTCACTTCCCCAACAGAATATGTATTCAATTTCTCTAACCCTTTAAATTGGAATAGAATGTAGGTACCAAATTGATACGGCAGCAATTTCCTCTTGCTGCTTGCTCACCCTTTCAACCCTGCCAGAGAGACTGATGCTTGGAGAGGCCCCAGCTTTTTAAGCTGCCTTGGTCCAGTTATGTGAATGAGGGAACAGTGAACTTCCCAGCCCCAGCATACATCACATGGAGCAAAGAGAAGACATTTCTGCTGTGGTCGGTCCCAATTTCTGCCCCACAGAATCATCAGCAGGCAAAATGGTTGCTGTTTAAGGTATTTAAGTTTGGGGTAGTTCATTATGCAATGATAGGTAACCATGGGATATGATGGTTGCCCGAACCACTTGCTGGGTATGCTATGAAACACATTCCTACTGATTCACTTTTCCTAATCTCAGGAATTTTATTTGTTTTTAGGATTCCCTGGCTTCAGTTTCTGTAGTTTCCACTTTTTTCAACACTTTCTTCTGTTTTGAGTTTGTAAAATGTGTGTCAGCCTAAAACATCACACTTTCCCAGAAGGCACCACTGTCAAATTCCAGGATAATATATCCTATTCTAAAATTTCCTTAAATCAGAATTTAAGGATTGAGAAATCAGAGCATGGGAAAACTGAGAGACAATAGAATGAAGTGTCTAAATGGCAAATATAATGAGAAATTGCCATGATATATTTTCTTCAGAATTGTTTTTCTCATTTGAAAAGCACATTTTTTGCCTTTGAAATATTTGAAGACTTGGGAGTTTAACATTTCACTGTTATATCCCTGAAAGTTTAAAAATAGTCACAATTACTTTTGGATGACAAACAATAAATTGTGTCTCCTAGTTTTGAAGAAACTCACTTGAGTAGAAATGAGACATTTGACAATGTCTCTGTTTTTATTTTAAACTCTTCAGAAAGAAATCCCATGACACCTAGTATGTGATAAAGAAAGGTTATAAAAAGGATCAATTTTAAGTTAGTAAATACCAACAAGAATATTTGAGCTAACATTTGGTAAGTTTTACATTTTGGTAAACTCCAGATCACTTTAATTCCAAGTAATAATGATCAATGAGGTACTTCAATCTTTTTCTTGACAAACCGCAGAGCATTTTGCATATTACAGCTTTATTCTGCTTATACTTTTGTCAAATTTTTGAAAATGTAATACAATTAACAAAGAACTGACATATTAAAGCTATTTTCAGAGTTAATTCATATAGCAATAGCTATTAATGGGCTCAATTTATTGAGGTTTTACAGAGTCAGGCATCGTACTGAGAACTTTTACATTCTTGTCTTATTTAATTCTTACAACAGTCCTATAGGTGGGTATTACTATTTCCATCTTACAGATAAGGAGACTGTAGTTTAGAAAAACTAAGTGACTTACCCATGGTCACAAAGCTAGTAACAGCTGGGACCAAGATTTGAGTTCAGAACTTCTAATTACAAATAATGAAAAAACCCCTAACAACCTGTGTTTTAACTGATAAACTGACATTCCAGAAAGTTGAGTGATGTCCTCACCCTTCTTTAAAAGAACATAAAATTTCTTAAAATATAATTGCACTTACCTGTACTGCATCTGACAGAATAACCTTATCCATAAACCTCTAAGTCAAAAGGTAAACATCCTCCTAGAAGTATAACACTTATCGCCTGCTTCTGAAAATTCTGTGACAACTCCATGACGTTCTCCCTCCTTGTTGAGGTACAATTGTATTTACTCTGATTTGCTTCAGGTAGTTTAAAAAATTGTTTATTTTGTTTACTCCGATCACAGAGGTAATACATGATAGCTGCGAAAAGTAAAAAACAAATACAGAAATATATATTGCTGACCGTGAAAACTTTCTGAAATCTATTGTTAGGACTTTGGTGTTTACATCCTTCTACATATAAATAAGGGGGTTGACATATATATTTAATTAAAATCGAATTGTATCATACACACTTTTCTGAAACTTGCTTTTTCACTTAGTGTATCTCCTCCTCCTCTCCAAAATCCTCTTATTTAATTTGCTGCAATTCATACTCCACAATAATATCCTCTGTTTCTTCAATCTCTTTCTGAAACAGCCACTCCAATTTCTTAATGTAAAGGAAACGAGGGGGGGCTTCCTTGGTGGCACAGTTGTTAAGAATCCACCTGCCAATGCAGGGGGCACGGGCTTGATCCCTGGTCCGGGAAGATCCCACATGCCGCAGAGCAACTAAGCCCGTGCGCCACAACTACTGAGCCCATGTGCCACAACTACTGAAGCCTGCGCACCTAGAGCCCGTGCTCCGCAACAAGAGAAGCCACCGCAATGAGAAGCCCATGCACCGCAACGAAGAGTAGCCCCTGCTCGCCACACTAGAGAAAGCCCACGTGCAGCAATGAAGACGCAGCCAAAATAAATTTTAAAAAAATAAAGGGAACAAGGGGTGAGCCTTGAAGACTCTCTTTCCTGTTCATCCTTCTCAAGTCAGATCTCCTCTCCAACCTCACATGTCAGTGGTGCTGGAATTGGCTTACTTCGTGCTTCCAGACCCCTACACTTCATGCCCTGGGACAGACCTCAGCTCTGCCAACTCAAACACCCTCCTGCCATGCCTCCATCCAGCTCCTCATCTCCACCATTCGCCACGACTCCACGTTTAATCAAGGCCGTGGTGTTCCAAGCCAACTCACGCCATCATTTTGGGCAACTCTCACATCACTTCAGTCCATTATCCCCTGAGCTTTCTCCCAATCCAACTTATCTTCTAGAGTTAACTATTTTAATCATGCTCTTGTCAATTTTCTTCATACCTGCCAGCACTTGGTGAGTACAGCTATTTTCCTTCTCATTGTCTAAGGCAAGTTCTGACAGAGTGGAACACCACCCAGCCCATTAGCTTGTCCTGGGTGAGTTTGGATAAGGTCTTGGGAGTCACTGTTACAAACCAGGAATTTACTCTGTGAGATTTTGAGCAAGTGAATAACGTGACTTTATGTTTTAATAGAATCGCTGGCTGCTCTGTGAAGAGTAGAATGTAGCAGTCCTTCAATAACTTGAGCAGGAAAATACAAATAAAGAAAGGCAAGTAGGCTTCCATGGAGTTTAGTGAATTCGTTCTGCTCCTGGCATCTGTTAAAAGCTAGGCAGGCATCCATTATCCATTAATCTAGACCTATACTCTTGCCCTTGGAGTAAGGAGTTGAGACCTGTTTTGTTGTATCAAATTAGGTGTCCTAATGTAACACCTTCATGCCAAGACAGGGTGACCTTAGAAGTGACCATCTGCTTTCTAAAACCTTTACTCCCTAGCTGCTGAGGATGTAGGTGTCCAACTATCTCCCTGCAACTGTGTCTTGTGAGTTTCACATCCCTGACCCCTCTTTTAGTTTGCTGTTGAGTTTGGTTTCATACTTGAAGGCCTTCCAGTTCTCATCTGCAGGACAGACTTGACCAGCAGATTGGATCACAATAATGTCTATGATATCAACAAAAGTCTGTCAAATCCAATAGGTCATACAGAATGAGGACAGGAAGAAACAACTAGAAATTATTGGATTTGACTAGGAGGTGATTCTGGTGTCCTGATAGAGATTACTTTGGGGAAAATTGAATGGGCTAGATGACCAAGAAAAGGAATGTGTGTGCCTCTTATGCACAGAAGAACTGTACATGATTGAAGACAAATGGGAAGGGACCACACAGAGAGAAGGAGCTGGAGAAGAATAGGTTAAGAGCTGAAGACTGATCCTTGAGTAGGTGAGGTGAGGTACAAGTCAGATTACCAGAGGGATTAGGTTTACAAAAGCAGAAATGCTAAACCTCCTCTTCTAAGCCTCTGGGTGGGATCAGAGAAGAGCTGTGGAGATAGTTGTATGTAGGATGGGGTGAAGAAGGGAAAAGATGGAGCAAATTATGCTAGTTGGTTTTGTCTTCCATGTAAAATGGGGTGACTGGCTGTAAATTCTCAGATTCTGAGAAACAACATTAAAAGCCTTCTTTTAGAACATCTATCTGGTATTTAAAGACCTAGGAAAGAGGGTCTAGTGGCTTAGGCATCAGGACCCTCCAGGGCAACGTTGGAGGGAGGAAGCCAAGACCACAGTGGCTTTCAGAGAGGCTTCGGAGCAGTGGCCAGGACCATTTAACTGTATCATTAAGTGGTAGGACCCATCAGTTATGGAATTGTGAGTAGCTGCCTTTTGGGTTTGTTCCATGGCCCTTCTGTGGGTTCAGAGCAGGAATACAAAGTCTGATAGTGAAGAGGAGCCATAAGCTGGTTCTCCAGTAGGAAGTTTACTAACCAAAAAGGAATCATTGAGATTAGATAGTATAAGTAAACCTTGGAACAGATCATAACATAAAATCATTGTTTGGTAGTTACTCAATTGATGAGTGAATAAGCCCTTGAATTTTATACATGAAGAAATATAAAAAGACCACAAGAGAATGAACACACACTGAACAAACTGAACACACTGAACACACACTGAACAAACTGAAAAGATAAACAAACAAACAAAATCCCGCTACAACTGACAATTTGCTTATCTTTTAAAATCAAGAGATTCAATGCTGGATGTGTGGCTGTTTCATCCCAGGGAGATTTTTAGGTTGACGTTTATCATGATTGACTGAAGACTAGACAAAAGATTATTTGTCAGCTGGCAGAGAAGATCCTTGGAGCAGACAGCCAAACCTTATTTTTGCTCACATTTTAACCATGACGAGGATTGACTCACTTGGTGCTCGTAGGCTGGAGATGCACCGGGTCAGCGGCTCACGCTGTGAGGGTTAAGACTGTCGTCATGAACCAAGGTTTGTTGGTGGCCACAGCGGGTGCATTTCCTTGGGTCCACTCTTCTGGTGTAGACTTTTCAATTTGGGGATTTCTCAACTATTTTCTGCAATGTCCATGCTTGCCATTGATTATGCATCAACTGAAAATATGTTTATTATTTCCTTGTAATAGAGGAACTTCCTGTTATCTGAAGTCTCTGGTTCTTGAAGAAGCATTTATGGGCACTGACTATTTAAATAGCATAAAAAGCCAGAGAGTTCAATGTGGATGATTACTTCAACCCAACATGCTGAATAAATAAGAGAACACACTGTAACGTCAAAACAAAATTAATGCTTGTAGCCTTTCTCTCAATGGAGGTAACATAATGGTTATACAAAGAAACGTTCTAAAGGGGTTGCAAAATTCCAGGTGACAAAAATAGCACAATCCCAGGACTTCCTTGGTGGTCCAGTTGTTAAGAATCTGCCTTCCAATGCAAGGGACGTGAGTTTGATCCCTGGTCGGGGAACTAAGATCTCACATGTCATAGGACAATTAAGCCCGCATGCTGCAACTACTGAGCGTCTCAACTAGAGAGAAGAATGCACGCCGCAACTAGAGAAGCCCTTGCACCACAGCAAAGGATCCTGCATGCCTCGGCGAAGATCCTGCCTGCCGCAACTAGGACCTGACATAGCCAAATTAATTAATTAATTTAAAAAAATACAATCCTTGGAATTTTTTTAGTATGCAAATTATTTCGTCTTTACTTGGAACACATTCTCAAGTCCCATAGTTCCCTATGACTTTCAGCACGGTTTATGTTGCTTTGTCTGGCTTTAGAAAGCATATGTGGTTGGTACTTATGGCTTAGAATATAGTAGTCGGAATGGGCCCAGACAACTGAAAAATAGGTCATGAATAGTAACAATTTCTGGAATTAAAGTCCAGAGTAAGAAAGAGGTTTATGTCAATGTAAATCATCACAATAATTAATTGTAGAGCCTAAATGAACAACAAAAGAAACAAAGGCAGACCAGAATCATACAGCAATAAGAGGACCCCAAAGCTCATCTATTAATGAGCTAACTAATATCTAACTCTAATATTTTGTAGGTGACAAAACAGAGACACAAAGAGATGAGATCACTCACCTGTACAGTGATGAGGTCTGGAAAATAGGAACGGGACACCTGTAGCACAGACTGTGGCCACTCAGGAAACCTTTGGCTCATTAAAGTCAGACGGAGTTTTCAGAAATGGCTGAATCAATGAGAGAGATGTTTTGGAAAGAAATCAACTTGGGTAAATTTTTTTCAGCAAGCTGTCAACCCCACCATACTTCCAAAGTTAGAAAAGGTACTTATTTTTAAGAAACTGGTGACATTTCTGACTCTGGGGAAGGGCAAGAAAGAGAGTTCTAGGAGGAACTCTTTTCTTTTTCTTTTCTTTTTTTTTTTTGGTTGTGCTGCACGCCTTGCAGGATCTCAGTTCCCCAACCAGGGATTGAACCCAGGCCACCTCAGTGAAAGCCTGGAATCCTAACCACTAGGTCACCAGGGAACTCTAAGAGGAACTTTAGAACTAAAGTTTTTTTTCCTACTACCAAATTCCCTTAGAATTTTAGGAAGTTCCATTTCATTTCCCAATGATTCAAATGAGGCAAACCAGTTTTTTGAGTGAGAGACCAACCATTTTGTTCACCTATTTAAGGTGAATTCTTGTCTCTCTTTCCTAGATATAAACCTCAGCCCCTTTTCATATTCTGACCCCTTGACAGCATCCTGTGTGTGTGTTGTGAATCTGGGTGATCTCATTTATCCTCAACACACAGTTCCTAAACAAAGTTTCTGGGTTGTGTCTAGGTGTGCCTCATTTGGGGCTTCTCTCTCCCTACACTGAGAACAAAGAAAAGCTAATGTGAAGGTCTTTCAATCTATTCAAGGACTTTTTAATTGGGGAAGGTAGTAGATGAATACCACAGGTCTCAAAGCCAGCTGAGCATTGGGAAAAGGTGATTGCAAAGTCCCCTCACAGGTGAGTGGACAGGTATATTCCCTCTTGGAATCCAATTTGCCTTAAAATGCTTATGCCCATTTCTATATTTTCAGAAATATACTGAAAAGAAGAAATTTGAAATTCAGAAAAAAGATTTATCCAATAGACATTGATTGCCATACTACTTATAATATTAAAAAATAGAAGGAAGTCAGGAGTACATAGTCTAATATTTAAAGAGTAAAAGAATAGTTAAATAAATGTATATCATGATATGCACCAATTAAAGTAATGTTTTCAAGACGTTTTCAATAGATGGAGAAAATATATGTTAAAGAGTAAAGTGACAATATCTTATTATAAAGCTGTATATTAATATGAACTTGACTGTGTAAAAAATTAAAAAAATAATCAAAAACTGAAAATGTAGTGAAGGAAATGTTTTAACACAATGATAGCTATTACATCTGGTGATGAGATTTTTATTTTCCTCTCTATAAGTTTCTGTATTTCCTACATATTCTACAGGCATGCACTGCTTTTCTATCAGAGAAAGCAAACAAACTATAAACATCATATTTTCATATAAAACTCAAGTATTATTAATAAAAATATGATGAAACAAGAAATGCTATGATCCATTTTGAGAATGGACAGTTTTTCAAAATCATCCAGATGCAGCTATTCTTTAAAAGGGACCAAACAACAGTGAAGATATAATAAATATCATTTCCTCTTTTATTTTGGTTCTATAGGGAAGGACCAGGAAGTAATTTATATCTGGGACCATAGTTTTCCTCAAAAAACACCATGTAAAGACTCATGCTTAATGAATGTATCTTTTATGCTAGTTAGGCTAAAGAAACCTTTATGATTCAAATTTAAAATTAATCCTTATAGGTATTAACAATTTAAAACCTTTCTTCTAATTTGGCTTGGTGTTTAATGGTTTAGACCTTGTAAACTGTCTAAAAATTGTGTACACAGAAGTGAAGAGTCACAGGTCCTTTAATGATAACAGTGCTGGCTTTCCTCACCACTAGAGTCTGATTATTTGCTAACACACGAAGACTGGAAGCAGCAGCCCTTAAGTTAATGATGAAGTCTAACTTTTCAGTAGTTTTGTGTCTCTTATAAGCACGAAAACAAAAGTATTTGGCTCAGAAACTCAGATAAGAGAACCATGAGGTAACACTTCATTATTCAGCACAGAATCTGTTCTAGCCAAAGTCCGGAATGCCAAAGGAAAAATCTTATTTTGATTTGGAGCTCACTTCCAAAGGAGAAAAATAATTGCCAAGAAAATGTAAAGGAAGAGAAATCAAAACAATGGCATCGTAAAAGAAGCATGACAGAATGATGCCAAATCTGGCCTCTGTACCCTGACACCAAATTGAATCTCGGAGACAGAGGCTTGGGTGAAGTAGAAAAGAATAGCTTTATTGCTTTGCCAGGCAAAAGGGGGCACGGTGGGCTTGTGTCCTCAACACTGTGTGTCCTGACCTAGAGTGGGTAGTGAGGAGTTTTATAGTAATGGTTCAAGGAGGGTGTGATCAGCTAGTGGACATTCTTCTGATTGGTTGGCGGGGAAGTAAGCAGGAGTCAGCATCATCAACCATCCAGTTTCAACTGGTCTGAGGTCTACATGCCTGTGGGCAGCATAGCTTTAACTTCTCCCACCTGGTGGGGATTTCAGTATCTGCAAAACAGCTCAAAGATATCGTTATGTGTATCCCTTGAGGGGGAACCAGGACCCTGCCCCAAGGCTGCACTATTGTGTCTTGGCTTCTCCTCCCTTGTCTCTGCATTCCCTCCCTTCCCTGATTAGCAACTGTTTGAACCTGCCCTTCGGAACTAGGGGAAGATCATGGAGGCTGAATGAAACCTATTTCCTGTAAACAAGAAATGGGGACCCAGAAAGAGTTTTGTGCCCAGGAGCCTCACAGGGTCCTGCTGGGTTTCAAAATGGGTCTTTGAACCATGGAACTGAAGTTAATTTAAAAACAAAACTTCTTTTGTTTTGATATCTTTTTCTCAAATTAACATATATCTTGTTAATGATGAAATATTATCAATAAATGGTCAAATATATGCTCATAGAACTGTCTCCGCTTTGCTCTTGCCATGAAACCACCCATTGAAGTAATCATCTATCATGCAGACAAAAAGGAAGAATAATTTTACTAATGGTTAAATCCTTGTCCCTTCTGGTAGCTTTTGATGTTGGAAGACTCCAGATAAAGTCTCCGGTCTTTTAAAAGACTGGCAGTGCTTTTTAAAAAATTCTGCTGGTTAAAATTTCTAATATTAGTAGTTGTGAAATATGGGAAAGAAATAATATTTATTGAGCACTCACTAAGTCTGGTATGGCATATGTTTTATCAACTTTAAATCTTAACTCGACCTCCTGGGTATATCCACGCCAATTTTATACAGGAGGGAATGGAAGCTCAGGAAGGCCAAAACAGTTTAGTCAAGATGATACAGCCCAGAAGTGACAGAGTTAGAAGCAGGCACACGTGTGTTTTGCCTCAGGGTTCATGCACTTTCCACTTCTCCACATGAGATCCCTTCTACATTGTGTGAGAAATTTGTGAGATGTGTTGAGACCTCCCTAATGCTCTCCATCATGGTCAGAGGCTTTTCTGTTTTCCTACCAATCCAGTAGTGTCCTGAGAATTCACACAACAAAAGATGACCTTATTTTGTGTCTGGAACACCAACTAAGAAAGATTCTGTAGTTTGACATGGAGTTCCCACAAATTCATAAGTTATTGTATATCTCTGTAAGTGTGCATATTATCTACTGATGTCACAAAGTGTTTTTTTAATTTAATTAATTAATTAATTAATTTATTTATTTATTTATTTTTGGCTATGTTGGGTCTTCGTTGCTGCGCGTGAGCTTTCTCTAGTTGTGGTGAGCGGGGGCTATTCTTCATTGTGGTGGCTTCTCTTGTTGTGGAACATGGGCTCTAGGCACACAGGCTTCAGTAGTTGTGGCTCATGGTCTCCAGAGCTCAGGATCAGTAGTTGTGGCCCACAGGCTTAGTTGCTCCGTGGCATGTGGGATCTTCCCGGACCAGGGCTCAAACCCGTGTCCCCTGCATTGACAGGCGGATTCTTAACCACTGCGCCACCAGGGAAGGCGGCAAAGTGTTTTTTTCTTTTTTTCTTTTTTTCTATTTTCTCTCTCTCTCTCTTTTTTCAAGTGGGAAACGGAATAATAGAAAGAGAACATGACACAGTCATACTAAATTTGCCAGCAAGATTACAGGATCTCATATTGACTGACTCACAACCAATACGGACAATTAACTGTCATTTATGAACTTCCATCACCAATCTTTAAAAAAAAATTTTTTTTAATTTTATATTGGTGTATGATTGATTTATAATGTGTTATTTCAGGTGTACAGCAAAGTGATTCAGATATATATATATATGTATTATATATATGCATATATATATTCTTTTTCAGATTCTTTTCCATTATAAGTTATTACAAGATATTGAATATAGTTCCCTGTGCTATACAGTAGGTCCTTGTTGGTTATCTATTTTATATATAGTCGTGTGTACATGTTAATCCCAACCTCCTAATTTATCCCTCCCCCCACCCTTTCCCTTTGGTAACCATACGTTGGTTTTCTAAGTCTGTGAGTCTGTTTCCCTTTTGTAAATAAGTTCATTTGTATCATTTTTTTAGATGTCGCATATAAGTGATATCATATGATATTTATCTTTCTCTAAAAAACTAAAAATAGATGTACCATTTGATCCAGCAACCCCACTCCTGGACATATATAGAAAGAAATCCATAATTCGAACAGATACATGCACCTCAGAGTTCACTGCAGCACTATTTACAACAATGAAGACATGGAAGCATCCTAAATGCCCATTGACAGATGAGTGGATAAAGAAGATGTGGTATACATATATATACAATGGAATATTACTCAGCCATAAAAAATGAATGAAATAACGCCATTTGCAGCAACATGGATGGACCTAGAGATTATCATGCTAAGTGAAGTAAGTCAGACATCACCAATCTTTTATTTAATATAATTTTTCTCAAGAATAAGTAGGCATTTTTCTCTTACTAAGGTACTAGGGGAGGTTAAATTTGACAATGAAACACCAAAAATATAAGAAAAGAATGTGATAGCTCAAGATGGAAACTCATGTACACTTCTAATATTTTTTTGAGTTAATGTTCTTCAGAACTACATTTTGAAGAATGGCAGCCAAGCAACAGGAAAGTATAAACTGTCTCATCATTCTCACCATCATCAGTTGATGAAAGGTATCCATGTGATGCTTAAAACCCATTCTATTTATAAAAAGTACACAAGATTAATTTCTGATAAAATGATTTCTAACTCCAAAGTGCATAATGAAGTTTGGTATCATGTGGTGAATGAATACATAATTGTTTTATTTGTTTGTTTATTTGCAAGTAGAACACAACCTTATACTTTCCTCCTATCTGAAATGTAGCTTCAAGCCTATGTTGGAATGCAGATGATATGATACCCTGGCTACTTCCCAAGGTAACATGGGCTAGAGCTATGTATGTAAAATGCAAAAGTAAAAGCTTTACAGTTGCTTTCTGTCAAACACCACAGCGTTTGTATACACGGTTGTAGAAACGGGTGGCACGTAAGTCATTTATCAAATAGCTTCAATTTAGCAAGCAAGGAAATGGAAAACTCACTGTCATGCTGAAGTGCCCTCATAATGTGGATTACTCGGAGGAAAGGGAGGGAAGTGTCAGGACTTCAGAAGGAGGATTCTGCAGGAGACCCTCCACATGTAATTTCTGCTTGCCCCAGTATTCAGTAAAATCACCATCTATCAATGAGCATTTGTCATTCAAAGAAGGTGAGTGGAAGAACTCAATTTTTTTTTAACATCTTTATTGGAGTATAATTGCTTTACAATGGTGTGTTAGTTTCTGCTGTATAACAAAGGGAATCAGTTATACATATACATATGTTCCCATATCTCTTCCCTCTTGCATCTCCCTCCCTCCCGCCCTCCCTATCCCACCCCTCTAGGTGGTGACAAAGCACCGAGCTGATCTCCCTGTGCTATGCGGCTGCTTCCCACTAGCTATCTATTTTACGTTTGGTAGTGTATATATGTCCATGCCACTCTCTCACCCTGTCACAGCTCACCCCTCCCCCTCCCCATATCCTCAAGTCCATTCTCTAGTAGGTCTGTGTCTTTATTCCTGTCTTGCCACTAGGTTCTTCATGACTTTTTTTTTTTTTCCTTAGATTCCATATACATGTGTTAGCATACTGTATTTGTTTTTCTCTTTCTGACTTACTTCACTCTGTATGACAGACTCTAACTCCATCCACCTCATTACAAATACCTCCATTTCATTTCTTTTTATGGCTGAGTAATATTCCATTGTATATATGTGCCACATCTTCTTTATCCATTCATCCAATGATGGACACTTAGGTTGCTTCCATGTCCTGGCTATTGTAAATAGAGCTGCAATGAAAATTTTGGTACATGACTCTTTTTGAATTATGGTTTTCTCAGGGTATATGCCCAGTAGTGGGATTGCTGGGTCCAACTCTTAGAGGAAAACATAGGCAGAACACTCTATGACATAAATCGCAGCAAGATCCTTTTTGACCCAGCTCCTAGAGAAATGGAAATAAAAACACAAATAAACAAATGGGACCTAATGAAACTTAAAAGCTTTTGCACAGCAAAGGAAACCATAAACAAGACCAAAAGACAACCCTCAGAATGGGAGAAAATATTTGCAAATGAAGCAACTGACAAAGGATTAATCTCCAAGATTTACAAGCAGCTCATGCAGCTCAATATCAAAAAAACAAACAACCCAATCCAAAAATGGGCAGAAGACCTAAATAGACATTTCTCCAAAGAAGATATACAGATGGCCAACAGACACATGAAAGAATGCTCAACATCCTTAATCATTAGAGAAATGCAAATCAAAACTACAATGAGGTATCATCTCACACCGGTCAGAATGGCCATCATCAAAAAATCTACAAACAATAAATGCTGGAGAGGGTGTGGAGAAAAGGGAACCCTCCTGCAGTGTTGGTGGGAATGTAAATTGATACAGCCACTATGGAGAACAGTATGGAGGTTCCTTAAAAAACTAAAAATAGAACTCAATTTTAAAATAGCTTTCACTCTTCTCTCCATAATGCAAATCAAGAACTCGAGTCCACCAGCTCCTTCTGATTTGTGCCTCTTCAGTTTACTGCCATGCATAAATATTTCTCACCATCAATACTGAACAAAAGCCAGGAGACCAATACCTCAGGGAAGGATACACATCTACTGCACCATCAGTCTATTGTTCTTCAGGTCATAGTTTATCTTTCTTTGCCCAATAATTGCTCCAAGTAAGAACATCAATTATGAGAGCTCATAGGAAAAAAAAAAACTCATGGATCACCGAATATCTAAAACTAGAAGAAACCTCCGGTATTACATCCTCCCTTTCTTTACAGCATGGGATATTGACAGCAGGAGTGAATTTTTGCCATAATGCTTTTGTGAATCCATCCCATTAGGGTAAGGTCTGCATTGTTGTCTTAGATAGGTCCCTTATCTTATTTTGCTCCTCAAAACACTGTAATCGCTGTTGCCCAGAGCTAGGCCAATGTTTACGCTCTTCTTTATCTTTTTGCAGGAGGGGATTCTAGAAAAGGTTCTATAGAATGTCTTTATTGTGCTTAATCAAATAAGATGTATAAATGACCATATGTATTTATTTTTCTTCAAAGGGAAAACTGACTTAGTTTGTAAGAGGAAGACACCTGGATGAAAACAATAATAGGTTGCTCATTGGTCACTCTGCCATCTTAAAAGGTAGAGTGGGCTTGGGTCCAAAGTAGGAGTCATTTCACTATTACAGCCTCTATTAATAGAATTAATCAAAGTAATAGTTTGAAAATTAAACGTGATTCTCCAGTGAGTTCAATTGGATGATATTGTTTTTCTAGCTAGCTTATATAACACGACCCTATAAGTCTAGAAGCTTATGAAACATTACCTAATATGACCATTAGTCTTTACAAGATTATAATAGCACTTAGTTCTTCCGTAAGATTATATCTCCATGGAATTTTCAGTGAGTGAAAGGAGAGTCTGCTATGGTACATCTTGCCCCAAATGTAGGGTTGATGATCCATAGTTACTCCCTTTAGCTGACCTTGAGAGAAGACACTTACCATTGATAGCTAAAGTAAATGGAAATTCTAAAATAAAGCCATTAGGCCTTGCTCTCAGACATAATCTGCAAAGTGGAAGAAACTGTTCCATGAGAGAAAACAAACAAAAGTGCAGTGATAGCCATGGATCAATGTGCTAGTAACAGAGAATAATACAGAAATATGCTTTATTTTTATAACTTGTTAAATCCACTCTCAAGCTAATGCTTAATGGGGAACTGTGGATGTATTGAAGTGTGAGATCTTTTTTTTCCTTTCTCTCTTTTTCAAAACCATGTGAAGTACCCACTTGACACACACTATAGACTGGGTTTTAGAAAAACCAACTAACAAAAAATACTGACACCAGAAAATTCAGTGATTTAAGCATGAGTGTGAAACAACTTTTTATTCATTTCTTGTCACATGGTTAACTATTTCATTTTCCCCTTATATAATGGCTAAAAGAATCAGCCTTATTGGGTTCAGAATAAAATAATTCAATATTTTTCCAACAACGTGGCTAGTAAATGGTTAAATAAAGACTGAGTGATGACGTTGCTGGACAGTTCATAAAAAGGAAAATCCTAAATTATCTAATCAAGTTCTCCACCCTCCAGCAAAAACTCAGTTCAACAAATTGTTACTGAAACCCCGCCACGTAAGAGTCACTGTCTTAAACCCTGGGGCAGGTTCAGAAAACACTGGCCCCTGGTCTTGAGAAATTCACATTCTTCTCAAGTAGTAGAATAGGGAACAGAATCCCAGGCAATTTAGTTCTTTGCTCAAGGTCACACAGCACAGTGATCTTTAAAAAATATCATCTTCAATGTATTCGTGACTTTCAAAGTTAGCAAATCTTCTTGACATATTATCAATAATGTGACAAAAACAGACTATGTGGTAATAGGAGGATAATTTGTTCCTTGATTTCGAGTGGGAAAAAAATACTATAACAATCACAGCAAAGGAGAGAAAAAGAGAAAAAGCTGAAACACACAAATTAGGAACTGAGAAATAACCAGAGATGGAGAAGTTTCGGCTATTAAAAGACAACACCAAATTCTCCTTGAGAGGAATAATTTTCTAAGGAAATATGAATGACAAAAGTAGAAAACTGAACTATATCCATCAAAATAGAAGAAATAAGAAAGGTTGTCAAGGGACTTTCCTGGTGGCGCAGTGGTTAAGAATCCGCCTGCCAATGCAGAGGACAAGGGTTCGATCCTTGGTCCACGAAGATCCCACATGCGGCGGAGCAACTAAGCCTGTGCGCCACAACTACTGAGCCTGCACTCTAGAGCCCGCAAGCCACAACTACTGAAGCCCGCATGCCTAGAGCCTGTGCTCTGCAACAAGAGAAACCACTGCAATGAGAAGCCTATGCGCTGCAAACAGGAGTAGCCCCTGCTTGCTGCAACTAGGGAAAGCCCATGCACAGCAACAAAAACCCAATACAACCAAAAATAAATAAACAAAATAAATAAATTTTTTTTAAAAAGAAAAAGAAATGTTGTCAATACTGTATGAACTCTTCCTCCATTTCCCAAAAGTGTAGCCAGGCTAATTCTTTCAAAATTCCAAACAGGTTCCACTGTGAGTTCTCTAAGAGGCACAATGTCTCTATTACTTACACCTGTGTCTAATACACAGCAGAGTACCTGGCATATAGTAAGGTTTAACACAGGTGTGATTGGAAGAAAGTAGCAGTGGCATTTGCTACTGAAAATATTTCACAGAAAAAAGAAAGGAATGAATACTATCATATCTGTTTTACTAAGGTAGCATAACTCTGATAGAAAAACCTAAGAGGATTACCAAGCTAGAAAACTGTGAATTTTCAATCTTACTTAAATATAAAGTCTAAAATTTTCAATCAAACATGAGCAAATCAATCCCAGGGTATATGAAAAGAAAAACATTCCATGACAAAGCAGATTTTATACTTTGAATGAAAGGCTAGTTCAGTATTAGGAGCTCTATTTATACAATAAACTTACCAATTACTTAGAGACTCATATGATCATTTCAATATGTTAATGTTTTTGATAAAAATTATTATCGATGCCTGGCAAAAACTTTAAAAAATAGGGAAAAATAAGATATTTCCTTAATATAATTTTTTAGAAAAACATTCTCTCTCAAATCTAATGCCAGCATTAAGATTAGTAGTGAAATAAATTAAATTAAATTAGAATGAGAGTGGGTATTTTTACTTTTTATTAGCTAACAATATTCTAGAACACTCCTCTGTGATCAGACAGTAGAACAAAATGAAAACTATAAATACTGAAAATGAGGAAATTATCATTATTTGCGTGTGATTTGATTATCTAGCTGGGAAAAACAGACAATCAATAAAAAAAGTTTAAAAATTAAAAACAAGTATTAGGCAAAGTGCTGACCACAGAAATAAATTAATATCAATAGATTAATACATATCAATAATCAACTCAAATAATAAGCTAACAAAACTAACTAAAAAATCAACTAATTATTTTAATAAATAATTAGTGTATACCATAATAAAGTAATATAATCAAAATAATTCAATTCAAATTAACAACAATTGTGCAAGATACATCAGGACTGAATTTAACAAGGTTTGTGAAGAATATCTATGCATATGAAAATATCACAACATTCCACTGAAGAACATAGACAATGATTTGAAAATTGAAAATACTAAGTTGCTAAAAAGGTAAAATATTTAAAACGTGGGAAACGTATTTTAATAGATTTTCTACATATAATAATTTTTATGTAGCAAAAGAAATTGGGCTGAGGCAAAAAAAAAGTAATTTACAAAGGGATAATTGCAAATAGCCAACAAAATTATTGAAAAAGTTTTAATCTTATTTGCAATGAAATAAATATTAATAAAAATGGGTATTGTTAAAGACCAATAAGTTAATGATTAAAAAGAATATTGCAACTAACTGTTTGGGAGTTTGGGAATCATGCATGCTCATACATGCCTGAGGATGTACTTTGGCACAGCCTTTGGTGAGGCACTTGTAAAATATATTTTAAAATTGTATATATACAACACCTTTAACCTAGAAATTAAAATCTGGGAGTTTATCCTATGGAAAAATAAATGGACATGTGCATTTTATATATATATATATATATATATATATATATATATATATATATATATATATATGGTCTGATTTATACATATTGTAAAATTGATTACCACAATAGGTTTTGTTACTATCTCATATAGATACAACAAAAAAGAAAAGGAAAAAACATCTCCTTGTGAAGAGAACACTTATGATTTAGTGTAACTCTCCTACATATCATACAGCTGTGTTAACTGTAGTCATCATGTTGTACATGACACCCCAGTACTTATTTATCTTACAACTGGAAGTTTGTACCTTTTGATTACCTTCATCCAGTTCCCCCTCCACCACCTCTGGGAAACACCATTTTGATCTTCTTTTCTGTGTGTTTGGTGGGTTTGCTTGTTTGTTTGTTTTAGATTCCACATGTAAATGAGATCATACAATATTTTTTTCTCTGTCTGACTTATTTTACTTAGTATAATGCCTTTCATATCCTTCATGTTGTTGTATGATTTGCTACAAGTATTTCCTTGGTGTTTTATGGTGGAATAACATTCCATTGTATATGTATGTGTATATATACATATATGTATACCACATATATATATACCACATATATATATACCATATATATATGTATACCCATATATATACCACATATATATACCATATATATATACCACATATATAACATATATGTATACCACATATATATATACCACATATGTATACCACCTATATATATACTACATATATACACCACATATATATACCACATATATATGTATACCACATATGTATACCACCTATATATATATACCACATATATATACACCACATATATATATATACACACCAAATATATATATATCACATATATATGTATATACGGCATATATATATACCACATCTTCTTTATCCATTCATATATTGATGAAAACTTAGGTTATTTTCACATCTTGGCTGTTGTAAATAGTGCTGCCATGAACATTGTGGTGCAGACATCTTTTCAAGATAGTGATTTCATTTCCTTTGAATATGTTCCCAGAAGTGGAATTGCTGGATCATATGGTAGTTCTATTTTTAATTTATTGAGGGAAACTTCATACCGTTTTCCATAGTGGTTGCACTAGTTTACAATTCCACAACAGTGTACGAGGTTCCCTTTTCTCCACATCCTCGCCAGCATTTGTTACCTCTTTTCTTTTTGGTGATAGCCATTCCAACAGGTGTGAGGTGATATTTCATTGTGGTTTTAATTTGCATTTACCTAATGACTAGTGACGTTGAGCATCTTTTCATGTGTCTGTTGGCAATTTGTACATAATCCTTGAAAAAATGTCTATTCAGGTCCTTTGCCCATTTTTTTTTTTAAAGTTGGTTTTTTTTTTAATAGCTACATTATTTATTTATTTATTTATTTATTTATTTATTTATTTTTAGCTGTGTTGGGTCTTCGTTTCGTGCAAGGGCTTTCTCTAGTTGCGGCAAGCAGGGGCCACTCTTCATCGTGGTGCGGGGCCACTCTTCATCGTGGTGCGCGGGCCTCTCACTATCGCGGCCTCTCTTGTTGCAGAGCACAGGCTCCAGACGCGCAGGCTCAGCAGTTGTGGCTCACGGGCCCAGTTGCTCCACGGCATGTGGGATCTTCCCAGACCAGGGCTCGAACCCGTGTCCCCTGCATTAGCAGGCAGATTCTCAACCACTGCGCCACCAGGGAAGCCCTGCCCATTTTTTAAATTGAATTATTTGATTTTTTTGCTATTGAGTTGTATGAGTTCTTTTGAATATCAGATATATGGTTTGGAAATTTTTTCCCATTCTATAGGTTGTCTTTTCACTTTGTTGATGGTTTCTTTTGCTGTGCAGAAGCTTCTGAGTTTGATGTTGTCCTACTTGTTTATTTTTTATTTTGTTGCTTATACTTTAGGTATGATTTCCAAAAATATAATTACCAAGACCCATGTCTAGAAGACTTTTTTCTATGCTTTCTTCTAGGAGTTTCATGGTTTCGAGTCTTACATTTAAGTCTTTAATCCATTTGAGTTAATTTTTTGTGAGTCATGAAAAATAGTGGTTAAGTTTCATTCTTTCACATGTTTTCCCAGCACCATGTATTGAAGAGACTGTGTTTTCTCCATTGAGTGTTCTTGGCGCCGTTGTCACATATGAGTTGATTGTATATGCTTGCATTTATTTCTGGGCTCTCAATTCTGTTCCATTGGTCTATTTGTCTGTTTTTATGCCAGTACCATACTGTTTTAATTACTATGGCTTCACAAGAAAGCTCAAAATCAGGAAATGTGAAGCCTCCTGCTTTGTTCTTCTCTCTCAGTATTTCTCTGGCTTTCGGGGTATTTGGTGTTTTGTGATTCCATCACTGTTTTTTTTTTTTTTTTAATATTTATTTATTTATTTATGGCTGTGTTGGGTCTTCGTTTCTGTGCTAGGGCTTTCTCCAGTTGTGGCAAGTGGGGGCCACTCTTCATCGCGGTGCGCGGGCCTCTCACCATCGCGGCCTCTCTTGTTGCGGAGCACAGGCTCCAGACGCGCAAGCTCAGTAATTGTGGCTCACGGGGCCCAGCCGCTCCGCGGCATGTGGGATCCTCCCAGACCAGGGCTCGAACCCGTGTCCCCTGCATTGGCAGGCAGATTCTCAACCACTGCGCCACCAGGGAAGCCCTCCATCACTGTTTTTAAAAGAGAAACCAAGCTTTAATATAAATATCCATCAATAAAGGAATAAATAAAGGAAAATCAATTATAGTATTTACGTACAATGAAATTCTCTGCTGCCATTATACATGATGATGCATATCTATAGTTACTGAAATGGAAAGATGTCTAAGAATAGAGTTTTTTAAAAAAGAACTAAACAGAAGCAAAAACATGTTACAAAATCTTTGTAGAGAAACAATTTCTGTATAACTGAAACACTTTCATGTGAAAGTAAGTTCTGGAAGCATATAGTGAGAATATTCATAGTCAGATTATGAGTCTTTATCCCCTTCTATATGTTTTCCTATGTTTTCTGAATTTTCTGCAGTAAGCATATATATTTTTTTAAGACTGTATTTTTAGAGAAGTTTTAGGTTCACAGAAAAATTGAGGGAAAGGGACAGAGATTTCCCATGTATTCCCTTTTCTGACACATGCATAACCTACTCTATTTTCCATATATACTTTTTAATATGGAAAAAAATGAAGGTTCAAGTAGAAATGTGTTTTGTGGGGTTGGAGAAGCTCTGAGAAGTGAAATGGTCCTATACATTGTTCAATGTAGAAAAAAGCTACAGCCCCAGAATGGACACCTAATAATAAGTTTTTTGATAGTGGAGCAGTTAAAATTGCTTTCTGCACGGGCCATACTTCCTTGATGGGCATATACATGGTTGAATTTAAAAATAAATAAAGCCCGTGAAACACTGTATCCTCTGTGAAGCGCCAACGCTCCGCTGAAGTGACTATAAACAAGCCATCCTTAGGCAGCTGGGGCTCAGACGGCCCATCTTGGGAGCATGCAGTGGACATTCCCTCGTTTAAAAAGCCAGGGTGAGACTATCAATTAGCACAATCATTTTGGGAATCTGGGCATGCTTATTAAAGTTAAATAAACATATATCCTTTGACTCATTGATTCCACTCCTAGGTTTATGCCCAATGGAAATAACTGCTAACATATTCACCCAAAGACCAGTACAAAAATGGTCATGGTGGCATCATGGTAAGAGTTAAGAACTGGAACCAACCACAAAGTCCAACAAAAGAAAACAGCGATATATTCACACAGCAGAATACTACACATTGGAAAGGAACAGACTAGTACCAAATGCAACAAAATAGACGAATCTCACAGACATAATTCTGAGTGAAAGAAACCAGTCATAAAAGCATCATTACTATTTGATTCCATTGCCATCAGTTTAAAAAAAGGAAAAAGTAATCAACAGTAATAGAAGTCAGAATAATATTTGGCTTAGGGATGGAGTTCTTTCCTAGAAATATCTTGATCTGGGTGGAAGCCCTATGGGTGTATACATATGTAAAAATTTACTGAGCTATAAATATAGATTTGTGCATTAACTTATGTACAAATTATACCTCAATGAAAAAGTTTTTTTAAAGTAACTAAAAAGCTCATCTTTCCAGGAAGAAGAATATCAGGTCAGCACACTGAGTGAAGCCTGTTTCAGGGTAAGAGTTACATATTCAGCACATTTTCAGGCAATGGGAAGATTATCATATCACCTGAGTACATCTAATGATTACAACTGACCAGGAGCCATTTATAGAAATTGTTCATAAATTTTTAAACATACTGCCTGGAAACATTTCTAAAGAGATTTTAGTACTTTCCAGTAGAGGTCCATTGGTGTGTTTTTCTGAGATCACGCTCTGGACATTGAAGAAGTTGAAAAATTCAGTCCAGACTGACTAATCTTAGTAACAAAGAAATCCATTGCTTTCTAGCCTTTTGTTTTATTTAATATTTCTTTATTTTAGGCCCATCGTGTTCATTTTGCTTAAATGAGTCTCCAAATATGGAATTCCTGCTGGACTCTTTCCAATTTGCCCACCATTCTAATCTTGCCAAGCTCTCTCCACCTGGGGGCTCTGAGTCAGGGCCCTGCTGGCAAAACTGCCTCATGGTTTATCTATTAACAGGGGGAGAATGGAGCAGAATTTGCCAAGGGCAAACTGGAAGAATGTCATGATCAGTTCTCACAATCTTAAGATCCCTTTAAAATTATTTCATTCTATCATCTCTCTACTGAAATATTTTGCTTTCCACAGAGCCTTCTGGGTAGTCAAAATGCAAGCTCTGTACTACAAGCTTGCAGAAGTACATAGCATAGTTACAAATTCCTGCATCTCACTTTCACACGTAAAGTCCAGGGGAACATAGCCATAGGAGCTCTGTTCCCCTGAGGGATGGGGACAATGCAGACCTTCCCATTAATGAAGTGCCGGCGTCTTCTGATTCCATACCTTCCTCTCAGTATAAACTTTAGGTCATTCCAAGTTGAACACTTTATCAGGTCTCTGAAACCTGTAAATGGTCTTTTTTGGGGAAGACCATGACTTTTCAGAGAAGATGGCTGTGCTTTCATGTGTCCTCTCCCTTCCATTTCTTTTTTGCAAGATGGTATTTGGTATCTGAAGAGTGAGAAGAGAGGGGTCACCAGGGTGACATCATGGTTGGAGCTGTGCCAGCAATGCTGTGCATCTTCTGCTTCCTCAGGCATCTTTCTGAGGAGAAGTCCCGTGACTGGTGTCTTGCGTGACGGATGCCCTATTGCGATTTGCACCTAAAGTTGGCAGGTAGATCTCTCTCATCTGGGTCAAGGCGCTTCCTCGTGGTCTCAACCTCTCTTCTGTTCTTTTTTTTTTTTTTAATTTTATTGGAGTATAGTTAATTTATATACAATGTTGTGTTAGTTTCAGGTGTACAGCAAAGTGATTCAGTTATACATATATCTGTTCTTTTCCAGATTCTTTCCCATATAGGTTATTACAGAATATTGAGTAGAATTCCCTATGCTATACAGTAGGTCCTTGCTGGTTATCTATCTTATATATAGTAGTGTGTGTATGTTAATCCCAAGCTCCTAATTTATCCCTCCCCCCATCCCCACACACACACGTTTCCCCTTTGGTAACCATAAATTTGTTTTTGAGATCTGTGAGTCTGTGTCTGTTTTGTAGATAAGTCCATTTGTATCATTTTCTTAGATTCCACACATAAGTGATATCATATGATATTTGTCTTTCTCTTTCTGACTTATTTTGCTTAGTATGATCATCTCTAGTTCCATCCATGTTGCTTCATATGGCATTATTTCATTCATTTTATGGCTGAGTAATATTCCATTGTATATATGTACCCCATCTTTATCCATTCATCTGTTGATGGACATTTAGGTTGCTTCCATGTCCTGGCTATTGTAAATAGTGCTGCAATCAACACTGGGGTGTATGTATCTTTTTGAATTATGGTTTTCTCCACATATACAACCAGGAGTGGGATTGCTCTTCTGTTCTAATCAGTGTCATTAAGGCATCTAATATCTGCTCACTCCATCCAGGCCTTGGTCTGGGTGTTCCACACTATAGACTCCTGGCCTCTCCCTGGGGAGGCCCCAAGGCAGAGACACCTGTATCCAGCTAAGCATCCTAGTTGTCTGCACTGGGGACCAGTGAAAGTTTCTGGATCTAAAATCCGGCCGTAGCACAGTAGCTCTCAACTTTCGAGCACAGGAAGCATCTGGAAGATTTGTGGAAACAGGCCGCTGGGCCCCATTCTCAGGGGTTCTGCTTCGGAAGGTCTGAGGTGGGGTCCAAGATTTGCATCTCTGACACTTCCCCAGAGGGTGCTGGTGCTGACGCTGACGTTGAGGCTGCTGCTGCTCTGCGCACCGCTGGCCATAGGAGGACTCGGCCCAGCTGCTGCTCTGCGCACCGCTGGCCATAGGAGGACTCGGCCCAGCTGCTGCTCTGCGCACCGCTGGCCATAGGAGGACTCGGCCCAGCTGCTGCTCTGCGCACCGCTGGCCAAAGGAGGACTCGGCCCAGCTGCTGCTCTGCGCACCGCTGGCCAAAGGAGGACTCGGCCCAGCTGCTGCTCTGCGCACCGCTGGCCAAAGGAGAACTCGGCCCAGCTGAGGAAAACTGTATTGTCGGTGATTCCAAGTCTACCTCAATATGGCTCGATATGGCTAATGAAAGCCTACGGGATTGTTACCGTTTGGAATTCCTAAAATGATTTTTTAAAAACAGCCCATCTTTGGTGTTCCCCTGGTCTAACACCCCAGGGTCTCTCTGGCTGTTCATATTTCCCACCTCCACCCTATGTCCCTACATCTTTTCATCCCTTCATAATCCTTTGGAACCAAAATAAATGCCTGTGGTTTTCCCATGTCAACTACAAAAAATATGCACAACCTAAAATTTGAGAGTTATGCTTGATTCGGAGGACATACTAAAGACTTCAGGCCCAAGAGGTGAGGCGGCAACTCAAGTAACCCTGAGAGAACTGGTCTGAGAAGGTGAGGTGGGAGCTAGGATGTATAGGAGTTTTGCAACAAAAGGCAGGTAGTAGGAACAAAAGACTACTTTTTATAAAAGAAAACTGGACATCTCAAGTTAAGGAATTAAGCACTTTTCTATGTATGGGAAGATGCAAGAGTCTAGGCTCACTTAAATCATTCCTTTGATACGCACCTCAGCTAACTGGGGCCAGCATCCTGTATTTTCAAATCCTGAGTTTCGGGCTTCCCTGGTGGCGCAGTGGTTGAGAATCTGCCTGCCAATGCAGGGGACACGGGTTCGAGCCCTGGTCTGGGAAGATCCCACATACCACGGAGCAACTGGGCCCGTGAGCCACAATTGCTGAGCCTGCGCGTCTGGAGCCTGTGCTCCGCAACAAGAGAGGCCGTGATAGTGAGAAGCCCGCGCACCGCGATGAAGAGTGGTCCCCGCTTGCCGCAACTAGAGAAAGCCATCGCACAGAAACGAAGACCCAACACAGCCATAAATAAATAAATAAATAAATAAATAAATAAAGACTTTCTATAAAAAAAAAAAAAAGAGCCACGAACACACCCCTTCTTTAAAAAAAAAAAAAAAAAAAAAATCCTGAGTTTCCTCAGGGCTCACCATGGGGAGTGACTGCAGTCTGATGGTCGCTGATGGCAGGTATTCTCTGTTTCCTTTCTGAGTTTCCTCAGGGCCCGCCGGCTCACATCGGGGGCTGCAATGGCTGATGACCGTGACATCCTTTGTTTACTGATACGGCAGGAAATATTTTATTTCTCACCCATCTCCTACATACATATTTTTCCACCCTAGGCAACAAGCAAAATAGCACATTTGCCGTAGCAAGGCAGGGTATTTTCTTTACACATTACGAAGGACCTGGTTCTAGAAATGCTCAAGATATTTGGAAAACTCTGTCTTTCTAAAGAAAGCCTGGCTTTAAAACTGTCTTTCTGAAGGATCATATTTTGGTCCAACTAATGACTGACTCTTTCTTTCAAAAGGTGAATATAATGTTTCTCTTTGCATCCCTCTCTGCTTTCTGTGCCCCTTTCTCTACAGTTGCGGGCAGGTGGATCTCTCAGTTTAGCTAAGGGAAAGGTTATGGCCATGGAATTACAAAGTACAGAGGTCATTAATATTTTTGCTAAATTACCCTTAAAATGGATACTGTGCCTTGAGATCCTCGTTCTAATTCTTTATTTGAGCGTCTGGTGGCCAAAGAGCTCAAATTACAGAACATGTTGCATACTATAAAGTAGAAAGCAAGTCTATCCCTAGTGCTAAAACAGTGTTTAAATTACTTAATTAAACATTATGGAACCAAAAATCCCCATTTACTGTAATTATTTTCAAATATTCACTTTTGTGCCAATAGCTATATTTTGCCAGGTTGTAAAGACAAAGCAAGTTGGCAAGATGGCAAGAAACCTGTCGCTGGCAGCACAGAAAATCTTTCTGTTGCCAATTTCATGGGCAGGTGCCTGGGATTTGATAAGATGAGAGAGGAAAATTTATTTGTTGCTATGATTCGGGAAGGTTATAGAAAACAACTTTATGCTACTTTCACGTTCATGACCACAAATCTATGCTGGTGAAATTTTTAGGGAGGTATGTAATCTCAGAGGGCCTACCACCATACTACAACTCTCCAAATCTGGAGGAAAAAATATGGCTTGGCCACACTCCAATTTGCTTCAGGCTGAAACCGCAGAAATGCATCTCAGAGGGCTCCAAGGAGCTCCAATTCTTTATGTCTCGGTGCAGAAAAAATTCAGCAAGAGGCAAAGTGATAGACGAGAAATGATTTATTAGAATAGGATGTTTGTGAAGTTTACAAGTGGGTGGGCAAGACGGTGCTGCCCTGAGACCTTAGTGGGTTGCAGTTTTATAATCAAAGGAAAAGTGGGGAGGGGGAGAAGACCACCTTCTTCCTCATTCTTGAGGAGATGTCAAGCTTCCACCATTAGCTCCTCCTCCACATCAGGCAGGGGAGTTTTCTTGTCCCTACATGGTCAAGCCAGGGCTGTCATAGCACAATGGAAATGAGCAAAAAGGTGATAACATATACCAAAAATGGTAAATCATCTCAGGTTTTAGAATAATGTCACCTTTTCCTTATATTTTTGTTTTTAGTGTGCGCAGAGGAGCATATCCTAGGAATCATTAACTTACTGAGCTTGCTGGGCAGGACGCGGGTCTCAGTCCACCATTGTTTTATTGTTTGGGGGCATGTCTCATGCTTCTGTTGCATGGTTTTTTTGCTAAGCAGGTCTGCTTGGTTTTGTGGTTAAGCAAACCTGCTTTCTTGAGTGATCATTAACTTACAGGGTCTCCCATACTTCTTTACTTACAATCCCCTAGTGGGATTAAATATTTAATCACCTACTTTGTCCCTTTACTCTGTCCCTATCAAGCTCAGCAAAGAACCTAGCAAAATGAACAGAGCTCTGTGTGTGTGTGCCTCTGTGTGTGTATATGTGTATGAGGGGCGTTTCAAAACCACAAGTCCACAGAAGCTCTTTCTACGACTTATACAGGGCCTACCTCCTAGGATCCTCACTAAACACCTAACATATGTGTCCCCAAATATTCCCCACATCTTTTGAGCTGCTCCATAAAAGAAATTAGCTATGAGAATGGAAGTATTTGGCTTCGGGTGTCTTAAGGTAGAGAATGCTATACTCCTTCCCCACTTATAGCCAAGATTTTGTTGTCAAACAACGCTGCATCTAGAAATTCAGGTCAGCACACATTATCATTTACAAGATCTTCTGGCTCTGTTTCCTACATTTCTGTGCTTATAGGGATGTCCCCTGCCCCTTCAGGAAGCCCCTTCCTATTAACTGCTAGCTTTGCAGTTTAGATCACAAACAAGACATCTCCAAGACGCACATGGGGGCTGCAGGAAGACTGAAAGCCCATCCAGCACAGACCTGGGGATGTTCTCCAAGGCAGTGAGTGTGTTTGGGATCCTTGGACTCTAAGTCAGGGTCGGGGGAACATATTTGCTACACATGGAGGTTTCATCCTACAAATCTGCAGAAAGCCATTAGTGAACTACCAGTCACACATATTACCTTGTATGAAGAGTTGAGTAAAGTCCCTAAAACAAGATTCTTGTGAAGATAAAGCTTCATAAGTGATGCCTATACTAACCCCATCCCAGCTGAAGCTAATTTGAATACTTCCAATAACATGCCAGGGAAGAATTATACGTACAAACCAGCTTTTAATTAAGAGGAAAAGAGCCTGTGTGTGCTTGGCTAGTTGGTGTTCTTTTAGTTTTCTTAATGTAGAGTAGGTTGTGTCAGCATTTAAATGGCTTCTGATTAATAAGTACTTGTTTCAAGGCCACAGAGACTGAAATTAGGATAAACACGTATTAACAGAGTGGGAACAATAATAAAAGCAAATAAGTGCCCTGGTTTAGAATGCATATTGTAAGTGATTCTAAATGCATGGAAATGCAGTTATTAAACCAGAATGAAGGACCATGGGCCTATTTTATTGAAGTAACTAAATCCTCAATAAGTTTTTGGGTCCTTGGATCATTTTAGGCAATTGGAAATTGGAGGGGAAATGTCCAACAGGCCTAATGCATGGCGAATGACTTGACTTCCTGACATCAGTGGACACAGCAGCTGAGGCTTGAGGCCCATTTGCTACAGAAAATGCGTGGGCTGTTGAGTTGGGGGCCGAAGTGCGAAGAGGGTTCAAACAGATGGCATCAGAGCCAATGTTTTCTTAAAATTGCTGTATGATTTTAGTACCATATTAACAATAACAACAACAATAATACTCGTGAAGCCTTACTGAGCACTTAGTACATGTCAGGCACTATTGTAGGCTGGTAATAGGTTTTATCTCATTTGAACTTGAACACAAGTTCTATCATCACGTGGTAAGAAGTATTCTGACATCATTCTGACCATGATAACACTCCCTTCTGATCCCCCAAATCCGAGGTGCTTTCTCATCCCTTGGCACTCCATGGCCACTTTTCCTGTGATGCCTCTTCACTTGTAGCATTACCTTTGGTTCACCCCTCTCTGGGCCCTTCAGTATGAGAACACAGGCTGACTGAGACCTTGCTCATCTTGTTTCATCTTACTAACCACTGTATCTCCACAGCGCCTAGATCACTTGTGAGGATCTCCCCCTCCATGTATTTGTAGAATAGGGATTTGAGTAAATTAAGAAATACTATGTAGCTATTTTTTTTTCTTCTCAAATAATAGTTCAGGATTTGTTTTAAATATTCATTGCTTGTTGATGAAAATTCAGAATATCTATTTATAAAATAGTATGTAAAATTTGTTACCAATTTGTAAAAATCATATAAGTATATATGAAGTATATATATGAAGATGAGTAGATTAGAATATACACCAGTCTTAAAAGGGATCATCTCTGGACAGCAAGATGATTGGTAACCTTTATGCTTATTTTCTATAACAAAATGTTATAAGGCTATAGTAAATGTTGACTGTTAAAGACATTGATCTGAATATAATCATGATTTTGTTCAATTACTTTTGCTGAATATTTAATTGCAAGGAGAATAAATAGAAAAAAAAAAAACAAATCTGACATCCAGTAAGTGTTTCATAAAAATTTCTAAGTGGGGAGTTTATCCTTTGGAAAATCCGAGTTTCACTGTTTAAAAAGTTGAGCAAAGTATTACCAGGCTTTCTCCAATTTCTGTCTTTCACAAAGGCATATTCCACTGCTTGACCCTAAAACTAAGGTTTGGGAACATTAGGACTCTTTGGCAATCCACATGTGGAAACTGGCTTAAAAATACCAGGCCAGGGGGCTTCCCTGGTGGCGCAGTGGTTGAGAATCTGCCTGCTAATGCAGGGGACACGGGTTCGAGCCCTGGTCTGGGAAGATCCCACATGCCACGGAGCAACTGGGCCCGTGAGCCACACCTACTGAGCCTGCGCGTCTGGAGCCTGTGCTCCGCAACAAGAGAGGCCGTGATAGTGAGAGGCCCGTGCACCGCGATGAAGAGTGGTCCCCGCTTGCAGCAACTAGAGAAAGCCATCGCACAGAAACGAAGACCCAACACAGCCAAAAATAAATATATAAAAATAAATAAATAAAATAAAAGATTAAAAAAAAAAACAAAAAAAAACCAGGCCAGGGACTTCCCTGGTGGCACAGTGGTTAAGAATCAGCCTGCCAATGCAGGGGACATGGGTTCGAGCCCTGGTCCGGGAAGATCCCACATGCCGTGGAGCAACTAAGCCTGTGTGCCACAACTACTGAGCCTGTGCTCTAGAGCCCGCGAGCCACAACTACTGAAGCCTGTGCGCCTAGAGCCCGTGCTCTGCAACAAGAGAAGCCACCGCAATCAGAAGTGCGCGCACCGCAACGAAGAGTAGCCCCCGCTTGCTGCAACTAGAGAAAGCCCGTGCACAGCAACGAAGACCCAATGCAGCCAAAAATAAATAAATAAATAAATAAATTTATTTTTTTAAAAAAAGATACCAGGCCAGGGGCAAGGCAAGAAAAGAAGCTTTTCTTGGACACCGCTACCCTCCTGAGGCACACTGTAAAATTTTGGCATCATGAATTGTAGTTACTCTAAATAACCTTGCTTTGAACAATTTGGAGTAGTCAGGATTCTTTAAAACCATCCTTGTCGAGGTCCTTATTGATCAAAGAGTTTCCTCCCCTTCAAAGCTATGTAGCTGCTATGAAGTAAACATTTCTAACAGAAGTCAGCTAAAGTCTGAGCAGAATTATTTAAGGGTCAGCTAATGCCAACACAGCGCATTCTGAAGCAGGTTTTAAATCTATAGAAATTAGAGGAGGTTTCTCTCGTGTTCCTATAGTTAAGTAAAACTGCTATTCTTTCTGCCTTATGGCTGCAGTAGTAATTCTTTGCTTAGTTACTTCATAAAAGTTTTCAACTGTCCATGTAACTAACAATGGATAAGATGACAGTCACAGGAGAAATCTAACCTGAAAGGTGAAACCGCTTTGCCATAGAACACTTTTCTGTTTGGTGAAACTAGCCAGGTATACAATGCCTGGATTAAATCACCTTCCACAGACACTTGGAAAATCTGACTTTATCAGATTGGAATTTTTGTTATTCCCAATCTACTGATTAAGGTTTATTTAATTTTTGTATCACCACCAAGATTCCTGCAATTTTACATATTTATTCTACTTGATCACAAATGGTCAAAATTCTCCTTTTCAGTGTAGTTGAGGAACAGAAAGTGCTTCCATAATTTTATCTTCAACATAAATACATCTAAATAGTACAATCTAAAGCTTCTTCGAATACTTCGTTAATGCTAAAAGAATGAAGGAAAATATATACAATATTTTTAAAATTCATTTTTACTATACTTCATTCTACAAATAATGGATGCTCATTGTAGAAAAAGTTGAACAAACAGAAGCAAAGTTTAATATAAAACCAACTCATATTTTCACTATATTGAAATAACCACTGCTAACATTTGGTGTATACGCTTTCAGATTTTTTTCCCCATTTTGTAGATAGATGTATGCAAAATAATTTTATACTACAATTTGTTATTTATTTCTTCGCAACATAGAAAAATCATCTACGTTATAAATGTAATTCTACATTTAATGCAATAAACATATTCCATTATTTGATAGTAGCACAACTAAATAATCCCATATGTTTTGGAGTTGAAAATATGTTCAACTATTTATAATTATAAATATTATTATAGTAAATAATACTGGTGAATATCTTTTCACTAAATTCTCAATCACTGCCTTAGGTTACCTGTTTATAAATGTAATTTCTTGCTCAAAAGGTGTTCACATTTTAAAGCTTTTCTGATTTATTGCCAAGTTATCATTCAGACAAATGACACTGATTTTTCTGTCAACACCATTTATGAGAGAGTCATTTCTCTAAACCTCTGCAACACTTAGTATTATCACTCTTAACTTTTACATATCATAGTAAAAAAATAAAAACTGAGTGTCTTGAATTTCTTTAAGTATTAGTGAAGTTGAAAATTTTTCATTTATTTATAATTAAATTGTATGTATTATTTTGTGAACTGCCTTTCTCACTGGTTTTTTTTTTGAGTTTTATTTAATTTATTTTTTTATATGGCAGGTTCTTATTAGTCATCCATTTTATACACATCAGTGTATACATGCCGATCCCCATCTCCCAATTCATCACACCACCACCATCCCCCGCCGCCGCTTTCCCCCCTTGGTGTCCATATGTTTGTTCTCTACATCTGTGTCACTATTTCTGCCTTGCAAACTGGTTATTCTGTACCATTTTTCTAGGTTCCACATATATGCGTTAATATACGATATTTGTTTTTCTCTTTCTGACTTACTTCACTCTGTATGACAGTCTCTAGCTCCAACCACGTCTCAACAAATGACCCAATTTTGTTCCTTTTTATGGCTGAGTAATATTCCATTATGTATATGTACCACATCTTCTTTATCCATTCGTCTGTCGATGGGCATTTAGGTTGCTTCCATGACCTGGTATTTTTTCTTTCTTACTGGTATTTTTTACTTGTGGCAACTTTGTTCATATTTATTTTGAAGTAATTATATATTTAGGATATGGATACCTTTCTTGCCATACATGAAACTAGTACTTTTCCAAATTTTCATTTATGTTGAGTCTTATTAGTGTTTTTAAATACCACTTTTTAAAGTTCTTAAACACCAAGCTAACTTGAAAAGTTGTTAAAATTGTTATAGAAATCTTAGGCTGGATAATAACCAAGGTCTAACTTGAATTTTTTCTCCTAAGCTGGGAAAACTCTAGCTCCACCCTGAGAGATTTATATCTGGGCCTTTACTTTGCAATTTCAAAAAGTAATAGCATAACAACAGTCATAATGTTTGACCCTGTCACTCAAGGTCTGTTATCAATAAGACAAGAAGATTTCTCCAAACTGTTTTTTGCTTTGTATTTCTTCAAAGAATACTCACAGTTTTGATGAATCTAGCCAACAGGTGGGTATCATAATAGTACTTTTTTTTTTCCACTTCAGTGAATCCTTTGTTCCATAGTTTCTTTTACCAGCCAAAGGATCTTACCACATAGAACCACAATCAAGGCACAAAGGTAAGAGGAGAGTCTGGACAAAGTCCTGTTGAGGTGGGTAGGAGGAGCTGAAATGTCCTCAATAAACTGCAGTTTCTTGTCCCAATCTTCTGTGAATCCCTGATTACCCAAGTAGCAAGATAATCCACTCATTTTAGTTTGGTTTGGCACGCAAGCAGTTTTAAATCTAGCCTCCCGTGTAAAACCGAGAAGAATTCTGACAAGACATTGGTGTGCAGACATCTGACTAATGGCAATGGTTTAGAATCATGTCTACTTTCTGTCAAAGACGGAAGCTCTTGAATATAGGTGTAAACGAGGTCCAATTTAAACATGAAAACTTCTAACAGACTTGGAATTCTTGATGAACTTAGTGAGCGGTGTCCTGTGGCCCAGAGAGAGAGAAGCTCGCTGTGTGGTCCGACCTCTCTGAGGTGCCCCCGTGTTTCTGTAACACAGAGCAGTCGCCTCTCCTAGGACAGTATGTTGCACACACAACGCTGGGGATCTCTGTTGCTCTTTAGCATGGTGTTCACAAAAATATACGCCAGTCACCTCCTCTTGATAACCATCAGCACAAAGGAAAATGAGGCCAAATGGACACATGTTCGGAGAGTTCCAATGGTATTGGCTTATGTCTGTTATTTATTGGGGGGGGGGCAAAAGGGGTCCTTTTGGACCTTTAGGGCATCCATTGAAAGCTGTGTGTCTCACTGTTAAAATGCACACATGCACAAAGAGGAAATACTTTGCACGTAAATTGTGGAGGTACAGACTTCCATCTGAAGTCCACCTACAGGTTCCCAAAGGGATTAGAACTTTCTATGCTACAAAGTGTGATTTCTTATACTTACCTGAGGGTCTGAGAAGCAGCAGGAAAGAACTACGTTGAGCAGGAGACCACCAGCTTGATTCCAAATGTTAGACTGATATGAATTACATCACTCGTAGCTTTGCCAATAGAATGCCTTCCTCTTTCAAAAAACCTTTTGAAGACCAAATTGGACAGCTGGTCCATGTCGTTCCAGGGGGGTTGACCAAGCACTGTGGATGCACCATTGTGCAATAGACAGCCTACTCATTTCCATCACCCGGAGAAAAGCCAGTCTTCCTCCAGACGCAGGCGGAGAGTGCCTGCTCACACACAGCATGCTGTTCTTTGAGAAGCACTGACCTGATAGTGAGAAATCAATGCGTCCTCTTCCTGAACCACACGCGGCTTGCTCTCTCCCTTTCTCTCTCTGCCACTGTCCACTTTCACTCTTGCTCTTATCACTCAACTATAATACATACATTGATGACAGCCAAAATAATAAAAGGTGGCTTAAAATTCATATTGTATTTGCTGACCACATACCCAATGAGAATTTTAAAAATCATATTAATCAGGGTGTAAGATGAGATGGTCTCCCTGAGAATCTGGGTTTTCTATTGGGAATAGATACACACACACACACACGCACATACACACACACACAGATACACACACACATACACACATATACATGCACACACACACGCACACAGACATAATACATGCGCGCACACACACATACACACATGCACATACACAAACACACACATACATACACACACATGCACACATACATGCACACATACACATACACGTGCGCACACACACATACACACATACACACACATACACACACACACACACACACACACACATCTGCTGGCAATCTTTGTCATTCCTTGACTTATAGAAGCATCTCTACCTTTGTCTTTATAAGGAGTTCTCCCTGTGTGCTTTTCTCTTGTGTCCAAATTTCTCTTTTTTATAAGGATACTGCTTATATTGGATTAGGGCCCACCCTAATGACCTCATCTTCATTTAACTAATTATATTTGCAATTACCCTATTTTCAAATAAGGTCATATTCTGAGTACTGGGATTTAGAACTTCAACATGTGAATTTTGGAGGAGTGCAATTCAACCCATAAAATTGTACTTGTATACGTATAATTTTATGGGTATGTGTATGTATATATATATATATATGTCTCATATATATTCTTCTGAAGAATATACATGATAATGATTCCATGTATATAGAGAGAGACAAGGAGAGAGAGAGAGGGAGAGAGAGAAAGAGCAAGCTGGCCTTATTAAGGTGTAGTTAGTGATAAATGTGCTCCCAGATGACTTGCATCTCAGTACGTGGCCCACACCTCAGTCCTCGAGTCCTTTGGGAATGACCTGAAGCCGTGGGATGAGTCTGAGGCGAAGCAGCTTCCTTAGACACCTGAGGGCTCAAGACAAAAAGAATTATTTACCCTTCGGCACCCTCTCTTCTCTGGTCCCATGATTCCAGTGTATTTGGGGAGTCTCGCCCAGACTTGCTCCCCTTTGCATTCTCCCAGAGCCCCCAGATCTATCTGAATGAAACATCAGTTAAGAACTCTTGCCAGTGAGCAACGTCAGCTCTAAATAGACCCCCAAACTTACCTGGACAGATAAGGGACCCCTGGTTTGCTCTGCTCTACACACCCCTAAATGTGTGAAAAGAAGCCTTATTCCCCCTCCCCATGGAGGCAGTGAGAAAGGAGATGCAGGATGAGTTGGAGACAGACAGACGGATGTTCAAATGCTGACCTTGGTACTTACTAGCTGTGTGACCTTGGACAACTAACTTAACCTCTCTGAAATACAATTTACTTCTAAAACGTTTAGAAACACACCCTTCACAAATTCATTCCAGTACTGAAAGAAGTATTATATGTGAAAATACATAGTGACTGGTCATTAGCACACGCTCGGGACATGTAGGTTTCTCTTCTTGTTCCACTGGGATTGTGATAACAGATTCTGAGTGAGAGGAGTTTTCAATAAACTAGTGAGCTTTGGATCCTTGGGCCTTGGACGATGTACTTTAATGAGATATAGCTTGAACCTACAACATTACGTATTTCATATGTAGCTGCCTGAAAAGACTTGCATCTAGAAATTTCCAGAGACAAAGCTTACTTTTCTCACCTTGCTCCCCACTCTCTTTCGTCACACATCTCTTCAGATTGTTTTTCTGATTTAGTGCAATAATCTCTCATTACCTTTTACCACATGTCACTGAGAAAAATATTCTACTTGACATATTTATTAGAAGTTTTCGCTTTGATTTTTTTTGGAATAGGTATTCATGAAGGGGTGAGCTCTGAAGAATACAAAAATTCATCCCTACCCCAAATGTTTCCATTATTCAACAACTAGATTCAAATATACTGAATATTCAAAACTATCCATGAAGTTTAAGGAGTTTTAAAACATGGAACAGGTATTACATTAGCCGACTCTTTTGCTGACAATCCAAAACCTACACAGCACCTGACAGACTCTTCCTTTCCTGCCGTCTCTTCTCGGGTGTCATGTGTCCCTATTTCTCTCACCCACACTCTGCTCTCCCACTCAGTTTTCTCCTCTGTTCTCAATATCTAAATACTGGGGTGGCCAGGGCTCACCACCCGTCCTCCTTTTTATTCTCTACTCACTCCTCCTAAGCAAGCTCAGAACCCCAGACTCAAAAAAACAGCTGCCTATCATGTCATTTTTCACTTTGACATCGAATAGGAACCATCTCTGAGATAATTAAATACTTTTATGATTTAAGCTTGTGGTGGTAAGATTTTGGAGTTACATGCAGCAAAATACGTGCTGACTTATAGGTCATTACCTGTGCTGTCTAGAGAAGAAACCCATGAGACCATGAAAGCTTGGGGAGGAGATTCCCTCAACCACCGTGAGGGCAAAAATGTGGCCCTGGGAGAAGAACGCTAATGACAACCTGAGGTTTGGAATGATATACTCATAGTTTGTAGAGGCAGGTTTATAAAATATCCATGCCCATTAACTAATTTAGTACAGTCTTATTATCCTTCATCCTTTACTTAGCTGGCATCCAGTATACCTACGTTTCTCCAGTAGCGTTCCCACGGAGAGGGACTGGCATGAAAGACTATGTGACGTAGTGACAGCTACTTGAAAGGAGAGTGAGAATATCATTCACCACATCTGGATGTCAGTTTCTACATCTGTAAAAGGAAATTATTAACTTAAAGGCTTTCTTTGTTTTTTTAAAGACTAGAGGCAATATAAAATTCTACATGCTTACACGTTAAATGTTTCATTTCATTCACATTCTGGAAAATAGGAACCTTGATTTACCCTCATCCGTGTAGTAAAATATTAATTAGTGCAACTTAGAGACAATGCAAGGTTTTAAAGTAACTTCAGAATAAAAAAAAAAAAAGACGAACTTATTTCATTGTTTATGTTGACCATATCATATTGTATTCATGAAAATGTGTCATTCATATATGTCACTTATATGAGAGTAGTTTTCAGTTGACCGAAAAAGTGTTCTACTTCAGACTAGCACATAATGCAGCTTATATTAACAGGATGGGATTATTGTTTTATACAGCCATCATTTGACCTTGTCTAGAGCCCTCTGAAAGTCTACTTTCTAAGTGAGTCCTTCACTTGCTAAGATGCTATTTTCATTCTTCTGACCTTCACCTGCTTTTTGGTTTGAGGAACAGTTTAGACACAGATGCAGTTTCATTTCACAGAATATGTTGAAGTGCAAAGCATGCAGCAAACTCGTTTTCCTCAGAATCAATCTGCTTTTCTTCTTTTCTCATGTTTTGACATATTCCTTCCTGAAAAGTTAAATTACTTGTTTCCTAAAAAACCAGAGCCCAAGAGGGATCGAACACACACACACTGCCTGACCAAACCTTTACACTCACGTCAGTAACTGTTCGGGCAACAAAAAAGGGAAGTAGAGATTCCCACACTTTCCAGTCTCCCACGAGAGGGGCATGCTTTTCCTTCTGATCAACGCAAAAGTATGTCTCTTTCATACTAATGAAATTAGCAAGCTCTTCTTGCTAATACTAAAACTATTAGTTCACATACTCTCTCCAGATAGCAGATACTTTAGATTTTGCAAGGTCACATTGTCTCTATGGCAACTACTCATCTCTGCTGTTGTAGCTAAAATAACCACAGACAATTCATAAACAAATGAGAGTAGCTGTGTTCTAATAGAACTTCATTTACAAACATAGGTGGTGGCGTATATTTGGTCCATGGGCCAGTTTGCCAAATATAGCCTTTATTTAGGAAACTCCTAATTATGAGACATGGTTCTTTCTTCAGGTTTTCGTCCTTGAGTTTAAGACTTTCCACCGGTGCTACTACTTTAAGAAAAGGATGCTGGGACTTCCCTGGCAGTCCAGTGGTTAAGACTCTGAGCTTCCAATGCAGGGGGCACAAGTTCGATCCCTGGTCAGGGAACTAAGATCCCACATGCCAGCACGGTGTGGGAAAAAAAAGAAAAGAAAAGGATGCTGGTGGAAAGCCAGCTAGCTGGATGAGGAATCAGAGCCTAAGATTTTAGTGAAAGTACTGGACCATATCTACTATATGACCATGTGAAGTCACATAACCTCTATAAGGTACAATTTTTTCATCTGTTTTCAGGACTAGTGACAGATTCCAATGAGATAAAGTATGTGATGATACAGTGTAAACTATAAAGTAGTAAGTAATCCCAAGCTAGCATTGGTACGTAACACAATGTCTTAGCATAGTATGTGCCAATAATAACTCATTAAATAACGTTATTTTAAGGAGGAGATATTCCTTATGACAATTTTATGCTAATTCCTTACAAGACCTTGGGAATATTCTTCTGTACTCAGTGTCTTATATTAATTATTTTCCACGGCCCAGAGCAGAAACAAGACATATATTAGGGCAACAATTCCTCTGGGTTTTGATAGCATTATTTTTCTGATTGTTTTTTCACCAGGAGAGATTTTTTTTCCCCCACTTGACCAGTTCCCTAAATTTCAACACCTTGTCTTCTGAAGCTACCTTCTGCAATTCTAATTTGCACAGAATGCGTAAATCTACCCAATACCCATTTTCTTTATGAGTCCTGGCTCACACGTAATCATAAAGCACTTTTCTAGAACACATATTTTAAAACAAAGTTACATAGATGGCAGATCATTGGTCTTCATAGAAGCTCTCTCTATCCTCATTGTATCTCTCCATGGGATTCTCTAAAGAGACTCTTGAATGTCTCACATCTCGTTTATATTCTCCCATCACTGAATTGAGTTCAGCAGTCTTTACAGTAATATTCATAACTATCAGGTTCAGATCCTAAATGGCCAGTGCGAGCTTTTCTTTAGAAAGACAAAGCCAAATGCCTTTTATACTTCTTTTTTTTTTAACACTCTGCTACTATAGTACATACAGTTCATATTCCTACTACAAACACATTTGACTGATCAATTTTAAAAAATTTTTTTATTGATTTACAATGTTGTGCTAATTTCTGCTGTACAGAAAAGTGACTCAGTTATACACATATATACATTCTTTTTTAAAAATATTCTTTTCCATTATGGTTTATCCCAGGAGACTCGATATAGTTCCCTGGGCTCTACAGTAGGACCTTGCTGTTTATTCATTCTTTATATAATTGTTTGCACCTACTAGCCCCAAACTCCCACTGACTCATCAAATTTTAAGTCTTATAAATAAAATTAAGAATAATTACTCAACATTACTTCTGAGTTAAACACAAGAGTTGCTGTTTTGGTACAAAAAGAACTGATAAACTTTTAAACCAGGTTTTACAGAACTCTAAACAGAAAGGGGCTACTAAGTATAATTGTCTGGTTTTCTCCCCAGATCATCTCACCCAACAGACCTTTTGTGGATTAGAAACCTGCCAGTTGGTTTGAATATCATAAAAAACACTGAGAAAAATACAGGGTGATGACATTTGCATTTTATTGGAATCAAGGAGAAGAAAAATTAAGGCAACGAGTGGTAAGGATATAAAACAAACAAAAAAAGAGAGAGAATAACAAAATGCATGAATAGACTAAAACAAAAGCTTATGTAAACTGCTATTATCCAGTGCATGAAAATTGCCCAAATGAAAGTAAAGGCAGACTACATGTTTAAAAAAAGAGAAGAAACATTGAAGAAAAGTGTGATCACCTTCATGCATCTTATCCAGTCCTCTGACAAACTGAGCCAAAATTTCAGGGATGAAAGAGTTTTAAACTTCTCAAAGCATTCCTCAAGAACGAAAACAAAGTGGCTTAAACAGAAATAACAAAGGCACTTCTAAGAGAGTGCTCTAAACTCTGTAAGAATGTTACGTTATATTTTGTGACTCCAGTTAGGTTCAGAAGAAGGTGGATGGGGATTCACTAAGGGAAAGGAAACAATTTGAAATAAATCTAAAGGTAGACTGTCTTTTGGTCTTCCTTAGATTTATCTTTTTAGATTTATCCAAATTTTATGTATATTGTTGATTTACAATGTTGTGTTGGATTTAGATGTACAGCACAGTGATTCAGTTATATGTTCTTTTTCAGATTCTTTTCCCTTATAGGTTATTATAAAATATTCAGTAGAGTTCCCTGTGCTATACAGTAAGTCCTTGTTGGCTACCTATATTATACACAGTAGTGTGTATATGTTAATATAAATAAATTAGGAGGTTGTGATTAACATATACAAATTTCTTAAAGGCTTAGATTTTGCTGTTCAAGTCATAAGTTTTTCCTTTCAGATATTTGAAATGTTTGAGAGAATAGGATATAGTAAGCTATAAGTATAGTTTGAGATGTTTAAGGGAATCTGTTCAACTAAGTGTGTAAATGGGGTTAATTGTTCCTAAATAAAATGTCTTATACTATCTTTCTGTTTAAAATTTATAGATAACTTGATCACTACTTTAAAAAAGTAGATGTATTCTTACCTTTACGTAAAAGTACTCAATTTTTTAGTAAAGACCTAGGCAAATAGATAAATAAGATGGCAACTTTCACCTTCCCCCAAAATAGAATAAATGGTTGGTATTTCACACTGGCTGTTTTAAGTTACACCAATAAAATAAGGATGCTAATACTTTGTTTCTGCTATAAATATTGAACTAGATTTGAAGGATAAACTAACTGAGTGTGAAAAAACACCTATCTTTAGTAAAGCTAAATTTTAAGGTTTAGGATTCTATCTTCCCACAGAGCTGGGTGATGGCGGCCCTAGCCTCAGATGTTGACTGAAATAAATAGTAAATACGGGGGCAGTCTTGAGTTTTCTCAGGTGCACACTTTAAAGAGGGAGACAGATGTGTCCTTGAGCTGTTAAAAACTAGCCTTGGTCAAGAAGAGGGCTCAGAGGAGCCTGGCTAAAGGTAGGGTGAGGAGAGAGTCTTTGTCACCCCTCAGTAAAATTTCCACTAGTGAGATTTCTGCCTGTGTTTCAGCCAGATTCTGGTCATGATAGCTGTACAAGAGACCATCTAGAGAAAAGGGGCTTCAGCGATCTTTGTTAAATGAACCCAGCTCCACAGCTGTGGTGCCTCTCTAGTTTGCAGGTTGAAGGGTACGTCTTTGTGCACAGGAGAGCAAGTCACTTGAATTCTGTCTAAGAATTTAGGACGTGAGACCCACTGTGTCTATAAAAAACATCACCCCACTCAATAGGTCCACTTCATTCTTGTTATTGTTGCTACTCCTACCAATGTTGCCTGTGTCCTGTTAACAAACCCTGTGGTCTCTTGAAACAATCAGGACATCAGCCTCTAATAAACATCACACTGCCATATTCAGGATCTGAGACAGGATGAAGACACAAATACTGAAGGAGCAGGCTCGTGGGCCAGTGTGTTTGTCAGTTCTAAGTTACTTAAGCCTAAAATATCCTAGCTCCCTTCATAACCTATTCTAGGTCTACCTTTGTGAAGGCTCTTCCATAGAAGGACCCTGTAAGTTCATCATCCGCTAAATGAAACACAGCTTCTATTTACTGCCCTGAAAGCAACTATACCAAGTTCAAAGTGGTGACTTTCTCACATGTCAGCAAATGAAATATGTTATAAACTGTCATTTATCTAGGCAGATTCGGGCTGATGTGTAGAGATAGTTGGTAGTCCTAAGAGTATAAAATAAAAGGTATGGGAATCTTCTGACTGCTCCCTTATCTTTAGATAAAGCACAGGACTCTTGATTTATAGCAATTAATATCTCCTGATAAGACATTCCTAAATTAAACAGATCACTCACCTTTATCAGAAAATGAAGATGACTGGGGTATCCTTTAACCAATTGCTTTTCTCTCTCTCTCTCTCTCTCTCACACACACACACACACACACACAGGGCTTCCTAGTTTCCTGGACGAAGATTCATTTTTCTTACCTTGTGGAACACTTTGTGCCTTTGTCTCATCACAGCACCAAGTGTACTTATGATGAAAAGCTGAGAGAGAAGGCTGGTTTCTCGAAGACTCATTGTATTTCTTCACGGAGTTTTATTTTAAAAAGAGAGAGAGAAAGAAAAAAGAAGAAACATTTTCAAGTGAGGAGAGAAATGACTTTGAAGTAGACTTGGTATCTCAAAACCAGAAGGGGGTGTGTCTCTAGTTCAATGTCCTCCTTTCCAGTCCTTCATGCCCAGGTTTCCATCTTGGCAGAACCAAAATCACTAGATGATTTAAAAGACTGAGCGCTGGGATGATCTTTGGAAGCCTTCTAGCATTTTCTTCAGTAATTGCTTCACTGTATGACACAGAAGCAAGAAGCCTTCTGAGGAGAAATCATTTGTCCCTGCACCTCCCTCCTACCCCTAAATTCTTATTATTGGAATCTTGTTAAGAGATAACCAGGACTATTCAGTTCACATTAGAAGACTTTTCCTCTCTGGGCATCAACTCTTTGAGGTATCTTGCTCTTTTTTCAAACAAAGACCGTGAGAAAGAAAGAGCAGGCATTCTGGGCCTTTTACTAACATAAGTAAAACTAAGCTAAGACTGTTTGAAATCTAAGTACATATTACTAAAAGTAGAGCCTATGCTAGACAAGTGGTGGAACAGCATTATAAAGAGAAAACTTGGAGAAAAGCTTTATTCATTTATTGCCCACTGGAAAATATTACCACATTAAATGGTTTCTTCTTTTAAAGTTTTTTTTCTATTAAAATATAGTTGATTTATAATATTAGTTTCAAGTGTACAACATAGTGGTTTGATATTTTTATAGATTATACTCCATTTAAAATTATTATTAAATTTTGGGTATACTCCCTATACTGTACAATATATCACTGTAGCTTATTTATTTTATATATAGTAGTTTGTGCCTCTTAATCCCCCTCCCCTATCTTGCCCCTCCTCCCTTTCAGCTCCCCCCTGGCAACCACTAGTTTGTTTTCTATATCCGTGAACCTGTTTCTGTTTTGTCATATTCATTTTATTTTTTAGATTCCATATAAAAGTGATAATACACAGTATTTGCCTTTCTCTATCTGACTTATTTCACTAAGCAGGTCCATCCATGTTTTTCCAAATGGCAAAATTCTATTCTTTTTTATGGCTGAGTAATATTCCATTGTGTGTGTGTGTGTGTGTGTGTGTGTGTGTGTGTGTGTGTGTGTAATATACATATACATACCACATCTTCTTTATCCATTCATCTGTTGATGGACATTTAGGCTGCTTCCATGTCTTGGCTATTGTGAATAGTGCTGCTATGAACACTGGGGTACATATATCTTTTCAAATTAGTGTTTTCAGTTTCTTCACATATAGACCTAGGAGTGGAATTGTTGGATCATATGGCAACTCCATGTTTAGCTTTCCTTTTTTAAAAAATAAAAAAATTTATTTATTTATTTGGTTGTGCCGGGTCTTATTTGCTGCATGTGGGCTCCTTAGTTGTGGCATGCAAACTCTTAGTTGCAGCATGCATGTGCGATCTAGTTCCCTGACCAGGAATCGAATCTGGGCCCCCTGCATTGGGAGTGCAGAGTCTTAGCCACTGCGCCCCCAGGGAAGTCCTATGTTTAGTTTTCTAAGGAACCTCCGTACTGTTCTTCATAGTGGCTGCACCAATTAACCACCAATAGTGCACAAGATGTTCATTATCTCCACATCCTTGCTAACATTTGTTACTTGTAGAATGTTTCATGATAGCCATTCTAACAGGTGTGAGGTGATATCTCACCGTGGTTTTTATTAGCATTTCTCTTATGATTCATGATGTTGAGCATCTTTTCATGTGCCTGTTGGCCACCTGTATGTCTTCTTTGGAAGACCTCAGGGCTGAGGTGCCCAATATATGGCTCAAACCCCTTGCTCCCAGGGAGGATCCCCAAGCCTGTGATAGCCCCTCCTTGTCTGTGTCCCTGCTAGGGGTGTGGGTCCTGACCTGATCACCTCTCCTCCCTTCCTACCCAACTCCGTGTGGCTCTTTCTCTACAGCTCTGGGTATAGAAGAGCCTTTCTGCTAGCCTCTATGTTGTTCTCAGTGAGAGTTACATGTAGCTGTATTTTTGATGGGTTTGTTGTGGGAGATGACCTCAGTGTCCTCCTACTCTACCATCTTGATCTCTGGCCACATTAAATAGTTTCTTTCTTTCAAATTCAAGTTATACTTTGCCTTTCCCAATGATAAGGTATATCTGAAAAGCTGTGCATTCATCAGTCGATGTAACCTAAATCATAAGTTATCAGTAACTTACGCTGTGATTCCAGACATCGTTTATCACCATTTTGAAAGCCTAATGATTTTAGCTTCAAGTCTGTCCTGTCCCATCTCTTAGTCAAAAGAGCTGATGATCTATAAATAAAAATTTAAATGCACTAGGCTGATCCTCTATTTATAGGAATATTTTTGTCTCAGACTCATTTTTCAGAATCGACAATCAAAACCTCTGCTCCATGAAATCTAATGGCTACATAATGAGTTTTCTTACAAGAACATATACCTTTCTAATGAAATAGAAATTAAAGTTGCTTTGATGGAGTATAAGTCTGATTCATATGGAACCTGGTACAAGGTTGTTGCTTGATGAGTAGCACCACCTCCTTTCCGATGTCTCTGTTTCGTGTATTTTTACGCTTTGTTTTCCCCCTTTTCTAGAACAGGTGCTCCTGCTGTGCCTTATGCACAGCTGCAATGGAAGAGATATTGTTGATCGAAAACAGCTGCTATCTCAAAAAATCCTAACGTTGGCTCGCCTTCCTCGTATTGGCCATTGCACATATTCATCTCATGAAGCATTCCTGTTAAAGGAAGCCCTGAATGGGACTTTCCTGGTGGTCCAGTGGTAAAGAATCCGCCTTCCAAAGCAGGTGACGTGGGTTCCATCCCTGGTCGGGGAACTAAGATCCCACATGCCTCGGGGCCACTAAGCCCACGCGCCTCAACTAGAGAGCCTGCGTGCCACAACTACAGAGCCTACAGGCTCTGGAGCCCACGCGCCACAACTGGAGAGAGAAAACCCACATGCCACAGCTAGAGAGAAGCCCCCGTGCCACAGTGAAGACCCCGCATGCCACAACTAAGACCTGACGCAGCCAAAAATTAAAATAAAATAAATAAATAGTAAAAAAAAAAAAAAAAAAAAATGAAGCCCTGAACACATTATATCCCTGTGGTCTTCTTTTTCTTGAAAGGTCAGTGTCGGGAAGGAAGGGTTTACAACTGCTGTGCAAAGCAGGAACACAGGAAATTAACACTAATGATTCTGGCTGCACAGATTTCTGTCCACTGCTCACGGCTTAAGCTGGAGGCCATTGCACACCAGGCTCACTTTTCCTCAGCGCCCCCGTCGACCCCCAGTCCTGATAGCTCTCAGGACTTTATTTGAACTGAATTGAGAAAGATCTGAATACATGTGGCATATACTGCAATGTATTTAAAGGGAAGTTTGAGGAATGAGCCACGTATTTGGGGAAAGTAGTTTAAAAGTGATCATTAAGGATATAAGAAACAATATATAGGGAAAAAATACACACAGTGGAAAATAGCCAAGAGAAAAAATATTGCCAAACTGTTTTTTTCTTACAGTACATTCATTTTCTCTGGATTTCAAAGTGTGACTCTTCTGGATGATTCCAGCCATCTGTGTAGTATAAATAGATTCACAAGAAAATATGAATTTGGGCTATGAACGGTTGGAGGTGGAAAAGCCCCTAGTTTTCAAATCTCGCTGGGATTGGTGACGGTGCAGGGAACGTCTGGGCCGCAGGCACAAATTGGCAGTCACCAGGCCATAGAAAATGGGAACACATCAAAAAAGAAGAAGAATATAAAATCAAAGCAGGAGAGGAAGTCTACATGTTACCAATACCGTCCTCTTGTCCCTAAGCCATTTCAGGTGGGTGACTGTCAGCCCTGGCCTTGGAGAAATTCCCGGAGAATAAAAGAGAAGGGTTTTGGGGGGTGGAAAATAAAGCATATAATTTTTAAAAATAAATCAGGAAGTTATGTAAGAAAGAACAAAAAAGTGGTAGAAGAGAAGGCATCGGCTTTACCATGATCCAGTCCACAAGCATAAAAATGTCTATCCTAAAGCAATAGTTCACAAAATGTGATTCCTGAATCAGTGGCCTCAACATCACCTGGGGATTTGTTAGGAATGTAAATTCCCAGTTTCCACTCCAGACCTACTGAATCAGAAGCTCTGGAGCTGGGGCCCAACAGCCCATGTGTTAAAACACACACCAGGCGATTCTGATGTATGGTAGAGTATGAGAACCACGGCTCCAAGCCTTCAGTAAATGACCACTGACACAGGAAATTGTCATTTGAGACATGTCTTTGCCTGCCAAGACTTTATACGCTATGGACCTGCCTCACTTTGGATGCACAACAGGGATGGAAAGATCAGGGATCTCAAATGCCTACATGAGATAGGAAGCTGTATGCAGCTGTGCAGGTTGCACTCAGAGGCCCTACGAGACGGGTAGCATGATTGAGGGCAGGGGGCCCAGCAAGGACCGTGATGACCTGGGCAGACCATCGGCCCAACTACAGGGCCCCAGCAGTATTCAGCTCTGGCTTCTTTTTGCCGTGAGGAAATGCAAGCCTAGTAACGCTAGATTTTCCTTTTTTTTTTTAAAGAAACTGGAAATAAGAATTTTTATGTATAATGAACATATTTTAAAATCTTAACAACTAGTTCAGGTGAAAAAAGAGAAATATTGTTTAAGCTAAAGAAAAATGATGAGTGGTCCAGATTTAGCCTCTGTGTTGGACAATGGTTACAGGCTAGAATGAGGTGGGAAAAGGAGAACAGAAGCTGCAAAGTTTGAGTTCTCCCTTCTATTGTGTGTTTCCAAGATTACATTTAAACACACAGCAATCTGCATTTATACTGTGATTTTAAACACTCTCAGGTACCACTTGCCCACAGTTTCCAAAATTCCATCGTTAGAGATAATCTCAATTAGTTTAACTATTCATGCTTCAAATATTTTCTTCCTCCTGAAAAATCCTAGAATGGTGGTCATGGGAACATGGCCTTCAGAGTCACATGACTTGGTTCAACTCCTAACTTTGTCATTTCCTAACTATAATTTTAAAGATGTTATGCAGTCTCTCTAAGCTTCCATTTCTTTAGGTGTAGCTTAAGGATAAGCAATGCTACCTTTTCCGTGATGTTTAGTGATAATTTGGGGATCGTTGTTCAAACTCAATAAATGATATTTATTTTTCTTGTTTCAGTCATAAGCACCTTCCTGTGGGTGAGTTTACTAAACTGCTTTCTGCCAGGAATTTGAGAGAAAGAAAATTTAAGGATGAAAGAAATAGAGTTAACTGGAGAACAGAACAACAGGTAGAGTGAAAAATTTTACCTCTAGATGTCCTAGAAATTGACCAGATGGGCTGCAAGTGCAGTGGAATTTCTTGTCTCTGTGTCATTCTTGTGAGATGGTCTTGTCCCCCCGAGCTCTCAGGTGTACAGAGCTGATAGAGACATGTTATAGGTTCCTTGTTTGCAGATCAGACCACCGTCAACAAAGTTCTGATGAAGGGCTTATTAACTCTCCAGACTCCTTAAAAACAAATGACCAAAATATCTCAGACATATGTTGACATTAGCCTTAGAAATATCTCGAAAATACATCTGTGCCTCTATTCATGCCTTACTTCTCCTCTGCCGCACTGCTATTAATAATTGATAAGAGCAAAATTCAGTGATACATTTTCAATTATGTTTCACAATTTTCTTCTCATGGATTAATAATGAAGAACAAAAAGTTATCTGAAATGTATTATACCGTGTGCTTCTGTCCAAAACTTTATTTTGAAAAGTACAGGTTAGAACCCTGTGGCTATTGCAAATGAAACAAAAATGGAAAACTTAAAATATCTAAATTTTCTTAAGGCATTCTACATTTTTGTTTTTGTTGTTGATATAAATCCAGAGAAGTTGATCATGTAGAACACCTTTATTTTTTCTCTAAACTTTTGGTAAATTTTTATTTTAACAATTCTCCTATCACATTGGAAGTTTGTAACCAACACTGAAGTTTGTAACCAATGTCAAACTCACAGATGAAAAAATCTATGTAACTAAGGTAAGAATAATAAACTCTAGTTGACATGAGGTAAATGACAAATTCACAGGTGTAACCCAGTCGATATCTTCCAGGATCTAATTTAGGAGTCAGTGACCGTTCAGAAGTGTCATGCCAGGTTTCCGTTGATTTTCTCATAGAGGTCTGAAGCTTTGCTAACCCTACTCTGAGTGGACTCAGTCTAGTAAAAGTGTGGCTTTGCTCTGTCAGGGACAAGAAATGATGGAGGAACTGCTTTAGAGAGATGGGTTGACAGATGTGTAAAAGGGGAAGGGAAACATCTAACAGAAGTGAAAGGGGCGTTCAGGGACTGAGAGAGAGAGAGAGAGAAAATGCTTCTAATCATGTGCCTCTTCTGTCTCAATCCTCTACACAGGGTCCAATAAACAAACACATACATATGTGTTCTTGACCAAAAGGAAGTTTTGCCTTCAAGCTGTTTAATCCTGCCCTGTTTGCTTAGGAATGATTAGAGAGAATATCAATAAAATTTTCAACTGACAGAGAAACCGAAAAAAAAAAAAAAAAAAAGTCAAAGAAAACCTAAACAGAGCCTCCAAGATTTAGCAACGGATGAATATTTAATTATCTTCTGACAGAGAAGAAGCGGGTTTCCAAATGAAGAGAGAATTGGCCTCAAACAATGAGGGACACAGAATGTCTCAAATTAGCCTATAAACCTGCGTTGAGTAACTGCACAGCTCAAGGCTGTATTGCTAAAGACGAAGATCTAATTCTGTCCCTGCCCCTGAGGGATTGGCAATCTAATGAAGAACAAATACCTATTATGAAAAAATATATATACATATACACAATGGATATTACATATTGATTATCACTGTTATTTTTATTTTTGTTACATGCTAAGGCAGACTGGAGTCCAGGAGGGTAGCGTAGCCTTGTATAGTTTTCTGTAGGTAAGTCTACGATGGTGCTGGGTGTCTGGGTGGGTGGGTGTAAGCACAGGTTGGGAAGGGTGTTGTATATATTAAACACATCCACAGCCTTTCATCTCTACTTTCAGTAACCAATTACGTGTCGCAAACATCTTTAGCCCAGACTACCGAAACACCCCCTAATGCTCTCCCCATACCCACTCTCGCCCCATCGAATCGGGTCTTCACTTGGCATGATGGGTCATCTCATCAAAGCACACATTTTACCACGTAGAGGGCCCACGTCAAGTATTTCAAAGATGTCTGCATTGCACTGAGGATGACATCTTAATACTTCTCCATGGGTCAGAAGACTTTGCACGATCCCGCCTCCGCCTCTCTCCCGCGCTCTCGAATACTGCTTTTCTCCCTGGGTTCTTTCGCCCCTTTTCTGGGGCATCGGGCACGTGAACTTGGCTTCCACAACACTGCTGAAGGTGACTCTGCAGCATAACAGCATTCCCAGGTGATTCCCGTGCACACTCGAGTTGTAGCTGATTGAAACCGGTGATCACATTCAGAACTGCCTCTCAGGGCTCTCCTTTCAACTGCTGCACTGTTTTGTCTCTACCAGTGGCTGCAGTGTGTAGCATAGCAAGGGATTGTCTAAATACATATAATCTATAAATTAGAGCAGATTTAGGGTTATTCCTCTGATAATCACAGTGTCTCACACTGGCATCTAACATCAGTCTTGCAGGGGGAAGGGGTATGTAAACCTGACCTCAAGTCCTCCCCCAAATTAAGTGGTATTAATTCTAACTGGTTTATCAATATGCATCACTTCTGCATATGTGCCAATAAAACTGACCTGACTTTGAAGAAAGCCAGTAGGATTCTGAGGTCCTGCCCGTAGTAGTTCTTTCCTGCCGACTACATGAAGCACTGAAAACCCACAACAGTAACTACACCCACAGCGAAAAATTCTGGCCTTATTTAAACAATAATAATTTGCAGAAGCCAATTACATCTGAACCCCTAGTACGTAACACCTAAGTATTCTCTGAGGTCCACATCAGAGCTGATTCCCAGGCTCACTGTCACTACTAAGGAGTCGCATGAAATACTGAAAACCTACTGTGTCAGAACACCTATTTCGAAAAAGCTCCCAAGAGCTTTTTTCTTGCTTAATGCATATTTCATGGTAGTGATTCCAGCCCCCTTTGCCACAGTTGAGTGGATCCACAGCCAGGCTGCTGCCTAGGACAGAAGCAATGGCTTATGAGTTGGCTGGTGGCGTTGGCAGGAGTGTTCCGCCCCATAAGCATGGCCACATTTCACAGGGACAAAAGCAACTGTGGTTTTAGTTACAATTGTGGACCCAACCACAAGGCCTCTTAGTATTCACTCTTGGGCACTCCCTTCCCTTTGAATCTGGGCTGGGCCTGTTGACTTACCTTAATCAAAAGAATGCAGGGACTGCCCTGGTGGTCCAGTGGTTAAGACTTCACGCTTCCACTGTAGGGGGAGCGGGTTTGATCTCTGGTCAGGGGACTAAGACCCCACATGCCGCGTGGTGTGGATTAAAGAAAAAAAAAGAATGCAGCAGAATTGAAGCTCTGGACTTGTGGGTTTAGGAATTAAGAATGTCTGCCAGTGAGGGCTACAAAATTCTCAGCACGTAACAGGTCCATCCAAACCCCTTGCACTAGGAGACTTGACCAGACACTAGCAAGGTTTCTGGCAGCATAAGCCATGTCCCTGGGATGATCCCAGCCCCGGCTTAAAATACCTGCTTAAGAAAGCTCAACACCGTCAGGAGAATTTATTGTTTGTTCCAGCCTAAACCTGTTGCTAGATAAGCTGCTGAATGCCCTCTAGAGCAGTTACTTTAGAAAGCCTTCGATTATAAAATCCTTTTGAGGTGTAAATCTGCTACCCAGAACATTTCTCCAAGGATTTAAGAGCCTTCTCTTTGGAATGCAAACATTCAGGGAGATAACTGCTGCTCTAGCGCCTAGTTCCTGCGGAAAGTGGACGCCTTGCATCAGCTTGCACCACTGCCTCCTGTCCGTAAAGGTATGAGACGTTTGTTTCTCTTCTGGGTAAGTGTCAATTAGCAAACCCAGAGGCTTAGTCACTTAGACTTGTCACCCCTCAGTGTCTTCCCCCTAGCATCCCAGCCTTTAAAGTCTCCTTTTCTTTCAGTGAAGTTCATGCTGGACTCTTCCCTCCTGCAGTAGATATTCCTGAATTAATCTATTCTTACCACTGTAACTAATGTCTGGCTTTGGCATCTCTGGGAGCAGCATCTGCCTTTGCTCTCTTTGTAGCACTGAGCTACGCCAGAAGAAGTCCAGATGCCCTGCAGGAAGGGAGGGATCCTGAGAGAGGCTGCCTGGGGAGAAAGGAGGAAGCCAGCCAGCAGGGGAGGTAGATTCCTGGATACAGGGCTCTGCCAGTCTGCGCCGGCCGCCCCTGCACCGAGCTGTCCTGGGTGAGGCTCCACGTGTGGGTGAAAAATCCCCGCATCTCACGGGGACACACGAGCCATTGTCACCAAGTCCAAGCTTACGCTGCTCACCACACGACAGGCCAGTAAATCGGGAAACGAGGTGTTGAGGCTAGGAATAGCCACTGTATACAGAAAGCCGGCAGACCAAGAAGATGGTGGATTGGCGTCCCCCAAAACCATCTTATTGGGATCGAGATGCCAGTTTCTTTTATAGAACAGAGAGGGGGAGGAGGTGAGGATGTAAAGTAAAAAGGCCACGAGTTTTGCGAAATATGTCCTGGCTTGGCCAGCATCGGAGAGGGGATGTGTTAATTTCTTCTTTTCTGCAGCCATTCACAGATGGGCAGGGTCAGATTGTCTCCCTGTGTGCTGAACAAAGCCACCTTAGTTTAACATTCAGGCAGAGGGGCAGGGTTCCCTGAGGCAGGCCATTATGTATGGTTATAATAACAAAAGCAACAAAAAGCAAAGGTTAAAGTTAGAGAAACAGATCCAACATGGGGTCAGATTTTGCTCTTCCCTGTTACACCATCTCTGCTGACCCTGTGTGATGTCCCGACCCACACAATCAGGAGCAGATGAAAGAGTTGTGGTTTTACAGATTGGATGATACACAGTCATAGAGAACCAAACAGTCACCCATAGACTCCTTTGCTCTGGGGAAAAGAAAAGGCAGTCAGCAAAATCTACATGTCAGTAGAAGCCATGTATTAGCTGAAACAACACGGACAGAGGAGAGAAGAGAAAGGGATTTCAGTAGCAGCCAAGTGTAGACTGAAAAAAAATGCACAATGTGAGAGTTGTGAGTTCAGTTTTATTTGGGGCAAAATTAGGACTATAACCCAGGAGACAGCATTTCAGAGAGCTCTGAGAAACTGCTGCAAAGAGGTCAGCCTATATGTGATTTTGGTGAAGGAAGAGTACATGCAATCAAGTACATTTTTTTTTGCAGAAGGTTTCTGCTAGTGTGATGAAGGTTGCTGCTAGTCACGAGGATTTTAGTGCTTTTCTAGATACAAGGAAATGTAAGAATTGGGCTCATAAAAATCTTCTCCTGAAAATATCTAACTATCTGAAGACCTGCTCTGCCAGTTTTTCCCAGAGCTCAGGGGGCCTCCTTGCTGCTCTCCACCCTGAACTCCTTTCAGGGGATATTGAAGGTCAGCAGTTGCAGCAGCGCATGATTAAATCCTTGTAGAGGTAGGTGGCAAGTGCCATTGTAGGTGACAGAGCATATAGATGAAGACACCTTAGTGGGAAGGACCCTAGTTCTCGGCAGCACCTCTGTTCTCCCCCAGGGCTGACCAGGGGCTGAAGCAAGTCCTGAGGTTCGCCAGCTCTGTGGTTCCTGCATTCTGTACCAGCACAGCTAATCCACTCCCTCGGCCATCAACCACTGAAAGGGACTGAGCACATTTCAACCTCAGAGACGCCCGGGGGGTATGTGCCGTTCAACCCCCAGGGAAATCAAGATTAAGGGGGAAGGTGAATTCTTCACATTCTCATTTCCACTCTCAAAATCATTCCGGAAACTGCATCGACCTGGGAACTCCCAGCCCAAATTAATGACATTTCTTGTTTACCACTAACTCTATGTTGCTTGAAATTTTCTCTTATGTGGCCATGTTGCTATTTTTCTCTGTAACTATTATATTTTTGTGTATGCATGTGTCGACTGAAAAGGATTCACAACCTAACAGTTGAGAATATGCTTTATTCAGCAGACTTACTGAGGATGTAAACCCCCAGTACAGCCTCTCGGATAGCTCTTAGGGACTGTTCCAAAGAGGGTATGGGGAGAGCCAGGATATATGGGATTTTTTGCTGAGAAAAAAACAAAACAAAACAAAACATGTAGTCGGACATCGAAAGATTATTGTTAATCACAAAAACAGACATCTCAAGTTAATGATTTTAATGCTTTTCTATGTATGGGAAGATGCAAGAGTCTGGGCTTACTGAAATCATTCCTTTGTTATGCACCTTAGTTCTCTAGGGTCAGTATCCTCTTTTTCTCCATTTATTTCCTGTGAATCCCCTCACTGCTTCAGTGGCTGATGGCTTGATGGCCACAATACCCTTTGTTTACTGAAATGGCAGGTGACATTCTTTGTCCACACTCGTGAGGATGGAAACTCTGAGTCTCTAATCAGCCTGTAACTTCTTGAGTGGGGAGACCAAGGTTTGGATAATTTTCTACCGTCTACAGGACAATAAAACTTTTTCTGAACAGATAGAGGTATCAAACTGGAACTGCACAACTCAGATGGGACTTGAAACCATGGGCTGAAACTGGAACCCAGCCAGAACCTAGACTGGGACTTGAAGCCAAGGGCCGGGACTTGAATTCAGCCAGAAACCAGGGTGTGTCATTTAGCTAATGTATTACAATGAGCATATAATGAGGCTCAAGGTCCGCTGGAAGTCAAATCTGCCGCCATCTTGGACCTAGTACGTTCTACCCAGTTTATGTCGTATCCTCAACGGCTATGTCATTCTTTTAAATGTTGTGCCCTGCCCCTTTCCCTCCTGTTTCAAAACTTCCAAACTTCCAGCTGGAGGGAAGGACCTACAGTCAAGGGCAGAAGCCCCCAACTTAACAAATGTGTAGTTGACCAGGTTGAAGAGTATCAAAACTTGGCATTTTGGCCTCAGAGAGTATGACATCATTTAAAGGGACTGAAAGCAAATTATCACACGGTAACTTGTTTGCTTTTAAGTTTTCTCTCAGCCCTAACCAGGCTAGAAACTTAAGAAAGGGGAGAGGAAAGTGAATTAATGAGAAGCAAAGAAACAATGTATTTAAGCCAAAGATTTGAAAGAGAAATGTACCCACAAGAACAGAATTCTTCCTTCAGGATGTGATGAATGAAGCCATCAAAGCAACCAGGGTTTCTTTTTTAAACTATTCATGAGCCTGGGCCCCACTGAGCATTATCATTAATGTTATTCATACATCTTTCATCTCTTACAATGAACTACAGTTTCTGAGTGAAATTGTCAACATGTGTTAATTCCTCAGGGGGAAAAGTAACTTAGAAACACAGCCGGAGGCAGGAGGCACTGTTCTCACACTGGCTTCCTCCATCACGCCCACGCCCCTCCCAAACACACACATTCCTCTTTCTCCTCCAAAGTAGATGATTCTATTAAAGAGTGAATTCCTAGCTTCCCCATTTCCACCTGATGCATGACATGGCCTGGGACAGAACTTTGGTTGCTGTTACGTTAGGTGTTTTCACCAGCAAATCCTTGAAGAGAGAAGAGGAGTTATTTCCCAGTACAGATGTGTCTTACGCTTTGAGTAGTTCCCTTAGATAGTGGCAGCTGAGTGCTGAAATCGGGGTCGGGTGGGGTTTATGCTCTCTATGGAGGATGTTTCTCTTAATTGGGCAGTTTAATTGCCAGCCACTCGGAAATGCATGCCAAGCCCTGTCAAAAATCAAATAGCTTTTGCCCAAACCTGCTTCCCCTCTGAAGCAGCCACCTTGACCGGTTACAGCTCCCAGTGAGCCCAACCTTTCCCTCCAGCACTTCCCAAGAACAGTCTTAGATAAGCTTCATCGCTATAACGTGCAGATTTAATATCTAAAGCAGTTATTGCTATGTACCTCGGATTCCTATATTTAGCCAGCACCAGCCTGGGGAGACAACAGGCATCCCTTTAGAGCCCAGCTTATCTGATAGAACAACATAACCTTTAGGTCTGATAATCATGCCAAATATTGAATACTTAAAAGCAAATGTTACTCTAATTAACTGCATTCACAAATGACAGCAGCTTCTCTTTCTAAAGCTGGCTTGAACACTTTCCCTCAAGACTCAAATCAGAAGCAGATCAAAAAATAAATAACATGTGAGCATAAAGACAGTTTGCACCAGATGCCAGAAAGCTACCCATGACCTTCAAAGGTTAGCAGGTATCATAGTCTGACATATTTCGCAGAGCAAGGTGTGGACGTAGACAACCCACAGAGCCCCGTGAGCTCCCTGATGCAGCATGGGCAGTTTCCCGGGATAGGATTGTTACCAAACTCAGGTCTGGCGGTTCAACACTTGAAAATCAATAGCCAAGAGGCAAGTGTTGGCAGAAAGAAAAACATTGCTTTTAATCAGAAAGCCGGGGATCTGGGGAAAAGGCAGACTCAGTGTCCCCAAAAGCCAACTCCAAAGATTCTGCTTGGCCAGGAAAAGGAAAAGGGAAGTAATCTCAGTTAATCTTTGAGATAAGGGGTCAGAGAGAGTCATTGCCATCCCCCACTGCCTGCAGGCTTGTTGACTTCTTGTGATCTTTCTTTAGATGCTATCTTGTTTGCACAGTTTGCTAACTAGATTACTGAAGGGGAGGCTGGGTAAGAGATCTGGTCATCTGTTTATTCCTGAATCTTCATTTCTACTTCTTTTATCTATGGAAAGAACCAGCAGGTTTGGCAAGGTGTGATCAAAAGATTTGAAAAGCTGTGCCTGGGACAGAGATGAGTAGAGCGCGGGAGTGCCTGCTTTAAGGTTAGTTACAATATAGCTTTGCTAAAGTGATGAGACAAAGGGGGCCTCCTGCAGAGAGCTCTTTTCTAAAAAAGAGCTCTTTTCTGCCAGAAGCTGCTTACAAATTCCCACTTGTTGGAACATCATTCCATTGCTATGGGATTATGGGTGAAGGTTCATCTTCTGTTACTTCTTCCCGCTGACATAGGGTGCTATATCTTAGAGTGGAAGATGTCAACATGGGTCTGTAGTATCTGTTTTAGTTGCCCATTTATACATACAGGCAGAACAAGCTACAATTATTTTGATGCCCACAAAGATACAGATTATGATGAGCAATAGTATTAATCCCATTCTCTTGGGGCCAGTTCTTGGAATTGTGCTAGCCATAGATTCAGTGCTGCTCAAGATGGTGCAGCTTATGTCATGCCTGCTGCAGTCTGGGCATCATGCAGACAGCTTTTCCCTCTGGTGGCAGCTATAGTATCGGTAAAACGATTCAGGAATGTGCATCAGACACTGGATCCGTGACTCTATCGTCCTGATCATTAACTGCTTGAGTCCATCCTTTTGTGACTCAGGGAGGCCCGAGAGACTTCAGCTTTTCTACAAACAAGGGCATGGAGGGAGGGGTCTTTCTACTTGGGGGTGGGGGCCTTCAGAGTTCTGCTCGGTTCCAGGATTATGAGAACAGAAAGATGCTGATCTAACTCATTCGCTGTAGATAAACTTCCGTTCTTCCTGAAAAGACTTTTTGGGACTCAATGCTATGGTGAGTTCCCCATAGATAGCCTATTTATTTTTTTGTTCTTATTATGTTTATCACACAACCAATATGTGTTTATTGTGGACAAATTAGAAAATGCTGCTAACAAAAAGAAACATAATTATATCACACACACACAAATTCTACTACTCTGAAACAACCACTGTTAATATCTTTACATATATTTCCGAATTTTTTTATGACCATGACATAACTGAGTTTTATGTGAAACACATTCATAACATCTTCTTAAAGATTAATGTATTGTATTCCCATATAACTGAACATATGTCTGCATCATCATTTTAATAATGATCCATTACAAAGTTAAGCTATAATGTGTTAATTACCCTGCTAGTACCAGACCTTTAGGTTATTTCCAGTGGGCATGTGCAGAAATGGTTCTGATGCCTTCCACAAACTTCCCAGAGTCCACACTTCCAAAGTATTGCTGGACATTTAATGTCGGCATGTCAGGAAGCTGTCTGTTTATACTATCAATGCTCTCAATGAGCAAATTTTTTTTTTAACATCTTTGTTGGCGTATCATTGCTTTACAGTGTGTTAGTTTCTGCTTTATAACAAAGTGAATCAGCTATACATATACATATATCCCCATATCCCCTCCCTCTTGCATCTCCCTCCCACCCTCCCTATCCCACCCCTCTAGGTGGACACAAAGCACCGAGCTGATCTCCCTGTGCTATGCAGCTGCTTCCCACTAGCTATCTATTTTACATTTGGTAGTGTACATATGTCTATGCCACTCTCAATGAGCAACTTTTAATATTGTCTCTCAGCATGTGACTATGAATGTTCACGTGTTAGGCACACTGGCAGTTAGGGAGAAGAGAAAACACAATTCCCCAAAATATGGTAGAGTAGACCTGAAGTATCCACACAAATCTTAAAGTTTCTGTAAAGTGTTGTTTTGCTTTCAACATGTAAGTGAATTTTTAATTCTACTGTCTCATGTATCCATGTCAATTTTAATATTACTTTTTACCCAATATTCTCACGTTTAACTGGTGATCTGTTGGCACCAATGCATCATGAACCAATGAATCGTGTACCATGACTCCAGTGCTATGACCTCTGGGGCTACATGGCAACAAAGTCTGTGCTTTGGTCACAAGGATTAGACTTGTGGAAACAGCCTCAGGCCAAGATAAGGCAGCTCCTGGAGCAAAAAGAGTGATCAACATGGGGGATTTAACTGTGATACAATATCATCAATACTTTCTAGGTTTGTGCTCCAGCCATGTACTTTCATATATCTTATCCCATTTGTCCAGATACCGGTCTTCTGAAGGATCCAAGCAGGGGAAAATATTTCTATTGCCTTTGGTTCATCTGAAATGCTGGAATGCCTCTTGTTTTCTCAAGCTCTAAATTGAAGGATGGTTTTCCTGATTAATAGCTCCCACTTCTGATTCCATGCCATTTGCTGTTACACACTTAGAAATTCTCCTCACCTGAATCTCTTAACATTCAGCATCATGCCCTTTACCAACCCATATCCCTACCTGCCAACAATCTATAGATCATTCTCACGTTGTCAGTACACACATAAGAATCTTCCTCTTCATGGAAGTAACTGCACCTCATGCTTATTCTTTACGTCCTCTACCACATGACCATCCCCTACTATCCCCATGAGCTTCTCTTCCTAGGACCACATCCTCGTTACCACCCACCATGGTTCTTCCTGTGAGTTCTTAAATCTCACAGCCCTACAGTTTTGCCCACAACATCCCATCCTTCTTCCTCCATAATTACTGCATTTCCACCAGACATAATTAGTGATCACTGAATTCTACCATTTTCTCTTGGTCTCTCAGTGCCTTCTCCCCTCACACCCTTCCCTTGTCTACCTGAAGTTGATGATCCATTATCACCTGAACTTATGCTTAGAATTTTCTTTTCAGGTCTGTTATTCTTCTCTTTCATCTGTTTCCCTAGTTCAGTGGGGGACCTACCACCTACCCAATAGCTCAAACCAGAAATCCGGAAGCCATTCTTGATCTCCAAGCAGTCCTTACATCTTGCAGAGCACATCTTCAAACACATCTTGCATAGCATATCTTCAAACTATCTCTTGAGTCTATTCTCTCTATTTATGCTGCAGGGCTACTGCCCTACAGGAATTTATTATTGCTACACATGACAAAGAAGCAGTCCTCCCTTGTTTCTCAGGGGTTCCCCTCAATCCATCCTCCATGTTATGCTAATGATGAACACATCATGCCTCTCTCCTTTCACCCTCCCTTCCACAAACACCAACTATGCAGAATTCTACAAAATCTTTTTTCTTTTGTAATTGGTTCCAAAAGGAATTGGAAATGACTTAAAGAGAAATATACAACAGGACTGCAAAAACAGACAAAGAGAAAAGAAGACATGGTAAGAAGAAGATTAAATCAAAGGTAAAGAAACATGTCATAAAAACACATACAATTCTTTGCTGGGACCCCAAATCTGCATACGCACTTCCTGTAAGCCAATGCAAAGAAAGAAATCTAATCAGTTACAAGCTTCATCAGATATGTAAGATAAAAAACAAATTAGTTGCTAGTTGTGAGACCTGAGAGAATCACCTGTCATGGTAACCTGGCATAGTGCTCAGGATTCCATGCCAAAAATCCTACTTACCCTTCAGTGCTCAGACCCAAGCTTTCCTTGTTGTGGGGTCTTCCCTGATCCCACCTCCACTGCCACCCACTAAAGTCAACCATTCACTCTTCCTCTCTGCCTCAGCATTTTGGACCTGCCCTCTGTTTGCACTAATGACCATACTGAGTGCCTACCTCCACCCTACACGATGGTTTCATTAAGGGAACAGACTCTGCCAAGCTCATTTTTGGGGGTTTTTTTTTGGCTGCACCACGTGGCATGCGTGTGGGATCTTAGTTCCCCCACCAGCCATGGAACCCGTGTCCCCTGCATTGGAAGCGCTGAGTCTTAACCACTGGACCACCAGGGAAGTCCCCTTCCAAGCTCATCTTTGCATCCCCATCAATACTGGGACTCGTGGAAATGTGTCTCAATGCTTCAGAGTTGCAATTAAAGGGTAAAAGATTTGTGCCTTTTAGTATTCCTTTGTAATCCAGACAGAACTAAGGCCAAGACTGACGTTTGTGAACTAATTCTAATAATTTACAACTTGGGCATTTCCCAGCCGATCTCTTAGTTTCACCTAAATTCAGCTTTCTTTCATACCAAGCATGTACAGCAAAAAGAAGCTGACTTAGTGAGTTTGCGGGCAAAGGGGAGAAAACAGAAAAAAGGCCCGCCAACGCTCCTCGCAATACACTGCCTCTGGACCCAGTGTGAATGACCCTCAGCTCTCCAGATGCCACCTGGTAAATTGGGCTTGGCTTAGGGCAAACCTGATGACACTCCCTTCCTTCTCACGTCAAAGGGTGTCAGACAAGCAAGGCCGGGGCTCAGAATGACCTCCTAATGCAATGGCTGCGACACTGACTGATAACAGCTTTGTCTATGAGCTGAGCTCATACCTACTACTGCTCTTGCCCCACTCTTGTGCATCACAGCTGAACAAGATTTCTGTTGGTCCCTCCCCCTAAGACTGTAATAGCAGAAAAGGACCTAACTCTCATTGTCTTATTTCTGCCCAAGTGCTTAGCAAAAACGGAGGACCAGTAGCAGATACTACCTCACTGATGGCTCTGGTTCCCCTTCCTTCCTGGACACATTACACTTCCCCTCCCTTCTTTGCAGTAGGCGGGTCCATGTAACAAGTTCTAACTTGTGGGTTGATGGTAATCCAATTCTTCACCTACTCCTTCCCTGCTACAGGGGAGATGTAAGCATATGTTCCTATGGAGGTAACATCAAATCAAACCATCCTGGAATGCTGAGTCACTGCATAGTAGGTGGATGACCTGGGATTCACCAAGACATTCAGAAGATTTTTTCAAGAGCAAGAAATAAACATTTGTTATAGTAAGCCATCGAGATTTTTGTTGTGTTTGTTATTGCGGCATTGCCTGACCGATCCTGACTTATACAAAGAGTTTTAACTACCACCGTGGACTCAGCCACTTTAACTTACTTAGGGAGAAAAACTTAATCAGAATTTCTTTCTGGCTGCATTCTCTTGAGAGAATGCACATCTAATTTCATTCAACATATATATATATATACATATTTTTAATTAATTAATTTATTTATTTATTTTTGGCTGTGTTGGGTCTTCGTTTCTGTGCGAGGGCTTTCTCTAGTTGCGGCGAGCGGGGGTCACTCTTCATCGCGGTGCATGGGCTTCTCACTATCATGGCCTCTCTTGTTGCGGAGCACAGGCTCCAGACGCGCAGGCTCAGTAATTGTGGCTCACGGGCCTAGTTGCTCCGCGGCATGTGGGATCTTCCCAGACCAGGGCTCGAACCCGTGTCCCCTGCATTAGCAGGCAGATTCTCAACCACTGCGCCACCAGGGAAGCCCCAACATATATTTTGAACCAAAGCCAGATTCACTAAACTCCAGGTTTTTTGTTTGTTTGTTTATTACTATTTTCAAGGGAAGAAAAAGCATGAACATGAAAATTTTGTCAAATTGAGGCTAAAACTATTTTCACCTTTTTGATTCCAATTTTCCCAATAAGAAATATCCTTCATATGCCATTACACGTAATATATAATGATTCATAGATTGAGAGATCATAAGAAAGACACTGAAACCACGTGTTCAGTGTCTTTCTGGAAAGTGTGCATTTTCACATCTCATTCATTTGGAAAGATGTGTGATTCTGGGTAAAAGTAGCAATTTTTTTCCCCAGCGAAAACTCAGCATTTCTTAACACAAGAACCAACAGGAAAACAGACATTGAAAGCTGGCTGGAGGGCCTGAACAACAGTTTTTGACACAATGGGATGGTGTAGATGACAAGCCCTCACTTTCATGCAGTCAGGAATGGTTTGGACACAGAGGCAGAGTTTAAGAGGATTGTTTTTGTCAGATGCAGCAGTCACATGGTAACCTGCACCTCAGGTAAAGAAATGTTCTGCATAAAAGGGCTGCTAACCGTTTAATGCATTTAATAAACTCTCAGCATGTGGCAGAGTCTATGCAAAATATGAAAAGTATTGAAATGAGCCGGATGACAGGATTTATATTTAATTGCCTCTCTCACTTCCTATGGCCTACTTCAAACAGAAGTGCACATGCTTTTTACATTGCCTGCTTGGCACGGTTATTTTCCAGTGAGATTGCACTCAGTATAACCTTAAAAAAGACAGAAGAAACCCCTCTCCTGTTAATTAAAATAGCTCCCTATTGGTGAGTTCAGGTCTCAAGCACTTATGGTTTTTTTTTTTTTTTTTTGAACATCTTTATTGGAGTATAATTGCTTTACAATGTTGTGTTAGTTTCTGCTGTGGCACTTATGGTTTTGATTCCTTAAGCCCCTCACTATAAGGTATGGCTCTCACAATCAGAAACACTTACACAGTTGTGTAATGGTTATGTCATGGAGTTAGAATGGGGACATTATACATGGTCAATTCAAATTTTGTCCGAAATAACAGTCTTGAGGGGCTGGAGTATTTCTACATTTTAGGGTCTCAGGCTTAAGATATTTCCCTGAGTTCAGGTAAGTGTATCTAAACTCAAGAATCTGGAGTCAAGATGCTTAACTGCCCATAATAATCGCTAAAATAGGAGCTGAGGTGTCATTGCAGCTGTTTTGCACTGGGAACTCTGGTCTGAAGAGCCAGGGGAAAGGTCTCTGCACGTGGCCCACTGTGTTCTGCTGTGCGACAGCGAAACTAGACTAAGCATCAAGGAAAAATAAATGAGACTGATGCTCATAGTGGGTAAATAACTTGCCCCAGATCATGCTGTTTTGAATGGTGGAGCTGGAGTTTGAACCCAGGTCAGACTGATTTTAAAACCTAGGCTTTTCTCCTGGGGAGTGAGAACAAGATGGCAGAGTAGAAGGACCTGCGCTCACCTCCTCTCACAAAAACACCTAAATCACAACTAACTGCTGAACAACCATCGACAAAAAAGACTGGAACCTACCAAAAAAGGTATTCTACACCCAAAGACAAAGAAGAAGCCACAATGAGATGGGAGGAGGGGTGCAAACACAATACAATCAATTCTCAGTATTTTAAAGATTTCATGTCTCTCTAGATATTGATCTATAAACTTAGGACAATCACAATCAAAATCCTAGCTGGCTTTTTTTTTTTTGGTAGATCTTGAACATTTGATTACAAATTGATACATGGAAAAATAAACAAACAACCCCCCAAATAGCCAAGACAATCTTAAAGAAGGAAAACAAAGCTAAGGAACTCACAACTTTTTATCAAAATTTATTTTAAATTGCATTAAATTCGTAGATTTTTTATATAATAATATTAATTCTTCAAAACCAGAAACATGGGATATCATTCCATATTTTTGTATCATCTTCAATTTTCTTCATCAATGCTTTATAGTTTTCAGAGTATAGATCTTTCAACTCCTTGGTTAAGTTTATTCCCAGGTATTTTATACTTTTTGTTGTGATTTTAAATGGAGTAGTTTTCTTGCTTTGTCTTAGTGATAGCTCATTATTAGTATATAGAAAAACAACAGATTTCTGTATATTAATCTTATATCTGCAACATTACTGAATTCATTTATTAGTTCTAATAGTTTTTTGCTGGAGACTTTAGGGTTTTCTAAATAAGATATCATGTCATCTGCAAACAATGAGTTTTACTTCTTGCCTTCCTTTTGTTTCTTTTTCTTGTCTGATTGCTGCAGCTAGGACTTCCAATACTATGTTAAATAGACGTGGTGAGAGTGGATATACTTGTCTTGCTCCTGATTTTAGAGGAAAAGCTTTCTGCTTTTCACCATTGAGTATGATGTTAGCTATGGGTTTGTGATAAATGGTCTTTATTATGCTGAGATGTATTCCCTCTATACCAACTTTGATGAGAGTTTTTATCATGAATGGATGTTGAATTTTGTCCGAAGGTTTTTCTGCATCTATTGAGATGATCATGTGATTTTTATCCTCTGTTTTGTTAATGTGGCATATCACATTGATTGATTCTAGATACTGATCCATCCTTACATCCCTGGAATAAATCCCACTTAATCATGGTGTATGATTCTTTTTATATATTGTTGAATTCAGTTTGCTAACGTTTTGTTGAGGATTCTTTTTTTTTTTGTAGTGTCTTTTCAGGCATAGGAAACAAAAGCAAAAATTAACAAACAGGACTTAGCTATATTTAAAAGCTTTTGCACAGCAAAGGAAACCATCAACAAAACAAAAAGACAACCTACTGATTGGGAGAAAATATTTGTAAATGATATGACTGATAAGGGGTTAATATCCAGAATATATAAACAGCTCATACAACTCAATATCAAAAGAACAAAGAACCCAATTAAAAATGGGCAGAAGGCCCGAATAGACATTTTTCCCAAGAAGACATACAGATGGGCAACAGGCACATGAAAAGATGCTTAATATCACTAATCATCAGAGAAAAACAAATCAAAACTACAATGAGAGATCACCTTACACCTGTCAGAATGCCATCATCAAGAAGACCACAAATAACAAGCGTTGGTGAGGATGTAGAGAAAAGGGAACCCTTGTACACTGTTGGTGGGAATGTAAATTGGTGCAGCCACTATGGAGAACAGTATGGAGTTTACTCAAATAACTAAAAACTGAACTACCATATGACCCAGCAATTCCACTCCTGGGTATATATCCAGAGAAAACAAAAACACTAATTCAAAAAGATACTTACACCCCAGTGTTTGTAGCAGCATTATTTACAATACAATAGCCAAGATATGGAAGCAACCTAATAGACGTCCATCAATAGATGAATGGATGAGGAAGATGTGGCGCATATATATATATATATATATATATATATATATATATATATATATACTCACACAGTGGAATACTACTCAGCCACAGAATGAAATTTTGCCATTTGCAACATGGATGAACCTGGAGGGTATTATGCTTAGCGAATTGTCATACAAAGATAAATACTGTATGTTATCACTTATATGTGGAATCTGAAAAATAACATGAATGAATATAACAAAAAGGAAACAGACTCACAGATATAGTGAACAAACTAGTGGTTATCAGTGGGGAGCGGGAAGCGGGGAGGGGAAAGTTAGGGATGGGGGTTGAGAGGTATAGACTATTATGTATAAAATAAATAAGCTACAAGGATATGCTGTACAGCCTAGGGAATATAGTCAATATTTTATAATAACTTTAAACAGAGTATAATTTATAAAAATATTAAATCAGAATATTGTACACCTGAAGCTAATATAACATTGTAAATCAACCAATATTCAATAAAAAAAGGAAAAAAGAATAGAATGGATAATTAAATTGTGTTTTAGTCAAGCATGTAATACTACATGGCAATGAGAACCAATGAATAGGTCTTATGAGTAATAAAATGAATGAATTTCAGAAATGAAATCTGGAACACAATGAATCAGACAGAAGAGGACATATCATGGGATTCTATTTCTAAAAAGTTCAGAAGCAAAACTGACCTATGGAATTAGAAGTCGGAACAGAGTTTACCTTTTTGGGAGTTAGTCACCAGGAGCAGGAAGATGGCTTTTGGACTGTTCTTGGTTTTCTATTTCCTAATCTGTGTGATGGTTGTCTGTGTTCACTTTGTGAAAATTCATTGAACTATATACACTTATGAATTGTACAGTTGACTATATGTATGTTACACTTCAATGAAATTTCCATTTAAAAATCATCTTGGAAGGCAGAAGGCCCTCTGTTATTCATAATCACAGAATACCAGAGGGAATATACCACTAAATGGAGCCTGTGGGGCTAAGAAAAGGTATCAAATAGATGAATGGAGCAGAAGAGTGAATGTGAATTTGGTGGGGCAGAAAGTGCCAGAATTGGGAAAACTAATTCAAATCTTCTCTTTCCTCCAATTTCTTAATAGACCTCCACTTTCAATATAACACAAGCAATGGAAGAGACTGTCTTTATAGTTATAAGTATTATCTGTTCAACAACCCTCTGGATAACCTTCTACCCAACATTCTGCGAAGTTTTATTATTGAACTGAAGGAAAAGGAAGGGATCTCTGGAAATTCCCAGGTGGAAGAGGAACTATATTTGAACTACATAATGCAGGGATAGCAGATGCTAAAAACAGCCAGGATACATGACTGTTTGCAGAATATTGAGACATACATTTGTATTTGAAGAAATGTATTTATAGAAACTTCTATCATGACATCTATTTCAGTCAACAGAGTGATTTTCACAAAATATTTTAATCACCAGATAATTTAAATCACTATACCTAGCTGGTGTGAATATACTCTATGAACACAATTACATTTAAAAAAATTTTGCAGAAAGAAGCTATGGGCAAATTCTTTTAGAAATATATTTTCTTTCTACAAATTAGGCATTTGCTTCTCAAAAGCAATCCAATATTTTTTTTAATCCAATATTGATAGATATTTTGACAGACTAATGAATAGACAGATCCATTTTCATGGCAGGGCAGAGACTAGTTTCAAGATAAAAGAGCAAGGCAAGGTGATAAAACATTCAAGTAAGACAAACATGTCACAGAGGTTCTCATTATGCTATCTGACCATCAAGAAAAAATGGAGAAAACACACCAGCGACATCTCAAATAAGCACCCTGCTGACCAAATGGCCTTTAAACATTCCACTGCAGAATAAATTATTTAACCCTCTGGAGTTTTGCTGTCCATCACAATGATTACTAAATAGGTATGATATCTCAGATATTGACTTCAAAGCAGTCATTTTGATTTTGCTTATATCTTAGGAAATTCCATATGAAAAAAACCTGGAGGATTGGGCAAAGAAGACTTGCCTTTATGTCCTTTGCTGCATGGAGAATCAGCCAGTCTTCTCTCTGAATATTTATGTCCTCAGTGAGGGGGATATGCTCCTGCCAACGGGACAGCATGTTCCTCAGAGCACAGAAGAGAAGGACGGCATAGCTCTGGTCTATGGAATGGTAAACCAGTGAAAAAGAACTCACAGTTATTCGGTATCAGACATTTAATCCTCACAGCAACACTCTGCGGACATCATTATCATCCTACTATAAGTCCCCTACATACAACCTTCAAGTTGCAAATTTTCAAAGATGCAAACATGTGTTTGCAATCTGTCCAATCACATAAGTTAGTTCACGTGTCTGGCATACATTGTCATACACACGTTGTCACGTGCGTGCATCCTCTACAAGTAGTTGGGCTTTTGTGTACTATACTGTATAGTACTGTATACCGTAGTACTGTATCTTTATTTCAAGCCCAGGATGTCTGGAAGCAAGCATGAAAGCATCGGTGATGTAGCTGGTACTACTGTACTTTTCAAGGTACTGTACTGCAAGATTAAAAATGTTTTCTTGGGCTTCCCTGGTGGCGCAGTGGTTGAGAGTCTGCCTGCTGATGCAGGGGACGCGGGTTCGAGCCCTGGCCTGGGAGGATCCCGCGTGCCGCGGAGCGGCTGGGCCCGTGAGCCACAACTGCTGAGCCTGCGCGTCTGGAGCCTGTGCTCCGCGGCGAGAGAGGCCGCGGCGGTGAGAGGCCCGCGCATCGCGATGAGGGGTGGCCCCCGCTTGCCACAACTGGAGAAAGCCCTCACACAGAAACGAAGACCCAACACAGCCAAAATCAATCAATCAATCAATCAATCAAACATACGCATCTGATTCAAGATCCTCATTAAAAAAAAAAAAAAAAAAAAAAAGATTGTATGGAAATTTAAAAAAAAAAAAAAAATGTTTTCTTTATTTTTTGTTTGTTTTTTATGTATTATTTGTGTGAAAAGTATTATAATCCTATTACAGTACAGTAGTACTATATAGCCGACTGTGTTAATTGGGTACCTAGGCTAACTTTGTTGGACTTAATGAACATATTGGACTTACGGACGTGCTCTTGGAACGGAAGTCATTTGTATGTAAGGGACTTACTGTGTTTGACAATTTTAAGAAGAGACGCTTAAAAGCAAACACTTTGTGCGAATTTACATGGCTACTAAATGCCAGACCTTAGAGGAACATGGTCCCGTTACTTGCACTGTGCTCAGGCCATCATCCTGTCTCTGTGTTAAATAGACTTCTAAACTCACCAGCTGAACACAGCTCGGTATCTTCCAAATGATATTTACAATGTTGCTACTTAATTCAAGTACCTGAAGCCATTCTTTGAAGGTAGACCTACTACGGTGTGGTGGGGAGGTTCCTGAATTCTGAGTCAGTTCATCAGGCCTCTAGACCTGCCTCTAGCTGGATGGCTCTGAGGAGTCACAAATCTCTCGAAATCTCAGCTTTTCCCATTTGTGAAATGAGATGATTGGATTCCACGCAAGGTTTTAGATGTTGGTTAATGAGTTACATGGAGCTGACTCAGAGATCACCACGGGGTAGTATTATGTGGCTGACTGAATGTGTAGTCTGAATTCTTCATTCTCCTGGAATAGAATCCTTTATTTACACCTTTACACTGGTCTCAGGGTCATTAGGGCATTCTTACCTGCATTTTGAGTCTGGGCTTGGACATGTGAATTGGTTTGGCCAATGAGATATTAGCAGACATGATGTTCTAAGAGGCTTGAAGTGTTCCCGGGGACAGAGTCTGCCCTCAGGCTTCATGATCTATCACAAGTATAGTTTCGCCCTGGTATTTCATGTGCCTTTAACTCCTGATCCACAGGAGACACATGGAAGGGCAGATCTGAGCGTGACTGACAGCCTGGAGCCCCCCCAGATGTCAGTCCGAAGGAGAGCTGCCCAGATAAGCCCAGCCTAGATCAGCAGAATCTCATGAGAACAAATGCTTGTTGGTGTAAGCTACTGAGATTGCGGGGTTTATGCAGCAAACTGTCTGAGAACAAGCATTCGGGGAAGACATTGCTGGAGGGGCTCCAAAACCTTCTCTGTTGTGTCAGCTCTGTTTAAATACTGGGCAACCTCATGACGTTTATTTGAAGAACAGGTTCCCCACCTAACAGTTTAGAAAATGTTGAAGTAGCTGATAATTTACATCCCTTTGAGAAATAAAATTTTATGATTCAAAGGCTAATTTTTAAAATAAATATAACAAAATAACTATTAGAAAATGCAGGCTGTGAGACCAGCTACTCTTAACTCCATAAATGAGCCCATCAGGAAACGAACACGCACCAGAATATTCCCACATAATCAGTATTGATTGCACTGCGGTGATACTACATTTCAGCATCTACCAAGATATAGCATTTTTTGTGTGTTTTAACGAACAAAAATTATGGCATAGAAGATAACAGCCTGAATATTGATGGTAATTGAAATAATGCATTTCCTTTTCGGAAAGCTGGCATTATATTCCTAATTATTTCCTCACCTCAGTCAGGAGAGGGTTACTAGATTGCTATTGTTGTTTTTCACTTTGTGCATCAGCTGTTGACACTAAGTGGCTTGGGGGTGTTCAGAATCAGGGCCACGTCCTGCCTGCATCTCCAACGGTGCAATAGTCCCTTCCGCGCAGATGGTCTTTCATGGTCAGATGTAAAGAACCAGGAGTTAGGCCCTGCTGCTGCCCCATAACTATTTGTTGATGCCAGTCATCACTGGATCTCCCCTCACCTGTGTCCTTACCTGGAAGTGAGGCACCTGAGCCAGAATACATTCCCTTAACGTGCCTATCAGCTCCCACTCCCTTAAGTGTTTGTGACGATGACATTAGAAATGATGTCAGAGAGAGTGATATCAGACTGACCAAAGACTGATATAAAAAGTCAGGGAAAGAAGAAACCCCCCCAAAAGTGGTGTTGGCCAAGTAGAGTGAGGGTCAAGGAGAAAGGTAATGCCTGACCCACCTGAAACTCACACTGTAACATCTCTATGTTCTCCAGGGCCAGGACATTTCTGCAGGAAAGTTCTAGTAAACCGAGACCACTCTCTCAAAGTTGACAACCATTGCCTTAATCCCAGGTAGACTTGCTCCCTGGGCACATCTGGCCTTCATGCACACACAATGCATTATGTGCTCCATGACAGAGGTCAGGAACCGATGGCCCACACACCTGTTGTATTTGGCTTGTATGGTGTTTAAAAATACGGATTTATTGCTAACATTTAAAAACCAGGAACTTTCCCTAAAAAAATGCAGATTTCTGGTTTCTATGAAAAGCTAAAAGATGTGACAACTGCTGGGTGTGTATTCCAATGCAGCGCCAACTGGCCAGAGGTGAGAAAGAGCTGCCCCCTTTGGTGGGGCCTCTGGTTCCTGGTTATCAACAGCTTTACTGTTTGTCTTCCACTCATTCTGGGCACCTGTCTGGTCCCCATTTGTGAGCTCTGAGAGAGACCCAAAGGAAGACAAGGCGTCCGTCCTGCAAGCTTCCTAAGATCATGCCTGGAACACGAAATCAGTGATGCACAAATTGTGCTGGCAATAAACATCTTACATCTCCAAAGGAGCCTACATATATCGCATAAGAAATACTCATAAATATCAAGTTCTCCAGTAAAAAACCACTAAAATAAAGGTGCACTTCTCAAATCTAAAAAGATTTTGCTAAACTGACTCATTCTGCTTTTGCCTACAATCCTATCGTTATTGCATGGAGATCCCAGATCCCCCAAAGGCCACTGTAATGTAATAAATATAATGGAAATTTTCTGAGATTGTGTCAGTAGTGACCAGGAATAAGTTTCAGTTTCCTACTTGGCTCTATTCCTGACTTTGTCACTAGGAATTGAGGAAAATATGACTTCCGGCAAGGAGAAGTTTTAGCTGTTTCAGACTCACCCGTAGGGCTTTAAAACACAGACTGCTGAGCCCTACCCCCAGAGCTTCTGATTCAGGAGGTCTGGAGTGGAAACTGGGAATTTGCATTCCTAACAAATTCTCGGGTGACGCTGAGGCTGCAGGCCCCAGAAGGATGCTTTGAGAAACAGTGTAACAGGATGACCTTGGGCAAGTAACTGCCTATCTGGCTTCAGCTTCCTCAGCTGTAAAACAAGGGTGGGGTTTAATCCCCTCTGAAGTTGTTTGTTTGTTTTTTTTTCCATCAAAGAACAATGAAGAATTAGCCTAAAATCCGTTTTATTTCCTTGCATCATAAACTCAGTGCAATTGTGGTTTCTTTCCTTGTAGGCATTTGATGAGTTTAACATTCACCTGAGGTTTGAATGGCAAAAAGGCTCTTTATTGGGAAAATATATTGTTGTTTTCTTAGCATTTCTACAAAATATTCCTCTTGAGAAAAAGCATCCTTATTCTCTCTTCCTTTGTGCTCCTTTAGAAAGTGGAGGAGGATGGGAAAGTTCCAGAGCTACACACATTTCAAAAGATTGAAAAAATTTATTTCTGATAATAGTAATTTTCTTTATCTTTGGCCTCAATTTATGAGTCCAAAAATAAATCAAATCATATAATTAAAAACAAAAAGAGGCATTCACTGCGTCCTAATTAATGGACTTCATTTTTTTTTTAGCACAAGGATTCCACATTTTAAAAGATGGTTCTGAATGAGCTTTAGTGATTGATGGTTTACTATAATCTTTCCTGTGCTAACTAACTAAGGAGGTCACAGACCATTACTGAAATGTCAATACAATCTGATCCTGTCAAATAAATTTCACTGGACTCATTTTCTACCTGCAGAATCACCAGTCAGAGACTGATCAGTAATTTAGTAGGGGTTCACCTTCCTCAGAAATAATTTCCTAATAACCATAAATATAATCTAGCCTCTAGGCATCAAAATCCAAATGCCATTTCATTGATGTTAACACTGCTGTGGGATTTGCTCACTGAAGAGAGCTTTTAACTTCCCCTTACATTTCCCTTCGTGGAGAAAACAAAAAAAACATATGTGTATGTATGTGTGTGTATATATGTATGTATATTACATGCATGTACACATGTATTCCAAATCACTGAATAATTATATAAGTATGTACAAATATCTACATATACTTTTACTAGGATACAGCATACATTCTGTGCACTAATCTTAAGTAATAGCCTGATGATATTTCACACACGTAAACACTAGAGTACCCACCACCAGATCCAGATCCAGAACATTTCCATAACCTCATGTCCAAGTCAATACCCAAGGTGATATCCACCACGCCCCACTCCTCCACCCAGGTAACCACTATTCTAACGTCTCTCACTATCAACCAGTTTTGTTTTTTTTTTTTTTCCACACACACACACTGTATTTTATTTTTACAAGAGATAAATAGACTGACACCAAGCATTGTACATGGATGACCACAACAAAAGCAACAATGATTGCAATTACCAAACATGAAACACACTCATACTATGTCATAATATTGACATTCAGTCCAGTAATCCTCCACTGTAACAGCTCCTTTACTTTGCAGTGAAAATTGATTTGTATATTCTTTGCCTCTGAGTCCTTGTGGGATTTTTTTTTTTTTTAATTCAGACAGAAAGTCACAAAAATTATACTCATCCTCATCAGTTCACTCAGTCCCATGTAATTAATTTTTTTTTTCATCTTGATCTTTTGTTAGCACTTTTATGAGTTCATCAGTTTTTCATTAGAGTTCTGAAAATGCTTATTCATTCAGTTCAGCAGTACAGTCAGTTACCAGAAACCTGTACTTGTCAGAGTCTTTTCCATGAATTTCTTGAAGATGAAACCCTTTTATAGGAACATACTTGCAAAATCATCAGAGTACACCCAGAACTGTCTGTAAATGACAGAAGACTTAAAAATGACCATGGTTAAAGATTTAATGAAAGTTCATAATAATGCAGTTGACAAGAAAATTAGTTATTTCTGAGATATACATTTTAAAGTAATAACTAGGATTATTACTTATAACCTTATACCAGAACATATAAGATTTTTAGAAGTTTCCTGTAATGTCTGAAACATTTATATTAACATATTTCCATACATATTTCCATACAAATACAAATATAAGATTTTTAGAAATTTCATGTAATGTCTGAAACATTTATATTAACATATTTCCATACATATCTCCATACAAATACAAATATAACATTTTTAGAAATTTCATGTAATGTCTGAAACATTTATATTAACATATTTCCATACAAATAACCCAATGAAAGTTTAGTATTAGTTGTTTTGTTTGTTTTTTTATACTGCAGGTTCTTATTAGGCATCAGTTTTATACACATCAGTGTATACATGTCAATCCCAATCGCCCAATTCAGCACACCACCATCCCCACCTCACCGCAGTTTTCCCCCCTTGGTGTCCATATGTCCATTCTCTACATCTGTGTCTCAACTTCTGCCCTGCAAACTGGCTCATCTGTACCATTTTTCTAGGTTCCACATACATGCATTAATATACGATATTTGTTTTTCTCTTTCTGACTTACTTCACTCTGTATGACAGTCTCTAGATCCATCCACGTCTCAACAAATGACTCAATTTCGTTCCTTTTTATGGCTGAGTAATATTCCATTGTATATATGTACCACAACTTCTTTATCCATTCGTCTGTTGATGGGCATTTAGGTTGCTTCCATGACCTGGCTATTGTAAATAGTGCTGCAATGAACATTCGGGTGCATGTGTCCTTTTGAATTATGGTTTTCTCTGGGTATATGCCCAGTAGTGGGATTGCTGGGTCATATGGTAATTCTATTTTTAGTTTTTTAAGGAACCTCCATATTGTTCTCCATAGTGGCTGTATCAATTTACATTCCCACCAACAGTGCAAGAGGGTTCCCTTTTCTCCACACCCTCTCCAGCATTTGTTGTTTGTAGATTTTCTGATGATGCCCATTCTAACAGGAGTGAGGTGATACCTCATTGTAGTTTTGATTTGCATTTCTCTAATAATTAGTGATGTTGAGCATCTTTTCATGTGCTTCGTGGCCGTCTGTATGTCTTCTTTGGAGAAATGTCTATTTAGGTCTTCTGCCCATTTTTGGATTGGGGTGTTTGTTTCTTTGATATTGAGCTGAATGAGCTGTTTATATATTTTGGAGATTAATCCTTTGTCCGTTGATTCATTTGCAAATATTTTCTCCCATTCTGAGGGTTGTCTTTTCGTCTTGTTTATGGTTTCCTTTGCTGTGCAAAAGCTTTGAAGTTTCATTAGGTCCCACTTGTTTATTTTTGTTTTTATTTCCATTACTCTAGGAGGTGGATCGAAAAAGATCTTGCTGTGATTTATGTCAAAGAGTGTTCTTCCTATGTTTTCCTCTAAGAGTTTTATAGTGTCCAGTCTTATATTTAGGTCTCTAATCCATTTTGAGTTTATTTTTGTGTATGGTGTTAGGGAGTATTCTAATTTCATTCTTTTACATGTGGCTGTCCAGTTTTCCCAGCACCACTTATTGAAGAGACTGTCTTTTCTCCATTGTATATCTTTGCCTCCTTTGTCATAGATTAGTTGACCATAGGTGCGTGGGTTAATCTCTGGGCTTTCTATCTTGTTCCATTGATCTATGTTTCTGTTTTTGTGCCAGTACCATATTGTCTTGATTACTGTAGCTTTGTAGTATAGTCTGAAGTCAGGGAGTCTGATTCCTCCAGCTCCATTTTTTTGCCTCAAGACTGCTTTGGCTATTCGGGGTCTTTTGTGTCTCTGTACAAATTTTAAGATGATTTGTTCTAGCTCCGTAAAAAATGCCATTGGTAATTTGATAGGGATTGCATTGAATCTGTAGATTGCTTTGGGTAGTATACTCATTTTCACAATGTTGATTCTTCCAATCCAAGAACATGGTATATCTCTCCATCTATTTGTATCATCTTTAATTTCTTTCATCAGTGTCTTATAGTTTTCTGCATACAGGTCTTTTGTCTCCCTAGGTAGGTTTATTCCTAGGTATTTTATTTTTTATTTATTTATTTATTTTTTTGTTGCAATGGTAAATGGGAGTGTTTCCATAATTTCTCTTTCAGATTTTTCATCATTAGTGTATAGGAATGCAAGAGATTTCTGTGCATTAATTTTGTAACCTGCAACTTTACCATATTCATTAATTAGCTCTAGCAGTTTTCTGGTGGCAGTTTTAGGATTCTCTATGTATAGTATCATGTCATCCGCAAACAGTGACAGTTTTACTTCTTCTTTTCCAATTTGTATTCCTTTTATTTCTTTTTCTTCTCTGATTGCCGTGGCTAGGACTTCCAGAACTATGTTGAATAATAGTGGTGAGAGTGGACATCCTTGTCTCGTTCCTGATCTTAGAGGAAATGCTTTCAGTTTTTCACCATTGAGAATGATGTTTGCTGTGGGTTTGTCATATATGGCCTTTATTATGTTGAGGTAGGTTCCCTCTATGCCCACTTTCTGGAGAGTTTTTATCAGAAATGGGTGTTGAATTTTGTCAAAAGCTTTTTCTGCATCTATTGAGATGATCATATGGTTTTTCTTCTTCAATTTGTTAATATGGTGTATCACATTGATTGATTTGCGTATATTGAAGAATCCTTGCATCCCTGGGATAAATCCCACTTGATCGTGGTGTATGATCCTTTTACTGTGTTGTTGGATTCTGTTTGCTAGTATTTTGTTGAGGATTTTTGCATCTATATTCATCAGTGATATTGGTCTGTAATTTTCTTTTTTTGTAGTGTCTTTGTCTGGTTTTGGTATCAGGGTGATGGTGGCCTCATAGAATGAGTTTGGGAGTGTTCCTTCTTCTGCAATTTTTTGGAAGAGTTTGAGAAGGATGGGTGTTAGCTCTTCTCTAAATGTTTGATAGAATTCACCTGTGAAGCCATCTGGTCCTGGACTTTTGTTTGTTGGAAGATTTTTAATCACAGTTTCAATTTCATTACTTGTGATTGGTGTGTTGATATTTTCTGTTTCTTCCTTATTCAGTCTTGGAAGTTTATACCTTTCTAAGAATTTGTCCATTTCTTCCAGGTTGTCCATTTTATTGGCATAAAGTTGCTTGTAGTAGTCTCTTAGGATGTTTTGTATTTCTGCGGTGTCTGTTGTAACTTCTCCTTTTTCGTTTCTGATTTTATTGATTTGAGTCCTCTCCCTCTTTTTCTTGATGAGTCTGGCTAATGGCTTATCAATTTTGTTTATCTTCTCAAAGAACCAACTTTTAGTTTTATTGATCTTTGCTATTGTTTTCTTTGTTTCTATTTCATTTATTTCTGCTCTGATCTTTATGATTTCTTTCCTTCTGCTAACTTTGGGTTTTGTTTGTTCTTCTTTCTCTAGTTTCTTTAGGTGTAAGGTTAGATTGTTTACTTGAGATTTTTCTTGTTTCTTTAGGTAGGCTTGTATAGCTATAAACTTCCCTCTTAGAAACGCTTTTGCTGCATCCCATAGGTTTTGGGTCGTCGTGTTTTCATTGTCATTTGTCTCTAGGTATTTTTTTATTTCCTGTTTGATTTCTTCAGTGATCTCTTGGTTATTTAGTAACGTATTGTTTAGCCTCCATGTGTTTGTCTTTTTTACGTTTTTTTCCCTGTAATTCATTTCTAATCTCATAGCGTTGTGGTCAGAAAAAATGCTTGATATGATTTCAATTTTCTTAAATTTACTGAGGCTTGATTTGTGACCCAAGATGTGATCTATCCTGGAGAATGTTCCGTGTGCACTTGAGAAGAACGTGTAATCTGCCGTTTTTGGATGGAATGTCCTATATATATCAATTAAATCTATCTGGTCTATTGTGTCATTTAAAGCTTGTGTTTCCTTATTTATTTTCATTTTGGATGATCTGTCCATTGGTGTAAGTGAGGTGTTAAAGTCCCCCACTATTATTGTGTTACTGTCGATTTCCTCTTTTATAGCTGTTAGCAGTTGCCTTATGTATTGAGGTGCTCCTATGTTGGGTGCATATATATTTATAATTGTTATATCTTCTTCTTGGATTGATCCCTGGATCATTATGTAGTGTCCTTCCTTGTCTCTTGTAACATTCTTTATTTTAAAGTCTATTTTATCTGATATGAGTATAGCTACTCCAGCTTTCTTTTGATTTCCATTTGCATGGAATATCTTTTTCCATCCCCTCACTTTCAGTCTGTATGTGTCCCTAGGTCTGAAGTGGGTCTCTTGTAGACAGCATATATATGGGTCTTGTTTTTGTATCCATTCAGCCAGTCTATGTCTTTTGGTTGGGGCATTTAATCCATTCACATTTAAGGTAATTATCGATATGTATGTTCCTATGACCATTTTCTTAATTGTTTTGGGTTTGTTTTTGTAGGTCCTTTTCTTCTCTTGTGTTTCCCACTTAGAGAAGTTCCTTTAGCATTTGTTGTAGAGCTGGTTTGGTGGTGCTGAATTCTCTTAGCTTTTGCTTGTCTGTAAAGCTTTTGATTTCTCCATCGAATCTGAATGAGATCCTTGCCGGGTAGAGTAATCTTGGTTGTAGGTTCTTCCCTTTCATCACTTTAAGTATATCATGCCACTCCCTTCTGGCTTGCAGAGTTTCTGCTGAGAAATCAGCTGTTAACCTTATGGGAGTTCCCTTGTATGTTATTTGTCGTTTTTCCCTTGCTGCTTTCAGTAATTTTTCTTTGTCTTTAATTTTTGCCATTTTGATTACTATGTGTCTCAGCGTGTTTCTCCTTGGGTTTATTCTGTATGGGACTCTCTGCGCTTCCTGGACTTGGGTGGCTATTTCCTTTCCCATGTTAGGGAAGTTTTCGACTATAATCTCTTCAAATATTTTCTCTGGTCCTTTCTCTCTCTCTTCTCCTTCTGGGACCCCTATAATGCGAATGTTGTTGCGTTTAATGTTGTCCCAGAGGTCTCTTAGGCTGTCTTCATTTCTTTTCATTCTTTTTTCTTTAGTCTGTTCTGCAGCAGTGAATTCCACCATTCTGTCTTCCAGGTCACTTATCCGTTCTTCTGCCTCAGTTATTCTGCTATTGATTCCTTCTAGTGTAGTTTTCATTTCAGTTATTGTATTGGTCATCTCTGTTTGTTTGTTCTTTAATTCTTCTAGGTCTTTGTTAATCATTTCTTGCATCTTCTCAATCTTTGCCTCCATTCTTATTCCGAGGTCCTGGATCATCTTCACTATCATTATTCTGAATTCTTTTTCTGGAAGGTTGCCTATCTCCACTTCATTGAGTTGTTTTTCTGGGGTTTTTTCTTGTTCCTTCATCTGGTACATAGCCCTCTGCCTTTTCATCTTCTCTGTCTTTCTGTAACTGTGGTTTTTGGACCACAGGCTGCAGGATTGTAGTTTTTCTTGCTTCTGTTGTCTGCCCTCTGGTGGTTGAGGCTATCTAAGAGGCTTGATGGGAGGCTCTGGTGGTGGGTAGAGCTGACTGTTGCTGTGGCGGTCAGAGCTCAGTAAAACCTTAATCCACTTGACTGTTGATGGGTGGGGCTGGGTTCCCTCCCTGTTGCTGTGGCGGTCAGAGCTCAGTAAAACCTTAATCCACTTGACTGTTGATGGGTGGGGCTGGGTTCCCTCCCTGTTGGTTGTTTTGCCTGAGGCAACCCAACACTGGAGCCTACCCGTGCCCTTTGGTGGGGTTAATGGCAGACTCTGGGAGGGCTCATGCCAAGGAGAACTTCCCAGGACCTCTGCTGCCAGTGTCCTTATCCCCACGGTGAAACAGAGCCACCACTTGCCTCGGCAGGAGACCCCCCAACACCAGCAGGTACGTCTGGTTCAGTCTCCCCCAGGGTCACTGCTCCTTCCCCTGGGTCCCGATGCACACATTACTTTGTGTGTGCCCTCCAAGAGTGGGGTCTCTGTTTCCCCCAGTCCTGTCACAGTCCTGCAATCAATTCCCACTAGACTTCAAAGTCTGATTCTCTAGGAATTCCTCCTCCCTTTGCCGGACCCCCAGGTTGGGAAGCCTGACGTGGGGCTCAGAACCTTCACTCCAGTGGGTGGACTTCTGTGGTATAAGTGTTCGCCAGTCTGTGAGTCACCCACCCAGCAGTTATGGGATTTGATTTCACTCTGATTGCGCCCCTCCTACCGTCTCACTGTGGCTTCTCCTCTGTCCTTGGACGTGGGGTGTCCTCCTTGGTGAAGTCCAGGGTCTTCCTGTCAATGATTGTCCAGCAGCCAGTTGTGATTCTGGAGCTCTCACAAGAGGGAGTGAGAGCACGTCCTTCTACTCCGCCATCTTGGTTAATCTCCTATCAACCAGTTTTGCCTGTTCTTTAAATTCACAGAAATGGCATCAGACAGCGTGGATTCTTCTGTGCAGGTTCCTCTCACTCAGCCTACGGTCTGTGAGACTGAGCCATGTTGTTGCGTGTATCAGACAACGTGGTCCCGTAACCATGCTGTATTGATGGATCACAATTTCTCTGTCCGTTCTTTTTTTTTTTTTTTAATTAATTAATTAATTAATTTATTTATTATTTATTTATGGCTGTGTTGGGTCTTCGTTTCTGTGCGAGGGCTTTCTGCAGTTGCGGCAAGCGGGGGCCACTCTTCATCGCGGTGCGCAGGCCTCTAACTGTCGCGGCCTCTCTTGTTGCGGAGCACAGGCTCCAGACGCGCAGGCTCAGTAGTTGTGGCTCACGGGCCTAGTTGCTCCGCGGCATGTGGGATCCTCCCAGACCAGGGCTCAAACCCGTGTCCCCTGCATTGGCAGGCAGATTCCCAACCACTGCGCCACCAGGGAAGCCCTTCTCTGTCCATTCTTACGCTGACGAGCACCGTGGTTGTTTCCAGTCTCAGGCTGGTCGGAGTGTTCCTGTGTTCATCACCTGGGCACCTTTAAGGCTCTCCGTTTTCCCCCGACAGGACTCTAGTAAAATGACTTGTTCGGAGGCCCTTCCAGCTTCTATCAGCCTGCGCGTGGCTCCGACATGACGTTTGTTTACACCTACACGTAATCAAGGTTTGGAGGGAAAACTGGAAAGGAGAGTGGGGTTGACTGTGAGAAAACCACCGATATGTCCCCACTGGATCCCCCCAGAGCTACTCTAGCTGGGGACTCTCCGGAGCAGTTTCGTGATGTGACAATCTGAGAGTCACAAGGGACATCAAAACACTGAGCATCTTCAGGCAGGTAGAACGTTATATTCACAACAAAGACCCAGAGAAGTTCAGTGACTTTTTCAAAGTCACACAGCTAGGGAGGAACCTTCGTAGTGACTTTAGAGCCTTGTAGAGTTGTGATTACACGCCAAGTCCTTGTGTCATTCAGGTCACCCTGTACTAAGGTGCCTGAAAAGGGAGTGAGCGTGAGGGAGAGAGTTACCAGTGAGAACAAGTTAAATATTAATTGGGTAATTCGGGCAGCTCATTTTTGCAGTGACTGCTCGTCACTATGGTGGACATAGTTGATGACTCCTTACTCCTGGTGACATTTCGGCAGGAGAGCATTAGCCAGGTCCTAATCACTGATGGAGAACACAGAGCCTTTTCGTGGGTAAAGCCATCAAAGGAATTGTCCTGGACATTGAAAGAAGCAGTCAACTCCCTTCCGTGTCAGACTTCTCCCTTCCTATCCACGCTGTAGAGCAAATACAGTGAATCAGAGAGCAGTCTTTGCAGGGGGAAAGGGCTGCTAAACTAGCTGGTGTTGAAGAGGGCCCAAGACTCACGTGTTTACATAATCAGCTCATTAAAGCACCACCACCCTCCCAATTAAAGCCATTCCTTCCTTCCAGGAACCCCAGCTGCCTATTACCCTTATATGAGTTATCTTCCCCTCCTGAGACAGGCTGGGACCTGGGACCTGGGACCCTTTGCTGCAGGGCTTGCACCTGGACAAATGTCTCCTCCAGCAACAAAATACAAAGAAACCATAAGGGACTAAAAATAACTGTGTGCATGTCCAGTTGGGGCAAATTATGCACAACAAGATACAAAAAGACCAAAAACCCAACTGCCACTTCTGAAGAGCTGGGAGCAAAAGCAGGGCACTGTGCATGACCCCTGCACTCAGCACCACCAAAGGGCTGGGCAGACCACCTAAGCCACCCCTCCGACCTGACCCCCGGACACACCCCTACCCTCACCCCATATAAGGAACCAGCTCCCCCCCCCCCGCCCCGCATCAGGGAGTGAGTGAGCAAAGGAACCTGTTACTTGTTTTCGCTCCCCCCCTGTGCATCAGGGGTCCCAATAAAGCCTTGCCTGAATCTCTTGTCTGGCCTCTGATCAGTTTCTATTGATTGGGGAAGACCAAGAACCCTGGTCGGTATCACTCCTGCTGGGTCCTTAATACTCATATTCATCTTCATAAACAAATTCACAGTGTGATTTACTTCTCCCACCTGCCAGGACGCAGTTGTGGGTGCTGAGTAGGAATTAGGAAGGGCTGTTGTTTGGTCTTACTGGGAATAAGAATTCAGTACTTATTGAGTTAATCCCTCTTGCCTTCCTGTTGATAGTTTCTCATGCCAGTTTCCACAATAGAGCCTAGAAATAAACCAAGTCAGAAAGAAAATAGAAGGACAAGCAGAAATGAACTCAGCTTGTTGCAATTCTTTAATGAAGTCACAGATCCTTCCTCTCGATTTTCACAGAATAAATTCAGCAAATGTTTACTGGACACCTATTAGGTTCCATGGGTACAAAGATAAGCCACAGTCTCTGTCATCAAGAAAGTTTCTATTCAGAAGGATAATTGGGACCAATGCAGCTTTACTTTCTTTATTCATTCATTTAATAATAGATGTTGAGTTTCTACACTCTTCCAAACACTGTGCTAGGTTCTTAGCTGCATATATAAATAGTCTTGGCCTCATGGTCTAGAACAGCAATAACATAAGGTAGAATAATAGAATAACAGCAGTCGCACAAACTTATTCTACAAATACTAGCCCTACTCTGTATTGGATACATGGGATACAATGACAAACAAAACACACGAGAATGAAGCTTCTTATGTTTTCCTGGGGGAGAAAACAAATAAAAAAAGAATATTGTAGATTTAGGTAAGTGTTATAAAATAAAGCACTAACAATATTACTGACAATGAACACATAATAATCATCAAAAACAACATAAGTAACAAAATTGCTGCATGACCAACTGCGTGCCTTTAACATCTATTTTTAAAATTTAGTCTTCAAAATAAACACTATGAGCTAGTCATTATACTCAATTTTCAGAGGACAACAATGAGATTCAGAGAGGTGAAGAGCTTTCCCAAGGTCACACAGCACTGCAGCAGCAGAGCCAGAGATTTGAACACCGGTCCCTCTGCCTCCAAAGTCAGAACTCTTAACCTCAACACTGTAAAAGTGCTTTGACAATTCAGTGGAGGAAATGAGGGGTTAGATGAGGGGAAGGAAAAATAACACCTGGTTGGAGATAGGTTTGGAAGATGTTTCCTAGAGGAGAAGCACTTGGCGACAAGCCTTGATGGACGCCTATGAGACAGGCAGTTTGGACGAAGTTCACTTAGCAGAACAAAGTGTTTCCATTCTTACTGATTAGCAAGAACTGAATGATTAATTTATAGGTTTTATTGTTTAGTCTTCATTAAACTTGAACTTCTTTATATACATCCTCATCCACTGTCCTACTTTCAGGTACAAATGCAAAGAAGGGAAATGTGAGACAGACACTGATTGAAGCTCTCTGTCTGGGTCAGAAACAGGCAGTGGGGAGAGGCTTGTTCCAGGAAGTCAACGAGGGACCCAGACTTCTTCCATCTCATCAAAGTCCTGAGGCATTTAAAAGCCATATTCATAATTGACTGGTTCCCAAAACAAGCCCAAGTGAATAAACTGGCCAATTAAAAAAAAATTCTTGCTCAGGTAAGACAAATTCCAGAGACATTCAACACCTAAGAAGGGCTTACAAAGTGAGCTTGCCAATCCCATAAGTTTGTTTTCGAAATCTGTGAGTCTGTTTCTGTTTAGTAAATAAGTTTATTTGTATCATCTTTTTAGATTCCACCTATAAGTGATGCCCTATGATATTTGTCTTTCTCTGTCTGACTTACTTCACTTAGTATGATAATCTCTGGGTCCATCCATGTTGCTGCAAATGGCATTATTTCATTCTTTTTTATGGCTGAGTAATATTCCATTGTATATATGTACCACATCTTCTTTATCCATTCATCTGCCAGTGGACATTCGGGATTAACATATACACACTACTGTATATAAAATAGGTAACCCATAAGGACCTAGTGTATAGCACAGGGAACTCTACTCAAAACTCTGTAAATACCTATATGGGAAAAGAATCTGAAAAAGAATGGATAGATGTGTACGTATAACTGAATCACTTTGCTGGACACCTGAAACTAACACAACATTGTAAATCAACTCTACTCCAATAAAAAATAAAAATTTAAAAAACAAAGTGAGCTTGCTGACTCCAGGTTGTTCCCGTCTGTGAAAAAGGCACATGTACTAGTGGCCTTTGACGGTTACCAATACGTCCATTCAGTCTATGAAGACATCAGTTCCTTGGAATTCTTTATCTCCTTGTTTATCTGAATCTTCAAGAAAGCACTGATCACCAGAGGAGGAACCATGAGGCACGGAGGGGTAGGCAGCTCCCACTGACCTAACCCCCTGACGGGCTGCACCCCTGTAATGCAACCCAGAGCCGGCGTCGTGCTGAGACCTTCTCTACGGAACCCAGATACTGCTATTCAGGCTTTGCACCCTTGACTGCTCCGCGCCGGCGGCCACGGCTCGCCCAGGGCCTCAGAGTTACCCATCACAGACGACAGAAGTGAGCTCCCTGGGAGATCACAGCGAAAAGGGAAATGTGATCGGCCACGTGGCGCCTCACAGAGTGGAGAGAAAACACGAGACGGGCTGGAAGCAAGACAGGAAATAAAGCGCTACAGGGCTGCCTCAGGCGGGGGCTGCCTTGCAAGCAACCAATTACTCATCCTCAGGTACCTCTACTCAACGTGATAAGTACTAGAACAACAGCACTAGTTTCCTCTTTTTTAACATGGATCATCATAGCGTGCTTATTTATTTATTTATTTAGGTTACCATCTTTATTGCAGTATAATTGCTTGACAATGGTGTGTTAGTTTCTGCTGTATAACAAAGTGAATCAGCTATACGTATACATACATCCCCATATCCCCTCCCTCTTGTGTCTCCCTCCCACCCTCCCTATCCCACCCCTCTAGGTGGTCACAAAGCACCGAGCTGATCTCCCCGTGCTACATGGCTGCTTCCCACTAGCTACCTATTTTACATTTGGTAGTGTATATATGTCCATGCCACTCTCTCACTTCGTTCCAGCTTACCCTTCCCCCTCCCCGTGTCCTCAAGTCCATTCTCTAGAAGACACAGCACTAGTTTCTTAATGACCGGGCAGATACGCAAGAAACAGCCCCTTGCCCACGGCCCGTGGGTGCTCTACAGTATGCATTGCAGGAGCATTAAACTTAGGTTTGGGAACGAGGCTTTCCTCTCTCCTAAACCTACGTCTCAAATGCTGACTCCACTTCTGAGACCTGACCTGGCCCCCTAGGAGAATGTGGCCCAATGAATGTGCCACGTGTACCAATCACATCAGCCACTCCACTTACTGTGAAAAGTAGTCAGTACTGGAATAGAGAATCTCTCTCTGTCTCTCCAGAGTGGCGAAGGGTTACAAGCATCCTAAGAACTGTAGCATTCACAATCTTCCCAGTTCAGGGAACAGCCATCAGCATTGTTAAAATGCCACTGTATGGCATCAACGTTACCCCCCGAAGACAAAGGACACGTGGAGAAAGATCAGTTAACATTTGAAGCTCATCTCAAGGGAATACATTTGCACCCAGTTTATATAAATCACAGAAACCTCTTCTTCCACATGTGTGGTCTCAGGGACTGACGGTAGTGTGAGGGGAGAGGGGACATCTGATGTCTATCTTTTCCAAAATCACGTATCTTGTATGACACACAAATATAATGTGCCTTCAGTAATCTCTGAACATCTTGTTAGAACCAAGATCAGTAATTCTTTTTAACGATCCCAATATGCCTCACTTTCACATCCCAGGGGATCACTGTGAGTTCCGATTAGGCACTCTAAAAGGCTAGAAGTGAAAAGAATATGGGGAATTAGGAAGGATAACCTTTAAAGCTATTTAGATAGATGCACAGGAAAAAAACAAGAAAGAAACAAAGTCTCAATGCTGAAGCCTGGATAATTCTAAGGTAACATCAAATCCCTGGCAGTTAACTGGAGAAAGAAATCTAGTTTTTCGATTTGCCTACCTAGTTTGCTTAATTCTTTTACATTAAGTTTCTATAACTTGAATGTTTATTAATAGTTTTCAGTGAATAATGGGACTAGTGGTGAGCAGTGGGGCTTATACTTGGGGTGTTCAAACATGGTGACCTCAATCTTCTTCTCCTGCATCCCTGAAACACCACACATGCAGCCCTAGGAAGCCAGTCCTCAGAATCCACATTACAGCACCACCATGGCTTGGTGGCGCATGATACAATAATTCATGTCCTGATAACCTCTAAGCATCAAAATTATACACGCCCCTCACAGCAAACATAGGGAAGATGAATAATTCTTACTCTACTTAAAATGCTCAAAACCCCAAAAGAAAACTATTAAAAAAAAAAGGAGAATGTCATCAGAACTATTTATCAGAGTGTCCTCCAAAGCATCAGCCAGAATAAAAGCGCTGTCCTAGAAGGTAAAAGTGAGAGGAATACAGAACAGATGAGGAAGTTGAGGGAGGCATCACCCTTCTCTGTTCCTTTTATTAGGCTGCTCACCTCAGTACCGTTGATGAACTCCTCTTGCGAGCCTCTAAAGAAGAGAGTAGGTATGATATCATAGGATATCATATGATGTTGCTTATATGCAGAATCTAAAAAAAAAAAATGATACAAATGAACTTATTTACAAAACAGAAACAGACTCACAGACTTAGAGAACACACTTATGGTCACCAGGGGGGAAGGATGGGGGGAGGGATAGATTGAGAGTTTGAGATTGACATGCACACACTGCTATATTTAAAATAGATAACCAACGAGGACCTACTGTATAGCACAGGGAACTCTGCTCAATATTCTGTAATAACCTAAATGGGAAAAGAGTTTGAAAAAGAATAGAGACATGTATATGTATAACTGAATCACTCTGCTGAAACTTACCTGAAACTAACACAACATTGTTAATCAACTATGCTCCAATATAAAATAAAAATTTTAAAAGAGAATAGAGTAGGTGTCCAATATCTGTTGATTAATTGTCGAGCTTCCTATATTATAGGAATATATATAATAATATAATTATACATAATATGTTATAATAATATAATTATATATAATATATTAATATATTATTATATTAATAATATATTCCTATAATGTTCACTTTTCAAATATTTTACTATTCAAGAGCTCTGCACATTTCTTTGGAGAGTGACCATAATCGGGTCTAAATGACATGAACCCAAACCTTGGAGGAGGCATTTTGTCTGGTGTTCTTACTGCTACCAGGTATTCACAGATTAGCACTCATAATGATTACCTATTATTGTCACTTTTTACAATAGCAATCCACTGAGAGCCATAATTTTACACCAAGTGGCATTTCTTAGCATCTTTCCAATCACTAAAGTGTTGACCTAAGGGATAAAATGAGAAACTGGATTTCTTATCTCAGGAAAGGTTTTTTGGCAATTCACACTCCAATTGAGAAAAAGAAATCTCACGTAAATATTTTCCAGGACTCTGTATCTACTTTGGTGGTTTGTACATAGAAAACAACAAAAACAATACCACTGTTACTCTGGGAATCCAGTTAGGAGTTGACTAGAGAATTGGTCTTGATTCTATGCATCGGTTGGTGAAAGCTACTCAGTGAGCTCATCAGACATTCTAATCATTTTGTGAATTCAATCCGAATAGTCGCTCCTTAAGCATCTATGTCATTCTAAGCAGCAGGGGTTAATAAAGATGAGCTCAACATAATTCCTGTCCTCAAGATACTTACACTTTAGAAAGAGTGTAAAGGAAGTCACTGGATCATTGGAAGATACTAATTTCATACGTGATACCGGTATGTTTGAGCCTTAGGATTTTAGCATGGAATAGTAGGATACTTTGATACCCTTTTGTTTAGTAAAGGGTTTGAATTCCAGGATGTGATATTGATTGCATTGAGCTCCAAACCCAAAGTGTGGATGACCGTGACTGTCAAAGATAGTTGAGGAATCTTACAGATGGTAGGGATGTAGGCAAATATCGAGGTAAAATCCACTAGTCCTCTTAGGAAAAGCTTTCCCATGAAAGAATGAGAAATTTCCTTTAGAACCCTCATTCTAAACTGGACGTAAATTGCCAAAATGTTCTTATCTCAAAAGATATTGTAAAAATAAAACCCCCTCTAATCAGGTCAGTCTTTTGCTGAAATGATGATGTCTTAAATAATTAAGAAGAACCTGTATGATAGAATATATAATTTATAGTAATCTTCAGTTAACTTGGCATTAATGAAGCCCTATTCATAAGTACATATACTGTGGGCATGCAAACGACTGTTTTAGATACTTAAATCCAGTTTGAAATGAAAACATTCCTTCAAGAATCTCAATTATGCTGTTTGTTCATTTAGAAAATTAAATCCTTTCCTCACAGATAATGCAAAAGTAAATGTTAGTCCAGTCTATGTTGGAATTAAGAAAAGATTCATTGAATCCAACTCAATGACACTTCAGTATACATTTAAATGATTTACTAATTTTCAGGAAAAGATTTCAAATAACCTTAGCGATACCATGCAATTGAAACAAAAATATCATCGCACTTCCATTCTCCAAAATGCTCAATTACTTCCATAAAACAGCACTCAACTCCTTGGATATTTCAGTCAAGAATTTTTAGCATCTGACCACACTCTACCTTTCCACTATTCATCTTTTATACCAAAATTTCAGTCAAACCAGTCTAAATATTCTCTATAGACATGCTATGGACTTTCACACAATTCGATGGAAAATTCCAGGTACACTGTTTTACTCATATCTCTCTACCCTAAGATCTAGCATAGTACTTAGTGCATGGGAAGTGGTCTGAGAACTGACCCCAAATTCTCTATACATCTGCTCTGATATGAAGTCCATCCAAGATTCCATTTCTCTCATTCCTTCTCCAAAGACCATTGATGATAGAACCGAAGGTACATCTTTCTGAAGGTTTCTACATGCTCTGTTTGCTGTGCTCACTTGGCATTTTACTTGCACTGCTAGTACAAAAACACTCTGAGTTGCTTTACAATGACTTGTAAACGCTCTTTGATTCTCCTGTTGAAATAAAAGTGCTGTGAGTTCAGAGAGAGTGTCATTCCTCTTTGCATCCCACACCTAGCAGAGCACACAACTGATGGGTGGATTTTCATTTGCTCAAGAGTGCTATTTCTGGATGCTATGTTCCCTCAGATGTGAAAAACAGATTGATTGGCCAATATCTGGTCTTTTTAGGTTGAAGCTCCATTCCTTCCCATAGTTTTGAATATTATATGTAAAGATGGCAGTCGTAGCCTGAGTTATTACATTCTTTTATTTCTGTCCCTGGTGTTAGGATGTTAGAGCATGGCATAGTAATTTATATCAATGTTCATGAAAATTTATGCAAAGATACCCCTTGTCATACTAGGTAGGGGAAAGCTGGGTACTTTAGTTATCTGTCTGCTGTCTGATAAATTGGCCTCCTCAAGCAGCTCTGAACAGTGGGAAGAAAACAGAGAGAGGCTAGCCCCCTGAAATCTCTGCAGGGTAAGGACAAAAATGTCAGGCACAGATTCATAGTGGACCTACCAGTTTTTCTCTTCTGGGCTATTGTAACAATTCAAGCACTTGGTTTCAGGACCATCCTGTTGTTCAGCATGTCTAGCCTTGAAACACAAACTAACTTTCTTAAGTTTTGCCCATGAGCACTACACATCTGTTCCTTCATTCTAAACAGAGTCCTAGGCCAGAGAAAACAAAATATAATGCTTTTGACTAAAAAAAAAAAAAGAAAGCATACATTCATGTTACTTCTATACTTCTGTCACAATAGTGATGGCTGAGAAACCAGTTATAAAAAACAGAGAGAGAGAGAGAGATTTATTTGGACCCAAGTGTACAAATCTTTCAGAGGCTAGAGTCAAAGAACTTGAGATTTAAAAAGAGCACTGACAAACTTGTCACTTGCAAATCTGCTCAAGGCAGACATCACTAATCAATCATGACATTCGATTTCTTCTCCACCACACTCTAGGCAGACATTGATAGCAGATTTTATTATTCCTCCTGAAGTTGGTCCACGAACCACTGCAGAACAAACATGCAACTAGTAGGACACTACACTGGTGTTCATTGCACATTCAGTTCCACTCAACATACTCTGAGTTTTTCACTGTTCATTGGGGGATTTCGAGCTGAATAAAACATGGTTTCTCCCTTCAGTGGCATCACAGTCTAGAAGAGAATACAGATTCAAAAATAATTCCTTGCAATACCGTGGAAGAAACCATTAATTTTACTACTGGAAGCATTAAAGGGGGGTGCTTAGTTAAGTCTATGGTGGGGATGTTTATAGAGTATATATCATATGAATGAGCAGAGAAGAGAATGAATCCAAGAGAAAAGAAATAGAATGATCAAAGCACCAATGTGCAGCATGGGGTGTGTGTGTGTGTGTGTATACGTGGGAGTCATAATAATGTTGCTAGAAGGAAAAATCTGAGCTAGGGTTGGAGAAAATCCAGAATTAGTTTAGGATGGCTTGCTAGGAAATTTAACTTTATTCTCCACATTTCCCCAAAACACTGAAATTCCACTGAAGGACTGTAAGGATAGATAAATAAATTGTAAGGGGTGGGAGATACATAGATACATATTCGGAAGTTACACTACATATTTAAGAGGCAAGAGGGGAGTAGCTAAGACAGTGGGGTAGGAAGACCTTGAGCTCACTTCTCCCAAAGGCAGATCAAAATTCCAACTATTTACAGAGCAACTATTGACGGGGATGACCTGAAGAGTAGCGGAAAAGATCTTCCACAACTAACGATATAGAGAAGGAACCACAATGAGATGAGTAAGAGGGGCAGGGATACATTATAGTCAGGACCCACCTCCCCAAGCGGGCGACCCACAAACAGGAGGCTATTCACAACTGCAGAGGTTCTGCCCAAGGAGCGAGGGGTCCGAGTCCCATGTCAGGCTTCCCAGCCTGGGGGTCCTGCACCAGGCAGACAAGCCCCCAGAATGCCTGGCTTTGTAGGTCAGCGGGGCTTGTGTAGGGGAGAGCCGGAGGGCCGTAGGAAACAGAGACTCGGGTGCGTGCAAAACGGCACGTGGTCTGGGTACCGGCACAGAGGCAGTCATTTGAAAGGACCCTGGGTCAGACCCACCTGCTGATCCTGGAGAGTGTCCCAGAGATGCAAGGGGGCAAATGAGACCCCCCGCCCGGCAGCCTAGATGCCCAAATGGGGAGCCGATTCTAGCAAAAGGACACTGGTGTTGGCAGGTGCTATTCTGGAGTCCTCTCTCTATCTCTATCTCACCAGCTAGCACCCGCCCCGGAATCCGCCAGGTCCCGCAGCCAGCAGAGCTAGGACGTGGCTCTGTCCACCAGTGCATGGCAGGGCCTGGCAGCCACCTAGGCCAAGGACCAGCCCTGCCTTATGAGAATGCCACAGACCCGGTCAGCCTGCCATGGCAGAAGGGCCCACTCAGCCCACATAGGGGGCACCCCTGGAACATACACCCCTGGTGACCAGAGGGCAGTGTGCTGCCAGGCCCCATAGGATGCCTTGTACATAAGGCCACGATGCCAAGATCAGGAAAGATAACTGACCTACCTAAAACATTAAAAATACAGAGAGCGTTAGGCAAAATATTCTCCATGGGACAAAATCCTCCGCAGTTAAGGACCATTGATTTAAAGATTCTTCGCAAGACAGAACATGAATTCAGAAGACAGTAGAAAACTTTGATGGATCATAAAGTACATAATAAAAGATGGAGAAAGCTATGTTACATTAATAACTGAACACAGCAGCCTGAAGAGTCATTAGGTAGCCAGGCTCACCAGAGGCCCTGCTACAGAATCAGTCCTGAGAGCATTGCAGTGACCACTGTCAGATACTGGATGCCCACTTGACACAGTGCCGCCCCCTGCTGGAAGGGGGCATGGCATTCTGCTGCTGGCAGGGCTGTACCAGGAAAAGAATCCTGATGGACAAACAGAAAGGATTCTCCTCTACCACCCTTGTTTATCACCAGCTCTGGATTCAAAGTCTGGTAGAAGTTCATCTGAGAGTCAAACTTACTTCACATGTCTGAACCCTTCCTAAAAGATTGTGACTGAGGGCTCTAATTTGATATTTCTGTAGCAAAAATTGGGCTCTGGAATCTCTCAGTTATAGGAATAAGTATGAGATGCAAGGCAGTCAAATATATTAAAAAAAAGAAAGAGAAAGAGAGAAGGAAAGAAAGAAAGAGAGAAAGAAAGAAAGAAGGAAGGAAGGAAGGAAAGAGAGAGAAGGAGAGAAAGAAAGAGAGGAAAGAAAGAAAGGAAGGAAGGAAGGAAGGAAGGAAGGAAGGAAGGAAGGAAGAGAAAAGAGGAAGGAAGGAAGGGAGGAAAAAGAAAAGAAAAAGACAAATATCCACTACTGATTTTTACCAGAAACAATAGACAGTATTAATCCTTTGAAGAATGAAAGGAGAAAATAAATCGGTTTTACACAAAGCAGCAAAGAGACCTTCTAATTCCCACTCAGATAAATATTGGAGCAAGCTGAGAAATCTAGAAAAGCTACTGTATCATGTTAGTGGGATACAGCCTGGTTTGTTCCTGGTACCCATAGAGCTTGCTAGAGATGGGGGAGATGTCCCCACTTACATGTAGAGTGGGCTCACAGGGATGCTCTTTGTGTGCGAGGACTGAGCGAGAGGGATGGCGGTTATGACTCTTAGAGGACAGCATCAGGTCCTCCAGTCTCCCCCCCGCAGCCCTCACTCCTGCCACCCAAGCCAGTTTCTTCCTCTCGTTCCACCCCCTCCTTTCACTGCCAGGCAATCTCAATTATCCAAGTGCAGTTAAAACAGAGTGACTACATTTCAGGAATGCACGATGAGTAGCCAAACAGCCTTCAAAGGAATGCAGATTTTTCTCTCCTCTACATGTTCCAGGAAGAAGTTTACAGCCCAATTTCCTATCTTCTTCAAGGGACAGACTCAAGACCTGGGGAACTGAAACCCTTGCCCACTGTGATCCACTAGACAAAGGCTTGTCCAAAAGGAATACATCAAAGGATGCATTTTCTATTTGTGCCCAAGTTCTAAAACAATGAGTCAGCTTTATAATCAGCACTTTCATGTAAGTTACACCTTGAATTATGCAGAAGAAAAGACTGACCTTGCAGAAGTCCTTTACTTTCAGCTGAGTTTCTCTGCTTACCTCTTTCTGGTTTCTGCTGTACAGACTGTCCCTACCTGTGGCTAGTGAGTCAAAGACAAACCTAAACTGTGAAATTGGTTATAAAGAGTAGTTAGTGCTTCCTTTCTTCTGCTTATAGGTACAGAGAGCTCTTTCTCTGGATAGAAATTTTCCTTCCTGTGGTAACCAAAATATCTGTTTGACTTATTTTGTTGAGTAAGACCCTTAAAAGTTGAGGTTGACCTTCAGTCCAGGTGCCCCCAAAAGTAGTCACCTTCTATTAAAAGAAAAGAGGAATCATGAAGATAATGGCTCAATCTAGAAATAGCAAAGGACTAATCTGACCAGTAAGTTGTAGGAGATAGAAACTTATTTCTCCTTCCCTCTAGCAAAGAAATCAATATATATTTTGTTGAGCCAACAAAGCTGCATGCTATTTTTTCCAAATGATTCTTCTCTGCTTTTAAATCAATTCTCTGAATGGATTAGGAGGAGGAAGAGAGAGAAATGCCTTGTAATACAGATTTGGTTTTACCTCTTAAAAACAATGAGCTCTCTAGTTGAAAATTCCCCTTTCTTCTAGGTAGGTTTAAGGACCAAGTATATTATACAGATTATTTAAGGTGCTTTCGGCAGCAAGTAACAGAAATGCCACTTCAAACTGCTTTAAGTGCTAAAATTTTGTTATAAAAAGAAATTCCAAGATAGTATGGGTCTCAGAGTTATTTGATTTAGAAAGTCAAGAACCCAGGGTTTTGCTATTCCTTCAGTCCACCAAGCTTGGGGATGGTTTCATTTTCAGGATGGTAGCAAAGTAGCAGTTCAGGGCATCAGTGTAGACATGACATAATTGAGAGGAAAGTGGCATCCCTTCTTGTGGCCTTTTTGATGATGTGATGAAACTTTTCCTAGGCATTCCTCAGTAGAATTTTCTCTACCTCTTAATCATCAGAATTGGATCACATGCCTACTCTGAACCCTTAGACTAGTGGTTCACAAATTAGACAATAATACTATTTGGCATTTTTGGTTGTCACATGACTAGATGGCTCTTAATATTTAGCAGGAAATATCTAGACAGCTAAATGTCCATCAATACATGGACAGCCTTTCACAAGGAAGAATGGTACCACCTAAAATGTCAAGACCTTTTTTGGGAAAAATTGCCCTTAACCTAATCAAACGTTCTTTGGACCAGGAAGTGGTTCACTTTCCCTTAGGCATTTGACTGCTGGGAGGAAGGGTGGATATCTGAACAAAATAACAAAGGATTTTCCTATTAAGAAGAAAGAAGTTGGCAATCCATGCTGGCTAGGCATCCAATAGTGTTCACTATATTATAGTGTCATTATTTGATCCTGAGACAAATGTCATTTATTTACTTATTACTGTATTGAATTATTTCACATTTAAAAAATTGTCTTAGAACTCCTAGAGGCTTAGAAGATGAACTAAGAGGCTGTTGCAATGACCTCAGTTTGAAATTACATGAATATTAAGGTAGCAGTATAGGGCATGGGGAGAAGTGAGTGGATTCTGAAGCTATATTGGAGTGCAATTAATAGATATTGGAAAGGGACTAGTTTTAAAGAGTTCAGGGTGATTTCTTGGTGGGTGGAAGTCTGAAGTTATCCACTGAATCCCAGTCACTCTCTCATGGCCACAGAAAAACTGTCGCAGAAGTAGTACGGAGCAGTTATTGAGAATGTACTCATTGTCAGACATTGTAACAAGCACTTTACATTAATTCACTGCATCCTTACAATGGCACTTTAAGGAAAGCACTTCATTGTTAACCCCAATTTACATATGGAGGAACCGAGGCCCTGGAGAAGGAAAGAAATTTGCCTGCTGTAAAGAATAATGGACTAGGTAGGAGATTAGTTTTCAAACCGAACTCCACCATGAGCTGTGTGACCTTCAGTAAGTCATGCTTATCTTTGGGTCTCAGTTTCTCTAATTATCAGGTGAGGGTGGTTGACAAGGTAATCTTTAAAGACCTACTTTCATGGTGCCTATTGTTAACCAGAATTTCAGAAACGAAGACTCATTGAAATAAAGAGGCATTTATTTGAGGTTTGTTAGGACTGCAGCCCAGGAGACACAGATTCAAAAGCACCTGAATTATATTCTGCTGGAATACAAAATGGGGAAGGCTGGGGAAGGCTTATAAAGGCGACAAAATGTCACAAGCTCACATAAACTGTTTGTCAAAAGTTAGATTGGAGCTGGCAAGAAGTAAAGGTGCTTGCTAAGCAAGGATGGGTTTGGGTTCAAAATGATTACACAGTTGCAAAAGACAAGGGTGGGGTTGCAGCTAGCAGACATTGTTGTGAAAATAGCTAGTGTGTCCCTAAATTTGATACAGTTCAGAAAATACAAGTTCTAAATAATGGAGGAATGTGTCTGAAAGCACATCCACAATGGCCACCTGGCTCCCTTTTGGGTGTCTGAACCACAGTTACTCCATTTTGATTTTTTAAATGATTTTAAATATGTCATCACTGTATATAGTTTCAGTCTCCCAAGCCTTAATTTTAGATGCCATAATGCCATCTCCTATAATCTAAATTATAATTGTACTGGCATAATATCAACATTAACAACACCTGAATAGGGCTTCCCTGGTGGCACAGTGGTTAAGAATCTGCCTGCCAATACAGGGGACATGGGTTTGAGCCCTGGTCTGGGAAGATCTCACATGCCGTGGAGCAACTAGGCCCGTGCGCCACAACTACTGAGCCTGCGTTCTAGAGCCCGTGAACCACAACTACTGAGCCCGCTAGCCACAACTACTGAAGCCCGCATGCCTAGAGCCTGTGCACCACAGCAAGAGAAACCACCGCAATGAGAAGCCCGCACACCACAACGAAGAGTAGCCCCTGCTCTCGCAACTAGAGAAACTCTGCACACAGCAACGAAGACCCAACGCAGCCAAAAATAAATAAATACATTTATAAAAGAAAAAAAATCAACAACTGAATAAATGCTTGGTAGGAACTAAGATCTGTGTAAAATGCTCAAATTTTATTTAATCTTCACAATCAGTCAGTAGAGTACAGTGGAAATGGTGCAGTGCCAACTCTGAGCTTAGCCCTTAACTGGCCTGAAAGCTTCCACTCTCTTCCTGGAATGCTCTTTCTTGGAACTCAGATGCCATGCCATGTGGAGAAGAACCACAGACCCCCAGTCAACAGCTCAATAACTCTTGAGTTCTCAGTCTAGTCGCCAGATGACAAGAGCCTTCCTAAGACCTAAGCTGATGTCACATCTAATACTACGTGAAGTAAAAGAGCCACCTAGTTATCCCACGTTATCATATAATAAATTATAGTTTTAGGCCACCAAGTTGTAGGGTGGTTTGCTTCACAGCAATCAATAACTGAAACAGCTACTGCGAATATACCCATTTTACAGATACAGAAACTGAGGCTTATAAGATTTTAATTAATTGTGGATCACATAACAAGGAAATGATAGAATAAATAGCTGAACAGAATTCTGCTAAATTACAGAGTCCACACTTGAAAACACTATGCCATTTTGCTTCTCATCTTAACACCAAGTTATCAGCCATACCTGCCTACAAAATTTGAATTTGGACAGTATTTTCTCTTATGAAGAGAACCGCTATGCTTACACCGGCATTACAAAACGCATTCTCTTTAATTAATTCTACAAGTCCTAGAAGTATTTGACAAATAATGTGCACTAAATGCGCTCAGATGCTTCATATGGATTACAAACGAAAAGCCAGAAAACTGGAGGAACGCCTTCTCTCACTGGAGTTCTTTAATTTTCTAAAGCCTAAGGCAGTGACATGCAGCCTTCATATTTCCTTGTCCATCTTACCAGCAGTGCCTTAGACGCCTGTGCATTAATTACAAGAATATTGCTTTCAATCTGCACTTAGCATTTCCAAGTTTTTATCATCTAGAAAAAAGGCACTGATACATCATGACGGCTTTCCAAGCAGATGGTGTCAAATTCTATTTACCTGGTCCTCCTTTTTTTAATGGAGCTAAAGTAAAATTTGTTCAGTTAATGCAGCTATCAAAAAATAATTGGAGGGGGGAAAAAAAAAAAAAAGCAAATGAGCTGACTCAGCAAAAATGAAAATCCTGAGTATCTGACATTGAAACAAGCCAAGGCAATGATTTAAAGGGGCCAAAGAATCCTTCTCTTCATGCTGCACCTCCACGTCCACCCCTCCCACCCTGGTCCTTGTCCAAATATGGTTTAAAGGAAGACATAATCGTGCTTTTCTGTGGCTTATTGCCAAAGATTGGGGTAGATGGAAACTGTGCTGGAGTGTGGGGTAAGGATGAGGAAATATATATGGTCAAATGTAAACAAGTTACAATTTTTCCATAAAATCAGTTGAAGTCACTGTAGGAGCACAGTATGTCTATTTAACATGTCATAATTAAGGTATCCTCATCCTTCTAACTTAATGGTAAAAATTCCAGTTGAGGTATCCATATTAATTTAAGTAGTAATAATGGCCATAATAGTGTACATTTGTATGGTGCTTTATGATTTACAATGCACTGTTATATATATGGCACTTGCTTTGATCCGTTATAATAACCCAGACTAGGTACTATTATATGCAGGATCAGAAAGTTAAATAACAAAGCAGGAGTCAACTCCAAACTCTAAAATACCACAACTTCAGCTGAAATCTTTGATGCCAAGTTTCTTTTAAAAAGAGAGGGTGAGTACAAACTACTATGTATAAAATAAATAAGCTACAAAGATACATTATACAACACAGGGAATATAGTATTTTATAATAACTATAAATGGGATATAATCTTTAAAAACTGTAAATCTATGTGGCTCACATAGATTATATAACTTATAATAAACTGAAACTTATATAATATTGTAAATCAACTATGCCTCAATTTAAGAAAATCACCCTAGAGCCAAAAAATAAAATAGGGGGTGAGTGATTTGAAAAAAAAAACAATATTCAGTTGTTTTTTATGGCAAACACCTGTTCTGATCTCATATTCTTAGCTGTGTAAAGTACACTATAATCAGCTTTCTATATTAAAAATGACTTAAAATATCCTCCACATAGCCAGTGACAAATTTTCCAAAATGTTATATTACCTAATATCTGTCCACTAAGAAAAGTACTCAACACTTTCTTCAGTGGAGTCCAGCATTGCCAGAGAAAGCAGATGTGGCCTTGGAGACAATGCGAACCATGGCAATCACCGTTGTAGCTGTCTTGTGACATCTTCACCTGCAACTGCTTCTCCAATCTTATATTAGAGCTTCATTTTTAAAAATTCAATTAATTTCTTTTTATTGAGGTATAATTTAGATACAGTAATATTCAAAGATCCTAAATAGACAATTCTATCATTCAGAAAGTTCCCTCCTGCCCTTTTTCGGGCAGCCTTCACCCTAGAAGCAAGCACTTTTCTGTTATTTTTCCCCCAATACTTGTTTTGCCCGTTCTAGAACTTTATGTAAATGTACGATTTTGCTTTTTGCAACTTGGCCTCTTTTGCTCATCACAACTGTTTGAGATTCACCCATGCTATTTTGTACTATTATACACTTATACACTATTATGTACATAGATAAGTAGTGTATTCTTTTATACTACTGTGTAGCATTCCACATCTGAATGCACCACTGTTTCTTTATCAATTCCCCTGTTGATGGACATTTGGGTTGTTTGTGTTTCTGTACAGCTTCATTTTAAGCACTAAATTTGTAGCTTTTAAAATGAGTCCGTAGGGGCTTCCCTGGTGGCGCAGTGGTTAAGAATCCGCCTGCCAATGCAGGGGACATGGGTTCGAGCCCTGGCAGGGGAAGACTCCACATGCCACAGAGCAACTAAGCCCTGCGCCACAATTACTGAAGGCTGCGTGCCTAGAGCCCGTGCTCCGCAACAAGAGAAGCCACCGCAATGAGAAGCCCACGCACCGCAACGAAGAGTAGCCCCTGCTCTCTGCAACTACAGAAAGCTGTGCACAGCAATGAAGAAACAAAGCAGCCAAAAATAAATAAATAAAAAATAAATAAATTTATAAAAAAATAAAAATAAAATAAAGTAAAATGAATCTGTAAATTAAGAAATCTTTCAGCAAGTGCACATTTTCCTTTGTGTGTGTTTGTGTATGTGTCTGAGTTAAAGTAGAATTGACTTTGTGAATCAGTGTAGTTATTCTAAACCCTTTGCATTGGAAATATAAAATAAATTGGTCTGGTTCCCAGACTTCATGGCTGGGAGGTAAACAGCAGTGGCGGGTGGGGGTGGGTACTCCAAGCCAAAATAGACTCAGAACTGAGTGGCCTGCTGTCTGGGCTCAGTGGTAGGTGGTGTTCTCACAGGAAAGAGATGGACATTCAGAGTTGTAGTTTCAGGGTTCCAGTTCTGTGTACAGCACTTTGCCTGTTAAAATGCTCCTGTAATGAACATTGTGGTACATGACTCCTTTGGAATTATGGTTAACACGTATATATGGAATCTAAAAAAAAAAAAAAATGTTCTGAAGAATGGACTTGGGGAGAGGGAAGGGTACGCTGGGACGAAGTGAGAGAGTGGCATGGACATATATACACTACCAAATGTAAAATAGATAGCTAGTGGGAAGCAGCCGCATAGCACAGGGAGATCAGCTCGGTGCTTTGTGACCACCTAGAGGGGTGGGATAGGGAGGGAGGGAGGGAGACGCAAGAGGGAGGGGATATGGGGATATATGTATACGTATAGCTGATTCACTTTGTTATACAGCAGAAACTAACGCACCATTGTAAAGCAATTATACTCCAATAAAGATGTTAAAAAAAAATGCTCCTGTAATATTCACCAGCCAGATTCTGGCATCATGTGTGTAAACAGATCAGTGGTTCTGATCATTTAAAATCCCAGTTTCAACTGCCTTTCTCCCTTTCTCTAAAGCAGGGTCCCCAACCCCCAGGCCACGGATCGGTACTGCTCTGCGGCCTGTTAGGAACCTGGCTGCACAGCAGGAGGTCAGCAGCGAGCGAGCGAAGCTTCATCTGCCGATCCCCATCGCTTGCATCACCGCCTGAATCACCCGTCCTGCCCCCCGTCCATAGAAAAATTGTCTTCCACAAAACCCGTCCCTGTTGCCAAAAACGTTGGGGACCGCTGCTCTAAAGTACTTAGGCTTATCCTGGTTTGCTAATTAAAACCCAGGACCAAAGCCTTTCAGCTTTGTGTGTGCAGCTAACTGGAACTTCAGGGATGCAACAAATGAGTCAATTAGCATTCACTAGCATGCACTTATCTAGCACCTGCTGTGTGCCAAACCCTGCACAGTGCTACTTCCGTTTCCTAACAGGCTGCAGAGAGAACGTGGTAAGTTAAAGAACACTGCGGTTGGTGTCAAAAAGCCTGAGTGTGAGTACTGCTTTTCCACTTAACTACTTTGAAGACCTTGGGCAATTCACATCAACTTGGAACCTCGGTTATTAATTAATAGGAGGCTCTAATTTTTCAGGTCACAAACGCAGGTGTGAAGACAAATGTACATCTTTAATTTTTCTACCACTCAACTCCTTTGGGTCCCTATTTTTCTGGATGGCAGACATTTAAACTCATTGAATTTATTATTATTTTATTTATTTATTTATTTATTTATTTTTTCAGCCTCACCACACAGCATGTGGGCTCTTAGTTTCCTGACCAGGGATCGAACATGTGCCCCCTGCAGTGGAAGCACGGAATCTTAACCACTGGCCCACCAGGGAAGTCCCTAAACTCATTGAATTTAAGTAATCACACTCATATAAGAGAGTCTCTGTCCCTATAATATCCTTCCCATTTCTCCCCAGAGCTATTGCTGAGTCCCCAGGGTTCATGGACTACTTGGAGGGAACAATGACGGATCAATACTACTTATCCACTTGTGATCCACTAATTCTCATATGCTCTTTGATTCTTGGTTCCTTACTCCTCCAGAATAAGTTCCTTTTTCTCCTTTAAGACCTCTCCAGGTCTTCCAGCTTCAGGACAACCTTAGTACTGCAGTGGGCATGGAAGGGAGAAATTTTAGACTTCCCGGCAGTGTGCTACAGGACCTGATGAGGAAGCTTCAGGCCCCGGATCATAAACAGCCCATCTGGCAGTCATTCTCTCCTCACCTGGACTTCCTTGGATGGAGAGGCTTCTGAGACCTTGTGATTTTCTCAGACTCCATCCAGAAAGCAATGCACTGGCCCCTGCTGGTGTACAAGGAACTTTGTGCAAATTAGAGAAAACGTGTCCCTTCTTTGTGGATGAACTGCCAAGATGCACCTCTTCTGGGCAGACCAGTTAGGAGAAGACTTCCCTTCCCTTGGTCTGAAGGCCTGTGGAGCAGTGTGCAAGCTGGATTCTCAGCCTGTTGGCAAGAGTCCGAGGACCCTTGTGGTGCTGTCCTAGGTCAGGCTCTCAGCCCTCTCCTCTGTCTGTCCTCTATCCCACTTGTCCTTCTCCCGACCAGGAAACAGCCACGTGCTTTAGTTTCTTTCACTTTCCTTCCTCCCCATTTTGAAGGGGGCAACAATTTTCTCTGGTCACAGAAGTGTCCTATTCTCTTTTTCGTTGGGTATGACAGGCTTTTGATATACACAATGACTCTTCTCTCAAGTAATTGTCACAGCCATGCATATCAAGATTATTTGGGGGACTTCCCTGGTGGTCCAGTGGTTAGGATTCTGCACTCCCAATGCAGGAGGCCCAGGTTCGATCCCTGGTCAGGGGACTAAGATCCCACGAGCCATGTGGCGTGGTCAAAAAAAAAAAAAAAAAAAGAAAATTGCAGAAAAAAAGGAGATTATTTGGGAACTCAGAAGTCAAGACTGTACAGTTCCTTCCTCTCCGTGTTTCTGTGGGACATCTTTACCCAAGGTGAGGGATGCTGCAGTTCTTGTGACCCCAGAGGAGGGAGGACCCCAAGCTTAAGGACACACTTGGGGACCATGGCAGCCATGGAGGTGCGCTGCTCGGATTTCCTTTAAGAAAGACTTTACCATCCAGTCATAAGGGAGGAGGTTGGCTGACAGACTCCAGCTGTGGTACCTACAGGAGCTTGAGCTGAGGCCATGGACTTCTTGTAGACCCTCTAGCCAATGACCGATCATAGTGGCTGTCTAGGGCTCAGCTATTTCTTCCCCAAACAAGACTCCTCCTAAGGATGACCTTTGCTGTGGGGCTCCCCATCGGGTTGACACTTGACTGAACCTTTGTCAAGTCTGCATAATAGTCTGGGGTTCGCCCTGCACCATCCTTGTTTCCTCCGTCTTGATCTTCTACAAAAATATCCTGTGCTCATTGCTGAGTCTGCTTCTCAGAGAATCCAGAGTGACACAGGTCTGAGTATACTTCCAGGAATCAAAGAACACTCTACCAAATAGCAGAGTATGGAAATAACCAAACAGTCAGTATAATTCTTATGGCTCCTAACATTCTCTCTTAGCTGTTCTTCATTTCTTCCTCAAATGTGTGAGGGAAAGAACAATTCTGTGCCCAGGTAAATCACTCCAGTTTGCAAATGTCCCAAAGCAGAGGTTTAATTATGCTTGCTCCTATTCCTCCCTTCCCGTGAATCATCTCATGATCAACAACAGCAACAAAGGCAAAACAGTATAAGAATTGCAGAGCTGTAGCTGACCCCAAAGCGATAGGTCTACTTAAATCGAGTCGAGTCCCGTTTTATTTGAATTATCTTTCAAAACAAGTGCAAGTGATTAAAAAATCAAAGTGAATCAGGAGGTGTCAGAAGTGTTGGTTTGGTAAATATTTAACTTTTTGGCAAGAAAATGAAAAACACGATTTTCACCGTAGGTAACACAAAAGCCATTGAGGGTGTAACATCATCTTTTAGGTATGTGTGTATTCTCCTAATGATAAGCTCCATAATAGATATGTTAAGAGAATTTTGTGTTCAAGAGTTGTAAGGACAGGCACGCGGGAGAGAACAGGACCACTTCAGTGGAGTAATGTGTTCTGCGCTCTCTGTGGAAGTGTGACCCAGGTCTTCAGGGCGGCTGCAGGCAGTGGAGACTATGTTTGCACTCCATGTAAGTACAACTTCATAGTAGGTTCACTGTAGGTATGTATTGAGTCAATGAAGATTTTTGCCCCTTGAAAGGACCGTTCAAAACCCTGCTGTAGGATCAGAAGGAGGTCCATAAAGTGGAGGGTTCAAAATGACTTCAGCACCACCATCATTACTGTAACATCTGTAGCACCACGAGAAGTCACAGTGAAGGTCAAAATACTCATTTGAATGTAAAAGTGATATGTTATCTGATCATTTGAAAAAATAATTAGTGTTTGTTCCTACTGCTCTCTAGGTGTGGGGTAAGGTGGTGTGGAAGGGCAGGATGAGGATAAGAAGGGGGAGAGGAGTTTAGGGAAAGAATGAAGCCCATCAGTCTACAAGTTTACCATCTCCTTTTGGGAATTTCGTATGTGGAAAGGAGATTGTCCAGAAAACCAGAAGCGGTGGCGAGTGGGGGACAGGTAATGAGAGAGAGCAAGCGAGAGACAAGCAAGTTATATTGCTTGCAAACCAATGGATTTTCCTCCCAAGAGCCTAGATAGGTCCTCTTTAGCTGCATACTTTTACCTTAAAACATTTCACCTCTGACCTTGATCTCTCTGTCACTGGAATCTCTCAAATTCCATAGTGGAAAGGGACAGAAAACAAAAGGAAAAACCAAGGCTTCAAAGAGGAGTCTGCCAGAACTTGGAGGTTCTCTTACAGTCTCTTTTATTTTTTAATATCCTGTAGACGTACAAAGACAATACCCTCTGTTTACCAACAAGTTATTTCAACTCCCTCTATTTTTGTCATAATCATGTATGCTTCTTAACTTCTTTTTTTATAATTAATTTTTATTGGAGTATAGTTGCTTTACAATGTTGCGTTAGTTTCTACTGTACAGCAAAGTGAATCAGCTATACGTATACATACATCTCTTTTTTGGATTTCCATCCCATTTAGGCCACCGCAGAGCACTGAGTAGAGTTCCCTGAGCTATACAGTAGGTTCTCATTAGTTACGTATTTTATACATAATATCAATAGTGTATATATGTCAATCCCCATCTCTCAATTCCCCCCACTCCCCCTTTCCTCCGTTGGTGTCCATATGTTTGTTCTCTACGTCTGTGTCTCTATTTCTGTTTTGCAAAGAAGATCATCTATGTATAATATGGATTGGCCTATCAAGAAATGAAAAGGAAGAAAAGCAGTCCAGCTGGTAGTTGAGTGTCCTAAGGCCTCCAGAAATTACTTCTGTAATTACTTCTTTCAAGATCTTACATCTATCCGAAACACATAACAGAGTTCGTTTTTGTTACAATATCTTGAAACAGCTCATGAAGACTTTCTGTTGAGTAGAATCACTTTGTTTCTTTTATGCTGTGATTTCCCGTGCTCTGCAGACCCAGTGATCCCCTTCAGCCTCCTCCAGAGTGACTTGAGAGTAAATTAAAGAGTGAATTGGGGGGCTTCCCTGGTGGCTCAGTGCTTAAGAATCCGCCTGCCAATGCAGGGGACACAGTTTCGAGCCCTGGTCCAGGAAGATCCCACATGCCATGGAGCAACTAAGCCCGTGCGCCACAACTACTGAGCCTGCACTCTAGAGCCTGCGAGCCACAACTACTGAGCCTGCACACCACAACTACTGAAGCATGTGCACCTAGAGCCCATGCTCCGCAACAAGAGAAGCCACTGCAATGAGAAGCCTGCATACCACAAGGAAGAGTAGCCCCCGCTCGCCACAACCAGAGAAAGCCCGCGCACAGCAACGAAAACCCAACGCAGTCAAAAATAAATAAATAAATAAAAAGAAAAGAGTAAATTGGGTGGTTGTCCTGTGTGATTTCCTCAGGAATGAATATAATGACAGCTAGGATATCTAAATGTCAAGATAGCTTTAAAAAAAAAGAGATTTGTTCTTCCAAGGACTCTGTTCTCTGCCTCACTCCTTATTGACACAGCTCAAACCAAGCATGCTTCAGAAAGTGAGCAATACATTATTGCCCCAATTAAGTGTCCAAAATGAAACCACCTGCAACCCACCAAAAATGGCCTTCACTCCAATGTCAATTATGGATGGGCCTGAGATCACAGTAAGGCAGCAAATATTTTTGTTTTACCTCTAGATAAGAAGAATTCATTTGAAGGGCTATTTTTGCTTTGTTTTACTTTCAGGCAACTGCTTTTTCCTTTCCTTTATCCTAATGTCATGCCCTCCATAGCAACCAACGTATTAAAAATAACCAGAATCACCTTGGTCACAGCAATATCTTTTTTGATCCACCTCCTGGAGTAATGAACATAAAAGCAAAAATAAACAAATGGGACCTAATTAAACTTAAAAGCTTTTGCACATAAGCAAGGAAACCATAAGCAAAGGAAACCATAAGCAAAATGAAAAGACAACCCACAGAATGGGAGAAAATATTTGCAAACGAAGCGACCAGCAAGGGGTTAATCTCCAAAATATACAAACAGCTCAAGCAGCTCAATATCAAAAAAACAAACAACCCAATTAAAAAATGCTTGAAAGGTCTAAATAGACATTTCTCTAAAGAAGACATAGAGATGGCAAAAAAGCAAATGAAAAGATGCTCAACATCACTAATTATTAGAGAAATGCAAATCAAAACTACAATGAGGTATCACTTCACACAGGTCAGAATGGCCATCATCAGGTAATACTAAAATCTAAAAGCACATGGAAAGTTTTGGTAGGAAGAAGGAAAGTGAGGAACTATGGCAGCAAATCACTTAGTGGGGAAAAAAAAAAAAAGCAAAGGAAAATCTCAAGGACTGAAAAGTCTCTCTGTGACCTTCACTTCTTCCTTTCAAAGAAATCTGTGTTCCTTTTTGCAAAAAATATTTTGATTAACATTCATCTCTGGAGAGCTGTTAAGTCACTGAGTGACAAGGACTAAACAATAGTGAGAAATAAACATGACTTTCAACTCAAATCTGTATTTTACCGCCAGTTCTTTGAAGACAAGGGTTATTGAGATTTCCAGAGGACGCTGAAGCTCACTTCCCTGGATTGTGAGGGGACAATGTCTGGACAGCCATGGCCAGTTCCCAGCACTGATATAAGACCAACATTATTCAATTTATATTTTAAATGGGGGCCTGCATCACATTTTCTAAGAACACCTAAAATCAAAACCGAGAATCTTCTTAGACTGTGTCATTCTGGATCCCTTCACTACTCAAAAATTGGACTAATTTCTGTTTCACAAAATTATAGAAACTATTCCCTGTCAAAAGTTCCATTGAAACAAAACATTATTTATAAATCATTCAATGTTATTCTTAATGTAGACCCACTGGACAGATTGCTAAGGGCCAAATAACCACAGTTTCAAATTTTAGAGAAAATAATGATAATTGAAACTACTATGTAAGTGTACCTATGGGATATGGCTATATTCATGTTAAGAAAAAAGTCCATAGCCTTAAGTGCTTATGTTAATTAATAAGAAATAATAAAAATAAATTAATTAATATTCAATTAAGATAATTATGGAAAACAAGTAGACACACTAAGGAAAAAATAGATTTAACAAAGCTAAAAATTAGAAAATAAGAAATAAGAAAAAATAGAGATAATAAATGAATCAAAGAGCTGATATTTAGAGAATAAAATGAATAAGTATCTATATGACTATTAAGCAATAAAAGAAGGTACAAATATAAATATTAAAAACAAGATAACAGAAAATAACTGCAGATAAAAAGGAAAGTAAAAGAATTGTAAGGGATACGTTTATTCAACTCTATGTATATCAATTTGAAAGTTCATGAAAATTAAATTTTTAAATGAAAATATAATGCAATAAAATTATCCTTATGTAATATGGAGAAACAAATAGAAAAAGTGTGTATTTCAACTTGGGCTTCACTTGAGAATTATCTAGGATGTTTTTAAATGGTGATGAACTGGCTCTAGACTAAATCAGAACTTATGCAACTATCTGTGATGAAGTAACATGTGGAAACAATGATTCCATCAAGGGTTAGAGAAATAAGATGACAACACAAAGTACATCTTTATGAAGTTAATGAAGAGTTGACAGGCAGTCAGACCTTAAAGGTGAGGCCAGAGGGAGGGAAAGCCCAAGATGTGAGCTGATCTTCTGCATGTTGCCTTTCCTCTGGGGCCATATGCTGATTCCTGGAGCAGAAGCAAAAGGCTGGGAATACAAGAAAATAAACGCTGCAAAGAGGTAGAAAAATCAGCAAGGCTTTGGCAATCTCACAGGGCTGAGGGGAAAGAATCAGAATTCAGTGCTGGAGAGGCAGTCAAAAGTAGAAGGTTTGAGATCCCAGAGAAAGGTAACACAGAGATGTGAAACTTATTGGTTTCCTCCAAAGACATTTACTGAATTCTCAAGCTGCCCAGACCAGGAGGTTAAAAACCCAGGCAGAAAGCCCAGGTAATGCAGAGAGAGGTTCCTGGCGGTCTCGTGGTGCTGACCAGATTAAATCTGGAATTTGGGACTTGCCTCCCAAGGAGTCAATACTAGGCTGTCTGTTGAAAACGCTGGCAGGCTACACCCTAAAAGTAAAGGGAAATCAGAAATAGACTGAGCTTCCGAAGACCAAGTTTGGGTCAGTTCAGTCCTTGACTAGATTCAGCTGACCTGTCCCAACATCACCCAGAGCACCCACAATGTTTCTTCCACAAAGTACAGACTTGAATAAAAAATTATGAGGCATATCAAGAAACAGGACCAGTAGAAAAAAGTAGGCAGTAGAATATACCCACAGGTGACCTGGTTATTAATAATTAGTCATAGAGTTTAAAATAGCTGTGATTAGTACATTTGGGAGGATTTTATGAACCAAATAAATTTATTTTAAAAAGAATTAAATGGGAATTCTAGAAATTAAAAATACAGCAACTAAACTTGAGAACTCTATAGATTTCTTACAGCAGGTTTGACACAGCAGAAGAGAGGATTAGTTAACTGGAATACACATCAATATAACATCCAGACTGAAGCACAGATGCCAGGGTCTGTGTTAGTTCCTTCCAGGATTAAAAAACAACAACAACAACATCTAGAACAACTGAAACAACTGCTATTGCTAAAGTCACTGTTAAGTTTTCAATAGCCTGTCGCTCTTAAAAAAATCTATCTACTCTCAACTGAGGCAAGCATGGACTTCAAATGAGGATATGAAAGAGAGTACCCCCACGCCGTTAAATCTTCCAGTACTTAAAAGTTGCATTCATTTTTATGACTCGCCCATGGATGCTGTATCACTTTGTGTTATGGTTTTTATAGGGAAGGGACACTCCAGTGTCTTTCACTTGATCCTACCTAATAGAAAAGTCCTAACTTCATTAATCAGAGAGTCAATGTGGGGATTCTGACAACTATATACCCAGAAGCTTGGAAATATCTACAGGATTGGTTCACTGACCTTCTGAGCCTACCATAAGATAGACTTGGGACAAAACTCCATTTCTCACTGGATTTTCATGAACCTCCAATGACCAGTGGACCACAGAAGCATTGCAAATCCAAAAAAACACTAATTCAAAGTGAATATTCAGTATTGCTCCCAACGTCTAAACATGCCCCTTGCCCCAAGTCAGAATCACATTAGTAAATAGTCTCAGGTGTCCTTGGGGATGTCTGGAGAATCACATTCCAAACCTGAGAGGTTATAACATGGTCCTTCTTTAAGGGGACCCAGTTGCCACTTAACTAAGGAGGTCTGAGTATAGTGTTGCAAATCACCTGTGTTCAGATTTTCCCCCCAGTTATTCAGACCAGGAAAGACTTTAACAGACTGACCTCTGACTTTGGTCTAGGGGACTTCTTAATGTATAGCTTTCAAAATTCTGAGGGTCAATTCACTCTGGTTATTAATCCAGCTTCACTACTATTATGGTACCATTCCTTTCTAGGGATTTTGCCAGATTTTGCCCCTGTCTTCATCCTCAGATGAAGGCTATTATTCCCACTGAAATCAGGAAACCCATTTCAATAACAGTATCCCCTATCTCTATAACCATCAAACTAAATTTGGCAGGTAAAATCCCTGATGTTTATCTTTTCTGATTTCTAGGTTACATCAGTGGGATATAGAACTTCCTTTAGATCCCTGAGGTGGGTCAGAAGTCAGCCAAGCTGAAAGCCACCGTCTCTGCTTTGGGACCTACCATGTGAGGGATGAGATGACCTAAAAGCTGGAGGTGAATATGGCAGCCAAGCCAAAGTTTGGCCCAATCACTAGGAGAGTTATCAGTTGTCTTCACCAAGCTGAGAAAGACAGATCATAAATTCTAGTGGCTGACTTCAGTAGGGAATGCCCCAGAATGAGCAACAAGCAGATATACAGAAGCATTCCCTTTGAGAACACATTGCAGAATCTTGACTATTCCTTTCATGGGGTCACATAACCTTCACTTTCCCCAAGGCCATAGGCCCAGATGTCACTTAGAAAGAAGCCAGGAGAGACAGGTCTGGAAATTAAGAGCATGATTTAAAAGGACTACTTAGGTAGCAGAATAGACCAGGTTTTTTAACTTAAAGGATTAAAATTATTATTTTTCCATGATAAACAAGTCTGGGCTTTTGAGAAAGATCAGATTAGTTATCCCAATCATTTTTTAAAATCTACACTATGTGCATGTGAATTTACCATGAGTAAAATTCGTGAATATGCTACACTTTAAAAAGCAACTTGAAAAAACAAAAGAAAGGAAAATGTCCCATTTAGAGCATAATCATGAGAGATATAAAACATCCACCCACCTGTCCATCCATCCAAATACCCAGTCATCCTAGGAATAAACATAACAAGATATGAACAGAAATCATATAAAAATGTATTTGATTGAGAATATGAGAGGATTAAAAAAAGACATCCAATGATTCTGCATGTAAACTATATAACTATATTCCCTGGGCATTTAAAAATCCACATTTTTTTTTTAAAGTCATACCATGAAAAATTCCTAATCTAATAAACTTAAATTTGTTATCATTCCAGATCCAGAAAATTTCTCTTTGTTATCTTTCATATGCCATTAACCATGCCCTGAATATCCTGAAGTAAATCAAATTAGCTTGTTCAGGATGAGTACAAAAAAGAAAATTTTTTACCATCCAATATTAGCAGATCCTAATTTTCCCCTGATGCTTAAAAACCTAAAGGTAACATTATTTATGTGCTATAGTTAGAACTGGATGAGATTTTGGGTCTTAACGATTCCTTTTAGGAAATGAACTCTGATATGTTGCATATTTTAATACCCTCACTCAATCTAACTCTATTCTAATCTACTCCAAGATCTTAGTCTGACTTCTCTGGGCATGCCAAATATAATTTTCCTGAGCATATGGGCCATGAATACAAAAACTTAATAATTCATGCTATTGGGAAAGGTGCAGAAAATTGTGTTAATAAAATGTGAAATTTCTGACCAATTATGGAAAATAGCTATGATAGAGCAGCAGTATCAGCTCACTTCCATCAGCTTGATGATCATAGCAAGTTGAGAATGAAGAAACATGGATGCTTTTAACTTTTTTTCAACTTTGGAAAATTTTTATTATGAAAAATTTCAATCATATATAAAGAATATTATAATGAACCCCATAATCACATCACTCAGATTTAATAATTATAGATGTGATACTTGCTTCATTTCTTTTTCCTTGCTTAAGTTTTTTAATTTAATTTTTTCTTTCAATTTTATTGAGATATGATTGACCAAAAGCACTATATAAGGTATACAGTATAACAATCTGACTTACATACATCATGAAATGATTACCACATAAGAATCTCTGCTCTAAAACCTGGAATTCCCTGAAAGGTTTCAGCAAAGCATTTTTAATGGCAAGGTGAGGGAGGGGTGTCCCAGGGTCTGTGATAAGCTCATGCACAATTCTCTGGTTAATGATGATCAATCCTTAGGCACCAGTAGGTCTGGGGGCTCATGATCATCAAGTAGTTCATTTCTTCCATTTGGTGGTGGTCTTAGCATCTGAAAAACTCAGGAAACATGCATGAGATACTACTCTCCAGGTATAGGTACTTAAGAGAGGAGCTACAGCAGAGGATATGAGGGACGGGTCCGTCCCAGGAAGGTCTCATTGGGTCCTGATCGGTTACAATTTCCCCCCTTTCTTTGATACTCCTGAATCTTGAGGAGAACGGGTGTTGGACAAGAAAGGGAATAATGTTCTGTTTTGGATAGAGAGGTTATAAACTCGGCAGAGGAACTCAGTTTTAGGGGGACCTGGTTTCAAGTAAACATCCAAAAGCAGCAGACTCGGAGAGGCAGGCTAGGTGCAATGTGGTGAAAGCTTCCTAGACCGTATTAAGAGGTCTGGAGTTTCCCTTATAGACAGCAAGGAGCCCTGGAGGTTTGTAAGTGAGGGAGTCAAATGATTAGATTTGAGTCTTGGAGAAAATAATGTTAGCAGTAAAATGAAAAACACAGTGAAGTGGGAAGAGAGTGAAGCTGAATCCGGCCTCTGTACCCCGACACTGAATTAAATCTCGGAGACAGAGTTTTGGGTGAAGTGGAAAAGAATAACTTTATTGCTTTGCCAGGCAAAGGGGGCCACAGAGGGCTAAAGCCCTCAAAACTGTGTGTCCTGACCTGGGCGGGGTAGTGAGGAGTCTTATAATGTTCAAGGAGCAGAGCGTGGTCAGCTCGTGGACACTCTTCTGATTGGTTGGTGGTGAGGTCATCGGGAGTCGGTATCATCAGCCATGCAGTTCCAACGGGTCTGGGGTCTACATGCCTGTGGGCAGCATACCTTTAACTTCTCCCACCTGGTGGGGGTTTCAGTATCAGCAAAACAGCTCAAAGATATTGTGACGTGTACCCCTTGAGGGGGAACCAGGGCCCTGCCCCAAGGCTGCACTGTTTTATCTTGGCTGCTCCTCCCTTGTCTCTGCATTCCCTCCCTTCCCTGATTAGCAACTATTTGAACCTGCCCTTTGGAACTCAGGGAAGGTCATGGAGGCTGAATGAAGCCTATTTCCTGTAATCAAAGAAATGGGGGACACAGAAAGTCTTCCATGCCCAGGAGCCCCACAGGGTCCTGCTCAGTTTCACAAGGAGTTAGGGATTAGAGCAACAGCAGGCAAGAAAACATGAAAGCCTGAAGAAAGACACCAAGAGCAGGGTTTGGAAGCTGTTCAGATGGCGTCCTTATGACACTAGGTGACTGGCCATGTGGGACGAAAAGGAGGATGAATTGTGGGGAATTCTCAGGTCCCCAGCTAGAGCAGGAAAGAAAAAGTATAGGGGAGGAATAATAACTTTGGTTTCAGACATTCAATTTCCTGTCTCTAAAGTTTTATAAATCAATACATATATTCAGAAGTAATTTGGTCAGGGAGTTCCCTGGTAGCGCAGTGGTTAAGAATCCCCCTGCCAGTGGAGGGGACATGGGTTTGATCCCTGGTCCGCGAAGATCCCACATGCCACAGAGCAACTAAGCCCTTGCGCCACAACTACTGAGCCCATGTGCCACAACTACTGATGCCCGTGCGCCTAGAGCCCATGCTCCGCAACAAGAGAAGCCACCGCAATGAGAAACCTGTGCACCGCAATGAAGAGTAGCCCCCGCTCGCTGCAACTAGAGGAAACCCAGGTGCAGCAACGAAGACCCAACGCAGCCAAAAATAAATAAATAAATTTATTTTTTAAAAAAAGAAGTAATTTGGTCAGAAAATTCAGGACATACCCAGGTGTAATTCCAAGGAGGTGATTTCTGGTTCTACAGAACATCATGGCATTCTATGATTTTAACAAAATTGTGTAAAAAAACTGGTCATTAGTTTCCATCAACCAAATAAGTAAATGCTATCCAACAGCGTAATCCGTCAAAAGTTTGCAAAGTGGGTAATGTGACTTAACAGCATTATAAATTTCTTTAAGCTTCTCAAAAACAATTGTAATACTGCAGTAGAATTTTATCAGACTAGAGCTCTTAGTGAATGAATTATGGTTGAATTTATCATGCCTTTAAATGATAATTTAAAATATGCTTTAACAACTTTGCATGAATTTTCCTAATATTTAAAATACTTCTGTCTTCTTTATTAGCATGTATTGAATATAATTTAGACTGTTATTGATCAATAGAAGTGATTTTTCTGTACATCAATTTTTGTCTTTATTATGATTCAAAGTTGACAGACAATTGGTCCCAACATTAAATGATCCCAAACTTAAATTTATTTTTGTTTAACTTGCCCAGTTTTCCAACAGTTTATTATGCAATTTTTCAAAGATAGACATTAGCTATTTTTATAGGTCTTTGTCACATCTTTTGGTATCAAATAATCAGCATTCACATTTGCTTTCTGGATGTACTTAACTCTAGCAAGCCTGCTCTTAATTTCCTACACTAAACTACTGCAACAAGATTTTGTCACAACTACATGGACTGGTGTAGGTGCCTGGGGCCACCAGTTTGGGTGCCTCTGTCCCCTTCAAACACATCGCTATTTTTTATGAAGCATTCTCCTTTGGTGACCAGAGCATGTCCCAAGTTGATTAAAGCCCACAGGCCTTAAATATGAAACACTGGTACCACTTAATATAGGGAAGCCATTTGAATTCAGGCACAAATGTGTGACTGAGTGTCAGAGTTTGTCAGCTGTTGAGCAATCGCTTTAAGAAGATCCAGGATCACACCAGCGTAGCCTGAGCACAAGGGGCCCCAGCTTGCCCCGCCCTCGCTGTTGTCCCCACTGCTACTCACAGGTGGTATTGCTCTGCACCCCTGATGGACTGAGGCCCAGTTTTCCAGGGAACCTGCAGGCCATGAGAATGAGACCCACTCCCCTTCCTTGTAACTTAGTCTTTCAAGCTCTGGACACCCCTCTAGCCTAAACCCCTCCCCTTTCTTCCTCCCTGGACCTTGGGAGGGTTGGGGAGATAGCATCCAAGTTCGCTTTTATTTTTTCTTACAAAAAGTGAGTCTGTTTTCTCTCACTGAAAAGGAAAACAGCCTGCACTAGTTTCACTCTAGCAACTGGAAAATGAGTGCCTTAATCCTAGGTACATGCCAAGGTGGTTAAAGCGCAATAAAAGAAGAAGCAAGTCATTTCTGCACCTTAGCGTCAGGGTTCTTTAATCAGAAGCGTGCACGGCCCGTGTCACATTAGTTATGGCAGCTAAGCCATTTCTGCTGTGGCAGAGAGCACATCCTTACCTACTACCAATTCTCCTCCTCTTCCAAAGAAACAGCATCCTGGTCTTATTTAAGACAACACTAAGGTAAAACACCACATTTCCCAGCCTACCTTGTACATAGGGAAGATCTTATCCATCTGTGACTATGTTCTGGCCAAGGAGATAGAAGAGGAAGTGTTGAATGAGTCTTTCTGGAATGGTTCTCAAAAATCAGATAGGTGGCTAGTATGTGTCCTCTTGCCCTTCCCCAGCTACCTACTTTTTCTAGTATTTGGATATGATGCCTGGGGTGCCAATAGCCACTTTGGACCTTGAAATGACCATGTGCTAAAAATGATGGAGCAGAGAGTTTGATGGGGCCTGAGATATTAATAACCATGGACCTCCACTACTAACCTGAAACTGCTTCCCTCCAGACTTATTTTATGTGAAATAAAAATGAAATTTTGTGTGTTTGAGCCATGATTATGTTGTGTTTTCCTTGATATGCAGTTGTTCCTAATTCTAACTAATACAATGGTTTCATCTCACTATTCTCAGCAAAGTTTCAGGTAAGTCCCAGTGCTTGGGAACTAAGTTACACATAAGGGAAATTTTGCTCTTCTTTATATTTCTGTATAAGTAGTTGTTTTTTTTTTTTTTTTTAGTTAAAGGCCATCAGGACTGGGCTAATCCCTGAATCTATAATCTGGCCTGAACTGTCCAGTGAATTTAGTGATTGCTCCCCATAAAAACTCTGTTATTGGTTGCATTTTCAAACATAGATATTTTCTACTGCCACAGTGATTAAAGGCCTTCCTAATGAAATCTATGTTCTATTGATAGGATACATTGGTCAGTTATAAGTGTATTTAAATTTGGAAAGATACCTAACCATTAAAATCCTAAGCCTCAATGAAAATCTATTTTTCTTTTATTTATTTAGGTATTTATGTATTTATTTATTTATTGAAGTATAGTTGATTTACACTGTTGTGTTAATTTCTGCTGTACAGCAAAGTAGCTCAGTTATACATATATATACATTCTTTTTTATATTCTTTTCCATTACGATTTATCCCAGGAGATTGCATATAGTTCCCTGTGCTATACAGTAGGACCTTGTTGTTTATCCATCCTCTATGTAATAGTTTGCATCTGCTAATCCTCAACTCCCAATCCATCCCTCTCCCACTCCCCCTCAGCCTTGGCAACCATCAGTCTGTTCTCTGTATCTGTGAGTCTGTTTCTGTTTCATAGATAGGTTCATTTGTGTTGTATTTTACATGCCACATATAAGTGATATGATAGGGTATTTGTCTTTCTCTTTCTGACCTACTTCACTTAGTATGATAATCTCTTGTTGTATTTTTCTATTTAATAAAAAAAAAAGTGAATCAGGCAGGCTGCATCTCATACCCAGGTGAGAGACTGGGTCATCAAATGAAGTGCGTAGAAACAAATCATCCCGTTTCCATGGGGTTCTAACCATATGAGATATTTGACCCATGATCTTCCCCACAGCAGAGCCAGAGTTCTCCCCAAACCTGATCCATTCTTTTAGCAACTCACTTTCTGTGCTTTCTCTGCCAGAGCAGTACCTTTCTTACATTCTGTCAGATTTCTATGTGGTTTTCCAGAGAACTCAATGCACTGTTGAGAAAACACCTTGCTATCGGGGTTTGAATCCCAGCTCTGACACCGCCTGGCTGTGTCACCTGTAGCAAGGTCCTCTCTGTGTCAGTTTCCTCATCTGCAAACCGGGGATATTCCTAGTTACCCATCCCCTGAGGGCTCAGAGGAGTGAGTGGCTTATGCTAAGTGCTCAATGAGCATTAGGTCCTGTGGAAGGCGTGACGAGATAAATAAACTCAACAAGTTACATTAAAATTTGCCTGATTAGCACCCAAGATCCAGGAAAGCAGGGGTCCATTTGGGAGAGAGGAGAGGGAACCTGCAGTAAGGCTATCATTCACTTACATCCTTTTATTTATTTTCTAAATTTAATTTTTATTTTATATTGGGGTATAGTTGATTTACAACTATGTAAATGTTGTGTGAGTTTCAGGTGTACAGCAAAGTGAATCAGTTATACATACACATATATTCATTCTTTTTCAGAGTCTTTTCCATATAGGTTATCACAGATTATTGAGTAGAGTTCCCTGTGCTATACGTCGGGTCCTTGTTGGTTATCTATTTTATATAGAGTAGTGTGTGTGTTCATCCCAAACTCCCAATGTATTCCTTCCCCACCTTTTCCCCTTTGATAATCATAAGTTTGTTTTCAAAGTCTATGAGTCTTTTCTGTTCTGTAAATAAGTTCACTTGTATCGTTTTTTAAGTTCCACATTCTTTTAAATGCGTATCAAGGGAAAGTCAGCACAGCTAAGTCCAGAGCGTGTGTGGTGGTGAGAAGAGGTCACCCCTCTCCTTTTGCTCTGACAATCCCGATGGTGGGGAGAAGCCAGGGCGTCTGCGGACTGACCATCAGTACCAGTGGGTGGAACCTTCTCCCCCCACCCGGTCAGCCTTCCTGAGCTACCTGGAAGCCACTAACAACTTGGAAATCGATCACACTTTCCTGAGTAAAATGATGGATCCTGGAGCAAGGTCCTCGGAGAAACCGGCCCGGCTCATACAACTTCTGGTGAGTCAATTGTGACAAATCTTCCCAACCCCAGGTTCAGTGGCATCACACGGAGAGCTTAAAATTAGCCATGGTGGCAGTACTGACACCTCAGAAATCAGCAAATGCTACCAACTGAGGCACTTCTGTTTTCCTGGGGAGCCAGTTGCTAAACCAGTCGCGGGGTCTGTTAGACTGACTGTGCTCGCGGAGAGGCCAGCACGCTGCTGCTGAGGGTGTGTGTAGGGCCCAGGAGCATACTGGGTACCAGGTTCCCACCGTGGAGCCGTGAGGCACAGAATCTCAGCGTCAAGAGGGAACTCACAGGCCAAGAATCCCAGTGCGACGCGAGGCCTGAGTTTCCCTGACAGCCACCATCCGTCATGGCTCTCCGGCCTCTGTGTGAATTCCTCCAGTGATGCTGAACCCTCTCTTCTGATACAGTCACTTTTACTCTCAGGCTAGGCTGATTTAATTTTTAGAAATACTCTTCTTAGCCTTGAATTACTTGCAGCAACCAGCTTCTCTTCTTTTTTTTTTTTTTTTTAAGTCTATTGAATTTGTTACAGTATTGCTTCTGTTTTTTATGTTTTGGTTTTTTGGCCCCGAGGCGTGTGGGATCTTAGTTCCCTGACCAGGGATGGAACCTGCGCCCCTGCATTGGGAGGCAAAGTCTTAACCACTGGACCGCCAGGGAAGTCCCCTCCAGCTTGTCTGCCTGTGTTTCACTCACTCATCTTTTTCTTTGTGACACACATGTATTTACAAATGCACACATTAGAGGCTTTCTTACCCATCAGCCAATGCAAGATTTTCTTTCAAGACAATTTCTTTGGAACAGTTATCTCCTTCACCCATAATCCTATTACTTATTCTCACCCAGGTCCTGTTCCAAAGTCCTTTTCCTCTCTCCCAAACATGACAGAATGACTTTTTCAATCATTTTTAGTCTCTTATTGCATACACTTTCCCATCAGAACTTGGCTCTCCTTTTTCTGGTAATATCTGACTATTACTAGTACTTAGATCATCTAGTTTCTATCTTGATTAATATAAATCATGTTTGCCTTCTCTGAATTTTATTCAAACAATGACCATTTATCAAGCAGCCACTGTGGGGCAAGAAGTTCAGAAAACCAAGAAACTGTGAGATATAAGCTCTGCCTCAAGAAGCTACTCTCTGCTTGTTTAGGTTTATTCCCAGGTTCCTGATTGCCGCTCTGTCCCTGGGCCCTCTCCCTACTGCTTTTACTAGATAGAGGGTTTCATAGAGGTTTTGGGATTTGGGATTTTTTAAGTCCACTCTTTTTTTTTTTTTTTTTAAATTATTTACTTATTTATGGCTGTGTTGGGTCTTCGTTTCTGGGCGAGGGTTTTCTCTAGTTGCGGCAAGCGGGGGCCACTCTTCATCGCGGTGCGCGGGCCTCTCACTATCGTAGCCTCTCTTGTTGCGGAGCACAGGCTCCAGACGCGCAGGCTCAGTAATTGTGGCTCACGGACCTAGTCGCTCCGCGGCATGTGGGATCTTCCCAGACCAGGGCTCGAACCCGTGTCCCCTGCATTAGCAGGCAGATTCTCAACCACTGCACCACCAGGGAAGCCCAAGTCCACTCTTACACACTCTTCTATTTTCATCTCACATTTTTCTAAAGCTGACTTTTTCCTGATTTGAGTTCAGAGCATCAGCTTATCCTGATTTACATTTAAAAACTAGTGCTTAAGGAATCTGGCTTTACCCATTTGTTCACGTACCTATTCATCCAGTTACCTATCTCCTCGCTCTTTCGTGTTCATATGTGGTTTAAAAAAATAGCCTGGAAGTATGGAGTGTACAAATGTGATATCAAGAAGCAGTTGTATACAAAAATACACAATAATTACAATACCTCAGACAAATATCACACGATGTCACTTATATGTGGAATCTAAAATACGACACAAATCAACGTATCTGTGAAACAAAAACAGACTCACAAACATAGAGAACAGACTTGTGGTTGCCAAGGGGGAGGAGCATGTGGGAGGGATGGATGGGGAGTTTGGGATTAGCAGAGGCAAGCTATTATATAAAGGATGGATACACAACAAGGTCCTACTGTATAATACAGGGAACTATATTCAATATCCTGTGATAAACCATAATGGAAAAGGATATATATATGTATAATTGAGTCACTTTGCTGTACAGAAGAAATTAACACAACATTGTAAATCAACTCCACTTCAAATTTTTTAAAAAAGATACCTCATCTGTAAATATTTGCCTCCCAAGGGGTGCAAAACATTTTAGTCCTATCACCATATTTTGCTCACTTTAACTGATGACTTAAGTACAGACAGAACTTCTCTCCATCTGTAGATAATACTTCAAGGGTTAAAAGTGCACAACTTGTAACTGGCAGGTTCAGGTCTTAGTCTACTCACTCCCAAGGGCTGAGTTTGCTTTCAGAGTTTCCTCCTTCTGCTGTTTCTAAAAATTGGTCTGATCGACTTCAAAGCCAATCCTATCTTGGAGGTGTTGTCCCTGCTCACCAATAGCAATGTTTGCTGAACAATGAGGGCAAAAGGGTGGTTTTCCCAGTGTCCCGAGCTTATCTCAAGCAAGGCTGGTGGGACTGGTTCTGGACACATTTTTGAGAAAGAGGTGCGGGTGACTGTATAACTCCAACGTGGAGGCTTTTCTCAAGGTCCCACCTCCCGAAAACCTCTCAGGGTGAAAGAGCATGAAAGGTAGTTAGCTGTGTAAGAAATGGTTTCAACAACACAGGATAGGAAGCCAACAAGTTGTCAAGGGGGATAAGACGTGCAAAGCTAATGCGTCAAGAACTAAAAGATCACCTTCCAGGAAACCGTGAACCTTTCCTCTGTAAAGGCATGTTGTCTCTTTTGTTTCAGTAAATGTATCAATCAACCAAACTTAGAATGGCCTGCTCCCTACTCGAGCTCAAAAGGTAAGCCTGGAAAATTGAGTGACTGCTGATAATGGAAAATGGAGAAAGGAAACTTGTGAGAATACACCATTGCCTGATGAATCACAAGCACTGGGTTCTATAAAAATGAGTCTGTTCTTCTTTCCCGATCAGTTCAGAAGACTCAGCAGGGCTATACCTGCTTGGGGACATCTTGCTTTTCATAACAAATTACCCAACTAAGCACCATGTGCCGGCTCTAACTCCCATTCTGACAAATTCTCTCTGTTTTGGATTTCTCCTTTCTGCTCCTCCCCCACCTCCAGCCAGTCACTTTCACTTATAGACTGTATTTTTTCTTTTTTTTTTTTTCAGATTTATTATCTTCAGGTCTTTCTCCCTGCTCCCTGTTCACATTCAAGTTTGGTGTATAAAATTGGTGTCTTAAATTTCTTCCTTCAGTTATAAAAGAAAACAAATAAACACACACACACACAGCCTGACTCCACACTCTCTTAAGAGAAGTCCAGGATGTGCTTTTATGTGAGGCAACAATAAGAAAGAGAAAAGGGACATTTGCAAATGCATTTCTTTGGCTGAATCTGGCTGCTCCCAGAAGAGAGCTATGTTTATGTTACCAAAATAAGCTCTCATTTTTTTTTTTTTTTTTCCACACACACACACTGTATTTTATTTTTACAAGAGATAAATAGACTGACACCAAGCATTGTACATGGATGACCACAACAAAAGCAACAATGATTGCAATTACCAAACATGGAACACACTTATACTATGTCATAATATTGACATTCAGTCCAGTAATCCTCCACTGTAACAGCTCCTTTACTTTGCAGTGAAAATTGATTTGTATATTCTTTTCCTCTGAGTCCTTGTGGGATTTTTTTTTTTTAATTCAGACAGAAAGTCACAAAAATTATACTCATCCTCATCAGTTCACTCAGTCCCATGTAATTAATTTCTTTTTTTTTTCATCTTGATCTTTTGTTAGCACTTTTATGAGTTCATCAGTTTTTCATTAGAGTTCTGAAAATGCTTATTCATTCAGTTCAGCAGTACAGTCAGTTACCAGAAACCTGTACTTGTCAGAGTCTTTTCCATGAATTTCTTGAAGATGAAACCTTTTTATAGGAACATATTTGCAAAATCATCAGAGTACACCCAGAACTGTCTGTAAATGACAAAAGACTTAAAAATGACCATGGTTAAAGATTTGATGAAAGTTCATAATAATGCAGTTGACAAGAAAATTAGTTATTTCTGAGATATACATTTTAAAGTAATAACTAGGATTATTACTTATAACATTATACCAGAACATATAAGATTTTTAGACGTTTCCTGTAATGTCTGAAACATTTATATTAACATATTTCCATACATATTTCCATACAAATACAAATATAAGATTTTTAGAAATTTCATGTAATGTCTGAAACATTTATATTAACATATTTCCATACATATTTCCATACAAATACAAATATAAGATTTTTAGAAATTTCATGTAATGTCTGAAACATTTATATTAACATATTTCCATACAAATAACCCAATGAAAGTTTAGTATTAGTTGTTTTGTTTGTTTTTTTATACTGCAGGTTCTTATTAGGCATCAGTTTTATACACATCAGTGTATACATGTCAATCCCAATCACCCAATTCAGCACACCACCATCGCCACCTCATCGCAGTTTTCCCCCCTTGGTGTCCATATGTCCATTCTCTACATCTGTGTCTCAACTTCTGCCCTGCAATCTGGCTCATCTGTACCGTTTTTCTAGGTTCCACATACATGCATTAATATACGATATTTGTTTTTCTCTTTCTGACTTACTTCACTCTGTATGACAGTCTCTAGATCCATCCACTTCTCAACAAATGGCTCAATTTCGTTCCTTTTTATGGCTGAGTAATATTCCATTGTATATATGTACCACAACTTCTTTATCCATTCGTCTGTTGATGGGCATTTAGGTTGCTTCCATGACCTGGCTATTGTAAAAATAGTGCTGCAATGAACATTCGGGTGCACGTGTCTTTTTGAATTACGGTTTTCTCTGGGTATATGCCCAGTAGTGGGATTGCTGGGTCATATGGTAATTCTATTTTTCGTTTTTTAAGGAACCTCCATATTGTTCTCCATAGTGGCTGTATCAATTTACATTCCCACCAACAGTGCAAGAGGGTTCCCTTTTCTCCACACCCTCTCCAGCATTTGTTGTTTGTAGATTTTCTGATGATGCCCATTCTAACAGGAGTGAGGTGATACCTCATTGTAGTTTTGATTTGCATTTCTCTAATAATTAGTGATGTTGAGCATCTTTTCATGTGCTTCGTGGCCGTCTGCATGTCTTCTTTGGAGAAATGTCTATTTAGGTCTTCTGCCCATTTTTGGATTGGGGTGTTTGTTTCTTTGATATTGAGCTGAATGAGCTGTTTATATATTTTGGAGATTAATCCTTTGTCCGTTGATTCATTTGCAAATATTTTCTCCCATTCTGAGGGTTGTCTTTTCGTCTTGTTTATGGTTTCCTTTGCTGTGAAAAAGCTTTGAAGTTTCATTAGGTCCCACTTGTTTATTTCTGTTTTTATTTCCATTACTCTAGGAGGTGGATCGAAAAAGATCTTGCTGTGATTTATGTCAAAGAGTGTTCTTCCTATGTTTTCCTCTAAGAGTTTTATAGTGTCCAGTCTTACATTTAGGTCTCTAATCCATTTTGAGTTTATTTTTGTGTATGGTGTTAGGGAGTATTCTAATTTCATTCTTTTACATGTGGCTGTCCAGTTTTCCCAGCACCACTTATTGAAGAGACTGTCTTTTCTCCATTGTATATCTTTGCCTCCTTTGTCATAGATTAGTTGACCATAGGTGCGTGGGTTAATCTCTGGGCTTTCTATCTTGTTCCATTGATCTATGTTTCTGTTTTTGTGCCAGTACCATATTGTCTTGATTACTGTAGCTTTGTAGTATAGTCTGAAGTCAGGGAGTCTGATTCCTCCAGCTCCATTTTTTTGCCTCAAGACTGCTTTGGCTATTCGGGGTCTTTTGTGTCTCCATACAAATTTTAAGATGATTTGTTCTAGCTCCGTAAAAAATGCCATTGGTAATTTGATAGGGATTGCATTGAATCTGTAGATTGCTTTGGGTAGTATACTCATTTTCACAATGTTGATTCTTCCAATCCAAGAACATGGTATATCTCTCCATCTGTTGGTATCATCTTTAATTTCTTTCATCAGTGTCTTATAGTTTTCTGCATACAGGTCTTTTGTCTCCCTAGGTAGGTTTATTCCTAGATATTTTATTCTTTTTGTTGCAATGGTAAATGGGAGTGTTTCCATAATTTCTCTTTCAGATTTTTCATCATTAGTGTATAGGAATGCAAGAGATTTCTGTGCATTAATTTTGTAACCTGCAACTTTACCATATTCATTAATTAGCTCTAGCAGTTTTCTGGTGGCAGTTTTAGGATTCTCTATGTATAGTATCATGTCATCCGCAAACAGTGACAGTTTTACTTCTTCTTTTCCAATTTGTATTCCTTTTATTTCTTTTTCTTCTCTGATTGCCGTGGCTAGGACTTCCAGAACTATGTTGAATAATAGTGGTGAGAGTGGACATCCTTGTCTCGTTCCTGATCTTAGAGGAAATGCTTTCAGTTTTTCACCATTGAGAATGATGTTTGCTGTGGGTTTGTCATATATGGCCTTTATTATGTTGAGGTAGGTTCCCTCTATGCCCACTTTCTGGAGAGTTTTTATCAGAAATGGGTGTTGAATTTTGTCAAAAGCTTTTTCTGCATCTATTGAGATGATCATATGGTTTTTCTTCTTCAATTTGTTAATATGGTGTATCACATTGATTGATTTGCGTATATTGAAGAATCCTTGCATCCCTGGGATAAATCCCACTTGATCGTGGTGTATGATCCTTTTAATGTGTTGTTGGATTCTGTTTGCTAGTATTTTGTTGAGGATTTTTGCATCTATATTCATCAGTGATATTGGTCTGTAATTTTCTTTTTTTGTAGTGTCTTTGTCTGGTTTTGGTATCAGGGTGATGGTGGCCTCATAGAATGAGTTTGGGAGAGTTCCTTCCTCTGCAATTTTTTGGAAGAGTTTGAGAAGGATGGGTGTTAGCTCTTCTCTAAATGTTTGATAGAATTCACCTGTGAAGCCATCTGGTCCTGGACTTTTGTTTGTTGGAAGATTTTTAATCACAGTTTCAATGTCATTACTTGTGATTGGTCTGTTGATATTTTCTGTTTCTTCCTGATTCAGTCTTGGAAGGTTATACCTTTCTAAGAATTTGTCCATTTCTTCCAGGTTGTCCATTTTATTGGCATAAAGTTGCTTGTAGTAGTCTCTTAGGATGTTTTGTATTTCTGCGGTGTCTGTTGTAACTTCTCCTTTTTCATTTCTGATTTTATTGATTTGAGTCCTCTCCCTCTTTTTCTTGATGAGTCTGGCTAATGGCTTATCAATTTTGTTTATCTTCTCAAAGAACCAACTTTTAGTTTTATTGATCTTTGCTATTGTTTTCTTTGTTTCTATTTCATTTATTTCTGCTCTGATCTTTATGATTTCTTTCCTTCTGCTAACTTTGGGTTTTGTTTGTTCTTCTTTCTCTAGTTTCTTTAGGTGTAAGGTTAGATTGTTTACTTGAGATTTTTCTTGTTTCTTTAGGTAGGCTTGTATAGCTATAAACTTCCCTCTTAGAACCGCTTTTGCTGCATCCCATAGGTTTTGGGTCGTCGTGTTTTCATTGTCATTTGTCTCTAGGTATTTTTTTATTTCCTGTTTGATTTCTTCAGTGATCTCTTGGTTATTTAGTAACGTATTGTTTAGCCTCCATGTGTTTGTCTTTTTTACGTTTTTTTCCCTGTAATTCATTTCTAATCTCATAGCGTTGTGGTCAGAAAAGATGCTTGATATGATTTCAATTTTCTTAAATTTACCGAGGCTTGATTTGTGACCCAAGATGTGATCTATCCTGGAGAATGTTCCGTGTGCACTTGAGAAGAACGTGTAATCTGCCGTTTTTGGATGGAATGTCCTATATATATCAATTAAATCTATCTGGTCTATTGTGTCATTTAAAGCTTCTGTTTCCTTATTTATTTTCATTTTGGATGATCTGTCCATTGGCGTAAGTGAGGTGTTAAAGTCCCCCACTATTATTGTGTTACTGTCGATTTCCTCTTTTATAGCTGTTAGCAGTTGCCTTATGTATTGAGGTGCTCCTATGTTGGGTGCATATAAATTTATAATTGTTATATCTTCTTCTTGGATTGATCCCTGGATCATTATGTAGTGTCCTTCCTTGTCTCTTGTAACATTCTTTATTTTAAAGTCTATTTTATCTGATATGAGTATAGCTACTCCAGCTTTCTTTTGATTTCCATTTGCATGGAATATCTTTTTCCATCCCCTCACTTTCAGTCTGTATGTGTCCCTAGGTCTGAAGTGGGTCTCTTGTAGACAGCATATATATGGGTCTTGTTTTTGTATCCATTCAGCCAGTCTATGTCTTTTGGTTGGGGCATTTAATCCATTCACGTTTAAGGTAATTATCGATATGTATGTTCCTATGACCATTTTCTTAATTGTTTTGGGTTTGTTTTTGTCGGTCCTTTTCTTCTCTTGTGTTTCCCACTTAGAGAAGTTCCTTTAGCATTTGTTGTAGAGCTGGTTTGGTGGTGCTGAATTCTCTTAGCTTTTGCTTGTCTGTAAAGCTTTTGATTTCTCCATCAAATCTAAATGAGATCCTTGCTGGGTAGAGTAATCTTGGTTGTAGGTTCTTCCCTTTCATCACTTTAAGTATATCATGCCACTCCCTTCTGGCTTGCAGAGTTTCTGCTGAGAAATCAGCTGTTAACCTTATGGGGGTTCCCTTGTATGTTATTTGTCGTTTTTCCCTTGCTGCTTTCAGTAATTTTTCTTTGTCTTTAATTTTTGCCACTTTGATTACTATGTGTCTCGGCGTGTTTCTCCTTGGGTTTATTCTGTATGGGACTCTCTGCGCTTCCTGGACTTGGGTGGCTATTTCCTTTCCCATGTTAGGGAAGTTTTCGACTATAATCTCTTCAAATATTTTCTCTGGTCCTTTCTCTCTCTCTTCTCCTTCTGGGACCCCTATAATGCGAATGTTGTTGCGTTTAATGTTGTCCCAGAGGTCTCTTAGGCTGTCTTCATTTCTTTTCATTCTTTTTTCTTTAGTCTGTTCCGCAGCAGTGAATTCCACCATTCTGTCTTCCAGGTCACTTATCCGTTCTTCCGCCTCAGTTATTCTGCTATTGATTCCTTCTAGTGTAGTTTTCATTTCAGTTATTGTATTGGTCATCTCTGTTTGTTTGTTCTTTAATTCTTCTAGGTCTTTGTTAATCATTTCTTGCATCTTCTCAATCTTTGCCTCCATTCTTATTCCGAGGTCCTGGATCATCTTCACTATCATTATTCTGAATTCTTTTTCTGGAAGGTTGCCTATCTCCACTTCATTTAGTTGTTTTTCTGGGGTTTTTTCTTGTTCCTTCATCTGGTACATAGCCCTCTGCCTTTTCATCTTCTCTGTCTTTCTGTAACTTTGGTTTTTGGTCCACAGGCTGCAGGATTGTAGTTTTTCTTGCTTCTGTTGTCTGCCCTCTGGTGGTTGAGGCTAAGAGGCTTGATGGGAGGCTCTGGTGGTGGGTAGAGCTGACTGTTGCTGTGGCGGTCAGAGCTCAGTACTTTTTTTTTTTTTTTTTTTTTGATTGTTAAGGGTAATCGCCCTGGCTCTGAAAGTCACCTCATGTATAATAAATGCAGCTCTAATGACTATTGATTGGGAAATCCCAGCCTTCCATTTAGCTGACAGCTCCCTCTGGCAAGTTAGAAATAATCAATCACAAAGTGGGAAGCAGTAGCAGTCACACAGACTGTGTCTCCCATGGACTGGGGGTGACAGTGAGGGCAGTCCCCTGGGTTTGGGGAAGGAAGCCTGATGGATGGCAGCTTTGGGAACACAAGATTTCCAGAAACTTATGAGGCAGTACCGCAGAGGAGATCTAGTCAAAGTAGACAGAGCAACATTTCCAGGTATTTCTGGGAATGTGCCACATGTTACAGCAGAGCGTTCACGGGCTGTCCTCTGCCACATGGTGGAACGGGCTCCGAGGAAAGCGCTAGGATCTGGAACGGCGTGTCAGCCTGAAGAGGCAGGCAATAGTGTGTAATGACTACACCCACACTTTATAGGATCAGACACCCTGAGCTGAACTCTCAGTACTGCCATTCATGTACTGTGGGACCGTGGGCAGCTTACTTTGACGTACTGGTTTGTCACTAGTAAACTGGAGATGTCATTAGTACCTACCTCACAGGGGCTTTTGAGGATGAAATGATCCACGTAAAGCACTTAGCTGTACTTGGCACTTAGTAAACACTCCACAAACATTAGCTGCTGCTCCTGATGTTACTGTTAAGAGTAGGATTGGGACTTCCCTGGTGGTGCAGTGGTTAAGAATCCACCTGCCAATGCAGGGGACACGGGTTCGAGCCCTGGTCCAGGAAGATTCCCACATGCTGCGGAGCAACTAAGCCCGTGCACCACAACTACTGAGCCTGTGCTCTAGAGCCTGCAAGCCACAACTACTGAGCCCACGTGCCACAACTACTGAAGCCCATGCGCTTAGAGCCCGTGCTCTGCAACAAGAGAAGCCACCGCAATGAGAAGCCCACGCACTGCAACGAAGAGTAGCCCCCGCTCGCCGCAACTAGAGAAAGCCTGCGCACAGCAAGGAAGACCCAACACAGCCAACAATAAATACATTAATTAATTAAAAAAAAAAAAAAGTAGGATTAACCCCAGCCAGCCCCTGTTCTATGGCCAGCTAGACGCTTTGACCACAGTATACCCTCCAGATTAATCCTGACAGGGGATGCCCATGGTTATTTAGCAATTCCAATTAATGCTATATTTAATCAATAATCCAATAAAATATAAACCATATACCAGTTTCTTATGTCTAGATTTTTATTTAGCATATATAAACAGTTGAGATTGTAAACCTGAATGTGTGAGGTTATGTTTATCCCTTTGAAATTTTCTCTTGTTGGTTTCAGCCTGTATGACAATTTGAATCTTTAATCTTCATGCCCTATTCTTTCTGTTTCTCCCTATGGCATAACAACTGCAAGTCTAGCCAATAAACCCAATAATCCACTAATGCTTGAGTCCTTTGCACAATTTTCCCACCAAAGGATGATCTACACTTCAAAACTTCTGGTGACTAAAACTATCTCCCCAATTCTCATGGCAGTCCAGCCTTTTGTTACTTTTTGATAAACCTATTATTTTGGAATAATAGTATATATACAGAAAAGTTGAAAAAACAGACCCTTCTTTAGTCATTTGTATTCTAAGATACTGTCCACAAATTCATCCTTGTGAGAGTGTGGGCTTCTGTGGATAAGTGATTTATCCTCTTCCCCGACACCACAGACAGTGTGTATGTTTCCACACCACTAGGGTCGGTCTGGGCTGTATGAATGACTTTGTCCAGAGCCACAGTGACCATGACATGAGCGGAGGCCTTTAGCACCATTAAGCTTGGCTATTGCCTGCCAGTGACCTGCCATGAGAAGTACACACCCCAGGCAGCCGGTGGTCCAAGGAAGATGAGAAGCATGTGAACAAGATCTGAGCCACACCTCCACCTGAAGTAAAGGCCATCTTACCTGCAGCCTGACACACAGCAGCTCAGCAGAGCCCAGCTTGGACCAGCCATACCACACTCTCCTACAGACCCATGAGCAAGAAACAAATGCTCCTTGCTGTAAGCCACTGGGTTTGGGGATAGTTTTTCTCTCAACATCATTTGTGGCTAATCTGATTGATCTACTCTCTATTTTAAGCCAGAACATCATAAGCCATTGCTAAATTCCTTGCTGAAAGTGCAAAGTATCTCTATAACAGCCTTCTGAAATATCCTGTAATCATATCCCAATGGTAATTTAGGAACTTAGTTTAATATAAAGGTCATCTAGCCCAGGGGTTAGAGCCCCCCCACCCCCTGGGATTTAATTTATCAGCAATGGGGTCTAGGCATCAGTATTTTATGAAATTTCCCTGGGTGGTACCGACATGCAGCCAGGATGGAGAAGCATCGACTAGTGGGGTGAGACGTGGAACCTGAGCTGTGTTTTTGGAAGAGACAAGCGAAGGAAACAAGAGAGGGCACAAAATCCCTATCAAGCCACGAGAAGGCCTGTGCAGGAGTCAACCAAGTAGGGTTTCCATCACAGTAACAACAACTATAAAATCTCATCAATTCACTGTCACTCAGTCAGTAGGGGCAAAACAAAAGATAAGGCCGGGGGCCAGTGACATCTGTAGACATTGAAATGTTGAGAAACCGTGCTGATTTCCCTAAAGGAAGATCAGCGAGAGCAGTAATGGTGGGGTGGTTGGATAAAGAAGAAAACTTTTAGTCTAGAAAGTGTTTTTCAAGACTGCACCTTGGGAGGCCTGATTAATTATGGTGTCTCCAACTTTATAACCTAAGGGATTTTTGTTTCCTTTTTAAATAAACCACCCAGTTAACAAGTTTTTCCAACCCATTTTAAACTCCTCTGGTCACCCTTGGACTTGTCAGCTGTGGTTCCAAGTCATCACTCTGCTCAAATTATGTTGATTAGAAATCTATAAAGTCTGACTTTAAGCCTTGCTATAAACAGGATCAACAACAAATGATAAAATTACAAGGAAAACTGATTAGAAGGAATGAACATAGTGGTTACAAGTCAGAAAGACACTGGTTCCGATTGGGATTTGCTGTTTATGAGCTGAGGGATCTTGGGCAAATTACTTTAGTGTCTTTGTCTCCATGTCTTCATAGACATGAAATAAGGTACAGAATTTGTTCACCAGAACTCTAGTGAGAAAGATGGTAACCTAAGGCAAACTGTATTTCCACGGGGGTAGCAGACAGGTGAGGGAAGAATGATAACGGCACTAAAGGAAGGGAGAAATATGCAGGGCAAATGGGGTGACCATGAGGGGCTCTGGGGCAGCAGAGGGGTTTGTGAGTGAAGGGGGTGGTGTCAGTTTCCCACTGTGGCGGCGTTACCGAAAGTGAGGGTCCGGCTGCTCGCCGCTCAAAAGCCAATGAAGAGCCAAGGTTGGTGGAAAGGAAAGTCTGCTTTATTTTGGAGGCCGGCGACCAGGGGGGAGGGTGGACACCTGTCCAAAGGCCGACTCCCCCCACTGACAGTCAGGGGGCAAGAGCTTCTATAGATGGAGGGAGCAGGCTACGTGCAGAAACAGCGCCCTCTGACGGTCACCTTGAAATTGGTCACTGGTGGTCTGATCAGTGTCATCTTGATTGTTTTAAGTACAGTGAGTCTTCAGTTCCAGGGTCAGTTTGTTCCCATTTCCTTGAGGCCAGCTCTCGGAATTGTGGCAGCTTATGTCATGGCTACAGTCTGGTCATCATGTTGTTAACTTCTTCCACCTGATGAGGGTTTTAGTATCTACAAGACAGCTCACAGGATACGGCTCAGAACATTACCTATAGCCCTTGAGGAGGTACTAAAGGGCCTTGACTTTACTTAATGACTAAACTATTATTATTGGTCTCCTTTGGTTGTTTTCTTTTGTTTCTGCATTTTCTCACTTCTCTGATTAAACTTATTGTTTGGCTAAAGTTTTTCCACAGACAAAAAGCAGGTTGAGGACATGAGGGGAAGGACCATAGCGTCCTGCTCCATTTCAGGAGGAAATTTAGAGAGAAGGAGAGACATTTAGGGAGGGCTTGCATGAAGTTGGCTGGTGATGTCCCTTTTAAGAATGCCTGAAGATCCACATCACTTGTCACAGTTTCCAGAGCTGAATTTCAGAAGGTGGTAGACAGGTTGGCTCTAACATGGCCTTATAACATCAGGGTTGTTGTGAGGATAAAAATGTGCTAAAATGTAGAAAAGCATTTGTTCCAGCACATAGAAAGTATCAGACAAATGTGTGATACTAGACCACTTATTATTATCATGACTGTTATGACTATTAATTTTTCCTGTTTTTAATGATAGCTAATAGGCATCCATTTATTCCAAAATGTTTATTGTAAAAGCCCGTGGCACTACGGGAAGCATTGGTTAATGTAACCTACAAGATAAAAAAAGAACGTGAAGGATTGAAGGGTTTTCTGGAGACTTCAGAATCCAACTGCACTTTTGACTCAATTGTTTTGACAATTTCAGGCCAAAGCAAAGGTGAACTAAGTGAAGTTTTCAGGTTGCTAAGAGAATGCCACCCACAGAGGCCACACTGATCACATGCAGAGCTGCAAGCCAAGCGATGGGGGCAAGTCCATTTGCTGCTAGTTTCCAAAACTGTTCATGACAGTTTAGCAAACAAGAGAGAAAAGCTGAAGGGAGTGAAAGAAATGAAATGAAATGAAGGAATCTATGGCCTTTCCAATCCAAAGAAACAAAAATGCGGCCTGAAATAAAATAAGTTCTGACACAAACTTTCTCTTTTTAATTTGCTCCACTTGTACTCGGCCAAAGAAAGTTTCTAGTGTCTCTGACACATTGCGGACAAAATCACTCAGCAACACCCCTGCTAAAGGTCAGCAGTGTCCAGAGAAACTCAGTGCCAGGCTTGTTCAGGGCCAGGCCTGGGGAAGTGAGCCACCCCGAAAGGAAGGCCCCTCTTCCTGATGCTGAAAACTCGGCCTCTGTGAACTGGTGCCGGATCAAATCTCAGAGACAGAGCTTTGGGTGAAGTAGAAAAGAACAGCTTGATGGCTTTGCCAGGCAAAGGGGGACACTTCGGGCTCGTGCCCTCAAGACTGTGTGTCCCAACTTGGGGGAGGCGGGGGGATGAGAGGTGGATTTGGGGAGGAGTTTTATAGCAATGGTTCAAGGGCAAGGTTGCTGATAAGGATCAGGGTGTGTGCAGGGCCTGTGCTCCTTTAAGCTGGTCTCAAGTGGTCTCTTGATGAGCTTCTCTGGTTCCTTTAATCTGACCTCTTCTCTGGAATGAAGAATGCTAACATCTTCCATTTGTTGGGGGTTTAGTTCTGCAGAAGAGCTCAAAGATATTGTTATGTGTATCCCTTGAGGGGGAACCAGGACCCTGCCCGAAGGCTGCACTATTGTTTCTTGAATGTTCCTCCCTTGTCTCTGCATCCCCTCCCTTCCCTGATCAGCAACTGTTTGAATTTGCCTGTTGGAACTCGGGGAAGGTCATGGAGGCTGGAGTCTGTTCCCTACAAACAAGAAACAGGGGCCACAGAAAGGCTTCCATGCTCAGGAGCCCCACAGGGTCCTTCTCGGTTTCATTCCCTGCAGAGCTCAAGGGGGAAAGAACCTGGTGCCCAAACATAGGCTTTAAAAATGCAAAGCAAAACAGAAACCACTTTAATCTACACCAAGCCAAAGCTTGCCTCATCCAGGCAACAATTTAGTTTCCAGTTGGAAATCTGTTTCAAACACTCCCTGCTGATCTGCAACCTTCTTCAACTGAATGGAAGACCATTAGCATGAACCAAATGTTGCTTAAAGGAAATACAGTTGTGTACCTAAAATGAAATTCCCTTTGGAAACACTGAATTATTCATTTCCATGAATACTACTGCATGTGCCCTGTGCCTGGTAGACTTAGGATATGTCTTATCTCCAGCAGATCCCATCAGACAGGAAGCAGGAAGCTGGGGATGTGTGCTTCTATTTATATTTCTCTTATCTGTTTTCAGAATGTGTTCATGTAGGGCCTTTAGTTCACTAGAGCTGTGAGTATTTAAGAAAGCATTGGCTGAGCTAGGTTCCCTGGTGTGAAATAAAAGACACATTCTGACATATACTCCTTTCATCTCAAAAGGACTATAATAAAGATGGAATCTTCGCAACTTAACCCTGGGGCTAGAAGTGATGGATCAGCATGTTGGGGAAATGTGTTCTTATTTTCCAAAATAAGGTAATTTTAGCCACAATTCAGTCCATTCAGACCATTAGTGGAGCAATCATTTTTCCTTATTCTAATATCAGGACCCTTTGGCTATGACCTCTATAATCTCTCCCATGCACTCCGTGTGTGTGTGTGTGTGTGTGTGTGTGTGTAAATTTCATTTGGAAAATCTTACAAACTCAATAATTACATCCATTTCATTCTGTATGAGCTGAACCATTTTCATAGTAAAGAATATAATTTCATGAACTCAGGACTATTCCAGAACATCGGTAGATGAAACAAAATTGATGGAAAAAAATAGTACGTGTCACGAAGATAGTAAAGACTGTTACACAAAAATGATATTTTTAAATGTACTTGTTGCACTATTTACTAACCATGGAGAACTCTTGACGATCCTATAGCTCAGTGGTCCTCCACCGAGAGGGAATTTTGCTCCCTATGGAGCATTTGGCAATCTTTGAACTATTTCTGTCACAAATGGAGTGGGTGGGGTGAGAAGTACTACTGGCATCTAGTGGCTAAAGGCCAGGAATGCTGCTGAACATCCGACAGTCACTCCTGTACAATAATTCTCTGGCTCCAAATGTCAATGGTGCCACTGCTGAGAAACTCTGTTGCAACTACAGTCCTCGGGAACACCAACAGAGAAAATGAGGAATCAAAAAGATAGACCAAGAGCTGAGAACAAGGGGTTGATGATGGTATAGCCATGCTGGATTTGGAGGAATCTGGCCATGCCAGAAAGAAGAAGGAGCAGCAAAAAAGAAAATGGAGGAAAAGAAATATCAACCTATAACCAACATATGACTACTCTACCTGGATTATATTTTCCTTTAGAAAGACTTAAGCCACACAATTTAAATATATAACTGCATCAAAGAATAAAGGGAACACATATCATTAATGGAACAAAATTTTATAGGAACTTCTGAAAAATAGGAAGCAGATAGAATAGAATTGATAGGTAGAGAAAACTACAACCCAAAATAGGGTAGGATGGGGGCCTGGGAAAAATGTTCAAACAAGACAGAATCACTTTATGAGGCATAGAGCAGTATTTCCTAAACTTGGCTGCACATTTGAATCTGGGCATTTTTTAAACCTTCCAATGTCCAAGCCACACCCCAGACCAATTAAATCACAGTCTCTAGGGGAGGGATGCAACATGAGCATTTCTGTAAGCTTCCCTGGTGATTCCCATATGAAGACAAATTTGGAAATCTCTGCTGTAGGAATAAGCAAAGGAAAATTAATGGCAACCAACTAAAGCAGTGCTTCTCAGAATTTCACCTACATATGAATCACTAGAGTATCATCCAAAACGCAGATTCTAATTCAACAGGCTTGGGGTGGGGCCTGAGATTCTGTATTTTTAACCACCCTCAGGGGCTGCCCACCTTGCTGGTTCACGGACCACTGTTAGAAGAGCAAGGAACTAAAGAGAAACAGACAGGACAATCCCATCCCCCTACCCCAGCCCCCTCCAGTTCCCATAAATACAGAAATTGCCTCTAGTATCAGGCCTCTGGGTAGAGCACTGAGGCCTGTTCTCTAAACTAAGTGGAGGAGAGCCCTGGAGGAGGCCAGGAGAAAAGCAAAGAAGACCCCAAGTTCACTCCTGGCCTGCACAACAGACAGTGAGAAACAAGAAAGTAAAGGCAACTGAACTGAGGAGTGGAAGATATTTTGGGGCATAGTTTTCAACCACAAGAAAACAAAGCAAAACAAGGATAGAGGTTACAATAAAAATAATTTTGACAATGACCTTAATTACCAATGATAGTGAAATCTTACAACTAAACATTAAATAGCCACTAAAAATTATATTATGGAAGAATAAGTAATGATATGGAAAGAAGTTTGTGATGTAGCTTTAATTCAAAAAAATCTAGCAGGCTGGATAGAAGGGGAAAAGTAAATAAGCAAGTTAGCAAGAAAGAAACACTTTCAAGAGTATATACGCCTACTAAGTGAAGGAAGTCAGACAGAGAAAGATATCATATGATATCAACCATATGTGGAATCTAATTTTTTTAAATGATATAAATGAACTTATTTACAAAACAGAAACAGACTCACAGATTTCGAAAGCAAACTTATGGTTACCAAAGAAGAAACATGGAGGGGGAGGGATAACTTAGGAGCTTGGGATTAACATACACACACTACTCTATATAAAATAGATAACCAACAAGGACCTACTGTATAGCACAGGGAACTCTACTCAATATTCTGTAATAACCTATTACAAGAAAATAATCTGAAAAAGAATGAATATATGTTTACATATAACTGAATCACCATGCTATACACCTGAAACTAACACAACATTGTAAATCAACTCTACTCCAATATGTATATATTTTTAAAAGAGTATATATACACCTGCAGATTACTTATCATTATGTCTGGGGAAGGGGTGGTGGAATTGTTGATTTTTATCTTCTTCTTAGTAGAGACAAGGTAATAGAAATTGCACTCTCTTCCTCAAAACAAAATATTTAGGTCTCAAACTTTACTGAGTCCTACTCTCAATGCCCAGGGGTTAATTAAGCTGCTCTCGATGGCCTTCTCAAGTCTCTGGTCCTCTGCTACCAGCAACACCTATGGTCACGAAGAGCCAGTGCTGCCCCCTCCATCCCAGCTTCATGCTGTTAATGGACTATCCGGTGCTACTGATAAGCTCTCCTAACCCTGGGCTCCAACACCACCCAAGAGCTCCCCCAGCTCGACCTACAAGCACAGCTCTTTCTTCCCAGGGCAAAGAAGTCTGAATCTTAAGTGTAGCAGTCATTCGAGGCTAGACTGAACTAGACCAGAAAATCTTGTAAATAGTGAATAGCCTTCACACACTTGTTTTGGTTTCATGTCTCAAAATGGTACCCATGCTATATAGCTTTTCCCATCTCAAGGGCTTTCTATGAAAGTCTTAAAACCAACTTATGTGGTCCCAACCATAAGCTCTCACATTCCTTTTTTAATTCCCACATTGGCAGGGTTTGGGGGAAGGATTTCTATGGATACTTGGTGATCTGCCTTGACTTCTCAGGATTCCTGAGGTTGATCCACTGATTATGGCCCCTTCATGACCCTCATACTGACTTAAAAGAAATTGGTTTTTGAAGAAGCTTGTGGCATAGCACTTCACTGATGAGCATATTAGCATAAGAGGAATTTTGTTTTTAAAAAATTAATAAATCAGAAGACTATAAGCAAACAAAATGTAAAGACTCCGTCATAAGTGACTGCTACACCATAGGTCCAATTACAACACCATTTAGCTATTTTTTTTTTTTTAAGTTTTATTTATTTATTTATTTATTTTTTGTTTTGTTTTGTGTTGGGTCTTCGTTTCTGTGCGAGGGCTCTCTCCAGCTGCGGCAAGCGGGGGCCACTCCTCATCGTGGTGTGCGGGGCTCTCACTATCGCGGCCTCTCTTGTTGCGGAGCGCAGGCTCCAGATGCGCAGGCTCAGCAATTGTGGCTCACGGGCCCAGTCGCTCCGCGGCATGTGGGATCTTCCCAGACCAGGGCTCGAACCCGCGTCCCCCGCATTGGCAGGCAGACTCTCAACCACTGCGCCACCAGGGAAGCCCCCACCATTTAGCTATTTTAACATCACTTGATGTAGAAAGAAAAATTGGTGGCAGTATTTCAAACCCCACTCCCACTATTGAGATGGTATTTCAAGTTTCTGGCTAAAGATTCATGCGCGGTTGCTTCTGTTAGACCATCAGTCATTTTGTGACATTATGGACTGAAGTTATTAGCTTTTAACCCTTTTTCGTAATTAGATCAGCATAGTTTTCTGTTAAAAGGCAACAAATCAATAAGTCAGCCGAAGGAAATATTTTCCCCCTCAGGCAACATATAAATAGCCTATTAGCCTCAAATGTCTTTGAAGTAAATTGCTTGAAGTTTATTGTCAAATTAAAATTCCTCCAATTTGTTGAGAATCTATCATAGGTTTGTTTACACTTAATGCTACAGTAGTTATAACTCAGCTATTCGTTTAGCTATATTTTTTTCATTCAGGTCCCTTTCTTGTTAAAATGGAACAACTGTCTACCCACTAAAGAGAAAGCTAAGAAGCTATCATTACAAAATAGAAGAATACGAGTCAAAAAAGTCATGTTCGGGGGCTTCTCTGGTGGCGCAGTGGTTGAGAATCCGCCTGCCAATGCAGGGGACATGGGCTCGAGCCCTGGTCTGGGAAGATCCCACATGCCGCGTAGCAACTGGGCCCGTGAGCCACAATTACTGAGCCTGCGCGTCTGGAGCCTGTGCTCCGCAACAAGAGAGGCCGCGATTGTGAGAGGCCCGTGCAACGCGATGAAGAGTGATCCCCGCTTGCCGCAACTAGAGAAAGCCCTCGCACAGAAACGAAGACCCAACACAGCCAAAAATAAATAAATTTTAAAAAAAAAGTCATGTTCACCCAAGTCACTTAGCTCAAAAGTATTATTTGTAAATATGGTGTCCATTACATTAACTTATCTTTCTAAAATTTCACTGAGAAGACACTCTAAAAATGCAGTTAATGAAAGACAAACCATGATTCTGGAAATCATTAAGGGAAGTGGTGTACGGATAAAAGAGTTTGACAACTAAAAAAAAAGTCTGACAACTAACAATATCCTTTACTGGATATTCCAGTTGTTAGAATCGTATATGGCCATTAGTCAATTAACACTTTGGCATTCAGGTTCACAAATCAGTCTTCTGTGAGTTTGGCTGCATTGACGGATTTCCCAAAGCCTTACCATTTTTGGTGAATTTACAGCGTTGGATTTCTAATTGTTCAAAGTTAAAAGCTAAAACCTACCAGGAACCCACCAAGAGACAGACACTGTATTAAATCCCTATCAAAAACATTTAGCCAAACACTTTCCTATTTCAAAACAATGACTAATTCTAGACACCAAGGGACCAAGAGCCAGTATGAAGAAAGCTCTGCAGTGATCACAGGATACTCCAGCTGGAAAGAACCATAGCTTGGTTTTGGGGAAAGCTGGATTTTAGACAATCCCCAACTCTCCGTATTGAACATATTGCTAAGACTCTTACTTGATAAGTTTTTTTTTCCATAAGTATAATAAATATATCGGCTATCTCTGTTTTTCAGGGATGGGGTTTCAAAATGAGAAAAAAAAAATATCACCAATATGTAGTACAAGAGGACAGTAAAAATCAAGAAGAAAGCATTTTCTCCTAGGGTTTCTTATTATGTGGAACTCAATGCATCTCAAAATAAAACCCTCCATCCTCTTCCCTATCTCTAAAATCCCGGCTTATCTTCCCAGCAAATCTATTTTATTCAATGGTGTGTCATTATTCTTCTATCAAATAGGCACAAATTCTTAAAGGTGTCTTTTTCCTTCCTTCTTCTTTATATATCAACTCAATTTATCATGAAGTCCAATCAATAATTCAAAATATTCATCTCTGTTCTTCCTATTTCCTCTGCTAGGTTCCTAACCTAAGGCTTCATCAAGACATTCCTGAGCATAGAATATAACATAATAATAGATCACATAACTTACTGGTTTTATTCATTACTATAACGTAAATGTTCCAATTTCCAATTTTACATTTTTATCTTGTTTCCTCCACTGAAAAATCCATTTCTTTGGGATTGGAACCTGGTAACCATGAAATCAGAAGAACTCTTAGGGCTGATTCAGATAGGGTGTGATTATATTTAGATAACATATTTTGGACTTACTACAGAGGTTACTCTTCTAAATCAAGTCTTATATCTGCCAAATGCAGAATTTCTCCCTCTTTTCTTTTTTTTTTAAATTTTATTGGAGTATAGTTGATTTACAATGTTATGTTAGTTTCAGGTGTACAGCAAAGTGAATCAGTTATACATACACATATATAAATTATTTTTCAGATTCTTTTCCCATATAGGTTATTACAGAGTATTGAGTAGAGTTCCCTGCGCTACACAGTAGGTCCTTGTTGGTTATTTATTTTGTACATAGTAGTGTGTGCGTGTTAATCCCAAACTCCTAATTTATCCCTCCCCCCAGTGTTTCCCCTTTGGTAACCATATGTTTTTTTTGAAATCTGTGAGTCTGTTTCTGTTTTGTAAATAAGTTCATTTGTCTCTTTTTTTTTAGATTCTGCATGTAAATGGTATCATATGGTATTTGTCTTTCTCTGTCTGACTTACTTCACTTAGTATGATAATCTCTAGTTGCATCCACGTTGCTGTGCAAAATGGCATCATTTCATTCTTTTTTCTGGCTCAGTAATATTCCACTGTATATATGTACCACATCTTCTTTATCTATTCCTCTGTCGATGGACATTTAGGTTGCTCCATGTCCTGGCTATTGTAAATAGTGTATTATATTACAAATACAGTACTATCTTAGTTACTGAGTACTTCAAAGTTCTGGAGCTGGAGGATCCATGTCTCACATAATCCACTCCCTTCATGGCTGTTGGCAGGAGGCCTCAGTTCTTCCCGTGGGGCTACATGGGCTGCTTGAGAATCTTCATAACAGGGTGGGTGACTGGCTCCTGCCAGAGTGAACAGTCCAAGAGCAAACAAGGCAGAGCCAGGATGTCTTTTATGATCTGTCTTTGGAAGTCACACATCATCATCTCATTGGTTTCCCAGGGGTCAGCCCCAATTAATGTGGAAGAGGATTACACAACGGTGGGGATACCAAGAGGCAGGGATTACTGAAGGCCATTTAGGAGGATGGGTACCACGTCAATAACGAACTTTCATGTGCGTGTGTTGCGGTCATCAAACATTTTTGTGGGTCACTACTTCATTCTACAATTTCCAAGATTACAAATGTATCCTTGATTACAAGAGTAACTTCTACATTGGAAATTGTCTAGAAGTGTCTAGAAAAACCTAACCTAAAGCTTTGTACGTAGAATCAGAGTGATAAAAATGGAACCAATTACTCTCATTCAGATACTCTAGACAAGTCATTTGAATAAATGGCTACAACAAATTTTCTCCCCAGTCCCACATGTTTATATTTATTTATATGCCTTCTCATCTTGTTTCTTATAGGACGGCAGAAAATCTATAGATACTCATCATCATGGGTCCTGTTTTCAGCTCACCTCTTGAGTTTGAGACCTTAGGTAAATTGCAGATTCAATTACAGTTTTAATAACCTCATCTTTGCCACTCAAAGTGTGGTCCAAGGACCAGCAACATCATCACCATCTTGGAATTTATTAGAATTTCAAGTTGGCGAGCCTCACTTTAGACCCACTAAATTAGAATCTGTGTTTTTAACAAGGTGAGAGGTGATTTGCTTAGGGATTGTTTATCTAGGAACTACTTCGCAGACTGAAAGCTGTTATGTCACATTTTTTACGTCTCTAAAGAAAAACACCTATCGGGACTCTGTCAGAAGTCTCAGGACACTGTTGATTGAGTGGCATCACTATGACCTCACCTGCTGGACAGCCTCTCTTTGCTTTTCCCAGGGAAAAAACAAAGACTCGTTGCCATTTCTCTCTGTAAAATCTAAGTATGCAGATAAACAGAGTTGATTGTGGGGAATACATCTTTTCATTTTTGTTTTGTTTTCTTCTAATGTACTGAATACAAAGTGCATTAGGCTCATAATTAATGTTATGGTGAAAATCTTACTACAAAAGTACAAAAGTACACAAGATAAAATCGCAATTCTCATCAGATAGTATAGGTTTCCCAACTCCCACCATGAATGTGGGCAAACCATCACCTCATTCTTATCTCACTTGTCCCATGAGTAGAATATGGGTCAAAAGAGTAACTCATCAAGTTTTTCTTTTTACATTTTTTTGCACTTTTACCGTCAGTAACATGTATGGATTTTAAATGCATGGCATGATGAGTTTTAACAAATATACACCCCTGTGTAACCCCCAACCAATTAAAATATGGAACACGTCCAACACCCAGAAAATTCCCTAGGGACCCTTTCAGTCAATCCTACCCTCTGGAAGGGATGGATAGAAAGGAGTTTTCTAGATAATACTCCAGGAATTGGAGCTGCAGGGGACTTCAGTTTAGCAATGAAAGGGCTGAAATTTACCTGTGGTTTCGCACTAGTGAGTGCAGAGCTGAAAGCACAATGCATCTCACAGTCCTCTACTCTGTAAGCTGAGAAATGGTGCACACGAGGACGGACATGTGACTTCCATCATCATAAATTAGCTTTGCCTATTGCTAAACTTCACATAGATGGAGTCATTCTGTTTGCACCTGTAGACTCTGGCTCCCTTTACTCAACATAATGGTTCTGATATTTGTGCCTGTTGTTGCATGTGTTAAGTAGTCTTCACAGGGTTGTGCTGAAACTGAAATGAGATATATGTAAAAGTTGATGTTTCACAAATACTTTTTGAATCTGAATAAACCAAATGAGGGTATTTGGCGGCCCTACAATTTCCATCTCTCTCTCTCCCAGACACTGTAGCGTTAGAAGATAAAATGCCATCTGCCACTGGACGACCAAGGACTAACTCTGCTGCCTTGACTCAGATTTGCTGAGATGGTCCTGAGATTACTGTTGACAGTAAAAAGGACTGAGCGCTCCTCCCACCAGAGCATGAGAACTGATGATAGGACAGGTTTTCCTTGGCCTGGGGAAGATGGCCAGCATTGACAATTACCAGATCTGACGAGAATCTTCCTGGAAAGCAATAAGCACCGGAAAAAATCTTCTCTATTTGTCCAGTGTCACTATGGCAACATGTAATTATAACGGCCCTAAGTGAGAATGCCTTTCTCTACCCAACAATACACTACTTCAAAACCAGTTTTTCTGAATAGGATTGCTCAGCATAAATTGACAGAAGAATAATGTCTCGGCCACAATAACGATGCAAGTTTTTTTTTTTTTTAACATCTTTATTGAAGTATAATTGCTTTACAATGATGTGTTAGTTTCTGCTTTATAACAAAGTGAATCAGTTATACATATACATATATCCCCATATCCCCTCCCTCTTGCGTCTCCCTCCCACCCTCCCTATCCCACCCCTCTAGGTGGTCACAAAGCACCAAGCTGATCTCCCTGTGCTATGTGGCCGCTTCCCACTAGCTATCTATTCTACATTTGGTAGTGTATATATGTCCATGACACTCTCTCACCCTGTCACATCTCAACTCTCCCCCTCCCCATATCCTCAAGTCCATTCTTTAGTAGGTCTGTGTCTTTATTCCCATCTTGCCACTATTTGCGAGATCACTAATCTGAGATCCAGCCAGAAACAAAAACGAAAGTCCTGGCCAAGATCCCATGGCCAATGTGAAGCAGATAATTGAGGCAATTATTTGGCAAATTCAAGCCAAAATGCATACGAGAGTAATAACACTGCTCACCGCTAATGGGGCTCTCTGTAAGATAACCGCAGTTATGTGTCACTGGACCGACAATGCTTAAATGCTTCTTTTCCATGGGTCTTAATTTCAGTTCTTTATGAGAAAACTTACTTTCTGATATTTTTCAACATTGAGTCGCCACCCCCAATTCAATTTTAGTGATGATTTTAGGTATACAAAGATGCAATTACGGTGTCTTTATCATTTTTTTTTAAACTTCCAATGGATTCTAAAGAAAATTGGCAAGATATTATCCTTGATGTTGAGGCCAAGGTAATGTGTTCAAAGGAAAATATCTTTTGCTTGCGGCTCATTTTTGGTATAGTGAGTGGCTAATTTGGAGCTGGTATTACTAAGGTGCAATGGACTAAAGAGTATTATTGCAATAACAAGTTATAAAACTCATTTCAGACTGGCATAAGCCACGAAAAGTTTACAGGTTCCAGTACTGGTGGAACCTGATAACATGTTTTGATGTCTCAACATGTCATCATGAATTTGTCTCTTTCCTCTGTGACGGCTTTGTTTTTTCCCCAGCTTTATTGAGATGTAATTGACATATCACATTGTGTAAGTTTAAGGTATACAAGGTGATGATTTGATATATGTATATATTGCAAAATGATTACCACGATAAAGTTAGCTAATACATCCATCACCTCACATAGTAACCATCTTTATGTGTGTGTGGGGTAAAAACTTTTAAGATTTCCCCTCTTAGCAACTTTCAATTATATCATACAGCATTATTTGTGATGGCTTTATTTTCAGGTAGAATCTCTCCAAGTGGCAAAGACAGCAACAGCAAACCTAGCCTTGCTTTCTTTAACTTAGCTACCCCAGTGGAACATTAGAACCTATTTCCTGATGGTTCCAGCAAGAGTCTCAGAATAATCCAAGTGGCTCTATTATGTCACAAATTCACCCACACGGAAAAGGAGGAGTTATTTATGTTTATCTGAAACACACTCAGTGAAACTTAACTTTACAAATTCAACTCAAAGAGGACTAAAACTTGGGCTCATTGTGTTTAGTGGGGTACTGTTAATAAAACACATAATAATCTGACAAGCTTTATTTTATATGCCCAGAGCCCTGTGTTAAGTTGTTTAAGTTAAAAAAGAAATAGATGACAACTTTAACTCTTATCATCTGAGAGTTTATTACCTAGCAGGGAGGCAGGACTTAAATAAGAAATTAGAGAATATAAGACAATATACAGTTCTATGTAACACTGGAGAATTCAGATTAAAATAGATATGAGAGTTTATTAAAGTTATTAATTAGTGTTGGTAAAGTATATTTGCTATATGGCCCGGCAATGCTACTCCTAGGTATTTACTCAAGAGAAATTAAATCATATATTCACAGAAGACTGGAACAGAAATGCTTATAGCAGCTTTATTTGTGGAATAGCAGATGAATGGATAAATAAATTGTGGTATATTCATACACTGGAATTTTACTCTGCGATGAAAAGAGAATTATCTACTGACATGGATGAATATAAAAAACATTATGTTTAGATAAAGAAACAAGGCACAAAACACAACATACTATATGACTCCATTTAAATGAAATACTGGATAAGGCAACTAATTTATGGTGACAGAAAACAGATCAGTGATTACTTGAAGTTAAGAGTGAGGGATTGACTTCTAAGGGACATGAGGGAAACATCCAGAGTGATGAAAATATTCTATATCTTAACTGGTTACACAGGTATAAACATGTAAAAACTCATCAAACTGTACACTCAAAATGAGAGCATTTTAGCTTATCTAAATCACGCTTCAATAAGTTGATTAAAATATTTAAAAGGGATTCATTAGCGCAAAGGACCAATGTTAGTAGAGCAATCAAGAAGGTAATATATTAAGATTTTATCATTGAAAATAGTTGTGAATTATAGAATGTGAAAGAGAGAGAGAAAAAGGTGGTTAAATTGCCTGACATGATGTGATAAAAAGAACCTGTGTGCTCGATTCAAACACATCTTCTCTTCTAGATGCTGTCTTTGCCATTAGCTGGCAGGAAGATGATCCCACTTCCATCACCTGTAAAATTGACCACAACCTACTTTGAAATGTTAAGTGATATTAAATGTAAAGATTAAATGAAATTAAAAGGATCTGATGAAAAAGAAGAAAATCTAGTCAATGTATTAGAATAAGGACTATAATGAACAAGAAATGATAGAAGATGATAGAGGATGGATGGATGGATAGACAGGTAGATAGATAGATATAGAATGGAGATATATTATAGTTAATTTTGGCAAGAAGTATTGTCAAGCATAAGGAGGCAGTTCTGTGCACAGAAGTGCATGCTTTGTGGAAATTCTTTGTTCAGAAAGACAAGGAAAAGGAGGTTACAGAACGATTTCAGTACTTTGACTTCAAAAGTAGTCACTGTCATAACAGGGGAATGTGAGGCAAAGATATTCACACCAAGAGTAATTAGTTCATTTCCCACTCCTGTCCCCACGGTTCCTATTACAATAATGTCATAGAGAGATACATTAACAGTGACTAAAGGTCTAACGCAAAGAGTGAGGTATCAGAGGGGTGGTCTTGAGTTTGTAGATACAAGAAAGTCTACTGACCCTGCACTGTGGAGAAGTACCACCTGACCTGTACCAGCCCCAGGTGACCTGGCCATTTAATGTAAAGACATGACCTGTATGTACAAGTCATGTAATTCCTCATTACATGGACCAGCCACCTCGGCACCACCAGTAAGCTAGTTAGAAAGGTAGACTCTCAGGCTCCACCCACCAACTGCTGAATCAGGATTTGCATTTTAACAAGATCTGCAGGTAATTCCTGACTGCACCAAAGTCTGAGACCAAAACATCCTGATCCATTGATTCATGAAAGGAAACCCAGTACTGGAAGCAAGTAGAGTTTATTCTCCTGCTGCGGAGACTAGTTCTTAGGCCTGGAATTACTGACTCAGCAACTCTTCTAGGCTTTGGTTACCATCAGGAGCCCACTGAAAGGGGTAAAAAGAGTCAAAAGCCATAATGGGGGCAGTGGCCGTCAAGAAGGCAAAAGAACAACGTTTGCCAAGATGCTCAGCTCAGTAGTGTTTATAGATACGTATTCGAGCAACAATGATTCATTCATTCATTCATTTTGAAGAGCATTTCAGCATTAGCTAATCATAATCTAATGATTAACAAGCAATTGCATGCCTCAATAGCTAACCAGAGAAAACCTTGCACAAGTGCCCAAGGAAGGTTACATAAAGTTTGTTGCATGAGGTTACTACAGCACTTTTAGCAACAAGGAAATATGAGGACAACCTAAGTGACATCCAAAAGAAGCCTAGTTAAAACAAAATATGGTATTTCTATACTCTGGAATTAAAAAAAAAAAAAAAAAACCCAAAAAATCAAACTGTAAAAAGATTGGGTAGTTCTAAGTAGATTCACATGAGGAGATTTCCAGGACATATCAGCAGGTTAACAAATTAAGTTGGAGAATAATGCCTAAGCTATGATACCATATCTTTTTTTTTTTTTTAAGAAGACACATTTTTTAAATTGTGTATTTCTATAGGAGCAATTATGTACTTTGTATACACAGATAGGGCACAAGACACAGTCAAATAACCAGAAGTATATACCCAAAAACTTTTACAGCTGTTATCTCTGGAGAGGAAGCTGGACCAGCAGATGATAGTATGGGGGAATTTTAATGGTGTGTGTGTGTAGTATTTGATTTTTGTTAGCAAAAATAATAGATAAAATAACCTAAAGGAGAAATGTTTATATAAACCTAACGTGTTACTTAGTATTTTTTACTGAAGCTTCTGTAGAAAATCACGTTTTTCCCTGAAACTGACCTGTATACTCAATGTGAAAAACACAGTGTGCAGAATCGTCGTCATTTTATGGGATGTTGTCTGGGTTTTCTAACTGGGAAGATGCTTTAACACCTTTACGCAAAAAAATAAAAACATTTTGAAAAATGTTTCACTGTAAAACCTTGGCATTTGCTGTGTGCCCTACTATAAGTTATTGGTTATTTTCTTCCAAAAAAGACTATTAATAAACACTTTGAATAGGTACAAGACTAACTTTTCTCAGAAATTTTAACATTTCCCCCCAAATTCAACATAGGCGTAAGCTGCCACACAACAGCATCTTGTTGAGTATGTTTCTACTCACAGCTGCCAGCATTACATCTGCCTCCTGCCTGGGCCTGGGCCCACATGCGCTACCTTCCCTCCTGCTTTTGCACGCGTAACCTTGTTTAATTCCTACTGCAGCTCTGTGACGTGCCTATTATTTTCCCCACTGCTGAGTGAGCAACGGAGACTCAGCAGGTTAATAACTTGCCCCACACCAGGTTTCGTATACCAAACATCCTAAACAGTCTTCCAAATTGCTGTGCCCACCTACACTCCCACCAGCAGTTTATGAGTTTCACTTGCTCCACATCTTCGCCAAGATTTTGTTTTATTTTTTCAATTTCTATTTTCTTTTATTTTTTTGAAGTATTTTTCAAGGAATATTTTTGTTCGTTTCTTAAAATTTTTATTGGTGTATAATTGATTTGCAATGTTGTGTTAGTTTCATGTGTACAGCACAGTGACTCAGTTATACATATACATCTATCCATTCTTTTTTAGATTCTATCCCCATAGAGGCCATTACAGAGTATTGAGTAGAGTCCCCTGTGCCGTACAGTAGGTCCTTATTAGTTGTCTATTTTATATATAGTAGTGTGTATATGTCAATCCCAGTCTCCCAATTGATTCCTGCCCCTCCCCTTCCCCCCACCTCCGTAACCATAAGTTTGTTTTCTACATCTGTGACTCTACTTCTGTTTTGTTAATAAGTTCATTTGTATCATTTTTTTAGATTTCACATATAAGCAACATCATACGACGTTTGTCTTTCTCTGTCTGACTTACTTCACTCAGTATTAAATTTTTAAATGTTACTGTGGGTGTAGAGTGGCTTCTCCTTGTGGTTTTAATTTTCGTGTCTCCAGCACCTTATGAAATCGAGCACCTTTTCATGTTTATTGGCCATTGGATATGATCTCTTGTTAATTGCCTGTTCAAGTAATTTGCCCATTTTTCTAGCATTGTAACAGGTTATTTCATCTGGGAAAGACCTAGGACTCAGATTCTCCAACATGTACTCATTGGCAACATTCCTTTCCTGATTAATCATCTACTTCCACTAATGTACAAGGTGTCCAAAATCTTCTACAGGAAGACTTGAGTTCTGCCTACTGATAGGACTCAGACATATTCAAACATCTGATAGACAGAGGTGGCCACATGGGAGGACAGATTACAGAAAGGGACAATGAGACTTTAGGATAAAAACTGCCCTAAAATATCTGGCACAATGGGAAAGAATCATGAACAGAGATTAAGAATCCAGGAAGAGGGTGGACTTGCGGTACAGTGGCATCTAATGCCTGAACTCACCCCAACTGTGGTGGAAAGTGCGCCCTGGTGAGAAGGGCTGCGTCTGGGAAATAAAGAAATTGACTGACTATTATAATACTTTTCAGGTAAAGCAACTTTACGGTGAGGAGTTTTTCCATCCTAAAGCAAACAAGCCACAAATTGAAGACTAGCGTTGTCCTCTTTTATCACACTATCTTGCCTATCAAGTGTATCCAGCTTTAAACCATGATGAAAATACTGCAATTGCCCTCCAAATTTCATTTTGAAAATTTTCAAATATTAAGAAAAGTTGAAAGAATTTTATATGCAACACCCATATGCCCACTGCCTAGAGTCTGTAATTAATATTATACACTATTTGCTTTAGAACATAGCTATCCATCCATTAATACAACTTACTTTTTGAGGCATTTCAGAGTAAGTTGATGACATCAGTACACTCCCCCAAATACCTGAGTATGTTCATCATTAACCAGAGGGCCAGTATTGCAGTTTTACCAATACAAGGCAAGAGAAATTTCCAGTTCCTCAGCACATAGAGGGGATTAGTGGCTAAGATTTCTTTAAATGAGAAAGCTATCTCCCATGACATTAGAGGAAAGTACCCCCCAAAATAAAATAGCCATGGATTGCATTTTGCTTGGTATAAATTTTGTTTATTTTAATTGGGATTTGGGGAGGGGGGCAGGAAATAGGTCTTTTTTCCCCTGATATTCCTATATAATTATATCAACCCTCTCATTTTGTATATAAAATTCTGTCAATCCAGAAGTATAGGGACAAGTAGTTTTGAGAAATTTAAAGAACACTTGTTTGCCCACTGAAGAGACCAAAATATATCTAGTGATGCTTCTTTCAGGTTTTTTTTTTTTTTCTTTAATGTCCCAACTGTTTGCAAAGAGCCATTATTTAGCCTCTCAAAGCTTGTTCCTTGTATGGATATTATAAGGCATTTATGCTTAAGTCATAAACTTTCATGAAGCTTCTTTTTTGTACTCTCATCTGCATTGTTTTATTCTGGGTATGGCTGAAAAAAAGTCCTTTAAAGACATTACCAAAGCCTGAGGAAAATGTTTATTAGTACTCAAGGGTACCAGTATTACACTAGTCATTTCATTTTCAGTTTGAGTATTTTAAACTAATTTGTGCAGAACTATTGTTTGTTTTCCCTAAAGAGTTTTCCTAATTAATCTGGGGAAAGAGGCACTTCCATTGACACAATTCAATGTCATAGGAAAAGCTGATGTCACTTTGAAACTCATAAATGATAAGAAAGATGACCTGAAGCAAAAGTAAGTAATTAGGGCTCAAAATAGCCTCAACTAGAAGTGCAGACACATGGTTGCTGAAATAAACTACCTTTAAACCAAGGGTCTATGTTTCATCGTTTTGGACATTAGGTAATTTTCCTTACCTTATTTTTATACAAAGGTATAATAGTGCATAACACAGAGTTTCAAATACTTGGCTTCCAAATGTTCTCAAATAAAAGAATGAACCTATTTCTACTGGAAACCAGAAACCAATCATTTGGTAGAAAGCAAATTATTCAACCTCTCTGATGGTGGCTTCATGGGATGCTGGAACAAGTCTCAAGTCTCTAGAGGCCATGTGAAGCTAAAAACAAAGGCAATTAAGCTGGATCTAGACCTATTTTATGGCTAAATTTCCAATTCCAAAAGGTGAGGTCCAAGAAGAGAGACATGTCTATTGTGTTCTGCTTGATTTTCATTTGTTTGACGGAGAATAACATTGACAAGCCTAAGAATGGAATTCCCTCTCACCTAGAAATCAAAGAAAATTTATATCAGGGAATAAACTCTGGTCCAGCAATCATTAAGTAGCGGGGTGACCTCTGGAAAGACACTTCATCTTTCTGGGCATTAGTTTCAGCTTCTAAAAAATTAAGCTTCTGAACTCTAAAATTGCTATCATCCCTTCCAGCCCTGATTTTCTATGATAACACTTAACAATACCTTTAAGCTCAGATAATTTACATTTTAGTGCTGAACCTGTAAGAGACCAATTCGTAGCATTATAACTAATAAAACCAAGACAAAAAAGTGGCAGTCTGGTGAGCAATAATAATGATAAATATTTTAAATTCCAGCCAGGCTGCACAATTTATGAAGAGCTTTGATGCTTATTATTTCAGTGTCATTTCTTAGTTTCCTAAGACTATATGACTTGCAAGAAATAGGTCCAAACCAATCATTTGATTCAAGAAACACTGTATTAGACTCACAGATACAGAGAACAGACTTGTGGTTGCCAAGGGGGCATGGGGTTGGGGGAAGGAAGTATTGGGAGTTTGGGATTAGCAGAGGCAAACTATTATATAGAGAATGGATAAACAACAAGGTCCTACTGTACAGCACAGGGAACTACAGTCAATATCCTGTGATAAAACATAATGGAAAAGAATATGAAAAAGATTGTATATATATTTATAACTGAGCCTCTTTGCCATACAGAAGAAATTGACACAACACTGTGTTTCAACTATACTCCAAAAATTCTTTTTCATTTAAAAATTTTTTTAAAGAAAACCACTATTATCTACGAAAATTTGCTACCTTTGTCATCATTTTGAAGGAAGAGTACATAGCATTGGCTGTCAATGTCCAACTTTGACATTAAACTGAGCTTTTAAAAAATAATAGTATCTCACCCTTTCCCTCCTGACAACATGGTAGTGACACACAGGAGGGCAGATCTTGAATTTTAATGACATATTTTTCTGGAATGCTCATCTTTCTCTCCCTTTTCTTGGACTGTGAGGGAAAGCCAAAGGGTATGATGGGCAGAGAGAAAATGGCCTCTAGAACTCGTACAATTCTTTACAATGAGTGTGCTTTGCATATTACATAGACTCTCCACGTAGAGAGAATAATAATCCACCTCAAAAGGACTGAAGACATCTGTGTGTATGAATGTATGTGTACTTTAGAGCTTGCATATATTTGGTCTTTACTATGTATTGGTTTTCTACCCTCTTCCTAAGAAACATCATGAAATTTCAGCATTTAAAAATGCCAAAAATCCCTTAGAGGAAGCAAAGCATAAACCTGCATCTAAACCCTGGCCTACCCATACTAACTGCACGATCTTGGGGAAGTTATTGAAGCTCTCTAAGTCTCAGTTCTCTCACTTACGTAAAAACATATGTGTGTGTCTGCACCATCTACCAAAAAGATCTATTATAAAAATTATAGTCTGTCTACTAGAATGCTTATTTTTATAATGTGAATTATCTTATATGATTATTAAATAGAGGAATTATACCAGTGTAATTCAGAAATCAGGTTGTTTTACAGACATTTTTCTCACCACGTGATGTTTTGCACCAGGTAACTATAGCTAAAATGCTAAGCACACCAACACAGCTGCACACAGCAAGACTCAGGGGAATTTTATGGTGGTCTACATGACACTCATTTATCCCCAAATTCTGCCTCTTGGCCCAGTTTTTCTATGTGCTCTGCTTTGAAGATGTTTGTTGAACAATTTGCCCTGATCTTTGACCCCAATCAGCGGCTGAAATTCTTCTTTATAGTCCATCAAGCTATCTTTACCTCTTTTAAAAAATGAAGCTTATGTTATTTTAACGAGCTGGTATCTTTCATTAGGATTCTTAGTGCTTGCATTACAAAGCTGAATAGGTTTTAAGTGGTCTTCCCAAAATTTGTTTTCCCATCATGTTGTTATTTTTGGAGCACAATTTAACAAAATGTGTAAGTTTTTTTTGGTTTTTGCACAATCGTATTATCAAGGAGCACCTGAGTCAAATAGCACGTACTCAGTGCAGCACTGAGCATATGGACCTTACATATCTGACTCCCTACTTTTTCCACATGTCAGCATTTCCCTTCAAAAGGCAGAGTAGGACTTCCCTGGTGGCGCAGTGGTTGAGAATCTGCCTGCCAATGCAGGGGACACGGGTTTGAGCCCTGGTCTGGGAGGATCCCACATGCTGCGGAGCAACTGGGCCCGTGCACCACAACTACTGAGCCTGCACTCTAGAGCCCGCGAGCCACAACTACTGGGCCCACGTGCCACAACTACTGAGCCTGCACTCTAGAGCCCGTGCTCCGCAACAAAGACGAGCCACCACAATGAGAAGCCCGCGCACCACAATGAAGAGTAGCCCCCACTCACCACAACTAGAGAAAGCCCTCGCACAGAAACGAAGACCCAACACAGCCATAAATTAATTAATTAATTAATTTTTTTTAAAAAAAGGCAGAGTAATGAATAAAATAAAACTTAGGGTCTCTTAGAGATTTGGGGGTGCTTTCTGAGTCTGTGAAAGGAAGCATAATTCATACCCACAAATTGGCTAAATTCACAAGCTATATGAAATCAGTGCAAAATGCCCTGGGAATTATTCATGGCTCAATACAAAGGAACCACAAGGGTCAGACTAAAAGAAAAAAAAAAAAAAAACAGACCCCAGGATCACAGTGCAGCTCATGGGTTCTCTTCTGTCTACTCTGTACCTCTTCCAACTAATAGAGTCCCCCAGGCTCCTAGGGTTTTTCATGCCATGTTAGTGGTTTTATTGAAAGCTCCCCTGAAAATTGAACTGATTAATAGGCACCTGTGCTTTTGTGAAGCTCTGATGGGAGCTTCTTTCTCAACACTCTTTCTGAAATCACACACATCATGCTGCAAGTGACAGAGACTGGCTGACAGAGGAATCGAAGCAGCGATTAATAGAGGTCATTAAACTCCAACCTGTGCCTAGAATGGTGGGAACCCAAGTTAAATCTTTGGATTTGGCCTCTAACAGGATTTGGCCTCTACTTAATCACTGCTTTTCCATTGAAAACCACTCTCTAATTCACTAAACTGGGACATCAAAAATCAAACCTGAGCTGGCAGTGAAAACCTTCCACTTCAAGCTGAACTCTTTTTTATATGCATTCATTTTATTTTTAGATTCCACATATAAGTGTTTACCCACAGTATTTGTCTTTTTCTGTCTGACTTATTTCACTGAGCATAATATTCTCTAGGTTCATCCATGTTGTTGAAAATGGCCATACTTCTCCTTTTTTATGGCTTTTATAGTTTCTAGTGTGTGTGTGTGTGTGTGTGTATATATATATGTATATATATATATATATATATGTGTGTGTGTGTATATATGTGCCACGTCTTCTTTATCCATTCATCTATTGATGGACACTTAGGTTGCTTCCATGTCTTGGCTATTGTAAATAATGCTGTTATGAACATTGGGGTGCATGTATCTTTTCAAATTAGTGTTTTTGTTTTCTTCGGTTTAGCTTTTCGGGGAAACTCCATACTGTTTTCCACAGTGGTTTCACCAATTTACATTCCCACCAACAGTTTACAAGTGTTCCCTCTTCTCCACGTCCTTGCCAACATTTGTTATTTGAGGTCTTTTTGATGATGGCCATTCTGATGGGTGTGAGGTGATATCTCATCGTAGTTTTGATTTGCATTTCCCTGATGATTAATGATACTGAACATCTTTTCATGTGCCTGTTGGCCATCTGTATGTCTTCTTTGGAAAAATATCTACTCAGAACTTCTGCCCATTTTTTAATTGGGTTGGGTTTCTTTTTTTGATATTGTGTTGTATAAGGTGTTTACATATTTTGGATATTAACCCCTTATCAGTCATATCATTTGCACATATTTTCTCCCATTCAGTAGGTTGTCTTTTTATTTTGTTGATGGTTTCCTTTGTTGTGTAAAAGCTTTTAAGTTTTATTAGGTGCCATTCATTTATTTTTGCTTTTGTTTCTTTTGCCTTAGGAAACAGACTCACAAATATAGAGAACAAACTAGTGGTTACCAGTGGGGAGGGGGAGGGGGGGGACAAGAGAGGGGTATGGGATTAAGAGATACAAACTACTATGTATAAAATAGAGAAGCAACAAGGATATATTATACAGCACAGGGAAATATAGCCATTATTTTGTGATAACTTTAAATGGAGTATAATCTATAAAAATACTGAATCACTATGTTGTACACCTGAAACTAATGTAATATTGCAAATTAACTATACTTCAATTAAAAATAAACAACTGAACTGGTTTTCAGGGCAGAAATAGAGACACAAACGTAGAGAACAAACATATGGACACCAAGGGGGGAAAGTGGCGGCGAGGAGGTGTGGGGATGGTGGTGATGGGATGAATTGGGAGATTGGGATTGACATATATACACTAATATGTATAAAATGGACTAATAAGAACCTGCTGTATAAAAAAATAAATAAAACAAATTCAAAAATTCAAAAAATGAAAAAAAAACAACAACTGAATTCTTGAGTCTTGGGGATTAAATTGCTGTCAAAGGAGAGGACCAATTGGATGGTGTAATTCATTCACTGCCAGGAAAAATTGCTACATTTTCAGAATGTCATGCCATGCTTTCCTCAAGCAGTTACTCCTCTCTAGTCCGTTTACCCTACTGAGGATGCAAAGGGACCTTTGGGCTTGTCAAAATAGCTCTCAAAATCACAACCAAGGGCCACTTTTCATCAAAAGAACATAACTAGCACAAAGTTTTAAAAACAGTGGGTGCTTGGTAAATATGAACTAACTTTTATTTCCCCCACCATGGGTTGAAAAAGCATTAAAAAGTCTACTCTAGATAGAATGCTGGTTTCCCTCAAAACAGAAGGAAAGCGAAATTTAAAACACAGGTAATTGTCTATTTTAGCTCTTGTAGAATATAAAACCTCACATCTAATTTGGGTCTCTGCTCATTATATTAAAGCATGCTTTTCTCTGAACACTCCTCCAAGGTGTCAGGAACTGGACACTCTGAATTTTCAAAGAGTGACTATTTTTATCTTTCTTTCTTTCTGCCTTTCCAAATAGTGCTATTCATTTTGTCAAGCAATTTTCTTCATAAATGTCCCTAAATTCCCATGCAACAAAGAAATGACAGTGAGTCAGGAGATTATGTCTGCCCACGGCAGAATAACTGTAGAATTATCAGTGACAAAAAGACCAGAATGAAAATTACATAAGATCATGGCCCTAACACACAAGTGGACTTCTAGGCAAACATTCATACATTCATTCAAAACTTATTTATTGTGGACTTATTCTGTGGTTGGCACTAGAGAAATAATAGTGAACAAAAAATAGATACGGTCCTCAGTCTCATGGCAATTATTGTTTAGGAGGGAAGATCAAGCAGTAGCATTAATGGATATAAATTAAGACAAATGTCGTGAAAGAAAAGGAATATAGTTCTATCAGAGCATATCATAAAGGCATCTGATTAAAGTCTTTATTAAAGAATAAAGTCAAGGACACATGATCCAGCAATTCCACTCCTGGGCATATACTCAAACAAAACTATAATTCAAAAAGATACTTACACCCCAATGTTCACTGCAGCACTATTCACAATAGCCAAAGACATGGAAACAACCTAAATGTCCATTGACAGATGAATGGACAAAGAAGATGTGGTACATATATACAGTGGAATACTACTCAGCCATAAAAAAGAATGAGATAACGCCATTTGCAGCAACATGGATGGAACTAGAGCTTATCATACTAAGTGAAGTAAGTCAGACAGAGAAAGACAAATACCATATGATATCACTTATATGTGGAATCTAAAATACGATACAAATCAACATATCTACGAAAGAAAAACAGGCTCACAGACATAGAGAACAGACTTGTGGTTGCCAAGGGGGAGGGGAGGTAGGAGAGGGAAGGAGCAGGAGTTTGGGATTAGCACATGCAAACTACTATATATAGCATGGATAAACCACAAGGTCATACTGTATAGTGCAGGGAACTATATTCAATAACCTCTGATAAACCATAGTGGAAAAGAATATGAAAAAGAATATATATATACATATATATGTATATATATATCCATACATATGGATATATATGGTTATATATATGTGAGTCACTTTGTTGTACAGCAGAAATTAACACAACACTGTAAGTCAACTATACTTCAATAAAGTTTTTTTAAAAAAGAATAAAGGCAAGGAAATCATTTAAATGATTAACCTTGGTGTCCATCCTGAATGGTTGTTCCATTTTCCCTCTCAACATATGGTTGGATTTAAAATTGACGGAATAATGTGAAGAAAGCCTCTCCACCTGCCCCTGCCAGGGATTGATGGGTGGAATAACTGAATGAGTGAAGTCCTACATTATCTCTGCCAGGATTCCCCTGAAGGGACTCAGCTCGCAGCTCACTGCAACCTTCCAGTTGCCTTCTGTTAACCCTGAGATCTCTCTGTATGATGGGCCATGAGAGGTGATCCTTTACTGACCACACACCAGGATGACTTTAAACCGGCTCTCACTCATCTCTAGTCTACACTTAATCAATAAGAATAGCTCCCAAATAAGGAAGTGCCAATCATTTTTACCTGCATTATCTCATCACCATTTGACAGATGCAGAAATTGAGTCTCAAAAGATTAAGCAAACTTGTCCAAGGATACACAACTAGTAAATGTCAGAGCAAGACTGATAATGAAGCCATCCTCCTAAGGAGAACAGTATCCTGTTTCCCTAACTAAGTATTTCCAGATAGAGAGAATTGCATTGTATGGTCATACTCTCCTGATGGAATATTTGAATATGCTAAGTAGAGTCTTCCTCTTGGATCCAAAAGATCATTATTAAAATGATGATCACTTGATAGAGTGTTTCCCACCATCTGATACCAAGACTGCATTGGGATCACGTGGATTAAAGTTGAGGATGCCGGGACTTTAAGCTTCTCTCGTCCCCCAGTTCCACCACCACCTCCCATCAAAATTCCGTTGCAGTAGCTTGAGGTAGAGTCCGATCACTTGCAGTTTTAATAACTTGTTAAGTTTTTTTCTGCATGTTGAAGTTACGCTTTCTTTTGCACACTGAAGTTACTTAGCAGGACTCAATTCTCGCCAAACCAATCTAAAAGAGTACTGCATTCAGTTCACTTATTAGTAAAGATGAATCTATCTTATTACGAAAACCACAAATGTGAGGATGTCGAACACAAACTAATTAAACTGACAGGGTACGGGAGTCCGGAGGTCGGTGTTTGAGGAGGATGCTTAAGTGTTTTTTATGTGCGATGGCAAGGCACAACAAGCTTTGCCTCTGAATGATGTGACCTATTCACGCCCTGCCTGCCCCCAGCCATTTCTTCAAGAAGGCGAGATTTAATTCCCCACATCTGGTAAGCTGCTTCTGCCACTTGACGGAAACCCCTTAAAAGGCAGAGGATGGAAATGCCCTCCGAAGATGCGCACTATGATAATCACAGACAGCTAGGATTCCACTCTCAGGGCAAGATGTGAGAGCCTGACCCACAGCAACATTCTTAGCCACAGGCGTTCCTCCCGCTGTGCTCACATATATTTCCCAAGATGCATCCCGTCTCCAGTGTAGCCGCCAATGCCGAACCCCAAGACAGCTTCTGCGACAGCAAAAGCGCCTCCCTGGCTGTGACTCGGGAGAAAGTTTCCTTTCTTCCCTGAACTTTGCCCCACCAAGCAACCCAGGTGACTTGGAATTTCTCCAGTTAATTCTTTTTTTGAAAGCATCTATGAAATACTTTGCAAAATGGTTCATAAATGCTGTGAGAGTGTGAAAGCCTATGTGATTTCTCAGCCCCTGGTATAAAGGAGAGTGAATCCAGAGGGGCAAGAGGAGACACAGACTAAAGCAACCTTGCAGGGCAGACCTTAAATCTAAGGAGACCATGCGCAAACCTGGGCTTCACTGGACACTTTGACAGGCTTCGGCATCATCACCACCAGTTTTGCTGCTGTTGCCCAAAGAGCTTGACCCCCAACCAGAGAATGATTGAGGATTGAGATCTGAGAGTCACCTCGATGGCTTCTCCCTGTCCCTGTATGAAATGGATATTCCCTCCAAATGGTCGACAGGGTCCAAAGAGCTCAACGGGAGCACTGACCCATACAGACCTTGTCATTCACCTTGGACAGGCACGTGGTCCTGGGGACCTCTGGGTGGGGAGAGGGGTAGGGGAGCAGCCTCACGTTGCTCTGACCAGCAGTGATGAGCTCTGTTTATACGCTTCTGTAGCAGATTTTCTGAGAACAGCCCAGGCTGCCAACTGCCTCACGGGTGAGTGCGCCATTCTTCTGGTAAATGGAAGGGTCCTTTTTCATTTGAGCTTTTGCACTTTAAAAGAATTTATTACTCTTAAAATAGATAACTAATAAGGACCTACTGTACAGCACAGGGAACTCTTCTCAGTACTCTGTAATGACCTATATGGGGAAAGAATCTAAAAAAAGAGTGGAGATATGTGTATGTTTAACTGATTCACTTTGCTGTACACCTGAAACTAACACAACATTGTGAATCAACTATACTCCAATAAAAATTAAAAAAAAACGATTTATTACTCTTAAGAGCCAAAGTGTTTAGACCAGGACCTCCCTGCCAGTGTATTCAATCTAATCCAATTTAATAAAAATGTCTTGATTCCTTATGATGGCCAGATCCTGGAGACCTTCTGATTCTCAAAATACTGTGTGCCTCAGAATCACCTGGAAGGCTTGTTAAAACACAGAAGGCTGGGTCCCACCCCCAGACTTGCTGATTCAGTAGGTCTGGGATGAGACCCAGAAATGGTATTTTTAACAAGTTTGCAGGGAATGCAGATGCTGCTGGTGTGGAAACCATAGTCTGAGAACCACTGCCATGGGTGGCTAAAACACAGCCCGCAGTTCAAAAGGTTTAGTACAAGATACAGTTAATCCAAACACAAGAATAGCTTGTGCACCTGGCATGTCATAGGTGTTCAATAGTTAGTTATTGAATGGATGAACAAATAAATGAATGAAAATACAGGATGGATAGAGCATGTGAGAACATGGAAGAGGGCATTTATTTTCATTACAGTGCACTGTTGGAAGAAAGAGGGAGAACCTAGTTGCCCTGCGCTTTGAAGGTCAGATAGGATTTGTACAGAGAACTGGTTGCCAGAAGAGGTTTCCAAGCCAAGAGAACAGCAAGGCAAGGGCACGGAGGAGGGAAAGGAGATGTGTATGGCGGGGAGTGGTGAACCGCCAGGTGGGCGTGGATGACGGCACCCGGCCTCTGCAGCAGAAGCCACTGTGCTACTGGCCCTCCTTCCCCTACATACCTCCTTCTTTCACGACTTCTTTCCCCGTTTATGCTCACTGCTCTTTCCTCTTCGGACAACCTGACCCTCCCTTCTATGAAGAGCCTTTGGGACTGTGGCAGGTGCCTCTGGGGCACCATCCCAGCCATTCAGCCCACCCCTTGCCTCTGGACAGCGGTGGTAGAGGGCTCCATGCAAATAAGCGAGAATTACGTCAAGTGTGTCTTACAGCTTCTCTCCACTTCCCTGCCTCAGGCTTCCTCCAAAGTTCAGAAAATGTGCCGTCCCAAATTCAGGAGCAGCCGGAATGACAGGGCAGTTTACCCTCGTGGGGGCCACCATTAAAATATGGGAAAGAGGATTCAGTGGGCCCTTGACCCAGGGTCTCGTTCTTTGGAGGTAGGCTTCCTCATGCTGGGGGATGCAACCTAAGTGCCACAGTGGTAACCACGCCAGTAGCACATCCTTTATTTATTACTCTTGTTGTTGTTGGCTTGTCTTTCTCCCCTCTCTCACTCCACCTCTATTTCAACCCTGTTTCCTGGGATCATCTCCCAAATAAACTATCTGCCATCGAGATCCTTGTGGCAGAAACCCAAACTGATATGTGACACACAGCTCAGTCCCAGCTACGATTTCCTTAAATCCTCATCCAAGGTCACAGGCAACATTTCAGGAGCAATGGCCCCCAGCCACAGTGATTTGCAAATAGCAGAATGTGTATTAGCCAGTTTTCCTTGAGAATTCAAAGGCGTTCACAGCTCTTTGTGACAAAACAGGTGGTTTTCAATCTGAGTGACAAATTTACTTACTTAAAATCAACTTGATTTTTGTGACTTTGGTCTTGTCATTTTAAAATGAGGGCAACCTCCAGGATAATCTGGAAGTTCTAAACTGTTGTCCCACAGTGATGTCGAAATGAGTCTTATGATGTCAGAAAGGGGATGGAAGACTATCTGTGTTGCATGTGAGTGGACACACTTGTTACCTGTGGGAGAAGGACATGTCTCCAACCCCAGCAAAGCTCCAGGAACAGAAAACTGAGCCCTCAGCTGGGAGGTTGGAAACAGCACAAGAAGGTCACAGGAAAGGCACACACAGCCTCACCTATGATCTACTCCAAGCATCAGATTCAAACTGGAAACCTGATTTTGTGACCTGTTTGTTTTTTTGTTTGTTTTCTTTCATTTTGTTTTTCACAAATGCACAGGGCTATTTAGGAGCAGGCAGATTCCATAACTCCTTTTAAGGAGGATGAGAGCAGAGGCTTCAGTGGAGGGAAAAAGAATGGTCACCAGCATGAATAGTTCCTCATTCACTCCCAGGTGCCAGGAGATCAGCATATACAAATCACCCTGAGGCGGTGCCAGGATGAGGCTGCCCAGAGTTTTCGAGGTAGGAGTTTCCAGGAAAGCAGTTGAAATTCCAACCCCAATGTGATATGATTTGAAGACAGCTAGAAACTTTTACAGGCATTTGAGGGTCAAAAAAGCACTCTGAATTTCAGGTGTCTTTACTTTTTGCTAAAAGTATTGATAAATCACTGAAGACGCTGACTGGGAGATGACTTTACACAACCCTGCATTCTGATCTGAATCAATTCTCTCAGTGAAAGCCTTGGTTCTTCCCTTCCTTTCTTAATATTCTCAGAACTCTCCTCTCCTACCTACACAAAAACATCCCTTAATTATGAATTGGTCGGAATGAAAGGCAAGAGGATGAAAACTAGAATGGATGAAACAGAAGGTATATGGGGAAGGTCCTAAACATCTTCCTTTATCTTAAGTGAAGAGCTTAGTTCTTTCAACATAATAATTTATGCCCCAAGTCCCTGTCTATCTAATATTTGTAGAGACCCTTCTATTTCATAACGTAATTCCACACACATTATATCAACTGACCCTAGGAACTACCCCCTAAAAGTGGGCAGGACAGACATCTTCATCCCCTATTTTAGGGATAAGGGAACTGGGTTTCAAAGGGTTTAATTGCTCACCCCAAATCCTAAGGCTGGTTAATGACTTTGGACCAGAATCCAGGACTCAAGATTCTGTCTAGCACTTTCTCTGCTACACTGCCCCTCCCAAGCCAAACGACAAATGGACTTCCACTTGGATAGTTTCCCCAGCAAGTCTTCCTTGTTCCTGGGTATGTATGTTTATCTGTCCTCTGAGAACCGTGTCTTGTTCAGAGCACCTAGGTTTAAAATCCTAGATCCTCCATTTGCTAGTTGTATGGCTTTGAGAAAGTTACTTCCTGTCACCGTGACATACTTTTCCTATCTATAAGATGGGAATAAACGTAATCGTTTCCTGATACAATAGAAGAATCAAATAAAAATGCAAGTCATCATAACACAAAGTGTGGGATTTAGCTGGTGCTCATGCAGATGGGCCGCAGCGATGATGATAATTGGCGGGGATGCTGACCATTATTGTGAAACCTGATGATAATCGCGGGGACGCTGACCATTATTGTGAAACCCAGCAGGAGCCAGCAGCCCAAGACGGCCTGTGAATTGGGCGAGCTTTACTTTGCCAGCACAACCTTCACTTTGGGGTCGCTGTTACACAAACGCACTCACTCAAGCTTCTATGCAATTTAAGGTTACCCACATTAGTAGATTTTAAACATTTTAAAAGCCGGGCCCATACTATTTAGTCCTAGAATACTACAAACAGTATGTTTTTTTCAAGTTTAAAAAGAACGTTTAAACTTAGAGGAAAAACTTGTACCAAAACCATATCTTTAAAAAAATATATAGTGGCAATAATAAACACAGAAACAAGATAGTGATTATTTCCAGGAAGAAAACACAGGGAGATATCATACAAAGGGAAACATAGGTAGATTTGTTAATGAATTGGTTTTGGGGTTCAGTGTCAGCTTCATAGACACTTCTCACATTATGAAATAAATACATAAATAGTGCTGTATCTGTTTCACTGTTTATAGTGGATAATCAGATGAAAAAGAATATTTAATAAAAAAGAATGTATATATATGTGTAACTGAATCACTTTGCTGTACAGCAGGAATTAACACAACATTGTAAATCAACTATACTTCCATCAAAAAAAAAGTTTTGTAAAGTAGAAAAAAAAAGAATCTGAAAAAATATAACTGAATCACTTTGCTGTATACCTGAAATTAACACAATATTGTAAATCAACTATACTTCAATAAAAATAAATAAATTTTAAAAAATATAGTGGATAATCAATGAAGAATTTTAATTTATCCAATGTTTCAGGTCCAAAATACTAAAATTAGAATTAAAAAGCACAAGATCAGTTTATCGTAATTTATTTTTAAAGAATATTTTATATATCAAGTATGTGTGTAAAAGTATATATTTATAGAGGACATTCATATTTAGTACACAAAATTATTCTCAAAAAATTTGAAATTTATTCCTTGGGTACACCTCTGTTCTGATTCAATGGTCAAGTCAGTGATGCTGACTTTTTTCATCCATCTCAGTGATACCCTGAGAGGGAAGGTACTTCCACAGAGCCAGGTGGGCTCAAGTATCGCTAAAAACTTTCCCACTTAGTAAAAACAATTATGTGAATTCTGTGATTCAAAATTATCACTTCTAGAATATCAGGGAAACCACATTTACTCTGTGGGCATGGCATGCTTTAGCTCCAGTCCTCTTAAATGTAGAGGTTTAATAATTTTTTTTAATTAAAAAAATTTTATTTTGTATTGGAGTATAGTTGATTTACAATGTTGTGTTAGTTTCAGGTGTAAAGCAAAGTGATTCAGTTATACATATACATGTATCTTTTCTTTTTCAAATTCTTTTCCCATTTAGCTTATTGCAGAATACTGAGCAGAGTTCCCTGTGCTATACAGTAGGTCCTTGTTGGTTATCTATTTTAAATATAGCAGGGTGTACATGTCAGTCTCAAACTCCCAATCTATCCCTCCTCCCACCCTTGCCCCCTGGTAACTATAAGTTCATTCTCTAGGGGTTTCCCTGGTGGCGCAGTGGTTGAGAGTCTGCCTGCCAATGCAGAGAACACGGGCTCGAGCCCTGGTCTGGGAGGATCCCACATGCCGCAGAGCAACTGGGCCCGCGAGCCACAGCTGCTGAGCCTGCACGTCTGGAGCCTGTGCTCCGCAACAAGAGAGGCCGCAACAGTGAGAGGCCCGCACACCACGATGAAGAGTGGCCCCTGCTTGCCACAACTGGAGAAAGCCCTCGCACAGAAACGAAGACCCAACACAGCCATAAATAAATAAATAAATAAATAAATGTATATAAAAAAAAAAAACCCAGCAGTCTGGGTGCTTTGCATAAAAAAAAAAAATTCATTCTCTAAGTCTGTGAGTCTGTTTCTGTTTTGTAGATAAGTTCATTTGTATTTTTTTTTAGATTCTTCATATAAGTGATATCATATGACATTTCTCTTTCCCTGTCTGACTTATTTCACTTAGTATGACAACCTCCAGGTCCATCCATGTTGCTGCAAATGGCATTATTTCATTCTTTTTAATGGCTGAGTAATATTCCATTGTACATATATATACCACATCTTCTTTATCCATTCCTCTGTCGATGGACATTTAGGTTGCTTCCATGTCTTGGCTATTGTAAACAGTGTTGCAGTGAACATTGGGGTGCATGTATCCTTTAGAACCATGATTTTCTCTGGATATATGACCAGGAGTGGAATTGCTGGGTCATATGGCAGTTCTATTTTTAGTTTTTTAAGGAACTTCCATACTGTTCTCCATAGTGGCTGTATCAATTTACATTCCCACCAACAGTGTAGGAGGGCTACCTTTTCTCCATTCCCTCTCCAGCACTTATTGTTTGTAGACTTTTTTTTTAAATTTTTTTTTATTTTTTATTTTTGGCTGCGTTGGGTCTTCGTTTCTGTGCGAGGGCTTTCTCTAGTTGTGGCAAGCAGGGGCCACTCTTCATCGTGGTGCGTGGGCCTTTCACTGTCGTGGCCTCTCTTGTTGCAGGGCACAGGCTCTAGACATGCAGGCTCAGTAGTTGTGGCTCACGGGCCTAGTTGCTCCGCGGCATGTGGGATCTTCCCAGACCAGGGCTCGAACCCGTGTCCCCTGCATTGGCAGGCAGATTCTCAACCAGTGCACCACCAGGGAAGCCCTGTTTGTAGACTTTTTGATGATGGCCATTCTAACTGTTGTGAGGTGACATCTCAAACTACAATGAGGTTTAGTAATTTAGATCCACCCTGAAGCAGCTACGAAAACAAACCTGTGAGTGAATGCTTGTAAAGTGCTGAGAAGTGTGGCTGGCAGATAGGAAGTGCTCTATAAGTGTCTGTTAAATGAGTAAATCTCTTTGGAAACAAAGACTGCCTTTTCAACAAAAGGCCCTTTGTTGAAGAAGTTAGCAATGTTTTTCATGACCTCCTGTATTTTCAAGTCCAGTGTCAAGGTCCAACCATATAAAGTCCAGGGAAACCCAGCACATCTGGACATTTGCAGCCCTTAGATTTGAAAATGTTCTTGTCTGAAGGCTTAGCTCGGTGAACCATCCCAGTGAATCTCTACAACACATGTGTTTAGCTATTTCACACATTGAAATAAATTGAACATACATATTTTGCTTTATAGACCACAACGTGTTTATCTCCCCGACATTCATTCCATGCCATTCCCATTGTGCAGCAGCAATGTGATTTTGTATAGGACTGACCCATCCCAAGCTCCAGAATGCATCCCAACAGGTTCAAGCCAATTAAGAAAATTCCATACCTCTTGCCAGAATGATTGAGTTGAGAGAGATGAAGAGAAGAGGGTGAAGATGTTTGTTCAAATGGTTGCGGGAAGCTATGTTCTTCCCACCCCTGGTGTAAACATAGAAGCACATGTTCCCAATTCTTTGCTGGCAGCCACCTTGTGACCATGAAGAAGTCAGCCTGGGGATTAATCCAACATACAGTGACGGCAAAGCAAAGAGAATTGCTGAGAAACAGATCAGGACCTTAGTTTATGCCCAAAGGCTTCTCCACCTCTGGAATCTAATTTGTTAATTAGTTTGAACTGAAAACATTTTAGCATTCAGATTTTGACAACAGAAATGTGAAATTGGCAGGATTGAGGTAATAAAGGGCAGTGATGTGGGCTCTTCTATCCATGACTCGGAAAGTAATAATTCGTTTTATTTAGAGTTTTCTAATAGTGAATCATAAACAATGAAAGGAATTAAGACAAGCAGAGAAATATCTTCCATGTCCCTGGTGATTTCCGTAATCACTTTATTCAGTGATTCTAACTAGCCAAAGTGATGAGAGGTAAAATAGTAGCTGCACATCAAATCCCTCCTTTTACATCAATAAAATCTTCCAAACACTCCTGTTTTCCTACTGAAAGGATATACAAATTCCTTATTACCAGAAGGATAGGTTCCATTGATTTATGTGTGCCAGTTCATTATTTTAGAAATTGCACTCCAATACCATGTTGGTGATATTTCCACATCAGAGGTGTTGTGAACTGAATAAAGCTCTGTTTCCTGCCCCTGCCTCAATGCAATTATTTCACTGATCAGGATACACTGAAATTCAAACAGGTAACTTACATAAAACCACCATGATAGTGGCAAAACAATGATAAAAGTCTAGTTTCTTTATCCAGTGCTCTTCTGAGTACACCATGAAAATAGATTAGAAAAATACTGAATCAGTCAGCTATTGTTGTGTAACAAAGCACCTCAAAAGTCATTGTCTTAAAAGTATTTATTCTCATAAATCTGTGGGTTGGCTGGGATGCCTTTCCTTCAGGCTGCAGCTCTGTGGGGCTGCTCTACTGGTCTCTCAGTTTCCTTGGATCGTAGGCTCACCAGAAAATGTTCTTCTCATGGAGATGGAAGGGGTCCAAAAAAGATGACCCAACCGCACAGGCATATTTAAAGCCCTTCCTTGGGTTGAATGTGTTAAACTTCCCATTGGCCAAGACAAGTCATAAGGCCAAGTTCGAAGTCAAGGGGAAGGCATTGCAAAGTTACTGACAAAAAGCAAAAAATTAGGGCCAATAATTCAATCTACTACAAATGTAAGCATACTGAGAATCATTTAATAAAAATTATACGTTCTAAAGTAAAGTCAAGAAAACATAAATGAGGTTTGTTATGAAGAGAAAACCTCCAGAGCATTGCAGTTATACAGTGCCTCATCTGAATCAAGTTCATTTATTTAGCTTGAGATGACGATTAGTGCTGTAAATTTCTCATTAAGTATTAAATCACAGACTCTCATCCAGGCAAATTAGCCTACATATTACAGATGTCAATGAAACTCCATCCAGGCTCTGATTTGAAGGGCATAGATTTGAGTACAAACCTGCTTTGCATAAATAGAAGACTTCACCAAGGACAGACAAGCAAAATATCTTTTTCTCCAGTTTTGAAAGTCGATTTTCACATTTTATCAGGACCACTGAATTGGGGCCAGATATAAAATTGGACTGTTTCTCTCACAGTTTTAAAACCTATTCTGTTACTCTTCCCCTTTACTGGTGCTCAGGAGGCAAAGGGTTTGTGAGAGGATGACTCAAAGAACAAACAACCAGCCCCCAAACAACTTTGGTAGGGGAAACAGAGAGGGGTTAAAGAAAGCAGGCATGACAGGGATAGACGTTAAGGTCGTAGAAAATATAAAAGCCATGTCAGAGCAGTAGCAACAGGGCAGCTCTGCTGAGGCCGATCACCACAACAGCAGGAGGTCCTAAAGATGGTACCTGTCACTGCATGAGCAATGGAAAACCGTACCAGCAGTCTACAGTCTATGTAGAAAAAAACATGATTGTTTGTTACTCTTCCCACCATGGATAAGCAGAATATGATATAGTCATCCCTTTGGTATCTATGGGGATTGATTCTAGGACACCTGTGGATAACAAAAATCCACAAATGTTCAAGTCCTTTATATAAAATGGTGTGGTATTTGTATATAACCTACATATCTTCCCGGACACTTAAATACCTAATACAATATAAATGCTATGTAAATCACTGTAAATACAATATAAATAGTTGCCAGCCTGCAACAAGTTCAAGTTTTGCTTTCTGGAACTTTCTGGGATTTTGGGGTTTTTTTCCCAAATATTTTCCATCAGTGGTTGGTTGAATCCATGGATGCAGAACCCGCAGGTACAGAGGGTCGACCGTGCAAGTTACGTAGTAAAATAGAATCTGGATTCAAGTCTGTATGCTACAACAGGAATAAGTACTGGCCTCCACTACTTCACTAGCTGTGAGGATTTTTGCAAACCACTTTAATTAAACTACATTAGCCTCAGTCACCTCATCTGTAAAATGGAGAAATTAGTAACATCTGCCCCTTAGTATTGCTGAGACAACTAAATGGAGATAATGTATACCCAGCAACTGGCATGATGCTTAGCAAGTAACAAAGGTTCATAAACAGTAGCTAAAGTCATTTTATGAGCAACTATACTGTACGTTTTTACCACACTAGGGGCAGATAATATTTGTTTAAAAATTGATGAATTATTTTTTTCTCTTCCATTCTGCATACTCCAGGGAGCTGTGCCAATATGTATCAACCCTTTCAATAGTAAATCATGATTTTATTAGAATGCACCAAAAACAGTTTCAGGACACGAAAATGAGTGCACTTCTCGTTTGCCAGTCTTTTAGTGATAGGTCAGTGGAAATAAAGGTTGCCAAACATCTGAATCAGTTACTTTAAGGAATATGCATTTTTTTTTTTAACTTCTCTGGGTATTCTGAGGCAGATAACGTACACTTAGAGAAAAAATAGAAATGATATAAACCATGGTCTCCGATGTTTATAAAACAGAAACATACTTGTAACTACTTGAACAAATCCTAACGGAACTCCATGGATGGCCATTTTGAAAGAGATTAAGAACAGCATTGTAAATGAAAATGGATTAATTCAGGATATACCATTTGTAAGAGAGGAAATTTCTCCTCCTACACCCAGCTAAGGAATATGATACTAATCTTTCTGTGTGATTTTTCCATTATACAGTGAAATAAGTGAGGATAATCTGTAATCAGCAAAATATCTACAAAAGGTTCTTCTTGGAAAATAACAGGTGAGAGCTTTCAGAATGGATTTACAGCCCTAGGACACTGGACATGACCTGGTGATGTCATCTAGTTCAACGTCTTCATTTACATTTAGTGGAACTAAAGTTGCTCAAAGCGGGGAAGGGATGCCATAGGTCCCCGGTTTATTAATAACTGGGCTGGGATAAGAACCACAGTTTTCAACTGTTTGTTTGTTTCTGCTAAACCAGTGACTTTCAGTCTAAAGTTCCAGGTTAGCAAATGAGGAAAGTGCAGGCTTAGAAGTTTGTATCAGTATTTCTAGAGGTATACTGGTAATTTGCTCGTAATAAGGTGATGGAAGACAAATTTAAAATTTGATTTTCTTTGCTTTACCTGGAATTATGTAAACTCAGCATGGTGACACTGATGTTCTCATGCTGCCCAAAAGCTCCAAGAAGATTCTGGGAAAGATTCCAAAAATTACTGCATTATGACAAACTACCTCGTCATGGAATTTTCTGGGACATAATTGGTAGGCCTGACTCTGACCCGAGCCCAGAAGACATCCCTCTTTAAAAAGAACCTACTCACTCACACCAAACTACAGAGAGACAGCTAAAACAGGTACCTGTAGCAATGAATGGTGTATATATCAATATACAATATACTGCCTATATATCAATACTTCATTATGCAGTAGCATTACAATTAAAGTAATGATTTATGCATTTTCATAATATATGGTAAACTTGGATCACTGGTTTAAATCTGGGGTCATGTTTAAGTGAAAAACCAGTCATAACCCAGATGGAACCAATTAATTATTATTTAATGAATTCAGTTTAGTAAAAAAATCTTTCAAATCACAAGGCTTTGGTGGTATTAAAAAGGAAAAAAAATCCTGAAATTACTGTACTCTATCAAGGTACCTCTTGCTACAAATTCACCTTTTAGGACCCTGAGCTACAATTTTAAGATTCCCAAAGTGAACAAATCTCCAGGAAAGAATGCCTGAATTCATTTTTCAAGAATATGTACATTTATCTTTTACTGCATTGTTATAAAGCATATGAGTCTCTTTAGGAAGCCGTTTGGCCTTATCAGATCTTGCTTTCCTGTAGGATCCATAAGGAATCCCTACAGAAGAGACACTGTGCTACTAAAAAGACTGGTGGCTTGTTGAATATAAATTGCATAGGAATCTTGCTAGCTAAATAAACTCAAACAACAACAAAGAAAATAAATCAAATTGTCTACTTTGTATACTCTAGAAACAATGCACCTTATGGGAAAAGGAAGTTTCTATTATATTGAATATTAGGAGTTACTATCCAATGTATATAGTCAATTCTCTCACACTACTGTCTTTGGAAGAAAAAAATCTGCAGATTTGTTTGGCTGCAACTGGACACACGTTTTATAGATTTTTGCATTTTTACCATTTCAAATGTTTTCAGCATTTTCTCTCTCTTTTATCTCGATTTCAGACAGTTCAAGTCAGACTTCTTTCTAAATCTCAAGACTTAGATCTAAAATCCCGAATTCCAAGAATATCCTACAACAAGCAACCAAGCAATGCTCCAAGGCATTTCTTTTAAAATGAATCATTCCTTAATATGTAAATGATGTAAAGGAGGAGAAGTCATATTTAATAGACACCTACCATATTGCACTCACGATGCTCAGCACATTAGATAAAATATTTCAAGACCTGTCATCTACTGTATTACTATACTCACTTTCAGTAAAGAGACTGAAGCTTGGAAAGGTTGACTAGTCCCAGTGTGAGCGTTGATAGATGGTGGTGCTGAAACAACCCCCTACATGAGAGGTGACTTAAATTTGACTGTATCTTCCTTACCTGATTTGATGCAGACTTGCTCTCAATTGTGTGCAGACTTGCACACAATTTACACAATTCATACAAGGGACAGAAGCCCAACTCAAACTAGCTTAAACAAAATAGGAGAATTTATTTATCCCCATAAACAAAGCCTAAGAGAAAAGAGTTGGGACAGTTTTTACAATGACTGGAATCACGGACGTGAACAAAGTCAAGGCTCTTTTCTTCCTTCTCTCTACACTGACTTCTCCTGATGGTAAAGGGTTGGTCCCAGGAACATCATTCTCTAATATTACAGTGTTGGGGTATAAGACCTCCCCCATCTACCAGCTGTTGGTAAAGAATTCCTTAGGGGAGGGTTTCTCAACAGCAACATTATTGACATTTTAAATTGGATTAACTCTTTGCTGCCAGGGTCTGTGCTGACCATTGTGGGATGTTTAGGATCATCTCTGACATCTCCCCACTAGATGCCAATGGCATCCCCCAATCATGACAACCACAAACTCCCTTGTCAAATGTCTCCTATGGGGGCAAAACCCCCTCTGTTGAGAACCATTGCTTTACGGAGAACAATGACTAGTGTGGTTTGATTCAAGCATCCACCCTTGCACAATCCTGGTGGTCAGAAAAAGGGGATGACTAAAAGTATGGACAATTTAGACCACATGACCAGAGCTGGAGGGGGAGGAAAATTCACCAAGAGGGCAGAGCACAGACATGGTCAGTAAGAGTCATTGAGACTGAGCTGTACCCTAGTGTGTGTCAATTTCATGCAAATTATAGCAGGAAAGCAAACATATGAGCTTCTTTACCTGACTCAAGTGAGGCCTCATGACTCTTTTGTAGCCAAATGCATTCAATATAATTTTCTATATTCCAATTGTTTTAATGGAATATATATCTTCTCTTTTTCTTTGTCCTCAAGTTTCATATTTCAAGCACATTTTTAATATGTGCAGCAAGTCCACTTGTTCAGGACACAAGATAATAATCGTTAACATTTATTGAGCAGCTACTAAATGCCAGGCACTGATCTAAGCATTTTTCATTCATGTCACTCAATCCTCACAATGGCCCTAGGAAATAGGCACTATTGTTACCCCTATCTTACAGATGAAGGAAAAAGTCTTAGAGAAGTTAAATGACTTGCCCAAGGTCATCTAGTTGGGGTTTAAAGACGTGTCTTTTTTTTTTTCAATCCAACCACTGAATTCTTTATTTTAACTACTATATTTTTCATACTCAGTATTTACATTTGATTCGTATTCATAAGTTATCAATCCTGTTTCATGTTTCCAATATCCTATGTTAGGGTTTTGAAGATATTTATTAAGATTTTTTTACATTCCTGTTCTTCTAGTTCATTAATTCTGCTTCTTCTGGCATATGTTGGCCAGTTCTGGCCTTTCTTTTGTGATGTTTATGTTCCTTGGAGGTATCATTTTTTTTCTTTTGAACTCATATCCCCTGGAGACTCCAGAAGCCTGTGTCTAGATTTTATGGCTTCCAAGTGAGTTGAGAGAGGGAGAATCCTTCAAGGCACTTCAGGATGATGTTACAATTCCACTATTATCACTGTCTATATAACCCTGACCCTCAAGGAAACCCAGAACCTCAACCTTGGCTCTGCTCTTTTTCAGAAGCTGTCTTTCTCTGTGGTAATCATCAAGCCCAAAGTATTGACAGGGATGTTTTGCTGAGAAATACTGAGAGAGGGCTGTCTAGCCAGCTCCAGGCAGAATATAAGATCTTATTCTGGTGCCTTTGAGATGCGTGATTACTTTCCTGTTTTATGAAGTACATGCAGCAGGCAGTGATTTACCCAAGTAAATATGAAGGAGGGAAAATAACCCAACTGGAAAGCACTTTCCAGGCACAACCCCAGTGCCTTGGGGTTCTCAGAGAAACAAAACTAATAGAAGATGGATAGATAAACAGGTATTATAAGGAATTGGCTCTTGAAACTAGGGAGCTTCACAAGTCCCCATATCTGCGGTTGGCAAGATGAAGACCCAGGAGAGCCCACGTGTAGTTCTAATGCAAGTCCAAAGGTCCAAGAACCCGGAAAGCCAATGGTCTAAGTTCCAGTCCAAAAGCTGGCAAGCTCAAGACCCAAAAAGGGCTAATGTTTCAGTTCCAGTCCTGAAATGGCTGATGTCCTAGCTCAGCAGTCAGGCAGAAAGAATTCAAAACATGCCTTTTCAATATTACAGTTAATCCATGAACACGTGTTACAAATGGTTTTGCAGGACTCAAAACTGAAGAGCCAGCAAGGGAACAACAGAAGTAAATATGGCTCTTCCTTTCCCTTTTCTCCGGCTGTTGTCTTCCTACCCCTCCACGCCACAGCTCATCTCCTCCCTCATCCTTCTGTTAGGAATAAAGAAAAAGTCACCGAGATATTTTTCGAAAGTGAATTGTCAGTAAGTAGAGACAATCAATTAACTCAAAACCAGAATACTGCAAAGAGTACGTGAGAGTTAATCATCATTCATTCCTATTCAATTTAGCCCATTTCAGTTGATATTTATGAAGCAAGAGGGCAAAGGGTGGACTAGATAATTGTCCTGGGATATAATGCCCAGGGTACCAGCATTATACAAGGCAGGACGCTTTCACAGAAATTAGAAAAAGTAACTGCAGATTCCAAGTGTTTCAGAGTGTTGCAAGGAAATCTCAACAAAGTGTAGCTTAGGGGGCTCATTAACATCAATGAGCTTGCAGACAGAAGATCTGAACCACAGGATAACTACAAACAAGGACTTTCCAGCTTTGGACAGGAGGCCCTGAGAAATGGTTGTAGAGGTAGACTGGCTAATGGCTCCAGCTCTGCCCCACAATTTGATTTATTTTAATTATTCATCTCTTTGGTCTCCATCTTCTAAACTCTAAAACTCTGTGTTGAATTATGTTGCCCACTGAACCCCTTCTGCCTGGTATAGCCTACGGTCCAGGGTTGAGACTGTGGTGCTGGTACCAAAGGACATCTCAGTCTTACTTCGTCTAATCCAGAGAGATGCTGAGCACTCCTCTTAGCAACTCCAGTACAACCTGGTCAGAAGAAGCCCTACCTGCAGCTCCAGATCTCTTTTGCATAGAAGAGGTTTTATACCAGTGGACCCACACCACAGCTCATAATTCCCTGTTTTCACACTTGACCCCATTCCTCACGAGAACTGGTGTCGCCTGACCCTCTCTTAATCCGGTGTTTAATTAGCTGCATCTTATCCTTCAAATGAGACATGGAAGTCATCTGGGGTCATGTCGTACACAACATCATCCCATCACTTTCAGCATGGTTTCTGGTTCTGTCAGTCCCTGTTCTCTCTTCCACTGGCCTCCCAAGCTTGTCTATGATGAAATGGGGATCCCTCTCTCTTAAAGAATCTTCTATTTTTTTTAGTGATTTTTTTTTTTTTTGCTATTAATTTTGAATTTGTTTCACAGTTCTTGAAGCAACTTCAACACAAGCATACAGTTCAATGTGAAGCATAGGACCTTCCAGTGATTCACCTTCACGTACCCAGTAGCCTTACACCTACCTGTAGCCTGACAGACCACGTGATCTCTAAGGCTCCTTCCAGCTACAATATTCTATAATGCCATGGATGCTACAGCAAAGGTGTTAAACGTATAACATACAGCAAAGGAGACTTGCTGTGTGTGGGCAGCAGTTAAAGGACTAGAACATGAGCAGAGCTTCAAAGATAGTCCTTCACTACAGGCAAAGTGGTTTCAGATTTTCCACCCATATATAACTATATGATACTCTTATCAGCAATCGAAAGGTAGGAAGGAAGCCCTATGCCCCCAGCATATGTGACAAAACTCACATCTCTCCTGTGGCATTTAGGTGAATTGCAGACTGGTGGGAAGATACCCAGGACCCCAAGCAGTTTTCTCTATTCCCTACATGTACTTTCCCTGTGACGTGTTAACCACCACGACTAACAATTTATTGAACCTTGTCTTTTACTTCAGATTGTGGGGTGGGGTTGAGGTGGTGAGATGCTTTTGAAGAAACACATCAGAGCAAATACATCCAAATTAATGCACTTCCTCGAAAGGCACGCCCTTCCCCTTACAGTGTAAACTCCGTGGAAGTTATTCCGTGAGATACACTTTCAATGCCAGTTTATTGATTACATTTTTAAAAAAAGTTTATCACTTTATACTGTATGTTATATTTGAGAAAAGAAAAGCCAACTTGATGACCCAGCTTGATGAGCCATCTAGGTCATCAGGCTTCACCATGAAACACTTTGGTCTTTTTCCTAAAACCAAAATGACCCCAAAGTCTTACAACCATGGAAATGTTTACACACTGTGCCAAAAGCTAGGAGGAAATTCTAAAAAAGAAGTTTCAAAGATGTTTTCATCAGTAACAGCATCAATTGCAAACAAGTCTATGGTCCCTCCAGGTCAATATTTTGAAGGTGCTGATATTCATTAGGAAGTATAACTTCGAGCTTGGATGTGATACGCTTGGATGCTTTTTATTTAGCCACCACTCATATTACTTATTCATCTTTCTCATACTTTGTTTCAGAAAAAATTTTAATGGGTTTATAAGGAGACTTTAAAATACCAGAAATAGCAAAAAGTACAAGTGAAGTAAAAGAAGAATTAAAAAGAAAAACGCATCAGAGACATAAACAGAGAACAGGAATGAAGCTTAAAACACACCTTATAGTGTGAACTTGTGACCCACAATGTGGCAGGAAGCCAATGGGAAAAGGACGGCCAGGTCAGCTACACAATTCACAATGTCGTCAGCTACACAATTCACAATGTCCACAGGAAGGGAAGCAAGTCAACTGCTCAGGAAGAATTGTGTAACTTACAGCATTTCCTTTTTCCCATTAGCCCACAGGCAGGGCTGGTCAAGTTTTTCCTCAGAAAATAGTTTTGAAACAATTCAATGTCACAGGTGAGTAAGTGAACAGGTCCCGAAATCCTGCTCCACACTGAATTACGCTACGGAATATGGCTGCAATACTCATAATTTTTAAAATGTTGAGGCATATATGACAAGACATTTGCCTTTATCAAAATAAGAGTTGAGAATAAGAGTGTCTAATTTAGAATAATATTAATTTGTCCATGAAAAAAAATATTTTCAAAGGCATCCTAAAGTTATTTGATTAGGTCACCATTGTATGGATTAGGATGTAATAAATAATCAAAATTTAAGAAATGTCATCCCCAAATACCTTTTATCATAGAATAGTTGGCATGTCTCCACTAATTATTAGAGAAATGAAAATCAAAACTACAGTGAGGTACCACCTCACACTGGTCAGAATGGTCATCACTAAAAAGTCCACAAACAATAAATGCTGGAGAGGGTGTGGAGAAAAGGGAACCCTCCAACACCGCTGGTGGGAATGTAAATTGATACAGCCACTATGGAGAATGGTATGGAGGTTCCTTAAAAAGCTAAAAATAGAGCTACCATAGGATCCAGCAATCCCACTCCTGGGCACACACCTGGAGAAAACCATAATTTGAAAAGATACATGCACCCCAATGTTCATAGCAGCACTATTTACAATAGCCAGGACATGGAAGCAACTTAAATGTCCATCAACAGACGAATGGATAAAGAAGATGTGGTACATGTATACAATGTCATATTACTCAGCCATCAAAAAGAATGAAATAATGCCATTTGCAGCAACATGGATAGACCTAGAGATTATCATACTAAGTGAAGTAAGTCAGACAGAGAAACACAAACACCATATGATATCACTTATATGTGGCATCTAAAATATGACACAAATGAACTTATCTATGAAATGGAAACAGACTCACAGACATGGAGAACAGACTTGTGGTTGCCAAGGGGGAGGGGGGTGGGGGAGGGATGGATTGGGAGTTTGGGATTAGCAGATGCAAACTATTATATATAGGATTGATAAACAACAAGGTCCTACTGTATAGCACAAGGAACTATATTCAACATCCTGAGATAAACCACAGTGGAAAAGAATACAAAAAAGAATATATATATATATGTATAGGTGAGCCACTTTGCTGTACAGCAGAAACTAATACAACATTGTAAACCAACTATACTTCAATAAAATAAGTGTTTTAAAAACAATAGTTGGTATGTTTCCTCTTTAAGAAATATTTTAGCTACTTTATTTCTTAATGGTTGCAGTATCTTATCACATTTCTCTGAAGATATTCACTAAATATAGTGTGTGTGTGTGTGTGTGTGTGTGTGTGTATATATACACGTTCAAAGAGGCTTGTACATGGGTTATCTTTGCACATCGTATATAATAATGGAAAATCAGAAGTACTCCGATGTCCTTTAACAAGGTAATGGCTACATAAGGTGTGGTACCTCCTTGAAAACTACACTTAACGTTAAAAAGAACAAGGTAGAGTTAAATTTATTCTTATGAGAAAACTCTAAAGCATACTTGCTTTCTTTTTTCTCTTTTTGCTGTTAATGCTGACCATTTGTGTTCGTTCTTCTATTTGTTGGTGCTGGTGGCCTTCTTTCACAATGTTGGCTTTTCCAAACTGCCGAGTGATTCTCGGTCGCTGAGCATCTTAGCCTGTGACTACTGTTATTTGTCACCATTCCCTGTGGGGACTGGAGCAAGGCGGGGCCGCAGCCTGTCCTGTTGCCTCGGGACCCGCCCCTCCGCGTGACGTCAGCAGGTACCTGGCACGCTGGCCTTTCTCTCGGTGACCTCGCTCATTGCTTTGCCAGGCGCGGGAACAGGCAGATATTTCTGCTGCCTGCTGCTTGGCGCACTCCGGGGTGGGGGGAGGTATTACCGGGTCTCCTGGCCCGTCCTGTGGCGCCTACAGTCCTGCTGAGGGTTATTCCAGGTCCTTTTCCGCCTGCTCTATCCACCTCTCCCGACTCTGAACCTCTTCTAAATCTGTTCCTATTTTGTGAAGAAAATCTCCTCTGTGTTGTAAACTGCGGGTTTCCCATTTCAATCCAATCACGACTCTCCCAGGGATTTCTCGTCATGGGTGTCCATGCAGAGGGTCCCCTCTGGTTTCCCAGCATCGCTGTAGATCTTTTCTGAAGTGCTATGCTTTGTGTCACTTCCAGGAATCTGGAGCGGGAACGGGGGCAGGTGTGTGTGATGCGGTCACTCTGCTGATCTAATCTCTGAGGCAAGTCGTGGAAACAGGTTCAGTCCCCTCCACCACCCTCCTCCAAAATACAGAGGGGACTCCCGCGCGAATTAGGTTGGCAAAATCAATTAAATTAAGGAGAATTTACATCCTTACAATACTGATTTTCCCAGTACACGAACAGACACATTTCTTTCTCTTCATGTATTTTCTCTATAGAATTTAAAATTTTGTTCACGTAGGTCTTCAGATACTTTCAATTATTTATTCCTAGGTAGTTTATGCTTTTGTTGCTAGTGTGAATGGAATCTCCTTTTCCATTAAAATTTCTCATCGATTCCTGTTGGTATATTAGAAAAGCTACTGATTTTAATATATTCACTTTGTAACTGACCACCTTGCTCAGTGCTATTGTTTTCTCGAATAGTCTCTCCATTGATTCTCACAGGTTTGGGAGGTGATGGTAGGACGATGTGCAGTAGTGGACCAGGATTTTCACTTCAGTATTGCTTATAATGGAGGAAAGTAGAAAATGATATGAATCTCCATGAATAGGAAAATAAGAAATAGATGCAATAAGTCATGATGCATACTGATGACAGAGCACATGCAACCTTTGAAAATAAGCATAAGGGGAAAGAATACATATGTAAATAGGCAAAATTAGGATATAAGATAGCAGAAATATTTTGATGCAATTTCCTCATTCTTACAAAAAGTCTTTGTGTATGTATTTTTGTGTATAGAAAGGAAGAAAGAAGGAAAGAAAGAAAGAAGGAAAGAAAGAAAGAAAGGGAAAGAGAAAGAGAGGAAGGGGAGGGAATAGGTTTTGACAGTTTCACAACCACATTTTTTAAATGACTGTCTCCCAGTACAATGTTTCTTTTTTCCCCCCCTTTTCTAAAAGGCCTACAATAACAATATATTACTTCTGTAAAAAAATAAAATTATTTTCAAATGCATGGTATTGGTACAACAACTGTTTTCTGAGATGCGTCATGCGTCCCATCTGTCTAGCCGGGCCATTCTGGTCCCCAGAGAGCCAGGCCCTGTGGGGAGATGAATGAGTAAGTTAGATAAATGTGGCTCTTCCACTGGAGCAGAGGATGCAAGAGAGAATGGTAATGGGGCCTCTCCAGGGCTATCACAGAAGAGCTGGACAGAGTATAGTTTTATGGAGGCTTACCATGACGTCATATCCAATATGGAGCAAGTCCAGCCAGACTGATTAAACCAAGGGCAGCCCAAACCTTTAAAAGGCTCAGTCTAAGACCTACCAAGTGTGCTTCATGTAAGTTACTTATGTCATGTTGACATAGCCTGGTGCAAGTCTCCAAATTAAATTTTGATGGGAGAAGATAACTAATTGTTAACTCTAGGATCACACGAGTAGACACACTCCAAAAGGTACTATCCATAGTCTGGATATTAATCTTCATCTAGGGTAAAAGTTCTACAGTATAAGTATCAAAAGATCTCAGACAACTGAACACATGCCTTTATTACAGTTAAATTAAAATGATCACAAAGTCATAGAATCTCATGATTGGAAAGTGTTTTATTTCCTATTAAATGTGGTCAAACCAGGTAAAGTTAGCATCTTTTCTACAATATCCTCACATATGGAAGAAGTCAAAACTTCTTCCATGGTAGAAAAAAAGTACTTTTTTGTCAATGTGAAGAATGTCAACAAGCATGCTGTTGACAGGGAAAAGCAGGCATTGGTTGATTGCACTGTTCAGGGACTTTATATAAAACACCTCATTGAATCTTTACAAGAAACCTGTAAGGTCTTTACATTATCTCTGCCTGTAGTAGGAAAAGAAAAATTGGCAATGAGAAAAGATGGAGCCTGGGGATTAAAGAAATTGTCCTGCAATTTGACTCTGCTTCTCCTGCATCCAACTGGCATATAGGAGTCCCTCTATGCTCCCAACCTGTGAGAAATAAAGACCTACCTGTATTTACTCCATCGCAGCCTCTTGAACAAAGGACAGTTCTTTTGCCCCTTTATAATGACGTACCATCTGTTGGGTATTTAATTCTTTTTCAGAATATTATGGTTGTAACAAAGTCAAGTAACCAAGACCTGACTCAAAGTTTCTTAAACAATAAGGGAAAAGTATTATCTCATGTAACTTGAAGGCCAGAGGTAAGGCAGGTTCTCATTTGGTTGACATGATGGACCACATCTCATCTAAGACCAAAGTTCTTTACTTCTCTCCCACCTGCCATCTCTAAAGCCTTTCCTTTGCCCTCAGTCTGGTTTCTCTCATCACCCCAGGATGGCTACAGCTGATCCAGGTGTAACAGTCAGACTTGACAGACCAGAGGCTCACATTTCTTTCTGAGCAACAAGAGAACTCTCCCAGAAGCCTTCAGCACCCTTCCGCTCAGCAAATTGGGTTGCATGCCCATCTCTCAACCAGTAACTGGCAAGAGCCGTGGGACCTCCCTGATGGGTTGGGAGTAACCAAAATCCAGTCTCCAGAGCTGGGGTTGGGGCAGCTTTCCCTGAAGTATGTGGGCATATGAAGGGTATGACACTTGAGCTAGATGGTGGGCGTTTCATAAATGACAGAGACGACGGTGGGAGGAAAGGCGGGTAGGTAGCCAACAACAGTGCTAAACACACAACACAAAGGAAGTAAGTCCCAGACCACTCCAGCCAGACCAGCCCATGAATGGTCCCAAACTTTCACCTCTCAGATCTTCATCTTTGTATTCTGCTGTCATTCATGACTTTCTGAGGAACGGCCATTTACTATTTCTCTAGAAATCTCGATTTCACCCACATTTTAGGTTCAGTTCAACCCCACCTCTAGCCTATTGACTCGTCTTGTTCTAGGGGCAGCTCTCCTAAAGGCTAACTCGGCATCTGACCAGTGACCTTGGATCAGACACAAACCTCACTGGCTTCCCACCTCTCAGTCTGTGCCGCCACCACCAGGAGCTGACCAGTCACTTGCTCGGGGAATGTCAACCTCCCCCTGGGTTACTGCCATGCATTTAGCCCAAGCAGCCACAGACCTGGAGTTTCTGGCTCTCCCCCATCTTCTGGACGTAAATGAAACACCACACCACAGCAGGTGATGAGATCCAGCATTCTAAGGAGACACCAAAAGGACCACGTGATTCAGTCCTGCAGTGTTGGGGAGTTAACTGCCCAGGACATGAATCTGGACCAGGGAAAAACAGGAAATGGGAAGGCACTGGGCAGATGAATTTCCCCTCCCTTATCCCTCTCGTAGACTTCCCTAAGCCAGAGTTCTGTCAAACAAACTGTCTGGAGATGTCTTTTAGGCTCAGTGGATGCACCAGCTGAGTGTTCGACTAGAGTGTCTCTTCATAGCTCATTATAAAGCAACAGACAGTGTGGCAACACAGGGCTTCACCTTGGTTCACATCTTTCTTGCCTTTCTTCTTTTCCTCACTCTGTGCCCTAGATTCCATCCCCCAAATGAAGCCTCGGCACTTCAAGCCTTGCCTCAGGCTCTGCTTTCTAGAACTCAGGCCATGACAGACCTCTCAGAAAGCAACAGGACACATGTCTCTCTGGACCACCAAGTCATGGGATGTGTCTGAAAAAGAATGTGGGACAAGTACTGCATCATTCCCACCAGTGAAGCCTGCATAAACTAAACAATAGAAATGGGTACATATTTTCAGGCTATTCTGGGGGTGACGAGTTGATTTTCCTTGGGGACATATCAACAGCATAATTAATTAAACTGGACGTAAACATTTACTTACAAAAATGTAACACTATTCTATAATATGTAAAATCGATGAAGCATATAACATGACTTCACTGCAGAGGCAACATCCAAATCTTCCTGAATGTAGATCACTGGCTGACTGACTGACATTTAAACAAATCAAGAGGGCATTCTACTTCAGAAGCACCTGAGCCCCCAGAGTTATTTGTTTATATTATCCATCAGAACTCACTGACTGAATTTTGATAGCAGGTCATGTATAATACTAGAAGCAAAGAAATCAACGAAAAACAGTAAATTGGCCATGGATGGTGACTAATAATAAAATAATCGTAAAAATAACCATAGAGAGAATGTGACAAGGGTGGGATATTTGGTCGGATTAGGGAAAAATAAGTTTTAATTGGTTGGTGTTGGAAGAATGCATTTTGTTTCTTGTGTGACATTTGCCTGAGGACTTTTTCACCTAGAACCCATCCCCTCACCCTCCTGAGCTCTCATTGCCCTCATGACCTGTGATATATACCATCACTGCTGCCTTGTTTTTGTTCATGCTTCCCCATCTGCCTGGAACACCTTTCCTTTTCTGGTTGTCTGACGCCTCTTTCTAATTCAATTCCTTTGTTAACTCCTTCAAGGGTCTTTCTGACCCACCAGGCAGGGGGTGGCACCCTACACCCCATGGGCCAAATCTGGCCCACTCCTGGTTTCTGCATGGCCCATGAATCAAGAACGGTTTCTGTGGATGAGCATTTGCAATCCACCTGATGACAGAGAACACTTTGAATCCGAATGAAGCAAGATGCTATCTGCCCCCAACCAACAAGCAAGCAAACAAATACAAGAAGTCTATTCTCCTCATTAGAAGACCTGCATTACCAAAAAAATTATACTCAGTAATTAGTAGTATATTTTAAATTATCTCATTAAAATTGATGGGCATTTCTTTGCTCTCTTGTTCTAGAAATACCTACCCAAGATCCTTGATTTTGCCTCTTGACCTACAAAAGCCAAAAATATTTACTATCTCACCCTTCATAGAAAAAAAAAATCTATCAACTTCTGCACTAGAATCGTGGAACCCAAAGCAGCCAGGAGAATTTCCTCTTCAGCATCCTGATTATAAAGATAAGGACACCAATGCCCAGGGAAGGGGGAAGTCTACACCCCCCATTTCTCAGTGGCATTAGGACGGGCCTCCCAAGCCTCTCCCAAGCCATGCTCTTCCCCAAGTCACAGCTCACCAGATGTTTGTTAAGTGACTAAAAAGAAGCAGGATTTCCCAGAGAACATGGAAATCAGACAGTGCACCCAATCTCCGCCAAGTATACCATTCCCCTCCTGCCTTTTTCTCCTTGTTTAATTTAATGGAAATCCAATGCTTGGATAAAATTCAACCTCACTCTGTCTCCAGCAAATGCTTAAAGATGTTCTGTGAGAAGCAGCTCTGAAGAGCGAATGTGATAAGTTAAATGTGAGCAGAGTCCAAAGCCTGCAAAGGATTCTACAGCCTAATCATGGTTTATAAAAAACCCAGGCAAGGCTGCACCTGATTGACAGTCGGCCTGCACCTTTCAGCTTTCTTTTGAAACAGTTCAGTAAACACTACTCTGCCTGTCTGGAGACCTGCCATTCCACACAGCAGGACTTTTTACCAGGAGCAGGGTTTACACTGGAACTTGATTCATCGTGTTTACAAAAAGGTCAGACATAACTGAACAGCCTGCCTGGAGATTTTATTTAAATTGACTGTATTTTAAAGAGGCTTTAAAAAAAATTCAACCTGTGCTTGGAATGAAGGAGCCATTTGATTTGTATGATTCGTGTTTCAAAGGTCATCAGCTCTATGAAACTTGGTCACCACGCCCTGGGATGAGAGGGGTTAAGAGCTGACAAATAATAGTGCAGTTTTCCCTCTGTGTTTAATGAAGCTTTATTTACTTATTTACTACTTATTTATTCGTTTATCGTGGTTTTAGAATATAGTGTCTTGATTAAACCTCATCTGAGAACATATATTTTCAAAAGTATTGAGAGACCCTAGAGCATAGGGATGAAGGGCAGAGCCTGGCCCTGGTCCACCCCAGATACATGCTGGCACTGCTGCTGCTGCTGCTGTGTGACCTCAGCTCCACTATGCAGCCTCTCTGTGCCTCAGTTTCCCCATCAGCTATCTGTGTTGTAGGATTTCTGCTCTCTGCCCAGCTCTCCCCATCAATGAAGATTTATTTAAAAGCATGGTGATTATAGATATTTTTAGAATATCCACTCCTCTAGCAGTTATGCTTGAAGAAATTAGAATCCCAACTCAAGTGTTTTCAAGTCCACAGATATGATAGATAGATAGATAGATAGGTGATACATAGATATGGTATTGTCATAGCTGAAAAGCATGATTTTCTGAGCAATCGCTTGATGATGCAGATCATGTGTTATTCTAAAGCTCAAAGAGAGGATACGCATCCAGGCACATTGTGCTTAGTCTGTAGGAGAATTTTCAGAAGGAATGTTCACATTATGGTGTGACTGGCTGGGCAGGTTCTTCCTATATATTCCTAACTGCATGCATGTGACATGCACCCTATTTTGAATTCTTCCCTCCAACAAGGTGCTTGTGAGGACAAGGCATGGTGGTCCCGCCTACTGGGACTATTCCTCGAAACAACTTCTTTCCTTCAACCCGTTCGGCAAGTTCTACACAAACAAATTCAGCTCTCAAGGGACCACACATATTGTTAGTGATGATTTGGGAAAAAAAAGCAAAGATCCAGGAAGGCTTTGACAATTTAAGAAATAAAGGAATCAGACAAAGGCAAATATCATATGATATCACTCATATGTGGAATCTAATTTTTTTAAAAATGATATAAATGAACTTATTTACAAAACAGAAACAGACTCACAGATTTTGAAAACAAACTTACAGTTACCAAAGGGGAAATGTGGGCAGGGAGGGATAAATTAGGAGCTTGGGATGGACACACACACACTACTATGTACAAAATAGATAAACAACAAGGACCTACTGTATAGCACAGGGAACTCTACTTAATACTCTGTAATAACCAAAATGGGAAAAGAATTGGAAAAAGAATGGATATATGTATATGTATAATGGAATCACTTTGCTGTACACCTGAAACTAACACAACATTGCAAATCAACTATACTCCAATAAAATTTAAAAAAATAAAACACAACGCAACACACAAAAAAATGAATGAAAGAAACATGCTTCACTAATGTGTCAGGAGGGAGGGTGAACCTGCAGAACTGACACGGGTCTGAGGAGGGGCTCATAAGGAAGGAAAAACAAGATTTATCATCTTTCTACCTTTTCCAGGATACAGCCCTTTATGTATCTTAAGCCCTAATATTCTCTTTTTGTTGTTGTTGTTGCAGAATAGCACAATGGAAGACAGAAGAGTGAATCAGTGGACAGGACCAACTTTGCCATCAGACAATCCGGATTTGAGTCTTCATTCTGTTGCTAAGTCATCTTTTCACTTCTCTGAACCTTAGTTTCCACAAAACAGCAGGATGCTCATTTGTTTGTTGTGAGGATTAAGTGAGATAATCTGTGTAAACATCTCTCCATGGTGCCTGACTTTGATAGACCCTGAACAAACATGAGGAGGTGGAGAGCAGGTCAAGTTCACTGAGGTGCTGCCGGGACCTTCTCCACATGGTCCATATCTTCACTCGGAATCGTGAAGCTAAAGGGGGAGCTTAGGGACCATGCGCTTTTCAAATGTGACTGCACACCTCCATCACCGGAGGAACTTTCTGTTTTAAAAGCTAGATTCTTGGGCACTTTCCCCACGTCTATTCAAGTAGAATCTCTGGAATGGATTCCTGATGTTAGGATGTTGAGAAAACAGCTCCTGGGTGATTCTGGTAAGACACCAGGTGTGGTACCCTCTGATTTAACCCACTGTCCTCCAGATGAAGAAAGCTCCTCTTCAACACGCTTGCTCCAGCCTCTTCAGGGCACGTCTGTGCTCCTAAGTAGAGAGGACCTTATGCTGTGTCATCCAGTTGCTGGACAGTGTTCTCCAACGAGGTCCAAAAGTCTCATAATTTCTAAGCTCCCAACTTACTTCTTAGCATGAAACAACCCTTCCTATGTAATAACTTTTCTAAAATCTTAAGGCTGCTGTATCTAAAATCACCATGCCTGCTGTGTATCTTTTTTCTTCTCTAATTCCTTCAAATATTTCTCCTAGGACATGGTTTCTAACCAACCCACTAGTCTCTTCCTCCCCATCGTAACACTAGGTCAATTACAATAGTCCTCTCTGAAAGATCACACTAGAACACAATAAAATTCTCTGTTTGGCCTGATTAACACAAGCAATCATTTCCATGATCTCCTCCTAAGCAGTCTAACGTCTTATGAGTAGTGCCTATCATTTGACAGCTCTTTTGACCTGGGATGTCACAGGTCCATCACGACCACAGATGTTCTTCAGAAACTGCTACCAAACTGCGTCTTCCCTATTTTTACATCCACATTTAATTTTCCGATGCAAATTAAGGACCATATATTCACTACTCTAAAATGTTGTTTTGGAGACTTTGGAATCATCATCCCAACTTATTGAGGTAATAAATAGAATTTTTACTGTAATCAATATATGCATTCTTCTTCTTTGCTTTGTGTCATCTAATTCAGACATTGCCTTAAAAAAAAATGCAGGACCAAGTGTTAAAGCTTATGGAACTCCAATAGAGACCACCACCTGGATGGACATAGACCCATACAACTAGCTACAAGTCTGATCCTATCAAATGCTTAGCTGACCTCAAGAAAAAATTTAATTGGAGAGCTCCTTGCATCTACCAACCTCACAGAGGTATCTATAAAGGAACTGAAGTCAGCTTTAGACGTCTTCCTCTTAATGAATATGGTTGTTCCTCAGTATCCTTGGGGTGTTGGTTCCAGGATCCCTGAGGATACCGAAATGCACAGATGCTCAAGTCCTCTGTATAAAATGGAGTAGTATATCTCAGGTTGGTTGAATCCGCAGATGTGGAACCCACAGATACAGATGGCCAACTGTAGGCACAAGTGGCTAAGGATCTTTGCCTTTTCTAAGGTACATAAACTATTTAATGATCTATTTCAGGATGTTGCAAGGTTGTAAACGTCAAGGTTACCAGTTTATATCAACCAGAAGATAGCCTTTATGAGACTAAGGGAATTATTTGATTGTCCTCATTTTTCTGGAACTTCTTTATGAGCCCTCAGAGGTTACTGACAATAACGCTGAGACTCAAATCACATTTCTAAGTTCCATTACCATTTTAGAGACCTGGTTCCTTTTATTCTCAGGTACTTGAGTTCTTTTAAATCTACTAAGTCTTTTTTTTTTTTAACATCTTTATTGGAGTATAATTGCTTTACAACGTTGTGTTAGTTTCTGCTGTATAACAAAGTGAATCAGCTATATGTAAACATATATACCCATATCCCCTCTCTCTTGCATCTCCCTCCCACCCTGCCTATCCCACCCCTCTAGGTGGTCACAAAGCACCGAGCTGATCTCCCTGTGCTGTGCAGCTGCTTCCCACTAGCTAGCTATTTTACATTTGGTAGTGCATATATGCCACTCTCTCACTTCATCCCTGCTTACCCTTCCCCCTCCCCGTGTCCTCAAGTCCATTCTCTACATCTGCATCTTTATTCCTGTCCTGTCCCTAGATTCTTCAGAACCATTTTTTTTTTACATTCCATAAATATGTGTTAGCATACAGTATATGTTTTTCTCTTTCTGACTTACTTCACTCTGTATGACAGACTCTAGGTCCATCCACCTCACTACAAATAACTCAATTTCATTTCTTTTTATGGCTGAGTAATAGTCCATTGTATATATGTGCTACAACTTCTTTATCCATTCATCTGTCGATGGGCATATAGGTTGCTTCCATGTCCTGGCTATTGTAAATAGTGCTGCAATGAACATTGTGGTACATGACTCTTTTTGAATTATGGTTTTCTCAGGGTATATGCCCAGTAGTGGGATTGCTGGGTTATATGGTAGTTCTATTTTTAGTTTTTTAAGGAACTTCCATACTGTTCTCCATAGTGGCTGTATCAGTTTACATTCCCACCAACAGTGCAAGAGGGTTCCCTTTTCTCCACACCCTCTCCAGCATTTATTGTTTGTAGATTTTTTGATGATGGCCATTCTGACTGGTGTGAGGTGATACCTCATTGTAGTTTTGATTTGCATTTCTCTAATGATTAGTGATGTTGAGCATCCTTTAATGTGTTTGTTGGCGATCTGTATATCTTCTTTGGAGAAATGTCTATTTAGGTCTTCTGCCCATTTTTGGATTGGGTTGTTTGTTTTTTGATACTGAGCTGCATGAGCTGCTTGTATATTTTGGAGATTAATCCTTTGTCAGTTGCTTCTCCCATTCTGAGGGTCATCTTTTCATTTTGTTTATGGTTTCCTTTGCTGTGCAAAAGCTTTGAAGTTTCATTAGGTCCCATTTGTTTATTTTTGTTTTTATTTCTATTTCTCTAGGAGGTGGATCAAAAAGGATCTTGCTGTGATTTATGTCATAGAGTGTTCTGCCTATGTTTTCCTCTAAGAGTTTGATAGTGTCTGGCCTTACATTTAGGTCTTTAATCCATTTTGAGTCTATTTTTGTGTATGGTGTTAGGGAGTGTTCTAATTTCATTCTTTAACATATAGCTGTCCAGTTTTCCCAGCACCACTTATTGAAGAGGCTGTCTTTTCTCCACTGTACATTCTTGCCTCTTTTATCAAAAATAAGGTGACCATATGTGCATGGGTTTATCTCTGGGCTTTCTATCCTGTTCCATGATCTATATTTCTGTTTCTGTGCCAGTACCATACTGTCTTGATTACTGTAGCTTTGTAGTATAGTCTGGAGTCAGGGCGCCTGATTCCTTCAGCTCTGTTTTTCTTTCTCAAGATTGCTTTGGCTATTCGGGGTCTTTTGTGTTTCCATACAAATTGTGAAATTTTTTTGTTCTAGTTCTGTGAAAAATGCCAGTGGTAGTTTGATAGGGATTGCATTGAATCTGTAGATTGCTTTAGGTAGTATAGTCATTTTCACAATGTTGATTCTTCCAATCCAAGAACATGGTATATCTCTCCATCTGTTTGTATCATCTTTAATTTCTTTCATCAGTGTCTTATAGTTTTCTGCATACAGGTCTTTTGTCTCCTTAGGTAGGTTTATTCCTTGGTATTTTATTCTTTTTGTTGCAATGGTAAATGGGAGTGTTTCCTTCATTTCTCTTTCAGATTTTTCATCATTAGTGTATAGGAATGCAAGAGATTTCTGTGCATTAATTTTGTATCTTGCTACTCTACCAAATTCATCGATTAGCTCTAGTAGTTTTCCTAGTAGTTTTCTGGTAGCATCTTTAGGATTTTCTATGTATAGTATCATGTCACCTACTAACAGTGACAGTTTTACTTCTTCTTTTCTGATTTGGATTCCTTTTATTTCTTTTTCTCTTCTGATTGCTGTGGCTAAAACTTCCAAAACTATGTTGAATAACAGTGGTGAGAGTGGGCAACCTTGTCTTGTTCCTGATCTTAGAGGAAATGCTTTCAGTTTTTCACCATTGACATTGATGTTAGCTGTGGGTTTGTCATATATGGCCTTTATTATGTTGAGGTAAGTTCCCTCTATGCCTACTTTCTGGAGAGTTTTTATCATAAATGGGTGTTGACTTTTGTCTAAAGCTTTCTCTGCATCGATTGAGATGATCATATGGTTTTTATCCTTCAATTTGTTAATATGGTGTATCACATTGATTGATTTGCATATTTTGAAGAATCCTTGCGTTCCTGGGATAAACCCCACTTGATCATGCTGTATGATCCTTTTAATGTGCTGCTGGATTCTGTTTGCTAGTATTTTGTTGAGGATTTTTGCATCTATGTTCATCAGTGATATTGGCCTGTAGTTTTCTTTTTTGTGACATCTTTGTCTGGTTTTGGTATCAGGGTGATGGTGGCCTCATAGAAAGAGTTTGGGAGTGTTCCTCCCTCTGCTATATTTTGCCATCTGGTCCTGGGCTTTTGTTTGTTGGAAGATTTCTAATCACAGTTTCAATTTCAGTGCTTGTGTCTTCTTTTACTGGCCACAATACTTACATATTTTGTTTTTAGTGTTTTTTTTTTTCTTTTTTGTTAGGAAATGCTTTTCCTTTCTAGTCAAAGGAAACAAAAATAGAAATGGTGAGCTCTCCCTTCTCTCCATTATGTTAACACACAAGTCTTTTTTTCAGGCTTCAGGCTTGATACTTCCTTCAATGGTAGTTACCTCTTGCTCCAAAGCCAAAACAGCTTTCTGAGTCACTGAAACCCTGGGAATGTCCTTTTCAACTTAATCTTTACAGTCCTGTGCTGGGCTTTCAAATTCAACCTTGATAATTGGACATTTGAGGCCAGATAATTCTTTGTTGGAGGGTAGTGGGGCGGTCCGGTACATGTAGGATATTTAGCAGTATCCCTGGCCTCTGCCCACTTGATGCCAGTGGCACACACACCCCACGTCCCAGTTCTGACAACTTGAAGATACCTTCAGACATGCCCCCAGTTGAGATGCTAGTTTGGGGAAATTTTCAGAACCATATATCAAAACTTTTAGATTATGAGGGAAGGAAATCCTGTCACATGCCACAACATGGATGAAATTTGAGGACATTAGGCTAAGTCAAATAGGATAGTCACAAAAAGACAAATATTGTATGATTCCACTTACATGTGTTATTTAAGTAGTCACATTCATAGAAACAAAAAATAGAATGGAGGTTAGCAGGGGCTGAGGGGAGAAAGAAAGGGGGAATTGTTATTTAATGGGTATAGAGTTTCGGATTTGCAAGGTGAAAAAGTTCTAGAGATTTGCTTCACAACAACGTCAATATACTTAACACTACTGAACTGTACATGTAAAGATGGTTATGACAGCAAATTTTACGTTATGTACTTTTTAACAGAATTTTTAAAAGGAAGGAAATTCTGACATATGCTACAATATAGATGAATCTTGACATTATGCTAAGTGAAATGCGCTAAACACAAAATAACAAATACTCTATAATTCCACTTATATGAGATAACTAGAATAGTCAAATTCATAGAGAGAGAAAAAAGAACGGTGGTTGCCAGGTCTTGGGTGGAGGGGAGATCAGGAGTTATTATTTAATAGGTAGAGAGTTTCAGTTTGAGAAGATGAAAAAGTTCTAGAGATGGATGGCGGTAATGGTACCAAAAGAAGGTGAATGTACTTAATGCCATTAAACTGTACACTAAAAAAAAAAACCTTTTAGATTATAATGTAACCTTCCTTGGCAAGTGCCCCTTGGTGCCTCTAGGCTGTTTCATACTTATATTTGCTATCAACACCTCCATGCAGTTTGGATTGTATATGGGCATACCAGGGACCCTCCTTGGGGCACCAAGACCCCCAAATCTAGAGCTCTTAGAAACTGTCTCTCGAATCTGACATCTCCCTTACTTCATTTGCACGTCTGCCATTGTTTAGTCCAGCAAAGAAAAAGTTGAATACTTACTCCTCCTAGAGCTTCTCAGATCGCAGGGTTAAGATAAAAATAGTGAAATCATGAGACAATACGCTGAAGTTCTCAATGCTTCTAATTCCAACACCCACACAGATTCTGGGATGAAAGAAACCAACCAGTTCGCCTTGGCTCCTCCTTACAGGCACTTTCCAAGAAATGCTGATGTACGCTAGAGGTAATCTTTTCTCCTCGTTGTTCGTTTCTAGATACTTTCCCAACAAAGTTTTTTTTGGTTTTTTGTATTGTTTTGTTTTTAACCTTAACTGGCCCATCACTAGATGTACTTTTGGTGGTGTGTCCTTGTAATAAAGTCAACTGAGCAAAACCCAGAGGCGAGGATGTTTTCAAATGTCTTTTGGGAAGAAAGAAAACAATCCACAAAAAGAAAGGCAACACTGTTCCTTTATAAATAGCCTGCTGTGGCAAAAAAGGAACACACAGAAAAGGACAATTTTGTGATTCAAAGGGAATGCAGAAGTCAGAATTCCTGCCAACTGCAGAAGGACAGAAACTCAGAGCATTGGGAGGCAAGGCTGCCAGGATCGCTACTGATACACAAAGAGCTTCGTGCCTGCCCGTCCGCCCTGGAAGACATACTATGTATCTATCCCACTATAGTTCAGAAAATCTTCCTTCCTCTTTGTGGCATCGAGATCCTGATTTTGTAAAAGTTCCCACCACAAACGTTTTTCCAGAGATTCTTGGGAAGCTTCCTGGGTCCAACCCAGCCTACGTTTGACACCTGCCAGTAGCCACTGCGCCAATGTTTTTCAAACTTTAGTGTGCTTGGAAATCATCAGGAAAGCTTATTTCAAATGTAGCATCCTGGAACCTGTCCACCGGAGATTTACTATGCATGGGATGGCACCCAGGAACTCACATTTTTAACAAGCAATACAAGTGATTTTGATGCGTCGTTGAGAAACACCATCCTAGGTGTCTCAGGGTGAAGCTAGGAAAACCCTGATCCTGGTGCCTGGTTATATGGGCACAAAATTTATTCTACCTTGGTATTCCCTACTTCTCTCCCCAAGGACAGAATCAGTAGATAAGCAACATAAAACTGTGTTACCAAAGCCTGTATGCAAGTCCTTCCAAAAGAGAAGAGACATATAAAAAGCAACACTGCTCACCAAAAAAATATGTGCTGAGCAAGAATATGTTGTCAGATTATTAAGCTTTAGTTTATGTATTAATTAAGATTTCTTTTCTCAAACAAACGAAAGAGTTAGGCCACAAGTACATATTTTTCTCCCCTAATAAACCATGAGATTGGAATATTACATGCCAATGCCTTGTCTACATTGTCCATCTGTGAGCCCAGTGAGTTGGCCGGGCCCTGGAAGACGCAGACTGGGAGATGAGCTGTCCGACCACTGACTGCGTCTCCACAGAGGATCATGGGGAATTCACATGACACGTCGGCTCGGGTGTCTGTGTTTCTGGGCAAGAGAAGTTCTAGGCTGTCCACCTTGGAGAGGCAGCTGACTCTCACTTCTTAAAAGCCTTATTTCTCAGGTCAAAGACATCCCCACGAAAGCAGGATTTCTCTTTTCCAAGATTCGTGGGCAGAGGCATTCAGGGGAGGTCACGATAACATCATCTCTATTTGAGCCCAAATTGACGTTGCTTTCACTCTTGTTCTACAAAAATAAATGAACAGGACTTCCCTAAAGGTGCAGTGGTTAAGAACCTGCCTGCCAGTGCAGGGGACACGGGTTCCATCCCTGGTCCAGGAAGATCCCACATGCCGTGGAGCAACTAAGCCCGTGTGCCACAACTACTGAGCCTGCGCTCTAGAGCCCATGAGCCACAACTACTGAAGCCCGTGCTCCGCAACAAGAGAAGCCACCACGATGAGAAGCCCGCGCACCGCAACAAAGAGTAGCCACCGCTCGCCGCAACTAGAGAAAACCCGTGCACAGCAACGAAGACCCAATGCAGCCAAAAATAAATTAGTTTTTAAAAAATTTTTAAAATAAATGAACACATAAACAGGATTTTTTTTCCTTTCATTTATGAATAGATGCAGAAGCAGAAGTGCACAGAGTGTCAGCACCCAGCTGGGTGAGTTTTCACAAAGTCGAGCACACCTCTGTAACCATCCTCTGTACCTAGACACGAGATATCACAGGATCCCAGAAACCACCTCTTACACGCTGCCAGTCACTGACCCGCCCAGGATAGGGGCAAGGGCAGGGTTTTGCCTACTGTTGGCCCTTATAAAAGAAATAATGTCACCTGTGCTGTTTTGTGTCTGGTATCTTTCAAAATAAGTGCTTGTAACACATGAGTGCCCATCTGGTACCCTCTGTTCTCCTGGAATGCTGTTATTAATCAAACCATTAAAAAGTATTCGGTAGAGCAAAGCGATTGACCTACCGTATGAGAAAGCCCTCTAAATTTTAGCAGCAGCCTAAAGCATGAAATTAGCAGATACTCACCACAGACACCACTGATGCCTTTCCATCAGATAAATTCACACCAAATGCCTGCTGTGTGTCCCCCACTGGGCTGTCAGCTCTGCATTAGAACCAGGGGCTAGAAAAGGTATGGCCCACACCCAGAAAGCACTCAGAATATACCTGGAGAAGTCAGTACACACAAAAAAAGAAAGATCAAGATGTGTGCATATGTATTTATAGTACTACACTGTGTGGTCCAAACAATTGGAGAAAAAAAAACAGTAGGTGCTACTTGAGCTACAATAAGTAACAAAACAGTAAGGTGCTACTTGAGACAATAATTGCAAAATGAGTTCTGGAGGAAGGAGTCCAATGCGTGCTTATTGTCGAGGGAAGGCTTCACAAAACAGATGGCATTGTGTCCTATTCATTGTAGCCGGTGCTACAAAAACTGTGTTATCCATGGCACTAGGATAGGAGCAGGCAGCTCTGCAGGGAGGCCAGGCCCAGGCAAGCCCAGGTGGGCAAAAATAGGTAATGGGGCATAAAAGGAGGTCCCTTTTAGAGGCTGTGGAGAAAAGGGAACCCTCCTACACTGTTGGTGGGAATGTAAAGTGGTACAGCTGCTATGGAGAACAGTATGGAGGTTCCTTAAAAATCTAAAAATAGAGCTACCATATGATCCAGCAATCCCACTCCTGGGCATATATCTGAAGAAAACCATAATTTGAAAAGACACATGCACCCCAATGTTCATAGCAGCTCTATTTACAATAGCCAAGACATGGAAACAACCTAAATGCCCATCGACAGAGGAATGGATGAAGAAGATGTGGTACATATATACAATGGAATATTACTCAGCCATTCAAATAGAATGAAATAATGTCATTTGCAGCAACGTGGATGGACCTAAAGATTATCATACCAAGTGAAGTAAGTCAGACAGAGAAAGACAAATATAATATGATATCACTTATATGTGGAATCTAAAAAAAAATGATACAAATGAACCTTTTTACCGAACAGAAACAGACTCAGACTTCAAAAACAACGTGTGGTTACCAAAGGGGAAAAGTGGAGTTGGGGGAGGGATAAATTAGGAGCTTGGGATTGACATACACACACTACTATATATAAGATAGATAACCAACAAGGGCCTGCTGTACAGCACAGGGAACTCTGCTCAATATTCTGTAATAACATATATAGGGGAAAGAATTTGAAAAAGAATAGATACATGTATACGTATAACTGAATCACTTTGCTGTACACCTGAAACTAACACAACATTGTAGATCAACTATACTGTGATATAAAATAAAAAATTAAATTAAAAAAAAAAAGTAGGTCCCTGTTGACAAAAAACAGAAAGGAATGTCAACATTTGTGAGTCAGTGATGATTTGCCACTGAGCTATTTTTTCCTCTGGGCAGCTCAGCACCTCTTTATGAATATGAAATCTTGTACTTGAGCCAAAGAGGTTCCATAATTGAATCTTATATCTTGGTAACAGCACTCAGTGCCAGACAAGAGTTTGTTCTTTTTAGTACCAAAGAGTTCCCTTAAAGTTTGCAAAAGTTAAAAAAAAAAAAAATTAAAAATTAAATGATAATAAAAAATCATTGATTTGGTGGCAGGAACTCTTCCATATACATGTTAGCTATAATTTTCACCACGTCCTAAAAGGCAAATATATGAAAACTAAGACTCAGAGAGCTGCGACACCTATCTTAGGATTCACTAGCTTGTAGGGGGAATTGGCTGGATATGATATGAATCCATCTAGATACAAACATCTAGATAGAAAACCTAGAGAGCAGAGGGTGATCCCTTTCTGATGGGTGTGCTGATAGTGAGCACAATGGCCCAGTGTAATCAGTAATTATAGAGTATTTCCTATTCTATGGATTTTTTATTTTCTGTTGCTCCTAACAGTCCCACAGGCAGGCTCATCTCCTTTGGACCCTCGCAGTGACCATAGTGACTAAGCAAAGCCAGCCCAGTCACAGGGGGGCTCACTAGTTTGCAAGTGGGAGGCCACAGTTGAAGGCCAGGGCTTCTGGTTTCATTGCCAGTTTTGTTCCCACAGAATAGAAGAGCACAACTTCAGTGCTTTCATATAAATGTAGACGATTAAGCATAATAGGGCCCTTGAGTCATGGGTGAAATAAAAATCCAAGATATATACACTGATGAAATGTCTTTATAACACAGTTGCTCAAAATGCCCTTCTTAAAAGAGACCTGGAGAGGGGGTTAAGACTCAAATAGTCCTAACAATCATATACTTCATCAAATCCCAGCTTTCTTTGGCAGCATGGAAATGTCTACAGAAACGGCTTTGCCCGCATCTGTCTGAGAATAAGAGAAGCAGAGGAAGGGTAAACGTGCAAATGAGGCCACAAAACTCAGGACCATGGATGCGTCTGAATTCCCAGCCCGCTGCTTGAGGGCAGCACCTGGCTCCCCTGGATAAAGGAACGGAAGCATGAAAAGAAGCTGGCAAGCTGTCCCAGAAAACACACCACGCTTGGGCGTCTTGCCTGAAAGAATCGGGCCACATAACAAGAGGATGTAAATGCTCAGTGGCTGACCTCAGCCTGAGCGAGCCTTGTGTGGGCAGTGCTCACGAAGACACTCGGACTTGGAGAAGAAGCCAGGTATCGCATGCCACTAAGAACCACAGAAAAGAAGCTTCCTCGGAGGACAGGGCTAGACCAGACAGCCCCCTGCACCACAGAGAGCGTGAGCACAGTTTCAGAGGGCAAGCAGGATGCCTTATCATTACAGTCAAATAAACACGTGGCTTCTAGCATCCTTAGGCACCTCCTCGCCAACTGTTTTACCTCCTTGCTTAAAGTGCATTAGACAAGGTCAGGGCTCCACCCAGAGTCCCCGGGATGTCGTTTGACCTTGGTGTATGTCCCTCCTACATTTTGGTGTGTTTTACATTCCAAAAGCTGGCAAGTGTTTTCAAGACTCCTTCAGGCTCTCAGAAGGGAGAGCCTGAAGCACCTGAAAATTCGTGTGTCCCTTGGACAACCCCGAACCGATGACTGACAGGTGTCAGCTTTGTCCAGGCTCCAAGATCAGTCTGTTTGCGCCTGGAAACCCACAGAGATTTTCATTCAACAGTTCTTTCTGCCTTCTGCTAAGCATGGGGGCTCAAATCCAGGCCAAGGAGCCAGCTGGAGGGGAGTGAAAATGCCACTCTCCAGGGCACACCCCCTGCCCTCTGAGAAGCCCACCTGCAAGAAATGTCACGCCCGTACACCTGTTTCAGTTACACATATCAGGAGGGCCCCTCTACATCAATAGATACAAAGAGATCCTGGGAAGGGTGTTGGATACAGGACAGGGTCTGTACGCAGAGATGAGTGTGCAAAGAAAATGTGCAAGCAGATTTGCACTGGAAGGCAGGTCTGAGCAGCTTAAAGTCAAAAGAAAGTGTGGCTGGGCAGGAAATCAGGTTGAAAGGTCAGGAAAGACAGGTGTGTTTCTCCTAGAGCCAAGGTTCTTAAAGTGTGGTCCAGCAGCAGTAACATCGCCTGAGAGCTTGTCAGAAATGCAAATCCTGGGGTCCCAGCCCAGACCTCCCAGGGTATGCGCCCAGCGATCTGTGGTTTAGCAAACCCTCCAGGTGATTCTGATGAATGCTGAAGTCTGAGAGTCATTGGTCTAAGGTGTGACTCTCATAGAACCCTGCTCCGAGCATGTGAGTAACTGCCGCCCTGCCCTAAACACCAGGTGTTATGGGGTAAATGGCTTAGACTGTATAGTACTGGTACAGACCCGGGTAAAGCTTGAGTTACAGGGTTTTATTCACTGTGGCCTTAAGGCCTTAAAGAGAAAGTCAAATCCTCACCTCCAAACACATCGCTCAAGGATGCAGTGGTCCCCCCTGTCTGCTCTCATCTGTGCAGCGGTTGGCTAGGTGGGAACCGATTCGTGGAGAAGCCCCAATATGCCCCTACCTGTTTAGGATGGCAAACATGCAAGAGGCTGTAAAAGAAAAAGGAAATAAGGAAGATAAATAGAGAAGCGGAGAGTCGAGAGTGATGTTCTCTAAGTGGAAGTGCTGCGAGACCTGGGGGAACTGAGTGACCTCTCTGGACTTTGCTTTTCTCTGCTTTAAAACGAATGAGTCAGCTGGATGACCTCCACGGCCAATTCCAGCTCTAAAACTCTGTAACCCTCTCCCTGCAGTCTGTGCCTCTCCTCTCTTAGATGTACTGAGTCCCTGGGGGTCTAATCACCACTTCCTAATCTCTGGGTACATTTTTTCCTGCTGACATTCCCAAGGGCAAACTTCTACCGATTAAAAAACCTTTCAAAGTCTCTACTTTTGAACTGGGTGTGGGACTGGTGCCTACAAAGTAAGCATAGGTGAGAAAAGTGCATTTCAGCAATGGGAAAAAGAAATAGAGTTTAATAAGTATTAAAACAGAGAGAGAGGTTGATACATATGAAAAAAAAAATTCTCTCTCTCTCTCTTAATATGTATTAAACTCTTTATTTTTTCATACCTGGATCTCTCCTTTCTCTTGCTGTTAACTAAATTCTCATTTCATACTTTGCTCCATTCTGCACTTGTGTGAAGAAATTCTCACAACAACCATAGGAGGTAGGTACCGTTATCTCTCCATCTTACAGTAAGAAAACTGAGTCTTAGGGACATTAATTCACAGTCCCAGGATGACACAGAGGGCAAGTGGCAGAGGTGGAACCCAAACCCAGGAAGGGCTGAGTCCAGAGCCAGGTGCTAAGTCCTCCAGTGTGTTGCATCCCTAGAATTTCCTTTTTAAACTGCTATTTTGGAATAGAAATGAGTTTAGGAAACCTGGTGAAGGGTCACCTGTTCCTTAAAGTGGCCTTTCTGGGCTGTTGCAGACTCCCTTGGGCAGGGGAGGGGCCCCTGGTATTGAATCCCCACAGACAGCCATTGGAAGAGCATCAATTTCCCCCACCGGGGGACCAAGATGAATGAAACCAAGACAGGCCCACGACACCAGGGTCTCCGTGTTCACCATCAGAGCCTGAGTACCACTCCAGATTCCACTCTGAAAAAGCCATGTGGGGACTCCCCTGATGGTGCAGTGGTTAAGAATCCGCCTGCCAATGCAGGGGACATGGGTTCGAGCCCTGGTCCAGGAAGATCCCACATGCCACGGAGCAACTAAGTCCGTGCGCCACAACTACTGAGCCTGCACACTAGAGCCCGCGAGCCACAACTACTGAGCCCACGCACCACAACTACTGAAGCCCGCGCGCCTAGAGCCCATGCTCCGCAACAAGAGAAGCCACTGCAATGAGAAGCCCGCGCACCGCAATGAAGAGCAGCCCCCTCTCAACACAACTAGAGAAAGCCCGCGTGCAGCAACGAAGACCCGACGCAGTCGAAAATAAATAAATAACTTAATTAATTAAAGAAAAAAGCCATGTGACCTTGGGAAAGTCACTTGAGATTGCCAGGCCTTAGTCTATCTGGAAATGAAGGAAAGATTCCTTTCCTAAGGGGCAAAAAGTATCTGTGACTATTCTCACATCGCTTGACTCTTCACGGAGATCTGCTGATTTGCAACCCGGCTCCTTTATATGGGCAGAACAAACTCTGCAGAAAAGTGAGACAAGTAGCCAGGTCCCAGAAGTTGGTACTGGGCCCTGTGTTGTCATACACTGAAGGCTTCTCTCCACCTGAAGTTTCTACATTTACATGTCATATATTTGTTAGTCGGTTTTGTTGTTGTTTTTGTTCCTTTTGCTTCACCTCCCACAAGTTAGAATACTGTGAAACACAGTTAACCGATTATTCTAGCACCCAAAAGCCCTTGTTTTCATGTAGAGCAGTTGCTGTATCCTACATGTTGGTATCTAGCCCACTTAGATGACAGATTCCAGTCTCATTGTCGCACACAATTTTGCTTTTTCTTGTTTAAGCCTTTGATAGAAACGACCCTGTGATTCCGGGGGAAACCTCCTCTTCCCCTTTCACTGTTGTCTCCTCCACCTTTCGAGAAACAAATAGTTCAGAAAAGGGGAGATAATTATGAACCCCTTCTCTATTTTGAATCACGTCCACTAGCATTTAATTTTTAAGGCTGGGTGAATTGCAGATTGAAAGAGTGCAGAGATGCAAATCAGGGTTACTCTTGGGTTTGAACCTCAGCCAGGAAATTACAGTGTTGGTGTCCCCACCAGGAAAAATCTGCCCTTCCTATTTTATTTCTTGACAGGTTCAAAGCATCAACTTAGAATATGGAAAATTACATCTCAGAATCCATCTCTTCTCAATATCCAGTACACAGGTTCCAGTTCAATTTCGTTGTCAAGTCACATGAAGATTAATAACCCTTTAGGAGAGTAATCATCTTACCCAACTAACTGAATGAATCTCCCTCAGTGGGAATTTTGACATGGCTAATCCATGGTCTTAGGAATCAGGGGGCTGGAAAGGAACTTAAGAGATGTCCTAGGTCATCTTCACATTTAGATTGAACCAAGTTCAAAATAAAGAGAATAATGAGATCTTTACTTAAAACAGTCAAAGATTCATTAGTCTTTTTTAGTAATGCAATGCTTATTTCAGTAGACTAATACAAAAAATCGTTCACTTCTATTTTTCCAAGAGAAAGAGGAAAAGAAATGGTTTTGACGATCAGATGTTTAATACAGTTTAAACCCTAAGTGAAATTTGTACTTTAACTCATTAAGAATCTTTTAAAGAACCACGAATTTAATACCTTGGGAAAAATGGCTGAAATAAAGTGTGGGCATTTCTAAAATAAGTGTACTGTTGGCATAGACAAGCAGTGGCATTCAGAGCAACTAATTCAAACTGCCAGAAATATGCTATAATAATTCTGCACATTAACAAAGAAAATTTGAAAATTAATTTATATATTGTATTACTCAGGAATCTTATTTGCAAGCAATACACTCTGGCTGATTTAATCAGAAAATGAATGCATTGAAATAATATCAGCTTCTTGCAGAGTTGAGTTGCTAGGAAGGTTGGAAATCCATCAGGAAGAGGGGATACTAGACCACATCCCAACCAGGGTCAGGGTTGTACCACAAGACTTACCTTATGGAGACGCTGCTTCCGATGTCCTTGAAAACCAAACCCAATAGTTTATAAAATGTCCCCCAATGGTCCCAGACCCCAGATGTTACTACTGTACCTGCTACCCGAGAGTGTCCCAGAAATATATATATCCTCCACTGCTGCTGCCACCAGAACAAATGGGAATGAATGATACACTGTTCCTACTTCTTTGCATTTCTAGCTCCCAATACTTAGGTGGATCGACTGATCAACTTCAGGTCAAGTGGCTACAAGAGAGTTCACGAAAGCAACTATGTACCCTTTTACTCTTCTGTTATGTGAAAAAGGCTCTTCCTCCCACCAAGACCCGTAGGGTGGGGGGCGACAGTCAGGAGAGGCCAAGTTATGCTGCAATAACCAACAACTCCCCAAATCTTAGTGGCCCTAACATAAAACATTTTTGTTCTTTCTTTCTTTTTTCTCTGTCACACTTACATACCTGCAACTAATTAGCTGGGAGCTCTGCTCTGTGTCACTCTCTTATTCTCACTCAAGGACATGGACTGACAGTACCACCTCTGTGTGTAGCTGTAGGTCATATGGCAAAGGGAGAGCATGGCGAAACATACACCGGCACTTAAAGCTTCTAACTGGGAGGAACACATGTCCTTCCCGCTTATCCTTTAGCGGCCAAAGCCAGCTCTGTGGCCACACCCACGTTCAAGAGGAAGGGGAGATGCAGGAAAATACAGTGCTACCATTTGCTCAGCAAAAGAACCAGAAGTACTTGATGGGCAGCACTCATGAATAGCGTAATGGTGAGTTCCCAAATATATGAAGGGGATTCAGACATCAGACGGTCAAAGACTGACACACAGCTGTTATACGTTAATGATAGTTAACATTTACTGGGCAGTTACCTTGTTCCAAACATGGCTGCTATTAAATTGCCCTATAGACCTTATCTCATTGAATTGATTGTTTTAGCATTATCCTCATTTATCAAGGAGGAAACTGAGGCTAAAGAGATTATGTGACTTGCACAGGGTCACACACTAGGGAATGAAGAGCTGAGATTTCAACTTATAATTTTCAGGAACTGTAAGCTAAAGACCAAAAAAAAAAATCACAGTTTTTCCTGAATGAACAATAGCCACAGAAAGTTCAAACAAAGGGGTGGCTGAAGACTCACGTGGGAAGTTAAGTTGCTCTTCTGCTTCCCATCCTCTTGGTTCCTCTTCTCTTTTTGCTTCTTGCTCTCACGAATTCCGTGTGTCGATCCCAAGTCTGCTTGATGGAGACCTTGACCATGAGTTGCGGAGGGAAAGAAACCTGGGCCAAAGCCAGGGTCCTCATACCAGGCTTTGGACTGCAAGCAACGCCCAGCCACTCTGAGCCTCAGCCTTCTCAGCTGTAAAATGGTAATAACAACCTTAAATTAGAGGACTGTGGTAGAAGTAAAATGTCACCAAAAAGTACTTTAAAAAGCAAACATTATTATACATGTAAAGTATTATTACTAGAAAGATGATGTAATAAAGAATGTCTGCTATAATAAGATACATCTGGAAAAATGAAAAAAGCTTCAAAATCCAATAGGATGAACAGTTGAAGGAATCCCTAGCCAAAAGGGAGATATCTGGGGGAGTTATCTTTTTCAAACTTTTTTTGAAATAACACCAGATAGACTAGCATCCACTCGCAAGGCTTCTTTTGCTCTCCCTATATACCCTCATCAGTGAGAGCTTGCTAAAGCTGTCTTCTCCCTAAATAAATCTAATTCCCTAAGCCTGTCCTCCTAAGACTCTCTAATGCATTTCAGGAAACAGTGACACCACAAATCATGTTAAACCTTATTCATTTAGTTGATAATGAACAGTAATTAAATATGCCTTCTAGAAAATATATTGTAGAATTCTTAAAATGATTCTGTTCATTTTGGGGATGTCATTGGTGAAGTTAGGATTTCTAAATTCTTTCACTTTTATTGGGGTAAGTGGATAGGAGAGGTCAATATGGATAAAACCTTCCCTCTGTTCAGCACAGATGGAAAGCAAGAGCTGACAACTGGAGAAAATGTCAGTACCAACTAAAAGTCTCCACTAAAACATCTCCCTTTACAATCTGTCATGTGACTGCTGTGACCTAAAGTCACTCCTTTCATCCTTTTCTATTAATTAAGATATTTTTTCATTGTTCGATTAGTGTAGAACCAATTGCTTATAAGCATTGACATCCACAGCATGTCTAAATTCATGATCTAATGCTGGTTTTTCAAAGCCTGCTTTGTGCAAGGCAAACCCAGAGGCAGCAGATGGACACTTTCTGGTGCTAAGAGAGCTGTGTATTTATTATAAAACAGAATTCTGTTGCTTAAGAAACAGCTCATTTTATGCTTCCTTTACAATGAAAAAAAGGCATTCATCTTCTGTTACATACCCCAAAATTATCTTAGTTGGCATAAATAATAGAGAAATAAGAAAAGGAAAGACCAACATTGGAAAAGTCTATAGTTTTCAGTTACTGTTGGATAAATTACCCACTTTTGTTTCTTTGGCAACCATTTTTTTTAAAGCAGCATTAATTTCCTGAGACACGGAATACCTTTCAGGACCACATCAGATCTCTGACAGATTTTACTCACATCTTAAACTATACACATTGAGGAAGGTAAAAATTACTCATCTTGCAAATCAAATACAAGTGACTATTTAGTCCTGATATTAATTTGTATTCTACTTCTCTGTCCCATAGGCTTGGATCACTGGCAAACAGCTACAACTTATTCTTTTGTGGTTTCAACCAGAACTTCTGGTTTTCAAAGAACAAAACTTGAATACTGTTTTGCAAAATGTTGGGACCTATTTTAGCCTCAGTTGTTTGTAAATACTCCTGTCAAATTGTCAACCATATACTGGAGGTATTCGCTTCTTCTCATTGATGAACTCTGATATCAAGAAACTGATGAGGGGGGTGTTATTTTTTGAGAGAGTTCCTCCAAACTTCACATAGATATCAGCAAAGGGGGTAGCATGAAACTCACCATCCCTGTTCCCATGTATAGGCAGGGTTGCAAAAACACAACCCATTTTCCAAGTAAATAGTAGCAACAGCCTGAAAATGATCGAGATGGCAAATGTGACTCCAAAGAATGTCTCTTGTCTGACCATATGGGTCACCATGGCTGTGCCCCTACATCAATGTAGCCTTCTTTGGCTGTCATTTCCCTTTGCTGTCACTTCCCCTCCCCTACTCCTCTGCAACTTCTTTCTGTAACTACTCAAACTTTCAAATGGGAACATTGCATTTCCCGCTTTGCATTTATGTTTCTGCATCTTGGAAAGTGAATACTGCTTTATATTTCTGAAAGAAAGAAAGAAAGAGAGAGAGAGAGAGAGAAAGAAGGAAGGAAGGAAGGAAGGAAGGAAGGAAGGAAAGAAAGAAAGAAAGAAAGAAAGAAAAGAAGGAAAGGAAGGAAGGAAGGAAGAAAGAGGGAGGGAGGAAGGAAGGAAGAAAAAGTAGTTTCACTTGCATGATTTTAAAGTATTTCTTTCTCAGAGGCCTTTACTTCAAAAGAAAAAGAGAAAAAGAAGCTCCTCCCCACACTGAAAACCTCCCCAAGAGAGAATACAATCAACCACATTTAGTTCCTTCAGGCAGGAGAAAGATCAGGCAGTCATCAGGCACCCCTTGCTGGGAAAATCTGGGACATGAGGTCCATTTCCACATATTTGGTTAATTAAAAAATTAGAGTTTTATTTTACTGACTCTGTAGAACGATTTATTTTCTTTTTTCTGCATGTTGAACATATGCTCTTGTACTGAATTTTTATAATGCAATGTTTTAGAAAAAGCATTAGTATAAAACTTCTTTTAAACATCTCCAACTCTAAACCCTAAACGCCATTTCCCCCTGTGAAGTAAGACTGTAAAGATGTGTAATTCGGGTTTTACAGGGCCTATTGTTACTAGAGAAAACAGTATAAGTCAACTTCTCATTAAAATGATATGTGTTCCATATTATGACTTTTAATTATGAACACTGACTCCAACTATGACTCATCATTCCCACGGGCTTTAAGACAAGAAAGTAAGAAAGCCAAGCAGAAGAATTTTATAATCAGTATCTGGGCAATAGCGGATTTGGGGTCTACTAGGATTGGAGAAACCCCCAAAATCGTCTCTGCCCCCCTTTATGAGAGACAATACATTGTCCTTTTGTCTAAGCCAGTTTCAGTATGGGATTCCTGTTACTTGTAGCTAATAGTATCCAAATATATAATATAGTGTTCTTAATTAAAGGCAAGAGTCCAGCTCTGGATCACTTAACCAGAAGAAAATATATTAGACAGATCCCTGAGGGATCATAGGACTGATTAGAGTCTGAGAGATCAGATTTGGAAATTAACACAAACCTGGGCCATTATAGAGGGCCATGATTTAGGAACCCATAAGAGTGTCACCAGTGTTATAGTCTCAATTAAACAGTTCCCTCCTCATTCTTGTGTTCTATACTCAAGATTTAATATCATGTTGGCCATGCTTAGATCACATCTACTCTTGGGGTCTGCAAACAGCAGGAAGGAATGGAAAGATTAACTCCCTTCATTTTCATACTAGGAAATGAGCAGCCTCACTCCAAGAAGATGTAAGACAGGTAAATCCCCAAAGGAACTGGAATATTAAGAGAAATGAGGGTGGACTCCGGGCAAATTACAATGACAAATAATTTAGCCAAAGAACATGGGCTTTGAAGTTAGATGGACTCCATTTATGAAGTGTGTGACCTTGAGCAAATTAATTCTTCCTTTCAAATATCAGTTTTTCAATCCGTAAAATGATCATGATTATGATGATGGAAATAACATCTGCTTTGTAGAATTCTTCCAAAGATCAAATAAAATAACGTGTACCAAAATCTTTAACACAGAAACCACAACAAAGGAGCTGTGGACCATCAATACCAGCTGCAGCATGGTCCTCAGTATTTCCAGAAGAGATGGGAGCCAACCTGCTTTCTTGAGTGATCATTAACTTACAGGGTGTCCCATACTTTTTCCTTTACTTGTGATCACCTAGTGGGATTAACTATTTAATCACCCTCTTTGTCCCTTTACTCTGTCCATATCAGTACTCTCTTCCCAGTCAGCATTGACTAGGGAGGAGTGGGGTCCTAGGAAGTGAGAGCCATGAAATGAAAGGAACCTGGATCACTATATGAAGCAATGCCTCTCCCAATCACAAACGTCTGCACTGAGCTGTGATGTTTAAGCCACTATACACTTTGGGGGTTATTTCTTATTGCTTTCTCCTCTGTCCTAACTAATACATAAGCTCTATATAAGTATTTGTTGACTATATGAATTATTTCCCCTAGTTTGTTTTTTCTATGCATGGTTCTTGTATTTTTGCATGAGTGTTATAACTGAGGGTGTTATAAAGGTATGTTTATACAACACATAATTTTCTATACTGCTTTCTTTTTGATATTTACAGTACTTTCCCCATGTTTCCATATTCTTGCGAACAGAATTTAATGATCATCAAAACTTCTAAGTGGATATTCCATAACTTAATAACTTACTTATCGGTAGAAATTTACATTTTTGTTCATCTTTCACCTTTTTAATTTAATCCTGTAATGAATAACTTCATAATCGAAAATGCACCTGAACGTTATCTATTTTCGAATAATATTCAGAGGGCTGTACTTCTTTTAACATGCAATCTTGTCTTGCTCAAAGTCTGTGAAAATGTTTAAGATAAACTTCTTCCAAATCATGAGATAAACTTAGGCTTCATTAAAGACCAGTAACAGTTAGACTAAGCCTGGTGTGCCTCGTACGCTTTTTCTCCTCTCTTCTGAAGGATGAAACAGCAGCATTCACACCTCTGCTAAGGTGTTTGGTGTGCTTATATTTAAGGCCTGAATTGTTTCTTATTATTTTCAGGAGACAGACAGCAGCTGGCTCCTAGTTGAGGTTCCAGCAGTAACCAACTCATCAGTCTTAAGGGATTGATCCTGACATTAACTAATTTAATAGCAGAGTTAATCTTTTATATCTCAAATGTAAGAAAAACAAAAACAAAGCAAAAAAACTAAAATTGTGTCACGATAATTGATTTTTGAAAACCACTACCATCACAACAAAAACCTGCCAGCTGAGTCCTGGGATTCATTGTGTTACAAGAAACATGTTATGCTCATGGCAAGTAGTTGATAAACGAAGCAAAGTCTCTTCCATAACATTTTAGAGCTGTGTTTCTTCTGCTTTAGACCCTTAAATTTGGATATTTATTGATACAAAGGGAAAGAGCTGAAATAATTATGCAGAACTTTGGATCTCAGACCCCTCATACTCATGGTTCTTAAGCTTCCAAGGTGTGTTGTAAAAACACACTTAAAGTTTCTCATGATTTAGCAAAATTAAAAAACTGAAGTGGAAGAAGAAAACAGATTCTGAAAATGGAATCAGGAAGATAGTCTTGAGAGGGCTGGCTTTACATCCCCAAGATCCTATCTTAGATGAATGGAAAATACGTCTATCTCTATTCATTGGAGCAGAAAAAGGAGAAGACTCAAAATCATGCTGGAAAAAAAGGAGAACCTTGTATGGTAGTTTTTCTTCTCCTTGCCTTTGAATTTGCAGCTCATGCTTGTTTGCTAGAAATTTTCTTAGCAAGTTTGCAACCATGACCAGTGTGTTTTGGGTATATTAGAAAGTGGATTTAGTATCATCCTTGAGCAATTTGTTTGCTTTGTGTCTCCTTTGCCTATTCTCCTCCATCCTAAGTTTCTCCAAGTGAGAACAAAAAACAACTCCCCCTGCTGATTCTGAAGGCGGAGAGAGAGCATTGGTCAAGTGACGGGCTGGACCAACCCAGACCACCTCCAATGTAATGCTGTCAGATGCACTCACACTCATCAGTCATGGAACTTGTCAACCAAACTTAGTTAACTTAGTCTGACAATCAAGAGTGACACTCAGCTGCAGGGACAACTTTGCTCAATGTAGACAATCTCCCTTCATCAGTACACAAACCATGCAAAAACGTACTTGCCCACTAGGCAAAACTGTATCTAGAGACCCTGCCACAGACATTTCATGCTGTTGAGCCTTTCTGGACTCACCAGATGGACCATGAAGCATCACCATGATAACTGTGAATCCACTTATTAAACATCTGATGAACACTCTATGATGTTACAGCCATTATTTTTCCATCTTACCTATTTTACAGCATTTGGGACTTCCCAGTGTTACAACATGCTCATTCCATAATTGCGGAGAATGCAGCAGGTTGAGGTGGACATTATCTCACCCTTTGAAAAAGGCACTAAGATGCCTCAATAGTTTGTTTCCAACTAGTGAAGCAGATTAAGCAGGGAGTTTCAGACTACTTTTTTATTGATGTCATTGGAGGATGGGACATCTGGACACACTCTTTCTTCCCCCAAAAGGTTACTTCCAACATGAGAGGCCCTCAAACTGATAGTGTCTCAAAGTCTCTGATAATAGTTACTTACAAATAATATAAATTAACTAAACCAAAGCAAATGGTAGACTCATTTCCTCTTTTCTGTATATGTCACTGTCAATCTTCTTCCTCTTCATTGCTTAACTTATCCTCTGAAGAATTTTTTTATGTGGTATGAGAGGCAGTAACTAGTTAATTGGGAAATTGAAACAAGCAGAGAACTCATTAAAAATCAGTCATCTGGTGAATGAATAAAGAAGATGTGGGGGCTTCCTGGGTGGTGCAGTGGTTGAGAATCTGCCTGCCAATGCAGGGGACACAGGTTTGAGCCCTGGTCTGGGAGGATCCCACATGCCGTGGAGCAACTAAGCCTGTGAGCCACAACTACTGAGCCTGCGCATCTGGAGCCTGTGCTCCGCAACAAGAGAGGCCACGATAGTGAGAGGCCCGCGCACCGCGATGAAGAGTGGCCCCCGCTTGCCACAACTGGAGAAAGCCCTCGCTTTGCAGGAACACAGGTGGGATGGACCTAGAGATGATCATACTAAGTGAAGTAAGTCAGACACAGAAAGACAAATATCATATGATGTCACTTATATGAGGAATCTAAAAAAAAAATAAAAGATACAAAATGAACTTATTTACAAAACAGAAACAGACTCACAGACTTAGAGAATGAACTTATGGTTACCAGGGGGGAAAGGGTAGGGGGGAGGGATAGATTGGGAGTTTGGGATTGACATGTACACACTGCTATATTTAAAATAGATAACCAACAAGGATCTACTGTAAAACAAACAAACAAACAAACAAACAAACAAAATCATTCATCTGGGAAGGTCTTGGTGAGGTGATAACTTATGAGTTGATTCTACATGATGAGAAGGAGCCAGCTTCGTGTCTGGAATATTCAGCAGCCAATTGTAAGGCATGAGCTTAGAGTGCTGAACACACAGGAAGACAGCTCTGTAGCTGGAGTGTGGTAAGCAAGGGGAGAGTTGGGGGGGAGTGGAGGGTGGTCTGGGCCACGCAGGATGTGATCGGGAGCTCAGCTTTTGTTCCAAGTGCAATTGGCAGCTCACCTGGAGCATTTTAAGTGGGAGAGTGATGTGATCTATTTGACATTTTAAAAGATCACTGCAGAGTAAAGAATTCATTGTGGAGAGACAAGAACAGTCCTAGGGAAGCCAGTCAGGAGGCTATTGTAGGAGCTGAGGGGAGAGCTAATGGTGGCCTGTAATAGAGTGATGGCTGTGGAAATGGAGGGAAGTGAATGAATTTCAGATATGCTTTGGAGGTAGAGGAAAAAGGAACTGTTTAGGGTTGGTTACATGTATGAAAGAAAGTGAGTAATAAGGAATGACTCCTAGGCTTTGGCTATAGAATGTAAGTAGTTGGTGGTACTCTACACTGAGACAGGGGGCCAGAGGGATGAAAGGAGAAGAGAGATTCCATCAAGAGTTCTGACTTAGTCATGTTAAATTTCAAGGGCTTTTTGTAAATAAGGGCAGGCAAGGGGTAGTTGGTCTATGAATCTGGAACTCAAGATGGAAGTCAGGCCAGATGTATAGATTATATTTATAAATTTAAAGCCATGAGACTTGATGAGGTCACCTAAGAACAGAGACAGAAAAGAATAAAGAACCTATAACTGCAATGGAACTGTCTAGAAGAAGAGAATGAAAGGAAATAGAGATAGAAAAGGAAACTGAATATGGAAGCCAGAGGAGTAGAAAAATAACCAAGTGTATGGTGTCCCATAAACCAGGGGAACAAGGTGTTTCAGGAAGGCAGGTGGAGACAAAATCCACTGAAAGTCTGCAAAAGATCAGGACTGCAAGTGACCACCGCTTCTGGCAATCTAGAGGTCACCCATGACCTACACAGAAGCCGCTTCGGAGAACTGGTCTACTGAAGTGAGTTGAGGAGGCTGGTGGGGGGTGAGAGGAAAAGAAATTGATGGTGGTATTAACTCAACAAGTTTATCTGTGAAAGAGAGCACAAAATGGCTGCAGTAGGTTAGGGGAGGATCATGGTCTACAGGTGTCTTTGTTGTTGCTATTGTTTGTATATCTAGAGCAAGAATTCAGTAGAGCAGGAAACACTTGCTGTGAATGGACCGGAGGGCAGAGCTGAGGAAGTGACTACTTAAGAATGGGAGAGAGATGGAATCCAGAGCCCAGTGAATTTGCCCTTTGAGCGGATCAGGGATGTTGATCTTCTGTAACAGAAAGAGGAGAACTCAGGACCACAGGCCTCCAGAGGAGAAAGACCCGCAGTTACCCAGACTGACTCTGCCTCCACTGTGTGGGCTCAGAGACTCCCCAGTGCTGGGACTCAGAGGCTCAGCTCCGTCCCCAGCAAGACCTGACTTTCACGCCCCATTTCCAATCGCTGCCATCCTTTTCCCTCCCCAAGTTTCCATGTTCTTTCTACTCCAATTTCCCATCACTTTAAAAAGTGTAATTCAATATTCCCTTCTTCAAGAAGCTCTTTCAGCCTACATGAATTTCTCCTTTCTCTGAGTTCTAAAAGTTCCATGCCGTCCTCATTTGGCATTTTATTATGTACTATTTGGGTCTCTAAATATTTCTTACCTTAGGTCTTGTTTGCATGATAGGATCAGAGGTCCATGAGACAGTAAAGATGTTTTTTAATATCTGGTCTTTTGTGGTGCCTAAATGCCAGGAAGGATACTGTCTTATCTCAGAAACTACCTGATTGCTTGTGGATTGTTGCACAGGTAGAACAGAAGAGACCAGGACAGGAATGACAGAACAAATAGTCTTTCTGGTGAATATCCGCCATTACTACACAGTTAACCCCAAACTCTAGTTAATTTAGGGCGAATTAAGCTCTGCTGGGGCGTATGGTATAAGCAACAGGGCGCCCAAAACATTGCCACTGCTAGCTCTTTGAATATAACTGGCCAAGACCAATTGTGCCAGAACCCCTGAGATGAGACTTCATTCCAAAATCAAAAGTCACGGTATTTCTCACATTTATTGAGGAAAGATTATAACACTCATCATTGAAGGGCATGATTATTTACTTAATTTTTGCAGTAGGATATATCACCCTTATTCAACCCATATCATAGACAGGATAAACTAGTACAAACCTGCCCACATTTCACAATTACATATTTTCATTGAAGGGTTCTGTGTTGAACAAAAAAGAACGTCAATATGTGTCACTGTCATTTCAATGAACGAAATAGAATTTATTTTCTCAGGATCCTCAACTCTATTGCTATTAAATTATGAATGTTCTCTTAAATCATTTGTGTCTTCATGAGGTTGGGATGTGCTGAAACTACAGCTCATATATTCTTCCCCACTCCCTGTGTTGTCTCTAAACTATCCTTCATGACTGGCTATTTTCTAGTTGGATTTAAAGCATGTCAATTTCACTTAGATCTATAATAGTGCTAGTGATGATCTGCTATAGGAAATCAGCTGTGTACTCATTTGGAGATGGGGCTTCAGGCCCCCTCGGCTAGCGGACATCTCAGTAAGGACAGAGCGCTCAGGAAAGATGGAGGGGCTTGATTTTCATTAGCCAGCTCTAAATCCGTTATCCCCAAAACACACAAAAAAACAACAGTGCAAAATAAACAGAGTTGGTTTATCAATGAATTAATAGCTGGATTACATTTTGTTAATTATAATATAAAATGCCTGCCTGAGTTCTAATCCCTGATCCCTTCTCCACCCAACCACCACTTGCTCCTTGGATTCTTAAAGTTGTTCATGCTTAAAGATCAAACTCTCCAAGTGAAGGCTGCCAACCAATACACACTAGATGGTTTTGGCCCGTCTACAGGATGGATTGGAACAAGAAAATGGTAGGAAGGGCTGGCAATGAGGACAGAGTGATATGGCAGTAATTTAGAAGGCCTTAACTCTAGTACAGAAAAGGCAAAGGTTATCACACAGAACATTCTGCAGAACAGAAAGGTAAGAGGGGAAATGCGATTGTTCCTGGTAGTCATTAGTAGTGTTTTACTAAACGATTTTCATCACCAAGGGGTATTACTTCATATGAAAGAAATACAATAGTCTTTTAAATCCTGCTAAAGAAGGGTTATTTCATGCTCTTGAAATTATCTTAGTTGAAAATGTCTTCTTGGTTTTCTTACATTAACCTTGACCTTTCCCTGACCTTTCCTCCGACTCCCTAATCACACTCCCTACTCAGTCCCTCTCAGATCAGCTGGGAAGAAGAAAAATCAGAACTTCCTCTTCAAGGAAATCTATTCCATAGAAGAAATGATAAAACTGTGTGCCATGTGGAGTTTACAACTAACTATTTTACTCTCCGAAGACAGACTGGAGCTGTCCAAAGAGTTTACCTAGGAAAGAAATGTTCCCTTTGCATTTTTTTAGCTGTGAATATGAGAAAGGTTACTTCTAATGTGTTTGAAAGCAGTTGTTTCACCAAAGATGAAGGAGCACACTTCTAAATCGGGTTAGGATCACTGTGTCTTCTATCTGCTCTAATTCCTTGAGAAACACAATTTCCAACTAACATTGGAAATCTTGACAGACAGAAAAGAAACGTTCTTCCCCATGGTAAGCAATGCTGTTCCTTGGCTTCTCCAATGCTGTTCCTTGGCTTCTCCAATGCTGTTCCTTGGCTTCTCCAATGCTGTTCCTTGGCTTCTCCAATGCTGTTCCTTGGCTTCTCCAATGCTGTTCCTTGGCTTCTCCAATGCTGTTCCTTGGCTTCTCCAATGCTGTTCCTTGGCTTCTCCAATGCTGTTCCTTGACCTGATGTGCCTTTTCTGCCTGGCCCATTTTTCTGCGTGGCTTTAGTTGATCTACCTTGTTGGGGTCAGGCTTCCTGGGAATCCTCTCCAGACCCACTCATGCAGAGTTAATGACCTGTCTTTGGGGCTACTGATGGACTTGGTACTGCCCTTACCATCTGCAGGGCCATTATTACCTTGCTGCCCCATATGAGCACTGAGAAAACAGGGACTGTCCTTGTTTTATCTTCATATTCTCATTGCACACAGCAGGTGTTTAATAAATGCCTGATGAATGAATGATTCCCCACTCCATTACTTACTACCTTTGCGATCCTGGGTGAGTTATGTAGTCTCCTGATGCCTCAATTCCCTCATATGTGGCTGATGATATAGACCTTATTGGATTGTGGACAGGATTAAAAAATTAAATGCTTATTGGTAATCCTGGCCCATGGAAGGGGTGTGCATAGATGATGCTGATTACCTACCCCCAAACCATCGTTCTTGCTAATAAATGCGAGATGTTACACCAGTATGTGATAACACGTGTTTAGAGAAGGTGTGCCCATCCTTCACACCCAGATGGGGGACTCTTGACAATGACAGGTTTAGGAAGGGGCTGAAGACTCAGTCCCAGTTCACAAAACTCTGGGGGTTTCTTGGATTTTCCTCTTCAATAAAAGACAGTCTCAGGGGCTTCCCTGGTGGCGCAGTGGTTGAGAATCTGCCTGCTAATGCAGGAGACACGGGTTCGAGCCCTGGTCTGGGAAGATCCCACATGCCACGGAGCAGCTGGGCCCGTGAGCCACAGCTGCTGAGCCTGCGCGTCTGGAGCCTGTGCCCCGCAACGGGAGGGGCCGCGATAGTGAAAGGCCCGCGCACCGCGATGAAGAGCGGTCCCCGCACCGCGATGAAGAGTGGCCCCCACTTGCCGCAACTAGAGAAAGCCCTCGCACGAACCGAAGACCCAGCACAGCCAAAAATAAATAAATAAATAATAAAATAAATAAATTAAAAAAAAAAAAAAGAATGGCTCACTGTCCCTAAAATGTTTAAAAAAAAAAAAAAAAAAAGACAGTCTCAGGAGGGAAAAGACTGTCCCCTTTTGTCTTCCATGGACATTGTTTTATGAGCTGTGGCCTCTATCTTGCTACCATGACAGGAAAGCTAAGAGAGTTACAGAGAAGCCAGCTCAAGGAATCTGACATCTTCAAGTTGTTGTATTAACAAACCCTGAAACCACTTCCATGTAGACATTTTAGTATGTGAGGAAATTAAATGTCCTTATTGTTAAGCCACTTTACTTGACTATTCTGTTACTTGAAAGGGGGAAAATTCCTAACTAACAGGACCCTTAGCAAATGCTAGCTATTTATTACTAGTAGTAGTAGCACTGGTATTAACCATTTCAGCCAGTACTACTGCTCTCTGCACAGTCTCAGTTTCCACAAGGAAGTAGGCTCTTGCTGGAAATCATCTCATACTTTCCCTGGTGTTATTTACAAAATAGGAATTCCGTAAGCCAAGATTGTTTTGTCGATTAAGAAAACAGGTTAAAAAAAGTACCAGGTATCCACTTCCCACACTCACTTCCTTACTAGCTCTCTAAAACCCCATGGAAACACAATGCAAACAGTGGTCAGTCTGACATGTAAAATCTTTCAATGTATAATGAATCTATTGGGACATGGTAGAAAGCTATGAGGTTGTGCCCTACGTCAAACCCAGCTCAGAAAAGCTGGCTCTGAGTGAACTCAGTCAACAAACTCTTCATGCCCTCCTCCGCCTGCCCCACATCTCACCAACTTACATCCCCTTGTACAGAGTAGATTCAGGATAGAGGCCGTTGGGGTGGGTTGATGCTGCCTGTTGAGAGAACGTCTTCAAATTGTCATATTCTTCTTCAGACGTATTGGCATCTCCTGCCTCTGTAACACTCCAAATATGCTGTCAAAGTTTCAGATGCTCCAGCCACTCACTCCTAGACTTTCAGGTACCCGCTACGTTATGCTGAGTCTACTATCTTTCCTACAAGCATCCACCACAGTGCACCAAAGAGGTCCTGATCTTTACCATGATGGAACAAAACAATGAAGTCTTGGGGGTGACAGGGGGATGGTGTCACCCAACACATACCTACCCCACAGGTGAGTCAGATCCCAGCAGAAAACAAACGGCACGCTCGGAACTGGACATAACGTGGGCTACTTCGTGGAGGGTTTGTAAGAGGCTATGACAAAGGTGTAAGGGTAGGGTGACACCAAGGGATAATACAGTACCTGGGAGCAGAAGCAGCCAAGGCACGACCACCCTGAGGACAGAAGGAAGGAAATGGGGGACAGTTAAATACTGCAGACAAAGATGCCCTTGGAGTGACCTTCAGCTGATGGACACAACAGGTCCAAGGCAAGTTTTCCTGGAAAGATTTAATACCCGGGCCTCACTCTCCTCTTTTTCTCTGACTTTGGGTTGAGTCTCCCCACTGATTAAATCCAGTCAGAACCCAGAGAGTATGGGAACACTGTGATGGATCCCAGACATATCAACCTGTGGGACAGAAAAGGGGGGGAAAGAGAGGCTAAGAGACCCTGAGAGGCATATCCCACGTCCACAGGAGGACCCTGTGAGAAGAAAGGCACCGGGTCAGAGCTGGTTAACTTTCTGAAAAGTATGTTTCATTGTGCACATCCTGGTAGGGTCCCCTGGGAAATGAGAGAAAAGGGGAAAGCAGGATCAAAACCCTTCCACCTTTCACCTACTGTTGCTTGAATTTCAGGTCTCCATATTTCCAGCCGATGATCAGGCCTCTAAGCATTGATAGAAATTTGGATTTGGGTGAGAGATGCTGAGAAAGACACAATTGGAGGTAGGAAAAGCGGAGGAAAATGAGAAGCTAATTTCTCTCCCTCTGTGGCAGTTGCAGTACCTTTTCTTTCTTTCTTTTTTTTTTTTTTTCTTTTTTGGGCTGCTTGAAAAAGATGTCCCTAGATCTAAGCCATGGAAACAATTTAAAGCACTCTGTCTTAAATTATCCTCAGCTGGATACTGGCTTGGCTGTTCACAAAGAAATGCATACCACTTTATAGAAAATCCACGTCTGTGCATGTGAAGAGGGCATTATTCCTTTCTCCCTGTGTATATTTATCTACCCACCTACGTGTGTAGCAACTCCTTCCCAAAGAAAGTTCTTAGTTTTTCCCAATGCAAGCCATTGGGTATAAATGGGCTTTAGCACTTAAATTGTTCAAATGTATTTTGTATGTTCTTAATTAATTTTTACTTGTCAAGTAAACACTGATTTTCTTCCCAAAATAAATGGAGACACGCCATAAAAGGCTAAGTGCCTCCCAGGAGCGACTCCAATCCCCCTCGTGTCAACAAACGTCCCACTTGGGACACATCTCCTTCCGGGACACCTGCCCAGGCGTTCGAATATATCACCATGGATTTCGGGGATTTCGTGGCACGCACGTAGTATTACATAACTAGTGCGGGGCTGTATTCTTCATGTAGCTCTGAAGCTTCTTTTTTTCCTTCAGTGATGTATATTGGAGGTATAGTGATGTTACACACTCCTTTTAGTTTTTTTTTTTTATTTATTTATTGGTTGATTGATTGCTATGTTGGGTCTTCGTTTCTGTGCGAGGGCTTTCTCTAGTTGCGGCGAGCGGGGACCACTCTTCATCGCGGCGCGCGGGCCTCTCACTGTCGCGGCCTCTCCTGTTGCGGAGCACAGGCTCCAGACGCGCAGGCTCAGTAGTTGTGGCTCACGGGCCCAGCTGCTCCGCGGCATGTGGGATCTTCCCAGACCAGGGCTCGAACCCGTGTCCCCTGCATTGGCAGGCAGATTCTCAACCACTGCGCCACCAGGGAAGCCCCTGAGCGTTCCTTTTTGTAGGGCAATTAGAAGGACGCGGCATTGCCGGTGCGTGGGAGTGGTAAACAGCCTGTGAGGCAGCTACCCTCGACTCCTTACCCCCCTGTAAACTCATGCTGCTCCTCACATCAGTACGTAGAGTCTAATTCCAATCTCCTTGAAAATGAGCTGCCCTTACATATTTGACCAAGAGGGTGCAGTGGAAATTACGTTCTTGAACGTCTGTCGCCAGGTCCTAAGAAGCCTTGCAGTTTCCACCTGGGGAAAGCCTGTCATTTTATCAGAAGTATGACTGCCCTGAGAACGCCATGCTGTGGGGAACCCTAAGCTCACTCTTTGGAAATGTCATGTGAGCAGAGAGAGACCAGATGTTGAAGCTGAGGCACCGCGCACGTCGTGAGTGAAAACGCCACCTTGGAGGTCCCGCCCAGCCAAGTTTTTGAATAACTACAGCTCTAGCTGCCGTCTGACGCAGTCACATGAAAAACCCCAACGAGAGCCATTCAGCTGAGCCCAGTCAACCCACAGAGCATGAGAAATGACAGTGAACTTTTAACCACGAAGTTTCGAGTTTTTTAAATGTAGCGATAGATCTCTGAAACAACAAAGCACACTAATTTTTATTTTTAATCAGGGCTCCCCATTTGAGCGCCAAGGTGTCTATACCATTTATTTATTATATTATTTATTATATATATTATATATATATAATAAATATATTATTTATTACCCTCCTCCCCCTAGTATATGAAAATTCCCAGGTACCCACAACCCATTTTTTTTAACGCTAAGAAAATTTAAAGGACATTTTTGTAGCTGATCATTTAACTTTGATGCTAAAGTCAAAAACACTTCTGTCATTTCCATTTGTAATGTGAAGGTGTTGCTTCTTTACTCTCTTGTGCTCCACACACAGACAGACAGGGTCAGGCAGACTCCCCTTCCTTTCTTAAATAAATGAGTTAGAGAGCTGTTTATACTCAAAACTGGGAAAACAGCTCACGGTCATTGCAATGTCTGGTTATCTAGGACCCTAAGTTTGCAGACCGTAATATTTAAAAGCAATGTTTGAAAACCGACTCTGGATCGTTTCCCAGTGGTCAACCTGAGGCTAACCCAGGCCCACACATGCCAGTGGGGAACGCAGCTCAAGGCGGACATGGTTCTAAGTATATAACTCCACTCTTTTCATCTCTCCAGTCCAATTAAATACAAGCAGCCCAACCATTGTCAGAAAATGACTCGAGAGAACTGGGCCAACACACCTCTCAGAATTTCTTCTGAGCCAATCAGAGGGTCAGTCCAGTTATTTTCAACGATTTGAAGGGTGACGTCAAGAGAGTCTGTCCTTCGATCTTATTATTTAATTGCCAGCAGCTAGATAGTCTCAGTGATGACCTGTAGCACACAGTGATCCTGGCCAGGAAAACCTGTCCTTTCCTTGTCATCCTTCTTTATGCACCCAGAGAAGTGCTCATACAGCTTCTCCAGTTCATTCTATAAATAATCCCAAAATGGCATTATTTTACTACAACTGCAGTAAACTGGACATTGTTTTGTGAGCTATGGCCTCTATCCTGCTACCATTATTAAAAATACTGATAATATTCACCTCACAGCATTATAAAGTCTTCAGAAAAGTATTCACCCCTGAAAGAATTTTATTTAATATAGCTGGTATGAACAACAAAACAACAAAATATCCCCATAGATTTGGACCAACGAAGAAAAAGACAGATTTCTTATGGTTGGATTTTTTTTTAGTTATCATAAGAGAAGAAATACCCATGAGTAAATCTGAGACCTATTCAGGAATCGGCCTGACTACTGCAGTAAACCAAAAATAATTTAGTGACTCTAAAAAAATATCTAGCTCTTCAAGTCAAATTAATACCAATTAAAGGGAAGCAGAAGAATAAGGAGCTGCAAGTCCCTCCATGTGTACTTCCTACAAAGGCAAACATCGTGAGTGCTGACTCAGTCCCTGGGCCTTATCCATCCAGCAACCCCACCTGTCCAAGGGAGAAACAAGAACCAGAAAGGAAGTGGAAAAAACTCTGAGCCTCCAAAAGAACTGCCACAAAATCAAAACATTGAATATTGTGCAATTTACTCAGGAGGCACCAAGGCCTTCAGGCAGAATTCTGCCATTTGGAGACAATTTTTAAAAGCTTGCTTATCTGGTTTCTCATTCATACCAGACTAGAAATGGCAATGAAAAGGAGGTAGACAGGACACAAATCAGCATATCTATGAAACAAAAACAGACTCACAGATATAGAGAACAGAGTTGTGGTTGCCGAGGGGGAGGAGAGAAGGTTTGGGAGTTTAGGATTAGCAGATGCAAACTGTTATATATAGGATGGATACACAACAAGGTCCTACTGTATAGCACAGGGAACTCTATTCAGTATCTTGTGATAAACCATAATGGAAAAGAATATGAAAAAGAATGTATGTATATGTATAACTGAGTCACCTTGCAGTACAGCAGAAATTAATACAACATTATAAATCAACTACACTTCAATAAAATTTTATTTTTAAAAATGAGGTAGAATAGACTGGCTGCCAATGACAGACAAACTGACATCAGCAAGAAGTTCGAGAAGAAAACAAACAAAGAACAACAAAAATCATGAAGGAAGCTATACTAATTCTTGGAAACACATGAACTGGGAAGATAAAGTGAAACTGATGTTCAAGGAATATAACAATAGAAGTTGTACAGAAACTTCTGAAAACTTCAGAACACCGTGGAATATTCTAGGCTTTGTGAAGGAGGAGAGAGCAAATGTAGAGATTCAGCAAATTACATCAGCACAGAATTTTCCTTATGCCTAAGTAGGGTGGACCCATCTACTGTTTGTAAATATATAACTGTATATATATTTATATTTATATAGTTATACAAAATTACACATCATTATATGTTGCCTCTGTGTTTTCAGAAACTATTCTCTAAAATGCCAAAATTTCTAACTTTCCAGTGAATTAAATAAAAAAGAAATAACAATCCTACCTTTAAAACCTGTCTTCCCCAGTTTAAATTATCATTTAAAATTTTAGATATAAAGTGTTGAAACTAAAAAACGTTCATTAATTTTCTTGAGTCTTACACTTTTCCTTAGATTATCTTGATTAGAAAGATCATCTCATTATGCCCCCCAAAAATTTTTATTAAGTCCCTGGGAACTTGGGCATAAATCATCATTGTTGCTTCTTTTCTTTCTTCTTTTATTAACAGTGTAGATGTTTTCTATTCCCTAATTTCTTGGGCCTGAGTTTACTATCAGATTAGCTAAAGGAAACATCATGGTGATTTATATTCCTAATTGGATTTTTGCCTAATCCCCTTACTTGTGAGATTTCCCCTTTCTTTCCCTGTGAATCATTACAAATGAAATGATAAAATCTCCCTAATCACCCCCAATGTTTCCTGCTCATATTCTTGGAGATTTTGATACTTGAGGAAATTACTGACCCAGGGAGACCTCAGTACTTACACTTTCATTAAGATATTCTCTTAAATATAAAGATATTTTCTTAAAGTTTAGATTTATGATCAGGACAAAATTACATATTTCAGAGTGCAGGATAGAATCTAATAGCGCCCATCAAAGACTGGGGATTTCCAGTTTTCTTAATCAAAGGACTTTTCAGAGCTGAGACACCATCCAAACCGAATCCATTCCAGTATTTTGGGGACTAAAAATAGACTATCACATTTGCATTGCTTTTGCTGTTCACCGTAATCCTTCACAACTGTATTCTAGTTCCATTTACTTTTGCACGTTTTTGCGTAATATATGTTTACTTTCATTTAGTAAATCTTACTTACCACTAGAAAATTAGACTATAAGAAGATGTTATGTGTATTTTTCTTTAAAATACAATAACCCTTGCCATGGACAGCCACAGAATTGACTTTGAGAAGCTGTCTGTGAAATTGGGCTCCACCATCCCTGCTGTTCTTTGAATACACCGCAATTCTATTTATTACACTGGACAGGTCAGATAAAGCAGAATTAAATTTCATAATTAATGCATCGACCTGTGCTTATTCATTGAATTTCCATGTTCTCACCGGTTTGTGACATAAGTCTATCAGAAAACAGTTTTAACAAAGGGGTAGAGTGACAGAAGTCCACAACTGAGCCTATGGGGAAATATAGATGTTTAGGGTATGTTTAAATTGGGAGGTCTGGCAAACTCTTAGATTGTCCCTGTGATGAAGATAGAGACCAGAGCTGATTTAGTTATCATTGTATCCCCAGAACCAAATACAGTGACTAGCGCATGATACTTGCTCAGTAAATGTCAGATACATTTGTGGGTTATAAAATAGAGTGCATGGCATTCTGTTCAGGAGAGTGAGAGGTGAAAATTATTTCAATCCCACCTAGAAGAAGCTTAGTATACTTGAACCCCAAAATAACACTAAGTGGTGGTTAAATAGGTGGGAAATCAGTGGCACAGTAGTCAGGATTAATCAGGGTTTGAGGAGGAGAACCCCCAGGATAGAGTATTTTTGGAGAAGGACACTTGCAATGCCTTCCTGGCTCTTCGAAAGGGCGGTGGATGGGATGGAAAAATACAGAAGCAGGAATGTGTGTGGAGTGCCAGGAGGACAGGACATCAGGCTAGAGAGATATAGGAGAGTCACACTGCAGGATAGAAAAAGTCTGTTTGGGAAAGAGGGCTGGGAGTCTGTGTCTGTGTGTGTGTGAGAAGTGGTCCTAGCAAGTATTCAGTGCTGTGTCCGTTTTATAAAGTATGTTCTCATAAAAGGGCAGCACCTCTTACTCTGACAAGAAAAAAAAAAAAAAGAAGAAGAAGAAGAAAAGATGGAAGAGCCACAACAAGGCTTTGAGGTAAAGAAAGGAGTGGGTTAAAATGTTCTTTTTAATAATCTTTGGCTTCGAAGTAAAGTAGGATGAGATATATTCTGTCAAGAGACCCAAGGCAAGGAGGATTTTGGCTTTAAAAAGGGTGGGAAAAATCATTGTAAAAATGATGTCAGAGAAATAGGATTCACAGCCACAGACCACCACTTCCAGCAGCCATTACTTTTTCTGCAGCTTGGGAACAGTAAGGGAAAAGGAGACCTTGGAGATGACTCCAGTTTATGTAAGCAGCTCTTTGCCGGAAACCACCCTCAGCAGGAAGCCCCTTTTCTTGTCACTTTAGCAAAGCTGCATTGTAACTAACTTTTTTTTTTAACATCTTTATTGGAGTATAATTGCTTTACAATGGTGTGTTAGTTTCTGCTGTATAACAAAGTGAATCAGCTATACGTATACATATATCCCCATGTCCCCTCCCTCTTGCATCTCCCTCCCACCCTCCCTATCCCACCCCTCTAGGTGGCCACAAAGGACTGAGCTGATCTCCCCGTGCTATGCAGCTGCTTCCCACTAGCTATCTATTTTACATTTGGTAGTGTGTATATGTCCACGCCACTCTCTCACTTTGTCCCAGCTTACCCTTCCTCCTCCCCGTCTCCTCAAGTCCATTCTCTATGTCTGCGCCTTTATTCCTGTCCTGCCCCTAGGTTCTGAAGAACTACTTTTTTTTTTTTTTAAAGATTCCATATATATGTTTTAGCATATGGTATTTGTTTTTCTCTTTCTGACTTACTTCACTCTGTATGACAGACTCTAGGTCCATCCACCTCAGTACAAATAACTCCATTTCGCTCCTTTTTATGGCTGAGTAATATTCCATTGGATGTATGTACCACATCTTCTTTATCCATTCATCTGTCGATGGACACTTAGGTTGCTACCATGTCCTGGCTATTGTAAATAGAGCTGCAGTGAACACTGGGGTGCATGTGTCTTACTTTTCAATCAGGCGCCGATACGCCCTACTCATCTCCAGCCAAGCACGTATTTCAAATGTTTTCATCACACAATACCTTGCCTAACTTGTCAGTTCTTTCTGTAGATCAAAGAAGTAGGAATGAAGAATAAGTAATTAACAGATGACCAGATCTCTTCCCTAGCCTCCCCTTCAGTAATCTCGTGAACAAACTGTGTGAACAAGATAGCATCTAGAGAAAGATCACAAGCAGTCAACAAGCCTGCAAGACAAGCGTGCAGGCAGTGGGGGACGGCATGACTCTGACTCCCTGTCTCAGTGATTAACTGAGATTACTTCCCTCCTTTCCTTTAAAACTTTCCTGGCCGAGCAGAATCTTCAGAGGTGGTCCTTTGGGGGACTCTGAGTCCACCATCTCCCGAGACTGCCGGCCTTCTGACTAAAGACAACTTTCCCCTCTACCTAGGTTTATGAGTTTGATTCTGCACGTGGAGAGCAGCAAGACTGCAGATGAGACCAGCAAAAACTGAGGCGCAAGTGCAGCAGATACTCCCTGGAGCAAGGGAATCTGTGTCATCAGGGAGGAGAGCTCTGGTGGAGCCCTTTTTGCTTTCCAGACTAGCCAAGGGCTCGGAAGAGCCAGAAGAAAGCGGGATGACCAGATGAACGGGAAGAGTTGAGTCTGGCTGAGACTATTACCAGAACCAGTCTTCCTTTCCAAATGGCTACACAGCTAGACTCCATTTCCCAACCTGACTTAGAGTTAGCTGTGGTCGGGGACCGAGTTCTGGAGAGTGGGATGGGAATGGGGTATACTTGGCCCTTCTGAGCTGACATGGTTGAGATGTGAGTGTACCACTCCCCCCACCCCCATGGTCTCTTTGCCCGTTCATCATTTTAAGAGCAAGCGCTCCAAGGACCTACAGAAGATTGGGACTGACCACCAAATGAAAGAAATCTGGGTCCCCTGGATCACATGGCAGGTGCCAAACAGAAATACACATGTGAATAGACAATGATGTGCATGAGAAACAAACTTCTGTTTGAACAAGACACTGAGATTTGAAGGTGCATTTTTTCCGGCAGCTAGCATTACCTTAACCAATATATACCGAGCTTTTGGTGATCCACGTTCACTGACTGGGAGAATCAGCAGGTTTAGAAAGAGAGGTAGAAGCAGGGAGAGCCCCATCTGGGCTGCCGGAGATAGAGGGGTGCCAGGAAAAGTGTGTAGCCCTGCTTGTGAGAGACGCACAGCCGTAGTCCGGAAGGAACCGAACTGTCATCCCACTGAGCTTCGCCATCAGAAGAGCCTAGTGCAGGCATATTGGGCCAGAAGATCACTTTGGTGTCATACCAGTGGGGAAACTGAGGCTTGGTATATTTAAAAAAAAAAAACAAAAAACCTGCCCCATGAGGGATCCTGGATCAGATGAACAGGATTTCCAGCTATCGTGACCCATAATTTTCTGTGTAACTTGCAAGAAAGGTCACAGAATATTTCCGAGCAGTGGTTCTCAACCAAGGTGCAGTTTTGCCCCCAGGCGCTATCTGACACTCTCTGGAGATACTGGTTGTCAAAACTGGCAGCTGGGGTGCTATTGGCATCCAGTGGGTGTAGCTTAGGGATGTTGCTAAATGTCCTATGACTCTCAAGACAGCTACCCACGGAAAAAAAGAATCCAGCTCAAAAGATTAACTGTAACAAGATTGAGAAACTGTTTTAGAGTATTATGTAACCACCCATAATAAAAATTTGGTTTCCAGTTTTAAGAAAAACTAATTCCTCAGCTAATCTAAAGCTAGTTTGACCTTGACATTAGCTCATCCTTTTGGTATATTTATTTTTTCAAAATCTCATCTTGTCTAGAGTGAAGTCCTATGGAGAAAGACAAGCTTCCCAGTAAAGTATGTATTAATTGAAGAAAGGCCCCAGGAGTTTGGCTTGTACTTACACAATTGCACTGCATTGAAAATCGGGATTTACCGAGGACAGGAGTCACTGCACAAATCAATAATCCCCAGAGGTAAACAGTGCTCAGCTCCGCATGGATATTCTGTTTTCACCTTAAGTTTCATAATTGTTTGCCATATTTGTTGACCCCTATAGGGAAGGAATAGGGGAAAATTGTATTGGGTGCAAAGAGGTCATAGAGTTTTCTGGCTGACTTAGCAACACTGAGATGAAGGTGTTTGTAGGAGTCTGTCTTGCAGGTAGAGATGAAAGACAGAATATTACAAATGATATGTCATCAGCAGTAAATTCTAGGCTGGCTAGACTTCATGCTGCTTTTTTGAAAATGTCTTTCTGTTCTTCTTAATGCCCCATTATCAATCTCAGCTTGCCAGGGAGAATTTCATTTTTCCTCCCTTTATTTTGTCCTTATTTTTAGTTGCAAGAAAAGACATTGTTTATCATATTAATTCTGACAGGAGTATACATTTATATACCACACTGCAGTTTATGTACATTTATATTCACACTGAATATACATGTACGTATGCATGGGGTAAGTACCCTGATACTATGTTGGTAGCAACATGTTATTTTTTTCTGTTAGTAATTTCAGAAGAGATTCTAAGATCAATTCAATACTCTGATTTGGCTTGTTAGACATGTATTAGAAAATGTGATTATGATTTCATTCAATTTGCTGAATACTTGCTTAAGATACATACTTGATTTCTCAAGTCTCATCCCCTTATTAAATTAGACCATCAGCCATATCTAAAATATTTTTACTGAGCTAACATTGAATGGTATAACCTATGTTCTTATAAGGTCACTAGAACAACAAGTTGTTTGCACAATATTTTCACACCTTTTACAAATTTGTTAAGTCAAGATACTGTTCACTGTGTTACCCAATATCCTTTATACTGGTATCTATATGATAAATCCATCTTTATACTTAGTTTCAATGTTTATTTACAGATCAATATTTTGCAGCACTTGCCTAGGTTATGAAACGTTAGTTTTTCATAGTCAATTTCAATAAACCTATGTGTGATTGTACAACACATGTGCAAATAGGCTGACAAAAGAAAGAAAGGAAAGAGAAAGGTGAGGGAAGGGGAAGAAGGAGGCTTTTAAGGACAAATTAGGGGAGAGTGGCTTGTTACTAAAATATCCTTAATTGCTTGAAACTGAAGACAACGCTGAAAGCTGGTTTATTTTCTACATAAGGAGCAAAGGTAGGAAAAAAAAAAAACATAAAAAGGGGAATTTAGAGAGAGCTGTAAAGAAAGTCACAAAAAAATGTTAGTTTGCAAGAAATAGAATCTGCAGACTAAATTGATGAGGATCCAAAAACAGTATGTTTAGCCCACTCTCCAAAGTGATACTTAATTGGCTTAAGAAAAAAATGAAACAGTGGAAACCTCTCTAATCCTGACAAGGAAAAGGGGTCAGGAGAGCTCATTAACACATTTGCAAGGGGCTTGAGTTGAATACGGAGTCATTTTTGGAGACAAATTTTAGTGTAAACGAAGTAAGAAACAATTTTAGTTTTTTTTTATGTTTTTCATTCTCTGATATTTTAAAATCAGTTATTTGTTAATTATTATATAAAGATACATTTTGAAATTATAAATACATGATTAGATTTTGTGCAAAGCTGGATAAGATCTTAATCATTGAATTATTTCCAGAAGTTGATTTTACCTAAATCATTAAATTATCTACATTACTGTCACAGCTCAGAATTCTGTCACCACCATGGTCACTTGGTGACATTCCTAGTTGAATTTTAAAAAAATCAGGCCACGTCAAGTTTCTTACAAATATAATTTATTAGCACCTGTGGGGTTTCCTACTCAAAGCTCTAAATCAAGGATTAAAAATGGATGACGATATGACCATGTAATCCAAGATGACTTTGTTTTATTTCTTTAGTCACTTTTAATTTACAGTCATACTCAGAGGCTAATTGAGGTCACCACTGCTGGGGTTCAGAAGGAGCCTCCCAAAATGTACCATCTTTGCACGTGGATTATTTTGAGCTAAAGGCAATCGAGACCCTGTGCGCTCAAGAGAAACATATACCCCTCCCCAACTACACAGAAGAATTTAAATTGGCGGTCTTTCCCCAAATGAGAATTATTAGCACAGATGCATTTTATCTGCAGGGCAAACAGCTAACTACCCAACCTCTGCTCTTCTTTTTCTCCTGTCAACTGCACTCTCCCCCTACCTGTTGAAGCCCCAGGCCCCCCCCCCGCCCCCGTCACATCCCTTAGCTCAGGGTGGCATATACACCTCATTTTACCTTTCTGTCTTTGAAGCTCACGTATGTGGGCTTCCGTACATACGAAATCAAGTTTGTCTTTCCCCTGTTATTCTGTCTTCTGTTGATATGATTATTAGACCAGCTGAAAAAACCTTTGAAGGCAGAGGAAAATTCTTTCTCCTCAACACCATCTTACATAGGTGCCTGTTAACCTCTGTTTTCTTGAGTTTTCTTAGGCTTACTTTTAATTTTTATAAAGTGTAGGAACTGCCTCACGGACAAAACAAATAAAACAAATGCTATGTCTGATGTTTTCAAGGAAGCAGTTGTACTTAGATAAACATTAATAAGTGATGAAAAATTCAGAAATAATCAGTATTCCCATTCATATTAATGCAAATTAGCCCTTCGGATTAATAAGCCCCACGGGTTCAGGATCCAAAAGAAATTGGTTACACCTAAAATAAATTACACTCTGAGAGCATAGGAATATCAGTAATAATTGCAATTATGACCCAAAGCAATAATATTGTAATTCTCTGGGTTCTCATTGTTTACTTCCACAGGATATATTATAACCAGGATGAACCAGGAAAATGTGGGAAGTCTAGTGAAAAAGTCGTACACTGGTTAAATTATTTTGCAGGACAGTGGATTTTAAAATTTATTTCCAACTTTCTAGTTGCTTTCATGTACTAGAATCTCATAAACTCAACTACAAGGGTGTGGAAGACCTAACCCAATAAGCAAAAATACATATATTTTAAAGATTTTTAAATGAGTAGTCAAGTATATACAGTAACTAAGAGCAGAGTAACAGTGAGCTTTTAGAAGGCCCAAAGGAAACCTATTTTTAATGACTAGGAGAGAAAGATTCGCAATTAACATATTCATTATTTGCATGTAAATTGATGATTCCAACAGCTGCTTAAGGGTGTTAAAAAACATTTGTTCTATCGCGCAGTTTAAACGTTCTTCTTAAAAATCTTGTTCACCTGTTTAATTCGCTGAACAATGTCTTCCTTCAGAGGAAGCCTGGTAGGGGCAGGGCTGGGGGCGGGGGCGGGGGGGGGGGGGGCGAGATTCAGATGGCTCATCCCCCCCCACACCTCTCCACTGGTGAGATCCTTGCACAACAAGTGGGAGGGGAGGCCACAGTTCAGCGATACTGTGTGGCTTACTTTCTGTGTTCTTTCATTAACTGCTGCAGCATTTTTTGGTTTGGGCAGGGATATATTTTGCAGCAGCAAAGATTTTCTAGACAGCATCCTATCTTTTCTAATCATGAATCCTCTAGTCAGCTCAGAGGAAAATGGTGGAGAATTTAAGAGAAAGGACATTTTGTTTTTCTCAAGCATGATTGGGAAACAGTCAGCTATGATCTTCACCCAGGCCCTGGTCAGCTGTATCTCAAAATGGATGTGTGGGATTCAGAAGGGGTGGAGGGCTGTCCCTGCTCAAGGATTCCAATCACGAGAGCTTTTCATTTCATTCCTAAGGAAGCGTGAGAGTCGAAGAGAAAAGCAAGTTGTGGGCCCCCAGGACTTGCTCTACGAGCCCTCACCGTCCCTCCTGTGCCTCTCCCTGCAGGAAACCGGGGCAAACCATCCCTCTGTCGGCACCTGTCAGCCTGAAAGATGAACCAGTGTTAGACGAGGACACTGATCTAAATCCTTTAACCCTCACCCCACACCTGTGCCCTTCTGTCCACCTGTTCTCTGATCAAGACCAGGGCTTTGCAAACTCCACTGTGCACAGGAAGCAGCCGGAGGGCCTTGTTAGAGCACATTCTGAATCAGGAGAACAGGGTGGGGCCTGGGATTCTGCATTTATAACAAGCTCCCAGGTAAGGCTGCTGGTGGATGGGCCACACCTGAGGAGCAAAGGGGCTCGAACCGAATCACAGGTGTCTGGTTTTACCCCTGGGTACAGTAATAATACTAACAGTAGTAGTAGTAATAATAACACTAGTAGCTAACACATATATTACATACATATCTATCACTTAATTTTTAAAAAATTTTCTCCATGAATGTGCAAATTGATGTAAAGAGAGCTTAATAGTATGATCAAAACCACACAGCCAAGGACAGAGTCAGGATTATAAACTCAAGCAGTCTGGCCCCAGACCTGCTACACTGAGGGGTCCAGACCCACTACAGTGAGGGCAACACCTGCTACCCCAGGGTCCAGACCCTCTGCACTGGGGTCCAGACGTGCATTTGAGCTTCATCCTGACTGTGAGATCTTGTCATTTCTCTTTCAGCCTTTGGGCTTCAGCTTTCGTGCAGGTTTTCTGATTTCCTTGTACTTAAGGGGCCTGGCATCCCCTAGTTCTCTGGTAAACCATGCCTCTTCAGGCTTCCAGACCCACTGCGCAAAATACTCCAAGGAGATGAGAAAACATCCAGGGCAGAAAGGTTCAGGCTCACTTCAGTTTAGACTGAGACATCTGATAAACTTTTAGGATCTCTGAACATGTACTTCTCAGCAGCACTAATCAGAGACTCAAAGTACAGAAGTGCAATCAACAACTTTGCTGTTTCTACCCAAAGCTATATTAGCTCACTCAGCACACAAAGTCTGTGATTTATTGGATGATACACTGTGAGATTCCAACATACCAGTTGCTGGCAGCGTTTTAGTGGCATGGACAGTTGTGACGGCTCAAGAGAAGACATTAGCAGGATGACAGAATCACCTAATCTGTGCTAATAAAGGAGCCACCTGGGATACTTAGGTCAACAGTCTGACTTAGGATAGACGGATAAACACCATGACAGACAAGCAGGTAGCACCGGCCTATGACCACTGAGGCATGGAAAATGCACAGCCCCCCACATCCCTAGTTGTGCTTACACTGAGGAGTCCAACATCCACGGTCTAGATGCTGATTCTAGAATGTAGACTGAGGTTATACAAGAAGCAGGGTCATCCTGAGAGACTGTATAATTAAAATTTAAAAAACAGAATTAAGGATTCATAGCCTTCCCTCATAAGACACTCCACAGTTGTGAGTCTTCTTGTGATGGTGGAGGAATAGCCTACTGAAAATATCCAGGGAAAGATGCCCAGGTACTGCGATACTTACAACAGAGGTCACAAGAATCCCTCCTTTGCAAGACAGAAGATGTTTCTCAATTTGGTATAAAAATAGTCAGCAAAACATTCTCCACGTTATTTTCCTACAGGGTCCTTCTCCTGTTGTCATAATTCTAATGGACTGTGTTTCTTGTTCCTCACCTGTTTCTAGCTTCTCTGGTCTATCAGCATGTTATTCTTCATGCCAAGGGAAACAGGTTTGCAAACCTGAACTTTGACCAAGCTTCTCCACTGCTGTTTGAAAAATGTTGCTGTATCACACACCCAAAGACTCAGCTCTTCCGTTCGAAATTTCTCTTACCCCTGAAGTATTCCAATGGCTCATAGGCTTTTTAAAAATGAATCTCAAGACTGAAGCTGTGTTTCTGATGATACCCTAAGGGTGGGAACAACAGAGAGTGAACTGAAGGAAAGACTTTAAACATCCCACACTGTTTCCAGCTGTCTCAGGAAGACGAAAGAGTAAGAGATGGAGGGAGGAGGGAGGAAAGGGAAAGTGAATTGGATCACCAGAGCCATTTTCTTAGATGACACTGCTGATATTGGGATAATCCTTCCAACATACGGGCAATTTGTTCCTTCACTCAGTAAATATGTACTGAGGGCATTCTACCTGCAAAACACTGAATGAGGTGGTAAGGATACTGGAATGAACAAGACAGACATGATCCTTGCCCTCAGGAAACATACAGAATAACAGTCGACGCGATCTATCGTCAATGCATGGTGAAATCGCTTCAACTATTTTTAACACTGCTTTAGTTCTTCTAGGGTTTTTATTTTGTACACGCTTTTCTTTTATGAGAGAGCTCTTCTACATACAAGAGTAGCAAATATTGAATAGTACATTTGCACTAACACATTATTATTAAAACTACCCCATCTTGGGCAATTAGCAGGGAAACAGGTTGGGACCCCTTGAGGTTGGTAAGGCAGAGTTAGAATGGCAAAGTTGAAAATAGAAGATGGGCCAATAGTATGTACTTAGAAGCACTTAACAACAGCAACAATAAGAAAGGTTATTTTTAGCACTTAACACACAGTATCTATCTTTAACCCCCATAACAGCTCCTTGTGAAGGTACATTTTTTTAAAATCACTTTTCAAGTGCTACAAAATGATGCTCCGAGAGGGTACATAATTTGCCCAAGATAGTAAAACAAAAGCCACGGCTGAGATCAAACCCAAGTGGTTTAATCCAAAGACAAATCTCTCAAACACTATGACATGTCGGCCTCTCAGAACCTGGCATATGATGAGAAAAAAGTAGAATATGGGCCAGAGTCACCTATAATCAATAAAAAGAAGATACCAAGTTCAAGTGTGGTTGAGAATAATACCTCAGATACTAAAAGTTAATCAAAAATCGTGAAGACCGAGGTTGGGGAAAAGAGTGAGGTGAAGAGCAAGCCCAATGTCCAGACTCATGCTCTTGGGTTAATGTCCTCTGATGAGACCCCTGCAGAAGATCTACAGTGTTAACCTGGGTGTGTGTCTCAAACCACCCCCAAGGCCGAGCATTCCTGCCCAGCAGCTGAAAAATCCACACTTTCTCACCACTACGGTTTCACCTTACGATATTGCCACTGAGCAAAGTCTGTCGCCACTGAAGTACCACCACTTCTTCCACAGAGGCACCGCTTATCCAACACAGTGAGCACAGACGGACTTTTCTATTATGGTGAAAGATGAGGAGGTCCCCTGACAAACTCGACAACTGCCTTTTCCATCTCTACCAGTAATAAGTCCATAATAATAATTTGGAGGACAAAATTCCTCACCCTTACAAATATCATAGCACTTGCAGGCCTGAGGACTTTTTCAGGTGCTTTGGATAATGTACTTCTTCAAGGGACAGGGAAGAAAAATATAACCCTGAATCGTGCAGGAAACTTCCTCTAGCAATTTTTTTTTAAATTAATTTATTTATGGCTGTGTTGGGTCTTCGTTTCTGTGTGAGGGCTTTCTCTAGTTGCGGCAAGTGGGGGCCACTCTTCATCGCGGTGTGCAGGCCTCTCTTGTTGCGGAGCACACACTCCAGACGCGCAGGCTCAGTAGTTCTGGCTCACGGGCCTAGTTGCTCCGGGGCATGTGGGATCTTCCCAGACCAGGGCTCGAACCCGTGTCCCTTGCATTGGCAGGCAGATTCTCAACCACTGCGCCACCAGGGAAGCCCCCTCTAGCAATTTTTAATTTTTAATTTTTTTACTGAAGTATAGTTGATTTACAATGTTGTGTTAATTACTGCTATACAGCAAAGTAATTTAGTTATACATATATATATATACACATTTTTTAATATTCTTTTCCATTATAGTTTATCATAGAATACTAATACAGTTCTCTGTGTTATACAGTAGGACCTTGTTGTTTACCCATTCTATACATAAAAGCTTACAGCTGCTAATCCCACTCTATCCTTCCCCCAACCCCCTACCCCTTAATTTTTAATTTTTGGTTGAGCAAATTCTATAAATAACTGTTTGAGATCTCAGCTAGGCCTTAAATTATATGTGGAAAGGGTGACCAACAGTGACATTTACTGAGAAATCAAAGAAAATTTATAAAGCATCAACATGAGTTTTCTGTCTATAAAGATGCCTTAGAAAAATCACATTATTCCAGAAAACATTATCTTGGTCATAGTAGATGCCACATACCCAGAAACAGACCACACAAATACATTAACAGATAACAAGGTTTTCTGGTTGGAAGTTTAGCCCTCCCAAGCCTTTCTGATTCCAAACCCCTTACTTTTAGCTTTTATACTAGATGGGGGAGTCTGACCTGACAAGGTGAGAACTTTAGACTGTATTCTGTTGACATGGGTGAGTGAGCAGAGTATTTTAAGGAAAAGGGGAAAATGACTGAGCTGACTTTAGGTAACTGTGTAAGTTTAGAGCTGGGGAAGATTACTGGAGCAGAGAAGTGACTGCAGACAAGATTTAGAGTTAGTGCAAAAATATAATGTTTTGTTTACAGTTGCATTTTAGCCTAGATTTTTCCACCAGCGTGTACTCAGCCCAAGTCCTTTTCTACCCAGCCTCCTGAAAACTCTTTTTATCAGTTTCAGCCAGCTTCTAACTAGCCTCAGGAAGCTGTCAAGTTTCCCCGGGCACTAAGGTGGGGATCATTTTTCTGTTTCTCTATTTGTCTAGTCTTAGGGCAAAGGGCGTTCCCTACCACTGCTGTTACAAACTGCCCTACGTTTATGACACCTCAGGATCCTGTGGGTCAAGAGTGTGGGCAGGGGCTTCCCTGGTGGCACAGTGGTTGAGAATCTGCCTGCCAATGCAGGGGACATGGGTTCGAGCCCTGGTCTGGGAAGATGCCACATGCCACGGAGCAAATGGGCCCGTGAGCCACAATTACTGAGCTTGCGCGTCTGGAGCCTGTGCTCCGCAACAAGAGAGGCCGTGACAGTGAGAGGCCTGCGCACCGCGATGAAGAGTGGCCCCCGCTTGCCACAACTAGAGAAAGCCCTCGCACAGAAACGAAGACCCAACACAGTCATAAATAAATAAATAAATAAATTAAAAAAAAAAAAAAAAAAAAAAAAAAGAATGTGGGCAGGTCTTGGCCAGGCTTTTCTGCTCCTAGTGTTGACTAGGGTCACTCAGTAGTACTCAGGGGGTAGCCATGCTGGTCTGGAGAATCCAAGACAGCTTCAGACACACACCTGTGTGCCTTGGCAGGCATGGCCAGTGGTCTGGACTTGGCTAGGGCTGTTGACAGAAGTGTCTAACACAGCCTGTCAACATGGTGTCTCGGGGCCATCAGACTTCTACCTTGGCATTTGGTTTTGTCCCAAGATGATGCCAAAAACTCGGCCCCTGTGCACAGGTGCCGGATCAAATCTCAGAGACAGAGTTTTGGGTGAAGTAGAAAAGAACAGCTTTATGGCTTTGCCAGGAAAATAGAGACACAGCAGGCTCATGCCTCTCAAAAACTGTGTCCCAACCTGGGAGGATGTGGGGAGGAGTTTTACAGCCATGGTTCAAGGGTGGGGCTGCTGATAAGGATCAGGGTGTGTGCAGGGCCTGCGCTCTTTTAATTTGGCCTCAGGTGGTCTCCTGATGAGCTTCCTGAGGTCACCAAACTGTGACCTTCTCTGGAATGAAGAATGCTAACATCTTCCTTTTTTGGGGGGTTTTGGTTCTGCAGAAGAGCTCAAAGATATTGTTACATGTATCTCTTGAGGGGGAACCAAGACCAGGACCCTGCCCCAAGGCTGCACTGTTGCATCTTGGCTGCTCCTTCCTTGTCTCTGCATCCCCTCCCTTCCCTGATTAGCAACTGTTTGAAAGGCTTTCATGCCCAGGAGCCCCACAGGGTCCTGCTTGATTTCAAAGAGAACCAGGCAGAAGCTGCATGGTCTTTGGGCCTTTTCTGATGTAGCCTTGGAAGTCTCTAAGGGTCACTTCTGTCCTACTCTACTGGTTATGACAGAGTCCTAGGCCAGCCCAGATTCTAGAGGTGGGGAATTGGGCACCACCTCTCCATGAGCAAGTTGCAAGTTGCAATATTGTAAAAGAGCTCCTGAGGTGAGAGATTTTGTTGTGGCCATCTTTGGGCAATAACCTCTGCCACAAGACCATGGAGCTGAAGTCAGATAGATCTGAGTTCAAATGCCACCTTTTTCTTTTCCTTCCTAATTGTGCAACTCCTGGGAAGTTACATAATCTCACAGAGCTTATTTCCTGTCCTATAGAATGGGATAAGAAAAATTTGCTACCTTTCATGGTGTGATGATAAAATTAAATGAGAAGATACACACAAAGCAGCCTCACTGTAGTCAATGCTCAAATGTGCACATCTTTCTCTCTCCCCTCTCTAGAACCTGTGACAGTGAAACTGAGCAGGACCCTTTAGGGCTCCTGGGCATGGAAGCCTTTCTGTGTCCCCCGTTTCTTGTTTGTAGGGAACAGACTCCAGCCTCCATGACCTTCCCTGAGTTCCAAAGGGCAGGTTCAAATAGTTGCTAATCAGGGAAGGGAGGGGATGCAGAGACAAGGGAGGAGAAGACAAGAAACAATAGTGCAGCCTTGGGGCAGGGTCCTGGTCCCCCCTCAAGGGATACATGTAACAATATCTTTGAGCTCTTCTGCAGAACTAAAACCCCCAACAAACGGAAGATGTTAACTACTTGATGAAGCATTCTTCATTCCAGAGAGAAGGTCACAGTTTGATAACCTCCAGAAGAGAGACGCTCATCAGGAGACCACCTGAGGCCAGATTAAAGGAGCGCAGGCCCTGCACACACTATAATCTGATCAGCAACCCCACCCTTGAACCATTGCTGTAAAACTCCTCACCAAATCCTCCTGGGTTGGGACACACAGTTTTGAGGGCATTAGCCTGCTGTATCCCCCTTTGCCTGGCAAATCAATAAAGCTATTCTTTTCTACTTCACCCAAAGCTCTGTCTCCAAGATTTGATTTGGCACCTGTGCACAGAGGCTGAGTTTTCAGCATCAATAGTACAAGCTACAATGATCCTCACAAGACAGAGGTCTCCACTGCTTTCTCACATCTACTGCTGCCTTATAGCTGACTCATTTCTACCCCCTTCTCTTTTTGATCTCACCTTGCTTTCTCCACATCTTTTCAGCATCTCATCACCTGGGATGCTGACAGATGGATTATTCACTACAAATAAGCCCAAGGAAACACATACATTTCCTGAGAATACTGCCAATGATCTTGGGCCAACAGAAAAAGTAATATTCGAGAGCTTATACACAGAATGAAGAATCTGTTTATCCCCTGAAAGACAGCAAAATTTCAGACCAGTTCCTAAATCACCACAAATTCTAAATATATAAGTGTATATTCCAAAAGCATACATAATGATATGTGTTTTCCAGTATGTGGTAAAAGGACAAATTCCACTTTTCAGACTGAATGTAATTACTGAATTATAGTATAAGTTTTTGTGTAAAATTTCAAATCCAAGCCTTAAAAAGCATTGACAGCAAACTTGTAAGGGTAGGTTTATAAACCTTTTATAACAGCACCATGCTCATTTATTGCTATTGTATATTGACAAAGTGCTTCTTTTATCTTTTCTTCCTTCTTTCCTTCCTTTCTTTTATTCTTCTTGCTTGTGACAATATGTCTCATTGTCAGTGATATATTTATATTCACTCATTGTCTGGAACACATAAAATTGTGATGAAATTCAAAATCTGGGCCAGCACAACATGGGACAACCCCAGACTAACTGAATAAATAAAGCAAGGAGCAGTGGTAGAAGCAGGTCTTCCATGGCTTGGCCCTCTAACTGTCCTGCCACGTGGTGGGACCTGAGTGAAATGGTGGAGATCAATATAGCTGTTTTCTTGCTGTTACTCATGCAACAAGCTTAAATTCACTGATGATTCTTTTTGGTGGAGTCCTGAAGGGGCAGTTACTTTGAAGAAACTGGAAGAACTGACTAGGACCGTTGCCATAGATATCTTGAGCCTTATTTTTCACAAAATAGCATCAGCTCTCACCAGTAATCAGGTCAAAAGATGACTTCACCACTGGGGGTATCAAGCCCAGCAATGCTCGACGCAACCAAGAACATCACTTAGCCGGACCCTCTGGGGCACATGCCAAAAACAGTCATGGAAGGATATACAGTCTCTGCCACCTCTGCGTTCTGCTCCTAAGAAAGGCGATGATAACCACACTCAATTCGATGGCTTGTTTGCATCTTGTTTCATCAAACGCTGCTGACAGTCCTGTCTGAGCAGACATGCTGTGGCCTCAGATAGACCAGGAATAATTGGAAGCTAATTTGCCATGGAAAGCTTAATGATATTTGAAATTACAGATGAGCAATCGGGAGATAACGGGAGGAATATTCAGCAGGCAAGTCACCCGTGACCATCATAGTTTGTTTCCCTCATGAGCTGCAACTAGCCCCCAGTCGCCCTCCCTATCAGAAAAAGTTCCTGTGCCCAAGTTCTTCCAAAATGATTGATGCTCTTTTTTTAAACTAAGTTCATTTTAATTGTACATGCATATGGAAAAGGGATTATGTAGTATAGGGCAACAAGAACACTCTGTTCTCTCTGCCTTTTGTTCACCTGGTTTGGTCTTTAGCCTTTACAAATGTGTTCAAGTGGCTGTCCTGTCTGCTTGTAAAATTCATAGACTCATAGGCTTAGAGGGGCCTCAAAAACGGGTCTGGTACAGATATGAGCTTCTTGCTGCTTACTTGTTTGGGGTTTTTTTGTTTGTTTGTTTTTATTGAAACATTGTGTTAATTTCTGCTGTACAGCAAAGTAATTCAGTTATACACATATATACATTCTTTTTAATATTCTCTTCCATTATGGTTTGTCACAGGATATTGAATATAGTTCCCTGTGCTATACAGTAGGACCTTGTTGTGTATCCATTCTCTATATAAACACTCACATCTGCTAACCACAGCCTTCCTCTCCATCCCTCCGCCAAGCCCCTCTTCCTTGGCAAACACCACTCTGTTCTCTGGCTCTCTGTTTTTCTTATCCCAACTTAAAGGTGGCACGGAGGCAGGTGCTGAACTGCTCAAGGCTGCACTGTTGGCCAGAAGAATGGAGACCAGATCCTAGAGGCTTCCTCCTTCCTCCGTTCCTTGTGGATTTTCCATCATGACAACTCCACACTAAATCTATTCACTCTGAAACCCAGAACCCTCTTTTTCTTCTCCATTTGCTTAAGTACCATAGTGGAGAAAAGAAAAATGGAGCAATATTCGGTGCTGCATCTCTCAGTTCCTCTCGTCAGCTTCTCTACAACACTGCTCTGCTGTGTGATTTTCTTACCTCGTGAAAAGGAAAACAAGGGCTGGAAACAGGGAAACTGGAAACACGGGCTCCCCTTCATCGTGCCAACCCTGCCTTCTCCTTGGGCCTATTGGAAGAAGCCCAGATGTGAGTTCCTGAGAGATTTTATGCTGTTCTATTTTTCCACTAAGCAGAAACTAAGACGCTCAGTAAGTACTCATTGTTGATGCAGTAGACAGCCTTTGCTCAATGTGGCAGTACTGTCACATGGTTAAGGGCTGAGGCTCTGAACTTGACCGGCCTGGCATCAAATCTGGGTTCTCCTACTTCCTCATAGCTGTCAAGTTGTTTCATCTCTCTTGCCTAAGTTTCCTTGTCCGTAAAAGAGGGACAGTAACATTGCCTTGTGGGGTTACTGAGAGCATCGAATGAAAATGCTTGTGAAATCTTGTCCCAACGCATAGCACATATGTGCTCAATAATCTTTTGTATTATGAAGTGGGGTACACGGTGCATTTTGTGGGATGAGACAAATGCATGTGCACCATACGTAGCATTTGAAAACAGAAAACAAGGCTCCTCGGTTACTAGATACTAGGGAAAGGTGTGTGCTGGGATTGGAAGGGCAAGGGGGCTGAGGGGAGTGTGAGTGCAAGAGTGAGACCCAGCCTCAGATGAGCCCAGCCACACACATTACGGGCCCGTTGTCAGACATCACCATTCAGCCAGTGCCTCGAGGTCCCCTGGAGGAGACCTGTGACCCACAAAATGGACACATGAAAGCCCCACCCCCAAAATGCACAGAGGTCCCCAAAGGGTCAGAACCAATCCAGGGGGACACAGTTCACCACAAGGGAAAGTCAAAGAGTTTCACGCAACACTCGGCTTTTCTCCATTCAGATTAAACCGAGAGCCTTGCAACTAGCAATGGCTTCCTGAAAAGGGCACATTTCATGTCCCCCCATCCAAGTCCCTGAAATCATTCTTCCAAGTGCGGCATTGGCGGTGAGGGTGGAGGATAGGGGTTTCTCCTGAACTTCCCTAATGGGAGACAGGAAGGATAAATTTTGCTTAACATTAAAGATGAAACAAATTTATCAAAGACATCGGGGCAAATTACCATGTAATGACCCAATGTTATGAGCCACATTTAAGTTTCCTTACTACTTTCATTGAATTATTAAAAGAAAATAAAAATCATCTTTAGCTACCTTGTCTAGGCAACTGATGGGTACAAGGACTCCCATAGAAGTTGCTTTAGCTTCTACCCCATCTACAAACAACAGTTCATTTTATATAACTTTTCTCTTGTTATGGAGACCAAGATGATATCACCAAGCTATGCCTACTGGAATGTATGTGTTCAGACTTTTCTAACATTAATGCTCGCTAATAGCCACAGCAGGAAAGAACAGAAGATAAATAGCTTATTTGCTCTGTTTATACTTCTATTTCTAAAGCTAATGTTTAAATCTACCAAACTATTTTTATCACAAGCCTTTGGAATCTGAAAACTTTTATTCTCTAGTGTTACGCCAGAGCCCTACAACCAAGGCGATAGATCATTTCCAAGTGGTAATACTACTGCTGATGATAATAGCCTTTAATTTGACAAACAATTGGCTTTGCATCCAGGAATGGATAATACAGCACCACACTAAAAGGCAAAATTGTTCTTTTTTTCCCCCTGCAGTGGATATTGGGGATATTTCTTGAGTCATGTACAACAATGCTCAAATCACTGATTTTAGTATTCCCATAAGACAGAGAGTCTCAATTATTGAAAATTCTGCTGAGAATTTATTTGCCTAACTGGTGATTCAAAATTGAAACTATTTTCTCAAATTGTAGAGGCTGGGAGTTCTACTCAAGACAGATCCCCTTTATACCTTTTAGTATCTTTCATCTGCCTTCCAGTTCTAGCCTCATTTGTTACATTTCTGCCCCTTGTATTTCCCACCGTGCCATCTTAGATTTTGGGGGGTGAGGGTTCCTGGGCCACGGGTGGTCTGTACACCCACTCCCTCTTCCTGAATCACTTGCTTCCACCACAGACCCCTCTTTAGTGCTGAAGTTTTCCCTTAGCCTCTAGACCAGACCAGTATTTGGTCCTGGTTTTATACCTTCACACAACTTCATATGTCTACACTATACAATTATTTATTTGTGTAATTATTTTATTATTTATCTCCCCCACAAGTGTGAAAGCTTTATGAGAAAACCGAGCTTGTCTGTTTAGTTTACGATTAGAGATGCAGCATCTAACATGGTACTTGACACACATAATAGAAGCTCAGTACATACCTGTTAAATGAGACTCACATACCTAGAGAACAGCCTTGTGGTTGCCAAGGGGGAGAAGGGGTAGGGGAAAAAAGGAATGGGAGCTTGGGATTAACAGTTGCAAACTATTATGTATATAGGATGGATAAACAACAAGATCCTTCTGTATAGCACAGGGAACTATATTCAATATCCTATGATAAACCATAATGGAAAAGAATATGAAAAAGAACATATATATATATATATGTATAACTGAGTCACTTTGCTGTACAGAAGAAATTAACACAACATTGTAAATCAACTCTACTTCAATATTTTTTTTAAAAAATACCTGTTAAATGAATAAATATTTTTCATTTTTTGGAAAAGTCATCAATAGTCTGGCATTTTCTCAGAGAGCAAGCCAACCATACCAGCTTTAGCAAAAAATGAACAGTCTACAAATGAATGTTTATTAAGTCCTGTGAAGTAATATATCATATACACCCAACTTTACTCCCTTGTTAAATGTATCTTTGTTTGATGATGTATATTTGGTGGAGCCATGGGGTCAGGATTCTAAGTAGTCTATTTCAAACAGGGCACTAATAGAATTTGCTGTTTGGTAGGTTGTAAGCTCCTGTAGTAATGTCTACCATAAGATAGAATATAACACTGAAATGGGGGGAAAATAATCAGTTTAGCTAATTTTCTGGGCACTAAGACTCTGGGGAACTCTTAGTACAAAATCCAACAGAGCCCCTAGGAAAAGAGAAGGTATTCTGCCCGCAACAAATATCCATCCAGCCCCAGGGCTCCTGAAGCCTCTTCCACAAGTAGTAAAAGTTGTAAGCCCATGATCCATCATTTTTGGTGGGTCTACCTCCTCATGCAGTAGAATTCATGAAAAACCTTCATTAAGCTCACCCCACACATACACATACCCCCAATTTTCCCATTTATTAAAATAGCTGTCAAACTCCTCTGTACTCTTTTCTCCCACCACAAAATGAGACTAACACCCACTAACCTGAAAGGAATATTTCTAAAGTACAATGAGTCAAGAGAGTGGGAAATTAATATACACGTTATTATAGAAATGTCTAAAATGATTAAGAAGGGATTCATGTCAGCTTCACCAAACTTTACAGCTTTCCAACATCATGGAAAAGTTAGCAGACATAAAATACTTTATGACAGTTCTCAGAAAATAAAAGAGAGGAATATAAGTTTCAAAGAAATAAGAAAGTGTCACCAAGAAAAATATAGAGTCAAAGATTTAAAATAGAACTCCTGAAAGTTAAAAACAAACCCTTTGTATGCCTCGGTAACAGTAATGATGACATTCACGATGATTAATAATAGAGTCAGCCCTCAAAGCATGTGAGTACCAAGCAAGGCACTCATGGATAACGTCACCGTTAGTGGAACCACAACTCTGAATACTTCTTTTTAAGAGGAAAGCCGTGCAGGAGAATCAATTCTGTGTCTCGTCAAGACAAGTGTCCTCTCTTCTTTTCACTCTTAGTCTTGTTTATTGTAAACGATGCAAAAATGAAGCAGCACACTGTTACATTTTGTTTCCCTTTTTCTTTGTTGAATGTGTTGTCTCTTTTTGGTTACTACATAATTTAGTTCCTCCACATAGACGATTTTCAAAGTATGCTTTTTGAAATACACTGTTTTGGTTCCTTAGATGTCTGGATCAAATACTTTGACAACATTCTTATAAAATTCAGTCATGGGTTTGAGATGTCGACCTACAGTACAAATTGAGCCAGTAAACCATGGGCTGTCTGTTCCTATTTACCTGATGGGGCAGAATCATCATCAATCACAGGGAATTATTTATTTTCTTGAAACAAGTTATACAAGCAAGCATATCCCGTTTGAGCATGACAAGACTCACTTTGAATGTAGCATCCCCAAACCTAGGATTTAGGTTGTTGGTCAGCTTCCTACTTTGTATTCGACTTAAAAGATTCTCCCATCTGGTCATAATCAAGCTCCCCCTAAACACAGGGAGCGACCTTGATCTCCAGGCTAAGAGCTGGCCTGTCTTCTTGGCCAAGTCTCTCTATTTACCCTTGGTGAGAGGTTCCTGATGAACTTATTCATCTGTTTGCAGTTCTTGGGAGGAGAGGAAAAGAGGCTTTAAAAGGTTAAAAGGAAATCCTTCAGCCTAAAGTGTAATGACACAGATGATAACTCAGACAAACAAAAAGAAATGAAGGGCCAGAATGGTACGTACGTAGGTAAATAGTAAACACTCTAAAAGCATATTTTTTCACATTTCTTCCCTTAACTTCTTTTTTTTAATAGATCTTTATTGGAGTATAATTGCTTTGCAATACCGTGTTAGTTTCTGCTGTATAACAAAGTGAATCAGCCACATGCATACACATGTCCCCATATCCCCTCCCTCTTGCATCTCCCTCCCACCCTCCCTATCCCACCCTTCTAGGTCATCGCAAAGCTCCTAGCCGATCTCCCTGTGCTGTGCTGCTCCTTCCCACCAGCCAACTATTTTACATTCGGTAGTGTATATATGTCCATGCTACTCTCACTTCACCCCAGCTTCGCCCTCCCAACCCCATGTCCTCAAGTCCATTCTCTATGTCTACCTCTTTATTCCTGCCCTGCAACTAGGTTCATCAGTACCTTTTTTTTTTTTTTTAGATTCCATATATATGCGTTAGCATACGGTATTTTTCTCTTTCTGACTTACTTCACTCTGTATGACAGATTCTAGGTCCATCCACCTCACTACAAATAACGCAATTTCGTTTCTTTTTATGGCTGAGTAATATTCCATTGAATATATGTGCCACATCTTCTTTATCCATTCATCTGTCATGGACATTTAGGTTGGTCCCGTATCCTGGCTATTGTACATAGTGCTGCAATGAACATTGTGGTACATATCTCTCTCTTTTTTTTTTTTTTAATTTTTATTTATTTATTTATTTTTGGCTGTGTTGAGTCTTTGTTGCTGTGCACAAGCTTTCTCTAGTTAAGGCGAGTGTGGGCTACTCTTTGTTGCGGTGAGTGGGCTTCTCATTGCGGTGGCTTCTCCTTGTGGAGCATGGGCTCTAGGTGCATGGGCTTCAGTAGTTGTGGCACTCGGGCTCAGTAGTCATGGCTCTCAGGCTCTAGAGTGCAGGCTCAGTAGTTGTGGTGCATGGGGCTTAGCTGCTCCACGGCATGTGGGATCTTCCCGGACCAGGGCTCGGACCCATGTCCCCTGCGTTGGCAGGCGGATTCTTAACCACTACACCACCAGGGAAGCCCCATGTCTTTTTGAATTATGGTTTTCTCAGGGTATATGCCCAGTAGTGGGATTGCTGGGTCATATGGTAGTTCTATTTTTAGTTTTTTAAGGAACCTCCATACTGTTTTCCATAGTGGTTGTATCAATTTACATTCCCACCAACAGTGCAGGAGGGTTCCCTTTTCACCACACCCTTTCCAGCATTATTGTTTCTAGATTTTTTGATGATGGCCATTCTGATTGGCATGAGGTGATACCCCATTGTAGTTTTGATTTGCATTTCTCTAATAATTAGTGATGTTGAGCATCTTTTCATGTGCCTCTTGGCCATCTGTATGTCTTCCTTGGTGAAATGTCTATTAAACTTCTTAAACACAGATTGTATAAAGCAATAATTATTAACACTGTGTCATCAGATTGATATTAGTATATGAAATATATAACAATATAACAATAACAATATAATATACTATGTAACAATAAGAATATAATATCACAAGAATAGAGCTATATTGGATCAAAGTTTCTGTGTTTTATGAAAACTAAATTAGTATTAATCTATAAGAGATTGTGATAAATTAAGATGCATTTTATGATTCCTAGAGAAACCATTCAGGGAATAACTTTTTTAAAAGTTTAGAAAATCCACAGAGGAATTTAAATGGTACACCAAAAATAGTTTCTTAACAAAAAAGAAGGCGATAAAAGAACAGAGGAATAAAGAAATAGGCGATTCAACAGTAACACCTGACTTCAATAACCAAGATTCAATAATTGAGAGCGCTACTTTATAAAAAATCAGCAAGGATATAGAAGACCTGAACAACACTACTAACCAACTCAAATTATACATCAGTAAAGTTGTGAGGTTTTGTTTTAGTGACTAATAAATAATATGAAAAAGAAAAATAAATGGCTCCATTTGGAGGCAAATGCCGGATCTCTTTAAAAAGAGAAAATGCAAATTAAAAGTGTATATGAGATACGATTAAGATTAAGGTTTGTAACACACCCGATTGATAATTATATGGACAACAGGCATCCTTATTTATGGTTGGGAGCCATATTAATTTGGTACATCCTCTATGGGGAGCGATTTGGCTTTATCTATCAAAAATTTTTAATTACATGTTCCTTGATTCAGTAATTACATTCCTACTTCCACTGATGCCAAATCACGAATTTACATTCTATTTGCTTCAAGCAAAAGATTGCAAACAATCCAAAAGTCCATCATCCACAGAAGACTAAGATAAATTATGATCTAACCAATGAGTGGAATCTAATGCAGTTGTAAAACTATACAGCTCAATTTGTGGTATTTGGAAAAGATCTGCAATCTCTAGTGCTAAAATGTGAAATCAGGAAATTGTGTAAAGAGTAACCTGCATTTGTGAAGTATGGGTAAATACAGGAATGCGTAGTAAAAGCATTAATAATACGTTCTATACATGCCTTCAGGCAATGGAGTTGAGTTCTTTAAAAAACGGAGAAGTGATGAAACTGTATTTTCACCGCCTACTCTTTTGTACTTTTGAAATTTTGTATTGTGCAAAAAATCAAAAACAATAACAGCATGGCAATTATCTTTAAAAGGGGGCTTTGAATAAGCTTAAAAGGGATATCAAGAGAGAGTACTGGGCCCATGCTAACTAGGACAGAATCTTTCCATTCTGATTCTTAATCTAAAACATTGAGCCATTCATTATTATACTGGCTTACAAGTTCTTGCTTGTCACTAGAGCAACAACTACAAATTTTGACTTTAAAATACTTTTATTTGGGGAAAATTTCTATTTACTTACCAGAAAACTTATTTAATTTGAACTTGATTTTTTGCATGGTAGAAACTATTTTTTAAAAATCAAACATTCCATTTTAAGGTAATTTTTTTAATTGAGGGTTTATTTTCCTATAATCCGTGGTTGTAAAAAGCAATCATTTCAGAATGTTATTTGAGGCTGCTGGAAGTTTTGAGGGTAATTATGCTAAACACTAAAAAATGAGTCTTTGACCCAAACTTTGAGAGCAGAAATCATTTATTCCTGCTCTCATAGATTAATGATAATTCAGCATCCTTGAAACAAGGATTTCCCCCTGGATAATCTCATATAGACACATGTTCCTTACCAAACCTCATTACACTAAATATTTTTAGGTCTCTTTAGCCTTTTTTTTTTTTTTTTTTTGGTAGCCCTTTCTTTCTTCTCCAAGATTTTTACATTGGTGTTAATGCTATGCCTTCTATTAACTTTATTAAATCTCCTCAAAACTTAAAAATTTCTGAAAAGGTTAACAAAACTTTCAAAGTTGCAGTACCAGTGAGCTGAGGACTGTCAGAGAAAATAAAATGTCAAAAACCCACACAGAGTAGACAGGAAGAAAAGCTGATCTCACCAACTCCCCAAGGCCGTTTCTACCAAAGAAGCTCCCCATTGACCCCTAAAGATCTAAGACTAACACTTGACTTCAGACCCCAAATGTTTTTCTCTTTTAAATATAGCCATTGACTTATATTTTTTCCTGTGACATTTAGCAAACATTAGTTGAGGGACTATATGTCAGAGACAGTCTGCTCAGCATTAAAAATGGGAAAACAATAAGTCTCAGTCCCAACCTGCCAGGAGCTAAGAGTCCACCTGGGGAGACAACCACACACAAGCGTAATTGTAATAAAGTGTATAAGGTAGACAGCACTGCAAAAAAAGGAAGTGATTCTGAGACAGGCTGGGACCTGGGACCTGGGACCCTTGGCTGCAGTGCTTGCACCTGGACAAATGTCTCATCCAGCAACAAAATACAAAGAAACCATAAGGGACTAAAAATAACTGTGTGCATGTCCAGTTGGGGCAAATTATGGACAAGATACAAAAAGTCCAAAACCCCAACTGCCACTTCTGAGGAGCTGGGAGCAAAAGCAGGGCACTGCGCATGCCCCCTGCACTCAGCACCACCAAAGGGGTGGGCAGACCACCTAAGCCACCCCTCCGGCCCCTATCCTCCGACCCCTGGACCTGCCCCTATCCTCACCCCATATAAGGAACCAGCTCGCCCCCCCTCAGGGAGTGAGTGAGCAAGGGAAACTGTTACTTGTTCTCCCTCCCCTCTGCTGCAGCAGGGGCCCCAGTAAAGCCTTGCCTGGATTTCTTGTCTGGCCTCTAGTCAATTTCTACTGATTGAGGAGGCCACAAACCCTGGTCAGTATCAATTCATTCTGCAATAGCAGTGGTGATGTGTGGATAGATTTTAAAAGATGAGTAGAAGTTTGTTAGGTGCTCAGTGCAGAAAATTGCTCCTGGCAGCAAGCAGGGGGCTGTGAAACAGGATGGTGTGTTAAGGGAAACACCAAGCAGTGAGAAAATTAAAGAAAAATAACCCTGAGGGGTGGAGGTTAACCCCTCACCAGGCCTACCATCCTAGTTTCTCCTCACTTACCAAGGAATTTGTATTATAAACCCAGGAGAATTTCATAAGTCTTGGGGAAATTCAAATGTTATGTTCATAGGTAGCTTGTAGATTATAAATTTACCTACAGACATTCCTTACAGAATTGTTTGCAGTGGCAAAAGTGTGGAAGCCACCTAGATGCTCATTGTTTTGAGTGTGATTAAATAAATTATGATAGCTCCATGAAACGTAACGGTACGAACTTATTTTTTAAACTAAGGTAGTGCTACATGTATTAAAATGGATCTCGCTCCAGGATATAAAAATATTCAGCAAAATAACAGAAACTAGGGGCAGACCATGTGTATACTGCCTTTTGTGAGGGATTTTTAAATGTGACGCAGACATTACTAGGATATGCTCTTAAACACGTAATGGTTATCAGTTCTTAAAAACCAGGGCTTCCCTGGTGGCGCAGTGGTTGAGAATCTGCTTGCCAATGCAGGGGACACGGGTTCGAACCCTGGTCTGGGAAGATCCCACATGCCGCGGAGCAACTGGGCCCGTGAGCCACAACTGCTGAGCCTGTGCGTCTGGAGCCTGTGCTCTGCCCCAAGAGAGGCCACGACAGTGAGAGGCCCCCGCACCGCGATGAAGAGTGGCCCCCGCTCGCCGCAACTGGAGAAAGCCCTCGCACAGAAACAAAGACCCAACACAGCCAAAAATAAATAAATAAATAAATAAAAATTAAATAATGTATAATTCAGGTTTACTTAAAAAAAAAAAAAAACAAACCAGAATAGCTCAGGAAGTCATTCTCTTCCCTCATTCCCTCTTTCATCTGTGAAAAATAAACAAGCTAATACTAATCAGGACAGTCAGAGGATGAGAGATGCAGCAGTGAACAAGAATTCCTAAGCAGTTGTAGATCTTCCCGCAGAATTAATCATGTCAACGCAAACACTGTGTATAATTCTTCAGCTAGAGTTTTTCGCCGGCATGCTGTTCTTTTGATCAACAAATAAAATCTTATTTTCCTTTCTTCTTTCTTTCCTTTATCTTGATATGGGGGCCAGAGGCAGAGGCTTGGGGACTGTCAAGCTGGGAGACTGTGTGTCCCCTGGAACACAAGGACTCTGTCTGCCAAGCATCAGAGTCTGACATCAGGGCAGCAAGCCGTTCTATTCAACAACAGCCTGGGGCTAAAGGGGAACAAAACAAAAAGTGTGGATGTTTTATAGATGCTGCAAGACGCTGCTGCACCGTGGATGTGGTTGTGTTACAGTCGCTTCTGTCCGGACAGTGAGATTTTGAATTTTGTGCTAGCAAAACATACTAACATTTGCTATCTCTCATGTACCTAAAAGTTTGAATCCACTGTTTTTGTTTTTGGCTGTGCCGAGTGGCTTGTGGGATCTTAGTTCCCTGACCAGGGATCAAAGCCCAGGCCCATGGCAGTGAAAGCACCGAGTCCTAACCACTGGACTGCCAGGGAATTCCCAGACTCCACTGTTTAAAATCATCCTCCTAGCCCTCAACACTCTCACTTTTAGACATCTGACCTATCCTAAATTATTAATGAATATATCTATACATATCCATGGAAATAAGCTGAATTTAAGGGAGGAAAAAATGTGCCATGGGTGCAAGAGCAGGACCTGACCACATAACACCCAGGAGTAATTTGCAAGTATAATGTACCAAGTTCAATGTCCAGAGCTCTTCACTCTCCCCTGAAAAAATCAAGAAAAGAAATATACTGTATTCTCTGCACTATATTCCATTTCCTAAAACACTGTTGTAAATGCTATGAAGAGTGATGGGCCAAAATAACCTGGTAGGTTCCACATCCGGGCCTTTGAGGTTGGAGAGCCAGGCTTTGTGGACAAGCAGAGGAGGGCAGAGGTCAAATGCACTGCACCACCCCTGTCTTAGCCCGACGGTGGTCCTCCCAGTGTTGTCAGGGTGCCGCACGTCTAACTCTTCTTCAGCAGCAAGCAGCCGTGTAGTTCATCATCTTATAGAAATCCTAGGTGTTAATGACCTCACTCCTGTCAATTAGTATCTTTCACCCATTCCCAGGTTTCAGGAATCATATGGAATTTTTCCTGCTTTTACTCCTTTAATATTGAAGCAGAATCCAGCCTCTGTACCCTGACACCAAATTGAATCTTGGAGACAGAGTTTTGGGTGAAGTGGAAAAGAATAGCTTTATTGCTTTGCCAGGCAAAGGGGGCCACCGTGGGCTAAAGCCCTCAAAACTGTGTGTCCCAACTTGGAGACGGCAGTGAGGAGTTTCATAGTAATGGTTCAAGAAGGGTGTGATCAGCTAGTGGACATTCTTCTGATTGGCTGGCAGGGAGGTAAGCAGGAGTCAGCATCATCAACCTTCTGGTTCCAACTGGTCTGGGGTCTACATGCCTGTGGGCAGCACACCTTTACTTCTTCCACCTAGTGGGGATTTCAGTGTCTGCAAAACAGCTCAAAGGTATTGTGACGTGTACCCCTTGAGGGGGAACCAGGACCCTGCCCCAAGGCTGCACTGTTGTTTCTTGACTGTTCTTCCCTTGTCTCTGCATCCCCTCCCTTCCCTGATTAGCAGCTGTTTGAACCTGCCCTTTGGAAATCAGGGAAAGTCATGGAGGCTGAATGAAGCCTATTTCCTGTAATCAAGAAATGGGGGACACAGAAAGGCTTCCATGCCCAGGAGCCCCACAGGGTCCTGCTTGGTATCAACATGAGTTTTCGCCCCAGTGGATTCCAGCGTCCAGAGGCAGCCCATACATCCCTCACTTGCCTGTTTGTGCCTCTCTCCTCCTACTGGATTTCTCATTATGGACCTCATTTCACTGTCTGAACCAATTTCTGTTCACCACCTTCACTTGAAGATCCAGCTGACTGCCTCTCCAAGCTCCAGGTCACGGCTCTTCTGAGGCTTGGTGTGATCAAACCTAGAAATATTAGGGCCTCTCTTTGCCAGCCCCTGGGCTGCCCACGCTTGATTTTGCCCATGTGGACAAACCTTTTGTACTTGTTCAGCATTGCAGTTCATGTTACAAGAAAGACCTTTATACTCTGAGTTTCTCCTCTGCTCTTTAAGCTGGTCATCTCATAGCTCACCGCAAATTGCTCACAAAGGTAAGCTTCAAACACACAAAAACGGTTCTAGGTGATTGCGTCTGGTTGGTCTCCCCAGAAAGCAGTCTCTCTCTCAGACAATGATCAGCATGTAGGGTGTTTATTATCGGATGCTTTTGGGACCAAGACCTGTGGAGGGGAAAGGAAGCAAGCACGACTGGACAGAGGGAGAAGTCGGGCTGTGATGAAGCCCCAACGAAGGGCTCAGCCAACCACAGACGGAATTCTGCAGGGCGGTTCTAGCAGGGACGGAGCCCTGACATTCCGGCATCGGTCAGTCATCGAATGAGAGCGGCCCATCCCCAAAGAGGGCCAACAGCAGAGGGGCATCTTTGGGCAGCACTGCCAGCAGCTGGGGGAAAAAGTCCTTTATTATTTAAGGGCAGCATAGAGTCCAACTCAGGGCCACTCAGGACCGTCCCCTTCTCCTCCACTCTCCCTGTTTCATTGGTCCCCAACTCTGTCCCTTTTTTTCTTGTGGCCACAGACTTCGACATCTGCCTCTACCCCCCGGTGACCAGCAACCCTCCCTCTACACTACAGTCACTCATCTAGGGTAGATGTGGTGGTGGACATGACCAAAGACACAACCCTTACGGCATTTGTGTCAATACAGTAAAAATAATAACTGCATCTCCTTCCTAGAGATTAAATTGGATAAGGAACAGGGCACACACAACACGATGTTTGGTACCTAGTCAATGTGAGGTGTATTTTATTTTACTTTATTTATTTTTTATTTTATTTTTTGGCCACATCATGCGGCGTGAAGGATCTTAGATCCCCAACCAGGGATTGAACCTGTGCCCTCAGCAGTGGAAGCACAGCTCCCTAACCACTGGACCGCCAGGGAATTCCCTGAGATGCACTTTAGTCATTATGTGCACCTTCCAGTGTTCCCCATTTGAGAAGAGAAAGTTAGACTCCATTTTAGTCATCTGTACCCTGGCGCAAAATAGAAGGAAAGAAAAGGGAAGATATTTTAAATCTGGAAGCATCTGGAGTTCATAAATGATCAAAGCAATACGACGCATCCCCGTTTTACTTATAACAAATGATCCGGCCTAAAAAGGCCTGGAAAGACCCCTTTTCCTACCTCCCCACAGCTCTGCAGAAATCATGGGAGGCTGAACTATTTCTCCGGTTTCACTGGCTGTGGAGCTGTTTACTGCTGACAAATCAGGAAGCCCAGCAGGTCACTCGCCGCCGTCCCGCTGGATCACAGACGTGCCGCCCGGAAGCAGATGCTGACCTGCCCGCTTAGTATGCAGCCCCTGCAGCCTCCTCTCCTCAGTCTCCACTGCTGGGTCCTTCGTAGCCTCCAGCCTGACCCCAGGGCTCCTCTGTCGCAGGTTAAAAAATAACTGCTAAGCTGGAGTCCTCAGCCATGTAAACTCTAGATTATTATGACTAGAATCCAACAGGGCTTTCCTGTCTGCCTGCCTGCGTGGCCTGCGGTGACCTGATTGAGAAAGCAGAGCTGGGGCTTCCCTTTCTCCCAGCAGCCGTGGTGTTGTCCCCCAGGGGAACTGTGTCAGAACAGAGGTTTCCAAGCCAAAAATACATGACCAGCTTTCCAAAATAGCAGCCACAAAGCAGTCCACGCCCGGCCTGCTCTGTCCATCTGACTCACCTGGGACAAACACACTCTCCTCTAATCCTTCCCTGCCCTTTGTTCACACACAGAAATCCAGTCCTTTGAATACAGTTTCTGAGCTCTGAAATACACTGCTAGCATAATCATGTTAAAGGGACACCTTGAGAGGTTATCTCCCAGACACTAGCAAGCAGTTTCCAAAATCATGTACCACAAATACTCTAGACAGAGTACCAGTCTGCATTCACACCCCTACATTTGTAATCAGTCTCCTGTCAACCAAGGTCCATCACTCACCACATCGTGGAGACAAAAAGACATGCTCACGGTCTGCTTCTCCAGAGGAAGATCCCCATGAGAGACACACACACACACACACACACAAAGACCTAAAAGGAAACACTGGAAAAGCTCGAGTTCTTTTAGACCATTCAAAATCTGATAAAATCCTCCACTGCCATTACAAGTGGTGCATTGCTGTGCTAAAAACAGCTACTTGGAATGATGAATGTTACTTGTCATGATCCAACCCAAGAGGCTCTGGTCCATTCTGGACCATGTTCAAGACATCCAGCACCCTGCGACTCATCAGGGTCCAGGGTGGGTCTGCGGTTCACGGAGGTTAGCTCAGATGAGCAGTCAGAGGAAGAGGCCAGTGGGGTCCAGTACTTCCGTAAGCTCCCTTACAGTGAGGACGGTGCCCTGACCAGGCTGCACACCTGACCCCATAACGTGACTGGTGCAGGGCCCCTAACGTATGGTTGCAGAATAAAGTATTAATGAATGGTGGTGAGTTCTAGTGTCTGGGAGACAGGTGGATTATAATAGCTAAAGCAGAGTTTCTCAGCAGCATCATTGTAAGGAAAAAACACACTATTGTTTTTATATATGTTACACATAGTGAAAGGGAGCAGGACCCTGTGGGGCTCCTGGGCACAAAAGCCTTTCAAACAGTTGCTAATCAGGGAAGGGAGGGGATGCAGAGACAAGGGAGGAGCAGCCAAGATACAACAGTGCAGCCTCGGGGCAGGGCCCTGGTTCCCCCTCAAGGGATACACATAACAATATCTTTGAGCTCTTCTGCAGAACTGAAACCCCAACAAATGGAAGATGTCAGCTTCTTCATTCCAGAGGAGGCCACAGTTTGGTAACCAGAGAAGCTCATCAGGAGACCACCTGAGGCCAGATTAAAGGAGTGCAGGCCCTGCACACACCCTGATCCTTATCAGCAATCCTGCCCTTGAACCATTGCTGTAAAACTCCTCACCAAATCCTCCCACACTGGGGACACACAGTTTTGAGGGCCTGGGAGGTAGGGGAGGGACTGAAAGTTCCCCTGACAGCCAGCCTCCATCCTTAGGTTACCTAAGGGCTTTCCAAAAGTCACCTCATTAACATAAAAAAAGGCCACTTTATCACTCACAGCACTTAAGAAATTGTGAATATTACTCAGCCATGAAAAAGAATGAAATAATGCCATTTACAGCAACATGGGTGGACCTAGAGCTAATCATACTAAGTGAAATAAGTCAGAAAGAGAAAGACAAATACCATATGATAACACTTACACGTGGAATTTAAAATATGACACAAATGAACCTATCTATGAAACAGAAACAGACTCACAGACACAGAGAACAGACTTGTGGTTGCCAACGGGGAGGGTTGGGGAAGGGATGGAGTGGGAGTTTGGGATTAGCAGATGCAAACTATTATATAAAGAATTGATAAACAACAAGGTCCTACTGTACAGCACAGGGAACTATATTCAATATCCTGTGATAAACCATAATGGAAGAGAATATGAAAAGAATATATATATACACACACACACACATATATATACCTGAGTCACTTTGCTGTACAGAAGAAATTAATGCAACATTGTAAATCAACTCTACTTCAGTAAAATTAAAAAACAAAAATTCCAAGAGCTCTGTGCTAAGATGGGAACAAAAACCAGATATATATCGTAAATCGTAATATCACATGCCACTGTTGACATCTGGGCTGGATAATTCTTTTCTGTAGTGGGCTACCTTGTGCATTGCAGGATGTTTAGTAGCGTTCCTGGCCTGTATCCACCTACGCCCATTTATGACCACCGAAAATGTATCCAGATATTGCCAAAGGTCCCCTCGGGGGCAAAATCACTCTCTGTGGAGACCACTGATCTAAAGGGCCAGGACAGAAGATTTCGGGAGACCCTCAGAATCCCAGAGGTCTGACAGCAGGACCCCAGGCAGGCTGGTTGAGGCTCAGGGACAACTCTCATCTCTAGAAAAGACTTGGGAGGGACAGCTATCAGGATCTCTTTCTTTGAAAGTGGTCTCACCCAAAGTGGCTTGAACAATAAAAGATAATCTATTAGAATAAGACCTAAAAAGCCCAGAGATAAGCTCCCTTCAGGTCTGTGAGAACCTAAAAGCTCAAATAAGACCATCAGGACTCAGTTTTTCTCCATTGCTGGACTCTGCTTTCCTGTGTGATATGGCCCCCTGCTTGTGGTGGCCAAGCCCCACCATTCCTGGTCTAATCCCACTAGCTCAGAAACCAACCCTGACAGGAAGAGAGCTTCTCTTTCTCAATAGTTCTAGGGGGAAAAAAAAAACCCTCACATTTGAGTCTCTTTGGACCATCGTGCCTCATCTCAGACTAATCAGATTTAGGAAACTGATCAGTTGTGGATCATGCCAAGGGATCAGGTCCGAGTCACATGCCACTCCTGGATCTGGGAACAAGGAACAGGCCAGTTTCACCCGAAGTTATCTGGAGTAACTGGGAGGCAGAGTGGTTCCCTAAAGAAACTCAAGATGCTAATACCAGAAAGCGGTAGTAGTGGGCTCTGGGCAGGTACAACAGTGTAAGTTAGCAGCCCAAGCCTGGGAAAATGAAGATACTGGACCAGAAATCAAAGCAAGGGCTCTTGTTCTAGTATAAATACAAAGGTCCTGTGCTGGCCTCAGGGTACAAGCTGCTCAGATGGGACACTATTTATAACTATTTTCTCTCAAACTTTCCTTCCTAGATCTGTGAGCACTTATTAAACATGAAGAGGTTTATGCATTCAAACAGCAGCATTTAATCTTTCCCCCTGCCTGGCTCTATTTGCATACCTTTGCTTTCATTCTGCCCTTTCTGAAGATCCCCTCGGGTAAATTCAGACTTGGACCAGCTCCTTCCAGCTTGATTACAGACACTTTCTGTTTTCTGCTGCTCAAACACTGAGCTATGGTGAGAGAGTGAGGTCTGCTAACCGCCATGGCCAGGTTGAGGGCAGGGAGGGAGACTTGTAATATCTCCCACTGCAGTGGGAGGAGGATATTTCTTCCTGACTTAGTGAGCAATTTATGTCCAGAAACAGAACGCTTTTCATAATTTCTGCCTTCATCTTCACGTGGTGATCTCCCTGTGTGCGTGTCTGTGTCCATAGATCCTCTTTTATTTTTTTTATTATTTATTTTTGGCCGCGCTGCACGGCATGTGGGATCTCAGTTCCCCAACCAGGGATCGAACCCGCACCCCCTGCATTGGAAGCGCTGAGCCCTAACCACTGGACCTCCAGGGAAGTCCCGATCCTCTTTTAATAAGGACATCAGTCACATTGGATTAGGGACCCATCCTAATCTATTATGAACTCATCTTACTAATTACCTCTGCAATGACCCCCGTATCCAATTAAGGATAATGTTTTTAAAGTATGGTCTCCCTGATGAGACCATAGGTGCTAGTTTTACTTGTTTAAACGCCAATTCCTTTTATAAAGTCTTTCTGAGGGCCTCTCTACAGACCCTATCCTGTCACATCCACCTCGTATGACATGTTATGCGGGATATGAGAAGAGCAGCTGCGTGTCCCTTATAAACCTGCAGCCTTTTGATCTCATTGTGTGACAAATTGCAGGAGTTCGTGTAAAAATGTGATGAGGCTGGTCTGCTCTCCTAGATTTATAGCTGTTTTGCACAGAGTGAAAGTTCCTTGAGGACAGCAACTTCTGTTCAGTGAAGACATTAGAACATCTACAGAGGGACAAGCCCTGTGCTGACAGCGTCTGCATCGGCGTCTGCTGGCCCACGGATTTGCCTGCTCTGGAGATGACAGTCTTGGATCCCCAGTGTCTGTGATAAGACCTGAGAGAGATGCTTTAAGTGTGTGCATCCCTAAATGATAAAAATAGAGCTGTTAATTTACGAGCATTAAAAATATTCAGCGGATTTGAATACCAGTCCAGGCTGCTTCTCATTAAGGACCTGATAACAACCCTGAACTTCTGTTGTGATCATTTTCTGGTTTGGATTCCTTTTCCATTTTGCAAGCTTGCTGACACAACAAATAAAGCTTTGTCCTGCTCTTTTCTGGACTAAGGCACTGCGCGGCGGTATCCTGCAAAGACTGCAGACCTGCAGATTCTTGTTTTGAATCTTTGTTTTGCCTCTTACAAGTTTGTGATCTGGAACATATTTCACATCTATTTTCTCATCTCTGAAACAGGGGCACAGCTCTCTGACAGACCTGTGCTGAGGTTTAGCTGCGAGGCCCATGCAACATTAGGCAGAGTGGGAGATCTACCCGCAGTTGAATTGTTTCAGGGTTTCTGTTTACTATTTGAAATAATCCTTGGTTTCTGCATCAGTGACCATATAACATTCTCTTTCACTCTTATCTTTACAGAGGCTTTGTCTCTCTAACGTTTAAGGCAAAATGCTAGCCACCTGGTTTATTTGTTAACCCAGGAAAAAAAATGAGCCTCTCTGCTCGGTCTGCAGTCAGTACAGAGGAGCACTCCCCCAGGCCCAGGATGGCTCTGACTTGGACCACTTAACGATGCTCCTTAAGTAATACCATTAAGCATCCCAGCAGAAGAGCACACCAGAGGCATGACAGTCATCCCATGCCTGATGCGGTGCTGGCTGTGGAATTGTTTACTGTGATGTTAACAGTCAATTAAACACACACACACACACCTCTCGGGGTAAAACAGATACTTTTGCGAAAACAACCTTCACTAGGAATTGAGCTCTATTTGATAAAGAGCATCCCTTACTACCGGGCAAAACATATTTGCTGAGACCTCTTCACCCTATTTCCTTTTTCTTATTTCTTCATAACTCCCCAGATGGCTTGTTCAGAGAATACCATCATTTGCCCACCCAAAGTAAATAGAATCAGCTGACAAGCACATCTCCAGTAAAAGAGACCTAGACAAAGCTTTGGCTCTTTAGGGGTTATCTGCATATTTCCTAAATGCACACTCACATCCTTAGCATCTGATTATGGGGCTTGTTTCCTTGGATGGTCAGCCTCATCTTTTGTGTGCATATTCAGCTCTAAGCTCACCCTTCAGGCTTTTATCCTCTGTCGTGGACCTTGTCTTATGAGATTTCTAAGCAATTCATTTTTTTTTTCATTATCATAAACTTTTATTTTAGCTCACTGTTACCAAAAGGAATTACTGCAAAATAAAAAAGCGATAATGAACAATTAGACACAGAGGGTATGGACTGACATCACACAATAAAAAACAAAACCCACTACAGCAAGAACATTTGAACTACATTTCATACACTTTAAAAAATTACTCCACCTCTATTTTCCACACATATTTTATCTACACATAGACTATAGTTTCCCGGGTGCCTCACTGATTGTTGATCTAGTAGCTCCATGCATTTCAAGGGCTGCTGTGGGCATAAGTGGTACAACAAGTGGCCAGGAAAAGAAGCAGCCTTAAATACATCTACCATCACCACCCAAGACAGGAATGGGTCAGCTATTCTCAGCGGCTTGTGTACAGGGATTAAGCAATTCATTTATTTAGCAAACGTGTATTGAGCCCTTCCTAAGGATAAGAGTCTTTGCTAGGAGTGGAGGATACATATGTAAATGAACCACACAGGACCACGACACAGGATACAATAGCTGTTACAGGTGCAGGAGTTGTAAGCCAGGGCAGCACAGAACCAGCACATTTCATCAGAAACCACACTTTCTGAGCAGGCCCCGCAGCCCTGCTCCAAAGCTAGGGCCGCACGCCTGGGAAATGAGAGAGTCGTGACCTCAGATACCGTGCCCGACAGACGTGACCTTACAAGTACAGGGCTCCATTCATGGCGGGAGAGCTGGCTAAGGAAACAGGGGCCGCTTCTCAAGGCCTTCGCTGCTAAGTGAATCAGAAAGAACCATCGCACGGGGTCAAAGTGTGACTACGTATTACTTCGCTCCTCTAGCTCTTAGTTTCAAGGCTGTCACAAACGATTCCTCCTATTTCTGACCAGTCATTCACTATGAGTCCCGAGTAATTCTCTGACAGGCACGGGAGACAGAGACCAAGCTGTGGACTCAAGCTCACTGTGCCCTTAACCTGTCACTCCCTTTCCACACTTGGATTTCACACCATGACCGCCTTTGATGGTGCAATGCTTATTCCTGTTATTCTTGTTCTTGCTTTTTTTTTTTTTTTTTTAAGGAATTTGTTCTCTGCTTTCTTGCTTTGAAATAACAACTCCTTGCAGTGTATTTCATAAGTGCCAAATCAAATTGATGGAGGGATTGCAACCAGGAACATTTTTTTGGAAATTACATGTTTAGGAATCTGTAGGTAGGCTAAGAGGATAAGAAACTCTGGGGCTAATCCACAGAAATGCATGATCCTTAAGTTAACCACAGCTGAACCTCTACAGGGCTGTTTTTATAAACAGAATAAATCTCAGATAATATAACGAAGGGCTCAAAGCCGTTTGTCAGTGTGCTTGGAGACGTGCAACCTTGTGTTCGAATTAGAGAAGCAGGTAACAATAGGATTTCTAGGGAACAAGACACCATCCTGTGTACCAACAGGACCTGTTTCTCTTCTCTCCAGTCCAGAATAGAAATAAATATGGCAGCACTCTGCTTCTGTTTAACTCCAGTAAACTCTAAGTGCTGCCCATATAACCCCAAACATTGTTATAGTGTCAACTAAAGTCCAAAAGGCGAGTTTTGAATGGGTCAACCCACCATAAAAAAAAATCTTCATTGTTTTTATTATTTTTATTTGGGTTTCCCCAGAAACAAATTATTTTTGTGTGGGTCCTCGGAGATAAGGACTCCAGTATAGAAAGTTTATTTAGGACACAAAGAAAACACCTACAGGGGAGTAGGAAGCGATGGGGGAAGGGAAGACAGCCAACAAGAGAGTTACAGAGCAAGTCACCAGAGGGGGCAACCAGAGTTCGCCACTGTGGAGACTCTGGGCAACAGTATAGCATTCATACCAAAGAATGCTCCCACCTTAGGCGTTATGGGCTGAATTATGTCCCCAAAAAGAGATTCTGAAGTCCTAATCCCCAAGACCTCTGACTGTGATCTCACCTGGGAATAGGGTCATTGCACATGGAATTAGTTAAGTAGAGATGTGGTCCTACTAGAACAGGGTGGGCTGTTAATCCAATGTAGCGGGTGTCATTACAAGAAGATGACATGAAGATACAGGGAAGAAAGCCCTGTGAAGGTGGAGACAGAGGTGGGAATGATACAGCTGCAAGCCAAGGATTACTGGCAACCAAGGATTCTGCGTAGAGTCTCAGAGGGAGCATGGCCCAGCCAACACCTTGATCTTGAACTTCTAGCCTCCAAAATTGTGAAAGAATACATTTCTGCTGTTTTAAGGCCCGCAGCATATTGCATTTTGTTGTGGAAGTCCTAGGAAACTGAGACACTACATAAGGATCTGGGGTATTTATACACTACCATCAGTCAGTGGTCGAGGGCTGCTCAACCAGTGGCTAAGGGGACTTATACCCGCAGTTCTTCTTGACTTTCAGGCACAGCCAGAGAAGCCTTTCTAGGCTCCAGAAGAGTCCCCAGGCGTAGAGATACAAATACGGCAGTTGGGAGCACACTGACGTAGTCTACGGGCTGGGTTGCACTTCCCCGTTGCCTACAAGATCAAGTTCAGCTCTCTAGACTAGGAGCAGAAGAAGAGCAATTTGAGGACTGAGAGGGAAAACAAAAACAGATTCTGCCAACAACACAAATGAGCTTGGAAGTGGATTTTTTCCCCCCAAGCCTCCAGATAGATGCCAGCTAGCCAACACCTTGACTTTGGCTTCTTGAGGACCTTTAAAGCCACTAAGTGTTGGTGCGGTGTGTCATGCAGCACAGATCACTGAAACAAGACCTGTGCCCTTTGTTCACAGCTGGAACGCTTCCCCAGATTAGGCATGCTGCATGCAATATCTCTAGCTTCACCACAACCTTGAAAAGTCAGTCCGGTAGAATTATCTCCATTTCACAGATAAGGAAGCTGAGTTTCACAGAGGTTGAGCAACTCATATAGATTTACCACCAGTGTCCTTATTATTTCTACTCTTGCCTTTTAATGATAAAACAACACTTGAACCTCTGATTTTATAAGGTCATTTCCCAACGTGTGCCGTGTAAAGAAACTGGCACAGACATTGACAAGGGCTGGGCTTCTTGCTGCCTCTAGGAAACCAAGTGTCACTGTTGTAAGGCTTCCACAGGCATATGCCCAGAGGCATGCTGACTGCTCCAGGAAAGCAGTGGGGAGCAGAGGCCCCATAGGGCAGTAAGGGTCCACCTACCACTCACCATATGTCAAGTGGGGACAGGTCAGCATTTGTCTAAGAGGTAAGCCTTCTCAAGGTTGTCACCTGGGAGCATATGGCCATTGGGATGGAAGAAAATGCCCCACTAACATGCCAGGTGTTCAATACCATTTGCCAAAAATATATATTATTTATGACAGCTTTTAATTTCTAGAGGAAGGTGGAGAGGCATATTTTTCCCTAAGCAATTTTGTGAAATGACTCAGTTATACTCAGTAAGCTGCAACTACTATACACAGGTAAGATGTATAGCCGGACAGTAGTGGGATTGTTCCTTGCTCTTAACAATATGGCCCCAGGCTATAATCTATAAGCAATTAACTATCATCCCAACAACCAAACTGTGAAATAGGCAGAAGGTCACAACAAACACTTCACAAAAGCAGGAATCCAAGTGGCCAACAGACATATGAAAAGACATTTAATTTCATTAAGCCATCAGAGAAATGCAAACTAAAACTCCAAAGAGACACCATTAACAATCCACCAAAATGGGTAAAATGAGAAAGGCATTTTACATGGACATTGTAAATCAGTTGTTGACAAATCAGTCTCGGTTGTTGACAAGGATGGGGCCTGACTGGAAATTTCAAATATTCCTCCTGATGAAAGGAGTATCAGTTGGTCCTTTAGGATAATCTCGAGCAGCATTTACCAAATTTGAATGTACCTTTTCTATATGACCTAATATAATTTCACCGTCTGGTAGACCCAGCAGAAATGTGTGCATATGTTCACCAAAAGACATGTAAAAGAGTGTTCGTATCTACATGGGTCATAATGTGGTGCTTGAAAATTAACATTTTGTATACCAGACCCCGTCACGAGTCCCAGGTTCCTGTCCCTCTGACACTTTCTCTGGAGTGTAGTCTACCCAGAGCTCCCGATGTGCGTCAGGCTGACAGGGATTAGAACACTGGTTCTACCATTTTATTAGCTATGTGGCTTTGGACCAGTCACTTAAGCATCAGTTTTTCTGTCTTTAAAATGGAGGCCATAACAATGCTTATTTCAAAAGATTATAATAAGAGCTCATTATGTTAACACAGACACAGCAGAACCATGCCCAGCACATAGTAAATGCTCCATCAATGTGATGCCCGTCAAGCCTGTCTCTCCACACTGATACATTTGTATGCACTGGTATAGTTTAAGTATACTCTTGTAAATTCAGCCAGGGGTGAACTTCATATGAGCACTTCAGTCAATGGACAGGTAAGCATCCAATGATATTGCTAAAAGTCAAATCTGTTAATTGATAAACATTGACATTAGTAGGTGTAAGGAATAACTTTATAAGGACATATGCATTTCTGAGTATGTATCTTTCTAAATTTTTAAAATTCAACTTGGAATGTTGATGATGTGCTTATTTAAACACATGCTATTTTGAACTCAATATAGTACATAAAATGTTTATATTCATTGTGTGCATATACGAACGTGTTTAATCAAACTTTTCATTTATTTTCAGCTTTGCTAATTTAATCAATGGTTGAAAAGTTTGAAGGAGTGTAAAAGATGTCTGATAACCTTGAGGTCTTAGTAGAGAGATCATATACATCACAGAAATCATATAAAAGAAAATGGGTACACAGCATTGAAGAAATAAAAGAAAGATTGGAAGGAAGAATAAAGGAGAAATACACGTGGATAAACCCAATAGAAATACTAAATATAGGTGGTCAACAAGCTATAATAATATGGAAAAGTATAACATGATTGTCTGTTTCAACTATGAACGAACATGTCTTACTGCCTCTGAAGAAACGTGTTTTTAGTATTTATTGTCTAGGTCTTGAGCCTTCTCAGTGACCATCAACAATGACAGGGAGAGAGTTTTGAAAGAATCCATTTACCTTCCAAGATATTGTTAACATTTTGCTCTCTCAGGAATCCCAGGATCGGAAGAAAACAGTCCCTGGATGACAGCTGGGCAGCGACCTCAGGAACAAGTCCTGGATGGAGCAAGAGGACACAGGTCTCAGCACAGACTTCCCCAGAGCAAATGGAGGTGACAAGTGGCTGCAGGACTGGGCTGCATGGAGGAGAGTTTTACATCAAGGGCAGAGATGGGGGGAAGCACAGAATTAATGACAGCAAAAGATTAAGCAACAAGAAAAATGAAGAAATTATTAAAAGTCCAGGGGAAAATACCTGGGGGTAGAAGAAAGGAAATGCAATCATATTACACAGTTCAGCTCGGCTGGGAGTACTATTTACACAGGTATAATAGTGGACACACGTTATTGATTTAACAGAATATTATGATCTGAATGTCCTGTATTAGGAGGGTTGAGGAGGGAGACAGTTTGAGAAGAACAAAGAGAGAACATGTCTGTGTCTTAGTCGGGGGTCAGGAAAAGCAGGTAAGAAAATAAAATTCTCTCTTAGTAGAAAATCGAAAGGTAGCATTATAATTATATTAGATATGGAGATAAATATCCAAAGAAAATCTAAGAGTTGATAGTGGCTAGATTCAGAGGTGAGAATGGGAGGATTTGACGGTCTCTCTTTTGGATTATTAGACTTGCAATATTATTTGATTTCAAAACTATTTTAAAAACTAAATTAAAAAGGGGTTAATCTTTGGACTCATTGAGTCTGTAGTCTGAAAAGAACAACACGGCTGGTAGTGTTTATAATACAGTATAGCAATGTGTAAATTAAATGTGCTAATATTGTAAAAATAACCATTCAGCTTCACTGGATGGCTTATGGGATACTTATAAATGCATAGTCACCATGCTGGCTCCCAAATGGTCAAAGCCTACCGGAATTAAGATACAAGAAGAAGGGTGCAACATGTTTTTATTTAAGAACAAGTGATATATTCAAAATGTAAGACTATAATGGCACTTAGTAATGTGATTTGACAGGATTGTTGGATTATGTTTGCTTTCCCAGAGTAGTCCCTGAGTTCTTGGCCATTCTTAACAATTTTGGCTTTCCTTGACTATCCTATGAGATGGGCAAGCCCCCTGGCTCTGTCTCTCCTAAACACCCTGAGAATAGATAGAACCTCCTTCTCTAGCTCACTCACAACCCACTGGCACAATTGCTAAAGCTTTCCTGGCTGGTCCTTGAGGGATGGAAGGCTGCTGACAGGAGCCCATCACACCTCCTTCTGCTTCGCCACTGCATCTGGGTAGCATGAGACAGAGCATGAGGAGAAAGCCATGAAAACTTGCTTTTGCTTTTCTCATTCCTTGTGTTCACATAGCAGAAGAAAAGGAAACTACCTTCCGTTGAAACCAGCTGATTAAGCTGATAATGAGACTGAAAGGGCAGTGTACAAAATCCACAGGTCACAGTCAGCATGGGATGAAAGAATTCTTGCCAGAATGCTCTTTATTGCTGCAAGACCCAAGTGGCAAGACATTTAATGAATGAAAATTGTGGAGAAGTTAAAGACATTAGTTATATGAAAAAAATCAGAAAAAAAAATGGCAGAGTAAGAGAAAAAAATATACAAAGAGGAAAGTAAAATCATCATGACCCTGTACTGTGGGTCAACCCAAAAATGTCTACTCTACTTCCCCAACCCCAGCTCCAGAGCGCAATCTCATGGGGCAAACCAATTGCAGAAATCCCAACTCCTATGTCAAAGTTTATTTTCCAGATAAATCCATTAAATTTTTTTTCTTTTCTCTTTTTAATTTCAGTTTTACTGAGGTATAATTACAGAGGCAAGAGACCATTGTTTTGGGGTGCATGAGGAGAGGGGATTCAGAGTGCTGCCTAAACGAGCTCCAGAGACGGGTGTGAGCTGTGGCTATCAGCGCGGACACCAGAGACAGACATGAAACGCTAAGGCTGCTGCTGCCGCCACCAAAAAGCCTGTGTGCGAGCACAGGTCACTCTCCACACCTCCCCTCCAGGGAGGCTGTGCAGCCCGCCACTGCCAGGGTCCCGTGATCCAGTGACAACTTCCCCAGGAGAACACACGGTGTGCCTCAGGCTGATGCAATGTCATGCTGGCCTCTGTCGCCGCAGGCTCGCCCCGCATCCGTACCCCTCCCTCCCCCTGGCCTGAGTGAGCCAGAGCCCCCGAATCAGCTGCTCCTTTAACCCTGTCCTGTCGGGGCAAAGAACAGACACCCTCAGGCGACCTACACGCAGAGGCGGGGCCAATCCGAAGCTGAAACCCAGGAGCTGTGCGAGCAAAGAATAGAAAGGGAAATCTCTCCCAGCAGCCTTAGGAGCAGTGGATTAAATCTCCACAATCAACTTGATGTACCCTGCATCTGTGCAATACCTGAATACACAACGAATCATCCCAAATTGAGGCAGTGGACTTTGGGAGCAACTGTAGACTTGGGGTTTGCTTTCTGCATCTGATTTGTTTCTGCTTTATCGTACTTTAGTATTTAGAGTTTATTATCATTGGTAGATTTGTTTTTTGATTTGGTTGCTCTCTTCCTTTTTTTTTTAATATATAGATATATATATATTTTTTCCTTTCTCTTCTTTTATGAGTGTGTATGTGTATGCTTCTTTGTGTGAGGTTGTCTATATAGCTTTGCTTTTACCATTTGTCCTAGGGTTCTGTCTGTCCTTTTTTTTTTTTTAGTATACTTTTTGGTGCTTGTTATCATTGGTGGATTACTTTTTTGGTTTGGTGGCTCTCTTCTTTCTTCCCTTCTTTTTTTTATTACTTTTTAATTTTTTTATTTTTAATAATTAAAAAATTTTTTTACTTTTATTATTTTATTTTACTTTTTTTCTTTCTTTCTTTCTTTTTTTCTCCCTTTTCTTCTGAGTCGTGTGGCTGACAGGGTCTTGGTGCTCCGGCTGGGTGTCAGGCCTGTGCCTCTGAGGTGGGAGAGCCGAGTTCAGGACATTGGACCACCAGAGAACTCCCGGCTCCACGTAATATCAAACGGTGAAAGCTCTCCCAGAGACCTCCATCTCAATGCTAAGACCCAGCTCCGCTCAACGACCAGCAAGCTACAGTGCTGGACACCCCATGCCAAACAACTAGCAAGACAGGAACACAACCCCACCCATTAGCACAGAGGCTGCCTAAAATCATAATAAGTTCACAGACACCCCAAAACACACCAACCGACACGGTCCTGCCCACCAGAAAGACAAGATCCAGCCTCATCCACCAGAACACAGGCACCAGTCTCCTCCAGCAGGAAGCCTACACAACCCACTGAACTAAGCTTAGCCACTGGGGGCAGACACCAAAAACAACGGGAACTACGAACCTGCAGCCAGCGAAAAGGAGATCCCAAACACAGTAAGATAAGCAAAATGACAAGACAGAGAAACACACAACAGATGAAGAAGCAAGGTAAAAACCCACCAGACCAAACAAATGAAGAGGAAATAGGCAGTCTACCTGAAAAAGTATTCAGAGTAATGATAGTAAAGATGATCCAAAATCTTGGAAATAGAATGGAGAAAATACAAGAAATGTTTAACAAGGACCTAGAAGAACTAAAGCGTAAACAAACAATGATGAACAACACAATAAATGAAATTAAAAATTCTCTAGAAGTAATCAATAGCAGAATAACTGAGGCAGAAGAACGGATAAGTGACCTGGAAGATAAAATAGTGGAAATAAGTAACGCAGAGTAGAATAAAGAAAAAAGAATGAAAAGAATTGAGGACAGTCTCAGAGACAGCTGGGACAACATTAAATGCACCAACATTCGAAGTATAGGGGTCCCAGAAGAGGAGGAGAAAAAGAAAGGAACTGAGAAAATACTTTAAGAGATTATAGTTGAAAAATTCCCTAATACAGGAAAGGAAACAGTCAATCAAGTCCTGAAAGCTCAGAGAGTCCCATACAGGATAAATCCAAGGAGAAACACACCAAGACACATATTAATCAAACTATCAAAAATTAGACACAAAGAAAAAATATTAAAAGTAGCAAGGGAAAAACAACAAATAACATACATGGGAATCCCCTTAAGGTTAACAGTTGATCTTTCAGCAGAAACTCTGCACGCCTGAAGGGAGTAGCAGGACATATTTAAAGTGATGAAAGGGAAAAACCTACAACCAAGATTACTCTACCCAGCAAGGATCTCATTCAGACTTGACGGAGAAATTAAAACCTTTACAGACAAGGAAAAGCTAAGAGAATTCAGCACCACCAAACCAGCTTTACAACAAATGCTAAAGGAACTTCTCTAGGCAGGAAACACAAGAGAAGGAAAAGACCTACAATAACAAACCCAAAACAATTAAGAAAATGGTAATAGGAACACACATATAGATAACTACCTTAAATGTAAATGGATTAAATGCTCCAACTAAAAGACACAGACTGGCTGAATGGATATAAAAACAAGACCCATACATATGCTGTCTACAAGAGACCCACTTCAGACCTAGGGACACATACAGACTGAAAGTGTGGGGATGAAAAAAGATATTCCATGCAAATGGAAATCAAAAGAAAGCTGGAGTAGCAATACTCATATCAGATAAAACAGACTTTAAAATAAAGACTGTTACAAGAGACAAGGAAGGACGCTACATAATGATAAAGGGATCAATTCAAGAAGAAAATATAACAATTATAAATATATATGCATGCAACATAGGAGCACTTCAATACATAAGGCAAATGCTAACAGCTATAAAAGAAGAAATCAACAGAAACACAATCATAGTAGGGGACTTTAACACCCCACTTTCACCAATGGACAGATCATCCAAAATGAAAATAAATAAGGAAACACAAGCTTTAAATGATACATTAAACAAGATGGACTTGATTGGTATTTATAGGACATTCCATCCAAAAACAACAGAAAACACTCTCTTCTCACATGCTCATGTAACATTCTCCAGGATAGATCATACCTTGGGTCAGTAATCAAGCCTTGGTAAATTTAAGAAAATTGAAATCATATCAAGTATCTTTTTCAACCACAATGCTATCAGACTAGATATCAATTACAGGAAAAAATCCGTAAAAAACACAAACCCATGGAGGCTAAACAATACACTACTAAATAACCAATAGATCACTGAAGAAATCAAAGAGGAAATCAAGAAATACCTAGAAACAAATGACAATGAAAACACGACGACCCAAAACCTACGGGATACAGCAAAAGCAGTTCTAAGAGGGAAGTTTATAGCAATACAATCCTACCTCAAGAAACAAGAAACATCTCAAATAAACAAGCTAACCTTACACCTAAAGCAATTACAGAAAGAAGAACAAAAAGAACCCCAAAGTTAGCAGAAGGAAAGAAATCATAAAGATCAGATCAGAAATAAATGAAAAGGAAATGAAGGAAACAATAGCAAAGATCAATAAAACTAAAAGCTGGTTCTTTGAGAAGATAAACAAAATTGATAAACCATTAGCCAGATTCAAGAAGAAAAAAAGGAAGAAGACTCAAATGAATAGAATTAGAAATGAAAAAGGAGAAGTAACAACTGACCCTGCAGAAATACAAAAGACCATGAGAGATTGCTACAAGCAACAATATGCCAATAAAATGGACAACCTGGAAGAAACAGACAAATTCTTAGAAAAGCACAACATTCCAAGACTGAACCAGGAAGAAATAGAAAATATAAACATATCAATCACAAGCACTGAAATTGAGACTGTGATTAAAAATCTTCCAACGGGGCTTCCCTGGTGGTGCAGTGGTTGAGAATCTGCCTGCCAATGCAGGGGACACAGGTTCGAGCCCTGGTCTGGGTAGATCCCACATACTGCGGAGCAACGAAGCCCGTGCACCACAACTACCAAGCCTGCGTGTCTGGAGCCCGTGCTCCGCAGCAAGAGAGGCCGCGATAGTGAGAGGCCCGCGCATCATGATGAAGAGTGGCCCCCGCTTGCCGCAACTAGAGAAAGCCCTTGCACAGAAATGAAGACCCAACACAACCAAAAATAAATAAATTAATTAATTAATTTTAAAAAAAATCTTCCAACAAACAAAAGCCCAGGATTGAATGGCTTCGCAGGTGAATTCTTTTCAACATTTAGAGAAGAGCTAACACCTATCCTTCCCAAACTCTTCCAAAATATAGCAGAGGTAGGAACACTCCCAAACTCATTCTACGAGGCCACCATCACCCTGATACCAAAACCAGACAAAGATGTCACAAAGAAAGAAAACTACAGGCTAATATCTCTGATGAACACAGACGCAAAAATCCTCAACAAAATAGTAGCAAACAGAATAAAACAGAACATTAAAAGGATCATACACCATGATCAAGTGGGGTTTACTCCAGGAATGCAAAGATTCTTCAGTATATGCAAATCAATCAATGTGATAAAGCTTATTAACAAATTGAAGGAGAAAAACCATATGATCATCTCAATACATGCAGAAAAAGCTTTCAACAAAATTCAACACCCATTTATGATAAAAACCCTCCAGAGAGCAGGCATAGAAGGAACTTACCTCAACATAATAAAGGCCATATATGACAAACCCACAGGCAACATCATTCTCAATGGTGAAAAACTGAAACCATTTCCACTAAGATCAGGAACAAGACAAGGTTGCCCACTCTCACCACTATTATTCAACATAGTTGTGGAAGTTTTAGCCACAGCAATCAGAGAAGAAAAAGAAATAAAAGGCATTCAAATCAGAAAAGAAGAGGTAAAGCTGTCACTGTTTGCAGATGACATGATACTATACATAGAGAATCCTAAAGATGCCACCAGAAAACTACTAGAGCTAATCAATAAATTTGGTAAAGTAGCAGGATACAAAATTAATGCACAGAAATCTCCTGCATTCCTATACAGTAATGATGAAAAATCTGAAAGAGAAATTAAGGAAACACTCCCATTTACCATTGTAACATCAAGAATAAAACACCTAGGAATAAACCTACCTAAGGAGACAAAACACCTGTATACAGAAAACTATAAGACACTGATGAGAGAAATTAAAGATGACACAAGCAGATATACCATGTTCTTGGATTGGAAGAATCAATGTTGTGAAAATGACTATACTACCCAAAGCAATCTACAGATTCAATGCAATCCCTATCAAACTACCACTGGCATTTTTCACAGAACTAGAACAAAAAATTTCACAATTTGTATGGAAACACAAAAGACCCCGAATAGCCAAAGCAATCTTGAGAAAGAAAAACGGAGCTGGAGGAATCAGGCTCCCTGACTTCAGACTATACTACAAAGCTACAGTAATCAAGACAGTATGATACTGGCACAAAAAGAGAAATATAAATCAATGGAACAGGATAGAAAGCCCAGAGATAAACCCATGCACATATGGTCACCTTAGTGTTGATAAAGGAGGCAAGACTATACAATGAAGAAAAGACACCCTCTTCAATAAGTGGTGCTGGGAAAACTGGACAGCTACATGTAAAAGAATGAAATTAGAAAACTCCCTAACAGCATACACCAAAATAAACTCAAAATGGATTAAAGACCTAAATGTAAGGCCAGACACTATAAAACTCTTAGAGGAAAACATAGGCAGAACACTCTATGACATAAATCACAGCAAGATCCTTTTTGACTCACCTCCTAGAGAAATGGAAATAAAAACAAAAATAAACAAATGAGACCTAATGAAACTTAAAAGCTTTTGCACAGCAAAGCAAACCATAAACAAGACAAAAAGACAACCCTCAGAATGGGAGAAAATATTTGCAAACAAAGCAACTGACAGAGGTTTAATCTTCAAAATTTACAAGCAGCTCATGCAGCTCAATATCAAAAAAACAAACAACCCAATCCAAAAACGGGCAGAAGACCTAAATAGACATTTCTCCGAAGAAGACATACAGATCGCCAACAAACACATTAAAGGATGCTCAACATCACTAATCATTTGAGAAATGCAAATCAAAACTACATTGAGGTATCACCTCACACCAGTCAGAATGGCCATCATCAAAAAATCTACAAACAATAAATGCTGGAGAGGGTGTGGAGAAAAGGGAACCCTCTTGCACTGTTGGTGGGAATGTAAATTGATACAGCCACTATGGAGAACAGTATGGACGTTCCTTAAAAAACTAAAAATAGAACTACCATATAACCCAGCAATCCCACTACTGGGCATATACCCTGAGAAAACCATAATTCAAAAAGAGTCATGTACCGCAATGTTCATTGCAGCTCTATTTACAATAGCCAGGACATGGAAGCAACCTAAGTGTCCATAGACAGATGAATGGATAAAGAAGGTGTGGCACATATATACAATGGAATATTACTCAGCCATAAAAAGAAATGAAATGGAGGTATTTGTAGTGAGGTGGATGGTCCTAGAGTCTGTCATACAGAGTGAAGTAAGTCAGAAAGAGAAAAACAAATATCATATGCTAACACATATATATGGAATCTAAAAAAAAAAAAATGTTCTGAAGAACCTAGGGGCAGGACAGGAATAAAGACGCAGATGTAGAGAATGGACTTGAGGACACGCGGAGGGGGAAGGGTAAGCTGGGACAAAGTGAGAGAGTGGCATGGACATATATACACCACCAAATGTGAAATAGATAGCTAGTGGGAAGCAGCCACAAAGCACAGGGATATCAGCTCGGTGCTTTGTGACCACCTAGAGGGGTGGGATAGGGAGGGTGGGAGGGAGACGCAAGAGGGAGGAGGTATGGGAATATATGTATATGTATAGCTGACTCACTTTGTTATAAAGCAGAAACTAACATACCATTGTAGAGCAATTATACTCCAATAAAGATGTTAAAAAAAGTATATATATATATGAATTATTTTGCTGTACCCCAGTAATTAACACAACATTGTATGTCAACTATACTTCAATTTAAAAATAATAAATAAAATGTACATTGTGGTGATTTGATTTAAATATATATTGCAGAAGGATTTGTCCCATCTAGTTAACACATCCATCACCTCACATACTTATCTTTTTTGTGTGTGAGAATATTTAAGTTCTACTCTCTCATTAAATTTCAATATTACAATAGAGTGTTATCAACTATAGTCACCATGTTTTACATTAGATTTTCAGACCTTATTCATCTTACATCTGAAAGTTTGTAGTCTTACAACTTCTCCCTATTTCATTCACCTCCTGCCAGCCCGTGGCAACCATTTTATTTCTCTGTTTACGAGTTTGCCTTTTTTTCTCCAGACTCCACATATAAGTGATACCATGCAGTATTTGTCTTTCTCCATAGGCTTGTTTCACATAGCACAGTGCCCCCTAGGTCCATCCATACTGCTGCAAATGGCAGGATTTCCTTCTTTCTCATGACTGAATAATATTCCATGGTTTGTACACACCACATCTTCCTTATCCATTCATCCACTGATGGACACTTAAGTAGTTTCCATATCTTTGGCTATTGCCAAGTAGATATTTATTTATCTTAGACAAAAGATTTGCTTTAGGGCAGTTCAGTCTGTGCTGTACTCAGCAATTTTGCTCAGTAATCATGGGAAAACTGTACTCTGCTGGCTGCCATCTTGTGACCGTGAGGGATCAGAAAGCTAACCTAGGGAAGCAAAGTGTAGGGAATGGCAAAGAAAGAAAGTAGAAGCCTCAATAAACCACACCTGAGACCAGCCTCACCTCTGGGTGTTTTGGTAATGTGAGCCAATAAATCCCTTCTATTGCTAAAGCCATTTTGCTCCCATGTTTTTTACTTGTAACCAAAAGCTTCTAACTGACACAGTACCTGAAGGGATTAATGCATGAAGAAGCCAAAGGGTGATGGAGTTTTGGGAACTGGGACAGAGGATTGAATGCATCTGAAAATCATCTCATTCAAACAGAGTCCAGAAGACAACTGAGGAAAAAATTCAGTGCTGGAAATGAGAAGTTATTTGCTTAATTAGAGCTTGGGGACAGCATTTGTAAGGGGACCATTTCACCCCAATGAGACTGCAAAGAAGAAAATGATTCCCTGTTCTCCAAATGGCAAAAGCTGAAATCCCTTGTCTAAGGTTTATTGTTCTCTGTGATAGCTCCATAATATTCTGCTAACTTGCTTACACATTTTTGAAAGGTGTGTTTTGTTCTAGGCGCCTTAGAGGCAATGAATAAGGACAACCAGGAGATGAAGGGATGGCAGCTTAATGAAAGAAACAAGACGTTTGTTTTCATACACATTCTGGGTTTGGCAGAATCTGATATTTGCAATAGTCGTTTTAAATGTTAACGTTTGATGAGACTTCTAAAAATTCATCCACAAGCTCATTGTAACTATAGTTTGTGAGAAAACTTCTTAGGTCACAAGCCTACAAATCTACAGCTTTCTGTGGCCAAGTTGCAGTCACATGAAGAAATGAAGGCAAAGAGAAATAAAATTCAGAAACAGAGAGAGAGTAGGTATAAGAGAGTGAGCCGTAAGCATCAAGTACATGTTTTCTGTACTTGGGGTCCCTAATAGCCCTGATTACTTTGTTTCTTGTCATGTCTATTAGTTTCCCCAAAATATACTGAATTTAAAAAAATCCTACTGTTTTATCGTCTTTGAGCTGAGTTTTTGTCACTTGCTGTCAAATGAATTCTGTTAATTCTTCACTCAAATATGATTGAGATATTTATTATAATTCTATCATTTCCTAAGGTCATTCTCTTATCTTTCCCAGGCATGTGGTATGTAGAATGTCACTAAATCAGGACCTGCTGTATAGTACAGGGAACTCTAGTCAATACTTTGTAATAACCTATATGGGAAAAGAATCTGAAAAAGAATGGATAGATGTACATGTAGAACTAAATCACTTTGCTGTACACCTGAAACTAGCATAACATTGTAAATCAACTATACTCCAATATAAAATTAAAAAAATTTTTAAAGAATAAAAAATATATTTAAAAAGGAAAAAAAGAAATAAATAAATGTTAACGTTTGAACTTCAAGATTAAATAATACAACCCAAATCAGCTGCTAGATCCCGCCAAGCAAAACTCCCCACTCCAGCCATCCCTCTGCCATATAGAAGTTGGAACAATCCATGGATTGGGCCTTTGCACTTTTCCCTCTCTCAGCCACAGCTGTCCCTCACTTAGCATCTTTAAGACCACATTTGTTTGCACAGATTAGATTATTCTAGGGTAAGAGGACTGTTGGTGTACTGAAATTATACCTACGCAGGTTGCTTTTAATTTGCCATTCAATACTAAATTATCTAGTTCCTCTTACTTGGATTTCTCAATCGATGACCACATAAAGAATATAGCTCTTAAATTCACACCAACCCATGTGTTCAGAACTCACTGAATAGTGTTTATGAAAAAGAGCGAGCAGATTCTAGAGAATACACCTGACGGAGAATTGTGGCACGTGGAAGGTAAGACACTGAAGGAATGGCGGCATTTCTTCAGACAGAGATGCACCTTTTTTTCTCATTTTAGATCTCAGAAGTTGAGCTTCTCCTTACAGTTGGCCAGGCTACGGTGATGACGAAGTTCTGACTGCCTGCCTGAGCTCATCGTGGGCCCTTCTGCAAGTTATGTGAATTGATGGTCCATCATGCATTCAGTTTAAATGCCATTTAAGACGTCTTCCTAGTTGTGTTAGTTTGCTAGGACTGCCATAACAAAATACCACAGACTGGGTGGCTTAAACAACAAAAATTTATTTCTCACAATTCTGGAGGCTAGAAGCCCAAGATCAAGGTGCCAGCAGGGTTGAGTTTCTCCCGAGACTTGTCTCCCTGAATGCAGATCGCACCGCCTTCTCTACGTCCTCACATGGTCTTTCTCTGCGCACCTGCATCCCTGCTGTCTCTCTTCTGTGTGTCCTGATCTCCTCTTCTTATAAGGACACCAGTCAGATGGGATTAGGGCTCAACCTAACAGCTTCATTTTACCTTAACCACATCTTTAAAGGTCTTATCTCCAAATAGAGTTACATACTGAAGTACTTCAACGTGCGAGTTTTGGGGGCACACAATTCCGCCTGTCACACTGGTTGTTGCCTGAAAACTTTCAGTGGACATCTTCTGGTGAGATTATGAGAGTGCCAACATCAAAGCTTGCGGCATGGGTATCTTAGGGAAAAGAAAAATCCAAGAAGACAACAGCAAAGCACTCTTTAAGAAATGTTGCTTTACAATGCTTTGATGACACAGAGGGTAATAATTTGTGGGAAAATGTTAAGACGTTAAAACTTTGTGCTGTGCTTCGTCAGCTTTTCTTTCTGAAGGACAGATAACGAGATGTCTTTCAATCAGTGGCATCCGTGCAGATGACTGACCTGTTCCTCCCAGCATCAAACCTCCCCTCAGCACTCTGGAATGCCTGAGGTGAGCTGTGGGGACCACAGACCCCACACTTCCCCAGCCCTGGGCATCCTGGTTGGCTCCGCCAGTGGGAGCCTCACAGGGAGATGGGAAGGTGGGAGGAGAGGAGAAAGGGCTGATTTTCTGTTTCCAGCTCCTGACAGCATTATTTGCATAACAGAGGACAGTAGGGGCCTCAGCCTCCAGGGTTTTTGTTTTGTTTTGTTTTTTTAATCGGAGTAGAGCTGATTTACAATGTTGTGTGAGTTTCAGGTGTACAGCAAAGTGAATCCGTTATACATCTACATCTATCCACTCTTTTTTAGATTCTTTTCCCATATAGGTCATTACAGAGTATTGAGTAGAGTTCCCTGTGCTATACAGTAGGTCCTTATTAGTTGTCTATTTTATATATAGTAGCGTGTATATGTCAATCCCAATCTCCTAATTTATCCCTCCCCCTGCCACTTTCCCCCCTGGTAACCATAAGTTTGTTCTCTACATCTGTGAGTCTATTTATTTTTTATAAATAGGTTCATTTGCACCATTTTTTTAGATCCCACATATAAGTGATATATGATATGTCTTTTTCTGTCTTACTTACTTCACTCAGTATGACAACCTCTAGGTCCATCCATGTTGCTGCAGATGGCATTATTTCATTCTTTTTTATGGCTGAGTAATATTCCATTGTGTATATGTACCACAACTTCTTTATCCATTCATCTGTCGATAGACATTTAGGTTGCTTCCATGTCTTAGCTATTGTAAATAGCACTGCAATAAACATTGGGGTGCATGCATCTTTTCGAATTATGGTTTTCTCCAGATATATGCCCAGGAGTGGGAATGCAGAATCATATGGTAGCTCTATGTTTAGTTTTTTGAGAAACCTCCAAACTGTTTTCCACAGTGCCTGAACCAATTTACATTCCCACCAACAGTGCAGGAGGGTTTCCTTTTCTCCACAACCTCTCCAGCATTTGTTTGTAGAATTTTTGATGATGGTCATTCTGACCAGTGCAAGGCGATACCTCATTGTAGTTTTGATTTGCATTTCTCTAGTAATTAGTGATGTTGAGCATCTTTTCATGTGCTTAGCCTCCAGATTCTTTTGGCAGTTCCAGAACCAGCCATAGAGAGGACACCCTGAGAGGTGTCCAGCCACGCCACCTCGGCCACATTTCAACCCCCTCAGAAGCTCAAGCACCACATAGCACCAAGCCACATAGCACCAAGCTCCTAGGTTTGGTGAACCTACCTCTTTTTATGCCCTGCTGTGGTAGCCGCTTACTGCAGTTCCTATATCTAGGTAACTTCAGCATCTGGTTTGGGCACTTTAACCTTCCAAGACCTTCATAATCAGTTCCTGTACTACCTCCTCTGTTGGAAATACCTGGTATAGTTCACTTTCCCCTATATGGACCCTGACTAAAATAATGTCTTAGATTAGATGAAATAAAGCACCATGAAAATATTTAAGCACATCTAAATATTGTTTATCTTTACTTACAGGGTTTCTGTAAACCAATTTATGTGGATACTTTGCCTCAATTATCCACTTCTTCAGTATAGAGCTTTAGTGTTTATTTTGCATACACTCTTTTTAGCCTTTACAGTTTCACAATAACAGGTTAATTGGCTTTATATTATCTTGTAGCTTCTAACACCCTCATGCGCTCAAAGCTTTATCTATAATAGGTAACCATATACAAAGGAATATATACACAGGTTTACCAAGGGTAAACTGTACCTTTATTTTGAAATGTTCTAGTAAAGATGAGTCTTGATAATAGTGGGAGATATAATTTTGTTTATGACAAAATATCTTCACACATATAAATTGTCTTCAATAAATTCATATGTTACTGGGGATAAGAGAACTTCCTAGATTTAATGTTTCTCCCTCAGAAAGTTCTCTTTTGTGAAAAGATTTTTTTATTGAATTATAGTTGACATACAATACTGTGTTAATTTCAGGTGTACTACATAATTATTTGATGTTTGCATACATTGTGAAATGATCAGCACAATCTCTAGTAACCATCTGTTCCCACACAAAGTTATTATAGTAGTATTGACCATATTCCTATGCTGTAGATTACATTCAATAACTTATTATATAACTGGAAGTTTGTACCTCTTAATTCCCTTCATCTATTTCACCCTCTCCCTCAAACCTCTTCCTTCTGGCAACCACTCATTTGCTCTCTGTATCTGTGAGTTTATTTTCATTTTGTCTTGTTTCACTTTGTTTTTTAGACTCCACATGTAGGTGAGATCGTGCAGTATTTGTCTTTCTCTGTCTGACTTATTTCACTTAGCATAATGCCCTTAAATTCCATCCAGGTTGTCGCAAATGGCAAGATTTCATTTTTTATGGCTGAGTAATATTCCATTGGGGTGTGTGTGTGTGTGTGTGTGTGTGTGTGTGTGTGTGTGTGTGTGCGTGCTTAGCTAACTCCCAGTTGATCCCAGAGGCATGAGCTATAAATGACTATTGTTCACCACGCGAGGTCACAGTTGCTATGCAGCAACAGCTAACTCACACCAGATAGGTTCTAGACCATCATTTGGCCGGTTGATTGGACCTGGAAATTCAGTCTATGGTTTGGAGGAACACTCAGGAACTTCAACCTGCTTAAGTACCAAGATCAGCGCTCTCACTGAGTTCAAGGGTTAGATGGTATAATTTGAAGAAAAATGGTCTGGGATCCAGAAACTCTGAATTCAAGTTCTGATTTTACAATATACTGGCTCTCTGCTGTACGTTGGATAGGTCCTTAACTTCTCCAACTTCAGCCTCCACATTTCTAAAACAGGGATAATAACATTTGCTTCAGGCATTTTATAATAATCAAGTAGCATCACACACGTAAGACGTATATCTAAAGCCAAACATATGTGTTGTGGGTCACACTGTACTCCCCAGAAAGATACATTGTAGTTCTAACCCCAGGTACTTTGAATGTGACCTCATTTGGAAATAGGGTTGTTCAGACGCAATCAAGTTACGATTAGGTAGGCTCTAACCCAATGACTGGTGTCCCTATAAGTAGAGGGAGGTTTGGAGACATGCCCAGGGAAGAAGGCCATGTGACTGTGGAGGTGGAAATTGGAGTCAGTGATGCAACTAAAAGCCAGTGATACTGAGGATTGCCACTAAGAATGGCTGGCAGGAACCAGAAGCCAGGAAGAGGCAGGGAAAGGTCCTTCCCTAGAGCCTTCAGGGGGTGCGTGGCCCTGCTGACAACTTGATTTTAGACTCTCAGCTTCCAGAACTGTGAGCAAATAACTTTCCGTTGTTTGAAGCTGCTCTGTTGTACTTTGTTATGGCAGCCCCAGGGAACTAATGCAATATGGATGTTAAGTATTGTGCTAAATTATGAATTTCGCAAGAAGGAGTCAACTTACTTATGAGTATATGTGAGCCACCTTGGGGGACTTCAGAAATATTGAGGAGTAGGATGCTTTTTCCACAGCTGAAGTAACTAAGCTTGTATAATTTGAGTGTTAGTATTAATTTGAACTCAGTTGTACCCACAGAAGAGTAAAGTTCAGGGGCTTTCTCATTATTTAGTGGAGCAATGATATGGAAAATATTTAATAGTCACTAACATTTATCAAATTCCAACTACTGCTCTCAGTGTTTTTATATATTAACTCATTTAAACTTCCCAGTGACACTGTGAGGTACTGGATCACTGAGGGTCTAATCAGGTGTGACCAGGAAAACACGACCTTGAATATTTAAAACAGAACTGATGATAGGCCAACAAGCGATGCTGAAACACCTTAGAGTCACAGCATCAGGAAGCGGCTATCACACTGGGCTGGAAGGACAGAGGGAGAGGGCAGTGCTGCAGGAGGCCAGGGGCAGGGGTCACCGGGTCAAGGTCATGCTGGAATCGGAGCAGGCCTCTCCCAAGAGACCTGGAGCTGTGGAGGACATGCAGGAAGCGTGACTGAGGAGGGGCAGGGGGGAGAGACATGTCCTGGTTGTTTCCTCCCTCCTGCCCTCTCCCTTCACACCCCCCGCTGGCTGAGCTGATGAGGGGAGGCCCCTTTGTGACCCAGAGCAGAGCAGGGAATCAGCAATCCCAGGAGCAAGAAGGCAGGCACCCGTTCTACCTCCCGTTCAAGATAAAAGCGGAGGCCTAGAAGATAAAGTCACAGGGTAGGGTCACTCAGCCAGCGCTGAGATTTGAACCCAGGCAGTCTGGCTCACCCCCGGGCTCTTGACCGCTGCTCGTAATAGTGCTGCACTGGATTTAGGAGGAAGGTGGGGACGGGGAGCCTGGCGTGAACATTATTATGATTGTCCACGGGTCAGGAATTAAGGGCCTGGATTCGATTGGTATCTGTGAAATTGAAGAAAATAGGTTTCTTTGAGAAATACGACCAAGGCAAGAATTATTTGTTTAAGAGAAAGGAAATAGCTTTCGGTCATTAAAAAATATTTGAAAACAGAGAGAGACAATTTATTTAACTGCAACAGTATTCAAGCCAGCAAATAAGTGAGGCAGCATGATGAGATTAAAAAAAATTTCCATTATCATTATAACAAATTGCCCCTCCACGAAATAATTTGAGATGTCTCTGAAAGTCTGCATTTTCCTTTTGTGAAACTTCCGAAGTTGCTTCTCTTTTATGGTTTCCTTTTTTCATCTGCCTCAAGGCACATGCTAGTTATGCTATTCTCAATAAAAAACAGTATTCTAAGATATTGTTTTGCTTTGCAACTTGGAACCATGACCCTAAGATGACGTAATAAAATTAGAAGTGCTGTTTTATGCACAATTTACTTACTAGTCTAGGGGGTATAAAATAAAATAACAAATAATTAATTGAACTAGGAAAAACTGTTGCATTTTTCTTTCTTTTTTAAATGATTTGTTAGCTAAATTTAATTAAGAAAATCAACAAGTCTGCTAGAAACTGGTAATTACTTGAATTATGGGTGATACAAATCTTTTCTAAAAATGTAAGTTGCAAAAAGGAAAAACCAGCTAAAGGAAACATAAATGTTCTTTCTAATGGATGTGGCATATGGGAGAGAGGCTTCATATACAGATTAACTAAAGCAGATATTGCATGCAGTTTAATGAAAACAAATGCCAATCTGTATTGATTTAGATAACCCCGAATTCCTTTTGCTTCAGTAACTGCATTTTCCCATCGCTCCAAATTATCCAGATGATTGTTCTAACTGTCTACTCTGCCTGTGGAGATAAACATAGGGAGTGATGGTTTCCATTTCATTCAGGTGAGCTAAAGCAAACTATCCAGTAAATGCCACTTGAGCTATCCTTCAACATTAGAGATTATTTAATGACTACCTTCTCTGTGTCAGTAATGGAATATGAAAAGGATACTTGTGGGTCTTTGGTTTCAGGCAACAGAAATGTGTTAGGTACAGGTGTCTGAATGGTTTGAATTATTGAACATTAAAAAAATTCCTGTCAAAGACAAATATCATTATGATATTGCTTATGTGCAGAATCTTAAAAATATGATACAAATGAACTTATTTACAAAACAGAAATAGACTCACAGACTTAGAGAATGAACTTATGGTCACTGGGGGGAAGGGTTAGGAAGAGGGATAGTTAAGGAGTCTGGGATTAACATACACACACTACTATATATAAAATAGATAACCAACAAGGACCTACTGTACAGCACAGGGAACTCTGCTCAATATTCTGTAATAACCTAAATGGGAAAAGAATCTGAAAAAGAATAGATACATGTATATGTATAACTGAATCACTAAGCTGGACACCTGAAACTAACAAATTGTTACTCAACTATGCCCCAATATAAAATTAAAATTAAAAAAAAAAATCCACTAGATTCTTACCGACTCAGCTTCAGGAAATATCACTCATATTTCTAGTGTATATATAGTCATATATAGTCACTAACCTTAAATAACTCACTATGACATGGGAGAGAAAGGCTATCCCCAAAAAAAAATCCTGTCAGTGGGAGTGGGAGTGATCAATAAAGTGATCCTGAAGGAAAGAAAGTGTGTGTTCATTTGGTTCCACCTTATTTCAGTTCCTGTTATGTATATTTGGATGAAAATTCTGGTTAAGGAGATATGTCTCTGACATAAAACTGTAGAATTCACCTAAGATTCAGACTACAAAAGCAAATGGACTTTACTGGGACCAGCGGTTCCAAACCTGGAATACCCGCAGAGGCCCATGAACAGAATAATGGGCGCCACCGAATTATGTTCAACATTTTGAAAAAGCTGGAGTAAATCTAAAAACAAAAAGAAATTAAAAATTGAAATATCCAATTGACATTTATATATATATGCCTAATAGATATTGGGAAATCCAGATTTACATGCAGTCTTCTGGTGGAGAAAAAATTTTAAACATGGGATTCATGAGAAAGAAGTGAGAAAACATGTCTTTAATGTTTAAAGGGGTCAGAATTTTGTCCAATCCCTTGTTCATCTCAGGTGAGACAACCAAGGTCAGAGCTGTAGTGCATCTTAACTAATGTCACAGAGCTCTATAGTGTCCTCACTTGTATTAGGTATGAAATCTAGAGATTAAAGTGAACAAAGACCAGAACTCAGACATTAAGAGCTTTCTGAGGGGGTGTGTGGCCAAGATGGCAGAGTAGGAAGACCCTGAGCTCACCTCCTCCATGGGCACACCACAATTATAACTATTTACAGAGCAACTGTCTCTGAGAATGACCTGAAGACTAATAGAAAAGATCTTCTACAACTAAACACATAAAAAAGAAACCAAGATGAGATGGGTAGAAGGGGTAGAGATACAATATAGTCAAGAACAACACCCCTGAGTAGGCAACCCACAAACAAGAAAATAATCACAATTGCAGAAATTCTCCCCAAGCAGTGAAGGGATACCCAACCCGGGGGGTCATGCACCAGGAAGATGAGCCCCCAGAACATTTGGCTTTGAAGGCCAGTGGGGCTTGCATACAGGAAAGATGGAGGGCTGTGGGAAACAGAGACTCTAGTCTTTAGGGTACATGCAAAATCTCATATGCTTTGAGTCCCAGAACAGAGGCAGAAATTTGAAAGGTGCCTGGGTTAGACCCACTTGCTGATCCTGGAGAGTCTCCCAGAGAGGCAGTAGGCAACTGGGACTCCCCTTGGATAGACGTGGGTGGCAGCCACTTTGGGGAGCGCATTCTACCACAAGGACACTGGCGCCAGTGAGCACCATTCTGGAGTCCTCCCTCTAGCCTAGTAGCTCTGGGGCTTACCCTCCCACCAGCAGGCCAACCCCCGTCCTGAGACTCCCCAGGCTATGCAGCCAGCTGCACAAGAACCTGGCCCTACGGACCAGTGGGCCAACAGCTACCACACGAGGCAGGGCCTGGCAGCCAACCAGGCTGGGAGCCAGATCTAACTACCGCTGTGCCCGCCGTGCTCCGCTCACCACAACAGAAGGGCCCATGCAGTCTACATAGGAGGCACCCCTAGAGCATATGGCTCTGGTGACCAGAGGGGTGTGTGCTGCTGGGCCCCATAGGATACCTCCTACACAAGACTACGTCTCCAAGATTGGGAAATGTAACCAAACCGCCTAATACACAGACGTAAACACAGAAAATTAGGCAAAAGGAGAAGACAGAGGAGTATATTCCAAATGAAGAAACAAGCCCAAACCTCAGAAAAAGAACTAAACAAAGCAATGATAAAATACTGACCCAACGGAGTTCAAGGTAATACTCATAAAGGTGCTCAATGAACTCAGGAGAAGAACAGAAGAACACAGTGAGAATTTTAACAGAGTTAGAAAATGTAAAGAAGAACACAACAGAGCTGAAGAATACAAAAATACAAAAACTGAAATAAAAAATACACTAGAAGGAATCAATAGTAGATTCAATGACACAGAGGAATGGATCAGCGAGCTGGAAGACAGAGCAGTGGAAATCCCTCAAGGTGAACAGAAAAAAGAATTTTAAAAAATAAGGACAGTTTAAGAGACCTCCAGGACAATATCAAGCATACTAACAGTTGCACTTTAGGGGTCCTAGAAGGAGAAGAGAGAAAGAAGGGGCAGGGAACATACCTGAAGACATAATAGCTGAAAACTTCCCTAACCTGGGAAAGAAAACAGACATCCAGGTCCAGGAAGCACAGAGAGTCCTAAACAAGATGAACTGGAAGAGGTCCCTGCCAAGACACACTGTAATTAAAATGGCAAACATTAAAGAGAAAGAGAAAATATTAAAAGCAGCAAGGGTAAAGCAACTAGTTACATGTAAGTGAATTCCCACAAGATTGTCAACTGACTTTTTAGCAGAAACTCTGCAGGCCAGAAGGGAGTCACATGATACAGTCCAAGTGATGAAAGGAAAAAAATTCTACAACCAAGAATATTCTACCTGGCAAGACTGTCATTCAGATTTGAAGGAGAGATAAAGAGTTTTACAGACAAGCAAAAGCTAAGAGCTCAGCACCACTCAACTGGCTTCACAAGAGTGCTAAAGGAACTTCTATAAGCAGAAAAAGATCACAACTAGAAATATGAAAATTACTAAAGGAAAAATCTCATAGTTAAGGCAAACATACAGTAAAGGTAGTAGATGAACTACTTATAAAGCTAGTAGGAAGGTTAAAAGACAAAAGTAGTAAAATCATCTACAGTAAGTAGTTAAGGGATACACAAAACAATGTAAAATATAACATCAAACCATTTAATGTGTGTGTGTGGGTTAAAAAAGCAGGGTTGTTAGAAGGCTTTTGAGCTTATGATATCATCAGCTTAAAATAATCATATTTATACTTATATTTATATTTATCACTCACACTCCTGGGTTTGGTTGTCTATTGACTCATCAAGGCTAAACTCAACTGATCCAGCTCTCCACTGTTCCACATGTCTTTTATCCTTTCCCTGAGACCAGCAACCTCTCCTGGATGTGCTTTCATGGTGATGACCGAGATTCAAGAGAGAAGGTAAGTCCCAATGTACAAGCCCAAGTCAAGCCTCTTCTGCTTGCCTTGGCTACTAATATCCCATTGGCCAAAGCAAGTTCCACGGCTGACCTTAGTGTCACGGGGCCACGCAGGTCATGCTGCTCACACTGGGAGGGAACTGCAAAATGATATGACAAAGGGCATGGATAGAGGGAAGGGTGAAGAACTGCAGCCCTATTACTCTGCTGCCTTCGGGTGACTATGGTGAGTGGTTTCTTTCCCTCAGCTAGCAACCAGGACCACAGAGTTTATTGCCTAAAGTTTATTCCCTTTCCTGTTCACCCAGTAAGTGATCTTCCTGCAGTCCCTAAATAAATTTTGAAACTTCTTGTAATTCTGTGGCTGGCTTTCACATAAGGCTTGAGCTTATTCAAAATGAAAGGGTCATTATTTTAGAACTCTGGATGTACTTGCAGAATGGAGAAACATAAATTTTTTTACAGCAGCAGATGGAACGATTTACACTGAATCTTTTTTCTCTATCCTCAGTTCTAATATTCTTCTTCATATTTCAGCAGAAGGTTTAATTTTTCATTTTGACACTGTGATTCAACTTCCTCTTCAATAGCTTATATCTATAGAAAGCATATTTTATAAACCTCAGTAATGGATTCTTTTGTTCTTTAAAAAAAATCAGACATTAACAGTATTTCAACAAGGGCATTCATATGGTGAGATTTTCTCAGCAAACACTTTTTTCTAGATTTCTCTCCTTTTCATGTAGATTCATGATTATATTCATAAGTTCTGAAATATCGTTGGTCCCTCAATAAATGTTTGTTGAATAAATACATGAATGAGTTAACGTATACCTGAGCATCCATCAATTCTCAACCAATAATGCCCAAAGAGGAAAGCTGATGTTTTGTAAACAAAATTATTTCCAACCCAACTGCAGCAACGAGAAGGAATGGATGGTCCAAGATCTTTACCTCTTTTGTACAAAAATTTCACATCATCATGTGAAGATGAATCCCAGGAAACAACAATCTTGGCTAAGAGCAAATGTGGTTCATCAGAGCATTTTGATAACAGTGAAAACTTCCACCAATAAGGGAATTGTTAAGTAAATATGGAATATGTAATACGGTGTAAACTTTAAAGTGACCAGTGTGAAGACATTGTAGGAAATTTTTTTTAAAAAAAGCAAGATACAAAACTGTAAGATCAATATATTTACATTTAGGCAAAGATTTATATAAAAACTATACATGAATGCACAAAAAATGATAGTAGCTGTGTTTTAGGATGCTTGCAAAAATGGAGTCATTTTTCCCTCTGATTTCTAAACTTTCTCTGATTTTCTTTTACTTTTTATAATTTGCAAAAAAAAGAGTGCAAACTCATCCTCTAACTTACCCCCTTAGTTAATAATCTGTAAAACTTCAATTTTATAAAAATGCATTGAATTAATTTAGACATGACGTTATGCTACTAATATTTTGCCCACCTGACAGACTTGGGAAGTAGCATCCAGGGAGAATAATGTTCGTTGAGATGTCAGGTCCACAATCCTTTATCTGCAATTCTGAGATCCAATAAACTATCAAAACTAAAAGCTTTTTGTCCGGCATTTGAAGGCAAAACCTGACCTGAACTGAACAGACACGAGGCTACTTTTACCACTTAGTGTGAATATTCCTCCATTTCACTGCAGAAAGATGAGTGTTTGATTGCAGGGTGCTGTCCCGTCTCTGATGTGTGCTGTGATACGTGGTATATACACTGTATTACCTTCCAAAATCCAAAAGTGCTGATTGCAAGGGTTTTCTAGAAAGGGTTATGGGCTTGCACTATTTCTTCTTCAGTGTCAATGGCACGGTAATAACAATAATTCTCCTCTTCATAATATGATTGTAGTCTCTAGAGCTACTGTTTCACATCTACTACGTGTCAGATAACATTCTAGTTTCATGATGACTCCTATTTCATTTAATCTTCACAACAACACTATGAGGAAGTGTTTACTCTCTCAGCTTTATAGCTGAAGGAAATGATGTACTGAGAGCTGTAACTGACCACCACAGTCACACACTGGTCCGCAGTGGTGCTGGCAGTCAGGAGATCTCTCTGGACGACTGCAGCAATAAAGATGACCTTACTTCTCAATTAATTGTGTTTCTATGATTCACTGTACTTCTGTCCCTTGCTTAGGGAAGCTCCATTCCTGTATCTCTTCTCTGCCCCTTAGCCCTGATTTAGGGCAGGCAAATGATTCACCTCATCAACTGGCCACTCTGTAAAGCTCTTAATGTTGAATATTCTGGTCCTTTCAGTTTTGTTGGGAAAGAGAGGTGTCATTTACAAAGTAGTTTCTGCATGTCAGGTACATTGATTTCCATGCAGCATCTTCTTTCATCTTCCCACCAGGGATAGAGGTAGATATTATTATTTTTGTTTTTAGGTGAAGATACTGAAGCTGACCATGAAAATCTCAAGAGTTGTTCTGAAAGAAACTACTGTCTATTGAATGACAATATAATATAATGTTTATCAAAGTGCGATTCGCTGTTGAAAGGCATCAGAATCATGGAGAACCCTGGCTCCTTGCCAGGCCAACGGAATCAAAATACCTAAAGGTGGAGCCCTGGAATCTGCACCTAAGATGCTCCCCCAGAGAACTCTGACACCGGAAAGTTTGAGCTTGGCCTGGCAGAATGTGCATGGTCTTTGAAACCAACCTGCCCAACATGCAAATCCAGGCTCCATCACATACTAGCTGTGTGATCTTGGCTGAGTTTCTTCCACTCTCCAAGCCTCCGTTTTCTTATGTATAGGGTGGGGCTACTCACCTTCCCTGCCTTGTCAGCTGTGGAGGGTAAATGAGGTACTGCATGTGATGGTTCAGCTTGTAATAAGACAGACATTCAACAAACTGTGTTGGAAAATGAATAGAGTGAATAGATAAAAGAGTGAATCAATAAACTAAAACCTATTTGACTTTTCTGGCTGTACTGGCTATGTTAATTTGCCTGGGTCTTTCTTTTTCTAATCTCCCCCAAAGTCTGCCTGTTGACTTAACTTGGAGGAGACAGGTTTGGAGACTAAATCTCTCTCTTGTACACTTAATGCTGCTTTGTTTGCGCTTGGATCTTAGCTCACGCAAAACCATCATCAAGTGAGATCAAAGAGGATGTTTGCAGGCACTGATGGTCCATGCTGGCATTTCTGAGCCTTGTTCAAAGTGATGGAAACACTCTTACGAAAATCCCGAAGCTAGACCAGCCCCGGTTTCAGCTGTTAATAATGTTATTTGGAGTCTAGAAAGGACCTTTGAGCACAGGCGGCCTTTTTATGATGCAAGCCCCTGGCCCGGAGGCAGTCCCCGTGTTTTATCACATTGTTGATCATAAAATGACAAATTCTGGTCCCAAGAAGTCTGTTTCTATGACTGGCTTTGGCCATTTTTAAAGTTCCCTTTGATTATTTTTAGAAGTAGATAATTGATCCTGAAATACCTTACGTTTGGTCCATGTAGTAGAGTTATACTGCATCCCGTTAATCATCTTGGTCATATAAACTGAGCCGGTTCTTTAATTTCATTTTTCAGATGGGAGAATTTAGTCAGTGTCTCAAGGCCACACCCCGTTTGAGTCTGCAGACCTCATATTCTCATTCCTGAACCAGTTGTGCATACGTGTACAGGTTAACTTTCTAATCTCGAAAGCATTCGTGTTTTCTTTGTTTTGTTTTGTTTTAGGAAAATTGATGACTTTATATAAGATACTTTTGCTCATTTTTTAGGGGGCAGATTTTATCAGTATTCCATGTCATTCCTCTTAGCACTGAACTGGCAAGTGCCTTCACTTGTGTGTTCAGTAGCTGGGGCTAAAGGTCCCCATGGATAGACTTAATTCCATACACAATCTGAGAAGAATGGTTCTCAGCAATTCAGGTTGAAATCGTTAGGAGAAGCTAGTATTTCAGATTCTCTGCCCATGCCTCTGTCTGTAGATCACAATTCTGAGACCCCATTTCTCAGTCTTCTTTTTATCACAGTTGACCCGTGAACAACATGGAGGTTAGGGGTGCGGACCCCCCCCCCCCACAGTCAAAAATCCACGTATAACTTCACAGTCAGCCCTTCTCTATCCAGGGTTCTGCATCCTCGGAGTCAACTAACCGTGGACCATGTGGTACCGCAGTACGTATTTACTGAAAAACATCTGCGTGTAAGTGGACCCACACAGGTCAAACCCGTGCTGTTCAAGGGTCCACTGCATACCGATGTATTATACATAACAAGCATCAGAATTTAATATGGAGAACACTTAAAGAAGCTGAAGGTAGAAACATTTCAATCAGTTTTATTCAGAAGACTGCGTAATATTTTTTTTAAAAAAGCACAAGCCCTTAGCGTTGAGGATGCCTGGGTTTGTGCCTCAGACCCCGCTTCCTATATCGACTGCATAACCTTGAGCAGCTTCTGTTTACCCTTGTTAGAAATGACAGGCCCAAACTGGAGTCACTTATGCTAAGCTCCACGTCACCAAACTGAGACTTAAGTTTTATTACAGTCTCAGCTCTCCAAGAAATGGCATCTTAAACCAGTCAATCAGGAATCGCCCGATCAGCATCAATTGTGCAATTTGCCTGATAGACCCCTGAGAGCCCCTAGAGGAAAGTAACCTTGCAGTAACCAAGTCACTTTTTTGCCTGGTATAATTTCCTTGTTCCAGCTCCCTTCTACCTATCGAGGTCTTCCATTTTGAACAACTCCTTGGAGCTCCTTTCTACCTGCTAGATTAAACGCTGTCTGATTTGAATCAATGTTTGCTCAGATAAACTTTTAGAATTTTTAATATGCCTTAGTTTATCTTTTAACACCCTCTATGGAATAAAGCCTTGCTGGGAGCAACAACAAAACAATGTAGAGTTGGTGTGTATTGTTCCATGGTGCGCACAACATGCGTTTATTTCATTTCTGAGTCCCTTTCCTTCCTTAGACTGGAGCCTGATGTTCTGAACCTACAACAAACTATTGTATTTTATGCTGGCTGAGAGCCTGGGCTATGGTCTTAGATGACCCAAGTTTACATCTATCGCTGCCATTTACTGTGTGATTTTGGATGAGTTACTTCACTTTTCTGTGCTTCGATTCCCTGACCTGTGAAATAGAGATAATAACGGTAAGTACTTCACAGGGTGCTGGGAGAAGTCAATGAATCAGTGTGTGTAATGCACACAGCACAGTGCAGAGCAAGTGTATCAGGAAGTGTTCACTCTCACCATCCTCATCATTACTCTTTAGATTGACCCTTTCACACTTTTGGAAGTTGTGTCTAACTCCACAGACCACTACCGTGGTATTTAATAAAGTATCACTTCAGTCCTTTGCTTCAAGTTTCCCCTCCAAAAGGTTCTATGTTATAGTGGCAGATTACCCACTAAAAGGATCTACTTGATTATTTATAAATTCCAAAACAGCTTAGAACATTTTTTTACAAATCTGTCCCTTCCATCTAAATTTCTAACCCCCAGAGTACAGACAGTATTTAAACCACACAAACCAGAGATATTTCAATCATTGATACAACTGCTTAGCAGTGTCAGGGAGAAAATATGAAAACTTTTTGTTTGGCCAAGGCCTTCAGGATGGAAGGTGGTCTGCAGCTTTCTGAGTGTTCCTACCATAATCTCAGGGCTGATAAAATCCCTTTTCTCTGCAGGGATTCTGCTTTGAGTGAGTATTTAAAAGAAGCCAGGTTTTCTAGGGCTCCTGTCTTTCCAGGCTCAGCCTGAGCCTTGCCCCTTATTAACACCAAGTTCATTTTTGGTAAGCAGGAAAAGGGATGCAAAGTTTATGGTTTTTCAAAATGCTAAAGCAGCATCCAGGCCTGAAGTGGTTTCTCCCACGGGATACAATCTTGGTTCTTCCCATTGCTTGGTATTTAGGGTGATGTGCATTTGAAAGGAGAGGCAGTGACCCCAACAGACTTGTAGGAGGACACATCATGTTGACAGCAGGGCCCCAGCAACTCTTGCTGCCCAGGGTCCAGCCCTGCCCCATGTTCCCTCTTTTTTTTTTTTTTTTTTTTTACTTTTTATTGGAGTAAGACAATATTGTGTTAGTTTCAGGTGTACAGCAATGTGACTCAGCTATACATACACATATATCCATTCTTTTTCAGATTCTTTTCCCATATAGGTCATTACAGACTACTGAGTAGAGTTCCCTGTGCTATACAGTAGGTCCCTATTCGTTATCTATTTTATACATAATAGTGTGTATATGTTAATCCCAAACTCCTGATTTATCACTTCCCCCCCACGTTTCCTCTTTGGTAAATATAAGTTTGCTTTTGAGATCTGTGAGTCTGTTTCTATTTTGTAAATACGTTCATTTGTATCACTTTTTATTAGATTCTGTCTTAAATTCTGTGAATGCCCCCAGCATCTTTCCAATCTATTCTTCCTTTTTTCTCAAGTTAAGCAATATTTATTTCTGTTAATGGCAAAGAATGTAATCTTAACAAATATATTTATGGAGCACTTATTATAAAGTCTCACCCTAGGCCATGTGCTTTTATCTCCTAATCTTCACGACATAGCACTATTATTATCAGCCTGTATTTAACAGAGGGGAAAACTGAGGCAGAGAGAGGTCACATGACTTTCCTCAAGTCACACAGCTGGTTGGTAGAAAAACTGTGGTTTGAACCTAGGCAGGCTAGCTTGAATGTGCCTGTGATGACCCCCGTGGCCCCTGGAGGGCTTTCTCCTGGCAAAAGCAGCACTAGCATTTGTTATGCCTGTAGAGACCGGAGACATTAAAGCAAAAGAGACGTGAGTGGTGTGCTTCTTACTAAGCAAGACTGAAAAGATGCTATTTCCACTGATTCAATAACAAGAACAAACATAATAAAAGGACAAGTGCTTCTTTAAAAAGTGAAAACGTCTATGTCCATGGACAGGATTCAGGCAGAACGCCGCAGGCTTCGTGCTAACAGAATCATCATCGGGAACGTGTCTGAAGCGACAGAAGGCTCAGGTTTCCGAGGACGAGAGTGAGAAGAGGAAGTGGGTACCTATGTAAGCTGCCTCTTCCCTGCCACCCCCGCTCCGCTCCCTCCTAACTCCAGATGCCCCCTCCGGCCTCCTCACACCTCTCCTCTCTGTTGGTTTCTTCATTGCTTTTGAGGTTCTGACTCATCTCCAATTTTTATATGTCTGAGCCTGTCTCTCCCCAATGAACCCAGACAGCCAGGTCACCTCTAAGGAAGACTGTCCCCTCGGAGGGACTTGGACTGGAAGCACCCAAGGCAGGGCTCCTAAGCAGAGAATGTGACAAATGTCTTGGGGGTCTTTTTTTTCATTGAAGTACAGTTGATTTACAATGTTGTGTTAATTTCTGCTGTACAGCAAAGTGATTCAGTTATACATGTATGTACATTCTTTTTTTAAAATATTCTTTACCATTATGGTTTACCATAGGATACCAAATATAGTTCCCTGTGCTATACAGTAGGACCTTGTTGTTTATCCATTCTGTATATAATAGTTTGCATCTGCTAATCCCAAACTTCTGCTCCATCCCTCCCCCACCCCCCCCCCTTGGCAACCACGAGTCTGTTCTCTCTGTCTGTGAGTCTGTTTCTGTTTTGTAGATAAGTTCATTTGTGTCATATTTTAGATTCCACATACAAGTGATATCATATGATATTTGTCCTTCTCTGTCTGACTTACTTCTCTCAGTATGACAATCCCTAGCTCCATCCAAAATGAACAAAAAATGAACAAAATGGCATTATTTCATTCTTTTTTATGGCTGAGTAATATTCCATTGTATATATGTGCCACATTTCTTTATTCATTCATCTGTCAATGGACATTTAGGTTGTTTCTATGTCTTGGCTACTGTGAATAGTGTTGCTATAACATAGGGGTGCATGTTATCTTTTTGAATTAGAGTTTTGTCTGGGTATATGCCCAGGAGTGGAATTGCTGGATCATATGGCAACTCTATTTTTACTTTTCTGAGGAACCTCCACACTGCCTCCCATAGCAGCTGCACCAACTTACGTTCCCACCACCAGTGTGACAAATGTTAATCATGGCCCCAACAGCCATCCGTTGTGAGCATCCTGTGTGCCCAGCCCAGGACACAGCTCTTTTCTATGCCCTCTCATTCCATCCACACCCCACCCTGACAGGTAGGTATTATTCTTCTAATTTTACAAATGCAGAAACTAAGGCTGAGAGATGCAAGCAACTGGTCCAAAGGTGTGTCAGCCAGGACTCGTTAGATTCCAGGCCACAGGAACCAATTCTGGCAAACAAGCAGAAAGGGGCATCTGTTGACAAGAAGTTGGCAGCCCCCTGCATTCATAGAGAACCGGGAAACAAGACCAGAACAGGGCAACTCCAAGCTCAGGAATCAAACAGTTGTCCAGTGTTTATACTAGGATAAATGGTGCTGCCATATTTATCCAGCCTTACTCAAGACTCAAATCCTAGGAGAGTCATGGCTTAGCCAGGAAAGGGCAGCACACTTAGATTTACATTCCCACCAAGGAGACCACAAAGAGGGAAGATGTTTCCCCCAAGGGAATCACGTGCTGTTAGGAAGGAGGGCGGGCAAAAAATGCAATTCATGCCCTGGAGGTACCAAAGCGACAGACACAGAATTCAAACCCAGGTCCTTCTGACGCACAGCTGGAGCACCTTTCTTAGGGTCTGTAAAGAGGGTGGGAGGTAGGTTAGGGTTGCTGCTGGGGCTCACTGTCTTCAACTAAACTGACAAGGAACAGAGCCCAGGGCCAGAGACAGAGTAGGAACTTAATACATTTTTGTTGTGCAAACAAACCAAAGAGATGCAGAAGCAAGCCAGGAAGGGACTGCCCTGGTGGTCCAGGGGTTAGGACTCCACACTTGCACTGCAGGGGGCCCGCGTTCCATCCCTGGTCTGGGAAATAAGACCCTGCAAGCTTTGCAGCCAAATGGAAGGAAGGAAGGAAGGGAGGGAGGGAGGAAGAGAGAGAGAAAGAAAGAGAGACAGAAAGAAAGAAGAAAGAAAGGAGAGAAAGAGAAAAGAGAAAGAAAGAAAGAAAGAAAGAAAGAAAGAAGAAACAAAGAAAAAGAAAGGAAGAAAGAAAGAATGAAAGAAAAAGAAAGAAAGAAAGAAAAAAAAGAAAGAAAGAAGGAAAGAAAAATTAAAAAAAAAAAAAAGGAAGCACTCTGACTCCCCTCCTACCTCCCCCCACCCCTGGGGGAAGAGGCACCTGTCTGCCACTCTCAAAGCTCATCTGTCTGAACCATACATGGCTTGAGGGTCTGAGTGGAATTAACAGCCTGAGCTCTCCTTTTCTTTATGAAACCCAGACACGGTGAGCATGGCCCCATCACCCTGCAGTGAGCAGCCCAGCAGGTCTGTGTGAGCCCAGGCAACACACACAAGGAGTCCTCCCTTGCAGGGGGAAAGAAAGTAAACCACAGCACCCACACACTGCTCCCTGCTTCCAAAGGCAACCTGTGCAATTCTTAGAAGAAAGGGCTATGAGCTTGGCACCTGATGTTCTTCCTAATTCAGAATCTTAGAGACTACTGAAAGAAGCAGATATAAAGGGATGTGCTCTTTTAGTGAAAGAGAGAAAAAAGAAGCATCATGTAATTGGGGGTCAGAAGGAGAATGTCATTCTCAAGATACCAGATTTCTCTGTTGGAGCCTCCTTGGCTCTGAGATCTAGGAGGGGACTTTTTATCTTTAAGGCACTACTCGGACTTAACATAAAAAATAAACTCTGGAGGACCTGTACCTTTACAGTTGACCCCACTGATCCTGTGACCAATGGCACTCACAGGGTCAGACATCATTGGAGTTGGAGCAATTTGATGTTCATTTGGGTTCAAAATGAGATCTCAGCCATGAGATTGAAAGCTAGAGAAACCACTAACTTCATTTCTGTCATTTGCAAGGTCAGGCTCTCACAGTAATAGCTCAAAATACTTCACTGTTGAAAGAATAAGGAGGCTGCTACCATGAGCAAAGATGAGGGTGACCCTAGAAATCATCAGCCCTGGTCAGAGAAGCTGAATGTTCCCCTAGGTGAGCATGGAATTTAAAAAAGGAGTAACCATCATCTTGTTTAAAAAAAAAAAAACAACTCAAAGCTAAATTCATATGAGATATTTTATTTTTATGACCATGATTCAGAGCTTAAAATACTTGTTTTGTATCCTTAGCACAGGGCTTTGGAGAAACAACCTAGACTTTTTTCTTTCTTGTGAATTAAAAATCAATAACCTTGAACTCAAGTTTCCTTCAACCTCAGAGACATCACAAATTCTACAGTTCTTTTTTTAATAATGAGAATTGTAGGTAGGGAGGATCTATAATTTGGATAATTCAAGGATCACTACTACTTTTTTCAGTAACGCTTTAAACTAAGATCACAACACAAAGGATATGTTTGAGGTACCAACTATTATAGACATCATGATTAAGCTCCATTAAGAAGGTTCACATGGGAAAAACTGGAGAATTTCTCAGTGTCCTAATCATTCATGATATGCTCAAATTCTTACCTCTCCTTACTATGTGGTAGAAATAGATAATGTTACAATTCAAAGTAATTCAAAGTACAAACTTTGGCAGAAATGTTCTCTCTCATGAGCTTACTATCAACAGTTTCATTCAAAGTTCGGAAGGACAGGAATGTCCACGAGTAGTTTTCAATGAAAAGGAATCTTGAGCTGAGTTCTTAGTTGACTGCTTTCTATTTTATAACTAACTGTGAGAACTTTGGACATAATAACTTCTTGCTAAATTCTCACTGAAATAGGAAAAATAAAGTGGGTTTTGAAAATAAAAAAAAAAATACAACCCTGAGCCTTACTTAAGGACTATCTTAAATAATCTAACAATGACTCATTTAATCATTGAGCTTGCTAAGATTTATATGTATATATATGTATATATATATATACACACACACACACACAAGATATACCTACACAAGATATATGTAGATATATATATGCCTATAGATACATACACACACAAAAGACTGAGTCATCCAGATACCCTTGATTGGAATGATGGTTACATTAGTGTATTTATTTGTCAAAATGTGTTGAACTAGACACTTCTAAATGAGTGCACTGTATGGTATGTAAATTATATGTTAATAAAATTATTTTTTAAAACAAGATTTATTCAACAGACACTTGGTAAGCACATGCTATAAGCCAGGCTCTCTCCTACCAGGCATGGGGGATACAGTTATAAACAGTAACAAACATGACAGACAGTCTCTGCCTTCATGGATCTACACTCAGGAGGGAAGACAGACAATGGGCATATTACCAACCAATTAATGCTACCTTTCATGTCTTGAACAGAGCACTAAGGAAAACAAAACAGTATAACGTGATAAAGCCTATACTTTTAATGTATGTTTAATTAGCATATAAACTTTTATGAACTAAATCTTGGTTTTATTTGTCATGTTTCTTTCTACTGTCATTTCCCTTTCTTGCCATTTTAGCCATCTGTTTTGCTTTTCTGGGCTGAATAAACATCAACAATGAGTGTATTCCTTCTGAGACGGACTGTTTGAGTCTAAATTAATCTCAAAGTACTTTAGTACTTTTTATGTCAGAATTTACATTTTAGTAAACTAAGACAAGAGTTTTAGCATAAATAATTCAATGGTGCAGAAGCTGGATTGCAAGCTTTGCTTTTACAAATAATACAACACAACAAAATAAATCCATTTTTGTTAGGCTAACCAAGAAGATATAAATGTATATTTTTCATAGTTTTAATATATTTTGGATATAGTGCTTAAAGCACTTCATACAAAGTCACAAAGTCATGAAACTGAAAAAGCAAAACAGCGGCAGAGAAATGAATTATAATCCTAACCAAAGGACTGGATTTAGCTTTGGACACATCAAATGGGAAGGGTGTCTCTGAATCATGACAGACTCTATTTCTTTCCTATTAGTGGCAGTATCAGTTTCCGATTGACAGTTCTTATAAAAATTATTCTTGTACTGACACAAACTCTTTAAATTCCTTAATGCACTTTACTTATTAAAAGTAACTCTTGATATTTCTCACTAATGGCAACAAGGAGATTCTGGGAAAGGAAAATTCAGTTATAATCCACAAACCTAAATTTAGCCTGAGATTCAATCACTACCAACTCTTTGGCCAGAGCTGTTAAAAAAGTGAGAGAATATGTATTCAATTTCCTTTCCTTTGATTTTTCACTGTCAGGAAAATACCTGAGTTCACTGAAATGGCCTGGAGGCAGACAGAAGAAAACAGGAGAAGCAAAATCTCTACATAACCCACTGGCTCAACAACCAATCCCCAGATTAGGGTTGATTATATCGTCACAGCCTCCAGGATTTTACAAAAAACAAAAAACAAACAAACAAACAAAAAACACTAGAACTCTGGGAAAAGTGAACAAGGTTGCTGTGCCAGTAGAAAGAAAATGCAACTCAATATTCCTAAAATCCCTGTCTCTACAGGAAAACAGTTAGTCTCATTCCCATAGCACCAGATCACTGGGGGGGGGAAAGACAGAGAGAGAGAGGGAGAAAGAGAGGGGGGATCAAAGCTAAGGCTGAAAAGGCCTAGAGAAACAACATTCAAAATGTAATAGAAAAGGCTACTTTCTGCAAGAAAATGGCTCCCAATGACATCAGCAGCCTCAGCTTCTTCGACAGAAAGTGATATTCTCCATATTCTCCATTTATATCTCCATGATATAAATAGGGATGAAGACATGGTCTTCCCTCCACTGGAGGAACTGAATTTGGACTGCGTCTTAGGTGACATTACGGAATCACTAATGATGACTCATGAATCATGATGATTTTGAGAGTTTGTCCTTATCTCTGAGAGTGGTGTGCTGAAGCAGTTGGGGCACAGTGTCATGATGTCTGACACATACAATTATATGGTTCAGTGGAAATAAAGTACATATACACAAAGCACATATATATAAAATGTGACAACGTGGCAACAAACGTGGAATAAAAGCGGTAGGTTTGTGGACTGCATTCCTTGCTCGATTCCTTCAACTCCTTTATACCTTTGAAAATTCTCATACTAGGGACTTCCCTTATGGTCCAGCAGTTAAGACTCCACGCGCCCAGTGCAGGGGGACCAGGTTCGATCCCTGGTCAGGGAACTAGAATCCACATGCTGCAACTAAAAGCCAGCATGCCACATCTAAGAGTTCACATGCTGCAACTAAAGATCCCACATGCTGCAACTAAGACCTGGGGCAGCCAAATAAATAAATAAATATTAAAAAAAAAAAGAAAGAAAATTCTCATACTAAAAACTTGGGAAAACTGCAATAGGCAAATGATAGCGTGTGGGGAAGGAATTTGGGATTGACGTGTACTCACTGCTATATTTAAAATAGATAACTAACAAGGACCTACTGTATAGCACGGGGAACTCTGTTCAGTATTATGTAATAATCAAAATGGGAAAAGAATTTGAAAAAGAATAGATACATGTATATGTATAACTGAAACACTTTGCTGTACACCTGAAACTAACACACCACTGTTAATGAACTATATGCCAATATAAAATAAAAAGTTAAAAAAAAAACAAAAAAGAAAAATGATAGTGTGGTCTCCAACAGCGTGAGAAGTACAAATGTACAATTAATGGTAAAACAAAGTAGAGGAAATAAGTGCCAACATATAACGTTGAGTTTTTTCTTGTTTGTTTTAACGTTGTCAGGGCTAAAGAGAGTGAGTACCTCTGAGTTGGGGAAAACAGAAGACTTCACAAAGGAAGTGCTACACAGACCCTTAACAATAAAAAGACTTTCACAGGCAGAGGAGGGTGACACGCGCCCTCCTCCAAAGGGCAGGGAGACGTTCTGGCGTACGAGGGGAAGGGCGAGCGTGAACAGAGTCTGGTGGGGGTGGTGTGCAGACACCGTGAGGATGAGGAGCAGAGGTGGGGGCGGGTGAGGCCAGGCTGCAGAGGCCCTGAATACCCTCGTCACAGCTTTGGGCTTTCACTGCTGGGTAAAAGGAGGATCCCCTGAGGTCGGTTTGTTTGTTTGGCTCATTTCTTTGTTTTTAGCAGAAGAGCGAGACAATTACTTCTATGTTTCCCCCCAACATTTTATTCCATTTATATGCTTTTTTAAATAAAAATCAAATAATAGAGATGCTCCAAAGACAGTTACCTCCTCCTACGAGTGTGCGCTCTGGGGGGCTCTAGGGATGACAGCCACATTCATTCGTTCTATGATCACCACTTGCCCATGAGGTGGTACTGTCATCACCGTTCCCATTTCAGGGAAAAGGAAACTGAAGCACAGAGGCGAAGCAGCCTTTTCAAAATCACAGAGCAAGCAAGCGGCCGAGTGGGGATGCTGGGCTCGGAACACTCTACCCTACAGCCTCTCTTGGTAAGAGAAAAGTGGCATACACAGCAGGAATCCAGTTCCTGAAAAGCCACCTTGAGAAACTCTTATCCAAGAAATGCTATTGAGGCTGAAAACAATTATATACATATAATTTTAATATTTTACTATTAGCAGTATATAAATAATTATATACTTATTTATAATTATATAAAGTATATTATAGAAGTATATAAATATAAATATAATTATAAATATATATATGTATAGAGAGAGAGTGATAAAGACAATGCTATACATTTATTGCCATGGAAGCAAAATAAGACTACAATTTTCATCGCTAAGAGTGGACAAAGAGAGCTGAGTCAAAAAAATAAAAAGCAGAATTTGAATCCAATGAGCTGTGAAAACATAAATAAAATAAGGTAAGACCATCCCCTCGGGCACTCAGCCAGCATTAGCAACTCCAGGTCCATCCAGGCAGTGGAAAACGCTCACCCACCCCCATCCCACCTCCCCTCTGTGACAGAGGCAAGCATGCAAGTCTCTGTAGGTACGAATTTATACCTGCAAACATTCCCTTTGGCCCCAAGAGGACATGGCGATGATGGATCAGAGACAAACTGTCCCCACTCTCATGGAGCACAATTCTGTCACTGTCTCCAGGTGGTGGTAGGCTAGACACCCCCAAAGCAAGTCCCAGATTCTTCTGCAGAATGATTGATTTTTTGCACTATTAATATTTGTGTTTCCAAAGCCAAGAAGGCAGAGGAATGCAGCAGGTTGGAAAGCAGAGACTGTCAACACACTTCATGCCTTGGCTTTTAGTTTCAAAAGTTTAAGTCAGCTGCAGTGGCTTTCCAAGTGCAACAAGAGAGGAGAAGAAAAGTCACAGAGAGTGAGGTGGGCACAGGGCAGGGTCTCCTGACCATTGGGGACTGGTGTTCTGCTTCCTGAAAGGCAAAGCCTCAGTCATACTGAAACCGAGCAGGACCCTTTGGAGCTCCTGGGCAGGGAAGTCTTTCTGTGTCCCCCGTTTCTTGTTTGTAGGGAATAGACTTCAGCCTCCATGACCTTCCCTGAGTTCCAAAGGGCAGGTTCAAATAGTTGCTAATCAGGGAAGGGAGGGGATGCAGAGACAAGGGAGGAGCAGCCAAGAAACAACAGTGCAGCCTTGGGGCAGGGTCCTGGTTCCCCCTCAAGGGGTACACATAACAATATCTTTGGGCTCTTCTGCAGAACTAAAACCCCCACCAAATGGAAGATGTCAGCATCTTCATTCCAGATTAAAGGAACCACAGAAACTCATCAGATTACCTGAGACCAGATTAAAGGAGTGCAGGCCCTGCACACACCCAAATCCTTATCAGCAACCCCATCCTTGAGCCATTGCTATAAAACTCACCAAATCTCCCCCGGTTGGGACACACAGTTTTTGAAGGCAGGAGCCCACTGTGTCCCCTTTTGCCTGGCAAAGCAGTAAAGCTATTCTTTTCTACTTCACCCAAAACTCTGTCTCCGAGATTAGATTTGGCACCGGTGCACAGAGGCCGAGTTTTCAGCATCAGCATGTCTCAGTGGTGTTCCTAGGAAGGCCATATCCGATGCTCTGACGTTCACATTGTCAATCATTCCTGCAACACCGGTGGAGTGGTGGCAGAGCCCCTGGACCTTAGGGGACCATGAACAAAGGGACAAAGCACAGGGGAGGACGAAGCCACCACAGTGGCTCGGCAGCACCTATGACCTTGGAGCCTTAGCATGACCCTGGGTGGGGAGGTCACAAGGAGGACAGAGGCTGAACTCCCTGCCAGCCTGGAAGGTGGGTGCTCACCATCTAAACAGTGTTGACTGAAAGGAAGGAGAGAAATGCCTGCTTGAATTTGTGGCCTAAGAGTCATGTTGTTACACCTGTAATCTTTCTGACAACAAACGTTTCCAAAGCCTCATAAAGGTTGATGACAAAAGGGGTACCAGACACCTTTAATATCTTCTTTTTTCCTACCCAATACATGTGGCAAAAAATGGGGTGGAGAGAGAAAGAGAAGGGGTGGGGAGAGAAAGAGAAAGAGAAAAAAAAAACATGGAAAAGCAAACACTACAGAGCACAGCACTACCACCTCATAGCTGTTGCCTGTAGACTGTGATTTGAAGAAGAAAAAAAGACTACAAACTCTTCTTTGATCGTTGCCTAAAATTGCATTATCAACAAACACACCATGATCGTAAGCATGGTCCCCTCTCTGTGTGCTTCTGTTAATGTGTTAATTCTACTGAGGACAGTCAGGAATAATAACATTCTCTCTTCTCTATGACAAGAGGGTTGAATCTCAATGAAATAAAAGTTTTGGCATTTAGGGTTCCTGAACTAAATGAACATAGAAGAGAACAAGGAATAGAGCAGGACAATTTTAAAAACAAAGAAAAACTGACTCTCTTGTGATCTTGCTTAAAGACTTTACCAAGGTTGAAGTGCCTTTCCCTCCCTTGACCCCTGACAACTTCCAGTTCAGACAGAGCAACTGAAAGGGTGGAGAGAGGCAGTTGGACTGGCTCCAGACATAAGACATATAATAAGATCAAGACGGTTTTGAAGTCTTTTTTTAATCTTAAAAAACACCTTTACTGGGATATAATTTATATACCATACAATTCACCTATTTATAGTGTAGAATTCAATGTGTTTTAAGTTGCGCAACCAACACTACAATCAATTTTAGAACATTTGCATTTACCCTTCCCCATCCAAAAAAAACTTACGCCCATTCATAGTCGCTCTCTTTCCTCTTCCCACCCCCAGCCCTGCACAACTGCTAATTTACTTTCTGTCTCTATAGATTTGCCTACTGTGGACATTTTGTATAAATGGAATCACATAGTATGTGGCCTTTTGTGACTGGCTTCTTTCAAACATTTCACAATGTGTTCGAGGTTCATCCATGTTGTAGCATGTCCCAATACTTCATTTCTTTTCAATGCCAAATGATGTTCCATTATATGGATAGACCACATTTGTTTATCCATTCATCAGTTGATGCATATTCACATTGCTTCCACTTTTTAGTTATTATAAATGATGCTTTTGTGAACATGTGTGGACATGCTTCATTGTTCTTGCGTACATGCCTAGTAGTAGAACTTCTGGGAGACTGTGTGTTCAGCCTTTTGAGGAACTGCCTCAAAGACTGTTTTCCAAAGCGGCTGCACCATTTCACATTCCCACCAGCAATGTAGGAGAGTTCTAGTTTCTCCAGATCCCTGCCAACACATGTTTCAGCTGTGGTTTTGACTATAGCCATCCTAGTGACTATAAAGTGGTACTCAGTGTGGTTTTGACTTATATTTCCCTAATGATGTATATCTTCCTTGGAAAAAACGGCTATTCAAATCCTTTGCTCATTTCTTAGATGCATACAGACATGTAAGCCCTCAAGCTTTCTCGGGGAACACTACAACTTTTACGAGCTCAGTGATGTCTGAGCTCACACTGAGATTCTTCGATTTTAGTCAAGTGGTTCTGGGTAGGTTTGATTATGGATAAGTTAGAGAAGTGGGTAGGATCCAGAAAAAGGGTGACAGCAGAGTCATTTATTTGAAGGGGAACAACAGTATCTTTACTGTTGAGCGTGAGTCGGGGAAATACTTCAGTGCCTTGTAAAGCTAGCTCTGTGTAGTTCCTTCAGCTAGGAAACGCTATTAAAACGCCGGAGCAGTGACACACCTAGCAGGCCCACATGAAAACACAAAGCAGGTAAAATGACCGTTGACAGTAGTCTAAGCAAGCACCAGCTCCTGTTTGCTCAGGACTTGTCCTCATTCCCACAGGGTTGGGCTTTAGGCGTGTGTGGCACAGCCCCTGTCTGGCCTCAGGGACTCTGTCTCCGCCACGCCTGTATCCAATATGCCCAGCGGCTCCTAAGTCCCTGAGGCAAACATGAAAGCACGTGACCTATCTCTCACGATCCCAATACCTGTGGCCCGCCCCCAGCTGTTTATTTGCCCTGTACCGCATTTTCACCCCAGTTCTCTGCTGAGGAAGTCTGGGTCTCGGGCTCACCTGGAACCCGTACTGAATTTTGACAGAAGCCACACTTGGTTTAGACCAGGCTGCTGACTGATCAACGCATGGACCTTCAGTGCCTTGTAAAGCTGTCTCTGTGTAGTTCCTTCACCTAGGAAATTCTATTAAAACGATTTAAATTCTATTAAAACCACCTGGATGTGGGTGTGCAAGTAAGCACTGCCCAACACGGCTGCTCCTGTACCGTGCCCTTCCCAACCCGGGAACTGATTTAGATGACAGGGTCCTGGGCCTCAAGCCGGATGCCATAATCAGATGAAACTAGGGGTCTTGAGAGAAGGATGAGTCTGTGGGAGGGATGTGTATACTTGTAGCCAGATGGCAGACTATAGTAGCAAACAGTATTGTCTAAAAAAGCTGCATCAGGAACAACTTTTGGACAGCAGGAAATAAAAATTTTAAAGGAAAACCTTAAAAACATTAAAAATTTAAAAGCTGCATCAACATTTTGGATTCCAAATGTTCTTTCATTACCTTGCCATCGAGAAGTAAAATTTATTCCCCTCCCCTTGAAACTCAGGAAGCCTTTGTAATTGCCTCAATGAATAGAATGCTGTGGAAATGCCACTGCATTGTCAACCTCGAAGGGTAGATTTACGAAGACGGTACAGCTTCCACCTGGTTATCTTGGGCTGCTCACCCTTGAAGCCAGCCACTGTGTGGAGTGACTGTCCAGACTATGAGAAAAGGGAGTGTATAGATGTCCCAGCCAACAGTTCCAGCGGGTAAGGTCTCGGCCAACGGCCAGTAGCAACCACCAAGCATGTGAGGGATGGAACCTTCAGATGATTCTAGCCCCCAGCTGTCAACCACTCCCAGTTCTTGAGTCTTCTCTCTGAAGTCCCAGACATTATGGAGCAGAGGCAAATCAGTCCTGCTGTTTCCTGTCTGAATTCTTGACCTACAGAATCCATGAGCATAATAAATGGTTGTTCTGAGCCACTAAGTTTGGGGTAATTTGTTACACGTTTATAGATAACCACAACACCCATAAAGAATGTGGGTACCCACGGTGTAACCCTCCTTATAATTTCAACAACTTTTTGCAAATGAGACTCAAAATGAACACCAAGAGCAACCTTGAGGGTGAAAGCTGCGTTGAATGATCATCCAGGTGGCATGAGCGTATTTCCGAGAGATGGTTGCACACTTGATTCTAACCAGAAGAACAAGCTCTTTCTTCCCCTTTCCAAACATGGGAAGGGCAACTCCAGGACCCCTTTCCACTGCCCGGCCGGAGTAGCAATTTTCCACAGATACATGTATGGACTGGAAACTATGCTCTCCGAAACTCACCCCAAACTTCTCCTCATACCCACAATCCTATGTATCAAGAGACGTCTGCCAGCACTGCCAATGTGCCAAATTATAAACGGCACCGCCATCCCATTGAAGACCTTCACTTGCTTGCCTTGCATCCATTCTCCCCCTTGATATCGTTACTCCACATTCTCTTTAGGAAATGACCTCGAGGTAGATTGAATGATTGACCACAACTGTCTGCCCCTCCCTATATCCATGCCCTTTGTTATGTGACTTTGCTGTTCCTCCTGCTACCCTGCTACCGGCAAGAAATGTTTCCCAGCCTCGTGGGTCGACAGCTGGGCTGTGTGGTTTGCTCTGGCCAATGCGTGTGAGTGAAGGTGGCAGAGTGATGGTCTGAGCTTGGGTTCTAAGAAGCAGCAGTTTCCACCTACCTTGCATCCCTACCATCACTACGAGTTTACCACAAGTGGTGAACCTCACAAGAGAAGACTGTGTAGCTCATCTACCCTGTCCATGGTAGGCCAAGAAGAACGTTTGTTTTCACTACCTAGATTCCCAGAAAACCTCTGCTTTCTTTCTGACACCTGGTTATGCTGCCTTTCCTTTAATTCAATCAAGCACTCTATCCTTTCCATAAATTCCTTTCTTGCTCAAGGTAACCTGTACCAGTATCCATTGTTGGCAACTGAAGTAGTTACTTGTACAGTGAAAGACACATGACTGGGGATGTTTGGAATAAATCTGTCTATTGAAAGAAATCTACATCTAATCCTCCCTAAGCAAAATACTCTGATTCAGAAGGAGGCAGCTCCGGGGGAAAAAAGAAAAAAGGTACTGGATTTGAAAAATTCAGCCTTTATAAAGTGTCCTGGGGGATGGGGATGGGGTTGTAGAATGTAAAAGGAACAGACTTTGACCTTAACCAGAAGATCCGTTTGTGCTTATTGCTTATGCATAAGCCTCTATGTTCACAGAATGGGATTTGTACCATGGCTGGTCAATTAAGAGAAAGAAATACTCCATAAATCAGTCACAGGCTTTAGCTCTCTGCTGGCCAACCAAAGTAACTGAATCCTTAATAAGTACACACAGCATACAGCATACACACACACACACACACACACACATACACACACATGCACGCACAGCAAGACTTCCTAGCAAATGCAGCCAGAGACCAAATTAACCAGAAATACTTGAGTTATTTTACACAGTGTGACCCAGGCTCAACACTGTGATTATTTCTGGGGCTGTTATATGTTATGTTATTTTTTTTTAATTTAATTTTATTTTTTTTATACAGCACGTTCTTATTAGTTATCTATTTTATACATATTAGTGTATACATGTCAATCCTAATCTCCCAATTCATCCCACCACTACCACCCGCCCCCTCCTCGCTTTCCCCCTTTGGTGTCCATACATTTGTTCTTTACATCTGTGTTTCTATTTCTGCTTTGCAAACCGGTTCATCTGTACCATTTTTCTAGATTCCACATATATGCTTTAATATATGATATTTGTTTCTTTCTTTCTGACTTGCTTCACTCTGTATGACAGTCTCTAGGGTCCATCCACGTCGCTACAAATGACCCAATGTTGTTGCTTTTTATGGCTGAGTAATATTCCATTGTATATATGTACAACATCTTCTTTATCCATTCGTCTGTCAATGGGCATTTAGGTTGCTTCCATGACCTGGCTATTGTAAATAGTGTAGCAATGAACATTGGGGTACATGTGTCCTTTTGAATTATGGTTTTCTCAGGGTATATGCCCAGTAGTGGGATTGCTGGGTCATATGGTAGTTCTATTTTTAGTTTTTTAAGGAACCTCCATACTGTTCTCCATAGTGGTTGTATCAATTTACATTCCCACCAACAGTGCAAGAGGGTTCCCTTTTCTCCACACCCACTCCAGAATTTGTTGTTTGTACATTTTCTGATGATGCCCATTCTAAGAAGTGTGAGGTGATACCTCACTGTAGTTTTGATTTGCATTTCTCTAATAATTAATGATGTTGAGCATCTTTTCATGTGCCTCTTGGACATTCTGTATGCCGTCTTTGGAGAAATGTCTATTTAGGTCTTCTGCTCATTTTTGGATTGGGTTGTTTGTTTTCTTAATATTGAGCTGCATGAACTGTTTACATATTTTGCAGATTAATCCTTTGTCTGTTAATTTGTTTGCAAATATTTTCGCCCATTCTGAGGGTTGTCTTTTTGTTTTGTTTATGGTTTCCTTTGCCGTGCCAAAGCTTTTAAGTTTCATTAGATCTCATTTCTTTATTTTTGTTTTTATTTCCATTTCTCTAGGAGGTGGGTCAAAAAGGATCTTGCTGTGATTTATGTCATAGAGTGTTCTGCCTATGTTTTCCTTTAAGTGTTTTATAGTGTCCAGTCTTACATTTAGGTCTTTAATCCATTTGGAGTTTATTTTTGTGTATGGTGTCAGGGACTGTTCTAATTTCATTCTTTTACATGTAGCTGTCCAGTTGTCCCAGCACCACTTATTGAAGAGGCTGTCTTTTCTCCACTGTATATTCTTGCCTCCTTTATCAAAGATAAGGTGACCATATGTGCGTGGGTTTATCTCTGGGCTTTCTATCCTATTCCATTGATCTATACTTCTGTTTTTGTGGCAGTACCATAGTGTCTTGATTACTGTAGCTTTGTAGTACAGTCTGAAGTCAGGGAGCTTGATTCCTCCAGCTCCGTTTTTCTTTCTCAAGATTGCTTTGGCTATTCGGGGTCTTTTGTGTTTCCATACAAATTATGAAATTTTTTGTTCTAGTTCTGTGAAAAATGCCTTTAATTTTTGTTAATTTGATTACTATGTGTCTCGGAGTGTTTCTCCTTGGGTTTATCCTTCCTGCGACTCTCTGCGCTTCATGGACTTGGGTGGCTATTTCTTTTCCCATGTTAGGGAAGTTTTTGACTATAATCTCTTCAAATATTTTCTCAGGTCCTTTATCTGTCTCTTCTCCTTCTGGGACCCCTATAATGCGAATGTTGGTGCATTTAATGTTGTCCCAGAGGTCTCTTAGAAATGTCTTCATTTCTTTTCATTCTTTTTTCTTTATTCTGTTCCACAGCAGTGAATTCCACCATTCTGTCTTCCAGGTCACTTATCCGTTCTTCCGCCTCAGTGATTCTGCTATTGATTCCTTCTAGTGTATTTTTCATCTCAGTTATTGTATTGTTCATCTCTGTTTGTTCTTTAATTCTTCTAGGTCTTTGTTAAACATTTCTTGCATTTTCTCAATCTTTGCCTCCATTCTTTTTCCGAGGTCCTGGATCATCTTCACTATCATTATTCTGAATTCTCTTTCAGGAAATTTGCCTATTTCCACTTCATTTAATTGTTTTTCTGGGGTTTTATCTTTTTCCTTCATCTGGTACATAGTCCTCTGCCTTTCATTTTGTCTATCTTTCTATGAATGTGGTTTTCGTTCCACAGGCTACAGGATTGTAGTTCTTCTTGCTTCTGCTGTCTGCCCTCTGGTGGATGAGGCTATCTAAGAGGCTTGTGTAAGCTTCCTGATGGGAGGGACTGGTCGTGGGTAGAGCTGGGTGTTGCTCTGGTGGGCAGAGCTCAGTAAAACTTTAATACGCTTGTCTGCTGATGGGTGAGGCTGAGTTCCCTCCCTGTTGGTTGTTGGTCTGAGGTGACCCAGCACTGGAGGCTACAGGCTCTTTGGTGGGGCTCATTGCAGACTCTGGGAGGGCTCACACCAAGGAGTACTTCCCAGAACTTCTGTTGCCAGTGTCCGTGTCCCCGCAGTGAGCCACAGCCACCCCCTGCCTCTGCAGGAGACCCTCCAACACTAACAGGTAGGTCGGTTCAGTCTCCTATGGGGTCACTGCTGCTTCCCCTGGGTCCTGATGCGCACACTACTTTGTGTGTGCCCTCCAAGAGTGGAGTCTCTGTTTCCCCCAGTCCTGTCAAAGTCCTGCAACCAAATCCCACTAGCCTTTAAAGTCTGATTCTCTGGGAATTCCTCCTCCCATTGCCGGACCCCCAGGTTGGGAAGCCTGACCTAGGGCTCAGAACCTTCACTCCAGTGTGTGGACTTCTGTGGTATGACTGTTCTCCGGTTTGTGAGTCACCCACCCAGTGGTTATGGGATTTGATTTTATTGTGATTGCATCCCTCCTACTGTCTCATTGTGGCTTCCCCTTTGTCTTTGGATGTGGGGTATCTTTTTTGGTGAGTTCCAGTGTCTTCCTGTGGATGATTGTTCAGCAGTTAGTTGTGATTCCGGTGCTCTCGCAAGACGGAGTGAGTGCACGTCCTTCTACTTTGCCATCTTGAACCAATCCCTCTGTTATGTTTTTATACAAGTTTCAACAAGACTTGCTAAGTCTCCCAAGTGTAATCAATCACATGTCATTCTTTTCAGGTTTCTCTCAGCTGTTACCCTTGGCTTTGGGGTAACTGTGTGGAATTTCACGGCCCAAGCCAACATGGTGGCCTGTGTGGCGTTTCCATTTCTCAAGCCTGGCAGGTGATGGAAAATGGGATTCGGTGAGTACACTTGGTTATTCATCTTGCAGGAACAGCATCCGTCATCTGTTGCTTTTTCTTCCGTTGCCACTGAGATCTTTCCTCTTATTTATAAGACATGAGATTTTACTGAATCTTAATGTTAATACAATGCACTGAAGTCTGACCTTATGTTCTCATTTTTCATTTCATGAAAAATAGAGCAAAATAAGCAGAAAATGGATTCTTAGTAGGTTCACCTCAAAATACCTCCAGTTCTGGGTTTCAGGATCCTGAAATGCATTAAATATCCAAAGCTAACAGGGGAAAAAGAATCCCAAACGTAAGCCCATAATAAGAGACATATTTTAAGACTGTTTTATAAGACTTTGTCCTTAAACCCTTCCCTTCCCCACCAGAAAATATACCATGAAAGGAAGGACAAGGCCTCTCTATAATGGTAATGCGAAAAATGGAAATTTCAGACGTACTTTTGTCTATATAGGGATCCAGAATCTAGGTGAACTAGAAAAAACTCAGACTTGGAGGAAAACAAAGAGTGTGAATTATTTCCCTAAGTGGTAGAACTCCGTCATAAGTGAGGGGGCATTCCTGGACGAAAGGAGCATCAAAAGCAAGTACAAAATATGGGGGGGGGGGCAAGGATTGGGAAGTGTATGCACATGTTCATCCACTGATATGTCTAGTTACCCCATGATGGAGTCTCAGTTATTAGGAGTCTATAATGCAAGGTTACCACTGTGTAGTCCATTTTTAAATGTACCTCTTAAACATACCTACCTACCTACCTCTTAAACATGCCAACTTTGAGACTTACAGAGCTGAGCAAGGTCCAACCACAGTTTTCAGAGAGATTGCATGATAAGGTGAAAACCAGGACAGCACTCACCCACGTACAACGCAAGACAGGTAAAGGGCTGTGTGGTGTCAAAGGAAGAAGGGAGGCCAGGTGATGAGGGGGGACAGGGACAGCTTCAGGTGTGGCTGGATTCTGAGCTGTGGATGGAAACCTGGTAGCTAAGTGGGGCCCCTGGGGTTCATTCAGCTCATGTGATATTTTTTAAAATATTTTCTGTGAATTTGTTGTCACCATCGAAACTCTGGAATATTGCTTAGCTGGAATTCTGGCTTCTCTTGAAAATTCTGGGCTCCCGTTCCAGCCTGGCAATAATCACCGAGAGCAGAATAGGGGTTTAAAGCAGACACAGGCTCCCCAGGTTGCTGCAGTCCCCACCACTCCCTGTCGCACCCAACACCAGGTTTGCTTCATTCCTTCCTCTTGTCTCTCCTGTTCCCATATGCCTAGGCGTCTGCCTTAAAGGACAGATAGGAAGCAACACACAGAACTGGAGAGGGAAGATCAGAGCAAAGGTCCAGAGGCAGAAAAGTTCAGGTTAGGCTCAGAGAACTGTGAGCAATCTTCTTGGGAGATAAATTTAAAAACAGACAAATAATGCCTGGGATAAGTGATGGAGGATGCCATGGATGCCCTCTTATGCCAGCTTGAAGCAAATTGGCTTAATCTGGTCAAAATGTGAAGTCAATTAAGAATGCCCAATCGGGGGATTGCCACCATGTTAGGGAACTTCCAGAACGATGAATCACAGGTGAGCAGAACAGAGCTAGGGTTCTATTATAGAATTTCAGGTAATTAAGTGATGGAAGGAATGGACAGAATGGCACAGACTTAGCGAGCACTGAGGAGATGGTATGAATCGGGATTGCTGACATGGTGAGATGGGAAGGATTGAAGTGGACAGGGAGAAAGAAAAGTCCATCGAAACACCTCTGTGACTGGAGTCCCAAGCTCAATGTCTTCAGGGACAAGCATGTAACAGAAATATATAAATGTCAGGTAGAAAACATCATGCGTCGGTGGAGACTTTGATGAACTGGGGAATGCATATTCAAAATCAATTTATAAAATCAAACAAAAAGCAGTGTGCCCATAAAACAAGTCAATGCAACAGAATCAACCAGCTGCCCACCACAAGTCTTGAAACCGGTTAACAGAAATGAAAAGGCAAGCTTAACCACAATGAGACAGCACCTCATGCCTGTCAGAATGGCTGTCATCAAAAAGAACACAAATAACGAATGTTGGCAAGGAAGTGGAGAAAAGGGAACCCTTGTGCACTGTTGGTGGGAATGTAAATTGGTGCAGCCACTGTGGAGAACAGTATGGAGGTTCCTCAAAAAACTAAAAATTGAACTACCATATGATCCAGCAATCCCACTCCTCGGTACATATCTGAAGAAATCTGAGGTGGATGGAGAAATAGGAAGTGAACTGAGATAATACAGTATCATGAAAAATACAGAAGAAAAATGTTCAAGAAAGGGGAAATGATCTTCAATATGAAATGGCCTGTATGTAATACTGTCCCCTTCTCAAAGACTCATTCAATTAAAATACCGTTCTCCCAAAAGTGATCATTTCTGCACAGCTTTCTACAGTGTCAAGTAAAAAGAATTCCATCTGTTCTTAGATCTTTTTTTTTCCCCTTCTGCTCCAGGGCAAGGTCCCACACCTACAACAGAGTTAGTATGCAAAATGATGTTTTCAACCACCAACTTGCCCCTGACTGAGCAGATGCAGGTGAGGCAGCATCTTCTACGTGATCTCAAAATCCTATCCCATCTGCTGCTTTCTTTGGCGGCATTTGGAACTGTCCAGAGGATCCAGGTCTCATGGGCATCACTTACCTCCCCAAAGCAGCTGGGAGGTGAGTAGCGAGAGCGCAAAGATGCCACGACAAGCAGAAAAACTTCCCTGGGTGAAGAGGTGAAGGGAAGTCAGGATATATGACACAGTTTCCCGAACCTCCCTCTCAAAGCTGTAAATCTGAAACTGAATCCACCTCATGGTTCCAACATCATCACTGAAGCCAAGATTGCTCCTAAATTACCCAACTTGTATTGCAGATGACAATGTGCAGAGTTAGTGATTTTGCTTTAAAAATAAATAAGTAATTGTTCTCCTTCCTTGAAAAGATGAAATAGTGAATAGGCAGGGTACACTACTTTTTAATTTGGGGAACATCTGTCAGCCAGAACCTTGCCAGGGAAATTGCAATGTCAGGCTGAGAAATGCTTTAACTCTCCATGGCAGAAGAGGTGTGTGACAGCGAAGCTTGATCTAGCTGGCCCGAGAGCCCTGCAGGAGGCCCTGAATCACAGAACAGCAGGAGCTTTGAGATGCCCTTGATTTCAGAGCTCCCTACAACTTTTGAGGTGCTCCATCACCCCTCCCACACTGGGTGACCTTGCTGGCTGAACGAGTTCCCCACATCACCCCCTAGAGACAGGGATTAAGAATGCTGTTATGAAAGAGAAAGACAAATACCATATGATAACACTTACACGTGGAATTTAAAATATGACACAAATGAACCTATCTATGAAACAGAAACAGAATCACAGACATAGAGAACAGACTGGTGGTTGTCAAGGGGGAGAGGGTTGGGGGAGGGCTGGAGTGGGAGGCTGGGGTCAGCAGATGTAAGCTTTTATATAGAGAATGGATGAACAACCAGGTCCTACTGTAGAGCACAGAGAACTATATTCAATATACGGAAAAGAATATGAAAAAGAATGTATATATATGTGTAACTGAATCACCTTGCTGTACAGCAGTAATTAACACAACATTGTAAATCAACTATACTTCAATTAAAAAAAAAAGACACACACAGAAAAGAACACTGTTATTTTACGTTTTCCACCAGTGGCAGTAAAGTTCCAAAGTAAATATGGAGGATGGCAGCCAATATCACATACCTGAGACAGTCTACTCCTAGAAAAGGGAGGGTCTTGTGATTTAGAGTGAGTGCTTTTGCTCAAGGGCAAAAAATGTCTCAGACTAGAAAAGCTCCAACTTGATGCCCCAAGTTGAAAAGAAAGTCAGATGGGCAAGGTCCACTGTGCAATGTGGTACTTCTAAAGTAGATGGAGAAGCAATTGCTTCCACTCCAATGAGACAGCCATGGAAATAGCAGCCTGGCCTCCTGGCCCCTCAAACACATCAGCAATTGAATCATGCCAGCCATGCTCCCTACCCCTGTGCCAGCAGGGTCTTATCTTACCTTCCTGACATGGTGCAAGTCCTATCTTCCTTACAAGGCTTTCTTATGTTTCTGGCCTACAGGCATGACTTTCCTCTGAATCTCTACAGTATTTTTAAACTGCAGGATTCATCTTAGTTCTGCATCCTACATGCACCGTCTTAGATGCTGCAGGTGAACATCTGTTCTCTGCACCCAGATCATAAACCCCTGAGGACACCAGCTCTCTTGGGATGACTTCACATCACCTACAGCTTTAGCTCCAGGCCACACCACCAAGTCCTCCTAATTGCCACCACCCAAGGCTGGAGGTTATGCAGAGACATTTGGCAAGACACAAGCAATAAAAAACAAAAGGCTCAAAGAATTTTCTTTTACTATTTAAAAGAAATGCGCGTTTACCTCCATTAACACTTTGCCAATTAAATTCATGCTGCTAATATCCGCGAAGAAAGAAACTCCACTTGAGGAAAAGATAGTTTCTGAGTCTTTCACAAAGTCCAAGAAAGAATCTCTTAACGTAGAACCACTTCCTTTTTTCATCATCAAAATGACCATAATTTCCACCAGATGATGTTTATCAGATCAGATCACCTGTCATTCTAAGCAGGCTGGAAATGTGCCTTCTTTCTTTCCTTCTTCCCTTCCTTCCTTCTCTTTCTTTCCTTTTATTTTTAATAGTGAAAATTTTCATATTTAGGATGAGCTGGCTGGACTCAGCTTAGATGACCCCAATTTTGTTGGCAACATCCAAAGCATCATAGTCAGGAACCAGTGGACCATATGCCTTCTTCTCTCCATCAGGCCTGATCAGGGCATTGACCTTGTCTGGGTCAATGTCACAGAGATTTTTCACAGCCTGTTTAATCTGGTGTTTGTTGGTGTTGACATCCACAACGAACACAAGTGTGTTGCTGTCTTCTCTCTTCTTCATGGCTGATTGGGTGGTGAGGGGGAACTTAATGATGGCATAGTGGTCAAGCTTGTTTCTCCTAGGGGCGCTCTTTCGAGGATATTTGGGCTGCCTCCTGCAATGTTTTGGGCCGTCAGAAGGTAGGTGACATCTGGATTTTTTTTGTGTGGCTGTGGATGCCTTTCAACACTGCTTTCTTGGCCTTCAAAGCCTTTGCTTTGGCTGCAGTTTTGCGAGGGGCGGGGTTTCCTTCTTCGCCTTCAGCACCATCTTCGTGAAAAGGGTGTCTTTCTTTCCTTTTCATAACAGTGCCAGGTGCTGTTCTAGATTCTGAGATTATTGTGGTGAACAGGACAAAAACTCTGCCCTCATGGAGCTGACATTCCAATAGGAGAAATAGACAATACCTGTATGAATAAGTAATGATAATCAGGTTGCGATCTGTGCTATGGAGAAAGATTAATTACGGAAAGGAACTAGAAAAAATGGAAGAATAAAGAGACAGAGTGATCAGATGACATTTGAATGGAAACTTGAAAACAGTGAGGGAGCCAGCAGTGTTCAAGTAAAGAGCACCCAGACAGACGGAACAGCAAGTGCAAAGGCCCTGGGGCATATCTCATTTGGTGTATATAAGGAATAATCCGGAGCAGCAGAATGAGCAAGGAGTACGGGAGATCCTTCACCAGGAACCAAATCAGTGGTGCCTTGATCTTGGACTTCAGCCCCCAGAACTGTGAGAATAAATGTCTGTTGTTTAAGCCACACAGTCTATGACATTTGTTATAAAGGCCTAACACAGGTGTTAAGGAAATACCAAAGGTGCACAAAGGATGGTGTGACAATAGAGAAGTGGAGAAAAACCTTCCAAAGAAGATGACCTTTAGCAGGTGCTTTTAGTCACTTCTATCTCTTAAACAAATTTCTATCATTTAATGGAAGTTCTGGCTGAGATTACTTAGTGCAAGTTCATTGTTCTTCAAAACCATGATATTCTTATGTATACATTTTTATTTTATACAGGCTTTGCATGAATGCCCAGAATTCACACCACATCTGGCTTCATTAAGATATTTTTGCATCTATTTTTATTCAATAAATGTAATAGCATTTTTTGAACTTCAATTAATTCAGTGATCATTGAATCTACCTCTTTTATAAAGTAACTGTTATGAGTATGTTCCTTGGGAGGAAAACTCTCCGAGAATAGACATTCTTATGAAATATATTTTGTCCTGTGCTCATTTTGTTCATTCTTCTGCCTAAAGCCCATTAGCCATGTAAGTCCTAAGAAGGAAAAAGGGGTCAAAGTCCTTCTATTAAAATATTTTCTGTGCTAGAAACCCAATAGCCTTTTTAGCAAGTAAGAGAAATCAAACAAAGAGAAATAAATGTCTTCTCCAAAGTAAAGAAGCAGGAGGTGAGTTTCTCAAGTGGGCTAAATTAAGGCTTCTGGAGCTGAAGTTTACATCACAGTTTTACGGATTTTGTTGATGGAAATGTGTTTGTTGTTTAGCTTCATTTTGCTACCTTGTTTCACAGTAAGAAAAGTCACACTGCTTGCAATACTGAGAAACTTATTAGAATCCTGTGGTGTTTGCTGGCTTCCATTTTCACACAGTAGAGCCAATGTGAGGAGAAGGATGGAGCTGCAAACAGGAAATGTGAAACCCCTGCAAGAATTCACAGCTGGAGATGGCAGCGCCAGGCTGCCAGGAAGCACCTTCCCACCTTGGCATCCTCCTCCTCCTCCTCAAAAAAAGGTAATTTCAGGGTTGGTCTTGCCTGGAAAACCGCATCTAGAGTTGAGGTTTTAGCGGAGGATTGGAACTGCACAATAGAGTTAAGAAACTGCTGTGGAAAATGCCAACAGATTTTTAGATTCATTTTAATGATTTCAGCTTACTTCAAAGGGCCTTTGAATCATCAGATGGTTTCAAAATGCCAAGTAGGACCGCTGGACAATGGGGTTGAAGTGAGAAAAAGCCATGCTAAGTCAATAAATGTGTTTGTCTTTATTCAGTTCTTTGTGAGGCATCTTTGTCAATATTCCTAACAGGCACACTAGGAAAACCTAGTACAAAAATCACAGAGGTGCAAAAATCACACCAAAAATCAATTAGAGACATAAGCTTTGGGAAATATAAATTGGAGCAGATGAAAAAATTAGATTAAAATTCCCAGAAGTACTAGAGAAAACTACAGATCCACGCCAAAGAGAGAAGCCAGTGGATAACCAATAAATTAAACAGATAATTAAAGGAAAAAAGTCCTAAAATAACATCTCATTTTCTATTGAAGAAAAAAAAAGCTCTTTAGCATGCGGATCTGTCCACATGGCTTAAAACTACAACACTGGCTGGAGAAAATGTCACAAGTGAACATTCTGAGTTTCCTAATGACACTCATCTGTTCCACTGGGTTACAGAGTCTCCAAGGAGAGAGCCATATGCTTATGAATGACAAATCTATACTATTTGGTAGAGGAAAACTGCCTTTTCTCCCATTTCCTTTGATCGGCTATTTTGACCTAAGAATATAAGATTGGTGTAGTTTTCCAAGTGTCAACCTGATTCAGAAGAAAACTCTGACTCAACCAATATCTGTCTTAAATAATTCTTGCTAATATAGGCCCTAAGGTCTCCCTGGTAAATGTGCTCATTAACAAAACTCTGACAAAACTTCTAAGTTCTTCTATATTATTTTAAATAAGTAGCAGGAACAGTTGAAAAATACTCTCTTTGCCAGAAAATTAGATCATTATATAAATTCCTAAAGTTCTCTTTGACCTTTGACCCAAACCAGGCTCTTGCCAATTCCTGCTAGTTTGCCTGGGTTTTTGATCCCTTGTCTCCAGCACATACACATTAGACACAGATATTTTGTGGTGTTTGTGTTTCACAGGTGGAATCATATTATATATACTTTTCTGAATGTTGTTTTTGTTCACTGATCATGGGATATGGAACTTTCCATGCTCATACAAACAGACCTGCCTCAATCTTTTTGATCAATGCATAGTATTTCTTGTGAATTTTATATGTATTTTGCCATTTTCCATTGGCAGACACAAGTTTTTTATAGTTATCTGCTCTTATAAAAACTCAATGAGCACCTTTTCACATGCCTCCTTGGGCACCCCTCAGTATGTTTCTTCCAGAGTACAAACAGAGAAGAGAAATGTCTTATTCTTTTTTTAAAATTAATTTTTGTTGGAGTATGGTTGCTTTACAATGTTGTGTTAGCCTCCACTGCACAACAAAATGAATCAGCCATACACATACAGATATCCCCTCCCTTTTGGACTTCCCTATAGGTTACCACAGTGCATTAGGTAGAGTTCCCTGTGCTATACACTATGTTCCCATCAGTTGTCTATTTTATACATAGTATCAATAATGTATATGTGTTAATCCCAGTCTCCCAATTCCTCCCACCCCACCCCTTTCCCCTTTGGTATCCATATGTTTTGTTCTCTATGCCTGTGCTTTTTAACCACTATGCTAAAATAGCAAAGAGTGAAGAACAGCATGTAGGCACCTGTTGGAACAAAAGAAATAAAATTACAACTTTCCCAAAGAGAATCAGAAAGCTATAGCAGATTGATTTGGTGCAGATTCTTAAAAGTCAGAGATTCCTGAGTTCAAAGCTCAGTCCGAGTTCCACATTGAAAACAGTCTGCATCCATCTATGGAAATGGCAAAATACATCATAAAATACTTAAAGAATGCTATGTAACTGATTAAAAAAATGAGGCAGATCTAGATATACTAACATGGGAGAGTGTAACTTCGTGTAACTTTTAAAAGTTTACTTAACTTTTCCAAGCCTTAGTTTCAATGTGGAAATAATATTTTTAAATGTATCTACAGCATAGAGCTGCTGTACAGATTAAATGATAGAATAGTTACAAAGTACTTAGTGCACCTGACACAGCGTAAGTGCTCAATAAATATTAGCTTGCATTATAATTCTTAATGTGTCCCAAGATGGTGGAGATATTTCAACAGCTCAAGGCCACTTATTAATGTCAATCATTTATGAAGCTTCTATTATACGAACAAGGTTTCATGCTACCCGATTAGAAGAAAACACAGGTGAATGAAACAATCTTTGTCCTTGAGGGTCTTGGGAATATATTGGAGAATATAAATCATGTCCACACTAACCTTAAGTTAAAAAGGAATGTAGTAAAAAGTAGCATAAGAGAATGTCATAATAAACTGCTACTATTTTATCTGCCCAGCACTACACCCTCCTTTAAGAAATAGCATCCCCCTTCTTTGGAAGAACTGTTCCTCCTCCAATCCCAACACTGATGTGAGGAGAGCCAATTATAGATATCAACTGGCCACAATTGATAGGTCAGGAAATATACATGTGACTTAGTCATGTGACCCAAGCCAAGCCAATGAGAGAATTTTTCACGCTAAGAATGAAGGGAAAGGGGTGGATCTTCTCTAATGGCAAAGGCATGAGATGGGAGGCTTGGATGCTCTTTGCAGGAGCACAGTGACAAGAGCAGAAGCAAAAACAAAGAAAGACATGATGGGATTTGAGTCCTGGTTCTGGAGGTCCAGCCTCAACCCTGCCTTTTGGTGATGGCATGGGATATCATTAGTTCTATGACAGCAGGGATTCTATATGTTTTTAGGTACTAATGTATCCCTAGCATCTAGAACAGTGCCTGGCACAAAGTAGGCATTCACTACATATTACCTGAATGGATGAATAAGATCCTGTAATAGATGCCTCTTTTTTCTAAGCAAGTTAAAATGTTATTCTTTCCTTGCAACCAAATCCAGAATTATTCTTGGTAAAGTGGAATTTTTTACAATCCTACCTCAGAAGGAAAGAGAAAGGGAGGCAAGGAGTAAGGATATATACCTCAGAATGCTATCCTGGGCCACCAGGACTGTGACTCCAGATACAGCTCCAGACCAGATCCTGTCAGCGTCCTGTCCACCACAAACCCAGAGATATTTCGAGTTTGGGTTATTAAAACCTCTCATGTAGAATTTAGTCTGGTTTAATAAACCACAGGTCTGTCTACTTGGTTTCCAAGACCACAGATTTTAGAAACTGGAAATCAAAAGACAGTCTGTCCATAAACAAAATGAAATAATGTCATTTGCATCAACATGGATGGACCTAGAGATTGTCATACTGAGTGAAGTAAGTCAGAGAAAGACAGATATCATATAATATAGCTTATATGTGGAATCTTAAAAAAAAAAAAAAAGGTACAAATGGACTTATTTACAAAACAGAAATAGAGTGAAAGATGTAGAAAATAAATTTATGGTTACCAAGGGGGTATGGTGTGGGGGAGGGATAAATTGGGAGATTGGGATTAATATATATGCACTATTATATGTAAAATAGATAACTAATAAGGACCTACTGTATAGCACAGGGAACTCTACTCAATACTCTGTAATGACCCATATGGGAAAAGAATCTAAAAAAGGGTGGATATATGTAAAAACAAAAACAAAAAAAAAAACCACTCTGTCATTTGCCTACTTCCATCCCTCCTATTTGTATATGTCTTCTTATTTATCCTTCAATGGATCAACATATAAATAACTGGCCAGGCAGTTAGAGACTGGCAGAAATCTAAGAGGCTGGCACTGAGCTCACTGTCAATAGGAAATTCACATGAATGAGCTCGGATCGGCAGTGGTTTGATGTAATGTCCAGGGATTGAATAACTTGCAAACCCCCCAGCAGATATGAAACACACAGCTTACTGAGAATCACATCATTATTGAAAAAATGCACAATATAAGTCAATGTGCATGACAGGTTGAGACATCAGTATACTAAAACAAAATAAAGATTGCCTCTCTGGACAGTTTATCCAACTGGCCTGAGAAGGTTCCTTGAATGGCATTATATATGTTTCATTCTTTTAACACTACTGACTACCTAACATAGGCTGAGAACTATAATAGGAGTTGTTGGGCAGAGAAGAAAAATCAAGTACAGATCTCAGTCTGCAAACTAATCCTCTAGCAGATGGCTAAGACATATTCACCAATTGTCACATACTTTTGACCAAATGTAAAATTCAGAGGCAAGCCAAATGTGAAAATGAGAGACGAATGAAAACATTTGGATATTGAAATCTATTAAGGAATGACACAAATGGGAAATCCTTGAATGTGCGCTGTAAAAGTGGACCTGGCATTGATGACTTTATTTCTCCAAGTGTGTATGCTCTGACCCAGTTTCTATTATTTGCTAAATAGTTCAACATGATGGCCGTCTGACTCAGACGGCTACGGCACAGCATCTGTGGTAGCTATTACTGGGAGGACTCCTGCAAAAGACAACAAGTAGAATCATTTCACCCACGAGAACAGTAAAGCAGAGCGATGCCACACTGGCTGATAAGAGGTCACTGAATACTGAAGTGGATCAGGTCTTAGAGACCATCTTCTAGACCAGGGTTCCACAGAGTGAGGTCCTGGCAGCAGCGGCAGCAGGATCACCTGGGAACCTGTTAGAAGTGTACGTTCTTGGCCCCATCCCAGACCCACTGAATTAGAAACTTTGAGGTGGGGGTCCATCAATCTGTGTTTTAACAAGCCCTCCAGGGGATTTTGGTGCCCGCTCAAGTTTGAGAACCACTGCTTTACATAGTTTCTTACTTTGGAGATGACCACAGTGATCCCCAGAGGTAAAACAAGTGGGCCAAAAAGAACGACAAGCACCAGGTGGAAATCTTACACAGCACAAAGTAAGGTTGCTACTGGAATACCAGAGAACCACCACCTCAAGCCTCAGTATTTTTATTAGTCAGGCTTTTCACAGGAATTACTTGACCCTGTCAAATTGGATAACTTGTGTGTGTGTGTGTGTGTGTGTGTGTGTGTGTGTATTTATACAGATATGGGCTGAAGTGTAAGGAAACCTCAAGAGGTAGTGTAATAACTTAGAGCTGGTAAGATCAGAAAAGCAGGTACCACTCATAGGCCTAAAGGGGAAAAGGGACAAAGGGAAGAAGCCATGTAGACAAGGAAGCCTTGAAAAGTGCAGTGACAACACTGTAAATCAACTACACTTCAATAAAAAAAAAATTAAAGCTGAAAGCAAAAACAAAAAATAACAACAACAAAAACATTGTACTGGAGATTTTAGCCAGTGCAATCAGGCAAGGAAAAGAAATAAAAGGTATCCAGATTGGAAAGGAAAAAATAAAAGAAAGAAAGAAAATAAGTGCAGTGATTTTACTCATGGGACACAGCCAGCCTGAGGCCGTCTCACAGGGAGGAATCCAAGTGTCAAAATTCTCTGACCTCACTCTCCACACTCCCTCTGATTGTATCAGGGCTTCCTTCTGGGTCAACCCAATTGGAAGCCAGAAGGCAAAGGAACTCGTGGGTATAATCCACACAAGCCGCCTCCCCAGGCAGAGAGTGGGGTGAGGGAAAAGATGGAGGTGAACTTGAGAGGGCATATGGGAGCTGTTTGACACAATAGTCAAGAATGGCCAGAGATTTCTGGAAATCACAGCAAAAACTAGAAATTCTTCTTCTTCTGTACCCCAATTGCTTTCTTCTCAAGAAGGTATCAAACACCCAAACCACTCAGCCATCCAGAAAATAGTTATATTTCATTGCTAGTTTTCCCTAATGATTGTTCTTAACTCTTTATCAGTAAAGAAGATAAGAACAGCCTTATCTTCTTATTTAGCTGGGAGTGTGGTCATCACACCTGGCAGATATGTTTCCCGTACAGTTAGGTAGACAATGTGACTAGGTTCTAGCCAATGGTACACAAGTATGAGTGATGTCCATAACTACAGGGATTGTTCTTAAAGCACCTCCTTCCAGCTGACTGTGAATTCAGGCAAAGTGGCCAGCATTCTGAGCTGTCTTGGATCATAGCTGATTTTGACAAGGATTGTATCACACTGCAGGGGCAACAAGCTGGAAGGAGCCTGCATTTTTTAAAACTTTATTTATTTATTTTTGGCTGTGTTGGGTCTTCGTTGCTGCACACGGGTTTTCTCTAGTTGCAGTGAGCGGGGGCTACTCTTCGTTGTGGCGCGCGGGCTCCTCATTGCGGTGGCTTCTCTTGTTGTGGAGCATGGGCTCTAGGTGCACAGGCTTCAGTAGTTGTGGTGCACCGGCTTAGTTGCTCCATGGCATGTGGGATCCTCGCAGACCAGGAATCAAACCCTTGTCCTCTGCATGGGCAGGCAGATTCTTAACCACTGTACCACCATGGAAGTCCCGGAGGCTGCATTTCTGACACCAGGGAACACGAGACCAACCCTGGGTTGACTCTCTCTCCACTTTGTAAGTGGGTGGAGAAATAAATTCTTATATTCTTAAGCCATTTATTTAGTGGTTCCTATTGCTTGAATCTAATTATGACTAACATAATCTTTAAGTTCTAACATGGAAAAATCAGCAAAGGCATGCATTAAGGGTTAAATTATGCCACCACCACCCACCTAAATTCATATACAGAAGCCCTAACCCCTAGTAAACTGAAAATAGAGCTACAATATGATCCAGCAATCCCACTCCTGGGCATATATCCAGAGAAAAGCATAATTCGAAAAGACACATGCACCCCTATGTTCATTGCAGCACTATTTACAATAGCCAGGACATGGAAGCAACCTAAATGCCCATTGACAGATGAATGGATAAAGAAAATGTGGAATACTATTAGCACAGTAGTATTCCACATCTTCTTTATCTACTACTAGTAATGCTACTTTTAGTAGCATTACTAGTAGCAATGGAATACTACTCAGCCATAAAAAAGAATGAAATAATGCCATTTGCAGCAACATGGATGGACCTAGAGATTATCATACTAAGTGTAGTAAGTCAGACAGAGAAAGACAAATATCATATAATATCACTTACATGTGGAATCTAAAAGAATGATACAAATGAACTCAATTACAAAATAGAAACAGACTCACAGACTTTGAAAACAAACTTATGGTTACCAAAGGAGAAAGGTCGGGGGGAGGGATAAATTAGGAGTTTGGTGTTAACATATACACACTACTCTATATAAAGTAGATAATCAACAAGGACCTACTGTATAGCACAGGGAACTCTACTCAATACTCTGTAATAACCTAAATGGGAAAAGAATCTGAAAAAGAATGGATATATGTATATGTATGGCTGAATCCCTTTCCTGTACACCTGTAACTAACACAACACTGTAAATCAACTATACTCCAATATAAAAAAAATTAAATTAAAAATTAAAATAAACAATTTTTTAAAAAAAATAATAAAAAGAAGCCCTAACCCCTAGTACCTCAGAATATCACTATTTGGAATAGAGCCTTTAAAGATGTGATTAAGCGAAAATGAGGCTGTTAGGGTAGGCCCTAACCCACACCACCTAGTGTCTTTACAAGCAGAGGAGACTAGCATACACAGACACCAGGGATAAGTGCACACAGTGTGGGACCCTGTGAGCTCACAGGAGGAAGTCAGCCATCTGCGAGCCAAGGAGAGAGGCCTCAGGAGAAAGCAAACCTTGACCTTGGACTTCAATCCTCCAGAACCGTGAGAAAATAAATCTCTGTTGTTTAAGCCACCCAGTCTGCAGTGTTTTGTTATGGCAGCCCTAGCCAACTAAGACAGCATGTTATTAGGTTAAAGAAAAAAACAGCAAAATCCAGAATGATATTATTATTTACGGGTAATATGCTGAAGTATAAAAATGTATAGACAAAGATCTGGAAATATACACCAAAATTTAAAAAAAGATGACCATTGTTAAAACTGGGAAGTTAGTGGGGTACTGGGGATGGAGGTAATGGGGAATTTCACCTCATCTATAGGGAAAATGTATTCAAGATTCAATGTGAAATTAATATTTTTAAAAATCTATTTACTTCTTCTCTGGTATCGGCAGGACTTTGATTCTGCTGAGTTCTTATATTTGAAATCCAAGGCCTCTGCCCATGGTGGTGGCATGCAGTACAAAGAGACTCTCCCAGAGCTGAGTAACGTGTTTGGTTCTGGTCATGTTTTCTAGAAGTGAACCATGGTAGCCCAGGCTACCATGTACTTGGGGTACATGATCTGCAAAGCTGTGGGAGAGCCATTAGGGACTGATGCCCATAGGGCTGTGGAGTCCTGTTTATATAGATTACATGCTGAGTTGTCTGGGATCAAACCAGGAAATATAGGGAAGTGGTACCATAATGGAAAAGAATATAAAAAAGAACATACATGTGTGTGTGGCTGAATCACTTTGCTGTACAGCAGAAATTAGCACAACATTGTAAATCAACTATACTTCAATTTTTAAAAAAAGAAATATAGAGAAGTGGCAAAGGGTTCAATGATCAGGAACGTGTTGTAATGTGGCTTACATTAGAGAGGGAAAAAGGGGGACTGCCCTGGCGGTCCAGTGGTTAGGACCTGGCACTTTCACTGCCAGGGCCCCGGGTTCAATCCCTGGTTGGGGAACTAAGATCCCACAAGCTGCACAGAGCAGCCAAAAAAGTAAATGGGAGAGAGAGGGAAAGAAGGTCCTTCAGCTGGAAATTAGAGTAATGATTTTGATATTAGGTCTTGGATTGCCCCAGAAGGGACTAATTTTAAAACTGCACATGGAATTATTTCGGTCAAGACAGGGATGTAGAGAACAAGGCTTCTTGGGATGGGTACTTCCCACATCCACGTTTCCACAGAAGAGAAGAGAAGTGGTCCCTGAAGGGAGAGATACCCAGGATGTGGCATACGGAGATGTACCCTGAGACTTGGTGTCTATTACAGGAATAGCACAGATTTATAATTAGAGCAGCCAATGAATCACAAAGGACGTGGTAACATGGCAACCCTTAGAACAATGGGATGAGGAAATAGGTCACAGCTCTACCTGGCAGCGGGAAAATGTTATTTCTGAATCCAGCACCTGGGCCTGGTTAAGAGACGGTTACCCTGGAAAGAAAGGATTAGAGGTTGCAGGTTTACATGGTTTAGTGTGAGGAGTTTTAATGATAGAGGATATAGCTTATTCCTGTGATAGTTGTGTATTAAGGCAGAAAAGTAACACGAAAGAAAAATGAAGCAAGAAAAACAGACGGGGAAAAAAATCACAAATTGGATCCTTTTCATAAGATAAAAATTTCAAAGAACACTTGTAAAAGGTGGGTAGATGTTACAAGGGTGAAATGTTGACCAGAAGGAGAATCTGGAATAGGGCATAAGCCTAGCTAAAACAAATGAGTTAAATGACTAAATTTGAAAGAAATTGTTGTTAAAGTGAGTCAGACCTGGTGGTAGAAGAGAGACAAAACAGGGGAAGAAAAAGAACATCGTTTTAACCATAAAACAATAACCCAATGAAGTTAAAGTGCTCCAGGTAGATTCCATTTCTAGCTGCCATTACGATAGGATCCTCACCTTATGGAAACGGCATTATAGTATATATATAAATATATATATATATTAAACAGAGTTTTTAGGGGCTGGACCACACAGGTAGCTTCCCTTTGGAGGAAGGTCTGGGAGGAGTTTATGCTACAAGGCAAAGAATGATGTTAAAACGGGGAGAGAGCCTGACCTGAGTGCAAAAATGTCCCCTTGCAGCGGGGCTGAGAAGATCTCCCAGTTTCTGCATACATCTTTCTTCTGCTGACTCTGGCTGTGAGATAGGCTGGGACCTGGGACCTGGGACCCTTTGCTGCAGTGCTTGCACCTGGACAAAGTCTCCTCCAGCAACAAAATACAAAGAAACTATAAGGGACTAAAAATAGCTGCGTGCATGCACAGTTGGGGCAAAATTATGGACAAGATACAAAAAGACCAAAAACCCAACTGCCACTTCTGAAGAGCTGGGAGCAAAGCCAGGGAGTCGGGAGCAAAAGCAGGGTACTGTGCATGCCCCCTGCACTCAGCACCACCTAAGGGTGGGCAGACCATCTAAGGCACCCCTCCGGCCTGAGCCCTGGCCACACCGCTACCCTCAGCTCATAGAAGGAACCAGCTCGCCCCTCCTCCAGCAAGCGAGCAAGGGAAACTGTTACTTGTTCTCGCTCCCCTCTGCTGCAGCAGGAGCCCTCACAGGGGCCTTGCTTGAATTTCTTGTCTGGCCTCTTATCAATTTCTATTGACTGGGGAAGGCCAAGAACCCTGACCAGTAGAAGTTGGTGTCACAGTCAAGCCATGCGTCCTATGGTGATATACTCACACCGTATACGAGTTCTGCTCCAGGCTCAGTGCTTAGAGGGAAATCCTCGAAATGAAGAGCAAGGTCTGGAAAAGTCAGGTGCTCTTCAGTCGGTACCTGTAGCCTGGCTGGGATTACTCATTTCTATCACCCAAGAGGTCTAGGGTGCCCAGAGTGGGGAGTGGATGGGAAAGTCAACAACCCTGCCCTCGCTTGTCCAGAGGGTGACTCCACCCATGACTGCTCCTGGGAATGAGGGATCAAGAGTGTCCATCACAGCCCAACAAATATCCTGTTCAAGTCTCTTCCATCTTAGCCAAGCAAAATAGATCACTGCTGGCCTGGCAAGTACATCTGGTTGTACATTCCCAAAAGGACAATGCCCAAATGCTGCAGGCACTCCAAGGGACCCTATTAGGGATATAGCAACCAGGGCTGCAGAGATCACATCCAAGAGGGGCATTCATGCCGTTGCCTGGGCTGGAGCTGTTTCCGGTAGCTTAAGTGGGCAAACGCACAGCTTTCCAACAAACCATCACTCCATTGTCTCCACTTTGATCTTTCACTCTTCCCTGCTGCACCTTGCCTACTCACCAAAAGCCTCCACCCCTCACACCAGCATCTGACCCTGCCCATGTTAGATGACCCCTCTGAGAAAGCTGTGGAAGAAATACTAGAGCCTTACAAACATCACTAGTTCCAGAAAGGGTGTCAGCTGGAAGATCTAGAGAGGAAAGCTGCCTTCTGCTTCCAGAATATGCTAAAGTGGTCTACTCCTTCAAGTCCCGTAACAAAGCAATCTTAAGAAAATTTCAACCCAGCTCCCACCTCACAGAATAGAAGGCCAGAACAGGAGAAGAGGTATTCATTCCACTCCAGATCCTGTAACTGGACCCAGTCCCTTGCACCATGCCACGAAGTACAGGCAGAGCAGAAACCCAGGATCATGTGAGCTTTCCATCCCAAACTCTCGCCTCCACCTGCTGCTTCTTGCTCCTGGCGAATTTCTACGGCTCTCTATACCCATCTCAGGCTTTCCTTGTTGGTTGGTGTGAAATAGGTTTGGACATTCTCTTCCAACTTTGACATTACACCACTCTCACAGACATGCTACACTGCACAGTTGCACAGACTGTGCACTGCCCAATGCCATAATGCCATTCATATTCACATGGTGCTCTTTTAATTGATACAGATTCTCTGGCTTCACGCACTCATGACTACCAATAAGAGGCACTCCTACATTTTGCCTTGGTCCCATGAGAACTGTACGAACTGGGCTAGCCCCTACAAGGAGAAGGGGACCTAGTTCACAGACCTAGTTCACACAGGTAGGGATCTGAGCCAGTGAGAAAAAAACAACCTATGGCTTGCAGGTTACAGCCAGTCTGGCTAGTTTTGAGATGTAGCTTGAGACCTAACTTCAGAACCAAAGATTTGAAAGCTGTGTTTGGATGGTTACTTCTCAAATATGGCCACATATTAACATTTTATTAACTCAGAAGCAGTGCCAGTTTTTAATTTTGATTTTTTTTTTTTTGCTTCAGATCTTTTATCTTTTCAGGATTAAAATTTATGAATTCTGTTGAATTACACCTTGTGACTCTACCTAGATTTTTTTCTCTCTCTCTCCTTTCCTCCAAAACATTGCTCTTCTTAAGTAGGTGAGTAGCCATTAAGTCCATGTGTTTATGCTTTTTTTTTTTTTTTTTAGTTTTATTGATCTTTGCTATTGTTTTCTTTGTCTCTATTTCATTTATTTCTGCTCTGATCTTTATGATTTCTTTCCTTCTGCTAACTTTGGGTTTTGTTTGTTCTTCTTTCTCTAGTTTCTTTAGGTGTAAGGTTAGATTGTTTACTTGAGATTTTTCTTGTTTCTTGAGACAGGCTTGTATAGCGATAAACTTCCCTCTTAGAACTGCTTTTGCTGCATCCCATAGGTTTTGGGTCGTCGTGTTTTCATTGTCATTTGTCTCTAGGTATTTTTTGATTGCCTCTCTGATTTCTTCAGAGATCTCTTGGTTATTTAGTAACGTATTGTTTAGCCTCCATGTGTTTGTGTTTTTTACGTTTTTTTCCCTGTAATTCATTTCTAATCTCATAGCGTTGTGGTCAGAAAAGATGCTTGATATGATTTCAGTTTTCTTAAATTTACTGAGGCTTGATTTGTGACCCAAGATGTGATCTATCCTGGAGAATGTTCCGTGCGCACTTGAGAAGAACGTGTAATCTGCTGTTTTTGGATGGAATGTCCTATATATATCAATTAACTCTAACTGGTCTATTGTGTCATTTAAAGCTTCTGTTTCCTTATTCATTTTCATTTTGGATGATCTGTCCTTTGGTGTAAGTGAGGTGTTAAAGCCCCCCACTATTATTGTGTTACTGTCGATTTCCTCTTTTATAGCTGTTAGCAGTTGCCTTATGTATTGAGGTGCTCCTAGGTTGGGTGCATATATATTTATAATCGTTATATCTTCTTCTTGGATTGATCCCTTGATCATTATGTAGTGTCCTTCCTTGTCTCTTGCAACATTCTTTATTTTCAAGTCTAATTTATCTGATACGAGTATAGCTACTCCAGCTTTCTTTTGATTTCCATTTGCATGGAATATCTTTTTCCATCCCCTCACTTTCAGTCTGTATGTGTCCCTAGGTCTAAAGTGGGTCTCTTGTAGACAGCATATATATGGGTCTTGTTTTTGTATCCATTCAGCCAGTCTATGTCTTTTGGTTGGGGCATTTAATCCATTCACGTTTAAGGTAATTATCGATATGTATGTTCCTGTGACCATTTTCTTAATTGTTTTGGGTTTGTTTTTGTAGGTCCTTTTCTTCTCTTGTGTTTCCCACTTAGAGAAGTTCCTTTAGCATTTGTTGTAGAGCTGGTTTGGTGGTGCTGAATTCTCGTAGCTTTTGCTTGTCTGTAAAGCTTTTGATTTCTCCATCAAATCTAAATGAGATCCTTGCCGGGTAGAGTAATCTCGGTTGTAGGTTCTTCCCTTTCATCACTTGAAGTATATCATGCCACTCCCTTCTGGCTTGTAGAGTTTCTGCTGAGAAATCAGCTGTTAACCTTATGGGAGTTCCCTTGTATGTTATTTGTCGTTTTTCCCTTGCTGCTTTCAATAATTTTTCTTTGTCTTTAATTTTTGCCACTTTGATTACTATGTGTCTCGGTGTGTTTCTCCTTGGGTTGATCCTGTATGGGACTCTCTGCGCTTCCTGGACTTGGGTGGCTATTTCCTTTCCCATGTTAGGGAAGTTTTCGACTATAATCTCTTCAGATATTTTCTCTGGTCCTTTCTCTCTCTCTTCTCCTTCTGGGACCCCTATAATGCGAATGTTGTTGCGTTTAATGTTGTCCCAGAGGTCTCTTAGGCTGTCTTCATTTCTTTTCATTCTTTTTTCTTTATTCTGTTCCGCAGCAGTGAATTCCACCATTCTGTCTTCCAGGTCACTTATCCGTTCTTCTGCCTCAGTTATTCTGCTATTGATTCCTTCTAGTGTAGTTTTCATTTCAGTTATTGTATTGGTCATCTCTGTTTGTTTGTTCTTTAATTCTTCTAGGTCTTTGTTAATCATTTCTTGCATCTTCTCAATCTTTGCCTCCATTCTTATTCCGAGGTCCTGGATCATCTTCACTATCATTATTCTGAATTCTTTTTCTGGAAGGTTGCCTATCTCCACTTCATTTAGTTGTTTTTCTGGGGTTTTTTCTTGTTCCTTCATCTGGTACATAGCCCTCTGCCTTTTCATCTTGTCTATCTTTCTGTAACTGTGGTTTTTGGTCCACAGGCTGCAGGATTGTAGTTTTTCTTGCTTCTGCTGTCTGCCCTCTGGTGGTTGAGGCTATCTAAGAGGCTTGATGGGAGGCTCTGGTGGTGGGTAGAGCTGACTCGTGTTTATGCTTTTAATTCACATGTGAATCATGTGAACAATATATAGGTTTGGGGGATGATTTTAATTTTATATACAGGTATCCCTCACTTTCTGAAACTTCCCGTTAAGCCACTTCTTTTACAAAAGACCTACGTCAGTACAATAATGGCTTTTTTTTCATAAAACCAAAAATTCTCTTCAGATTTCTTTCACGTACTGAAAACAGGTACTATATGCCATTTCAGCCTATGGCTTACAAAAGGTTTCATAGGAATGCTCTACTTTTGGATAGCGGGAGGAACCTGGAATTGACATCAAGAATAAACGAAAAGAGCGAGGTACAGAATGACACCTTACAAATTGACATTATAAGGTATCATTCTATACCTCGCTCTTTTCATTCAAAACCAAGTTTTTGAAATTTATAAGATTCATATCCTTCACCAACTTTTTTTCCCTCTTAATTCTTTACACAGTCTGGATGTATATAGATATACATACTATATATATATTTTCAGGTATATATCCTCTTCTCTTGGTCTAGTGTTTGTTTCTAAATTGCATATGGTATCCTTTGTTATACATGTTTTTAAAGTTTTAATCTAGTCAAATGGATCAATATTTTCCTTCTAATTTTTTCATCTTAAGTCTGGTGAAAATATTATTCCCAACCCTGCACTCATAACCACATTCTCCTTTTTACCCCACAAGTTTTACTTTTCGTATTTAGGAAACTTTGCCTTCATACAATTTATAGTATGTTCTGTTTTTTGCCAGGGGTGTGCAATGGCTTCTCTCTCACTAAAAAGTTCCCATTTATGCATGGATGTGTTTCTGGCTTCTGTGCTGTTTCTTTGATCTATTTCAGTGACACTTGACCAATATCACATTGTTTTAATTGCAAAATCTCTTTAAAAACCTTGATATTTGGTACATCAAAATGCCTCTCATTTTTTTCTTTAAAATTATGTAGGTTATTCTTGGCCTTTTATCCATCCATATGAATGACAAGAATTACTTTTCAAGTTCCATACACAAATATACACACACATACAATCTATTATAATTTTTACTGGAATTACTTTGAACTAACAGATAAACATTGACTCTTCCCCTCTATGAATATGTTGTTTTCCCATATATTTAGGACTTGTTTATGCCCTTGAATAAATTTTATAATTTTCTCCATGAAGATCTTGCCCCGTGTTGCTAAAAATATTCCTAGTTTTCTTGCTATTATGATTAGGGTCATTTTAAAATTTCACTATATTTCTAATTGATTATTCTTGGAATATTGGAAACTGTTGATTTTAAAATATTGATTTGAATCCAGAAAATTTGCTGAACCTTCTTAATAGCTTTAATACATTGTCAATACATCCTGCTAGATTTTCTAACTAAACAATTTTACCATCTGCACATCTGGCAATTTTCTCTCTTCCTTTCTAAACCTTACACTTCCAATTTCTTTTTCTTACTCTATTGCATTGTGTAGGACCACCAGGACACTAATTAATAATAGTAATGATAGAGACATCTTTATTCTATTCCTAATTTAATGGAAATTAACCTAAATTTTCTGCATTAATTATGATGTTTTCATATGTTTGAATTCTTGATAATGTTTTTTCAAGTAAAGGAAGTACTTTCTAGCTGCTAAGAATTTTTAATCATGAATATTTGTGAATTTTAGCAGCATCTTTGAAGATGATCTTTTTTTTTTCCTCCTCCTTCAGTGTATTATTGATGTGTGTAACATTAATGGAATTTCTACAGTTAAGCTATCTTCCATTTTTGGGATAAACTGTATTTGGTCAGGATGTCTTATATACTGCTAGATTTAATTTATTGATATCTTATTTAGAATTTTTTCATCTCTGAGTAAATCAGTGTACCTTCTTTTGTACACAGTCTGTCCAATTTTGGTATCAAGTTTATATGAGCTTAAAATTAGTTGGAAAGTTTTCCCTCTGGAACAATTTATATAAAAGGGGATTATTCTTGAAAGTCTCATGAAATAAAAACATCTATGATTGGTACCATTAGGCAAAAGTGGAAGAAGGAGAGGATTTAGAGTCCAATTCAGTCTCTTTAACGGTTATTTGATTAACCTTTATTTCCTTTTGAGTCGATCTTGGCAATCTGTTTTTCTAAAAATTTACCTATTGCCTCGAAGTTATCAGAAATTTTGGCACAAAATGATTCAATATTACATATTTTCAAAATACAACTATGAGGACTTCCCTGGTGGTCCAGTGGTAAAGAATCCACCTTCCAATGTAGGGGACAAGGGTTCGATCCCCGGTCGGGGAACTAAGATCCCACATGCCGTGGAGCAACTAAGCCTGCGCACCTCAACTACTGAGCTCGCGCACCTCAACTAGAAAGCCTGCGTGCCACAACTCGCGAGAAGCCCAAGTGCTGCAACCATGAGCCCGCGCACCACAACAAAAGATCCTGCATGCCTCAACGAAGATCCTGGGTGCTGCAACTAAGACCCAACACAGCTAAAAATAAAATAAAATAAATAAATATTTTTTAAAAATTAAAAGAAATAAAATACAACTATCTTCTCTGTAGCTATGCTCCCTTTTTATTTCTGAAGTTATTTATTTACACTTTATCTCTTTCTATCAATTGCATGAATATTTCAAATATTCTGCTTTGAGTTTTTGTTAATCATCTCTATCATTTCTTTACCTATTTCCCACAAGTTTTGATATGTAATACTTTATTTGTAATTTATTCTAAACAGTTCAAATTTTCCATTGTAATTTTCTAAACACATAATTATTTACAAGTACAGTTTAGTGCTCAAAAACATGAATTTCTATTGTCTTTTTACTATTCATTTCTAATCTTATTACTTTGTGTTCAGAGAGCATGGTGTATATGATACAGATTCCTAGAGTGTCATAGAGACTTCCATTGTAGCCAATTTTTATAAATGTACCCTGTGTATTTAAAAAGCATATATGTGCTGGGGATAGAAATCATATCTCTACTAGTAGTTTGTTAAATCTGTTACTAAAAACCTTAAATATCCATCATAATTTTTTGCATCCGTGACTCATAAGTTTTAGAAATGGATGTGTTACAAACTTCCCCTGGGTAATAGATTTTAAACTTTCTCCTTGTAATTCTGTCAGTTGTTGCTTTATATATTTGGAGTTTATGTTGTTTAATGAATACAAATTCATAATGGCTTCTTCAGCCAATTTTGATCATTAGGTTATACCTCTATCATTATTAGCAATTTTTGTGTTAAATTCTAAGTTATATAGTATAAAAAATTGTTAAACTGTTTTTAAGTAGTATTTGCCTACTATATAATTTTCCATCCATTTATTTTCAAACTTCATGAATTAAGATATTACCTTAAGTATTTATGATAAAACTGGTCACATACACAAAAGTATAGAGCCTGAGATAACTAACCCCATTATGTCCATCACCCAGATTCTACTATTAATTAGCAAGATTTGCCACACTTGCTTCATCTATTCCTTTTTCTTTTTTGCTAGAGTATTGTATAACAAATCCCACAACTCAGGTCGTTTTACCCTTGCTTACTTCCAAGGCATCTCCAAAAATACAAACATTTTTTTACATATTTACCAGGCAGTTTGCACTTCTAATAAAACTAACACGAATTCCTTGGTATTATCTGATTCCAGTTTATATTCAATTTTCCCAATTAAACTTAAGATGACTTTTTATAATTGATTTGTTCAAATGAGGCTCTTAACAAGGTTCACAGAGTACATTTTGTTGTGCCTCTTTAATCTAGAGTAAACTTCCTTGTTTTTTCCATGCCTATCTTTCCCCAAGGCCTAAGGTCAGTTTTCCCATAGAGCGCCCCTCTATATTGTTTAACTAGTTTCTCTATCCCTATGTTTCCAATAAACTGAAGATGATTTTTAAGGCAACACTGCACTCAGGTTGAACACTTTGGGGCAACATTTCTTCCTACATGAACATGACTTCATTAATTCATATAAGTATACTTCCATGTACCACTTTACCTCTAGAGCATATATCTGCTCATCCCACTATAAATGATTTTGCTTCTGTCCTACCATCTTATTTCCTTTTAATTCTTTTACTAGTTAAGAGTTTATATATTCTATTTCTATCTTTTCAGGGACAACCCTTAATTTTTCAATATGCTTCTCTACGTAAGCTTTAAATTAATCAATGTCTCTATTCTCTTTCCAAACAAGAGAAGTAGAAAGCTGTAACCATCCACATTGCAGCCTAGAAGTTGAGTCTACTTTTTTCCAAATGTTTCTCCCAAATTAATGCTATTATTTGTATAGTAACACTTATTTCGTATTACCAACCTGTTTACCGTCGTGTTCACCCTTGCTTTTTGCATCATAAACCTTCTTCAGGGTTTAATTTCCTTCTTAGGAAAATACTCCCATTATTAGTTTTTGTCATTTTGTTTGCCTTATTGTGTTTTGATTCAGGAATGGTCTGTAAATTGTAACCATCTCAATCTTTATAGTTTTTTTTTATAATGTCTTTATTGGAGTAAAATTGCTCTACAATGGTGTGTTAGTTTCTGCTGTATAACAAAGCGAATCAGCCATACATATACATATATCCCCATATCTCCTTCCTCTTGCATCTCCCTCCCACCCTCCCTATCCCACCCCTCTAGGGGGTCACAAAGCACCGAGCTGATCTCCCTGTGCTATGCGGCTGCTTCCCGCTAGCAATCTATTTTACATTTGGTAGTGTATATATGTCCATGTCACTCTCTCATTTCGTCCCAGCTTACCCATCCCCCTCTCCATGTCCTCAAGTCCATTCTCTATGTCTGCATCTTTATTCCTGTCCTGCCCCTTGGTTCTTCAGAACCTTTTTTTTTTTTTGATTCCATATATATGTGTTAGCATATGGTATTTGTTTTTCTCTTTCTGACTTACTTCACCCTGTATGACAGACTCTAGGTCCATCCACCTCACTAAAAATAACTCAATTTCGTTTCTTTTAATGGCTGAGTAATATTCCATTGTATATATGTGCCACATCTACTTTATCCATTCATCTGTCAATGGACACTTAGGTTGCTTCCCTGTCCTGGCTATTGTAAATAGAGCTGCAATGAACATTGTGGTACATGACTCTTTTTGAATTATGGTTTTTTCAGGGTATATGCCCAGTAGTGGGATTGCTGGGTCATATGGTAGTTCTATTTTTAGTTTTTTAAGGAACTTCCATACTGTTCTCCATAGTGGCTGTATCAATTTACATTCCCACCAACAGTGCAAGAGGGTTCCCTTTTCTCCACACCCTCTCCAGCATTTAATGCTTCTAGATTTTTTGATGATGGCCATTCTGAATGACCGGTGTGAGGTGATACCTCATTGTAGCTTGGATTTGCATTTCTCTAACAATTAGTGATGTTGAGCATCCTTTCATGTGTTTGTTGGCAATCTGTATATCTTCTTTGGAGAAATGTCTACTTAAGTCTTCTGCTCATTTTTGGATTGAGTTCTTTGGGTTTTTGATATTGAGCTGCACGAGCTGCTTGTAAATTTTGGAGATTAATCCTTTGTCACTTGCTTCATTTGCAAATATTTTCTCCCATTCTGAGGGTTGTCTTTTTGTTTTGTTTATGGTTTCCTTTGCTGTGCAAAAGCTTTGAAGTTTCATTAGGTCCCATTTGTTTATTTTTGTTTTTATTTCCATTTCTCTAGGAGGTGGGTCAAAAAGGATCCTGCTGTGATTTATGTCATAGAGTGTTCTGCCTATGTTTTCCTCTAAAAGTTTTATAGTGTCTGGCCTTACATTTAGGTCTTTAATCCATTTTGAGTTTATTTTTGTGCATGGTGTTAGGGAGTGTTCTAATTTCATTCTTTTACATGTAGCTGTCCAGTTTTCCCAGTACCACTTATTGAAGGGGCTGTCTTTTCTCCATTGTATATTCTTGCCTCTTTTGTCAAAAATAAGGTGACCATATGTGTGTGGGTTTATCTCTGGACTTCCTATCCTGTTCCACTGAGCTGTATTTCTGTTTTTGTGCCAGTACCATATTGTCTTGATTACTGTAGCTTTGTAGTATGGTCTGAAGTCCAGGAGCCTGATTCCTCCAGCTCCGTTTTTCTTTCTCAAGATTGCTCTGGCTATTTGGGGTCTTTTGTGCTTCCATACACATTATTCTTTATAGTTTGAATGATAGTTTAGCTTAGTGTAGAGTTCTAGACACACATTATTCTCCTTTATACCTCAGAAGTTATTTTATGGTCTTACAGGTACATTTCTGATGATGAGTGGTTTGTTTTCAGGCTGATTATTGAGATTTCATAGGCAATCTGGCTTAATGAAAGTTTTGTTCAATCTTTCTGTCTTTGACGTTTTCCTTTTTCATTATGATATATCTGGGTGTGAAATTTTTGTTTGTTTTTCCTATTCAAGAATTGTTATGCTACTTTATTTTTTAAATTTTTATTTATATTATAGTTGATTTACAGTGTTGTGTTAGTTTCAGGTGTACAGCAAAGTGATTCAGTTATACATATACATATATCCACTCTTTTTCAGATTCTTTTTCCATATAGGTTATTACAGAATATTAAGCAGAGTTCCCTGTGCTATACAGTAGGTCCTTGTTGATCATCTATTTTACATAGATTAGTGTGTATATGTTAATCCCAAACTCCTAATTTATCCCTCCCCTCACTTTTCCCCTTTGTTAACCATAAGTTTGTTTTCTATATCTGTGAGTCTGTTTCTGTTTTGCAAATAAGTTCACTTGTATCATTTTTATTTTTTAGATTCTTTAATCTCAAGACTAATTGGATCTTTCTCAGGTCTGAAAAGTTCTCTCCATTAAGACTTCAAGTCTGGCCTCTCTAATACCTTTCTGTTCTGTCCCGTGTGATTCTCCTGCTGAAGAGTCTCATTTTACTTCACTATCTCTATGCTCTCCTTCGTGTTTTCATTCCCTTCTCTCTCTGTGTTGTCTTCTGAGTGATTTCCAAGATACATCTTCTAATCCTATTTCAGTTCTATATACTCTTCTACTATACATGAAACTATAAACTATAGTTTATAGTATAGTATAGTAAACTATAGTAAACTATACATGAAAGCTATTTCAAGGTGTATATTTAGCATTTCTAAAATGTTCTCTTTGTTCTTTCCCAAATTTTCTTTTTTGTTTTTTCATAATAATCATTCTATCTTTGGAATGTCTCCTTTATTGTTCTATAATTTACAGTTATTGAGGTGTGAGTTTTGCAATCTGTCTGATTTTCTGATTCTCGTAACTTTTAACTTTCAAACATGGAAGTAGAAGTTGATATCCAAGGGGTTCTCACATAAGCTGGGCTGAGGAGTTTCCTTGTGTGTCAGCTTCATGTTTGTCTCTACCATTGTCTAAGGGTCTCCCCAATGTCTGATTAAGTAAATCATTCAGCTAGGAGTTCTCATGCCACACAGAAAAAGCAAATAGGGAGCCCTCATCCATCAGTGGTGAAGGTTTCATGTCCCGTGTCCCAGGCATTGGTCGGCATCCTAATTACTTCCTCAAGCTGGTAGTTGTAGACCCCACTGGTCCCCATTTCACAGATGGAGCAGTCTTGAGCAACTCCCATCTCAAACGCCCAATTCTAGTCCTTCACTTTGCTATGGGCCTTATCAAACTTCAGTGAGCTCTTGGTATTTTTTAAAGCATCCTTTCATCATTATTTACATCAAAACAAAAAAAAATACCATATTTAGTGACTGAGAATATAGGAAAAGGGAAAATTAAAGAATACAAGTAATATTGATGGGGAAAGCACAAGTTTTGACTTCATACTTTTCAAGGGTGAGCTGTATTCTTAGGAGTGTTTGTAGAAAACAGGGAGCTGCTGCCTCATGAAAGGCAAGGAGGGTAGGTAGACTGAGGAGCCAGGAGACCAATCTTTGGTTTGAGACTCCTTGGACCATGAGTTTTTACAAACTTGTTGGCTTCTCAGCGTTTCAGCTTTCTACCTGCCATGTCAGAAGGGTTCCCCCACAGCAAAAACAAAACAGTAGAACAAAAAAACAGACATCCAGCTTCAGAGTCTACCATGAAGAAAGGTAAATTCCTGCAGGAAAATGTGTAACATTAACACTACAATCTTTTTAAGTAATACGTCTTAGTACAACAAGAGAAGGTTTTCGGAAAATAAGACCATAAATAAAGCCATAAAAAAATGGGATGGCTTTAGGCCCAGTCAGTCTGACCCTCGACTTCTGCTCCTAAAGTGTCACTTACCCAACTGAAACCAGCCTGAGAGGAAAACATCATTTTCTAGGCTTTGGGGGCTGGAGCATTCTGTAAATTAAGACCTTTCCAAGAGATATTACAATAGCTCCATTTTTAAGCTGTGGTCTTTCTTGACCTGGTCATAGAGTAAAATATGGTCTAAGCCAGTTCTTGTTAGTCAGCCTCAAAAGATCACCTTCCCTTATACCTTCCTCTTGATATAAGACCACTCCCTCATGGGACAGGAGTAGATTTGAGATTTCAGAAGATACTTATTATTTGCAAGAAACAGCAGGTAAAATGTAAGCCTGTTTTATCTGAGCAAAAAAACACTAATCAGCTTCTAGACACCAGAGAACTGTCCACAGCCCAGGAATGTGTGAAGGCCAAAATATAATAAATGGTGTGTCTTCTGTTGGGAAGCAACTAAGACTCACCTATACCTATGAGATAATCTATATTAAGAACTGAATTTGGGATCACCTTCCTTCCCATAATTCAGCAAATGTACTAGTTAGCAAGGCAAAGCCTTCTAAGGTGAAACATTTCATGTTTCTCACCACTCTGCCTCACTTCCAGGATATTAACAGGACATTTGAAGATGATTTTAAAGATAATAAGATACAATCTCTTTGGAAGAAAAGCAGGTTAGGGCTTCCAGCAAATACATGCTATAGTTACTCACTGAAACCTGCATCTTAAAAGTATTTTCCTTCCTAAGGTGTGCTGATCTTAAAAAGACTTTTCAGGAAAAGCTTCCTATTTTGGAAAGGATCTAGCACTGAGGCTAGCTCTCATTTCTAATGGAAAAAAGGGATCCACCCTCTATATGCACAAAGGGGAAAGTCATTCGTCTGTCAACTGAAGTATAAATTTGGCAGGGATGAATATAAATGCTGTGAAATTAACAACTTGGGTAGTCTTTAAATATTTTGACAATTACCCCTGTTGCCAGCTGGATTTTCACCTCCAGATGTTGTTACTTGACACTACCATCTACCTTAAGTAATTTTTTATTTTTCTGTGGCCAGGACAATTTTCGAGATGTTTCCTCCTCCTTAAAAGTTAGCAAGGGGGAGAGACCGTCAAGATGGCAGAGGAGTGAGACGTGAAGATCACCTTCCTCCCCACAAATACATCAGAAATACATCTACATGTGGAACAACTCCTACAGAACACCTACTGAACACTGGCAGAAGAACTCAGACCTCGCAAAAGGCAAGAAACTCCCCACGTACCTGGCTAGGGCAAAAGAAAAAAGAAAAAACAGAGACAAAGGAATAGGGATGGGGCCTGCCCCTCTGGGAGGGAGCTGTGAAGGAGGAAAGGTTTCCACACACTAGGAAGCCCCTTCACTGGTGGAGACTGAGGGTGGCGGAGGGGGGAAGCTTCGGAGCCACGTAGGAGAGCGCAGCAACAGGGGTGTGGAGGGCAAAGCGGAGAGATTCCTGCACAGAGGACCAGTGCCGAGCAGCACTCACCAGCCTGAGAGGCTTGTCTGCTCACCGCCAGGGTGTGCGGGGGCTGGGAGCTGAGGCTCGGGCTTCGGAGGTTGGATCCCAGGGAGAGGACTGGGGTTGGCTGCGTGAACACAGCCTGAAGGGGGCTAGTGCACCACGGTTAGCCGGGAGAGAGTCCGGGAAAATGTCTGGACCTGCCTAAGAGGCAAGAGACCATTGTTTCAGGGTGTGCAAGGAGAGGGGATTCCGAGCACCGCCTAAATGAGCTCCAGAGACGGGCGTGAGCCACAGCTATCAGCTCGGACCCCAGAGACGGGCATGAGACGCTAAGGGTGATGCTGCAGCCACCAAGAAGCCTGTGTGCAAGCACAGGTCACTATCCACACCTTCCCTCCCAGGAGCCTGTGCAGCCCGCCACTGCCAGGGTCCAGCGATCCAGGGACAACTTCCCCGGGAGAACACACGGTGTGCCTCAGGCTGATGCAACGTCACGCCGGCCTCTGCGGCCACAGGCTCGCCCCTCATCCGTATCCCTCCCTCCCCCCGGCCTGAGGGAGCCAGAGCCCCCTAATCAGCTGTTACTTTAAACCCGTCCTGTCTGGGTGGGGAACAGACGCCCTCAGGCGACCTACACGCAGAGGCAGGGCCAAATCCAAAGCTGAACACCAGGAGCTGTGCAAACAAAGAAGAGAAAGGGAAATCTCTCCCAGCAGCCTCAGGAGCAGCGGATTAAATCTCCACAATCAACTTGATGTACACTGCATCTCTGGAACACCGGAATAGGCAACAAATCATCCCAAAATTGAGGCGATGGACTTTGAGAGCAACTGTAGACTTGGGGTTTGCTTTCTACATCTAATTTGATTTTGGTTTTATGTTTATCTTAGTTTAGTCTTTAGAATTTATTATCAGTGGTAGATTTGTTTATTGATTTGGTTGTTCTCTTCCTTTTATATATATATTTTTCTATTTTTGTGAGTGTGTATGTGTATGCTTCTTTGTGTGATTTGGTCTGTATAGCTTCGATTTTACCATTTGTGCTTGGGTTTTGTCTGACCGTGATTTTTTGTTTGTTTTTATTTGTTTTGTTTTTTTTGTTTGTTTTTTAGTATAGTTTGTAGCACTGGTTATCATTGGGATTTGTTTTTTGGTTTGGTTGCTCTCTTCTTTCCTTCTTTTTTTCTTTTTTTAATTACTTTTTAATTTTTTAATTTTTAATAATTTTTTTATTTTTTATTTTAATAATTTTATTTTTTTTCTTCCTTCCCTCCTTCCCTCCTTCCTTCCTTCTCTCCCTCTCTCCCTCCTTCCCTCCTTCCCTCCCTCTCCCTCTCTCTCTCTCTCTCTCTCTCTTTCATTCTTTCTCCCTTTTCTTCTGAGCCGTGTGGCTGACAGGGTCTTGGTGCTCCGGCCTGGCGTCAGGCCTGTGACTCTGAGGTGGGAGAGCCGAGTTCAGGACATTGGACCACCAGAGAACTCCCGGCTCCACATAATATCAAATGGTGAAAGCTCTCCCAGAGATCTCCATCTCAATGCTAAGACTGAGCTCCACTCAACGACCAGCAAGCTACAGTGCTGGACACCCTATGCCAAACAACTAGCAAGACAGGAACACAACCCCACCCATTAGCAAAGAGGCTGCCTAAAATCATAATAAGTTCACAGACACCCCAAAACACAACACCGGATGTGGTCCTGCCCACCAGAAAGACAAGATCCAGGCTCATCCAACAGAAAACAGGCACCAGTCCTTTCCATCAGGAAGCCTACACAACCCACTGAACTGAGCTTAGCCACTGGGGGCAGACACCAAAAACAACGGGAACTACGAACCTGCAGCCTGCGAAAAGGGGATCCCAAACACAGTAAGATAAGCAAAATGACAAGACAGAGAAACACACAACAGATGAAGGAGCAAGGTAAAAACCCACCAGACCAAACAAATGAAGAGGAAATAGGCAGTCTACCTGAAAAAGAATTCAGAGTAATGATGGTAAAGATGATCCAAAATCTTGGAAATAGAATGGAGAAAATACAAGAAACGTTTAACCAGTACCTAGAAGAACTAAAGAACAAACAAACAATGATGAACAACACAATAAATGAAATTAAAAATTCTCTAGGGGCTTCCCTGGTGGCACAGTGGTTGAGAATCTGCCTGCCAATGCAGGGGACACAGGTTCAGGCCCTGGTCTGGGAAGATCCCACATGCTGTGGAGCGACTAGGACCGTGAGCCACAATTGCTGAGCCTGCGCGTCTGGAGCCTGTGCTCCGCAACAAGAGAGGCCGCGATAGTGAGAGGCCCATGCACCGCGATGAAGAGTGGCCCCCACTTGCTGCAACTAGAGAAAGCCCTCGCACAGAAACAAAGACCCAACACAGCCATAAGTTAAAAATTAATTAATTAATTAATTAATTAATTTTTAAAAAAAAATTATCCACAAGGAATCAATAGCAGAATAACTGAAGCAGAAGAACGGATAAGTGACCTGGAAGATACAATAGTGGAAATAACTACTGCAGAGCAGAATAAAGAAAAAAGAATGAAAAGAATTGAGGACAGTCTCAGAGACAGCTGGGACAACATTAAACGCACCAACATTCGAATTATAGGGGTCCCAAAAGAAGAAGAGAAAAAGAAAGGGACTAAGAAAATATCTGAAGAGATTACAGTTAAAAATTTCTCTAATTGGAAAAGGAAATAGTCAATCAAGTCCAGGGAGCACATAGAGTGCCACACAGGATAAATCCAAGGAGGAACACACCAAGACACATATTAATCAAGCTATCAAAAATTAAATACAAAGAAAAAAATATTAAAAGCAGCAAGGCAAAAACAACAAATAACATACATGGGAATCCCCTTAAGGTTAACAGCTGATCTTTCAGCAGAAACTCTGCAGCCAGAAGGGAGTGGCAGGACATATTTAAAATGATGAAAGGGAAAAACCTACAACCAAGATTACTCTACCCAGCAAGGATCACATTCAGATTCGATGGAGAAATTAAAACCTTTACAGAGAAGCAAAAGCTAAGAGAATTCAGCACCACCAAACCGCCTTTACAACAAATGCTAAAGGAAGTTCTCTGGGCAGGAAACACAAGACAAGGAAAAGAGCTACAATAACAAACCCAAAACAATTAAGAAAATGGCAATAGGAACATACATACTGATGACTACCTTAAATGTAAATGGATTAAATGCTCCAACCAAAAGAGATAGACTGGCTAAACGGATACAAAAACAAGACCTATATATATGCAGTCTACAAGAGACCCATTTCAGACCTAGGGACACATACAGACTGAAAGTGAGGGGATGGAAAAAGATATTCCATGCAAATGGAAATCAAAAGAAGCTGGAGTAGCAATTCTCATATCAGACAAAATAGACTTTAAAATAAAGACTATTACAAGAGACAAAGAAGGACACTACATAATGATCAAGGGATCAATCCAAGAAGAAGATATAAAAATTGTAAATATTTATGCACCCGACATAGGAGCACCTCAATACATAAGGCAAATGCTAACAGCCATAAAAGGGGAAATCGACAGTAACACAATCATAGTAGGGGACTTTAACACCCCACTTTCACCAATGGACAGATCATCCAAAATGAAAATAAATAAGGAAACACAAGCTTTAAACAATACATTAAACAAGATGGACTTCATTGACATTTATAGGACATTCCATCCAAAAACAACAGAATACACTTTCTTCTCAAGTGCTCATGGAACATTCTCCAGGATAGATCATATACTGAGTCACTAATCAAGCCTTGGTAAATTTAAGAAAATTGAAATCACATCAAGTATCTTTTCCGACCACAACATTATGAGACTAGATATCAATTACAGGAAAATATCTGAAAAAATACAAACACATGGAGGCTAAACAATACACTACTAAATAACCAATAGATCACTGAAGAAATCAAAGAGGAAATCAAATAATACCTAGAAACAAATGACAATGAATACACGATGCCCCAAAACCTATGGGATGCAGCAAAAGCAGTTCTAAGAGGGAAGTTTATAGCAATACAATCCTACCTCAAGAAACGAGAACTATCTCAAATAAACAACTTAACCTTACACCTAAAGCAATTAGAGAAAGAAGAACAAAAAAAACCCCAAAGTTAGCAGAAGGAAAGAAATCATAAAGATCAGATCAAAAATAAATGAAAAAAAAGAAAAAAAGAGAAAAATAAATAAATGAAAAGCAAATGAAGGAAACAATAGCAAAGATCAATAAAACTAAAAGCTGGTTATTTGAGAAGATAAACAAAATTGATAAACCATTAGCCAGACTCTTCAAGAAAAAAAAGGGAGAAGACCCAAGTCAACAGAATTAGAAATGAACAAGAAGTAACACTGACACTGCAGAAATACAGAGGATCATGAGAGATTACTACAAGCAACTATATGCCAATAAAATGGACAACCTGGAAGAAATGGACAAATGCTTAGAAAAGCACAACCTTCTGAGACTGAACCAGGAAGAAATAGAAAATATAAACAGACCAACCACAAGCACTGAAATTGAGACTGTGATTAAAAATCTTCCAACAAAAAAATGTCCAGGACCAGATGGCTTCACAGGTGATTTCTATCAAACATTTAGAGAAGAGCTAACACTTGTCCTTCTCAAACTCTTCCAATATATAGCAGAGGGAGGAACACTCCCAAACTCATTCTACGAGGCCACCATCACCCTGATACCAAAACCAGACAAAGATGTCACAAAGAAAGAAAACTACAGGCCAATATCACTGATGAACATAGATGCAAAAATCCTCAACAAAATACTAGCAAACAGAATCCAACAGCACATTAAAAGGATCATACACCATGATCAAGAAGGGTTTATCCCAGGAATGCAAGGATTCCTCAATATACACAAATCAATGTGATACACCATATTAACAAATTGAAGGAGAAAAACCATATGATCATCTCAAAAGATGCAGAAAAAGCTTTTGACAAAATTCAACACCCATTTATGATAAAAACCCTCCAGAAAGTAGGCATAGAGGGAACTTTCCTCAACATAATAAAGGTCATATATGACAAACCCACAGGCAACATCATTCTCAATGGTGAAAAACTGAAACTGTTTTCTCTAAGATTGGGAACAAGACATGGTTGTCCATTCTCACCACTATTATTCACCACAGTTGTAGAAGTTTTAGCTACAGCAATCAGAGAAGAAAAAGAAATAAAAGGAATCCAAATCAGAAAAGAAGAAGTAAAGCTGTCACTGCTTGCAGATGACATGATACTATACATAGAGAATCCTAAAGCTGCTACCAGAAAACTAGTAGAGCTAATCCATGAATTTCATAAAGTAGCAGGATACAAAATTAATGCACAGAAATCTCTTGCATTCTTATACACTAAAGATGAAAAATCTGAAAGAGAAATTAAGGAATAAAATTCCATTTACCATTGCAACAAAAAGAATAAAATACCTAGGAATAAACCTTCCTAAGGAGACAAAAGACCTATATGCAGAAAACTATAAGACACTGATGAAAGAAATTAAAGATGATACAAACAGATGGAGAGATATACCATGTTCTTGGATTGGAAGAATCAACATTATGAAAATGACTATACTACCTAAAGCAATCTACAGATTCAGTGCAATCCCTATCAAACTACCAATGACATTTTTCACAGAACCAGAACAAAAAATTTCACAATTTGTATGGAAACACAAAAGACCCCGAATAGCCAAGCAGTCTTGAGAATGGAAAACAGAGCTGGAGGAATTAGGCTCCCGGACTTCAGACTATACTACAAAGCTACAGTAATCAAGACAGCATGGTACTGGCACAAAAACAGAAATAAAGATCAATGGAACAGGATAGAAAGCTCAGAGATAAACCCATGCACATATGGTCACCATATTTTCGATAAAGGAGGCAGGAATATACAATGGAGAAAAGACAGCCTCTTCAATAAGTGGTGCTAGGAAAACTGGACAGCTACATGTACAAGAATGAAATTAGAAGACTCCCTAACACCATACACAAAAATAGACTCAAAATGGATTAAAGACCTAAATGTAAGGCCAGACACTATCAAACTCTTAGAGAAAAACATAGGCAAAACACTCTATAACATAAATCACAGCAAGATCCTTTCTAACCTATCTCCTAGAGAAATGGAAATAAAAACAAAAATAAACAAATGGGACCTAATGAAACTACAAAGCTTTTTGCACAGCAAAGGAAACCATAAACAAGATGAAAGACAACCTTCAGAATGGGAGAAAATATTTGCAAATGAAGCAAGTGACAAAGGATTAATCTCCAAAATTTACAAGCAACTCATGCAGCTCAATATCAAAAAACCAAACAACCCAATCCAAAAATGGGCAGAAGACCAAAACAGACATTTCTCCAAAGAAGATATACAGATTGTTAACAAACACATGAAAGGATGCTCAACATCACTAATCATTAGAGAAATGCAAATCAAAACTACAATGAGGTATCACCTCACACCGGTTAGTCAGAATGGCCATCATCAAAAAATCTACAAACAATAAATGCTGGAGAGGGTGTGGAGAAAAGGGAACCCTCTTGCACTGTTGGGGGGAATGTAAATTGATACAGCCACTATGGAGAACAGTATGGAGGTTCCTTAAAAAACTACAAATAGAACTACCATACGACCCAGCAATCCCACTACCGGGCATATACCCTCAGAAAACCATAATTCAAAAAGAGTCATGTACCAAAATGTTCATTGCAGCTCTATTTACAATAGCCAGGACATGGAAGCAACCTAAGTGTCCATCGATAGATGAATGGATAAAGAAGATGTGGCACATTTATACAATGGAATATTACTCAGCCATAAAAAAAACGAAATTGAGTTACTTGTAGTGAGGTGGATGGACATAGAGTCTGTCATACAGATTGAAGTAAGTCAGAAAGAGAAAGACAAATACCATATGTTAACACATATATATGGAATCTAAAAAAAAATGGTTCTGAAAAACCTAGGGGCAGCACAAGAATAAAGATGCAGACGTAGAGAATGGACTCGAGGACATGGGGAGGGGCAAGGGTAACCTGGGATGAAGTGAGAGAGTGGTATGGACATATATACACTACCAAATGTAAAACAGGTAGCTAGTGGGAAGCAGCCGCATAGCACAGGGAGGTTAGCTCAGAGCTTTGTGACCACCTAGAGGGGTGGGATAGGGAGGGTGAGAGGGAGATGCAGAGGGAGGGGATATGGGGATATATGTATACGTAGAGCTGATTCACTTTGCTATAAAGCAGAAACACACCATTGTAAAGCAATTATACTCCAATAAAGATGTTTAAAAAAAATGTTAGCAGGGGGGAAAAAAATGAATACAGCCAGGCCCCAAGAAGACTGCTGGCCCAAGCAGAAGTCTGACCTTCGAGAACACTGTTGCTTTATTTTCTTCCTTGTCTAATAAAAGAAGGCGTAGCCTGTCAATCGAAGATGCCATTCTGAGTTCCAAAGAGACAGAGGGAGGGTGCCTCTCCTAGAACTCACATTTTAGTGGGAGAAAGATGGACAACTAGCAGGCAAACAAATCATATTTGACAGTAAAAAGTGTTATGAAGAAAAGAACACAGAGCAATGAGACGTGGTTATTAAGGGATGGAGGTGGATGGTTACTTTGGATATTTTCGATCAAGAAAATCCTGTTTTATTTTTTTATTGAAATGTAGCTGATTTACAATGTTGTGCTCATTACTGCTGTACAGCAAAGTGACTCAGTTATACATATACATATTCTTTTTTTATATTCTTTTCCAATATGGTTCATCACAGGATATTGACTACAGTTCCCTGTGCTATGCAGTAGGACCTTGCTGTTCATCTGTTCTCTATATAAAAGCCTCCGTCTGCTAACCCCAACCTCCCACTCCATCCCTCCCAGGCCCCTCGACCTTGGCAACCACCAGTCTGTTCTCCATGTCTGTGAGTCTGTTTCTGTTTTGTAGATAGGTTCGTGTCATATTTTAGATTCCACATATAAGTGATATCATATGGTATTTGTCTTTCTCTGACTTACCTCACTTAGTATGATCATCTCTAGTTGCATCCATGTTGCTGCTAGATCAAGAAAATCCTCTTATGGAAGGTGACATTTGAGATGAAAACTGAAAGATAAGTAGTAGCCAAACTACTTTGAACACTTTAGAATGTTTTTTATATATTTCTTAATGGGCTTATATATTTTATAACACTAAGAAGTTAAATATCACCCATATCCCATGACTTACACACAATGACATAATGAAGTTCAAGTTCTCCATTTTTCTGCTTCCATCTTTCCGGTCTCTCTGTTCTTGTGGCTAATTCCCGCTGCTGCACCAGAGAGAACCACTAGTAACAATCTGATTGATGATTTCATTACTGACCCTATATCAATATTCTTATATTCTTAATTCAAGTATGTGGATAATTTGCAAAGCCTCTGGAGTTCTCTCATTGCTCTTTTGCCCAGACATCATTTTACCTTGCCTGTGGAAAAACCAGTATGAGTCCCATTGGCTGTAAAACCCCTCAGTTCCCCTTTAACTGTGTGAGTGAACTGCAGACAGCGCATTGCGACTCTCAGAACTACAGTAGAGGTGACAAATGATTGACCATGAGATACATGCCCAGCAGCCAACTAAAGATTTTACATACGTTGTTTTTTTTTTAACTGAAGTATAGATGATTCACAATGTTGTGTTAATTTCTGCTGTACAGAAAAGTGATTCAGTTATACATACATATACTGTTTTTTATATTCTGTTCCGTGATGGTTTATCACAGGATACTGAATGTAGTTCCCTGTGCTATACAGCAGGACCTTGCTGTTTATCCATCCTGTATATAACAGCTTCCATCTGCTAACCCCACCCTCCCAACCACTATCTTATCTCATCTTCACAATAACCCCACTCTAACTTGTTCATGTAAATGTCCCCATTTTAGAAGTGAGGCCTAGAGATTAAATATTTTCCCCAACACCACACAGGAAGTGGCGAGCAAAGGTTTATGTGCAGATCTGGCTGACTCCATCCCCTCCTCCAGATCAGCGGGTGGCAAATTACAGCCCAAACAAGCTCTCCACTTGTTTTTATATAGCCTACAAATTAAGAATGGATTTTATGTTTTTAAATAGTAGAAGAAGAAGAAAAAGAATAGTCTTTTAGGACACATAAAAATCACATACTTTTCAAATTTCAGCGCCAATAAAGTTTTATTGGACCACAGACACACTCATTCATCATGTATTTTCTGGCTGTTTTCATACTACAACAGCAGATTGAGTAGCTGCAGTGGAGGCCAAATGGCCCACAAAAGCTTAAATATTTACTATTGTCCTTTAAGATAAAGTTTCCCAACCCCTCTCTGGGTAATCAAGCAACACGCAGACATTAAATGAGTAACAGGCTGTATCATTCTATGTCTGATCAGCAAAACGGAGCTACTGCCATACTGTGATAATAGAGGGTTTGATACATGAATCAAGGCTTACGAGAATGAGAAAGGAGCTGGATGAGGGAAGGTCTGGAGGGTACAGCCAGAGGAATTAAGAAAACAGCCACTATGGGCTTCAGCTTGAAGTACTGGAGGTGGTGGAGAGAATGGAGTTCACGGGGGTCTCTGAGGTACCACTACATCTGGATGCATGACCTCAGGCCGGAAGCAGGTGGAAAGGTCTGCAAAGCTGCCACATCCTTCAAGACAGTCAGAATCTCCTGAGAACCAAGGGTGAGAGCTTCTCCCTTATTCTTCTTTCCAAATCTCTGCAAGTTCCTCTCAGTGGTAAACTCTAATCCAGAACTCTAAAGGAAGAAGGATTTTGGGAAACGTAGACTCCAGACATAGACTGGTGTGGTGACTGCGTAGAGTTGAAAACACAACCCAGCTCGTGAACCAAGCAGTGCTTGACAATACCAGAGGTGATATTTCTCCAGTGGTGGCCAGTACCTGCACAGAGCCTGCCATCTTGCTTATGCTGATGGAGATGCAGATGGAGTTGGGGGCCCTGGGATGCCTATGAGAGGTCAGGGTGCAACCCGCAGAACCCATGTCCACTAGGTTTGCCTGCCTGGCCTTTCGCCATACCCCGTAACAATACCTACACTGCTTCTACTTTGGGATTGACATCCAGGCTTGAAACCCAAACCAGTCAGCTGGGGATCCAGTATTTTATCATCTTCATCATCATCATCTTCATTGCTGTTAAGTCACTTTCAACTGAAAAGTGCCTACTTCCCGCTTCGGATTGTGCTGGATACTTTATATACTTCATCTCCTTTAGTCCACACAATAACCCTTTCAGGCAGGGAGATTTAACCTCTTTTTACAGATGAGGAAACTAAAGTTTGAAATAGTGAAGGAACTTGCTCAACTTCACAGTGTAAATGGCTGAGCCAGGACATAGATCTCTGTTCTGTGTGATTCCCAACCCCAGCACAGTGACCACGGTGCTGTCTACCAAAGCCAAGTTCCTCTCAGACCCCTGCTTCTGGTACTCTTCCTTTCCTTCTGGGAGAAACTTTGTTTGCTGGTAACCTAATTACCGTCCTTGCATTCTCTCTCCCTCACATGAGACCCTTGGAAAGTTCCAAATTTAACTAGATTTCACTAAACTTTCTTGATCATAATATTAACTGCTAATTTCATCCTAGACGGGGGTAGGATATATTGTCCTGGTTCTTTTCTGCAACCCTGCAGAGCATAATATCACTCAATCCATCTGCCCCACTAGAAGTTCTCAACGTACAGCTTGGTCCAAGGTGTTCCTAACTATGACAATAAAAAACGTTCTTAACAAGTAGCTTCCTCTCCTAACACAGCATAGGGTAAGTGTTCAAGTGTGGGCTCTGGCATGAGATTACCTGTTTTAATCTAGGCTCTACCTCTTACCACCTATGCAGGACCTGACCTCTGAGTCTCAGTTTTCTCACCTACAAACTAGAGATAGTAACCATATCTACTTCATAGCATGGTTGTGAGGATTAAATAAATTAAGACACACAAATAACTTGCTGCAATGCAGTACTTACTATAAGCACACACAGTTGGCTACGGTTATTATGATTATTTTCATAAATCAAAGACATCAGAAAATCCTTGCTTTACAAAATGATACATGGTGCATTTTCTACCCAAGCAAGTCAACTTGAATGACTGTTTCTGGCATGATGAACCAGTTTCTCAGTATTATGAGGATAAAAATAATTAATAGCGGTTAGCCAGTATGGTGCCTTGTGATTTTGAAACAGCTTTCTCATTAATCATCAGCGTGCAGAACCATTTTTTGTTCATGGACTAACTCTTCAGTTAATGGGTTCTGAACAGGGGCTGTGTGAGAGCAGCCAGAAGGTATGTGAATTTGCGAAGAAGCAGAGAAGGGCTTGGAAAGCTGGTGTTCAACTGCCAGAGACGGCAGGACCCCATGCAGCTGATGTGCATGCTAACTGCCTCGCCAGAAACTAGACTCTCCAGGGCAGACACAGCGTTAGTGACGCTATCCCTTTCCACCTCGTCTCTCTTCATCTTATTTCCGTCACCAGATCTCTCCGTCACCAAAAAACAAAAACACTCCACCCTGTATCCAAAATGAGCAAGAAATCTGGAAAGAGTGGGTCTTTTATGAAGTCTCCACGGCTGGAAAGCCATTGTCAAAATGACCCTTGGGATCCAGGCACATTAAATGGCTTTAAGCAAGACAGTGACATGGTCAGATTTGAACTATAGAAACATCCATCTGCAAGCACGGAAAAAGGGGATTGAAGAAAGACTAGCCTGAAAGCAGAGCATCTGTTACAATAATCCAGGGTGCTGTTATGTTCAGGGGGGCTGAACACAGTGTTCTAAAATGGAGATAAATGGATAGATTTGAGAGACAGGAATTAGAACTAAAGACTGATTGGATAAGGGGCTACGGGAAAAGGAGGATTCAAAGTTCACCCCCCCAAGTCCCTGTCATGGTCTATTGGATCCTCTGGGCCTAGAGATAATTAGTAATTCAAATGATCATTTGATTAAATGGGCTCACACACCCAATTTATTAACACAATAGGTCAATATATTAACATTGAGACTATATTCCACCAGACACTGAAATCAGTGAATCACTGACAGGGGGATTTAGGAAAACAATCACCTAGTATCTATATGTGCTATGCCAGATAACAACAAGGATATAGAGATCAATAAGACATGTAACACAACATTTGCAAAGCAAAATTGATAAGTATTACAATAAGGTTAAAAAAATGATTATCAAAAGATAAGGGAACAGGAGATTAATTCCAACCTACCAGTATAAATAGTGACTTCAGAAAAAGTTGTGACCTTGAATGGTCCTTGAAGAATGAGCAGAATTTCAACAGGCACACATGTAAAAGAGACATTCCAGGTTGATGAAGTGGTTTTGCAAAACCTCACAGGTATGTGGATGTACTTGCCATATACCAGGAAGGCTGAGTATTTATTACATTTCTTCTCGCCTTTAACATTAGATTCATGATCAACAAAACAAGAGCTGGAAGTTAACACATTAAATGTACAGATCAAGTCTGAAATGCAACTCACTTTGAGTGGATGAAGTAAAAAAAGAAAGATGTATCATGATATCAAGGAAAGCCAAGTATGACAGAGGAAGCATATTGTGCAGGGGAGTGAAAGTAAGAGATATGTCTGGGAGCAAGAGTTTATACTCGATTTTGGGGACAATGGTGGGACATTCAAAAGTTTTTGAGAAAAAAATGATGCTATCAGCTCTGCGTTTTAAGATGAGATCCTTCAGTGCAAAAAGTCAAGAAAAAGAAATAAAAGGCATAAGGATCAGAAAGGAAGAGGTAAAATTGTCTGTTTGCAGATGACATGAATTTTTATACAGCAATTGCTAAAGAATCAATAAAATTACTAGTAAAACTAATACCTGAATTGATCAATGCCACGACATACAAGGTTAACATTCAAATTATATATGCTAGCATCGAAAACGGGAAAATGAAATTTAAAAAAAATTTTTTCTGCAATACCATCAAAAAACATAATATACTTAGGAATAAAGTTAACCAAAGACATGTAAGACCTCTATGCTGAAACTATGCAACATTGTAAACAGTGAGCTACATGACATGTTGATGGAATGGAAAAGTCAGTTGCCTCTGCCTTACAAGTAATCTATGCATCCAATACAGCCCAAATCACAAGGCAGCAGCTTTTCTGTTGAAATTGACAAGTTGATTCTAAAATTTAGGTAGAACTGCAAATGACCTAGAATATCTAAAAACAATTTGAAAAGGAAAAACACTTATACTTACACTACCTGCCTTCCAGATTTATTCTGAAATTACAGTTTTCAAACTGTGTGGAACTGGCATCAAGATAGACAAATAGATTAATAAAACAGAATTGAGAGCCTAGACGAACCTCACAAGTATACAGTCATTTAATTTTTGACAAGTGCACCTAATCAATCTAATGAAGGTAGGAAAATTTTTCCACAGCTAGATATCCATATGGAAAAAATAAACCTTAATCTCTACCTCACCCTATACTAAAAATTGACTCAGAATTGATCATAAGCTTAAATGTAAAAGCTAAAACCATGAAAATTCTAGATTACATGGGAGAATATTTGCCTGGGGTAGATTAAGTTTTCTTAAGTAGGACACAGAAAACCAATAATGATCAACACCCCTTGGTATTTACCCAAAGAAATTAAAAACTTATGTCCACACAAAAACCTGCACACAGTTGTTTAGAGCAGCTTTATTCAAAATTGCCAAAACTTGGAAGCAACCAAAATGCCCCTCCATAGGTGAATCGCCTTCTCATTCAGTGAGTGGATAAATAAATAAACAGTAGTACATCCATACAGTACTACCTGGAGCAAAAACAGAAATGAAGTATCAGGCCACAAAAAGACACACAGGAAACTTAAATGCATATTAAGTGCATATTACTAAGTGAAAGAAGTCAGTCTGTAAAAGCTACATACTGTATGATTCCAACTATATGACACTGTGGAAAAAGCAAAACTATGGAGAGGGTAGAAAGATGAGTGGTTGTCATGTCTGGGAGGAGGGAGGGATGAAAAGGCAGAACTCGGGGGCCTTTTAGGGCAGTGGAACTCTTCTGCATGATACTATAATGGTGAATACATGTTACTGTACATTTATCAAAACCAACCAAGGTACACTAAAAGTAAAGCCTAATGTAAACTATGGGCTTTGAGTGATAACGACATGTCCGTGTAGGTTCAGCGATTACAGCAGATGTACCAGCTGCTGATGGTCGCTGAGGCTCTGCCTGTGTGGGGAAAGGGACAGGCACAAACTCTCCCTACTTTCCCCTCAGTTCGGCTATGAACCTAAAACTTCTCTAAAAAAATGTAGCATGTAGCATAGCCCCTGCAAAATAAAAGCTCAGTAAATACATGGTTTATTTCGTAAGATCATTAACAAGACAGTCTTCGGTCAACTCCATGCAGTGTGCCCTTTTGTAAGCTTTTCATTAGAGATACCAAATATATTCTAGACTGCAAGGGGGCGTGGGTGGGTTCCCATATAAAGCATCATTCTACTAATTTAAAGGCTGAGAACTATGCCAGTCAATATAATTTGGGAACTTGGGGATAAATTCACAGTGGGCAGGGTGTGGAGCGGGTCTTGAGGTGATACCCAGCTAGACCCGTCCTAGAGCAAGATCCGCTCTGGCTCCTCAAAGAACCTGGTTACCAATGAATGCCAGTTCCTTCTTTATCTTCAGGGACTCAGCCCTGCGGCCTTCCCAGGATTTACAGACCTGGGACTATCTCAGTAGTTATTTCTTTGCCCAACCCCCTAATAAAATAATGTATATGTAAATATACACATAAGGTTTATTTTCAAGGCCAAGAGAGTAGGTCTGGTATGATTTCAAACTGCCCATTAATAAGTTAATTTCTATTTCTCCATCTTCTTCTGAATGCCTAGAAATCCCTTTACCTGACTGTGGGGGGGACGTGGGACTTTAACCCATTGAGTCAAAAGATGTAAGATGCAAATACCTGTGTGAGGTCACTTTTTAGACAGAATATGTTTACAGGGGGGAAGAATCCAAGAAATTGATCAACCAAAAGATTAGTTCTCAGATAATTTCCTGTTCTTGGGAAGAAACAAAAAGTGAGCAGGAAGATATCATAGTGGGTTCATTGGCACTTGACCTTCAGTGAAATTATATTGCATATCATGTTCAGAAATGATGCTGGTTATGTCTGGTTGTACCAGGAGTTGGGCGTCTGTATGCTTGACAACCTCCCCAAGGGATTCTGATGTTCACCAAAGTTACACAGTTACCACTGTGTAAGGGAGTGCTTTACCCTCCTAATAATTACCTCCAAGGAAACCTGGTTGTTTGGGTGAAATCTGGAAAACCATGTCTTAACAGTTGATACAAAAACTTCTTTCAAGAAGAGAAGTGTCTTTATTTGCAACGTGCCACTTGGAGAAGTAGGTGACACCTAAAGCTATGAATGTTTAAAAACAGAAAGAAACTGGTTTTGCTCCTGCCTGGAGGGGACAGAGGGGAGAGGGAGGGAGGGGGGAGGAGGAGGAGGAAAGCCAGCAGGTAACATTCTACTGGAAGCTGTGTTGCTGAGACACATATCCCAATTCCGAATCCCCACGACCATTCCCGCTCCCCAAGCCTCACTTAAGTCTACTGGGCACAGAAGTTGCTTCGTGGAAAGAAGCTTTTGTGGAAATCAAGACAAGCACAGAGATCCGTGCCTGGGTCCACATGTAGAAAACAGGGAGGTACCTGTGGGATAGCACGCTGTCCACAGAGAGAGGGTCAGAGACGTTCAAAGTCAGGATTTTTACAGAGTGAAAGACCTGGAGATCTGCAGGAACCTTGTAGACTGCCGTAGGATAAGCTATTTAAGAGCTGGACCAATCTCTCCTAGATCTGAAGGAGGAGGAACACTCTAGTTGATATCTAACAGCTACACATGTGAGCATCCTTGTCAATAGAAGCTAAGGAGCACTTTGAGAGATGCCTCAGCTTGAAGGATATGTGTTGAAGCTGGGTTTCGCCTGTGTACATTATTGATTTGGGGCCATAGGAAGGACAAACTACAAAAACATCCGTAATAACCATGCTGATTACTCCTCTGCGCAAAAATCCACTGCTTGTCTTTTTTACAAATGACATGAAGGAGATAAAGGCAGCAGCAAGGCATCAATTTATAGAATGAAATTCTAAAAAAAAAAAAAATGCTACAGTGGCGAAGATTGGCCGAATAACAAAGAAACGGGGAGGGGAAAAAGCGCTTACTATTCCTTTAAGTTGAGCCCTCAGTCCCCCGTTTGGACAGCCTTTAGGGAGAACTATTCTAAACTGATATGATGGGATTTTCCTGGTGGCGCAGTGGATAAGACTCCGAGCTCCCGATGAGGGGGGGCCCCGCGTTCGATCCCTCATTGGAGAACTAGATCCCACATGCATGCCGCAACTAAGGAGACCTCGAGCTGCAACTAAGGAGCCCACCTGCTGCAATGAAGACCCAGTGCAACCAAATAAATAAATAAATATTAAATAGATAGATAAAATAAACTGACATGTTTTGTGACAGGCTGGGTCCACCAATCCTGATACAGGGCAAAGCCCCACTCCAGGTTCCTACCATGGGATATGACGTCAGAGAATTCAGCTACTGCAGCTTTCCACAAAGGAAAACACGCAACAGTTTTTGCAAAAGTTATAGATATTAAAATCAGTTGAATAATGGTTAGAAAATCCACTGATCAATCCACTGTAATCAACCTGTTTCAAGCTCTCCCAATGTTTAATTATGTAAAAAACTTTGCTGTAGATCAATATTCCTTCTGATACTATCCTAGATTTGGGAAAGAGCCAGGGTAAGTCAGTACTGAAAATGGACTAAAAAAAATTAGTTATAAGTATGTGAAAAGATCTCTGCAAAAATTTCACCACCTACTTACAAGCCTATGTGAAAATCACTGTGTCCTTAAAATGTCCTATAATCCTCCGGTAGCACTTGCCATAAATTCTCCTCCCAGAAAATCTCTAGAAACAACAAAAGAACAAAAGACCTTATCACTGGCCTTTAGAAAAGATAAAATTGCAGCCTTGTTTTTTTACCACACAATCATAGGTCTTTGTTCAAGGTCAGGCATTTCTTTCTGCAATTGATATGTCTGCTGTAATTGCAATTGGTACCACAAAAGCAGGTGCCCCCAGAGCTCTGAGGTTTGTCTGCCAGGAAAAGAGGAAAAGGTGCTGAAGCTGCTGGGTTGTGTGACAGTCTCTGATTTCAAAATTGTCTTCAGTTTCTCAAAAGGAAGGACATAGGTAGAAAAAGAAAAGAATACTCTCCCAAACTATTAATGCCATCTGATTCATCATACCTTTGCCAACAGAAGTGGTTTCTATGTATGTTTACACGTGCACTCAAATGGTGTATCTGGCTCTGACATTATGAAAAATAAAGGGAACAGTCTGGTACCAGACTGACAGTCAGTGAACTACATGGGTGTTAGACCAGAAATGACGCCCTCACCAGCTTCTATACCAAAATCCTCTATCTACACTTTAACTAGCTTGAATAAATCATCACGCCAAAGAAACTGATTTACATGAAAATAGGGTATTAGGCCATTTAACACCATGTATCTTGTGCCATTTGGTAATACCATGTATCTTGTGCATCTTTGTTGCAGTTTTCTGAGCAGAGGATTTATTAATATTCTACCACCATCTTTTAATGTTCCAATTCTACTCCCTGCAATCACCTTGACCCTATTCATCAACTTGGAGTACAATTAGGACATCTTGGGTTCCTTCAAATAATCAGTCAAACCCTCACCTGCTTTATCAGGAAGTATACATTCCTTTCTTAGGTCCCCCATCACCATCCAGAATTGTCTTAGTACCCAAAGGGGACTGGTCCTTCTTACAATGCCATGAATAAAATAACAAAAAAGAAAGAAAGGAAAGAAAAGAAATTCTAATCAATCCACTAACCCTGGCACCAATGGTGGCTTCACATCCTCACCAACACTTGCTATTGTTCCATCTTTTTAAATTATAGCCATCTGAGTAGATGTGAAGCAGCATCTTATTTTTGTTTTCATTTCCATTTCTTTAATGATAAATGATGCTGAGCTCCTTTCCATGTGCTTAATGGCCACTTCTAGATCTTCTTTAGATAAATATCAATTTAAATCATTTGCCCAGATCTTAACTGGATTTTTTGTCCTTTTACTGTTGAGTTGCAACAGTTATTTATATATTTTGAATGTTAGTCCCTCATAGATACATAATTTGCAGGTATTTTCTCCCATTCTGTGGATTATCTTTCCACTTTCTTGATATTGTCCTTTGAAGCATAGAAGTTTTTAATTATGGTGAAGTCAAACTTACAGATTTTTTGTTCTTTAGCTGCATGTGTTTTTGATATCCTATCTAAGAAACCATTGCCTAATCCAAGGATGCAAAGAGTTTTACCTATGTTTTCTTCCACAATTTTTATAGTTTTACCTTTTACATTTAGGTCTTTGGTCCATTTTGAGCTAATTTTTGTGTATGATGTTTGCTAAGTGTCCAACTTCACTATTTTGCATGTCGATATTCAGTTATCATCATTTATTGCAAAGACTATTCTTTCCCCCACTGAACTGTCTTGGCACCACTGTCAAAAATCAAACGGTCATAAAATGTAAGGGTTTGCTTATGCACTCATAATTCTAGTCAATTGATCTATATGTCTATCTTTATGCCAATACCACACAATCTTGATATTGTAGCTTTGCAGTCAGTTTTGAAAGTGGGAAGTGTGGGTCCTCCAACTTTATTGTTGTTCAAGAGTGTTTTGTCTAATCTGGGTCCCATGCATTTCCAGACGAATTTTATGGCCAGCTTACCCATTTCTGGAAAAAAAAAAAAAAAAAAAAAGCAGCTATGATTTTAAAAGGGATTGCAATGGATCCATATTGAATCCATAGACCAATTTGGGGATTATTCCATTTTAACCATATTAAATCTTTCAAACCATGAAATCGGGATGTATATTATTTCCAATTATTTAGGTATTTTTATTTATTTATTTGCTTGTTTGTTTATTTATTTATGGCTGTGTTGGGTCTTCGTTGCTGTGTGCAGGCTTTCTCTAGTTGCGGCAAGCGGGGGCTACTCTTTGATGCGGTGCGTGGGCTTCTCATTGCTGTGGTTTCTCTTCTTTTGGAGCACAGGCTCTAGGCACATGGGCTTTGGTAGTTGTGGCTTGCGGGCTGTAGAGCACAGGCTCAGTAGTTGTGGCGCATGGCCTTAGCTGCTCCGCGGCATGTGGGATCTTCCCAGACCAGGGATCGAACCAGTGTCCCCTGCATTGGCAGGTGGATTCTTCTTTTTTTGTTTTACAGAGATTTTATTTATTTATTTTTTATTTTTGGCTGCATTGGGTCTGTGCTGCTGTGCATGGGTTTTCTATAGTTGCGGCGAGCAGGGGCTACTCTTCATTGCACTGCATGGACTTCTCGTTGTAGTGGCTTCTCTTGTTGCGGAGCACGGGCTCTAGGTACACGGGCTTCAGTAGTTGTGGCACGTGAGCTTCAGTAGTTGTGGCTCACGGGCTCTAGAGCGCAGGCTCAGTAGTTGTGGTGCACGGGCTTAGTTGCTCCATGGCATGTGGGATCTTCACAGACTAGGGCTCAAACCCATGTCCTCTGCATTGGCAGGCGGATTCTTAACCACTGCACCACCAGGGAAGTTCCTATTTAGGTAGTTTTAAATTTCTTTCAAAGATGTGTTGTTGTTTTTGGTGTACAAGTCTTACAGTTATTTTATTAAATTTATTCCTAACTGGGTTTTTTTACATAAAGAATTATTTTTGTAATTATTGTTTGGGGTTGTTCGTTGCTATTGTATAGAAATATAACTGATTTTTGTATATTGATCATGTATTCTGCAACTTTGCTGCACTGTTTATTAGCTATAACAGTTTTTTTGTCTGTGAATTCCTAAGGATTTTCTATATGCAAAATCATGTCATCTGTGAATAGAGATAGTTTTAGTTCTTCTTCTCTGATATGGTTTTATTTCTTTTTCTTGCCCAATTGCCCTGGCCAGAACCTCCAGTACAATATTGAATAAAAGTGGTGAGAGTAGACATCCTTGCCTTCTTCCTAATCTTAGCAGAAAAGCTTTCAATCTTTCACGTTTAAGTATGATGTTAGCAGTGCGTTTTTCATAGGTGCGCTTTATCAGTTGAGGATATATCCTTCTACTAGTTGGTTGAATGTTTTTATCATAACATGGTGTTGGATTTTGTTAAATATTAGTACTTTTTCTGTATCAATTGAGAAGCTCATATTATTTTTATCTTTATTAATTGGTGTGTTACATTGATTGATTTTTTATATCTTGAAACAAGCTTGAATTCCCGGAATAACCCACTTTGTCATGATGAATGTTTCTTTTTATATCTTGTTGGATTTGGTTTTCTGGTACTTTGTTGAGGATTTTTGCTTCTAAATTTGAAATTTATATTCTTTCTATATTCATAATATAGTTATTTTTTCCTTGTGATGTCTTGGTCTGGTTTTGGTATAAAAGTAATAGTGACCTTATAGAGATGAGTTGGAAAATGTTCCCTCCCCTTCTATTTTTTGGAAGAGTCTGTGAAAGACAGGTGTTAATTCTTCTTTAAACATTTGGTAGAATTCTCTAGCAAATTCACCATCTAATCCTGACCTTTTCTTTGTGTGTAGTTTTTTGATTACTAATTCAATTTCTTTACTCATTATAGGCCCAAACAGCTTTTCTGCATATAGTTTTTCTGTCTTCTTAAATCAGTTTTGATAGATGTGACTGTCCAGGAATTTGTCCATTTTATCTAGATTATCTAATTTTTTGGCATACAATTGTTCATAGTATTTACTTTTAGGCCTTTTCATTTCTGGGATGTTGCCTCTTTTACTCCTGACTTTACTAATTTGAATCTTCTCTCTTTTTTTTGACTAGCTAAAGTTTTGACAATTGTGTTGATCTTTTCAAAGGATCAACTTTTGGTTTTCTCCATTGTATTTCTATTACCTATTTCATTTATTTTTTCTCTCATCTGTATTATTTCCTTTCTACTGCTTACTTTGGGTTTAGTTTGCTCTTCTTTTTCTAGTTTCCTAAGGTAAAAGATCAGATTACTGATTTGAGATCTTTCTTCTTTATTTAATATAAACATTTATAGCTATAAATTTCTCTCTAAGCACCATTGCTAAGCTTTATCCCAAAACTTTTGGTATTTTGTGTTTTCATTTGCACTCATCTTATTTTCTAATTTCCTTTTGATTTCTTCTTTGATCCATTGGTTGTTTAGGAGTGTTTGACTTCCACATATTTGTGAATTTCCCAAATTTCCTTCTGTCACTGAGTTCTAATTTTATTCCATTGTGTTCAAAGAACATACACTGCATGACTTCAACCTCTTTAGATTTACTGAGTCATTATTTTTTATGATCCAACATATGGTCTATCCTAGAGAATGTCCCATGTGCACTTGAGAAGGATGTGTATACTGCTATTGTTGAGTGCAGTGGTCTATTCATTTCTATTAGGACTAGTTGGTTTATTGTACTGTTCAAGCCTTCTATTTCCTTGTTAATCTTACGTCTAGTTGTTCTATCCATTATTGAAAATGGGATCTTGAATTTTCCAACTATTACTTTTAAATTGTCTATTTCTTCCTACAATTCTGTCAGTTTTTGTTTCATGTATTTTGGGGCTTTGTTATTATGTGAATACATGCTTATAATTGTTATCTTCTCTTGACGGACAGATCTTGTATCTTCTAAAATACGCTTCGTTTTCTCTAGTAACAATTTTTGTCTTAAAGTCTATTTTTTTCTAATAATAGCATGACTACCCTAGCTCTATTTTGCATATTGTTTGCATGATATACCTTTATCTATCCTTCTACTTTCAACCTATTTGTGTCTTTGAATATGAAGCGTGTCTCCTGTAGACAGAATATAACGGATCATTTTTTATCCATTCTGTCACACTCTGCCTTTTGATTGGAGTGTTGAATCCATTTATATTTAATGTAATTATTAATAAGGTAGAATTCATATCTGCTGTTTTGTTATTAGTTTTCTATATGTATTATGTCTGTTTTGTTCCTCTATTCCTCTCTTACTGTCTCATTTAGTGTTAAATAGATATTTTCTAGTGTACCATTTTAATACCCTTGTTGTTTCTTTTACAATATATTTTTAAAATATTTATTTATTTATTTGGTTGCGCTGGTCTTAGTTGCGGCACGTGGGCTCCTTAGTTGTGGCATGCAAACTCTCAGTTGTAGCATACATGTGGGATCTAGTTCCCTGACCAGGAATTGAACCCGGGCCCCCTGCATTGGGAGCGCAGAGCCTTAACCACTGTGTCACCAGGGAAATCCCTACAATATATTTTTAAAGTTATTTTCTTAGTGGTTGCTCTGGGGATTACAATTATTGTTTTAAATAATAACAACCTAGTTCAGATCTCTCCTCACTACTAGTTTATTTTAAAAATATTCTACTTTTTCATCAAATTAAAGCATGCACAAAGTTATATACCCCAAATATTAATGACCAACAAAGCAGTAGTCTACTGCCCCACTCGACAGAGTGAACTACTTTCAACAGTTTATGTTTTGAGTTCTTCTAAAGATTGTCTCCACATTTTAAATAATACATTGATACCACTAAATCTTCATTGATCAAATCTAGATATCATTTCCTTACTGCAATGATAGATGAGGAGTTATTTTACTATTTGACCCCAAACCTCAAAAATGTTGATGCTTATATCATTATTTTTTGTTTTTTTACTGGGTTACCTTTATAAGTTTAGCTCATTAATATAGTTCTTTTTCCACCAACTAGAGATAGAATCTCTTTACTCCCTACATTTGTAAGATATGGATCTTAGCAACCCTATCTTCCTTCCACATTTTCTCCCTCTTTCTTTTTCTCAACTACAATTAGGAATATTTTGACTTTTCCACTGTCAAGGTTGACAATATTTACATTCTGTCCTGAAAATTTATATTTTTGCACTTAGTCTATAGGTTAACTCTCAGTGTTGAAAACCAACAGACAATATTTCCATTACTATTACTCAATTGTTCATAGCATAGCTAGGTAGCAAACTATGGTAAAATTTTCTTTCCTGAGATTGCAACATAATTTATCTCTGTGCCACTTCAAGAGCAAAGCTCCTATTGACAAGGTCAAGCAAGTTTTCTGTCCTTCCTTCTCCCTCCCTCATGCCCTAATTGCTCAAACCCTGATACATTTCACTTTGCTGCTTATGTGACCACAACTTCCTTGTGTTGTTGAAAAGTCGATTTTGCCTTTCATCAAGATTCTGATGGACTTACTTGAACCATAAACCTCATAATAAGTTTTTAGTCAATATTTATTGAAATTAAATTATTTGAATAACCAGCCTATCCCCACAAATAAATGAAATGTTAAAATATTGCTATTTTCCAGGGATTTTATATGTGACTACTGGCAAAAGAAGAGAAAAATTATTCACTTTGTCCCTTTAGGATGAATTCTAACCCAGCTTTAGCCATACCAAGTTTTCTCAAAATTTTTGTGAGCAATATTGGTATCATACCACCCAGCTTGGCTTCCAGAAATCACAATGACTTTGTGTACTCAATATTAACTAGCCAAAAGGGAAATAAATATTTTATTTTTCCATAATTGAACGAAAGTTTTTTTATCTGTCAGGTTCTAAATAAAAAGCATCTGGCTTCATTTAAAGAATTAACCTAAGGTATTTTGTTCCCAAAGAGTGTGTACATAACGAAGAATTACAATAATCAAATTTAAGGAAAGAAAGAAGGACCCATGAGCAAAATGTTGACAGTGATAAAAAGTAATACCACTGAGAGAAATAAGCAGCCTTAAATCATCAAGAGAATGAATGATTTCTAGCCTCCTAAGCCAAGCTTTATAAAGCCACCCACACAGCCTTTCCCATTCAAATAGGTACCTCTGTCAGCCTCATGGAACATGGATTCTAATTTGGATCCTAATTTGGATCCTCAGACCTCTATGAAGACCTTCAGCAAATTGATTAAATCCTTATATTTTTTTAAAGAGTTTTAAGTTTGTAAAATTTCTGGGTAGAGGGCTTACAGATTTAATTAGATTTGTATAGGGTTCCAAGACCCCCCCAAAAGTTGAGATCACAGTCACAGATTAAATAGTCTACTTGGACTTTGTGTGTTGACAGCCCAACCCATAAGCACATATACCCAAGACTGCTTCTTTAGAAAAGCTACTAATTCTGTCAGAGCCACACATAACTTACCTGTCTTCTTCCCGACTTCTTAATTAGTCAGGCTGCACACTGAACACCTCTCTTTCATTTTTCTTATTTCATGCCTATGAGAAATCATACATGGCTTAAAGAAAATTACAAATGAAGCCTACACCTCCTCAACAGTATTTTATAACCATCAGAGCCATTGGATAATAGCAAAACATCTGCCAAAAATTTCACTGAAAATTATTTTAAAAACATGGTAAGCCTCGGGTTCACTCTATGGGGGCCTGGAGAACAGAAAGTAGTAAGTGTCCTAGATTCCTTAGACACACACATTCGAGACTGATGACAGGAAACTTCATGGACGGGCAGGGGCTGGCTCTCCGGGGAAGGTTCTGGGAACTAGTCGCTGGGGCAGAACGAGACATCCCCTCCGAGGGGCAGAAGCTTGCTGCCCCTTGAGCCCCTACCATTAAGAAAAAGTCACAACGTTTCGTGGCCCTCTTGGGATTTCAGAGGCGCACCCACCACATTTTCGTGCACTTACCGAACCCATTTCCTGTTGACTCCAATGGCTGCCAACTTAAGTGAGGCTAAGGGCAAGTGGAGGTTCTCCAGCTGGTCCAGGCCATGTTGCAGGCAGCCCTAAACCTTGACTCTTATGACCTAGCAGATGCAATGGGACTTGATGGGCCTGTGACAGATTATTACTCTGTGGGGAATTCTGTAACATTCGAGTGGCAACCTCTAGGGCTGGGGGACAAACATGCCCTTTTCAAGCTATTGTCCTTTTGAAAAACATCTCTTGGTTTGCTCTTGGGCCCAGTGAAGATTCAGTACCTCACCATGGGACACCCATTGGTCACGTAACTTCTCCCTGTAACATTACACATTAAGTGTTGTCTCATCAGTGGCATCGCCATAAACTCAGGCATATTCAACAAACCGCAATCAAATGATTGATATACACTGATATACTGACAGAAATCAAATATAGACACATTTATCTTTATACATATTGAGAGAGAGAGAGAGAGAGAGAGGACCAACTGAGACAGATCTTACAGGCACTGACCTGACTGCGGGAGCAGTTTGCACTTGCTGAGGACTCACTCGGGCCTCCTCCTGCCACTTCTTCCTCAACCCTCGCTGACAGCCTCTGGGGAGTTTGCTCTGAGGAGGGAAAGATGTAAGCTTGACTTACAGACGGTTCTTCACCACAGTGATGCTGGAAGCTAGAAGCGGACTGTGGAGAAACTCATCACCCTCCTGGTGGGTGGCCATGAAAGGTGGTGGAGGGAGGTTCTCCCCATCGGTAGCAGACTGAACAGGATAGTTTTCTTTCTCTCAGTAAGTTGTGGTAACAAACAACCGCTAAACATGAGTGCTTACAATAAAGATTGTTTCTCACTCTCTGGAATGTTGGCTCTGGGTGAACAGAGCATGTAGCTTTGCTCTGCATGTTTCCTCAGTCTTATATCCAAAATGAAAGCAAAGCCCCAATCTATGGCTTTGCATTCTTGTGTCAGAGGAAAAGAGACCATGTCAAAGCTCACAACGGCATCCTGATGGCTTATCTGAACATCCTAGGTGTTGTGTCTGGTCACATTCCATTGGTCAAAATATGTCATATGGCAAAGCTTAACCTATCTCTACAGGAGTAACTTAGTCACTGACAATGAGTAGGCTATATAATACTTTAATAGGAAGAGGGTGTGAATAGCTAGGGAAAATAGTATAATTTACCACAAGCAGTACATATCATTGTTCACTTTTACTGGAAAGACTGTTTAAGACATGGTTCAAGACCAACTGATGGGGGAATCTAATAAAAAAAATGACACAAATGAACTTTTTTACAAAACAGAAACAGACTCACAGATCTCAAAATCAAACTTAGGTTTACCAAAGCGGAAATGTGGGGGGAAGTGATAAACTGGGAGATTGTGATTGATGTACACACACTACTATATATAAAACAGATAACCAACAAGGACCTACTGTATAGCACAAGCAACTCTAGTCAATATTGTATATCTGCTATATGGAAAAGAATCTGAAAAAGAATGGATATATGTATATGTATAACTGATTCACTTCGCTATACAGCAGAAACTCACACACGCTGTAAATCAACTATACTCCAATAAAAATTATTTTAAAAAAAAGACCAACTGATGGGGAGTTGCTGACAGTTTAGCTGCATCATGGATAGAGACATGGTACAAGAAGGCTTGAAGAGGAAGTATGTGTGGAGACTTCTCAAAGTGGACCCAGGGTAGGAAGATATTTATGTCCCATGTGACTCCTCAGCAGAGAGTCCCACCACGGAGGAAACTCTTAATAATCAGATCTAGATATATGTCATACCTCTAGTGTATGTCAATCAGCCTCTATCTTCAGCCAGTGAACTCATGAACTAAGCGACTCTGACAACAGGGACAGAGAGATAACCCCATGAAGACCAACTGGTCACTTTCTCTGATGAGTGCTCCAACTGCCAGCAGCAGCAGGAACCAACCCTAAGCTCAGGGATATAAAACCATTGCCTTGGATGGGGGCAAAGCAACCAGCTAGCTAGCTTGCAACAGGCTGACTGCATTAGGCCCCTTCTATCAGGGTGAGGACTTCGATTTTTCCTCACTGGAATAATCGCTCTTTCTGGATCTGTATTTGCAGCAGCACACGGTGACAAGGCATCCTTACAAACTGTTCCCCCAGTCATCCTGGAGCCTGATTCTACAGCCTTCCCCCACTGATTCTGTGGGCTGCACAGTTTCCTTCCCATAAATCCTTTTCAGCTCACAGGCAGTTTCTGCTACTTGAAACGAATGATCGAGACTGAAAAAACAAAGTCCTCGGGATTTCTGCTCAGTCACATTCCTTATGAAACAAAGCCCTAAATTCCCAACTTCTCAAAATCCTGCAGTTCCGAAAACATGGATGAGACTGGAGGGCGTTATGCTAAGACAGAGAAAGACAAATACTGTGTGACCTCACTTATATGTGGAATCTAAAAAAATCAGACTCATAGCAACAGAGAACACACTGGTGGTTGTCAGGGGCTGGTGGTGGGGAGCAGGGAAAATAGGTGAAGGTGGTCAAAGGGTACAAACTTCGAGTTATAAGATGAATGAGTTTTGGGGATGTAATGTACAGCCTGGGGGCTACAGTTAGCAATACTACATTGTATATTTGAAATCTGCTAAGAGAGTAGATTCTACAAGTTCTCACCACAAAAAACACTTTGTAACTACGTGAAGTGATAGATATTTTAACTAACCTTTCTGTGATAATCATTTTGCAATATATACAGATGGCAAATCATTACATTGTACACCTTAAATTTACACAATGTTATACGTCAATCATATCTCAATAAAGCTGGAAAAAAATTCCCAACTTCTCCATAAATAAAGCAAGAAGTTTCCTCCTTTTTAGAATTATAGGCTTGGCACCCAAGCTATAATCAAATCAATCCAAGAGGAATTTCTTGGAGATTCAAGTTTAGGCTGTCTAGGCAAAACATGGCTAAGTTGAGTAATTCACCACTGAATTTGTTCAGTACAAGCAGCAAGGCTCTCATTCACTACATCAGCTACTTCTTTTTCATAAAACCATTGTATATTTCTTGGATATTCTGTCATCTTTTCCACATACTTCATTTTTTTCTGCATAAAATAACTCAAATTAGGCAGTTCTATTTAAAATCTAGTAGTAATTGCTAGCATGTCTGTAAGTTTTCATCAGGCATCTTTACTAAAAAGATGCATCCAGCAGCTTCTCAGTGACCAAAATTAGGTACAATTCAGGCAACTCCAAAGCAACCTCTTAGCACTTATCTGGGTCTCTTGAATGTTTTTTTTTTTTTAAGTCTTCATGTTACACACTCCTGCCTGCATCAAACTTCTACTAGCCTTGGTGTAATACCTTAGTCAAGACAGGCTGAACTCTGAAATCTTAGTGACTGACTTAATGCAGCAAAGGCTCCTTTCATGTCTATTTCATTCATCTAATGTTTACATAAGGCAGCTCTATTCCATGCAGTGACATAGGAACCCAGTATGCTCACAGTGGCGGTTCCATGATCTCAACCTATAACCTCCATAGCCCTTTGGCCTGAACAATTCACGTGTCCTCAGCCTAACCGCTAGCAAGCCTGGGGATGCAGAAGGAACACCAACTGCAGGTAGAAAAGAACCAGTTATTATTCATTTGTTCTAGCGTTCAAAAGCATTGTTTTCTTTACTAGCTGGTACATGTCTGACACTCTGTATGCACCAGGCCTCTGAACTTGAGCTAGCCATAGGCCTTTCCTCAAGGAGATTACAATTCAGGAAAATGCAGATGGTAAGAAAAGAATCAAACAATTAAGAGCATCATATAATAAGCACAGGACAGGGGTTACTGTTAAAGCACAGGGAAGGGGAAATCAGGGTAAGATTTTTGGAAGAGGTGATTTTTGAGCTGAGTTTTTAAGGATCTAGTTCAAACCAAGCAGATGATGGGAGGGAAAAGGACGTTCTAGGCAAAGAGATTAGAATGTCAGGACACCTGGAAAAACAGTAACAGCATGGCGATTTCAGAGAAGGTGGATCAGAGGATAGAAGAGGCAAAGTCACAAAAGTTGAATTGAAAGTACTTTCCCAAAGGATATTCATCAGAATCGAGTCCCCTGATTTGCTCCATGGCAAAAGGATTCGATGGTTAAATGTGTAATATGTTGGGGAAAGTTAGCAGATTACATTCACATTTTAGCATACTGAAAGTTCTAAGAAACTCCATGGTATTGAGTTTGACTAGACTCTGAATAGATTTACCAAACTTAATATGAAATCCTATTAACAGCTCATAGGTAAGCTAGGGAATAGAGACGGAAAAAATCTGGAACTAAATGCTAGATAAATAGATAAGTTATAGATAAGTTATAGATAAATGCTAAAGAACTTGAGTTTTATCCTGAATGTTGTAAGGAAAATGAAGGATTCTAAATAGAATAAAAATTTGAAAATGCTACTATGGCATGGTAATTCAGGCATGAAGTATTAGGGCCTGAACAGATTTTTTTAGAATTATGTCACTGAATCTACTAGGACTGTTTGTTCAAAGTCAGGGTTTGTAATTTCTTCATCTCTGAAATACACACGTTCCAAGCCCAAGGTTCTGCACATAGCAGAGGCTCCATAAAATGAAGAATGATTCAATGAATTAAGTGGCTTTTGAAATGGTTCCCAATGATCTCTGCCCTCTTGGTCTTTATGCCTTTTGTATAATCCCCTCCCCTTAAGCACAGGCTGGACCTAATGACTTACTCCTAACAAATGGAATACAGTGTAGACTGCCATTCTGTGGTTAGGCTACAGAAGACCGTGACTTCCACATTACTTTTCTTACTCTCTTGCTGGAATTCACTCTTGCCTTCTTGCTTGCTTGCTACCATTCTGTAAGATGTTCTATGGATAGAGCCACATGGCAAGGAACTGCAAGAGACCAACAGCCAACAACTCATGAGGAACTAAAGCCTCAGTTTAATGGACCACAGGAATTAAGTCCTACCAACAACCATGTGAGTGAGCTTGGAAGTAGATTCTCCCCAGTCCAGCCTTGTGTGACTGTAGCCTTGGAAGATACTCAGAGCCAGGGGACTCAGCAAAATGTGATTCCTGACCTAGAGAAACTAGGAGATTATAAATGTGTACTTTTTGAGCTGCTAAGTTTTGGGGTAAATTGTTATGCAGCAATAGCTAGCATAGTAAATGAACAGATAAATCAATCAATAAATATATTTTTCTCCATTTTATGTCCTTGATATTTATCAAGTCTCCTTCCTTCCTCTTTGGTACTTGAATGACACAACAGCTGTGTGTTTGATGGTGCAATGCACCCCATCATTTTCACCTTTTCCTGTATTCTTGCCTTTTCCCATGTGACGTAGTCATTTTTCACATTAAAGAAGTAAAATACATTTTCCTATCTCTTGACATTGGGTTTAGCTACGTAGTACCTTGGCTAACAGAATCAGGCAGAGTGTCAGTTACAAGCCTAGGTTTAGGAGGCCTTCAGTGTTTTCACTCACATTGTCTTGCAATTACACCACTGCTATGAGAAGAATTCGATCAAACTAGTCTGCTCACCCCCAGAAGAGGATGAGAGACGTCGGGCTTAACACATGGTCAAGCCCAGTCTTGATCAGCCGACCCCCAGACTATCCACCGAATCATGAGCCAAATAGATGCTTAGTCATGTGTGCCTCTGAGACCTTGTGATTTTGTTGTTGTTGTTGTTACATACTATGCCGATAGCTGACTGACACAGCTGTGTTCAGGAAAGAGGGATGGGAAGCTTCCTTCTGAAGAACAGTCTGGTTAAGTAGACCCCAAGTCTAAACATTAGCTCAAGTAAAGAAAAAAGTACACAGGTAAATTTTTTCAGGCAATATGAAATAATTTGATCAATTTTCCTAAACTCTGAAATTTTTAGATGCTGTTATTAGTGGCTTGCTAACACCCTCAACAAGTTACGGCAGAGAAAGTGGATTCCAGTTTATCACTTACCTTAATAAGTTATAGAAATATATGAAGCTATTTAAAATAAAATCCTCTTCTTCTCTCATACAAAATTACTTTTCCTAGGGTTTCTATTGGTCTGGTTAGTATAACATCAACAGGGAAAAAAAAAACTTTGCTTAGTTCTCCCTTTCCCATTACCATGGTTCATAAGTTTGATGTTTTTGAGGAACTCATTGGCTCTTTGGGACCATAATTAGCTGGAGGCCATCAGAGTGCAGAGTGACTCTCATTCTGTTAGCTAAGGGTTTTTTTTTTTTTCCATTAAATTTGTGATCACGGGGAGGAGAAAGGAGTCAGTTGACGGGAAATGTAGTCCATGAATGTTCTACATGTAATTTAAAAAAATTCAGCCTTTGGTGGACTGAATTATGTCAGAGCAAAAGACTCCTATTTGATCTTGATTGCCTTTAAGTCATTTGAAAGAAATTACCATGGTTTGCCTGTTACTATTTTTCTTCCCAATTTTTATCCCATTATGTTTGTTTTTTTTAACAGACCTGATAAAGGAGTATTTTTTATTCCTCAGCTCAAATTACCGAATCCTCTTCCTAAGACAGCTGAATCATTCTATAATATTTATACAGTAAACCAGAATTTTTCCGGGTGTTTGTACCCTGGCCAAATACATTATACATTTTTCAGATTTCTGTAGCACTGATAGAATGTTTTGAAATTCACAATATTGGGAAAAGTGTTTACCACGCAAATCATATGGCAAATTGAACCCGTTTTAACAAGGATGTTGGAATACTACTCCTTTGAAATACCAGTCTAGGCTTTAATTGCTGTAATTATCCCTCAGCAGGAGGACGGTACAGATTTCCCAGCTGCACCAGCTGCATGGCTGCTGGGACGAAGAGCAGGGACAAACAGGGGCTCATGGGGTTTCTGGAATAAACAACAGTGCAGCTCCAAGAAGGAGATGATCCAAAACCAGTCCAAATTTGAACAGAGACATAGCAAAATCAAACTAGATTTATCACTGAGGATAGGTAGGAATGGAATATGCCATTTGGGAGGGCAGAATAGAGCTCTTGTCAATGCCGGTTGCCAGGATGCGACTTCACAAGAGTTCCATTAAAGGAGGACACAGAAAAGCAAGAGTGTGAGCCAGACTCCAAGTGTGACAGAATAATATTGTGAAGAATTAGCTCCTGTATCTTGTATTCTTCATTCCCTTTAGGAGTGATCTTACCACCTCTTTCTTATTCCCCCAGGAATAAAAAGTTCTCAAACTAGACAAGATAACAATACACCCAATGCTTTATCTTTAAATATTTAAAAACCAGTGCAAGTGCCAGACTAAAATGAATGTCATAGATGTGTTATCAGACAAAATGGGTCCGTGCCCCCAACTATTTGAGCTGAGGACTATAACAAGAGAGGAGAAAGTTTAGATGTTGGTCCATCTTTCCCCAAGTCCTAGAGGTGGTAGAAGGGAAAGGCGGTGAAGCCTACTAGATGGATTTGAGGGATACCAGACCGAGAGACCTGTGCCTCACCTGTCCTTTCTGAAACATGGCGACTGAGCTGCCTTGCTGATGTCCTTCATAAAACCATTGCATGGGATCAACACAGCAGGGATGGCTGGGAGGGGTGTCTGTGGGCAACGTGGGTGCTAGGTGACAACCTTGACTTTTTCATGGGTGCCCACACAGGAGAACATCTGGAATTTCCTTATGTCCTTGAAAATAGGAAATTAGAGCTAAGCAGGGGCTAGCAGACAACTCCCTCGTCCACCCCTTCCAAAAAAAAACCACAATATTCTAGGGTTTGGAATAAGAAAGAATCCAGGTGAGCTGTGCTGACCTGATGGCTAGAGGCCATGGAAGACTAGACACTTAAGTCCCTTACAGGATGACTGTTATTTCTTGGTGAGCACTTCATGGAAGAGGGTCAAGCCTGAGGACCAGACTGGCTCAGTTCTTAGTGGAGCAAGACACCAGCAGAAGAATAAGAGAGATGTAGACTGAGGGAGAGAGATCTATTTCTACCAATGGCTCAGTGGCCTTAAACCTCATGGAGATACCGGCAAAGGCCAGCTCATTAAGGTCTAGTTAATGAGTTATAAATTTACTTATAAGCAGTAAAAAGCGTTTGAAGGTATAACAATTTTTCCTTCTACAAATGATAGAAATCCAACTAATACTGACATAAACAGAAGTTTCTTATCCTCAAGATACAGAAGTCTAGAGGAAGACAATTCTGGACTGCAGTAACTCAAAGATGTCACCAAGCACCCAGTGTCCTTCTATCTTCCTGCTACTTTGTCCGTGGTATGTGGCTTTTATTCCCATGAATGCAAAATAGTTGCAATACCTCCAGGCATCAAGCCTGCATCAATTCCAAGAAGGAAGGAGTGGAAGGACAAAAAGACAAAAGAGTTTTCTCCTGGTAAGATGTTTCATTTTGTTTTATTTTTACAAACTGTCATTAATGGTGTATTTCCTTATATTTTTCTATTAAAAAACTGGAGAAATGTTCTAATTACTCTATTTTCCTTCTTCTTATTTTTGACAGCTTTACTGAGGTATAACTTATAGACCATTAAATTCACCCTTTTTGGCATACAATTCAATGAGGTTTGGAAAATTTACAGAATTGTGCAACTGTCATTACAATCCAATTTTAGAGCATTTCCGTCACCCCAAAAAGACTCCTCATGCCCATCTGCAATCACTCTCAAGTCCCACCTCCAGCCCCAGGCAACCACTATCCATCTGTATAGATTTTCATTTTCTGGACATTTCATATAAATAAAACCATATAATATGTGGTATTTTGTGTCTGGATTCTTTCTCTTGACAAAATATTTTGAGGTTCATTTATGTTGTAGCATGTATCACTAACCCATTCCTTTTCGATTGGTGAATAGCACTCCATTCTTTACAAATATCACATTTTATTTATCCATTCACCATGTGGTAGACTTTTGGATTATTCAGTATCAGGTTATTGTGAATAATGGTGCTATAAACATTCATGAACAAGTCTGTATATAGACATATTTTCATTTCTTTTATGTAGATTCCTAGGAGTGGAATAGTTGAGCATATGATAAATTTATGATACACTGATTTTTAAAATTGCCTTAATATAGGTTAAAGAATAAAAGTGTTCTAAAAAACTATTGCTGCAGTAATTTATTAATGAATACAGAATATAAAAAGAGCTAAATTGTGACATCAAAAACATAAAAGAGGGGGTAAGAGTAGAGGTATTGTATGCAATCAAAGTTAAGTTTACCAGCATAAAACATACAGTTATATCTATAAGATGTTTTATATAGGCTTCATGATAACTACAAAGCAAAAACCTAGAGTAAATACACAAAACATAAAGAGAAGGGACTCAAAGCGTACTGCTATGGAAAATCATCAATTCACAGAGGAAGACAGAAAGAGAAAAAAAGGAAATATGGGAACCACAAGAGACCCAGAAAACAATTAATAAGATGCCATTAGTAATTCCTTACCTATCAATAATTACATTAAATATAAATTAAATCCTCTAATCAAAAGGCAAAGAATGGATTTTTTTAAAAAGACCTAGCTATATCCTGCCTACAAGAGACTCATTTCAGCTCCATGGAAGCACATAGGCTCAAAATGAAGAGATGGAAAAAAGATATTCCATGCAAGTGGAAACCAAAAGAGAGCAGAAGTAGCTATACTTATTATCAGACAAAACAGACTTTAACTCAAAAACTGTAACAAGAAATAAAGTGGGCCATTATATGATGATAAATTCGTCAAGAAGATATAACAATCATAAATGTGTATGTACCCAACATACGAGCACCCAAATATTTTAAACAATTATTAAAAGATATGCAGGAGAAAACAGGTAATTCAATAATGAACAATTATATACCAACAAATTGGATAACCTAGAAGAAATGGATAAATGCCTAGAAACATCTAACCTACCAAGACTGAATCATGAATAAATAGAAAATCTGAAAAAAAACAATGATTAAGGAGATTGAATTAGTAATCAAAAGTCTCCCAAAAAAGAAAAGCCCAGGACCAAATAGCTTCACTGGTGAATTCTACCAAACATGGAAAGAAGAATGAATGTCTATCCTTCTTAAACTCTTCCCAAAAATACTGAAGAGGAAGGAACACTTCCAAACTTACGTTACAAGATCAGCATTAATTACCCAGGTGAGAACTTAGCTCCACAACTTGCGCCACAACTACTGAGCCTGCGCTCTAAAGCCTGCGAGCCACAACACAGCCAAAAGTAAATAAATAAATAAATAAATTTATTTAAAAAAAAAAAAAAAAAAGAAGATGAAAGGGTAGACCAGGGTAGCTCTCAGGCCTCTGCGAGTTCTAAAACTTGGTGGTTACTCCAGGTATGAAGCAGCAGGGGCCCGTTGTGGGTGGCGGACAGGGATACAAACCCAGAAAGATGGGCACAGAAAGTATTCTGAAGGAAGAACAACGTGTGCAAAGATGTGGAGGTTGGAGAAAGCATGGGACTGAGGCTAGAGCAGTGCGGCGGAAGACGAGGGCAACGGCGGAGAAGGGCAGAAGCACCGCGGCGCCATGGGGACAAGTTTGGGCCTTATTCCAGGAACAATGGAGAATTAGGGAGGATTTCATAAGCAAGCAGAACTATTAGAATCAAATATACACTTAAGCAAAATGGCAGTTTTGTCTGATGTCGGAAGGATGAGCCCCAGATGAGACCCACCTACTATGGGGATCCAGAAAGGAAAATGAAAGAGGTCTAAATCAGAATGATAACTATAGGGAGAGAGAGAGCTGGACAGGTTTCAGGACACTTAGAAGACAGAATTACCAGGATTTGCTAAGTGATTTAATAGTAAGAGAGAGGAAAGTCATTTTAATAGTCGTTGTGTTAGTTTGGTAGGACTACGATAACAAAATACTACCAGCTGGGTGGCCTGAACAATAGAAACATGTTTTCTCATAGTTCTGGAGGCTAGAAGTTCAAGATCAAGGTGTGAGCAGGTTTGGTTTCTTCTCTCTGTGGCTTGCAGCTGGCTGCATTCTCGCTGTGTCCTCACATGGCCTCTCCTCTGCGCCCACCATTCCTAGTGTTCCTGTGTGCCCTAATCTCCTCTTTTTATAAGGACACCAGGCAGACTGGATTAGGACACACCCTAACTACCACATTTTACCTTAATTACTTCTTTAAAGGTCCTATCTCCAAATACAGTCACAGTCTGAGGTTCTAGATCAGGCCTTCAATATGTTAATTTGGGGGACATGCAATTCAGCCCATCATAGTAGTAATAATAATAGTAATAGCTAATACATAGAGGGGCTGCTAATTCACTGTCTCACTTTCCACTAGGATGGACTATCTCCATTTCTTTTTCCACCTCCCCTCTGCACCCCTAGGCCTCCTGCCCTTTCACTCATACACTGGGGCTCTGAATCCACCACCATCCTACTGGACACAAAATCACATGTCATGGCTCCCCTTCCTAGTTCTCCAGTCATTCATTACACCTGTGGTTCCCATTGCCCTCATGCGACCTCACCTTCCTTGATCAATGGAAACAAAGAAAACCTTCATCCTACCACCCTTCTAGCAGACATGGCATGCCCTGCCCTCAGCTCAGGCCCATAGCCTCCTAGTGAAATCAAAACACCAGGGAAGTAATGCCCATCCCTAGGTGGGTTCTGCAGGTAGCAGACTCTGACTCTGGAGTTTAGTGTGCAGGATGCTTGTTAAGGAGTTCCCTTGGGATGAACACCATGGAGAGAGGGAAAGAATTGGGAATGGGAAGAGGAAGGAGTCATTTACGATGCCAGTGACAGCCTCAGCCAACCTATGGGGAGCCCTGGAGCTAAGTTACAATTGTCCCAAGTTGAGCTTAAATGGTCAGTCCTGTATATGCCCAGGCATTGGCTGTGGGCCACCACGGGAGGGCGTGAACTTGGCAAAGTGGCTCTCTGTAGCTGAGGCAAGTACTGAATGGGCTGGCAGTGGAAGGGTGCCCACGGACACACACCCAGAAGCTGGGCAGCAAGTCTTTCCCTGATGGGGGCTCTGGGTCACACCTCGTGATGACCCCAGCAGGTAGCCTCAGCTGATGACTGAGCAGGGATGGAGAATAAATAATCCAGCTTCCTCACCTCGCGAGATTGGGGCTGGCAAGGAGATAACCCCACAACAGGTTCTGCCCCGTCTCCCGTGACCTCCCAAACTCAGCACCTGCCCAACACCACACCGTTTACTTGATCTCTTCCCTTCCCTGCCCAACTTCCCCCAGGCCCCACCTGTGCTTCTGAAATAAGCCACATGCATTCACATCCTCATCTCAGGCCTGCTCCTGGGAGAACCAACCGAAAATATCCCCCAAAGCCTCTTTACTCATTTTCTCTACGTGATAAAAATAAGACTTTTTTTTAAGGAACGACCTATATCTCCAGGCCTCTCTTTTACCGCAATTTCCACTATTTTTCCCCACCAAGAAGTTATCTGAAGTAGTCGTGCGTGACCTCGACCAGGCTGATGCCTCAAGGTGCAGACTGCTCACAGAACGTGCTGACTCCTGCACCACAATGCTTGCTGTTCATCAGAAGGACTCGCCCGGTTAGCAGGAAAACATCCTTAGCTCTTCTCTCCGACTTCACCAAAAGCAGGCTGGTGAAGCACAGTCCTGTGTCATAAGCGCAGCAGACAATAAAATCAATCTTCCCTGAATGGCTGTGTCTGGCACCTGCTGACAGCAACTCTTGGGCTGCTCGAGCGCCCACAGCTGTCCTCAGCAGCGTCCAGGGAGGTGGTCCCCATACACCTCGGAGACACCTGCTGTTGGCCTATTTGCATGTGCAGATGTGACTGGAGAATAACTCCTCATGGTAAGGGGTGACAGATGGGCTAGAGACCTCCAGAGGGCTTGGTTCTACACCAGGAGTGGTGGTTCCAGGTGGGGGAGGACAACACAAACACATTTAACCAAGAACAGCTAGCATTTCTTTACCTAGGAAAACTGTCCTAGTTGAACAGATGTATGTAGTATGGGGAATGTTTAGTTTGGGTCTTCCGTACTTCCATTTAACCTGTGGTTCTTGACCATTTGGATGCATTTGAGTTGTTAAAAAAGAACAGAGAGACTTATGGTCACCTAAGGGGAAACATGGGGAGAAGTGATAAATTAAGAGTCTGGGATTAACATACACACACTACTATACATAAAACAGATAACCAAGAAGGACCTACTGTAGAGCACAGGGAACTTAGTCAATATTCTATAATAACCTATATGGGAAAAGAATCTGAAAAAGAATGGATAGATGTATATGTATAACTGATTCACTTTGCTGTACACGTGAAACACACACAACATTGTAAATCAACTATACTCCAATATAAAATAAAAATTAAATTAAAAAAAGAGAGAGAGAAAGAACAGAGAAGGAAAAGGGAAAATCCCTAGCTTTTAGACTCAAAAGCCATAGTCTACCTATTATAGGAAGGCTTCAAAGAACGTAAGTTATTGTCCCGAGACAATGACTTGGGTGTAGGCTGTTTACTTAGGAGGTGATTCCAGGAAGCATAGCGGGAAGTGAAACCAAAAATGAAGGAAAGCCAGTAAAGTGTGTCGATGAGCTGGTTACCACTGTGGGCAACCGGGGCTAAGACTTACGGGGGATCCTCTGAGAAACAGTGTGAAGCACCCCTCAGAACCTTCCCGCTGAGAGACAAGGAGGCTGCTGGCCAACGGCTGCCCACTAGGATGTTGATACTGTGTAATTCTGGTCTGCACCTGCACGGCCAAGCAAGCTCCCATGATACCAGACAAAGCCCTCAAGCAGAGAAACAACAAGAGACAAGCATCGGCACTTTAGGTGGGAACCCGCAGAGTGTGGGAAGGATCGATAGCTGCAGCTCAGGTGGGTGAGGGGATGAGAGAATACAGGGCAGGGTGCCAACAGTGCCTGCTGTAATATGCTCAAGGGGTGAAGAGAAGGCAACAAAGACAGAGGCAGAAGGGAAGTCGGGCCATGAGACACTATGTGACTTTCTGAGAACGGGCTCTGCCCTTTCTGCTCATTGCCCGCCACTGGTCACGTCCAGCATGGGGAAGAATGTTGGAAACCCCCATATACGTTTTGAGATCTAAAGGCAGAAAGGACCCGTGTTCAAATTTCTAGCAGGGCACTTGAAAGCAAGTGGAGGACTTCCCTGGCGGCCCAGTGGTTAGGACTCTGCACTTTCACTGAGGGGGGCTGGGTTTGATCTCTGTTTGGGGAACTAAGATCCCACAAGCTGCGCAGCACAGAAAAAAAAAAAAAAAAAAAAAAGCAAGCAGGATCCGTGAGTTCCCCCACAGCTCGCTAGCTTGGACCACTAACACAAATATAAAGATGATGTCAGGGAGGGTGATCTCAGGAAACATAAAAATATAAGAAGGCTAGAGGAATGGATAAGAAGAGGCTCAAGGTCATGATGAGAAAGAAGCAGAGTTCGAGAACTGACAAAGTCAGTGGGAGTGTGAACATTTCAGCAGAACGCAGGGTGGAAGGACAGTGATGGTGGAGAAGAGTGCAGCTGAGACCAGGGCAGCAGATGCAGCAAAACACAAGTTACCAAGAAAGTTCCAGGTTCCCCCTTGAGAGCCACAACACATGTCAATCCCTGACATCCTAGATGCTTCTTCAGGGAGGGAAAACGTCCATAAGTTTGTTCTCTAAGTCTGTTGAGTCTGTCTCTGTTTTGTAAATAAGTTCATTTGTATCACTTTTTTTTTAGATTCCACATATTACTGAATCACTTTGCTGTACGCCTGAAACTAACACAACATAATTAATCAACTATGCTTCAATATAAAATAAAATTTTTTTAAATATATGGAAAAAATGTTCAAATTGACTGAGGTTAAATCTAAAATTTCTACGTGATTTAGATTGGATTTCCTCAAAATGAGAGCCTGGGACAAGGATTTGAGTGTAGGTGTCTGGAAGGTGATTCCAGAGAGCAGGAGGGGGAACTGGAAGAGGGAAACAGGGACGGAGGCAAAGCCAGGATACGGGGTGTTATAGAGGGATCCACCTAGCGGTAGGAACTCAGTTCCGTTGGAACATTGGAGAGTCGTAGAGAATCACCCACCTGAAGGATGGAAGGCTGAGACCTTTACCCACTGGCTCCTGTTTCCCAGTGGTCAAGGGATGCTCTCTGTATTAGTCAGGGTCCCCCAGAAAAGCAGAACCAATAGGATGTGTGTGTGTGTGTGTGTGTGTGTGTGTGTGTGGTGTGTGTGTGTGCGTGTGTGTGTACAGATTAATTATACGGAACTGGCTCCCATGATTACAGAAGCTGACAAGTCCCGAGGTCTGCAGGGAGAGTCTGGAAGCTGGAGAACCAGGAAAGCTGATGGGGCTGGTCCAGCTCAAAGGAGGGCAGGCTCAAGGCCCAGGAAGAGCCATGTTTCAGTTCCAGTCTAATGGCAGGAAAAAGACAATGTACCAGTTCATAGGCCATCAGGCAGGAAGAGTTCTCTCTTCCTCAGGAAGAGTCAGCCTTTTAGTTCTATTCAGACCTTCAACTGATTGGATAGGGCCCACCTACTTTATCCAGGAAAATCTACTTTGCTTAGTCTACCAACTTAAACATAAATCTCACCCAAAAACTCCCTCACAACCAGCCCCCCGAATAATGCAGAATATCTGGGCACCCTGTGGCCCGGTCACGTTGACACATAAAATCAACCATCCCACTGAGGTGTTCATTCTTCTGGTCTTCCAAGTGAGTGTCTGCCAACATTCATGAGTTTAGAGGAACCCCTGGGCAAAAAAGCAAAGACGCAGCCCATAGACCTCAGCCAGAGGCTGACACAGAATGTGCACAGAGCCAAGGCTTAAACTGGAAGTGAGGCAAAGAGGTGCGATTTGGGGCATAAGAGCATCTTATACATTAGGTTTTTCAGAATGTGTTAAGACTGTTATTTTTACGCCATTGACAGAATAGGGATTTGAAAAAGAGATTCAGCTGAGGTATAGAAACATGCAGAAAGCCACATTTCCTGCACACCTGGTTTCTGTGGTGCAGGCTATTCCTACCCACTCATCACATCTAAAAAATCCTAACAAGCTAAATTTAGTTAATTGAATCTTGGCAATCAATGGGTGTTGCCCAATCACCTCATATCTCATGTGCCTTTAATTTATTTTTCCACATTAATTCATCCATTGAGCATCACTGAGTATATAAGTCGTTATGCCAGTTGGGAGCACAAAAGGTGGAAAAGGTGAATTTTCTGCTAGTAGCTTCCCAATTACTTGCCTTCAGGGACAGAGGTTGATGTTGTGAATGCTGGCCTATGTGTGGGCTTACGACTCTAGACGTTATTTGGATTCTGTCTCTAGATGGAGATTGGGAAGAAAAACAGATAGGTACCCCAAAGTTGGAAGTCACAGAAGCTCACAATTGAGTCATTTCCACTCAAAGGCAAACTGTCTGACCTCAAACTGTGACAGGCTGGGACCTGGGCCCCTTTGCTGCAGGGCTTGCACCTGGACAAACATCTCCTCCAGCTACAGAATACAAAGAAACCACGAGGGACTAAAAATAGCTGCGTGCATGCACAGTTGGGGCAAATTATGGACAAGATACAAAAAGACCAAAAACCCAACTGCCACTTCTGAAGAGCCTGGAGCAAAAGCAGGGCATTGCGCATGCCCCCTGCACTCAGCACCACCTAAGGGCTGGGCAGACCACCTAAGCCACACCTCTGGCCCGACCCCCAGACACACCCCTACCCTCACCCCCATGTAAGGAACAAGCTCACCGCCCCCACCCCCATCCCGGGTAAGCGAGCAAGGGAACCTGTTGCTTGTTCTTACTCCCTCTGGCAGCCACAGGGGCCCCAATAAAGCCTTGCCTGGATTTCTTTTCTGGCCTCTGATCAATTTCTATTGATTAAGGAGGCCAAGAACCCTGGTCCGTATCAGATTGCCTAAGCATCCCTACATCTAAATTTATAAAGATCAAAATATTTCTTTTCAATCCATAGCACTGACATTCTGTTTCTTTTTACTGTTTGGCAATAAAGGAGTCAAACTAAAAATCTGATTTCCTTTTATTCTCCCCATTCACAAATAAATCAAAGTGAATGTCTCCAAAATGTTCTTCCTGCATGTCCTTCCTACTTTTTCCTTCTTATTCATTAACTTTCTTTTTTTCTCTAGTTTTTGCTCCTCTTGTTCTTTCCCAAAAGCCTAGAGTATAGGAGTGAAAAGTTGTTTGTGGAATGAGAGAGCAGGAAACATGGTCAATTTAAAAAAAAAAAAAAAAATTTCAGGGATTTCTCTTCCCCTTTCAAACCCTAAACCCCAAACAAGAGTGAACTCCAACAGCACCCCCATTTCACTCACTTGATCTAAGGAAATTCACAGTATGGTCCACATGTCAGCAGTGGGCTACAGGGGTTCTCCTCAGAGGCCACCCAATGATCAAAGCTGAAAGTTCTGCGGTTCTTACAGGTGAGTGATGCCCCAAAGTGTAGTCCACAGACCTCATTATTTTTTCGAGCAACATGTTAATAAAAGAAGTAATAATGGCCAGCATTTGTTGAGTGTTTATTGTTGAATACGTGCCAGATACTCTAGTAACTACTTCACATTAATTAGCTCATTCTTTTTAAAATTTTCATTCGCATTTCTTCCTGTTGATTATTATTTGAGGGGATGGGACATGGAATTTTTACTGAATAGTTATGAACGCATTGTCTATTTTTTAATTAATTTTTTATTGGAGTATAGTTGATTTACAATGTTGTGTAAGTTTCAGGTGTACAGCAAAGTGATTCAGTTATACATATACATTTAATTATATGTATGTTATATATATTTAATATATATAATATGTATATTATATATTTTATATATATATTCTTTTTCAGATTATTTTCCCATAGAAGTTACTACAAAATACTGAGCATAGTTCCCTGTGCTATACAGTAGTTAACTCATTCTTCACACCCAACCTAGGGAATAGGTACTTTGTTCTCCCTACTGACAGGTGGGGAAGCAGGGGCACACAGAGGTACAGTATACTGCCCAAGGTCACCTACTCGGTAACCAATGGAACTAGTCTGAACCCAGGCCTTCTGGCTAGAACTCTGTGCCACCTGCCTCTTTGTGAGCTGTGGAGCAGGGTTGAACTTGGGCATTTACAAACAAAAATTAGCACTTGACTGAAGTTTACTACGGACTCTCATTCACTGTTCTCATAGGCTGCTGTCTACCACGTGACAGCACAAACCTCCTACTGAACAGAGCACAGGCAGTACCTGAGTTTCCTAAATTAGCTAAACCCAGTGCTCACTTCTCAGCGTCATGGTCTTGACCCATCAGTAGTATTTGACCAAGGCTTCCTCTTCAGTACGCATTCTCTTCTTGGCTCCCAGAATACCAGGCTCTCTGAAAAGAGTATTGTCAGCCATTGCTTCGTGGTCTCCTTGGCTGGTTCCCCCTTTTATAGGCCTAATAATTCTAGAAGGTACCAGGGTGCAGCATTTCTCCCTCCTTTCTTACCTATAACCACACACCCTCTTGGTGAGACAAGCCATTCTCACAACTTTAAATACCATCCATTTCCATGCCAATAACTCCCAAATGTAGAACTCTAGCCCAGCCTTCTCTCTCCTGAACTCCAAACTCTTATACCAACTGTCTACTTTAATGTCTTCACTTATATACCTAACAGACACCTGAACCTTCTTTTTATTGAGGTGTAGTTGATTTAAAATATTGTGTTACAGCAAGATCTTTTTTGATCCACCTCCTAGAGTAATGAAAATAAAAACAAAAATAAACAAATGGGACCTAATGAAACTTAAAAGCTTTCGCACAGCAAAGGAAACCATAAACAAGATGAAAAGACAACCCTCAGAATGGGAGAAAATATTTGCAAACGAATCAACGGACAAAGGATTAATCTCCAAAATATATAAACAGCTCATGCAGCTCAATATTAAAGAAACAAACAACCCAATCCAAAACTGGGCAGAAGACCTAAATAGACATTTCTCCAACCAAGACATACAGATGGCCAAGAAGCACATGAAAAGCTGCTCAACATCACTAATTGTTAGAGAAATGCAAATCAAAACTACAATGAGGTATCACCTCACACCAGTTAGAATGGGCATCATCAGAAAATCTACAAACAACAAATGCTGGAGAGGGTGTGGAGAAAAGGGAACCCTCTTGCACTGTTGGTGGGAATGTAAATTGATACAGCCACTATGGAGAACAGTATGGAGGTTCCTTAAAAAACTAAAAATTGAATTACCATGTGATCCAGCAATCCCACTACTGGGCATATACCCAGAGAAAACCATAATTCAAAAAGATACATGCACCCCAATGTTCACTGCAGCACTATTTACAATAGCCAGGTCATGGAAGCAACCTAAATGCCCATCAACAGATGAATGGATAAAGAAGTTGTGGTACATATATACAATGGAATATTACTCAGCCATAAAAAGGAATGAAATTGAGTCATTTGTTGAGACGTGGATGGATCTAGAGACTCATACAGAGTGAAGTAAGTCAGAAAGAGAAAAACAAATATCGTATATTAACGCATGTATGTGGAACCTAGAAAAATGGTACAGATGAACCAGTTTGCAGGGCAGAAGTTGAGACACAGATGTAGAGAACAAACGTATGGACACCAAGCGGGGGAAAGCCGCGGGGAGGTGGAGATGGTGGCGTGCTGAATTGGGCGATTGGGATTGACATGTATACACTGATGTGTATAAAACCGATGACTAATAAGAACCTGCTGTATAAAAAAATAAATAAAATTAAATTTAAAAATTAAAAAAAAGTTGTGTTAGTTTCAGGTGTACAGCAAAGTGATTCAGTTACACTTTTTTTTTTTCAGATTATTTTCCCTTATAGGTTATCACAAAATATTGAATAGAGTTCCCTGTGCTATACAGTAGGTCCTTGCTGGTTATCTATTTTATACAATATAGAGTAGTGTGTTTATATTAATCCCAAACTCCTAATTTATCCCTCCCCTGCTTTCCCCTTTGGTAACCATAAGTTTGTTTTCTATGTCTGTGAGTCTGTTTCTGTTTTGTAAATAAGTTTATTTGTGTCATATTTTAGATTCCACATATAAGTGATATCATATGGTATTTGTCTTTGTCTGACTTACTTCACTTAGTATGATAATCTCTAGGTCCACCCATGTTGCTGCAAATGGCATTATTTCATTCTTTTTTATGGCTGAGTAATATTCCATTGTCTATATATACCACATCTTCTTTATCCATTCATCTGTTGATGGACATTTAGGTTGTTTCCATGTCTTGGCTATTGTGAATAGTGCTGCTGTGAACATTGGGGTGCATGTATCTTTTCAAATTATGGTTTTCTCCAGTTATATGCCCAGGAATGGGATTGCTGGATCATAATGGTAGCTCTATTTTTAGTTTTTTAAGGAACCTCCATACTATTCTCTATGGGAGACACCTGAAACTTAATATGAACCAAACAGAACTCCTGATCTTTCCCCAAAACTCTGATCCTCACGTCTTCAGATGATGAGAACTTCATCCTTCTACTTGTTCAGGCCAAAACCCTTGGCATCACGCTGACTCTTCCCATGCTTTCACCTGCTACATAAAGTCCATTAGGAAATCCTTTAGGCTCTACTTCAAAACACACTCACTGTGTGACCGCTCCTTAACATTTCCACTGCTGACACCCTAGCACGAGCCACCATCAGCCCTTGCCAGCATCACTGCAACAGACTCCTAACTGGATCCTTGCTTGCATTCCTGCCTTCCTACAATCTGTTCTCAAGATAGCAGCCTGATTGTAAGTCACATCACAACACCTGCTCAAAACCCTTCGACAGCTTCCCAGCTCGCTCACCCCATCCTTCTGACACCATGTGTCCCCTCTGCTCACTCTGCTCTGACCACACTGGCTGCCTTGCTTTCCCTCCACCGGGCACTCTCCTGCCTTCGAGCTTTGCACTGGCTGATCCCCCTCCGGAGATGGCTCTTCTGTTAGAAATCTTCTTGGCTAACTCACCTGCTTGAAGTCTATTCCTAAATGTCTCCTTGCCAGTGAGGCTGGCTCTTATCTCCCTATATTCAAAATTGTAACTGATCCCCTACACCTAATACTCCCAATCCTCTTTATTTGGATTTCCAGTTTTCTTCTTACATAGCAACTGTCACCTACTGACTATGTAATAGAATTTACTTATTTATTGTTTATTATCTGAATCTCCCACTAAAATGTAAGCACCAAATGGGCAGGAAATTCTTTTTTATTCATAGGTATATTTCAAGATCTTTTTCTAGAAAAACTGAAGTATTTTTTCCTTCCTTAATTAATCCTCCAATGTTCAGAAAGTCCTCTTTCTCAAAATATGTGGGTTACCTTGGTCATGGTTTTCATTTATTACACTTCTTGCTTTTTATTTATCAATTGCAGTTAGTTTAGCTATATCATTATGATTTAATTCATTTTTATTTGATTAACCTTACATGCCTCACAAAAAAATATATTCAGCAACAGCATATTTTGACCCACAGTCTCCCAATAAAGACACTTTAAGAGCTTTGTATTGAGGCACAAATATGAACTGGCCAAACTTTGTGGCTAAAGCAGGTATGCACAAAATCCTCACAATTTTGCTTTTGTAGTGGGAGATATTTTATTAGTGATACACTGCCTATGAATTTGGGTTACTTAAATAATATATTACCAGGGTAAATGTGGTAAAATTACTGTTATATTTCAGTTACAGGATACTAGTATGTAATAAAAAAATTATATGTATGTAGGTTTAAATTCCTCTCCTAAATTAAACATATTACTGTAATAGCAAGTAAATCACTACTTTTAACTTTTGTTTCTCTCCAGTTCTTTATTAGAAAGTCTTTTTCAAAAGAAGAGTGAGTCTACGGAATGGGCCCCTACGGTTTTTCCCCAGTCTACATTAGACACAGTCAAAAATGGGTAAGATTAACTGATCTCGGGGTGACTGAATGTCTTCGGAGGGTGTGTGACCAGGTGATTAAGAACTCAGTCTCCATAATCAGACACACTCAGGCATGAATTCCCAGACCACCACCTGCTAGTTATGTGAACTGAGGCAAATGATGTAACATCTCAGCGTCTCCATTTCCTCATGTGGAAAACGAGGATAGTATCAGTACTTACCTCACAGAGCTACTGAAACGGTTAGTTGAGATGATAGAAGATAAGCACTTAGCACAGCACCTGGCACACAGTTTGTGCTCAACAAGTATTAGTTATTATTAAATTATTAGTATTATTACTAACAGGATATTCGCAACGGAACCAAAGCATTGACGATGAATCGTACGACCAGAAGAGCTGGGACTCTGTACAGCTACAGAATCCAAGTTATGCCCACAGGGGAAAACAGACACCAAATATTAGTTTCTTGGGTTTTAAATGGGAAGATTAAAAAAAGCACAAGTTCATTTCAACATTTTTTCCCCAAGGTCAAAATTAATTTTGCTTTGAGCTTTGAAAATCCCTCCTTTAATTGTCTAAACATCTGTAATTGAGAGAGGAATGAAACATATATGTAAGTTTATTTCCTCTAAAGACAAAAAAACATTGAGGGCACCAAAATCATTTGCTTGTACATAATATAAAGATCTAAATGGGGAAAATAAATCTTCAAAGACATTACATGCATTCATTTCACCAGCCGTGATGGCCTTAGAACACATATTAATTTCCTAAACTGACAGAAAGAAAAACTAGATCTCATCTATTTTGCCTTTATTTTTTTTTCTTACTTTTGAATAGGCTACAAGAATCAATGAACACTATAAAGATAATATAGACAGGTATTTCAAATTGAATATTTTTTATTTCATCAGTAAATAACTTAAAACCAATCTTGTGCTAACACCTCCCGTTTATTCTATTATAACCAAATGATGCCTGTAAGAACAACTTTCAGGTGAGGAGGCATTAGCACATGTCACAGGTAAAGGAAAGCCACTTTGACATTCTTCCCATCAAGAGGTGGAGCCTATGTCCTCTCCTTTTGAAAATGGATGGGGTCTAGGACAGTCTTCTCACAGGGATTACAGTAGAAACAGTGCTCCCTTGTCTGAGCCCAGGTTGTAAGACGCTGGCAGCCTCCACCTCCTTTCTCTTGGAACACTTTTGCAAAACCTGCTGGCTTGCAAACTCAGATGCTCCCCGGATGAAATCTGAAACCGGACCCATACACGGAGGGCAAGGAGGGACCAAAGAAAGAGGCAGACCCTCCAGACTGGTAGGTGGCAGGTTTAATAAGCAGGGGAACTTACAAGGCTTGTCTTAGGTGGCCACAAGGTGAATAGATCTCCTCACCGACCTGCCAAATCTTAAAAGTTTACACAGAGCCCTTAACTGTTTCAATCACGTATTCAGTCCAGATGGTCCCAACACCACCTTACTCTCTCAAGGCTGTGTCCTTGAAACACCTCCCACTGTGGGAACGGTGTGTGGAGTGTATATTCCAAGGACAGGAGGTGGGTGAGGAGCCTCCAATTGCCCAGGGTCAGCTGGAGGGTAAACCAGTGGTCATGGCCTCTTGATTACCTCCCCCAACAGAAGCCAGGATCCATATAAGAGGTCCAGCACCCCTGAGACCACCATGCAGTGAGGAAGCTCAAGACAGGCTCACGGATAGTCCAGCAGGGCAGAGAGACACACAAAAACCCACCTGCCTACAGCTACTCCAGCCACCCCAGCCCAGGCACCAGATATGTGCAAAGAAGCCTTCAGATGACTCCATCCTCAGCCAGCACTTGACTGCAGCCGAATGAGACACTACACAAGAACCACCATCTGAGCCCTTCAACCTTCAGATCCTGAGAACCTCAACAGCATGGCCTTCCACTTATTGATAGGTGGGCTTAACTGCAAACCGAGAAACAGGCTTTCTTTGTACTCCTGCTTTATGTGTTATTATAGAGATGAACTTAAAATGGAGGTTCCAATTCTACAAGCTTTATTTCAGATTCTCAATCCAATGTGTTCTAGTTAGAAATTGATTCTATTACCTTCTTTAAAAATAATAATTGCCAGGGGACCTTCAAGATGGCAGAGGAGTAACACGTGGAGATCACCTTCTTCCCCACAAATACATAAAAAATACATCTACACGTGGAACAACTCCTACAGAACACCTACTGAACGCTGGCAGAAGACCTCAGACTTCCCCAAAGGCAAGAAAATCCCCACATACCTGTGTAAGATGAAAAAAAAAGAAAAAACAGAGACAAAAGAATAGGGAAGGGACCTGCCCCTCTGGGAGGGAGCTGTAAAGGAGGAAAAGTTTCCACACACTAGGAGCCCCTTCACTGGTGGAGACGGGGGGCGGGGGGGTGGGTAGGCGGGGGGGGAAGCTTCGGAGCCACGGAGGAGAGTGCAGCAGGGGTGCAGAGGGCAAAGCAGAGAGATTCCCGCACAGAGGATCAGTGCCAACCAGCACTCACCAGCCTGAGAGGCTTGTCTGCTCACCCGCCGGGGCAGCTGGGGCCTGGGAGCTGAGGCTTGGGCTTCGGAGGTCAGATCCCAGGGATAGGACTGGGGTTGGCTGCGTGAACACAGCCTGAAGGGGGCTAGTGCGCCACGGCTAGCCGGGAGGGAGTCCAGGTAAAAGTCTGGACCTGACGAAGAGGCAAGAGACCACTGTTTCAGGGTGTGCAAGGAGAGGGGATTCCTTCCCTCTCTGCCCACAGAAGGTAGAGCACCGCCTAAACGAGCTCCAGAGATGGGCACGAGCCGCGGCTATCACCTCGGACCCCAGAGACGGGCATGAAACGGCTGCTGCCGCCACCAAGAAGCCTGTGTGCAAGCTCAGGTCACTATCCACACCTGCCCTCCCAGAAGCCTGTGCAGCCCGCCACTGCCAGGGTCCCGTGATCCAGGGACAACTTCCCCGGGAGAACGCACGGCGCACCTCAGGCTGGTGCAACGTCACGCCAGCCTCGGCCGCCGCAGGCTCGCCCCGCATTCCGAACCCCCCCCTCCCCCTGGCCTGAGTGAGCCAGAGCCCCCTAATCAGCCGCTCTTTTAACCCCATCCTGTCTGGGCAGTAACAGATGCCCGAGGGCAACCTACGCACAGAGGCGGGGACAAAACCAAAGCTGAACCCCAGGAGCTGTGCAAACAAAGAAGAGAAAGGGAAATTTCTCTGTGCAGCCTCAGGAGCAGAGGATTAAATCCCCACAGTAAACTTGACATACCCTGCATCTGTGGAATACCGAAATAGACAATGAATCATCCCAAAACTGAGGCCGTGGACTTTGGGAGCAACTGTCAAATTGGGGTCTGCTGTCTGTGAGTGATTTGTTTCTGATTTTTATGTTTTTCTTAGTATAGTTTTTAGCGCTTGTTATCACTGGTGGATTTGTTTATTGGTTTCGGTGCTCTATTCTTTTTTTTATCATTATTATTTTTATTTTTTCACTTTAATAATTTAAACAAATTTTTTTTTCCTTCATTTTTTTCTCCCTTTTTTTCCCAGCCATGTGGCTGACAGGGTCTTGGGGCTCCAGCCTGGTGGCAGGCATGAGCCTCTGAGGTGGGAGAGCCGGGTTCAGGACACTGGACCACCAGAGACCTCCCAACCCCACATAGTATCAACCAACGAGAGCTCTCCCAGAGATCTCTGTCTCAATGCTGAGACACAGCTCCAACCAAAAGCCAGCAAGCTCCAGTGCTGGACGTCTCATGCCAATCAACTAGCAAGAAAGGAACACAACCCCACCCATTAGCAAAGAGGCTGCCTAAAATCATACTAAGTTCACAGACACCCCAAAACACACCAACCGACACAGTCCTGCCCACCAGAAAGACAAGATCCAGCCCCACCCACCAAAACAAAGGCACCAGTCCCCTCCACCAGGAAGCCTACACAAGCCGCTGAACCAACCTCACCCACTGGGAGCAGACACCAAAAACAACATGAACTACGCAATTTCAGCCAGCGAAAAGGAGACCCCAAACACAATAAGTTAAACAAAATGAGAAGACGGAGAAATATGCAGCACATGAAGGAACGAGGTAAAAACCAACCAGAGCAAATAAATGAAGAGGAAATAGGCTGTCTACCTAAAAAAGAATTCAGAGTAATGATCGTAAAGATGATCCAAAATCTTGGAAACAGAATGGAGAAAATACAAGAAATGTTTAACAAGGACCTACAAGAACTAAAGAGCAAACAAACAATGATGAACAACACAATAAATGACATTAAAAATTCTCTACAAGGAATCAATAGCAGAATAACTGTGCAGAAGAATGGATAAGTGACCTGGAAGATAAAATAGTGGAAATAACTACCACAGAGCAGAATAAAGAAAAAAGAATGAAAAGAATTGAGGACAGTCTCAGAGACCTCTGGGACAGCATTAAATGCACCAACATTCGAATTATAGGGGTCCCAGAAGAAGAGGAGAAAAAGAAACGGTCTGAGAAAATATTTGAAGAGACTATAGTTGAAAACTTCCAAAACATGGGGAAGGAAATAGTCAATCACGTACAGGAAGCACAGAAAGTCCCATACAGGATAAATCCAAGCAGAAACACGCCAAGACACATATTAATCAAACTATGAAAAATTAAATACAAAGAAAAAATATTAAAAGCAGCAAAGGAAAAGCAACAAATAAAATACAAGGGAATCCCCAAAAGGTTAACAGCTCATCTGTCAGCAGAAACTCCGCAAGCCAGAAAGGAGTGGCAGGACATACTTAAAGTGATGAAAGGGAAAAAGCTACAACCAAGATTACTCTACCCAGCAAAGATCTCATTCAGATTCGAGGGAGAAATTAAAACCTTTACAGAAAAGCAAAGTTAAGAAAATTCAGCACCACAAAACCAGCTTTACAACAAATGCTAGTGGAACTTCTCTAGGCAGGAAACACAAGAGAAGAAGACCTGCAAAAACAAACACAAAACAATTAAGAAAATGGTAACAGGAACATACATATGGATAATTACCTTAAATGTAAATGGACTAAATGCTCCAACCAAAAGACACACTGGCTGAATGGATATAAAAACAAGACCCATACATATGCTGTCTACAAGAGACCCACTTCAGACCTAGGGACACATACAGACTGAAAGTGAGGGGATGGAAAAAGATATTTCATGCAAATTGAAATCAAAAGAAAGCTGGAGTAGCAATTCTCATGTCAGGCAAAATAGACTTTAAAATAAAGACTATTACAAGAGACAAAGAAAGACACTACATAATGATAAAGGGATCAATCCAAGAAGAAGATATAAAAATTGTAAATATTTATGCACCCAACATAGGAGCACCTCAATACATAAGACAAAGGCTAACAGCCATAAAAGGGGAAATCAACAGTAACGCAACCATAGTAGGGGTCTTTAACACCCCACTTTCACCAATGGACAGATCATCCAAAATGAAAATAAATAAGGAAACACAAGCTTTAAATGATACATTAAACAAGATGGACTTAATTGATATTAATAGGACATTCCATCCAAAAACAACAGAATACACTTTCTTCTCAAGTGCTTACCCAACATTCTCCAAGGTAGACCATATCTTGGGTCACAAGTCAAGCCCTGGTAAATTGAAGAAAATTGAAATTGTATCAAGTATCTTTTCTGACCACAATGCTATGAGACTAGATATCAATTACAGGGAAAAAACTGTAAAAAATACAAACACATGGAGGCTACACAATACATTACTTAATAACGAAGTGATTACTGAAGAAATCAAAGGGGAAATCAAAAAATACCTAGAAACAAATGACAATGGAGACACGACGACCCAAAACCTATGGGACATAGCAAAAGCAGTGCTAAGAGGGAATTTTATAGCAATACAATCCTATCGCAAGAAACTTAAGAAAAATCTCAAATAAACAACCTAATCTTACACCTAAAGCAATTACAGAAAGAAGAACAACAACAACAAAAAAAAACAGTTAGTCAAAGGAAAGAAATCATAAAGATCAGAGCAGAAATAAATGAAAAAGAAATGAAGAAAACAACTGCAAAGATCAATAAAACTAAAAGCTGGTTCTTTGAGAAGATAAACAAAATTGATAAACCATTAGCCAGACTCATCAAGAGAAAAAGGGAGAAGACTGAAATCAACAGAATCAGAAATGAAAAAGGAGAAGTAACAACTGACACTGCAGAAATACAAAGGATCATGAGAGATTACTACAAGCAACTATATGCCAATAAAATGGACAACCTGGAAGAAATGGACAAATTCTTAGGAAAGCACAACCTTCCAAGACTGAACCAGGAAGAAATAGAAAATATAAACAGACCAATCACAAGCACTGAAATTGAGATGGTGATTAAATATCTTCCAACAAACAAAAGCCCAGGACCAGATGGCTTCACAGGCAAATTCTATCAAACATTTAGAGAAGAGCTAACACCTATCCTCAAACTCTTCCAAAATATAGCAGAGGGAGGAACTTTCCCAAACTCATCCTATGAGACCACCATCACCCTGATACCAAAACCAGACAAAGATGTCACAAAAAAAGAAAACTACAGGCCAGTATCACTGATGAACATAGATGCCAAATTCCTCTAAAAAATACTAGCAAACAGAATCCAACAGCACATTAAAAGAACCATACACCATGATCAAGTGGGGTTTATCCCAGGAATGCAAGGATTCTCCAATATACGCAAATCAATCAATATGATACATGATATTAACAAATTGAAGGAGAAAAACCATATGATCATCTCAGTAGATGCAGAAAAAGCTTTCAACAAAATTCAACACCCATTTATGATGAACACTCTCCAAAAGTGGGAATAGAGGGAACCTACCTCAACATAAAAAAGGCCATAAAGGACAAACCCACAGCCAACATCGGTCTCAATGGTGAAAAACTGAAACCATTTCCTCTAAGATCAGGAACAAGACAAGGTTGCCCACTCTCACCACTATTATTCAACATAGTTTTGGAAGCTTTAGCCACAGCAATCAGAGAAGAAAAAGAAATAAAAGGAACCCAAATTGGAAGAGAAGAAGTAAAACTGTCACTGTTTGCAGATGACATGATACTATACATAGAGAATCCTAAAGATGTTACCAGAAAACTAGTAGAGCTAATCCATGAATTTGGTAAAGTAGCAGGATACAAAATTAATGCACAGAAATCTCTTGCATTCCTATACACTAAAGATGAAAAATCTGAAAGAGAAATTAAGGGAAAAAATCCCATTTACCATTGCAACAAAAAGAATAAAATACCTAGGAATACACCTACCTAAGGAGACAAAAGACCTGTATGCAGAAAACTATAAGACACTGATGAAAGAAATTAAAGATGATACAAACAGATGGAGAGATATACCATGTTCTTAGATTGGAAGAATCAACATTGTGAAAATGACTCTACTACCTAAAGCAATCTACAGATTCAATGCAACCCCTATCAAACTACCACTGGCATTTTTCACAGAACTAGAACAAAAAATTTCACAATTTGTATGGAGACACAAAAGACCCCAAATAGCCAAAGCAATCTTGAGAAGAAAAACGGAGCTGGAGGAATCAGGCTCCTTGACTTCAGACTATACTACAAAGCTACAGTAATCAAGACAGTATGGTACTGGCACAAAAACAGAAACATAGATCAATGGAACAGGATAGGAAGCCCAGAGATAAACCCACGCACATATGGTCGCCTTGTCTTTGATAAAGGAGGCAAGAATACACAATGGAGAAAAGACAGCCTCTTCAATAAGTGGTGCTGGGAAAACTGGACAGCTACATGTAAAAGAATGAAATTAGAACACTCCTTAACACCATACACAAAAATAAACTCAAAATGGATTAAAGACCTAAATGTAAGGCCAGACACTATCAAACTCTTAGAGGAAAACATAGGCAGAACACTCTATGACATACAGCACAGCAAGATCCTTTTTGACCCACCTCCTAAAGCAATGGAAATAAAATCAAAAATAAACAAATGGGACCTAATGAAACTTAAAAGCTTTTGCACAGCAAAGGAAACCATAAACAAGACAAAAAGACAACCCTCAGAACGGAAGAAAATATTTGCAAATGAAGCAACTGACAGAGGATTAATCTCCAAAATATACAAGCAGCTCATGCACCTCAATATCAAAAAAACAAACAACCCAATCCAAAAATGGGCAGAAGACCTAAATAGACATTTCTCCAAAGAAGATATACAGATTGCCAACAAACACATGAAAGAACGCTCAACATCACTAATCATTAGAGAAATGCAAATCAAAACTACAATGAGGTATCACCTCACACTGGTCAGTCAGAATGGCCATCATCAAAAAATCTACAAACAATAAATGCTGGAGAGGGTGTGGAGAAAAGGGAACCCTCTTGCACTGTTGGTGGGAATGTAAATTGATACAGCCACTATGGAGAACAGTATGGAGGTTCCTTAAAAAACTAAAAATAGAACTACCATATGACCCAGCTATCCCACTACTGGGCATATACCCTGAGAAAACCATAATTCAAAAAGAGTCATGTACCACAATGTTCACTGCAGCTCTATTTACAATAGCCAGGACATGGAACCAACCTAAATGTCCATCGTCAGATGAATGGATAAAGTAGAGGTGGTACATATATACAGTGGAATATTACCCAGCCATAAAAAGAAATGAAATTGAGTTATTTGTAGTGAGGTGGATGGACCTAGAGACTGCCATACAGAGTGAAGTAAGTCAGAAAGAGAAAAACAAATACCAAATACCATCTGCTAACACATAAAAATGGAATCTAAAAAAAAAGGTTCTGATGAACAGGGGCAGGACAGGAATAAAGACGCAGATGTAGAGAATGGATTTGAGGACACGGGGAGGCGGGAAAGGTAAGCTGGGACGAAGTGAGAGAGTAGCATGGACATATATACACTACCAAATGTCAAATAGATAGCTAGTAAAATACATAGCTAGTGGGAAGCAGCTGCATAGCACAGAGAGATAAGCTCGGTGCTTTGTGACCACCTTGAGCGGTGGGATAGGGAGGGTGGGAGGGAGACACAAGAGGGAGGGTAATTGGGATATATGTATACGTACAGCTGATTCAGTTTGTTATACAGCAGAAGTTAACACAGCATTGTAAAATATTTATACTCCAATAAAGACGTTAAAAATAATATTTGCAATGATCTATTCTTTTCACTACCCCCTAATTTTCTTTGTGAAGAAATAGCTAAATCTCCCTAGAGCAATTATATCTACCTAATTGTTCTTTAAAATATTTTAAAGTGTGCTTTAATGTTATTATTAATGAGCAATGGATCACATCAAGCATTTTCTGAATGAATGACTTTCATCTCTGTATTTTCATATGCAAAATTCTGGAGGATGAAAATGAATATTGTCTAGAAGGCTGAGCGGATAATATACAGGAATGAGGGTTGTACATCAGTAAAATGCTGATTCTTATTTAAAAAATGAAGTTTTCCAGGTTAAACACAGTTTCCTAGCTCAGTTCAGGTATTACTCATGAAGAAGGTACTCATTTTCATAGCTTTAATTTAACTTGTTCAACACTGAAGTATGGAAGGACAATAGCCCCTACAATCTATTTGTATTTTTTGCGTGGAGTGTTTTGAATTCACTGTCCATTTTCTTCATTCACTACATAAAGTAGGAACTTAACCTTTTCTCAAGCAGTAGCTCATTCAATCATCCATTCAACAAACTGGGTACTACTTTGTCAGGCAGCACGTTAGGTCCTAGTGACACCAACACTTGGTCACTACCTGGAGTTCATATTCTAGCAAAGAAGCAGGGATTACACCAATAGTAGCAGGGATTACACCAATAGTAAGTGTATTAAGAGCTATAAAAGGAGAAATACAAGGTGCTATGCAAGCACATAGGAGAGGCATCTAACCAAGGGTAGAAGGCCTGAGACGGCTACCGGGGCATCCTACAATTTGATCCCAAGAAACAGCACCATCATGCCCCAGTTTTTGTACAATTTAAGGTATAAATCAATGAAGTGGGAGAGGAGACAAAATCTCATATTTTACTGATAGAGCCTTAATTATAGGATATAAGTTAGCATAAAAGCCAGAAGGACCTGAATTAAAGACACAGCCAGGCCAGGTGGTATTGGAACAGGTTAAGCAAGAAGGACAGAGCTGAGCTAGACATGCCCAGTTATTATTTCCAATTTTACCAATCAAGCAAATAAGTCATAACAAAACAAACGATAACAACAACAAAAACAGCAGAGCAAAGGGTCAGAAGTGTCACACCAGACCACTTGGAAGAAACCAACATGAGTGTGTAACAAGTACGAGCCTTATATTCACAAGAGAAAGCCATTACCTCTTTCTCTAACAGGTTTCTTCCTGACCTTCTGTTCTCTTTAACAACAAAAGAAAAATCACTACAACTCCTGATGGTTTCCACTAACAGCATAAATCTATCACACAAACAGTTCTACATTTAATAAATACCTTTGATGTATAAAATGATCTTTTTGCTGATTTATCATATTGGACATTTTCCATTATCACCATATGTTTCCCAAGTGCAAGGCTGAGTGTCTAAGCCATTCCACTTAAAATGCAACAGATTTATGTCATAAATTGATAAGCTGCCAGCAAAAATTACGCTAATTTTTCTCTGTTCTACCTTCTGAAGAATATAAGAATATTTCCTTTTCTAAAAACTCAGGGAAAGAAAGATTAATGAAAATTAAGTATGAATATTCCCAGATATTTCACATTTTTATTTTCTGCCCTTACTCCAAACTCAAAATTTCATTTTATCCATCTTCTAGATAAGTAAACTTTTAGTGCCAAAAATATGCCAGAAACTAAGCTGGTACTTGGTAGAGTGTATAATGAAATCATGTATGTGAAAGTATGTTATAAACTACAAAGATTCAAAAGGGTTACCATCTTGTAAAAGTGATAGAATCCCTTTCATAAATTCATGAGTGCATTCATATTTCAAAGAAATAAAACGGAAAATGCGGATGATTTTAATATTATTGTTCATGTCCAGAAACTTCCTGGATGTCAGCAGTAATTATTTTTTTTAATAAATGGGTAATGGTGGTGGGCTAAGTGAAGTGGAGGTCCAAATTTCCTTATACTCCGAGTAATACTGCCTCTTCCCAGCCTCTACCCTCCATCAGCTTCAGTGAAGATGCACAGCTGAGCTTGTGTCCTTGGCAACACCTCTATCCTACTCTCGGCACCATCACCCCAACACTCACAGCCTTGCCACCACTATCTGCCTTGGAGACCATGAGCACCAATTCCATATGCCTCCAAATCAGGAAGGCCCATAGCCCTTTGTATCCCTTATCCCCATACAGCTCTGCACAATCCTTAATCTAAGCTGTCTACCCCTCCCCCAATCCTTTTGTGGAACTCCTGAGGCAGCATCGGCAAAATCCCCTTCTCCAGATGTGTGCTGCTGGGGGGAGAGCACAGTGCTGTGCACACTCAGGTCGCAGGTGGGCCACCTGAGCTCCAGTCCCAGCTCCGCAACTTACAACCCCTGATCCTCAGCAAGACACCCTACCCGTCTATGCTCTAATTTCTCCATCTGTAAAATAAGGCTAAAGAGAGATTTTGTTTTGAGGATTATAAAGCATCATGGGAAGAGTTCCTGGCACATAGTAAGTGCTTTGTAAGTTCCAACCCCTCCCCCATCTTTCCTGCTCCCAGTGAGCCCTGGCTCTCCCTGAGACCCTGCTTTCCTTAAAGCTCTACCAAAGGTATCTTCCTCTCCATCCCCCTCATGCTAATGTGACCAAAGGTTGAATGAAGGTGCTTCTTGCTCCATGTTACCCCTTCTGAACCATCAACCTTCCCGCCTCTGAACTACCCTCTCCAACTCCGAGGTCCATGCATCAAACCACACTACCATCACCAGACACCAGATCACCTTGCTCACTCCTCTGAGGACTTCAACTCCTGCATCATTACTACTGTAGCTCTGCTGTTATCATACTTTTTGGTGATTTCAATGTCTTTGGGGATTACCCTTTCAACTCCCTTGCTTTTTACTTTCCTGCTCACTTCACCTTCAGTTTCTCCTTAGCTTTAACTCAACAACTTACTGCCTTGGTTATACCATACACAGACCTTGCTACTCCCAATAAATCCATCCCCTTCCCATGGTCTCATCCTCTGACCATTGTCTCCTATCCCTCAGCTCACTCCCTTTGTTAGACAGTTAGTCAGACATGAGTGGGTCCCGCCCCATCCTGGACGGGGTCATCTTTCCCTCCCCGACCTGGACACCGGTGACTGGAACATGTCCAGAGATCCTACCTTTTGTGGTTAAGGACCGCTAAGTTTTCATCCCTATCAGGACCAAGCAAGATAAAACCGCCAGCACAGGTTGGCACAGACATATGGAGACCTAAGAGGTGACCCCAAATAACCTGGGGTTCATTATGCCCTATTTATAATAAATTAGCATCAGGGTTTTGCCTCCCCACCCCCGTGGGTTTCACTTGGGTACTTATGGGTAAGCACCTGCATACTAGGAGAAAAGTGATATAACCTAAAGTTGTCAATCAACTTGTCAGTCAAATGACGCAGGACACGAGGAGAGACCACCACTCTAAAAAACCCAACCCGACCCCATAGAGAGGCTGCTTCTGGTTCCCAGACAGCCCACTCTCCTCCCTTCTCAAGAGTGTACTTTTACACTGCTTAATAAAACTCCTGCTGCTGGAAACTGCTCTATGTCTCTCGATTGAATTCTTTCCCTTGAGGGGACAAGAACCGAGGAATTGCCATTCCACCGGTGACACCTTCACTGCTCCTGATACCAACAGATTTGCCTTCCAAGTTCTCTCAGTGCATTGATCCTACGACCCATCCATTCACTAGCCTCACATCCAGATTTCCCTGTGTAGTATTAGCCTAAAGACCACAGTCTGTTATTCCATACAGAATACAGTTATTCTGTCTTTTCCTTCCATACAACTTCAACTCCTTTGTGCCTTCACCCTTCATTTTACTCGCCTGACAAAACCCAACCCTGGTGAAATCCAACTCTGCCCATTTTGTACTTTCCTCCACACAGCTGAATACAGCTGGAGAAGACTTCAAAATCAGGCTGACATACCTCACTTTACATTCATAACCACTAACCTAAAGAAAGCGCAAGTGGACCCAATAACCATATTCTCTTTCCCAACTCCTTTAACTCTCCTCCTCTATTCAATAACTATTTTATACCTTTCCTTACCTCAAACTTCCAACACCTCCTCTGTAATACTTATTCTCTGCTGGGAATGACCCTTCCTATCCCATAGGAAAACGGAAGTAATCAGAAGACAACATTTCCACCATCGATACCCTGGACTTTCCAGTTTCCCCTTCAGATCCACCCTCCAGCCTTCCCTCCTTTTCTGGGCCCAGGAGTCAGACCTCTCTGGACTGCACCAGCTTTACTGCCCTTGAGCACTGGTTGATTCAGCCAATGAGAGAACCAGAGAATGGAGGTCAAGAAGAGGGGTGCTGGGCTTTATCCCCTGGGCTCCCTCCCTTTTGGTCTATAGATTGACAGTGACTGCATTTCTTTTGTAAGGTCCCAGCCCCCATCACATGGCTCTCCTAAAGTTACACACAGCGGGAGCTCCACTGGGTTCCAACAGCAGCCCTGCCCCTGGACTCTTCAAGCCTAGGGTGGTGACAGCTCCCGGCCATGACTCACATGACGTGCTTCACCCACCAGCTCCTGTTAGTTTCCCCAAAGTGTCCACTCCTCTGTAAGCAATGACTTTATTAACCTCTCCTCAGTTACCCCACCCAAGCATGCTGCCAGGTCCTCCTAATATACCCTCACCCTCCTCCACTTGTGCCCTTACTCTGTGCCAGCACTCCCACCCCCACCCTGTAACCATGATGCACCATCTGGCTCTTTTCTAAGGCAAATCTCGTCACTTGTCCCCAGATTCCCTCACCTATGAAAGAATATCCCTCTAACGATTAATCACTTTCTCCTCTGTGTTATTTTTCTCTCTCTACTGGATCACATCTATTAGCTTGCAAACATGCTAGAAGAGCTCCAATCAAAAATCTTCCATTTCTTCACATCATCCTCCAGCAGCTGCCCCATTTCTCTGTTCCACTTTAAAGCAAAAGCCCTCCAAACTGTGGTCTACTCTGTCTCCCATGCTTTTCTAACATTTCCTAAAATCCTCTGCAGGTAACACTCCAATTAAAGTGGCTTCTCTAACACTTAACCAAAAAAGCCATTACCGAGGTTACCAGTGACCTCCCCATAGGTAGTCCAGTGGTCACTTCTCAGTCATCTCCTACATGACTCATCAGTAGCATCACACACGTGATGACTCCATTCTTCTTGGACCACTTTCTTCCCTTGTCTCCAGGGCAACACTTTCTCCTGGTTATTTGCTACCTCACTGACTACTCTTCTCCAATAGACTTTGCTGGCTGCCACCTGTCTAATGTTGGAATGCCTTAAGACTTAGTTCTCAGGGGACCTCCCTGGTGGTAGGGTGGTTAAGATTCCTCACTTCCACAGCAGGGGGCCCAGGTTGAATTCCTGGTTAGGGAACTAAGATCCCACACGCTGTGTGGTGAAAGAAAGAAAGAAAGAGAGAGAGAGAGAGAGAGAGAGAGAGAAAGAGAGAGAGGGAGGGAGGGAGGGAGGGAAGGAGGGAGGGGGAAAAAAAAGATTTAGTTCTCAGACCTCTACCTTTGTCTACTTCAGTGACTTCCTGCCACCTCACGTCTTTTTTATTTTTCTCTAGCCCAACCTCTCCTGCAAACTACAGGGTGCCTAATATACCTGTCTAGTCAACCAATTTGGAGGTACACTAGGCTCCTCAAATTTAGCTCATCCAAAATGAAATCACTAAGCCCTCCCCACCCACCTTTCAAGCTCTTCCTCCTAGACTCCCCATCTCGGCGAATGCGACCCCACCCCCATCTGCTCAGGCATCGGAGCCGCCTTTGACTCCTCTCCTTTGGCACATCCTACATCTTATTCATCAGCAAATCCCACGAACTCCACCGTCAGAATGTATCCAAACTCTTGCCCTTTCTCCCCATCTCCACATTTCTCCCCTCATCTAAGCCAACAGCATCTCTTGTCTGAAGACTGCTTTATACCCTCCCAACTGTTCCCCCGCTCCATTGACACTTCCCCTGGCATCCAATATAATAGACCAATTTCCCTGTTCCCCTTACTCAGCTGTATTTTCTCACAAGGTAGTTATCAACATCTAACATAGTCTACATTCACACATTTATTTTCTATCACCTCTTAAACTCTAGGAGAGTAAGGAGCTCTGTTTTCATTTATTGTTGTATTCCATTGCCTGAAAAAATATGTAGTACCCAAGAGTCACTCAATATATATTTGTCTAATGAATAGTTGAATAAGTATTGAAATAAGCCACAAATGATTTCATGACCTAAATTCATCATGTGACTAGAATGGGAGACCCATGTGACAAGGATACCATAGCGCATGGGGCCATTGTTAATACTCATGTACTCCATGGGCAGACTTAAACCTTTCTTTGTAAAGTATCAACCAGTAAAGTCTTATCTCATTTCTTCATAGCTTAGTACTTAATACATTATTCCACAGTGAGCTTGGAAAACTAGTTCTTAAAGAAACTATACAATGTTTCTTAAGGAAAGAAAAAGAAAATCTGTTCCAGCTAGGATGAAGAGTGAGAACAGAGGCTAAAGTAGAAGGTGCAGGCCTGTTGGGAAAACAGGGCCATGTTGGAAAAAATGAAAGATAAACTTGGGTACAGGGAGACTGACTGTGAAATGATATTCATCAAGCGTTTATTAAATGTCTATTCCTTGCAAGATACTGGGCTGGATGCCAGGACTGAGGCACATATAAGCATGAATAAGGCAGGTTTCTGTCTCCAGGTGTTTATAATCAAATATAGCAAATAAAACATATGCTTGAACAACTCTGATACAGGTAGAATATGAGGTGTCAGAAAGGAAGAGACGGTGAGAAGAAAGAGGCTCCTGGGTGGTAGAGTGACTGATGGAAATAAAGCAGCAGGTGGAACCAAACACTATTCTAAAACTTTAAGCCTAAAGTTCCAGAAGAATTGTAATTACACAAACAGAAGTGAGGAAAATCCGTTTGTCAAAGTTACAGGATTAGTTTGAAATGGCAGTGGGCCATTGGATAAGCCATCGGATAAGCCATCATCCAGGGGGTCCCAAACCTGGCTGTTCTTGGGACAGGATTGCCTAAGAAACTTCCAAAAAATACCAACTTCTAAGTCCTAGCCCATAACCACTGAAACAGAATCTCTAGAAGTGGAGCATATTAGTATGTGTGTATTTTGTGTCTATGTATGTGGATGTTTATGTGATAGGTGTGTGTGTGTGCACATGTGGATTTCTTAGGTCCTGATACAGATAGTCTGTAGACCGTTATTTAGAACCACTGCTACTGACAGCTAAAAATACAGGAGTGAAAAGAAGATGTGGAGGCACTGGAGAAGTTATATAAGTCTTTCACCAATGATGACCTAATTCATATACTGAGGACTGGCAGCTCTGAGAACGGGAGAAAATCTGGATTCACCGCTTCACAAGAGCAGAATTAGACTGACATTCAGGGGACAAAAGGAAGACACAATTAAGAATTCTGAAAACAGACTAAAAATACTTCTCAGGAGAAATTATGAACTGTACCAATTCAATAAGCAAGAAAGTATTTCTTATGCATAATAAAATATGGAGTCAATTCCCAGGTATATCCATGCCCACATGCATATTTTCCACTTTTTTGTGTTTTGAAACTCAGCGATGTAGTGTAGCAATTATTCATTTCCCTCTCCAAATATTTTTGAAAAAGAGAATTGCTATCTTCAAATAATGAATACTGAACTGAATGGTGCAGAACACATGCAATGCCCAAAAAGACAGGTCTTGCTAATTAACTCAGTACTCATTAAAGATGAACAGCTCATGAAGCTAAAACATAATTGTGCTCTGGTTTAAAATGTATAATTAATATGGAAGAGAATGTATTATTAAAATAAAATAATATGTTCATGCAATGTTTAGTCTGTGGCCTACTTGGGAAAGTATAGTCTTAACTTTTACCATGATCAACCTCATTTTTTTATTCAAGCATTTAACCAATATTTCATGGCAATTATTATATAATAACAATTTATATATTCTTCTGAGCACATTACAAACTTTAATTTATTTAATGCTCTAAGCAAACACTGAGGTATAGACTGTCTACCTGAGAGAGGAGTCTGAGGCATTGTGAGCCTAAGAGGCTTGCCCAAGGAGTACAACTAGAAAAGATTCAAACCCAGACCACCAATCTCCAGAATCCATGTTAAGACAAAGCAGTTGCCATAACAATATGAATTTTATTACTTTTGAAGAAATTTAATTTTTATCTGAAAATAGATACCAGAAGTTAGTTTGTAGTATTTCACCACTCTAGCTAATGAACATATTAAACAGATTTGGAAGATGAGCTGACTGAAATCGACAGATTGATCCACATATCTGATTTTCGAGTGGCTCTTATCTTGGGATGGGTTTCCCCAGAAGCAGATGCTGGGAGCAGGCTGTGAGAGGGAGCAGCCTGTCTGGGGAGTGATCTCAGGAAGCGCTGGAAGGGAAGTGCGCCCATGCGGCAGGAAAGGGGAAGAAGGTAACCCAGTGCGTTTCTGCGCAGGTGACCTCCATGGGTAACGCTGACTCAGTGCCACTGGGATTCTGGGGAGCACTGTGGAACACGCGCCTCCAAGGCACCAGGGAGCTACCAGACATCAGAGCTCTTCTGAAAATATATTTGCATAGTCAAGTACAAAGTATCCCAGACATTATATAACATTAGTAAAATTTTATCAAGGTTGTAGTAAAGATAGATAGTGGTAAAGTGAATCCCCATAAAATTTTTCAGTGCACAGTTTTACATAGAGGAAAAACTGTGAGTAACATTTACAGTAAACTCCCTATGTATGAACCGTCGAGTTGCGAACTTTCAAAGATGCAACGTGCGTTCACCTGTCCAGTCACGTAAGTTAGTTCACATGTCTGGTGTACGTTGTCAAGTGCATGCATCCTCTAAAAGTGGTTGTGCTTTAGTGTACTTTACTGTACAGTACTGTATACAGTAGTACAGTATCTTTATTTCAAGCCCAGGATGTCTGGAAGCAAGCGTAAAAGCAGCTGACATAGCTGGTACTGCTAAGAAGCACCAAGGAATAATGATTAGGTTATTCATAGTACCTAGCCTAACTTTGTTGGACTTATGAACAAATTGGACTTATGAACACACTCTCACGACAGAACTCATTCGCATGTAGGGGACTTATTATAAAACCCAGTTCTCTTGAGCTATGTGATCTAGGATAAGTGGCTTAACCTTTTTCAACCTATGCTATTACGTGGAAAATAGAAATAATAATACTTGCCTCACAAAGGTGTCAACAGATGCGTATTCTTTTTCTTTGAATTACTTATTTCTTTGAAAAATTCACCCTCCTTTATTCCATGTGTCCATGAAGGAGCTGTCTACCATGATGACTGGTCACTCTCTAACAAGGACCAGCAGGTGACCCAAGCAGGGCCAGCCAGAGTTTTTACTGAAGTTAAAATAATAATGACTCTGAAAGAGGAAATTCCTCATCCACTGCTTTGCTGAAATGACAGGATGAAGTTACAGACACGAGTGGCCTTCTTAGCAGATACACGGAGAGACCTTGCCTGCAAAGAAATCAAGCAACACCCCCAAAGAGGAGTATCAGCCTTTCTGAAGCATTCAGTGTTGTGTTTTCTAAGTGGTACAAATGGGGATACAGGTGCTAACGGGACCATGATCCTTCTCTTTCTTCTTTCTCTTCTTAGTCTTGCACCCATACAGCTGAAGCAGTCAACAAAGTCGGGCTCCCTTGGAATTGGCCACACCAGGGTCTGGAAGTGAGTTGGAAGTAGATACACTCTCTCTGGCAATGCCTTTCTTATTCCATTTTCTCTACTATTGACCATCATGGCTTTTGTCCTATAGATTTGGTGTTAGGTCCCACAGCACTACTGGGATCTCCGGAAACAAAGTTAGTAAAGGGCAGATCCTGGATCCAGACTCACAACTTCTTAACCTAAGAGTCCTATTATTCCCATTATGCCCCAAGAATAGCAAAAATAATACAGAGAAAATAGTATGCAAACTTGAGAGTCTTCTTATAATTAAATGAGTTTAGGACAGTCCCAGGGACTGTACTACTTTGTATATCTAACACAGTATTTCTAAGGAATTTAATAATAAATGCAATGTCTCAGTTGGAAACAGCAGCAATAATCTTTCAATAATTCATTGAGAAAAAACTAGGTGGGAAGAAAATAAATTTGGTGTTAATACATTTAATAATGGCTCAAAATGGTAAAATTATGAAAGAAGCATGAAAAATAGATACGCTGTTGTTCAAATGACTAATTTTTTGAGAGTGAAAGTCTTTATATGAGAATAAAGAGATTTTTGTTTGTTTTAGGATGGAATTTTTATTTTTTCCAAATAACTTCTAATGCAATTAGAAGTAAAATATGATAAAAACATATATGTACCCCACATGTAATATTTTATACAGCCCCAGTGAGTACCACAGAAATAGGTGTTGATATGAATAATTCATAAGAAGTAAATTAAATATTACTTCAGTAACACTTATCTACAATTATTTTCAACTTCATTAAGGTGCCAAAACTCCTCAAAATGAACACAGAATGACAGTACAGCAGTGGCTGTATGACCAATCATAAAGGGATCGAAGAGAAAATAAGGAATCTGTGTCTTGGTCTAAGAAACACAGAACGATTTTAGGGAGACGTATGGCTTTGTTAACATGCTTCAAGGCCGCCTCAGCTACATTCGAGCAACTGTCACTTAAATGGGGGGTGATCACTGGGATCACGGTCCAGCCCACCTACTAAGTAGCACACAGTGAGAATTCAGCCACAGGAAACATCTGCCTGTCAAGTCAGAAACAAAGCCCGAGAAAGTTGGAGAATTTAGGTGCCATTAGCATCACCCATGCCGCATGAAGAAGACTGGACAATTACTAACTGAGATGTTGTATCACTGTTCAAATTTTATCCCGTCAAACTCAGGATATGTAGCAACCAAGACCAGAGCTTTAATCTCCCTTTAAAAATAAAAATAAATAAGTAGCCCTGAAGCTATTTAATGCATGGAGTCCCTCTCATAACAAGCAGCCAACAACCCATCCCAGCAAAGATAAAGCAGGAAGAGCTGAGCACAAACAGCAGCATAGATTGTGCATCCTAAAAGGTCATGCCCTAAGTGACACTGCGATGAAGGTATACCTAGGTTTTATACCTATGGGCACATGGCATGAGCTGGATTGAGGGCAAAGAGCAAACCAGAGTTTCCTTATCACCTGCCTTAGGTGGGTCTTTAGGATCATAAATTGGCGATGCACTCCAAATTGAATGCCTGACTTGGTACAGCATCATTCATTCCATGATTAATTAATTTCTGACAGCATGTTTATAAATGCTTGTCACTCCTACCTAATTCTCCCTTAATCTGTAAGTTAGAAGATGTGAGGGAATGATTTCCTATATCATGGCATTACTCAGAGATTGCCAAGATGTCACCATACCATTGGTGCAAGTGTAGTCACAGTAATAATAATAAAATTCATTTTATTGGGACTTTCTACCACCTGCATAACTCAGTATCCCACAGCCCTGCAGAATTTCCTCTCAAGAGTGTCTGTGGTTTCCAGGAGGCATCTCACAGAAGGTTACCACTCATCTTCTTATGGAGCCCTTTATTAATGGAAACTGTCCATAAAGCCATCACACAGTGTTACTGTACCACATTATCCATGTTCTGAGTGGTCCTTCTATTAATACTCCCAGTGGTGAAAAGCCATATAGCCCTGAGCCAACTGGCAGAGAAGGGGTCAGTCTATAGGCTGAGGTGGTTGGTTCCAATTCCTAAGGTGAAATTGGGGTGCCGCTACAAAACAGGAGCAAAGAGGACTATGTTTGGAACCCAGGTGATTCCCTGGGGTGGCCTTAGTATTCCCTTGACTAATGCTACTTCTCCTTAGAAGACTTCAGCAAGCAAATACAAATAGAACCACCAAGGGCTCAACTCCCTTGGATGGCCCGCTAGGAAAGAAGAGAGGCTAGCCAAGGTACCGGCAGAAGATGAGGAGAACAGGAATGGAGTATGGAGGATGGGAGCTATGATTATCAAAGTAGACGTCATGGCCAGATCCAGAAGATGTGGCGGCTATGTGTATATTAAGTACTTTCCCTGCTACCTTATATGAAAGTCATGGTTACTATTTTAGATTTTAGGTGGAAGGGCAGCTGAATTGACATTATCCTGTGAGAATATGTATCTGATAGGACTTTCTTTCCCCCTGCATAGGAAACACATATTTTTTTTTACTCAAAGAATAGTGGTAGATGTTAGGGGAAGAGCTAGAGAGTTTTTCTTTCCCTCTTGAATCTGCTCTTTACTCTTCTCCACCTTCTCCTGTGCTGGATAAAGGGCAACTGTCATTAAAGCATTAATGGTATCTCTTGCCCTCTGGCTTCTCATTAAGTTTGACCAAGAGGAGTCAGTGACAGAAAATCAGAATGGAAGGGGAAGAGTAAGGTCAGGGTGTTTAATCTTCCAGCACTTACTCTGCTGGGTTGCTGTCACTTAGCTGCATGTTTTCCATCAAAATCAAAGCTCCTGGAGGCAGCCCCTTCCCACAGCGTAGCTTCCACTCCAGGTCCAGCAACTGCTTCCACTCCTCACCCCTTCAAGTGTAAGGTTCAGCATCTTAACTACTGCTGGTCCTAGGATGCTGTACCATCTTTCACTGGTTTCTATTTACCTTGTCCACTTCTTTGTAAACATTCCCTTTATCTGCTCTTTACCCATTTGAGGAAGGTACTTTTTTATTGTCAGGACTGAAACTGGTACAAACCCCGGTAACAAAAAAGAGCAAAACCCCTGAACAAGCAGACATGAAATATTCTCCAGGGGATACCATATGCTGAGCCATGAAACAAGTCTCAATAAACTTCAAAGGATTGAAATTATATTAGGGTGTTCCCGCTCCATAACAGAACTAACTTAAAGGTCCATGATGGAAAGAAATCTCGGAAAACCCGTAACAGTTGAAAATTAAACAAAACGCTTCCAAGTAATCCATGAGTCAAAGGAAAGTTTTAAGAATACCTTAAGCTGAATGAAAACAAAACACAACATATCAAAATTTGTGGGAGTTAATGTAGTGCTTTGAGGGGGAATTTATACCTTAAAGTACTTATCAAAGAAAAATATCTCAATTAGTAACCTAATAGTCCACCTTAAACTAGAAATAGAAGAACAAACTAACCTAATGCAAGTAAAGAAAGGCAATAGTAATGATCTTAGTGGAAATCAATGAACTAGAAAACAAAACAACAGAGAAAATCAATGAAACTAAAAATGTGTTCTTTGAAAAGATCAAAAAGATTGGCAAACCCTTCTCAAAGCTAACCATAGAGGATCTTAGTAGACGTATAAGTTAAAAATTGAATTAATAATTAAAACTATTCCCACAAAAAAAGCCCAGGGCCAGAAGTCTTTACTTGTGAATTCTATCAAATATGTAATGAAGAAATAATACCAATATTTCATAAACTCTTTCAGGAACTAAAGGAGGAGGAAACACTTCCAGCTCATCCTATGAAACCAACACCAGAGAAGATCTGGTGAGGGAATGTAAATTGGTACAACTGCTATGGAGAACAGTATGGAGGTTCCTTAAAAAACTAAAGATAGAACTATCATATCATCCAGCAATCCTACTCCTGGGCATATATCTGGAGAAAAACGTACTTCAAAAAGATATGCACCCCAATGTTTATAAGAGCATTATTTACAAAAGCTAAGACATGGAAGCAATCTAAATGTCCACTGATAGATGAATGGATAAAGAAGATGTGGTATATATATACAATGGAATACTACCTGGCCATAAAAAAGAATGAAATAATGTCATTTGTGGCAACATGGATGGACCTAGAGATTATCATACTGAGTGAAGTAAGTCAGACAGAGAAAGACAAATATCATATGATATCACTCATATATGGAATCTAATTAAAAATGATTTAAATGAACTTAGAAAACAGAAACAGACTCACAGATTTTGAAAACAATCTTATGGTTACCATAGGGGAAAGGTGAGGGGGAGGGATAAATTAGGAGGTTGGGATTAACATACACACACTACTGTATATAAAATAGATAACCAACAAGGTCTTACTGTATAGCACAGGGAACTCTGCTCAATATTCTGTAATGACCTATATGGGAAAAGGATCTGAAAAAGAATGAATATATATATATGTATAACTGAATCACCTTGCTGGACACCTGAAACTCACACAACATTGTAAATCAACTGTACTCCAATAAAATTTTTTTAAATATGCTAAGTAAAAGAAACCAGATGTGAAAATTACATATTGTATATGATTCCATTTTTATGAAATGTTCAGAAAATACCAATTTATAGGGACAGGAAGCAGATTAGTGGTTGCCTGGAGCTGGGAGTGGTCCCAAAGATTGACTGCGAATGAACCCAGCAGAGTGTTTTCCAGTGATGGAAATGTCCCAAAGCTGTACTATAAGGATGATGTATTTACCAAAAATCACTGTACTGTACACTTATAATGGGTAATTTTTATTGTATGTCAATATGTCCCATGAAAAATGGGGGTAAATTCATGTGACAAGGTTTCAGTCTCTTTCTTATAGGTGGGTTGTGGAGATTCAGAATTTGCTTACACTCCAACTACAAAATTAATTTAAATGGTCAGGAGCATACCTTCAACATAATGGAGAAACAATTGGCAATTGCAATTAGGCAGCATGCTGATAAGACTTTGTTCAATATGCTGATATTGGCATGTAAACTAGGTTGCCTACACTTACCATAATGTCCTTGGATGAACCAGGTATAACTGACAGTCTATTCTAAGCACTGCCTAGTTTTCTTCTTACCAGTAGAACAAGACAACCTAGAATAGCTTCCTTCCTTCCTGAAGTTGGCCTACTGAAAAGGTCACATTAGTTGGTATCTCCCTAATATGTCTTACACAGTAACTTGCTGAAAATTACCCAGTTTTCTAAGTAATTTTCAGGCTTGTACGGAAGACTAAGATAAATGTGCATTTCCTTTCCTTTGAAACCCCAAGCAATTTGTCATGCACTTCTGCTTCAGAGTTATAAGAACATATTCTTTTTGATGTACTCAGAGGTGCCCTTTCTTCATCAAATATACTACAGGTTACCTTGAAATGCATGCTCCTCTGTCCCTCCTCCCTGCTCCTACGGAACAAGGCGAGACCCGCCAGGACTATTCTTTCTCCTTGAAATCTTCAATCCACTTTTTAAAGCAATCCCCAAAGAATTCTATTTCCTGTTCTAGTTTCCTTTTCAGGATCCGTGTATCAAGAGCTTAATAATGATGTGTGCCCATTCTGTAAGTTTGCCCCACGTCGCACATCCCACACAGTTAGAGGTAGGTCTGTGGGTTCTGCAACATGCATGGTTCTGCAGGTTAACTCTGAGGAGTTATGAGGCCCAGCTCTGGCTCTGACAGTCATCATGATCTGATGGGGAAAACAAAATGCACATATAGAAAACCATAGAGAATCAAGTTTTTCAGCTGAGTGTCAGCAGTGGGAAGATGGTCAGTGTCTTAAATGATTTCTTGAAAAGGATAACCAAAGACAAAGTTTTGAGTGGAAGTAATTTATTTGGGCAGCAACCCAGGAAGCATACCAGGTCAATAGGGAAGTGTGAGAAAAGGAAAGCACCATAAAAGCTTACCATCATGGGCAACTGACTTGTTCCTTCCTGGCTGGTAACTCTGGGAGACATCACAAGCACCACCTCACACTGGTCAGAATGGCCATCATCACAAAGTCTACAGACAATAAATGCTGGAGAGGGTGTGGAGAACAGGAACCCTCCTACACTGTTGGTGAGAATGTAAGTTGGTGCAGTCACTATGGAAAATAGTATGGAGGGTCCTTAAACCAAAAATAGAGCTACCATATCATCCAGCAATCCCACTCCTGGGCATATATCCAGAGAAAACCATAATTTGAAAAGATACCTGCACCCCAATGTTTATTGCAGCACTGTATACAATAGCCAGGACATGGAAATAACCTAAATGTCCATCGATGGATGAATGGATAAAGAATATGTGGTATATATATACACGTACACACAATGGAATATTACTCAGCCATAAAATGAATGAAATAATGCCATTTACAACAACATGGATGGACCTAGAGATTGTAATACTGAGTGAAGTAAGTCAGACACAGAAAGACAAATATCATATGATATCACTCATATATGGAATCTAAAATAAATGATACAAATAAACTTATTTACAAAACAGAAAGATTTACAGACTTAGAAAACAAACTTATGGTTACCAAAGAGGAAAGGTGTCGGGGAGGGATAAATTAGGAATTTGGGATTAGCATACACACACTACTATATATAAGATAGATAACCAAGAAGGACCTATGGTATAGCACAAGGAACTCTACTCAATGCTCTGTAATAACCAGAATCTGAAAAAGAGTGGATATATGTATATGTATAACTGAAATCACTTTTAGCTGTACACCTGAAACTAACACAACCCTGTAAATCAACTATACCCCAATATAAAATAAAAATTAAATTAAAAAAAAAAAGAACCAACAAAACCAAAAACAAAATACACAGGCAAACTTGCCTCACTCACGCCCATCTGTCTTTGGCCGAGGAAGGCAGAAGGTGTTAATTCCACTGTATCTCCAGCCTTCCTTGCATGGGGGCAAGAGGAAGTCCTCGGTAGAGGGTCGAAGGTGCTGGTGGTAGGACATCATCTGCAGGAACTGGGAAGGTGAATGCCAGGGGGTTACAGGCAGAGCAACCCTGCAGCAACCAGCAGAGACTTTGTGGGGAATGGCTTTTCAAACCTTCTTAAAGAAGATACTGTGACTTGGTAGGGAAGAATAGAGTTCCCAAGAACATGCAAAGAAAAGGGCATGAGTGTGAACACGCCGAGAAGAGGGAAATGGGAGATGGTGACAGCATGGGTCCCAGGAAGTGGCCTGTTCCATGGAGCTGTTATTTAAGGGGGAAGGCATCACTTTTATCCTAGGATCTTTGTGTCTGCAGGTATTAATCATCTCATTGTACACAGATCTAATTAAACTCTCACTGGAAAATGAACAGCTCTTGGCTCAGAAAGCAGCAGACAACGTGAGAAGTTAGAGGGAAATCCTAAATGAAACTCATGTGCTAGAAAGTAAAAACTTGAGCAAGGCTAACATTTAAAATTTTTCATTATACAGCAAAGGAATGAGCAACATTGGCCCTTAAGTCAAGTCAGACATCTACAAAGTACAAGGCACATAAAGCTTAATCCAAGGGTATATTTGCAGGGTGTCTCAGACAGTGACCTTCAAAGAATCACCTATGACGTTTCTTTAAAAACACATATGCCTAAGCCAAATACCTGGATGTTTAGATTTAGAATCTCCTAAGTGTAGATCCTAAGTACTTGTATTTTAAGATCCATAGGTCATCCTAATACGCACCTTGGGTCATGAGCTGCTGATGGAGAACAGTCCTGTGTCTATGTAGTTGGACTGTGGAGAAAGGCTGGGGAAAAAGGAAGAAGACGGGAGTGCAAATAGAAATGACCTCTGGCCAGTAAATAAAACACTATAGAGGGAGAAAGAAAAGGGTGTGGCAAAACTAAGAGAAAAGAAGTCCCCCACCCCACTCCCATGGTGCAACAAGGGAGCTTCACACGTGACCTGCCGGCTCTCCATAGCAGGCATGGCTTCCCACAAGCCTAAGTCAACAGTCAAGTTAGAAATGCCCCACAGACATTTCCCCCATAGGAAGTGGGCCCAACTACAGCCTGAGTGTTAACCACTCAGGCCACAGAGTTAAGGAAGACTTAGTGGGAGCACATCCCATTTTTTCCTAAGTAAAGCAAACATGACCAGAAAGCAGCAACTCGGGAGCACACAGGATAGAGGATTAATCAGCTTTGTGTACCAGCCACTGATTGAATGTTGGGTATTGAGACCTTTGTTGATTAACAGCTATCATTTATTTCATCCACTAATGTGCAAGCTGGGCACAGCCCAGCAAGGACAACATGTCTCTGCTCAACATGGAATCATCTGAGACAGAGAATCTACTTCCCAGTTGCTTCACTCACAAGTGGCAAGTTGGTCTTGGCCGTCAGCTGGGAGTTCAGCCAGAGCTACTCGCCTGGGGACTCAGTTCCTCTCCCTGTAGGCGTCTCCTGGGGGCTGCGTGAGCTTCATTAGAGCATGACAGCTGGGTTTCAAGGGTGAGTTTTCTAAGAGATTGGGAGCTGTAGTTGACAATCTTTAAGGCATGGGCCTGGAAGCTGCTCACTTCCACCATGTTCTATTGGTCAAGCAATTGGACTCTGGGCGATCAAATTAACTACTCCCAATTTGGAGGTAGTTCTCTAAAAGGGGGTGGTAGAATGTGACCTACCAAGGAAGAGGACAGGAGTGTCCTTTTTCTATCTTCCAAGGAATAGGAAGAATAATAGGAATGGGGTAGTAGCAAGAGAATCTTGAAGGTGATTCTGGCAGAGGACAATCACATATTAAGTGATTGACAGCTGGGTGTAGGGTGAGAGAGAAGAAAGGACAGGCAGTCCAGCATAATTTTTTATGGGTAAGTTAGTCCCCCACTAGATGTGTGTCCAAGAGATGTGATTCCCAGGTACTGTACCACAGGGAGGGCTGAAAATTGGGGGAAGACAAAGATGATTGCTTGCCCATAAATTACCTCATATCCAAAAAGAGGGCCCAGACAGAGGAACTATAGGAAGAACAGAAGGAAGGGAGGGAGGAAGGGAGGGAGGGAGGGAGGGAAGAAGGGAGGGAGGGAGGGAGGGAAGAAGGGAGGAAGGGAGGGAGGGAAGGAGGGAGAAAGGAAGGAAGGAAGGAAGGGGAAAGAGAGAGAAAGAGAGAAAGAGAGAAAGAAAGAAAGAAAGGAAGGTAGGAAGGAAGGAAGGAAGGAAGGAAAGAAAGAAAGAAAGAGGGAAGGAGGGAGGAAGAAAGAAGGGAGGGAGGGAGAGAGGGAAGAGAGAGACAGAGATAAATTTAAAATAAATTAAAAGTTCTAGGGAGTTCCCTGGCAGTCCAGCAGTTAGGATTCAGCATTTTCACTGCCATGTCCTGGGTTCAATCCCTGATCAGGGAACTAAGATCTCACAAGCCATACAGTGCAACCAAAAAAAAAAAAAAAAAATTCTAAATTAAGGTAAGATTAAGACAAATTCAGTCATAAAGTTTAAGAATAACCAGAAACATTTAACAAATTTAAAACTTCATGACTCCTAAGTCAAATTCAAAAAGAATCTACAGCACACTGTTCTGTAATTCACAGAATAATGTGTCAGTGGCCAATGTATCATTAAATTCTTGACTAATTACTCTGTATTCACAGTTCCCACTGTGATACAAAAGCACCATTTATTTCACTTATTTCACATGAAATATAACTGACCTCAGTGAATTCCCATCACTCACGCCTTTTTTGGGGAGGAACTACATTTTTATTGATTCTGATTTTGTAGCGCTTTGAAGATGATAAATTGTTTGTAGAGCTAAAACATTTCCTACAGGCCTTATTATTTTTGTAATAACCAAATTACTCCCTATTTCACAGGCTTATTTGTATTCCTGCCTTTTCCCCTTTTTTCTGATTTATGAGCACAGACTGTACATATTTTCCCCTCCAAATACCATAACTCTGCACAATCAAGCTGAAAGGACTACGTTATCATCACTACCATCAGTCATACTCTCAGAAACAAAACAAACTAAAATTGTTCCTGTTACAGATGCCATACAAGGAAGGGTAGCAAAGTACAGCAGTGTAAGGCATGGAGATACAGACACTGAAGTCCTGTATGAGTCTGCCACCTACTAGAGGGGCCTTGAGATGTTACCTATCCCCTTGGAGCTTTATTCTCTTTATTGGACATTGGGGATTAATAATTCCTGTCTTACCGAGTCCACCATCTTGTCATTAAAAAATCACATAATTTTTATGAAGCATGTTATTAAAGTTGTAACATTCCACAGGAAATTGTTGACATACATTTTAGAGTCTAACGTGAAAAGAAAGGTGGTGTCTCTGGAGTTGGCTTTGTTGCTGAAACTCATACAGTGGGGTTAATGCTTGAGATTAAGAGTTGGACTCTGGAATCAGATAATCTGGGTTCAGATTTGAGCCCCTCCACTCACTAACATGGTATCTTATGGTAAATTTATTAATAAATGTTTTCAGTGTTTTGATAAATGTTTGATAAAAAGAGTCTCTGAGACTCTGTGTCTTACCTGTGAAATTGAAACAATAATACCATATGATTGTGATGACTGAATCATAAAATATATGCAGTATTTTTCTATTTTCCCAAAGGTAAGAATAATGACAAGGGCAAATGGGTAATGTCAAGAGAATCTTGAAGATGCCTAGCACATAATAATTCTTCAATGATTGGTAGCAAATATTAGTGCTGATAATTCATGTTATAACAAAAAAAATCTGTTCTTCTCCCTTCATTTCAGCCATGATCAAGTAAGACTTATTACTGGGATGCAAGGATACTTCAACATATGTAAATCAATCAATGTGATACATCACATTAAAAAAATGAGGGTAGGAGTCCGGAGAACCAGTCAAGCAGCCACTGGTCCTCTCGATCTAGCGCCACCTCCCTGAGGGGCCCCTGGTGATGAAAATGCCAGGAAAGATTTAAAGACATTACCAGCCTTTCCAACCAAAACTCTGCAGGAGCATCCCTCCCTTGCCTACTGTGAGGACAGGGTAATTGAGCACTATTTGAAAATCAAAGGTCTGACTCGGGGTCAACCTGTGGTTCAGTATATGAAAATAGTAGAAGCTCTACCGACCTATGGAGTCCATTATTATGCAGTAAAGGATAAACAAGGACTTCCTTGGTGGCTTGGAATCAGCTATAAAGGAATTGGCCAGTATGATTTGCAAGATAAGGTGAAACCTCAGAAAGAGGCAAAACAGATCCGCAAAACGTGCACAAGCCTCTTAGATAGCCTCATCCACCAGAGGGCAGACAGCAGAAGCAAGAAGAACTACAATCCTGCAGCCTGTGGAACAAAAACCACATTCACAGAAAGATAGACAAGATGAAAAGGCAGAGGACTATGTACCAGATGAAGGAACAAGAAAAAACCCCAGAAAAACAACTAAATGAAGTGGAGATAGGCAACCTTCCAGAAAAAGAATTCAGAATAATGATAGTGAAGATGATCCAGGACCTCGGAAAAAGAATGGAGGCAAAGATCGAGAAGATGCAAGAAATGTTTAACAAAGACCTAGAAGAATTAAAAAACAAACAAACAAACAGAGATGAACAATACAATAACTGAAATGAAAACTACACTAGAAGGAATCAAGAGCAGAATAACTGAGGCAGAAAAACGGATAAGTGACCTGGAAGACAGAATGGTGGAATTCACTGCTGCAGAAGAGAATAAAGAAAAAAGAATGGGGGGCTTCCCTGGTGGCGCAGTGGTTGAGAGTCTGCCTGCCAGTGCAGGGGACGCGGGTTCGAGCCCTGGTCTGGGAGGATCCCACATGCCACGAAGCAACTGAGCCCGTGAGTCACAACTGCTGAGCCTGCGCGTCTGGAGCCTGTGCTCCGCAACAGGAGAGGCCACGATAGTGAGAGGCCCGCGCACCGCGATGAAGAGTGGCCCCCGCTGGCCACGGCTGGAGAGAGCCCTCGCACAGAAACGAAGACCCAACACAGCCAAAAAATAAATTAATTAATTAATTAATTTTTTTAAAAAAAAGGCTCCACAAGGTTTTTAAAAAAAAAAAGAAAAATAAAAAAGAATGAAAAGAAATGAAGACAGCCTAAGAGACCTCTGGGGCAACATTAAACGCAACAACATTCACATTATAGGGGTCCCAGGAGGAGAAGAGAGACAGAAAGGACCAGAGAAAATATTTGAAGTGATTATAGTCAAAAACTTCCCTAACATGGGAAAGGAAATAGCCACCCAAGTCCAGGAAGCACAGCAAGTCCCATACAGGATAAACCCAAGGAGAAACACGCCGAGACACATAGTAATCAAAGTGGCAAAAATTAAAGACAAAGAAAAATTATTGAAAGTACAAGGGAAAAACGACAAATAACATACAAGAGAACTCCCATAAGGTTAACAGCTGATTTCTCAGCAGAAACTCTACAAGCCAGAAGGGAGTGGCATGATATACTTACAGTGATGAAAGGGAAGAACCTACAACCGAGATTACTCTACCCAGCAAGGATCTCATTCAGATTCAATGGAGAAATCAAAAGCTTTAGAGACAAGCAAAAGCTAAGAGAATTCAGCACCACCAAACCAGCTCTACAACAAATGCTAAAGGAACTTCTCTAAGTGGGAAACACAAGAGAAGAAAAGGACCTACAAAAACAAACCCAAAACAATTAAGAAAATGGTCAAAGGAACATACATATCGATAATTACCTTAAACGTGAATGGATTAAATGCTCCAACCAAAAGACACAGGCTTGCTGAATGGATACAAAAACAAGACCCATATATATGCTGTCTGCAAGAGACCCACTTCAGACCTAGGGACACATACAGATTGAAAGTGAGGGGATGGAAAAAGATATTCCATGCAAATGGAAATCAAAAGAAAGCTGGAGTAGCAATACTCATATCAGATAAAATAGATTTTAAAATGAAGAATGTTATAAGAGACAAGGAAGGACACTACATAATGATCAAGGGATCAATCCAAAAAGAAGATAAAACAATTATAAATACATATGCACCCAACATAGGAGCACCTCAATACATAAGGCAACTGCTAACAGCTATAAAAGAGGAAATTGACAGTAACACAATAATAGTGGGGGACTTTAACACCTCACTTAGACCAATGGACAGATACACAATGGAATATTACTCAGCCATAAAAAGGAACGAAACTGGGTCATTTGTTGAGACGTGGATGGATCTAGAGACTGTCATACAGAGTGAAGTTAAGTCAGAAAGAGAAAAACAAATATCGCATATTAACGCGTGTATATGTAACCTAGAAAAATGGTACAGATGAACCGGTTTGCAGGGCAGAAGTTGAGACACGGATGTAGAGAACAAATGTATGGACACCAAGGGAGGAAAGCTGCGAGGGTGTGGGGATGGTGGTGTGCTGAACTGGGCGATTTGGATTGACATGTATACAGTGATGTGTATAAAATTGATGACTAATAAGAACCTGCTGTATAAAAAAATAAAATTAAATTTAAAAAAAAAACAACATAGCCACTAGCTGGCTTGTGGGTACTAACAGTATATTCATCAAGTGTAACTTTTTTGAAATGAAAAAAGAATAAATCAAAAAAAAATAAAAAATAAAATTAAAAAATGAAGGGTAAAAATCATATGATCATCTCAATGGATGCAGAAAAAAATCTGACAAAATTCAATGTTCTTATATGTTAAAAAACTATCAACAAATTGGGTACAGAAGGAATATACTTCAACATAATAAAGACCATGTATGAGAAGCCCACAACTAACACTGTCCTCAACGGTGAAAAGCTGAAAGCTTTTCCTCTAAGGTCAAGAAAAAGATGCACACTCTCACTACTTTAATTCAACATAGTATTGGAAGTCCTAGGGAGCACAATTAAGCAAGAAAAAGAAATAAAACACATCTAACCTGGAAAGAAAGAAGTTAAATTGTCTCTGTTTGCAGATGACACGATATTAAATATAGAAAACTCTAAAGGCTCCACAAAAAACTGTCAGAACTACACAATGAATTCAGTAAAATGGCAGGACACAAAACCAATATGTAAAAATCAGTTGCATTTATATAAACCAATAACAAACTATCAAAAAGAGAAATTAAGAAAATAATCCAATTTACAATAGCATCAAAAAAAAAAGTACTTAAGAATAAATTTAACCAAGGAGGTAAAAAGATCTATACACTGAAAACTATAAAACACTGATGAAAGAAATTAAAGAAGACAAAAATGAATGGAAAGATATCAATGTTCATGGATAGAAAGAATTAATGTTGTTAAAACATCCATACTACTCAAAGCAATCTACACAGTCAGTGCAATCCCTACCAAAATTCCATGGCATTTTTCAAATAAAGAGAAAAAAAAAATCTTAAAATTCATATGGAACCACAAAACACCCTGAATAGCCAAAGTAATCTTGAAAAAGAAGAACAAACCTGGAAGCATCATACTTCCTGATTACAAAGCTATACAGGCATACCTTGTTTTTTTGTGCTTTGCTTTATTGTGTTTCACAGATTGATTGTGTTTTTCACAAACTGAAAGTTTGGTGGCAACCCTGCCCTGAGCACATCTATTCGAGCGATTTTTCCAACAATATTTGCTCCCTTCATGTCTCTGTCACATTTTGGTAATCCTTGCAATGTATCAAACTTTTTCATTGATAGTATATTTGTTATGGTGATCCGTGATCAGTGACCTTTGACTTGACTACTGTAATTGTTTTGCCGTGTCATGAACTGCACCCACGTAAGATGGCAAACTTAATGGATAAACGTTATATGTGTTCTGACTACTCTACCCACCAGCCATTCCCTCATCTCTCTCTGTCTCCTCAGGCATCCCTAGTCCCTGGGACACAACAATATTGAAATTAGGCCAGTTAATAACCCTACAATGGCTTCTAAGTGTTCAAATGAAAGGAAGAGTCGCCCATCTCTCACTTTAAATCAAAAGCTAGAAATAATTAAGTTTAGTGAGGAGACAGGCTGAAAGATAGGTCTCTTGTGCCAAACAGTTAGCCAAACTGTAAATGCAAAGTAAAAGTGCTCCAAGGAAATTTAAAGTGCTACTCCAGTGAACATGAATAAGAAAGTGAAATAGCCTTATTGCTGAGTTGCAGTACATTTTAGTGGTCTGGATAGAAGATCAAACCAGCCACAACACTCCCTTAAACCAAAGCCTAATCCAGAGCAAGGACCTAACTCTCTTCAATTCTTTGAAGACAACGAAAGGTGTGGAAACTGTAGAAGAAAAGTTTGAACGTAGCAGAGGTTGGTTCATGAGGTTTAGGGAAAGAAGCCATCTCTATAATATAAAAGTGCAAGGTGAAGCAGCAAGTGCTGATGTAGAATCTGCGGCAAGTTATCCAGAAGATCTAGCCAAGATGATTCATGAAGGTGGCTACACTAAAGAACAGATTGTTAATGTAGATACCATAGCCTTCTACTGGAAGCAGATGTCATCTAGGACTTTCATAGCTAGAGAGGAGAAGTCAATGCCTGGCTTCAAAGTATCAAAGGACAGGCTGACTCTCTTGTTAGGGGCTCATGCAGCTGGTGACTTTAAGTTGAAGCCAATGCTCACTTACCATCTGCAAGTCCAAGGGCCCTTAAGAGTGATGCTAAATCCACTCTGTGTTCTATAGATGGAACAACAAAGCCTGGACGACAGCACATCTGTTTACAACATGGTTTACTAAATATTTTAAGCCCACTGCTGAGGCTACTGCTCAGAAAAAAAGATTCCTTTCCAAACTTGACTGCTCACTGACAGTGCTGGTCTTGTAAGAGCTCTGAGGGAGATGTACAGTGAAATTCATGTGGTTTTCATGCCTGCTAACACAGCATCCATTCTGCAGCCCATGGATCAAGGAGTAATTTTGACTTTCAAGTCTTATTTAAGAAATACATTTCATAAGGCTATAGCTGCCATAGACAGTGATTCCTCTGATAGATCTGGACTAAGTCAATTGAAAACCTTCTGGAAAGATTCACTACTCTAGATGCTGTTAAGAACATTCATGATTCACAGGAAGAGGTCAGAATATCAACATTAACAGGAGTTTTGAAGAAGCTGATTCCAACCCTCATGGATGACTTTGAGGGGTTCAAAACTTCAGTGAAGGAAGTAATTGTAGATGTGGTGAAAATAGCAATCAAATCAGAATTAGAAGTGGGGCCCGAAGATGTGCCTGAATTGCGGCAATCTCATGATAAAATGTTAACAGATGAAGATTTACTTCTTACGGACGAGCAAAGGAAGTGGTTTCATGAGATGGAATCTACTCCTGGCGAAGATGCTGTGAAGATTGTTGAAATGACAACAAAGGATTTAGAATACTACATAAACTTAGTTGATAAAGCAGGGGCAAGGTTTGAGAAGATTGACTCCAATTTTGAAATAAATTCTACTGTGGATAAAATGCTATCAAACATCATTGCGGGCTGCAGAGACAATCGTTCTTGAAAGGAAGAGTCAATCAATGCAGCAAACTTCACTGCTGTCTTATTTTAAGAACTTGCCATGCCCACCCCCAACCTTCAGCAACCACGACCCTGGTCAGTCAGCAGCCATAACACGGAGGCGAGACCCTCCACCAGTAAAGAGGTTAGGACTCACGGGTGATGGTTAGCATTTTTTAGCAATAAAGAATTTTTAATTAGGGTATATACATTTTTTAGACATAGTGCTACTGCACACTTAATAGACCACAGCATAGTGTAAACACAGCTTTAATATGCACTAGAAAACCAAAAAACTCCTGTGAATTGCAATATTGTGATACTTGCTTTATTGTGGTGGTCTGGATCAGAACCCATAATACCTCCAAAGTATGACTTTAGTAATCAAAACAGTATGGAATTGGCACAAAAACAGACATAGATCAATGCAACAGAGTCAAGAGCCCAGAAATAAACCCATGTGTATGCGATCAATTAATTTTTTATAGAGGAGCCAAGAATACACAATGGGAAAAGAATAGTCTCTTCAATAAATGATGTTGGAGAAAACCGATTTCCAATGCAAAACAATAAAACTGGACCTCTATCTTACACTATGCACAATAATCAACTCAAAATGCATTAAAGACTTGAACATAAGACCTGAAACCTTAAAACTCCTAGAAGAAAACATAGGGAAAAAAACTCCTTGACATTGGACTTGGCAATATTTTTTTTATTTGACACTAAAAGTGAAAGAATAAAAACAAAACTAAACCAGTAGGACTACATTAAACTTAAAAGCTTCTGCAAAGCAAACAGCAGCAAAATGAAAAGGTAATCTGTGGAAAGGGAGAAAATATTTGCAAACCACATATCCAATAAGGAGTTAGTATCTGAAATATTCAAGGAACTAGTATAATGCAATAGCAAAAAACCAAATAATTCAATTAAAAAATGGGCAAAAAACCTGAACATTTTTCCAAAGAAGACATACAAATGGCCAACAGGTACATAAAAAGATGCTCAACATCCTTACCATCAGGGAAATGCAAATCAAAACCACAGTGAGACTCACCTCACACCTGTCAGAATGGCTCTCATCAAAATGACAAGAAATAACAAGTGCCTGTGAGATGTGGAGAAAAGGGAACCCTTGGGCACTGTTGGTGGGAATGTAAATTGGTGCAGCCACTATGGAAAACTGCATGGAGGATCCTCAAAAAATTAAAACTAGAACTACCGTATGATCCAGTAATCCCACTTCTGAGTTTATATCCAAAGGAAATAAAATCAGTATCTTAAAAAAAATCTGCACTCCCCTCTTCATTGTGGCATTACTCACAATAACCAAGGTAGGGAAACAACCTAAGCGTCTGTTGATGGACGAATGAATAAAGAAAATGTGGTGTGGGTGTGTGTGTGTGGGTGTGTGTGTGTGTGTGTTTGTGGATGGATAGATAGATGATAGATAGATAGGTAAATAGACAGATAGATGATTGTATACTATTTAGATAATATGGTATAATAGCATAATAAAGGATAGTAAATGTGATATATCTGCAGTGATAATCTATAACGGAAAATATATATATATATGCGGAATATTATTCAGCCTTTAAAATGAAGGGAAACCTGCCATTTGTGATACGGATGAACTTGGAACGTATTATGGTACGTGGAATAAACCTGACAGAGAAAAGCAAATACTACATGATGTCACTTATATTGTTACTGAACGCAAGTCCGTGTGCCCCACGCACAGTGAGACCAAACAATACCAAAACGCCCGCGTTTGGAGCAGAGAAAGGTTTATTACAGGGCCATGCAAGGAGACGGCTGGCTCATGCCTTAAAAACCCCTGAACTCCCTGAAAGCTTTCAGCAAAGCCCTTTTACAGGAAAGGTGAGGGAGGGGCATGGTTAGCTGTTGCAAACTTCTGGGCGTCAGATCTTTTGTTCTTGAGGTCAGGTCACGGTCAGGTCACAACGCTCCTGTAAATCTCCACCAAAACAATGATTATCCTCTGCTCTGACAGAAAGGGCACTTTCACCCTCCGAGGCCCAGGCCCTGGCTAAGAGGAGGGGGTCCCAGTCTGGCCAGTTACCCTGCCCGGGAGCGTCTGTCCAGCAGCCAGTCTGGGTCCTCCCGCCAGTGCCCAGGCCGGGCTAAAGAGGCAGATCTCAGCTGGCGGCGCCCTCAGGGCCAGGTCCCCAGGGCCCGCCCGGCCGTCGTCACTGAGGGAGCCAGGCGCCCAGGACCCCGCCGGCCCTCAGGCGTTTCCTTTAAACTGGAGAGAATCATTTGTATCGGATCAACAGGAGTACCTGCTGAGCCAACACCCATCAGGTGAATTCCCAGCTCACGACAACTGCCCTCCTTTGAGGACAGCCCCATCACAGAGGTGGACCTGAGGTAACGACGTGCAGTGTCCTGGCAACTTAACCCTGACCTCCGGCCACCTCCTTGGGGGAGACAACTGACCTAAGCTGGACCCAGTTTTGAAACTTGAACGGAGAGACTGAAGCTGGTGGAAGCTGGTACCTGAATGGCAGTGTCCGTACACGCCAGGTGCTGAGGCCTCCGTGGACCGAGGGAGCCGCGGAGACCGCCGCCATCAGGTCACGGAGCGGGAGAGGTTCGCGCTGCTTCCAGGCCTGGGTCCGGCCAGCATGCAGCCGCGGCGAGGGCTCTGGGGCTCCGGGGAACACAGCCCCCAGCCTGTCCCCGGGCCCTCAGCTCACGAGAGGGCCCGGGAAACCCGAGGCGAAGCCTGGACACGCCTCTCCCCACGTTCTCTGCCGCGAGGCACCCTGGGAGCCTGACTGTGGGCGGAGCGGGGCCCCTAACCGCGCTCAGGGTCTCGCGATAACGGGTTTGCTCCCGCCCAGCCCGTAAAACAATATGTGGAATCTAAAAAAAAAAAAAAAGTTGAACTCATAGGAACAGGAAACAGAATGGTGATTGCCACAGGCTGGGGATTGGGAGAAAGAGGGAGAGATTGGTAGAATGGAACAAACTTTCAGTTACAAGATGAATAAGGCCTGAGGATCTAATATAAAACATGGTGACCGTAGCCGATCATACTGAATTCTCATTTAAATTTGCTCAGAACAGAACTTGTGTTCTCCCCAAAGAAATAAAGGAAATAGGTGAGGCGACGGATGTGTTAATTAATTAACTCAATGACGGGACTCCTTTCACAATGTATGCATGTATCAAATCGCCATTTTGAACACTTTAAATAGCTTACCATTTTTCTGTCAATTATACCTCAATAAACCTGAAAAAAAAGGAAGATGAAAAGAGGCACTTCAAGCAGGGGATATAACGACGGTCAGCTGCACTACTCATCAGGGTGAGTCATCTCACCACAATGGCATCCCAAAACATAACCATTATAATGGCTACAGTGAGAAAGCTAAACAATACCAAACGTTGGCAAGAATATGGGACAATCAGGATTCTCATCCTCCGCTGGTGAGAGATAAATGGGTAGAACCACTTTGGGAAACCTGAAGTACTCACTGTCTCCAAACCTGTGAGTACTGTATCACCGGGGACCATTACTCCCAAAAGATACCTGTATATATAGTCACCAAAAGATAGGTACAAAAATGTTCATAGCAGCACAATTTAAAGTGGGCAAAAACTGCAAAGTACACAAACGCCGGTAAACAGTAAAATGGATACAGAAAACGTGGCATATTCCCCAAACTGGTTACTATAGAGCAAGGAGACTGAACTAACTGCCACTGCATACGACAGCACGAATGAATTTCACAACTTAATGTTGAGGGAAATTGCAGAAACAAAAGGAAGTACACAGTATGGTTCCATTCCTATAAAGTTCAAAACTAGGCTCAAGTAGTCTACGGTGTTATAAATCAGTTAACTTGAAAGTGGATGGTGGCGAGAGCTGCCATGACACGGGCTTGGGGAGTGCTCCAGGGTTCAGTTTCTCGATAGTGAGTGGGTTCATATTCAGAAAAATCATCAAGCTGTACACATGACTTGTGCACTTTTCTAAAAGTACGTTCCATTTCAATTACATTTGAAATGACAAATGAGGACATTTTAAGAGCTGGCTTTTTCAGGAAAGGTGATGAAATGAAGCTCTATCACAGAGGCGCCCATCTCTAATACCAACAAATTTAACAACAGGCAATAGAACCCAGACTCCTCCAAAAAATTCACCAGCAGAAATCCAAAAAAAAAAAGGGGGGGGGGGTGGTGTCACAATTTAATGTCACAAAATTCTAAAGGGGAAATAGCTGTGAGCTGAATTTGGAGAATAATCTGAATATGCATCCTCAAGAGGTGGTGTGGTTTTTTAATAAAATTATCAGGAGACCAGAACTTGTTTTTCCTATATATGGTTCTTCCCATCTCCCAACCTGCAAACCCACAAAAAAGTGGTGGAGACACAATTCCAAGCTCCAAAAATCTATTTCAGGAAAAATAAGTAAGTAGATGTGTGGTTAAAAAAATAAAGTCAAAGACTCACTGACTTCAAAAACAAACTTATGGTTACCAAAGGGGAAAGGTGGGGGGAGGGATAAATTAGGAGTTTGGGATTAACAGATGCACACTACTATATATAAAATAAATAATCAACAGGGACCTACTGGGAAAAGAATCTGGAAAAGAATGGATATATGTATATGTATGACTGAATCCCTTTGCTGTACACCTGAAACCAAAACATTGTAAATCAACTATACTCTAATATAAAATAAAAATTAAATTAAAAAATAAGGTCAAGAAGAATTCATTAGTACTATATCTGAGTAAAGAGAAACTCTGGTCAGGGTTGCACACACTAAATAGGAGGTTGACAAATCATCAGAATCTTATCAACAGACTAGAAACAGAAAAAAAGTAAAAGTAAGAGGAAAGAAGAAATGAAGAAATGGAAAGAATGAAAAAGGGGGAGAGAGAGAGAGTGGAAGGAAGGGAAGGAGGGAGGAGGGAAGAGAAGGAGAAGGGGAGAAAGGGAAGGAGGAAAGGAGGGAGGGAGGAAAGAAAGGTATGGAGTTCCAAGTCCAGAACCTCTAGCTGATGCACAGCGCCTTTACCTGATATCCAGATGTGACACCTCTTGATCCAGAGACCCAGGTACTAAAAGGACAAATTTCTGCCCCTCCACACACCCAACATACAGCAGTTGAACAAGAGCGAGACAATCATAACAAACATTTCATTCAGAAATAAACCCTCTTTTCTTTTAGAAAGGGGAAGAATGGGAGCACATGGCATTCTCCAGTCCATTGCAATCCGGAAATCCAACTGGGAAGGTGTGAGGGGTCAAGACCCTAGGGTGGGGAACATTCCTTCATCTGCTTCTGATTCCATAACCTCTGGGTTGCTCACCTGTCCACCATTCTCCATGGAGCTTGGCTCAACCCTCTAGAAGGGCCATCCTTTTCAATTAAACTTCTTTATTATATCTGAAGAGGGCTTTGAAACAACATTTGAGGCCAAAGGATCAAGAGATTGGGGCAGTGAGCCAAATGGGTTATTAAACCTCTACCAAGTAGACATAAACACAGTTTAGTCAAATATCTTTGAGTGGATCCATTTGGCCAGAGTAAAAGTTTGTGCAGAGTAATGGTAGCAAAAGAAGGGTGTATGGAATCCTTCAGTATGTCTCCCAACATCTACAGAATAAAGTCCTCTGAGCCTAATAGCCAAGACCCTTCATAGTCCAGCACCAACCTGACTCTCCAGTCTTATTTCCCTTAATTTATTTTCACAGATTCTATAGATGAGTCAAAATAAATAACCTGGTAAATTATTCAGAATCAATATGTTATTAAGAATGTCATCTCCAAGTTATGTGTGTATATTTCTTATTGAGACCTTAGTAAAAATGCTAAATAATAAAGTGTGTTTAGAACATTTCTGTATTCTGAGCATTTCTGCATGTAAATGACATGAGGGTCTGAAGAAAGGATGTGGAGGGTTTTCTACTCCAGATTAAGCAGGTAAAGTTCCATGGTCAGAGTATTTGGGAAGGATGCACTGTTTCTTTAGCAATCGTTCTCAAAAGAAGGTGATTTGCACCCTTGGAGATGTTTATTAATTCCTTGAGACATTTTTTGTTATCATAAATCAGGGGTTTGGGCCAAAACATGGAAACAGTCTAAATGTCCATCGACAGAGGAGTGGATACAGAAGATGTGGTACATTGTATACAATGGAATATTACTCAGCCATAAAAAAAGAATGAAATAATGCCATTTGCAGCAACATGGATAGACCTAGAGATTATCATGCTAAGTGAAGTAAGTCAGACAGAGAAAGACAAATACCGTATGTTGTCACTTATATGTGGAATCTAAAATATGACACAAATGAACTTATCTACAAAACAGAAACAGACTCACAGGCATAGAGAACAGACTTGTGGTTGCCAAGGGGGAGGGGGGTGGGAGAGGGGTGGAGTGGGAGTTTGGGGTTGGTAGATGCAAACCATTACACTTAGAATGGATAAACAACAAGGTCCTACTGTATAGCACAGGGAACTATATCCAATCTCCTGGGATAAACCATAATGGAAAAGAATATTTTTTTAAAAAAGAACATCTCTGTGTGTAAAACTGAGCCACTTTGCTATACAGCATAGATTGGCACAACATTGTAAATCAACTAAACTTCAATTAAAAAAACAAATCAGCGGCTTGGTGGGGGAGTAGGGAACAGGGGCTACTCATCTAACAGGTAGAGGCCAGAGATGCTGCTTAAACCCACCGCATTCCAGTAAAGAATTGTCTGGCCCCAAATGTCAATAGTGCCACTGGTGATAAATCTTGCACTACAGTTTGACCTACAAGCCCAAGAACTGGTCCAAAAGAAATATGGAGGGACTTCCCTGGTGGTACAGTGGTTAAGAATCTGCCTGCCAATGCAGGGGACACGGGTTCGAGCCCTGGTCCGGGAAGATCCCACATGCCACGGAGCAACTAATTCCGTGCGCCACAACTACTCAGCTTGCGCTCTACAGCCCGCGAGCCACAACTACTGGGCCCGCGTGCCACAACTACTGAAGCCCGTGCACCTAGAGCCCGTGCTCCGCAACAAGAGAAGCCACCGCAATGAGAAGCCCACGCACCACAAAGAAGAGTAGCCCCTGCTCGCCGCAACTAGAGAAAGCCCGCGCGCAGCAATGAAGACCCAACGCAGCCAAAATAAATAAATAAATAAATTTAAAGAAAGAAAAGAAAGATGGAGAGAGTTAGGAGAAAACCCAGCTCTCATCACCAGAGTGGAGGGGGTGTGCTATTGGCAGAGAGCCCAAAATATACCAAGGCAGGGCTGCACGTGCCTCTGTTCTTCGGCCCGCACACTCTACCCGCACTCCTCCCCATGTGTCCCCATCGGCTCTCCGGATCCTGAAGGGAGTGGGGCATAGCAGCCAGATGGCCTTGCCTCTCACCCTCTGCTTGGCCACTCGCTCTGCACTCACGGACTCAACACAAATCAGCCGAATTACCTTTGCTATTTTCAGCAGCTTGAGGGCAGATAATCCTTGATGGAGCAGGGCATTCTTACTACAAAAAGAAAAAAAAATGAAAAAAAATAAAGAAGGAAAGAAAACACTTGAAAAATCTCCAAACTTGAAGTCCTTGGCGGTGGGTGTTTCCATTTCCTGTCAGGGAGCCTGGACTTGGCCCGCAGGTGAAATGCAACTGAGTATGCCATCAAAATAACTAGGTCAGTTTTCAGCTTCTTCTTGCAAGGCTTTCTCCTCCTTCTCTCCCCTCCCTGCTGGGCCCTCAGCTGGTCTGGGCCAGCCACCTTCATTTCCAGTAATTGGCTTTCTCAGCCTACCTCTCACAGTCCAAAGGCCCCTGGGATTGAACAAATTGCCCACCCACTTTGAAACAAAGAATACAGTCCTGCTCCTTTGATTTGGGCATCTGGAATTGGTGACACCTACAGTGTACAAGCACTGGACCACCTGGCGGAGAATGAAATTTTACCTGATGCCTGCTGGCATTCTGGGCTTCGTCCACTGGCTCCATCAGAATGTGTCATTGGACCCCGGGAAGTGCTAAGTTTCATGCTGTACCCAGGGACATGGTTTTAGGCCTATGTCAGTGGAAAAGACATGATTTATCCCCAGGTTTGGAAAAAAAATCAAACAATAAAACCAAAAGTATACCCAAAGTATCAGGTTTAAGGAATCCAAAAGCCCTGGGGAAAAAACAGATGTCAGGAAAGATTCTTTTCAATAAAATCATCTCAGAACATGGCAGCTTTTAGATAAGAACATGGTATGAATAAAGACATCTACTATAGAAATTCTCATAGTTCTTCAACTGCTTGTTTACACTTATCTTTCTTCCTTTAAACACCAATCTGTCCAAGAGATGGAGCTTATTGCATTCATCTTACATACTCACAATGCAGCAAAATGCCTCACACCTATTAGGTGCTTAATATATTAATTGATTCCTCAACCTTTTCTTGCACACTTTTTCTCAAGATGACCCTCAAACATTCACCGAAAGACACCCGTCTCCCATTCCCTGACCCCATGACCTTAGCTACTACTTACATCCAGTGCATGTTACTAGTTAGCTCTTCCCCACCTGGATACTATCTGTTCTTTACCAGCTGACTACCACTCAGACAATCAGTTGGCTAGTTTTACAAACTATGTGGGATTTGTGTCCTAATGAATGAAAAAAAAAAAAACGCATTACTTTTTGAAGCCAGTATCTATGCTTATTGCCTTACTTATTGGTTGACATTGCAAGTTGCTGAATTCAACTCTTTCTACCATCGTGTTCTACATATTACAGATGCTTATAAATACTTGTTAGACAAATCCTGGCTTCCCCCACCCCCCATCATCACAGAAGGGAGTAGTTAATTAAGTGTATATTCATGTTCTATTTACACATCAAACTAGCACATGATGATTCCCATGCAACTTCTTCCTGAGGAGAAAAATAAGGAAAAATGGGGATAAATCATATTTTAAAAAATCATAACTGCACCATCCACAACAACCTCCAAAAACATGGATGTTTCTGGACTATAGTAAAATAAATATTTGCTCCTAATTGAAGGGCTTAGGTATAAATTTCTTACATTAAGAAAAAAAGAAAAAAATCCTAACTTGACATGCAGTCTGTCAGGGATGTGTTCTTGGGTAAATAAGGTTTCAGAGTTTTTTTTAGAAAAGAAAGATTGGCAAAGACTTAAGGAGGTTATTTCAAACGCCTAGAAGCCGAAAGGATGGCATCGAATCAAGACAGCAAGGTACCCCAGGGGCTGAACCATTAAGGAAAGTGATGGAACCTGCACAGAGCTGAGTAGGGAGAGAGAACAAAGGCAGAGTCAGAGACAAGGAAGCCAGGGCACCATGAGTGACATCTACCCAGTGGGAACATTGGTGAGTGGTCCCCACAGTCATTCCACAAACACGGGGACATTGTCACCAGCTTCTGCTCTCCGCTCTTCTATTAATTAGGACATGCACCACCCTTTGTTTGCTCCAAAAACATCTGGCACAAAGTCAAGCTATAATAGAGTAGACTATGATCATGACTTAGACAACAAACCTTTTGGTGTAAACCTAAAGTTCTCAGAGTGTAAGCAATTAGAAAATTGCTACTAGTAACCCACAGTGAAAGCTTTCAGACCTAAGTTTTAAAAGATATGTGATTGTAGTGAGAAAAATTATAGAAATGATAACAACATCATTTTCTTCACTTTATCTAATGGACATTTTTTAATGACTATATGGTGCTAAGTAATAAAAAAGGGAAATGGAACCAGTGATCAACCAAATTATTGATTTGTATCTTACACAATCAATGTCCAAATGATTACTGTCTTCAATTTTGCCCTTTGTAGCAGGTATCTCTGGAGGAAACTATGTGCCAGCCATGTCTGGATGCTTTATGAGAGTATTTGATCTTCCTGGGAGAAATATTACCTTCTCTACTTTACAGCTGAAGAAAGGAAGATTCCGAGAAATTAAGAAGATTCTCAAAATATGTGGCAGCACCAGGATTTGAACCCTGATTCTTCTAATTCCAATCTCCCATGTCTAATACTAAGTCACTAGGTCCCAGACTTTGAAATTCCACAGACCAATAAATTTTCAAAAACATTTTGAAGGTCAACATAAGATTGACAACTCTTTATTTTTCTAGGTAAGGACATTAAACACACACACACACAAACACACACACACACACACACACACACACACATACACGCACACCTGTCACCATCATTTCATAAAAGAACATTTTAACACCAAAAGGGTGAATAAACTCAGCTTTATAAATAACACGTTATATTTCCTTACTATTATTACATTGCTTCAAGTGGGTAAATTTTAATCAGATGGTGAAAACTTCAGCTCAGCTCTGAACTTCCAAGGACCGGCACTTGGGAACTACTGAAGAAAATCAGGGAACCTCTTCAGGCAACAAAGTCCATCTGCCTGGAATTGGATTGGATGCTAAAACCTATTGGGGCCCACTTTGTTGACTTCCAGCCACCTACATGGATCCAGGTATTCAGGAGAATGTGGGAAAATGTAAATGTATGGAGGAGAACATATAGATAACTTCAACATGTATAGGGTACTTAGAGCCACTTTCAAGAGCAGATAATGCTATTTGTTTGCCACTGTTCTCTACAAACTGTTACTCTTCTGAAAAATATTTCTGTATTGTAAGTAAACATTCCTGAAGCTAGGGATGAATTAAGAAGCTCCTATGCCTTGCTTGGATTTAGGTATATACATTAAACTATGTAAATTTTGCACAAATTTTGCACTAATTGAAAAGGCACATAATTTAGTAGACAACCCATATGGACGGATCTGAGTTCTCTGCCTGGTTCTTTCACTCACTCACCATGACTTCCAGCAAACCACTAAATGTTTCTTGGCCTCACTTTCTCACCAGGAAAAGGAGGGACTAAGAACATTGTTCCCCAAGCTTTCTTTCAGCTCCATGAAACTCCACTTGCCAACATCTGAGATAAGGGCTTGTTTATGAAGGGCTATTTTATTCCTATTGCTTTTACTTTTCACTTTCCAATTATTATCATTTTCCAAGTACCATACAAAAGTTGGAAAAATAGACACAAAGTATGAAGAAGAAAAAACAAATAATAATCCTACCACTCAGAAACAACAATGCTAACAATATGGTTAATATTTTCCAAGTAAATTTTTACAAATTTATAAACTTTTGCATATAAAATTTTGTATCCGTTTTCTCTTGATATTATATAAAGAACTTTCCCAATTTAATCAAACAGTTGATTATAAGCAAACATTTAAAATCACTCAAACATTATTTTCCCAATGTAATCAAACATTTAGTGTTCTATACACTAATAATGAACTATCAGAAAAGAAAGTAAAAATACAATCCTGTTTAAAATTGCATCAAAAAGAATAAAATAGCTAAGAATAAACTTAACCAAGAAGGTGAAAGATTTATCTGTGAAAACTATTGATATAAAACATTGATGAAGGAAATTGAAGATGATACCAAAAAATGGAAAGATATCTCATGTTGGGCTTCCCTGGTGGTGCAGTGGTTGAAAATCTGCCTGCCAGTGCAGGGGACACAGGTTCGAGCCCTGGTCTGGGAGGATCCCACATGCCGCAGAGCAACTAGGCCCGTGAGCCACAACTACTGAGCCTGCGCGTCTGGAGCCTGTGCTCCGCAACAAGAGAGGCCACGATAATGAGAGGCCCGCGCACCGCGATGAAGAGTAGCCCCCACTTGCCGCAAATAGAGAAAGCCCTCGCACAGAAACGAAGACCCAACACAGCCAAAAATTAATTAATTAATTAATTAAATAAAAATAAAGGAATTCCTTTAAAAAAAGAAAAAAGAAAAAAGATATCTCATGCTCTTGGATTGGAAGAATTAATATTTTTTAAATGGTCATAAGTACCCAAAGCAATCTACAGATTTAATGCAATCCCTATCAAAACACACATGATATTTTTCACAGAACTAGAACAAATAATCCTAAAATCCATGTGGAACCACAAAGACCCCAAATTGCCACAGCAATCTTGAGGGAAAAAAAAAGAACAAGCTGGAGGTATCACCAGACTTCAGACTCTACTACAAAGCTACAGTAACGGAAATAGCATGGTATCCACACACACACACACATACACACACAAAGACATAGATCAATGGAACAGAATACAGAGGGCAGAAATAAGCCCATGTACTATGGTCAAGTAATGTATGACAAAGGAGGCAAGAATATACAATGTAGAAAAGACAGTCTCTTCAATAAGTGGTGCTGGGAAAACTGGGCAGCTACATGTAAAAGAATGATATTAGAACATTTCCTCACACCATATATGAAAATAAACTCAAAAGGGATTAAAGTCCTAAATGAAAGACCTGAAACCATAAAACTTCTAGAAGAGAAACACTCTTTGACAGAAGTCACAGCAATTTTTTTTGGCTCTGTCGCCTAAGGCAAGAGAAATAAAAGCAAAAATAAACAAATGTGACCTATTTAACCTTAGAAGCTTTTTTACAGCAAAGGAAACCATCATCAAAACAAAAAGACAACCTATGGAATGGTAGAAAATATTTGCAAATGATGCAATCGACCAAGGGTTAATATCCAAAATATACAAACAGCTTATACAACTCAACATCAAAAAAAAAAAATCAAAAAGAAATGGGCAGAAGACCTGAATAGACATTTTTTCAAAGAAGATATACAGATGGCTAACAGGTACGTGAAAAGATGCTCATCTCCTCTACTTATTAGATAATTGCAAATCAAAACAATGAGTGAGATATCACCTCACACCTGTAGAATGGCTTATCACCTCACACCTGTAGAACGGCTGTCATGAAAAAGTCTACAAAAAGCAAATGTTGGAGAGGGTGTGGAGAAATGGAACCCTTGTACACTGTTGGTGGGAATGTAAATTGGTGCGGCCACTATGGAGAACAGTATGGAAGTTCCTCAAAAAACTAAAAATAGAGTTGCCATATGACCCAGCAATTCCACTCCTGGGTATACATCAGGAAAAAATGAAAACACTAATTCAAAAAGAGACATGCACCCCAATGTTCATAGCAGCACTATATAATAGCCAAGATATGGAAGCAATCTAAATGCCCATCGACAGATGAATGGATAAAGAAGATGTAATATATATACAATGGAATATTACTCAGCAACATGGATGGACCTAGAGAATATTATGCTTAGTGAACTAAGTAAGAGAAAGACAGATACTGTATGATATCACTTATAGAGGAATCTAAAAAATAATACAAATAAATGTATATGCAAAACAGAAACTGACTTACAGATATAGACTACAAACTAGTGGTTACCAAACTAGAGGGGCAAAATAGGGGTCTGGGACCATATGAACTACTATGTATAAAATAGATAAGTAATAAGGATACATTTTATAGCCCAGGAAATTACAGCCATTATCTTGTAATAACTTTTAATGGAGTACAACCTGTGAAAATATTGACTCACTATGCTGTACACCTGAAAGTAACATAATAGTGTAAATCGACTATACTTCAATTTAAAAAAACAATTTTTACCTGTGTAATCAAACATTTGTTGAAACATACCTTTTATAATACATTATCTTTTTATTGATTTTAAAGTAATATGTTTATTATAGAATACTTGGAAACTATCAGAAAAACATAAAGAAGAAAATGTTATATTTCCTAAGGGTTAATTCCTGTTAACACTTGGATGTAAATATTCCAGATGTATATTATAAAGTTTTACCATACTAACTATCTCGCATGATGTAATGGCTGTGCAGTCTTTGATCATAGGAATCTACCAAATGTATTTATGAAATCCTTTACTGTTGTTCCATGTTTAGGTTTCTAATCCAGTCTAATATTTTAAAATGTTACTACTGCTCTTTCACTAATAATGCTAGTTGTATTAATGTACATTTTAACGTTTCAGGTTTAAAGGTACTAGTTTGCTATAATAATTATAACGAATATAACTGAGCTATCTGTGCCAGGAGTTGTCCCAAGTATTTTACACGTATTATTTCTTTTAATCCTCATGACAATGTTATGTGGGAGATACTATTTTATCCCCATTTTACAGATGAGTGAACCAAAGCTTGGTGAGCTCAGTGACTTGCCTCAAGTTTGTTAAGTAAGACTGGTAAGTGACAGAGCCAGGAACGAAATCTATTAGACATCAGAATCCAGGCTCTGAACCTGGAGACTGCCATTTCCTCAGTATGCCAGACAGTGAATAATATCTATTAACTTGTTTATATAAAGTCTCAGTCTTCTGAAACTCTGAGAAGTAGGTCTTACTATCCTCATTTAGCAGGTTAGAAAACCTAAGCTTAATGGAGTTAAGTAACGATGCTAAGAAACTGAAACCAGCAAGTGATAGAAAAGGATGGAGTCCCATGCTAATAATTCATGTTTTTTTTTAACCATTTCACAAAGATTTTAATACACTTTATTTATTAGTTCAACTGATACATTTGGTTTATTTTGTTGATATGTTTTTCGCTTAATTTTTTAAGCTTTGTTGTTTCCTTTTTTCTTTTTATAGTTTCTTTTTATATTTTAAATTTTTTATGTTTTCCTTTTTATATTTTCTTTACTTTCCTATGCTCTAGTGTATCAAAGGCATGTGTCCTATTTTTAATTTTGTTAATTGTTACCTTAAACTTTTTTCCAAAATCATCCTTGGATTTACATTCAAAAAGACTATCTTTTTGGAATTCCCTGGTGGTCCAGTGTTTAGGATTCCACACTCTCACTGCCAACGGACCGGGTTCAATCCCTGGTCAGGGAACTAAGATCCCACAAGCTGCACAGAGCAGCCAAAAAAAAAAAAAAAAGAATGCCTTTTTGAAGTAAGTCAGAAAGAGAAAGACAAAGAGCATAAGCTATCATTTATACGTGGAATCTAAAATATGACACAGACGAACTTATCTACGTAACAGAAACAGACACACAGACATAGAGAACAGACTTGTGGTTGCCAAGGGGGAGGGGAGTGGGAGAGGTATGGATGGGGAGTTTGGGATTAGCAGAGGCAATTATATAGAGAATGGATAAACAGCAAGGTCCTACTGTACAGCACAGGGAACTATATTCAATCTCCTGTGATAAACCATAATGGAAAAGAATATGAAAAAGAATATGTATAACTGAGTCACTTCGCTGTACAGTGGAAATTAACACATTGTATTTCAACGATACTTCAATCAAAATATATAAAACAAAACAAAACAAAACAAACAAACAAAAAAGAAGATGTTTTTAATTTCCTCTTGCACAGGACATGGGGTTCTCTTTACCCCCACCTGCTCCTTCAGCACTGCTTCTCAATCATTACTGTAATCTCTCTTAGAGTTTAGTAATAAACTCTAAGCTATATTGTTATTACACTATCATTTATTAATCTGTGATTAAATGTATTACTTATTCATAATAGATATATAAAATAGTAAGTTTGTTACACTAAGGTCTTGTTTTTGCCCTACACATTTTTCAAAAAGCTAACTTAACACAAGTATTCCGTCACGAGGAAGATTTGCGGTCGTTTGTTGGATGGGTCTTGTTAAGTGAGTTGCAGCTACACTGCAGTCCTCCTTCACACAGAATCCTCATCCCTGAGCTCCAAGCTCTATCTTCCAAGCAGTCACACTGCAGCTCCAGTCATGGGGCCATCTAACGTTTATCCCCTGGTGGATTTCTTTCCTCGCTGGCTAGATGCTTATAAGATTGTTTTCCCTTGTCATTTAGTTCAGTATTTTTATCTGGAAAATTTGAATATGGCTCTCTTTTCAATTATTTCTCCAGGATCATAATGGAATCTTTCAATATTCATAAACTAGCCTTTTAATCTCATTTATTACATTTATGTTTATTTTTTTCTTCCAATATTCCTCTCATGAACACAAATAGCCATTTGCTGAGTCTTTATTCTGTCTTTCTTACATTATGTTCTTTCTCATCATTTTAAGCAAATTTATCTTTTATTTCTACATTCTGGGAGAGTGTGTCTTCATTGATTTGATTTTCTGTAATGCTAAATCATCACTTTTTTGCCTTCAATGTACTTTAATTCTACTATTTAACATTTAATGTACTCGCAATCCTTTTTAACATTATCCATCTCTATTTTCATTCAACCCCTTGTCTTTTCATCAGAGCATTTATAAATTTTGGCTGCTATTCCATAGGAGCTATGCCTCCTTTCATCTTATTGAGAGTATCTGTTCCTTTATAGTTTATTCTACATCTACAGTAGGTCATTTTTAGAGATGTGGTTTTCTTCAAAGTCTTCGAGTCTGTTCTCTTCCCTTAATCTCTGTCATTTTTCCATTAGCTCCATGTCGGTTGTGGGTTTGATTTTTGCTCTCTCTTCATCCTTGGTGAGGAAATATTGCTCCCCCATGACCACTGAAGTAGCCATCAAATTCCAGTCCAAGTGCAAGTACCACTTACAGACTGCACTGCCAAGACCTTTCACCTTCCTGCTGTCTTGAGCACTTTCTTTCTGGAGACCACATCTCCCAGGATGCCCTTGGCCACTACCAAATACCCTGAACCTCTCTGCCATTAGTTTCTAAGAGTGGCTGCCTCTGACCTTTCAAATAAAGTTGATGAGGGAAGGGGGAGGGGCTCTGAAATTTTAGCTGCCTCAGTTATGTGCAGGTGGTTCTGGGCCTTCACCCTGAGTGTTTACTTCAGTAGCTCTGAGATGAGACATGAGAATTTGCATGTCTAACAAGTTTCCAAGTAATGCTGATGCTACAGGCCAGAGGACCCTACGCTGAGATCCACAGCAGTAGAGGGATGTATGTCCTTTTCCCTGATTAGTAAGATGCCTATGAGTCAAAGCAGACAGTAGTGAGGGGAGTGGGCCCTTTTTTTCCACTTGGGTTCTACACCGTGAAGCCAAACTTGAACAGATTTTCTCTGGTTGGAAGAGATTAAAACTTCCAGCATCCATTTTTCTGTTGGTTTTGGTTTCTGGGAGAGGTCATTATAGATATTTTAGTGAGAAAAGATGTTTTAAGGGCCACTAGACAGATACATTTTTAAAGCAGAAGTTGGTAAATGTCATTTTTTAAAACGACATACTATTCCTTCAGAAGGATCGTGCATAACAGCTTCATCATTCTCTGAATGTTTAACTCTCAGGCCATTATCAATTTTTCAGTATTAGTAGGTAAAGCTACATTGAACACCTTTTTAAATGAAGTCATTTATGCATTTTAGATTATTTCCTTTGATAAATTATGAAAAGAATAATTAACCCCTTTCGTGGCTCCAAATACAAATTGCCAAATTCTTTCCTCAAAAGTGCGTTGTAGCAATAAATACTGGGTATTCTCACAGGGGGAAAACCCACTATTTTGTTAATCTAATATACAAAAAGGAGGAGTATCTCATTATTGTTTTAGTTTGCTTTTCTTAGTTTAATTTTATTTTATTTTTGGCAAGGAATGTATCTACCCACACCCTCCATATGCAAAACTTTCCTGGGACCAGGCACACACTAAAACCAGCCTAACAAAAGGGGTCTTTGGTAATGAAATTTTCATAGGGAAAAAAAGGCCAGAACCTCCTTCATCATAATAATGTGCAGAAGAGACATTGGCCGTAAGCTAATTCTGGCATGTGAGAGGCCTTTCTTCTACTCCATCATAAGGGTGGGTCATGTTGAAGACCTGATCTTTCCTATTCTCCTCCAATCCAGCCCCAGTACCCAAAGCCCTGTGACACTCCCAGCAGCAGAAGTGAATCTAGAATAATCACCAAAACTTTCATGAGAGGCTAGACACAAGAAAAAGTAGGTTCTTGAACAGGAGATATAGAAGGAGGAAGGAGGGGAAGGAAGCAAGAGATTTTAAATGACCAAAGGCTGGGAGAAAAGGGAAAGAGCCTAGAGAGGACCAGAAGTGGCAGGTCCTTATTTCACTTTGAAAAGGTGAACAGTAAGATGCCCTAAGAGTAGGACACTCAGACCCCACTTCCACCCTTTGGAGGAGCCAGGGAGTGGCACAAATAGGTTACAGACTCTCTTTCTGAATTCTTTCCCAAAACACACCAGTTCCCACACTGGACACTGTAGAGCAGTGGTTCTCAACCCTGGCTGCAATCAGAATCATCTAGGGAGTTTAAGAAAAAAAAAAAGAAAAAAAAAACCCTGATTCCCAGGACCATAATTGGGTACCAATATTGTTCCTCAGGTTATTTTTATGTGAAGCCATGGTTTAGAACAGGATGGGAAGTTTTGGAAAGACCATTCAAAGACAAAGTCAAGAACTGTTTGATGACTCTTCTGTAGGTCAGGAAGTTCCTGACCAGAGAATGAGAGGCCCATTTGGGAATAGACTGTATATCACTGCCTTCCACAATAAAGACTGCAGTGCTGGCTCAGGAAGTTAGTTTGAACATTTCTCCATAATTCAACCCTTAGTCATTTGGATGGTGGGTTCATATCTATAAATCTGGGTGGTCTCTTCTCACTCTCTGAGTCCACCAGCTCAGACCTGATTGCTGGTCATTTGTGAAATGCCATGGTGCAAGGCTTCTGGATGAGTTCTGAGTACAGTATTATTGTCTCTCTTATTCTACCACATGCTGAAGTATATGCTTAATGGTGTGAAAACAGAGCAGCTGAAATGTAAATGCTAACTTACAGAAACAAATTTTTTTAAATTTTCATCCTCTCAACACTTATACTTGAATGTCTACAATATTAGTAAAGCCTATGATGATGGATTTGAGATTAGATACTGTACTAACAAAGCTCTTTTGCTATTTTACATTTTAAATCATTGAGGTTGCAGAATGCTAAAAAGACTCTCTAAAGGACCCTTAAAATTTCCTAAAACAATCAAAGGATACACATGTAGGACATATTAATAACTTCTTGAAATCAAGAAGAAAAAAGAGACAACCCAAAAGGAAAATAAAATGCAAATGATTTGAACAGGTACATCACAGAAGGTACGTCATATGTTGTCCAAATAACATATGAATAGATACTCAACTTCACTAGTCAGTAAGGGAAATGCAAATTCAAGACACAGTGAGATACCTATGCATGCCAACAAGAAAAATTGAAATTAAATATACAAATAAATGCCAAAATGTTGGCAACTGGCCTCTCATACACTGCTGGTGAGGGTGTAAGTTGATACAACCACTTGGGAAACGGTTGGAAAGCTGAACATACGTACCCTCCAGGACCTGGCAATAGGCACACTTGTGGCCCAGCAACATGTAATCCCTATAACCCAACAATTTCACTCCTAAGAGTTTCTCCAACAGAAAATTTGTCCAGACATGAACAAGAATGTTCATAGCAGCACTTTTCATAATAACAAAAATCTGAAAATGACTCAAATAGCTATCGAGTAGGATGAATAAATATATTATGTATATTCACACAGTGGAAGACTATCAACAACGATAAAGTACTACTTACGAACTATACATAACAACATCGGGAAACCTTAAAAACAGAAAAAAGAGTGAGAGAAGTCAGATACAAAATCATACATACTGTATGATTTCAATTATATGAAGTTCAAAAACAGGCAAAATTAGTCTACAACGTGAGCAGTCAGGATAGTGCTTCTTCTTGAGTAAGAGTTTGGGCAATGTCCAATTTCTTGACATGAGGTGGTTGGATTAATGGACTAATTTTGTAATAAATAAGCTGTTTACTAATGATTAATATACTTTGTTATACACATATTACTCTGTAATAAAAAGTTTTTTAAGTAAACTGAAGTTTAGGACAATTGTATTCCGTAATTGTGAATTATAAAAAGCTAATTTATTTATAGTCAAGAGGGCAGGAAGAGGAGGTGATAACTCTTGGTAAATTAAACACTGTCTCACAGATCCTGAAGTTGAAGTTCTTATTATTTTATTTAACAAAGATTTATTAATATTAAACATCGATGCATTTAAACAACCCTGTAAAGTAGGTGCTAGTGTGGTCCTTACTTTGTTGAGAAACCAAGGACTGGATAAGTAAAATAATTTGCCCAACACAGTGAGTGGTAGAGCTGAGTTTTCAATCCAGGTGGTCTGGTTTGGGATGCTGAGTGGGGGACATTCTTTTTAAAAATTATTTTCCATTATAGGTTATTAAGGGGCACTGAATTTAATTCCCTGTGCTATACAGTAAGTACTTGTTACTTATCCATTTTATGTATAGCAGTTTTACAGTAGTGTGTATCTGTTAATGCCATAATCCTAATTTATTCCTCTCCCCTCCCTTTCCCTTTTGGTAACCATAAGTTTGTTTGCTATGTCTGTGAGTCTGTTTCTGATTTGTATATGGATTCCTTTGTATTATTTTTTAGATTTCACATATAAGTGATATCATATAATATTTGTCTTTGACTTACATCATTTAGTATGATATTCTCTAGGTCCATCCATGTTGCTGCAAATGACACTATTTCATTCTTTTCATGGCTGAGTAATATTCCAGTGTATACATATACAACACATCTTAAACTACTCATCTGTCAATGGACACTTAGGTTGCTTCCATGTCTTAGCTATTGTAAATAATGCCACTATGATCACTGGGGTGCATGTATCTTTTCAAATTATCATTTTCTCTGGATATATGCCCAGGAGTGGAATTGCAGGATCATGTGGTAGCTCTATTTTTAGTTTTTTAAGGAAACTTCATACTGTTTTCTTTTTTTTTTTTTAACATCTTTATTGGAGTATAATTGGTTTACAATGGTGGGTTAGTTTCTGCTTTATAACAAAGTGAATCAGCTATACATATACATAGATCCCCATATCTCTTCCCTCTTGCATCTCCCTCCCTCCCACCCTCCCTATCCCACCCCTCTAGGTGGTCACAAAGCACCGAGCTGATCTCCCTGTGCTATGTGGCTGCTTCCCACTAGCTATCTATTTTACATTTGTTAGTGTATATATGTCCATGCCACTCTCTCACTTCGTCCCAGCTTACCCTTCCCCCTCCCCGTGTCCTCAAGTCCATTCTCTAGTAGGTCTGCATTTTTATTCCTGTCCTGCCCCTAGGTTCTTCATGACCTTTTTTTTTTTTTAGATGCCATATATATATGTTAGCATATGGTATTTGTTTTTCTCTTTCTGACTTACTTCACTCTGTATGACAGACTCTAGGTCCATCCACCTCACTACAAATAACTCAATTTCAGTCTTTTTTCAGGCTGAGTAATATTCCATCATATATATGGACCACATCTTCTTTATCCATTCATCTGTCGATGGACACCTAGGTTGTTTCCATGTCCTGGCTATTGTAACTAGTGCTGCAATGAACATTGTGGTACATGACTCTTTTTGAATTATGGTTTTCTCAGGGTATATGCCCAGTAGTGGGATTGCTGGGAAGTATGGTAGTTCTATTTTTAGTTTTTTAAGGAACCTCCATACTGTTCTCCATAGTGGCTGTATCAATTTACATTCCCACCAACAGGGCAAGAGGGTTCCCTTTTCTCCACACCATCTCCAGCATTTATTGTTTGTAGATTTTGTTTGTTTGTTTGTTTCTAGATTTTTTGATGATGGCCATTCTGACCGGTGTGGGGTGATATCTCATTGTAGTTTTGATTTGCATTTCTCTAATGATTAATGATGTTGAGCATTCTTTCATGTGTTTATTGGCAATCTGTATATCTTCTTTGGAGCAATGTCTATTTAGGTCTTCTGCCCATTTTTGGATTGGGTTGTTTGTTTTTTTGATATTGAGCTGCATGAGCTGCTTGTAAATTTTGGAGATTAAGCCTTTGTCAGCTGCTTCATTTGCAAATATTTTCTCCCATTCTGAGCGTTGTCTTTATGTCTTGTTTATGGTTTCCTTTGCTGTGCAAAAGCTTTGAAGTTTCATTAGGTCCCATTTGTTTATTTTTGTTTTTATTTCCATTGCTCTAGGAGGTGGGTCAAAAAGGATCTTGCTGTGATTTATGTCATAGAGTGTTCTGCCTATGTTTTCCTTTAAGAGTTTTATAGTTCCATACTGTTTTCCATAGTGGCTGCACCAACTTACATTCCAAGTAGGGGATATCTTAATCACTTCATGAATGGTTCTCAAATCCTTTGATTAGAACCTCTTTCTACTCTTAAAAATTATTGAAGGCTTTAAAGAGTTTTGTTTATGTGGGCTATGTCTACCAATATTTACAGTATTAAATTTAAAACAAAAATTTTTCATCTAAGAGCACACAACCACACATTCTACTAGTCCTCAAATCAGTGTCATCACATATCATGTAGCCTCCAGAAAACTCCACTGTGTACATGTGAGAGAATTAGAGTGAAAAAGTCAAATAATGTCCTGGTATTATCAAGAAAATAGTTCTGATCTCACGTTCCCTTGGAGATGGTCCACACTTTGAGAACCACTGTCCTACACTGGGCTTGCCTCTGTGTTAAGAGAAAGATTCCACCTGCTGTTTATCATACCAACAATTCAGATATCATATTGTAAATTTAAGCCCAGATTTCTAGGAATTCAAGACAGAATCACAATACCTGAATTTGTATTCTAATACCATCACTTGATAGCGAGGTAGCCTTGGGAAAATTATTTCATCTCTCTGATCCTCTGTACCTCCAAGGGTATGCATTTAATTCTAACAACAGTTACAGGAGCCAGAATTGAATGGCATACAAATTAAGAGAAAATGCCCACCATGGTTTCCAACAACAATAGGAGTTCCATCAATATATGTGGAATTTCTAAGTGCCATTTTACTCCCATGTGGAATGAACAAAGGAAAGTAAAACTGTAAGAAAGAGCCTTAATCTACTTTCCTTAGCAGCTCCACACTGTTAAATGATTCAAATCTATCTGACCGCAATTCTTTCAACTTTTATGCCTGGTCTTATGTTCCCTAGAAGATAAGAGCTCTGAAGAACTTTTTTTTTGGTTCTTCCACCTTTGCTGAAATTCATCCAGCACTTTTACTAGCAAACTTATGCTGCCATCACAAATTTGAGGACCCCACGTGTCTCCAGTTATCCCAAGGACTATAATGGAATTTTCTAAGCAAGTCTGCTTCACTTTATTTTTTAATACATAATGACATGTTCTTAGCATCATTAGAAAGATGTATGGATAAGGCAAGGAGGTAATGTATGATATCATGAAAGCAGATAAACAATGAAAAATCTTGGGAATCATGTCTTTAAATCAGGGGTTGGCAAAATTTCTCCGTAACGGACCAGATGGTAAGTTTTTAGGCTTTGCAGGCCATATCATCTTTGTTGCAACTACTCAACTCTGCCATAGTATAAAAGTAGCAGTGGACAGTATATAAATAAATGAACACAGCTGTGTTCTAAAAAAACTTCATTTACAAAAACCTGTGGTGGGTAAGTTCTCATTTGCTGACCCCTGATTTAAATGACGACGCCAAAAGTGAAATTTTTCTTAAAGTGCTGATCTATCTTCCAACTCTTTCAGGCTTGTTTTAAAATGGCCTGCTATATGGAAAAAGAATCTAAAAAAAAAAAGAGTGGATATATGTATATGTATAACTGATTCACTTTGCTGTACACCTGAAACTAACACAGCATTGTAAATCAACTATACTCCAGAAAAAAAATAATAAAATAAAATAAAGTAGATAACTGAAAAATAAAATAAAATAAAATTTAAAAATTAAAAAATAAAATAGAGTGGCCTGGATGAACCTAAACAAATCTTGTAGTGTTTCATTCTGAAATCGGTGTTCTTTTAGGAAAATGCCAAGACATTAAAATTATATTCTTATTAAAATCCCTCAGATGTAGGTTTGTTTTCTCTACCTGAAGATACTGTATGGTTATCGTCTTTGAGCATCTGAATTTCTTTTCTGGGTGTTTACAGTTATTCTAATTTCCTTGTTCTAAATCCCATATTAATAATGTTTGCAGAATACAAATGAACTATAATATATATCAAACGCGAAGCTCCTCAGAAAATGAAAAATGCTATATTAATGTGTTTATGTTTTTCCTTGAGATAAGTAGCCTGTAAAGTAGCTTTTGTGTTTTTATTGTTAGCATAAACACAAATAAATATTTTTGAAATTAAAAAAATAAAAAATAAAATTAAATGGCTTGGAAAAATATCCAGGCAATTGAATTCAAACCAACTTAGGACTCAGATGTTGGAGAGCCTCTCTTCCAGCCCCGAACTAATCGAGGACTTGTTTCTCTCTGACCTAAACTCACTACGACTCCACAAGGATGAGGCACAATATTTCCATTTATCTTCTAGTTTTATCACAGCTGTGCCGTTCCTGCCAGCAAAACTCTGAGGCTGTCAGCATTTTCATCATAATGCTAGCATCTCAGGAAGTTATAAACCTGCCTAAGAGAGTCTGAGCTAAAACTTGGCATGAGAGCTTCTGGACCACGAATTTTCTCAAGGATGAGCAAGCTGGCTCAACAAAAAGTAAGTTCATACTGACAGTAGACCAAAAAATTACTTCTGTAAACTTCAGAACAAGTTGTGGTTGTGAAGATTCTCAGACAATTCAATCTAACAAGCATTTATTGGGTTTCTACCATAGGTAGCCTCTGTTATTTTATCTGCCCCACTTTATTTCCCTCAGGGAATGCCTCTCCCCTTATTGATGTGAGCCTCTGATGGAGCTGTCAATCAAGGGGCTTGCCTTGCCTTCCCCCGAAGCAGTTCACATGACCCATGTGAGCCAATTAGATTACTCCGTCTCTCTAGGCATAGAATGGATCCAAGGACCCTTTGGGACTGTTCCCTTTTTCAAGGTTGATACAGTTTCTGGGATCAAGAGACTCTCTCTTCTTCTTTGCTCTTTACAAGTGGCCACATGGACCTGGACCTTCTGTGTGGGATGAATTTGATGGACCATGGGACATCTGGTTGGTGATATCCAGTAGGCAGCTGGATCCAGATGCTGTCATGGGTTTGGGAGCAATCAGTGTGCTTCAAACATTTTGAAGAAAATTCTGGGATCCTACAGTTCTCTGGAACACCATTTAAGAGGAGTAAGAACACAACGAGAAAGGAAAAAAGTAAAAACAACTACTCAACAAATATACTGTGCTCTTACTACATGCTGCATTCTGGGCTAGGTGATAGGGATATAAATATGAGTGAGAATGATGTACAGTACTGGTAAAGAGATACAAATTCAATGCACTTATTAGCTGGGGACTCCTAGTCCCTTAAGATTTAGGTAATATGACATTCAGTCCCTATACCGTGACCCACAGAATCTAAAGTTCTCCTGAAAGTTTCCATGGAGTCCCAGGGGCTAACCTGGGACTGACCTAGTCACCACTCTTTCCAGGTTCCTGCTTCTGCATAATGTTTCCATTGAGCAACAGCCTAGACTAGGAACACATTTATGAACCCCAAAAACACATATTACCCATTCATTTGGCATGTGTTTGTAGTCTATTAATTTACTTTGCACTTTTGAATATCATATTTCTTCAACTACACAATGGACTTATTGTAAACAGAGATTATATCACGAGACCTCAGGAGCTCAGTAGTGATGCCAATGTCTTTGTCAGTTAACACTTATTCTACTCATCCTACCTGTACTTCCCTTGAGAGGCCTCACCTTCTTTTCTTTGTGCAAGTAATAGGGCAGTGCCCCCAATCACTAGCGACCCAAGTCAACTCAGGAAAGCAGCCATAGGATTCTTCTCTTGCGGCAGCACCAATCAAAAAGAGAGCCAAAATTATATCCATTCAGAAACATTAGGGTATTAGTTAGGTTAGGCTAAACAGCTGCGACCAATACATCCAAAAATGTTAAGTGGTACAAATAAAACTGAAGTTTACTTTTCAGTCACAAAACAGTTCAAGGAAGGTGTTCTTGATTGGCTATGACTCTCTTCTCAGAGTGATTTGGGGACCCAGGCTCCTTCTACTTCATGGCTCTAGAATACCTATAGCCTCATCATCATTGACATCAATCTGTCGGAAAGAAAGACGAGTGAGGAGGAGGCTGACACACTTTCTTAAAAGCCCAGGTGCAGAGGTAGCATACGTCACGTGCATTTAGTTCCACAGACACTTCACCACAAGAGCAGCTGGGAACGTAGTCCATCCAATATGTCTGGCCAAAATCCAATTGCTATATAAACAGACAACAGATGTTGGTGGACGGCACGTGGACCCAACCATCCTGGGTTTACCTGCTTTGGTTAAGATCATCCCAGCAGATAAAATAACAGGCAAGAGGTTCTGTGCACTCTCTTTCATCCCTTTTTATTCATTACTGAGCCCTTTCTCTTACAGTCTCGGTTTCCCACTCTATAACCTCCTCCCAAACACCCCCTAATTCCACCCTCTCTCTTTGATTACAGTAAGGTAAGAATTCAATAATCTCTCCATTTAAACAGAATAGAGAGCCCAAAACAAAATCCACACATCTACGGTCAATTAATCTTTGACAAAAGAAGCAAGAACATACAATGGAGAAAAGAGAGTCTCTTAAGAAAATGGTGCTGGGGAAGTTGGACAGCCACATGCAAATCAATGAAGTTAGAACACTCCCTCCTACCATACACAAAAAAAAACTCAAAATGGCTTAAAGACCTAAATATAAGACAAGACACCATAAAACTCCTAGAAGAGAACACAGGCAAAAGAATCTCTGACATAGATCGTACCAATGTTTTCTTAGGTCAGTCTCCCAAGGCAAAAGAAATAAAAGCAAAAATAAACAAGTAGGACCTAACTTATAAACTTATAAACTTATAAACTTTGGCACAGCAAAGGAAACCATAAACAAAACAAAAAGACAACCTACGGACTGAGAGAAAATATTTGCAAATGATGCGACTGACAAGGGCTTAATTTCCAAAATATACAGACACCTCATACAATTCAATAACCAAAAAAAAAACAAATCAAAAAATGGGCAGAAGACCTAAATAGACATTTCCCCAAAGAAGACATATAGATGGCCAATAGGCACATGAAAAGATGCTCGACATCACTAATTATTAGAGAAATGCAAATCAAAACTACAATACGCTACCACCTTACACCAGTCAGAATGGCCTTCATTAAAAAGTCCACAAATAATAAATGCTGGAGAGGGTGTGGAGAAAAGAGAACCCTCTTGCAGTGTTGATGGGAATGTAAATTGGTGCAGCCGCTGTGGAAAACAGTATGGAGGTTCCTCAGAAAACTGAAAATAGAACTACCGTATGATCCAGCAACACCACAGCTGGGCATATATCCAGACAAAACTCTAATTCGAAAAGATACATGCACCCCTATGTTCGTAGCAGGAATATTCACAATAGCTAAGACATGGAAACAACCTAAATGTCCATCAACAGATGAACAGATAAAGAAGCTGTGGTATATATATATATACATATATATATATATATATATATATATATACACACAATGGAATATTACTCAGCCATCAAAATGAATGAAATAATGCCATTTGCAGCAACATGCATGGACCTAGAGATTATCATACTAAGTGAAGTAAGTCAGAAAGAGAAAGACAAATACCATATGATATCACTTATATGTGGAATCTAAAATACAACACAAATGAACCTATCTATGAAACAGAAACAGACTCACAGATACAGAGAACAGACTTGTGGTTGCCAAGGGCAGGGGGGAGTCGGGGAGGGAAGGAGTGGGAGTTTGGGATTAGTAGATGTAAACTATTATATGTAGAATGGATAAACAACAAGGTCCTACTGTATAGCACACGGAACTATATTCAGTATCCTGTAATAAACCACAGTGGAAAAGAATATGAAAAAGAATACATATATGTACAACTGAATCAGTTTGCTATACAGCAGAAATTAATACAACACTGTAAATCAATTATATATATTTTTTTATAAATTTATTTATTTAATTTTGGCTGTGTTGGGTCTTCATTGCTGCACGTGGGCTTTCTCTAGTTGTGGCGCGCAGGGGCTACTCTTCATTGCGCTGTGCGGGCTTCTCATTGCGGTGGCTTCTCTTGTTGTGGAGCACAGGCTCTAGGCACGTGGGCTCAGTAGTTGTGGCTCTCGTGCTCTAGAGCGCAGGCTCAGTAGTTGTGGAGCACAGGCTTAGTTGCCCCATGGCATGTGGGATCTTCCTGGACCAGGGCACGAACGCATGTCCCCTGCATTGGCAGGCGGATTCTTAACCACTGTGCCACCAGGGAAGTCCCAACTATATATTTTTTAAAATAACATTTTCTAAAATTTCATAAAGTGAATTCCAAAAGATAGTCGGTCCAAAGAAAATCTCTTCATTGTGATCATGGCTTTATTTCTAAGCATTTTACAGACCAAGTCATGAATGTCCAATTTATTCATTATTTCTACAAACAAAATACAACATGCATAATATTCCCAACCCTGCAAGACCACACCTAAAAACTCTTACAAGACAACGTTTCCAAATATATTATTTATCCTGACACTTTCTCCCTTTTCAATACAGCAAACTTCTCTTATGATCAGAATTTTCAATGTCGTATACACGTCTACATCCTCAGCCTCTAACATTGCAGATGTCACTTTATTAAGTGAATTGTCTTCCATGATCCTAGTTCACCTAACCTGACAAAAAAGTAGTGCACACGTTTGTCAACAAATATTTCCTAAGAGCCTACTATGTGCTTAGCAATGTAAAAGATGCCAGAGATTTGAGGATGACAAGACTATACTTGTGGATCACCAGGGATTTACTGTCTAGTATGGGAAACAAGTTATACACAGGTATTTATAGCCTGCTGTTCTAGTAGAGCTCTGAACAAGTCTTCATAAAGCAAGAACAAAGGAAGCACTGAACTCAGCTCGAAGACGTCAGGGAAGTATCACTCAGCAGACTTAACGGCTCCCCATTGTGTACGCGGTGCTCTGATGGGCAGCGTGAAGGCTAGGAGAGAAATAAAGTGTTCTATCCTCGTCCTTGGTGAATACATCATCTCCATTCATAGAGCTATAATGTGCTCTGCCTGGCTGCATACGTGAATGTTGCAACTCAGTTGAAAAAGAATATTAATGATGCCCAAGACGAGGTACGCTTCCTGGGGGAGGTTAAGTCTGCAGCTGGACCTTGAAGATTTGTTTTGACTTGGACAGGAGTTGCGTGTGAAACAACTGGCTTTCCAGACAAAGGAAAGAAATAGCGTGAGATAGAACGGGGGGAAAGACAGCCAGGATGTGTCTCAAACAGTCAGTAACTTAATCTTTCTGGAGTGGAAGGAATTAGTAGAGAATATGGAAGAAAGTGTGAGAGGAGCTAGCTGGACGCAAACCTTGCGAGCGGAACAGATGAGATAACATTGAATGAGTATAAATCTTTTAATGAAATATTCCATGCCTCAGGGAGACTTCTGTAATTCCAAACTGGGATAACCTTTGACGCAAAACGTTGATATTAAGGGAACATGTCACTTCCTCAGATGGCAGAGCACAGAAATTCCTGTTTTTCAGTATTTGGGAGACGCAAATAGTTCAACACTGTTCTTCTTTCCCTAGTAAAGGCAGATTACTTGTATATGTTAATGGCATTTTAAACAATTTTGGGAAATATTTTTACCTTTTCTCTAGAAATATTAAAGAAAATCAGAATCCTAGAAAAGGCATCTTGGAAATGGCATTTATTAGTGATTCTCTTGTACACTTAAAATTACCAGTCCAAAGCTTAAAATCTTCAAATGGCCTTCTTTCAGTTAGTTGGCACTCCAAGATTGTTATTTTATATTTCACTGAATGCTGGTTTATTTTTCCTTTTTATATTGTAATGTTGAAATTTATTGTTCAGATATTCCCTGAGGAATTATGTTTAAAGACACATTTTTAAATGAAATGAATTACATAAAACCTGATGTAATAGTATGGGGGAAAAAAGATTTAATGCATATAAATGAATGGACTGTTGGAGCCTTATGAGGAGAGAGACAATTTGATAGAAGCAGAGACTCCCGTGCCTGTAATGGCCTGATCCCTAAACACTTGTGACTTTTTAACCTGTGCTCATTCTTCACTTTGAAGAGTTAGGAAGCATGGGTCCTGCCATGTGGTCTGTATTGAATGGTATCATTTTGATACTCTGGGTTCCTGAAGTCGATACGTAAATGAAAATCAGTTAGACACATGCAAAGAAGGGTGCAAGTAAAATCTCCCCAAGTTTATGATTTTGTTTTCTAAACTCTTTAATAAGGTTTTCATGTGGAAATCCATCACGGTCCTCCTGGAACCACTTATGTCATATTTTCCGCTTCCTGCTCTCATATGAACAAGCTTGCTAACTCTTTTTTAAAAGAAATTTGATGGGGTTTTATTTTGTTTCAAAAGCTGTTTTTATTTTTTAACATCTTTATTGGAGTATAATTGCTTTACAATGTTGTGTTAGTTTCTGCTTTATAACAAAGTGAATTAGCTGTACGTATACATATATCCCCATATCCCCTCCCTCTTGCGTCTCCCTCCCACCCTCCCTATCCCACCCCTCTAGGTGGTCACAAAGCACCGAGCTGATCTCCCTGCTATGCGGCTGCTTCCCACTAGCTATCTATTTGACATTTGGTAGTGTATATATGTCCATGCCACTCTCTCACTTTGTCCCAGCTTACCCTTCCCCTTCCCTGTGTCCTCAAGTCCGTTCTCTACATCTGCATCTTTATTCCTGTCCTGCCCCTAGGTTCTTCAGAACCATTTTTTTTTAGATGCCATATTTATGTGTTAGCATATGGTATTTTTCTCTTTCTGACTTCCTTCACTCTGCATGACAGGCTCTAGGTCCATCCACCTCACTACAAATAACTCAATTTCGTTTCTTTTTATGGCTGAGTAATATTCCATTGTATATATGTGCCACATCTTCTTTATCCATTCATCTGTCGATGGACATTTAGGTTGCTTCCATGTCCTGGCTATTGTAAATAGTGCTGCAATGAACATTGTGGTACATGACCCTTTTTGAATTATGGTTTTCTCAGGGTATATGCCCAGTAGTGGGATTACTGGGAAGTACGGTAGTTCTATTTTTAGTTCTTAGGGAACCTCCATACTGTTCTCCATCGTGGCTGTATCAATTTACACTCCCACCAACAGTGCAAGAGGGTATCTGTTCTCCACACACTCTCCAGCATTTATTGTTTCTAGATTTTTTGATGATGGCCATTCTGACCAGTCTGAGGTGATATCTCATTATAGTTTTGATTTGCATTTCTCTAATGATTAGTGATGTTGATCATCCTTTCATGTGCTTGTTGGCAATCTGTATATCTTCTTTGGAGAAATGTCTATTTAGGTCTTCCGCCCATTTTTGGATTGGGTTGTTTGTTTTTCTGATATTGAGCTGCATGAGCTGCTTGTATATTTTGGAGATTAATCCTTTGTCAGTTGCTTCATTTGCAAATATTTCCTCCCATTCTGAGGGTTGTCTTTTGGTCTTGTTTAAGGTTTCCTTTGCTGTGCAAAAGCTTTGAAGTTTCATTAGGTCCCATTTGTTTATTTTTGTTTTTATTTCCATTTCTCTAGGAGGTGGGTCAAAAAGGATCTTGCTGTGATTTATGTCATAGAGTGTTCTGCTTATGTTTTCCTCTAAGAGTTTGATAGTGTCTGGCCTTACATTCAGGCCTTTAATCCATTTTGAGTTTATTTTTGTGTATGGTGTTAGGGAGTGTTCTAATTTCATTCTTTTACATGTAGCTGTCCAGTTTTCCCAGCACCACTTACTGAAGAGGCTGTCTTTTATGGTAGAGGGAGGGATAGAGTGAGAGTTTGGGATTGACATGTACACCTGCTATATTTAAAATAGATAACCAACAAGGACGTACTGTATAGCACGGGGAACTCTGCTCAATATTGTGATAACCTAAATGTGAAATGAATTTGAAAAAGAATAGATTTATATATATGTATAACTGAATCAACTTTGCTGTACACCTGCAACTAACACAGCATTGTAAATCAAGTATACGCCAATATAAAATAAAAATTAAATTTTCAAAAGAAAAAGAAAAGTAAAGAAAAGAAATGGCACTATGGCCATTTGAGATGAACACCATGCCAGGGGCTGCTCAGGGTCTGGAAGCAACAGATCTTTCCTGAGGAGGGTTATCTGTCTCTGGATACAAATACAGCCTCCAAAAGGCAAACCTTACATTGCTTCACCCTCTCCACCTAGATGATAAGCATAATTTAGCACACCTCAGCAGAAATAAGCCAACAGGAGATGGCATTCAGCAAGAAGGTGTGGGAGAGGGCTCCTGGTTCTACCCAGTCGGGGCACCAGACTTTTGAGGTAATAATCACTGGGCAATGCGTCCATATGCCTCTATCTGGAAAGAGTCTTTAACATGGACTTCTAAGTAAAGTTTTAGTGTTAGCAATTTGTCAGGACTGATTTTCTCTTTGATTCTCTAGGCCTAAAATGTGCACCTCTGTGTTGATTTATGTCATAAATGAATAGCAAGAATTTTATTGCAGCATTGGTACAAGCCAGACTCTGCTCATTGAAGCCAAGGAATCTGATGGGCAAAGTTCCCAAACTTATCTCGGCACAGCTGACCAGCCAAACGGTATGCAACTCTGTGGTAATCTGAACATTTTCATTTTGGAAAGTTTATTATTCACAACAGTGTTTATCTAGCTTTTAATCTCTTGAACCTCAGATATCTTTTTTTAAGTAAGGAATATTTAGCAGTCCTGTTAAAAAATGGGAATGGTAGTCACTTTAGATCAAAAAAATATTAATTTTCATTAGTCATGCTTTTCTGAAGGAAAAATATATAAATGCTGAAATGTCTTCAAATATCTGGAGACCACTTCTGCTTGAGTTTATCAAATTTTATGCTGAGTATTTTGAGTTTGGCTAGTGATGAGAAAGATAAAGCCAATATGACAGTATGGTACTGGCACAAAAACAGAAACATAGATCAATGGAACAGGATCGAAAGCCCAGAGATAAACCCACGCACATATGGTCACCTTAACTTTGATAAAGGAGGCAAGCATATACAGTGGAGAAAAGACAGCTTCTTCAATAAGTGGTGCTGGGAAAACTGGACAGGTATATGTAAAAGTATGAAATTAGAACACTCCCTAACACCATACACAAAAATAAACTCAAAATGGATTAAAGACCTAAATGTAAGGCCAGACACTATCAAACTCTTAGAGGAAAACATAGGCAGAACACTCTATGACATAAATCACAGCAAGATCCTTTTTGACCCACCTCCTAGAGAAATGGAAATAAAAACAAAAATAAACAAATGGGACCTAATGAAACTTCAAAGCTTTTGCACAGCAAAGGAAACCTTAAACAAGACCAAAAGACAACCCTCAGAATGGGAGGAAATATTTGCAAATGAAGCAACTGACAAAGGATTAATCTCCAAAATATACAAGCAGCTCATGCAGCTCAATATCAAAAAAACAAACAACCCAATCCAAAAATGGGCAGAAGACCTAAATAGACATTTCTCCAAAGAAGATATACAGATTGCCAACAAACACATGAAAGAATGCTCAACATCATTAATCATTAGAGAAATGCAAATCAAAACTACAATGAGATATCACCCCACACCGGTCAGAATGGCCATCATCAAAAAATCTAGAAACAATAAATGCTGGAGAGGGTGTGGAGAAAAGGGAACCCTCTTGCACTGTTGGTGGGAATGTAAATTGATACAGCCACTATGGAGAACAGTATGGAGGTTCCTTAAAAAACTAAAAATAGAACTACCATACTTCCCAGCAATCCCACTACTGGGCATATACCCTGAGAAAACCATAGGTCAAAAAGAGTCATGTACCACAATGTTCACTGCAGCTCTATTTACAATAGCCAGGTCATGGAAGCAACCTAAGTGTCCATCGACAGATGAATGGATAAAGAAGATGTGGCACATATATACAATGGAATATTACTCAGCCATAAAAAGAAACGAAATGGAGGTATTTGTAATGAGGTGGATGGAGTTAGAGTCTGTCATACAGAGTGAAGTAAGTCAGAAAGAGAAAAACAAATACAGTATGCTAACACATATATATGGAATCTAAGGGAAAAAAAAAAAGGTCATGAAGAACCTAGTGACAAGACAGGAATAAAGACACAGATCTACTAGAGAATGGACTTGAGGATATGGGGAGGGAGAAGGGTAAGATGTGATAAAGTGAGAGAGTGGCATGGACATATATAAACTACCAAACGTAAAATAGATAACTAGTGGGAGGCAACCGCATAGCACAGGGAGATCAGCTCTGTGCTTTGTGACCACCTAGAGGGGTGGGATAGGGAGGGTAGGAGGGAGGGAGATGCAAGAGGGAAGAGATATGAAAACATATGTATATGTATAACTGATTCAATTTGTTATAAAGCAGAAACTAACACACCATTGTAAAGCAATTATACTCCAATAAAGATGTTTAAAAAAAAAGAAAAAAGATAAAGCCAATAAAATCTGGGTGCTGTCACCCAATAAAGGAAAACACTTCCTCCATACTTTTCAAATAAGAGAGGGCCTTGGTTATAGCTTTCACTTTCTGTGGTGAGAAAATAATCTGCTAAATAAGAGAAGAAATTTCAGGAAAGAAATTACTACATGAAATGTGTTTAGAGAGGTCCCTGGTGGTCAGTGGTTAGAATTCGGTGCTTTCACTGCCATGTCCCGGGTTCAATCCCTGGTTGGTGAACTAAGATCCTGCCAGCCATCCTGCAGGCCAAAAAAAAAAAAAAAACGTTTAAAGAAATGTGTTTAAACTGTCTTTGAGTCAGTGTTAAAGACATTTTGGTGTCACGTATGGGCCAATGAACACAACATTAAACACTGAGTGAACAAGAGCTAAACGATGCATTTCCATGTCTTACGTATGCCTTTCAGTTGTGTGGAAGCAAAGATGACTTTGTGAAAAGTAATTCATTAAAGCCACACCATTTAAAGTGATACATAAGATATAGCCTGTTTCCAATAAACTTTTCATAGACCTTGGCCATCCAACAACAGTGCCCCAAGACTAGCTCGGTCTTCCTCTGATCTGTCCTGTGTGCCCATCTTTCACAATACCCCAGGACACACAGAAGTCCTAGAAAAAGAGAGTGGAAGCCTAGATTTTGACCTCCTCAGCTGGATTAGCAGTTGATGACATTCCAAGAGCTTTGTACTATGAAAGCCACTAAATAAAGTGAGTCCTCAAAGATGTACCTGTCTTTGGGATCAGGTAACAACACTGAAAACATCCTTGCAGGGCTTCCCTAGTGGCGCAGTGGTTAGGAATCCGCCTGCCAATGCAGGGGACACGGGTTCAAGCCCTGGTCTGGGAAGATCCCACATGCCGTGGAGCAACTAAGCACATGCACCACAACTACTGAGCCTGTGCTCTAGAGCCTGTGAGCCACAACTATTGAGCCCACGAGCCACAACTACTGAAGCCCGCACACCTAGAGCCCACGCTCTGCAGCAAGAGAAGCCACCGCAATGAGAAGCCCACGCACCGCAACGAAGAGTAGCCCCCCCGCTCACCGCAACTAGAGAAAAGCCTGCGTGCAGCAATGAAGACCCAACGCAGCCAAACAAAACAAAACATCCTTGCATGCTGGAATCTTGCTTGCTGTTCTCGTCTCTGCTCTGCTAATCATTATTATCCATGCTTGTCATTATTTCCTAGACTCTAAATGATCAATTCGACATCATGTGTATTGATGGGTTTATGAAACCCAAAATCAGTTAGCTTTTGCTGCATAACAAAATATCCCAAAATTTAGTATTTTAAAATAACTCTTGGGAGTTCCTTGGTGGCCTAGTGGTTAGAATTCCAGGCTTTCACTGCCACGGACCAGGTTCAGTCCCTGGTCAGGGAACTGAGATCCCACAAACCGTGTGGTACAGCCAATATATATATTACCCTTTATTATGACTCATGAGTCTACAGTCACCTAGGTGATTCTGCTGGCCTAGGCCAAGCTTGACTGGTCTTGGCTAACACATGTCTGAGACGTTGCTTGGGAAACTGGGATGGCTCTGCTCTGGCCCACACAGCATCTATCCTCCATCTGGCTGTCCAGGCCTGCTCCCACTATGGCTGGCAGTGTCCCAAGAGAAAGAGGGGAGGCACACAAGGTCTCCTGAGGCCAGGCTCTTAACTCACACACAGTTACTTTGCTTCATTCTATTTGCCAAGGAAAGTCACAAGCACAGCCCAGGTTCAAGGTTTGGCAAAATGGATTTTGCCTATTTATGGAAGAAGCTGCCAAGTCTTCCCATTGCAAAGGGAGAGGTCGGGAGTGCTGGCTATATTTGCAGTCTGCCTCAGAAACCAGTAACCCTTCTAAGCAAAAAATGTTTCTCTGTGGGGAGTTTAATTTGGGAGGAGGGGAAGAATTCTTTCCAACACTAAAAGGTTGGTACAAATCTAAACGTATTCACCAGGTAAAGCAGCACGCAGTTGACCCAAATCACCAGTTTTCCCCTCTGAGTTCTGCTGCTAGACCCTCGCACTCCATGAAACCATCTTTCAGTTCACACCCAGGAAGGAGAGTGTGCAGGACAGTGTTTATTGAAAAGTAATTTAGGCAGCCTCTGGCCTGGAAGGCATCCACTGAACTGCAAAGTTCAGGAACTACAAAAATAAAATGCTTGATGGACAAATGAATGCTTGGCTCCTTCGCACAGAGGGAACTGGAGAGCAGAGGAGCTGGCAGAGAAGGTCAGAAGAAGAACAGACTCACCAGAATCCTCGCCAACTTTCCGCCAACTCCCAGGGAGACCAAAGGAGGAGGAAAGGGAAGACCCCTCGCAGAGGGAAGCAGCAGAGCCGTGAAAGCCAAAGCGGAGAAGATGAGAAAACAAAGAGGCAACAGGAATCTGGAGGACCAAAAATAAAATGCCTCGAGTTTTAACAAGGTTCAAAAATACTAGTCTTTCTGGAAAATGAATCACTAGCAGGCGTGCCAGTTTCCCTGACGGCATGTCTGTGATGTTTGGAAAGACAGCAACAAACATAATCAGCTCCTTGATATTTAAAGGGTTTACTCCCAAGCTGTGGGTTATTCAGTTCCCTTGTTTTCCCTCTTTCTCATTTCCTTCAGCCTAGGCTACTTTGTCAGGTAAATGCAGATGTACAAAAACACTAATGGAAGAAGATAACAGGGAATAGTAAAAATTATTGGCTACTATAGAAGAGAAACTTTATAAATGTTAGCATCCTAACAACCCAGGGAGGAAGGTATCATTATAACCCTTAGACAATTATTTTTTAACATCCTTATTGGAGTATAATTGCTTTACAATGGTGTGTTAGTTTCTGCTGTATAACAAAGTGAATCAGTTATACATATACATATGTTCCCATATCTCCTCCCTCTTGCGTCTCCCTCCCTCCCACCCTCCCTATCCCACCCCTCTAGGTGGTCACAAAGCACCGAGCTGATATCCCTGTGCTTTGCGGCTGCTTCCCACTAGCTATCTATTTCACATTTGGTGGTGTATATATGTCCATGCCACTCTCTCACTTCGTCCCAGCTAACCCTTCCCCCTCCCTGTGTCCTCAAGTCCATTCTCTACACCATTAGACAAATTTAAAACTGTGGGATTAGAACAGTAAACATGACTTCAGTGTGCCAGGTTCCCATCCACCTCAGCCTGACTCCAAAGCCCAGGCCCTTAACATGGTCCTTACAACCCTGAGCCCAAGTAAAGGCCTTAGTTTGTGTCAGGCAGCCAGGACCAGCGTGGTCGGCCGAGCTGCCAAGATGAAACCGCGTCCTGGGTTAATGACAGATTTCGGTTTGACTCAGTTCTGCCACCTTCTGGTCCAGGGCTCTCCCTCTCATCACACTCCTAAGGGGAAAAGTTCAATCAGTGAGTTTATTCGTTTATTCCAGAACTTGGTATGAAGCAGCTGCTATGTTCCAGATGTTGCGTGGAGAGTTCCTGGCCCTGGCGGAACTTACCGCCCAGCAGTTGCAGGATAAATGCTCAGTTAGGAGGAAGCCTCAAGCATAGGGCAGAGCAAAGTTTGGGGAGTCGACGACGTGCGGTACTCCTCCTTTCTCCTCCTCTCTCGTTCTGTTCTTCCCTCCCTAGTCACCATTCGCAGGGCTTTAGAGCAGCAGTACTTCACCTGCATTCTTCAATGACTCATAAAGGACAGACTGAGCTCCCATTCCCCATGTGCAGGGCTTTTTTCTATAATTAAAGGATTGGAAAAAAACACTGAAAACAACAGCTCTGAAGCTTTAGAAGTTCTGAGTACATTGACTATCATCATGGCAGCCTCTTAATCCCTCCAGAATGGTAAAACTGCCAGCAATTTTCTCCATAGGGTGCTTGCTGAAATATCCTTTTTTCTTTCTTTTTTTTTTTGTTTTTTAAGAACAAGTATTTAACAAAGGTGAAAACAGAAATGAAGAAGTTAGAAAATGAAAAGTCAAGAGAAGCAGAAAAACACCAAAAGAGGAAACCATTAACAAAACTAAACAAAAATAAAAAGAAGAAGAACCAAATACACAAAATTAGCAATCACATGGGAGATATAATCATCAGAAGAAAGGTAATTTAAGCAAATCCTAAGAGACTGCTTTGTACAACTCAATGCAAAATCTAGATAAATTAACATCCATCAATAGGTGAATGAACAAATAAAATTACATATATTGCTTTATTTTATATACATATTGCTTTCTTCATATATGGAGATGATCATATTATTAATTACATTAATGGACAGAAACATTTCCTTTTGCAGTAGTTTGGTGTCTTTTTTTCTTTAGCGTGACACTAAAATGTCTTAGAGGAAGTGAGGTTATGGTGATATCTCCAAAGAGCAAGGGCTGGGGTGCAGATAGTTCTACGGGAAAAGAAAGCAGAATTGAGGGAATGGGAAATGCAAGACAGGAGAGTGAGAAAAGACAGTAAGATGGTGTGCTGGTTCCCTCTGTGGGCAGCCAGAGCTCATGTCTGCTGAGAAGCCTGTGCGGAAATGTGTGGCCCACATGTCAGCCTTGTCTCACCAGAGGACAAACAGCCCAGGACCTTTGTACACTGACTCCCATCAGCCGTGGGGCACTAATTCCCCCCCCACGCACACACACTCCTGGACCATGTCTGTATGTGGCTGATCAGCCTTCTGTGGCTTCAAAGTAGAGAGACACAGCTTCCTCCCCTTGAGAAGGGATGCTGGTAACTCTGGAAATTCCTCCTGCAGCTGCATTTAAATCAGGTGAGCTAGCAGATGTGGCACAGTGCATCATAAGTATCTGCTGGAAGTAATGGTACTGGTTTTTGTTTGTTTGTTTGTTTTTAAATAAATTTTTTTCTTTAAAGTATTTGTTTATGTATTTATTTATGGCTGTGTTGGGTCTTCGTTTCCGTGCGAGGGCTTTCTCTAGTTGCGGCAAGTGGGGGCCACTCTTCATCGCGGTGCGCAAGCCTCTCACTATTGAGGCCTCTCTTGTTGTGGAGCACAGGCTCCAGACGCGCAGGCTCAGTAGTTGTGGCTCACGGGCCCAGCTGCTCCGCAGCACGTGGGATCTTCCCAGACCAGGGCTCGAACCCATGTCCCCTGCATTGGCAGGCAGATTCTCAACCACTGCGCCACCAGGGAAGCCCACAGTACTGGTTTTGAAACAGAAATACTTATAGATACTATTTGGTACCTTGTAATTTACAAAGGGCTCTTCACATACACAATTTCATTTAGGTCTCACAGTAGCCATCCTATGAAATTGATGCTATTACTACCACATTCTCCTCATGAAGTTCTGAGGATCAGAGACGTTGGCACCGGTAAGAATATCCCCTCTTACTGACAGTTCTAGAGAGTAGCCTGCTTCCAGTTAGTATTGACTTAATCCAAACGTCTTCACTTGAATAATCAATACACCCCACACCTTCTGACTTGGAAAGGCTAAATAAGACTTTTATTTTCAAATCAGTTCAAAACCACAAACACCTGGCCTAATAATACTCCAGAGAACACCTGTCAACAACTTACATTTTTCTAATCCTCCAATACGTAAATCAGAACTACAGAGTCCAAGAAATAACACGTTCCAGTTTATCTTAAAATAGTCCCAATATAACTCACATGGCAATTCCAGCAATACGAACGTTCATCCTTGTTGCCAAAAATCCTCCATAGAAATCTGTTGCTGAAAACATTATGTGGCCACTTTCCCATCTGCAGAGATGTTCGTTTTTCTCTGTTCCATGCCAGACTACTTAATCCAGTCATCATAATAAATTGCTGTTTTCTCTGCCCTCTTTATACAATCATTAGTGTATGTAACTGAAAGAATCTTGAGATCTTAACAATAGGGGAAACTCTACCAGGAACGTTAATAGAATCACTCCCACATTTCACTCCTCTGATCTTTGCTTTTTCAAAAAGTAGGCAGATAATTATATTTTTTATGAGATGTCACTGTGCATTAAAAAAATATTTCAAATGATAGTTATTTTTATCTGTAGTCAAGTCTTACTCAGCAAATTTTATATTTTGGTGATGCAAACAAGCATAATTTCATCTGCTTTGCCTACTGGCAGGTAGACACATGTACTCATAGTGTCACAAAATGACACTATGACACACATAGTCATTGCAATAGGGCAGATGAATTAATATACGGAATGTGAGTTTATTTCAAAAACCAGTAAAATTACAATAAAATTGCTGAAAAAAATAGAAAATAGATACAGTCTATAGGTCTGCCTACTTGTCATAAAACTAAAAAATAAAACTATTCCTGGTTCTTCTTAATAATAAAATTTATTTATTACTCTTCCCAATCATTCTTGTTAAATGGTATGATGGTGTAATATTCCCACCAAAAGAGAAACATATCCATGCCACAATTTTCAGTTTTTAGCTTATAATTATTACTTCTTATTGCTCCTGTTTGATGTATTTTGTAAACCACATCAAGGCCAGAGAGCCTCCTACCAATTTCTTCTCAGTGTTTACAGCAGTGTTTACTATGTCTCTCTCTTCATCCTTTGATATGGGAAAGGTTCTGTCTACAAAACCAGGAGGATTAAAAGGCTGCTTATTAAGAAACTGTTAATAACAAAGTTCTGAGTCAAGCAACACCGCAAGTGTGACAGATTTGTATATGCCTCTAATATATTTGCTCAACTGCAGAGAAATGTTCCACCCAAGCAACCAAGAAAATAACTCATTAAAATTTTCAAAAGATGAAATGGTTTTTATTTTAGACCAGCCTAATGAGAAACAGTTGTTTTCCCACAATATGCATAAAAACTTCAAGTGTCACTTGAACAAGGCAGATTTGGATCTTCTGGTCTACCTCAAATCCTTCTGGGATAAGAAGCTTCCAGTAGTGTTGCTAAGAATCAATTATCCTTTGCAACAGAAGTGTGAAACAAAAGTTACTTCTTAATCATTGCAAAAACAAAGATCTGAAATTGCCCTCCAGAAATTATAGCAGTGGGTTTAGCATATTGTACTCCTCACGTTGTCATAAGACATTCTTCTTGAAACCACCAATTCCAGTGGGAGAATATACTTTGTACAATCATATTTCTAATGTTTTCCAAGAAATAAAACTTCCTGGAAAGAGAAAAGGAAGCTCCATTAATAGAGTCAAAACTATCCCTAGCCAGTATATTTTTGAAACACTATGTTTCTATAATAGATCACCCCTATCTCTATTTGCATTCATTTTTGCAGATGTAACGACTACCTACTCTGTGCCAGGTACTCTGTGATGCACGAGGAATAAGGAAATGAAGAACACATAGTATCTGAACTGGGGGTGGGGGTGAGGTGGGATCGCTCTCCAGCAGTGAAAGATGTAAACAGATGAAGACCTTAGCGGAAAAAACAAAACAAAACAAAACAAGATTTAATGAAGTTATACAGACTAGATGCTATGAGAGACCAAAGAAGACAATAATTCAGTCTCTGCCCAAGGGATTCAGGTTCACATGGGGAGTGATTTTTGTTCTCATTCTTAAATAAAGGTATTCACCGGGACCAGGGTGATGAGGAGAAGGTAAGGTGTCACTTACGACATATATACATATAAAAACTCATATACTAAACCGAACTCAAGTGGTTAAAAAAAAAAAAAACCCAGAGAAATGTATCATTTCACATAGATAATATATCCAGAGGTGTACAGCCTTCAGATACATCTAGATCCAGGCACCCAACAGATATTATTGCAAACTAGCCTCTCCTCACCTCTAAGCTCCACTTTCCTCTCTGCAGACACAATGCTTAGGCAAGCTTCCCCTTCATAGTGCAAGATGACTGGCTGCAGCTCTAGACTTACATCTTAGCTTCTAATAACCTCAGTAGAAAGAAATGTTTCTTCCTTCCTGATAGTTCTGCAAAAGCCTTGAAATTGGGATTCATTGTGTCCAATCGAAACACCCAGTCCTGTGATACTAGAGTCAAGAGGATGTGACACTCTGATTGGTCAGACCTAGATCACAAGTTCACTCCTGGAGCCAAAAGTAGAGGGATCTGCACTCAAACCAAATGGGCAGGGAGTGGAGAAGGTGTGGACCCTTGACACAAGTAAAGATTCACCGTAGAATAACCAGAACAAAACCGAGCAGGTGGGTCTAGGGCATACCCAAAACACATGACCACTCCAAGGGTGTTTGGGATCTACAGTGGTTCCACACGGCTAGGGTGAAGCATGTAGGTCCAGGAAGGCAAGAGATCTGGTTGCAAAGATGGCGGCAGCAAATGGTGAAGAAGGTTTTATGCTGCACTACGTAGGTGAGGAGATAGAAGACCAGAACTTCTCAGACTATTCATTAATGTCCTGATGACACAAAAGAATCAAATATTCTCCCTAGGATTTAAGGCTGGAGATTAAAGCAACTTCCTGCTTGGGCCAAAATTTTTCGAAATTTGTTTTAACTTCAAAATTCTTGCTCTACAGCACTATTCACAATAGCCAAGACATGGAAACAACCTAAATGTCCATAGACAGATGAATGGATAAAGAAGACATGGTACAAATATACAGTGGAATACTACTCAGCCATAAAAAAAGAATGAAATAATGCTATTTGCAGCAACATGGATGCAACTAGAGATTATCGTACTAAGTGAAGTAAGCCAGACACAGAAAGACAAATACCGTATGATATCACTTATACGTGGAATCTAAACTATGACACAAATGAACCTATCGATGAAACAGAAAAAGACTCACTGACATAGGGAACAGACTTGTAGTTGCCAAGGGGGAGGGGGTTGGGGGAGGGATGGAGTGGGAGTTTGGGGTTAGCAGATGTAAGCGCGTATATAGAGAATGGATAAACACCAAGGTCCTACTGTACAGCACAGAGAACTATATTCAGTATCCTGTGATAAACCATAATGGAAAAGAATATTTAAAAAAGAATGTTTATATATGTATATATGTATAACTGAGTCACTTTCCTGTACAGCAGAAATTAACACAACATTGTAATTCAACTCTACTTCATTTTTAAAAAATCATGCTATAGTCTATAAGATACCCTTGTTTGCTTTAACATTTTTTAATGTTCTATTTCCATTGAGAAATTAATGCTCCAGGAATTGTCAGCTTTAGGGGAAGGGGCTGCTTTCCTCCTATTCATCCTGGAGCTTTGCACACCAACAGAACAAGTATTTATTGAGCCTCTATTGAGTGCCCGGCACTCTTTGGATTGGCACACCCTCATGGACACCGGTGAGAAGTTCTGTGGAAGCAGCGGGCAACTGTTTGAAGGATTAAAGATGGTGTTACAGATTGGATTCTCTGGAAGCACGTACTGAGACAGAGTTTGCGGGTGTTTATGAAGATGTTTGTGAAGGACCAATACCTGGAAGGGAGAGGAGAGAGAGGAAGCAAGAATGGACGTTGGGAGAAGTTAAGCTAAGACGCAGGCCCATCAGAGCCTTGGCCAGCCCAGTGCGAAGCTCCAGGGCAAGCCCTTCAGAGCTATCCTGGTTCTAGCCGAAACTGCCAGGCCATTACGTGTCCACTTCACTCAGCAGTGGGTGAAGGCCTCGGGGAAGGGTGTGACCTGGCGAGTGGAGAGAGCTGGGGGAGGTGCACCTCTCTGCAGCCGGGCAGGCCCTGGGGAGATGGGAACTGAGGCTGCCGCCCCCTCCCCGCTGTGGGGAGCGAGCTCTTCCTGAAAGCGGATCTGGGTAGCGCAGCTCCACGTCTGCAACGGGAGGACAGAGAGGTGAGCGGATCTGCTCTAGAAGGACGACTCCGGGAACCACCGGAGGGAGGGGCTGTTGCCGCCGCGGAGGTGGGGCTGATAAGGGCTGCTCTTCTCGCTTTCTTTCTCTTTGGGCTTTCTTTTTAGCCCTGGACATGCGGAGAGAGGAGCAGGCTGGTGGAACGGAGACGAGACGTGCTTCAGTGTTTCGCTCCCGCGCACCCACACGTCTCTCATTAAGTGGCATTTGCGTCATTTTCTGTGGTTCCTCAGGCACCATCACATACAGCACCTCACTTGTTTGCTCCTCACAGCAAACCTGCATAACTAGGTTGTAACAGAAATAAGTCCGACTGCACTGGCCCTAAGGGTGGGCTGGTGTGTCCTCAGAGCAAACCCCCCTCTTCCCGCCTTCACCAAGCACCATCTCTCCCAGTTGACCATCGCTCCTCTCTTGCCTTTCTCTTTTGTTTTCTTTTAATTGAAGTCTAGTTGATTTACAATGTGTGTTAGTTTCAGGTGTACAGCAAAGTGATTCAGTTATACATATATATGTATATTGTTTTTCATATTCTTTTCTATTATGGTTTATCACAGGATATTGAATATAGTTCCCTGTGCTTTACAGTAGGACCTTGTTGTGTATCCATTCTCTACATACTAGTTTGCATCTGCTAATCCCAAACTCCCACTCCAGCCCTCCCCCAACCCCGTCCCCCTTGGCAACCACCAGTCTGTTCTCTATGCCTCTGAGTCTGTTTTTGTTTTGTAGATAAGTTCTTTTGTGTCGTATTTTAGACTCCACACCGAAGTGGTATTGTATGGTATTTGTCTTTCTCTGTCTGACTTAGTGTGATAACCTCTAGTTCCCGTGTTGCTACAAATTCTTGCCTTTCTCTTATGTCTCCTCCTTGAAACTTCCAATTCCTTGAGCATCACACAAGTTTGAAGCAGGGAAGTACCCCAGCCCATTTTTCCTGACTTAAGTCCTCTTCCTTTTGTGTCTTCCCCCTAGTCTATTTCTAATACTAGCCAGGAAGATTCAATGACCCTATAGGAATTGCTTGGACTGCCTAAGTCTCTTCTAATGTGGAACCACTGTGAACCTCTTACCACCAGGCAAGCGCATCCCCAGAGGGCCAACCTTGGCTTGTGAGGTTGCTGTCGCTGATGCAGCGCCCCCTGGTGGGTCTGAAAGGCTTGGTCCAGGAGACACCACTAGGGGTTCCATATAGGTTAATATTCCCTGACCAAGCACTAAAGAGATCTACTCTAGACCCTCTGGGAAGCCGCGTTAGGCAGGAAATGCATCTGCTCTCTGCTGTACTAGGAGCTCCTTCTCCCACAAGAACCTTTGCCTAATCCAACAAGGGGGTGGAGCGACATAACCGCACCAAAGAGTGAGTCTGACAGAGCTATTTAGCACACAGAACAGAGATTTGTGCCTATCATTGGGTAGTATGCTTGAGTATTGTATTAGTCAGGATTCTCCAGAGAAACAGAACCAACAAAATATTAGAGAGAGAAAAAGATTTATTTTCAGAAATTGGCTCATGTGATTGCAGAAGCTGGCAAGTTCTAACTCTACAGGATAAACTGGCAGGCTGGAGACCCAGGGAAGAATGGCAGTTTGAGTTCAAAGACCATCTGCTGACAGAATTTCCTCTTCCTCGGGGAAGGTCAGTCTTTTTCTTAAGGCTTTCAACTGATTGGATGGCCTTCAACTCACTCACAGTGTGGAAGATAATCTGCCTTATTCAAAGTCTGCTGATTTACATATTAATTTTATCTTAAAAAATACCTTACAGAAACATCTACAATAATATTTGACCAAAAATCTGGGTACAGTGGCCTAGCTAAGTTGACACACAAGATTAACTATCACTACTATTAAGATATAAAAGATACTATATCCAGAGAAAAACATGGTTCAAAAGGATACATGCACCCCAATGTTCATAGCAGCATTATTTACAATAGCCAAGACATGGAAGCCACCTAAATGTCCATCAACAGAGGAATGGATAAAGAAGGTGTGGTACATATATATACAATGGAATATTACTCAACCAGAGAAAGGGACGAATAATGCCATTTGCAACATCATGGATGGACCTAGAGATTGTCATACTAAGACGAGTAAGTCAGACAGAGAAAGACAAATATCATATGATATCACTTATATGTGGAATCTAAAAAAAATGATACAAATAAACTTATTTACAAAACAGAAACAGACTCACAGACTTAGAGAATGAACTTACAGTTACCAAAGGGGAAAAGTAGTGGGGAAGGATAAATTAGGAGTTTGGGATTGACATGTACACACTATTATATATAAAAGAGATAACTAATAAGGATCTACTGTATAGCACAGGGAACCCTGCTCAATATTCTGTAATGACCTAAATGGGAAAAGAATTTGAAAAAGAATAGATACATGTATATGTATAACTGAATCACTTTGCTGTACACCTGAAACTAACACAAAATTGTTAACCAACTGTACTCCAATATAAAGTAAAAAAAAATTTTAATTATCACTACTATTAAGATATAAAAGATACTATATCAAAATAGTCACAATCATACTGTGTATATTAATTTTCATATGATAGAAAGTTAATATAAACGTTATCATGTTGTTTCCATACAAGGGTTGGTTTGGTTTTGGTTTTGGTTTTGGTTTTAGCCTTTCAATATCAGTTAGAGTTCTTGAATGCAAGCAACAGAAACTAACTCTGGTTGTCTAGATCAAAAGATAATTTAGTGGAAGGACATGAAGATCTGACAGAATCAACAAAAACTTGGAAGACCAGGCCTGGAAAATGGAAAGGAAGCAAGGTAGCTGCAGAAGTTACGACAACCGGGAGACCACCGCCCCTGTAAGACAGTGCCACTGCCCACCCCTAGATGTCGCTGCTCCTGCATGAATATTGAATTGGTGAATTCAAGTGAATTGAATTATTGGTGCCATTATCTTTGTGCCATTCAACAGAGATTTAAAGTCATGGGGAAACATTAGATTGCCCGAGCCTTGGTCACATGCTCACCCTTCAGCCTCCACCCCAGGTAGAGAGAATGGTGGACCTTTCTGGCTTCCACCATGTGAGATAACCCCCTGCATTCAACAAGATCTACAGCTTGTGGATTCCCACAAAGTGAGAAGACTGTTCAGTGTTGTAGCAAAAGGATATAAAATAACTATGCAGCCAGAAGCACCAGGGCTACTTAAACGGTCTATTCTCAATTTGTGTGCATCCTCTTTTCTGCTCTGAAAAACTTCCAAGGAAATTATGGAGATTCCAAAGGGATTCCAAGTGGATGGCTGTGGGCCAGTCTGCCTGGCTCTCACGTCTGTCCCTTTATCCCTGCCCCAACTATGGACCGTGGTGAGGCCAGAAAATCCTCTCAAGGGTACGGGCAGGCTAGGGCCAAGAATACTTACATACAGAGCAGGTAACTTCCATGGCTTTGTAAGTGGATACCCCTGGCTTTCTCATTGGATAAATGCCACCACCAGAGTAACTTATAAAAATAGAAACCCTCTTTCCCTACTAACTTTGTTACACAGAGTGAAATTTCACCCTCCACCCCAGTGGGAATTACACAACCCTGAAACAGAAGAATGAAACAGAAGTCCTTGCTGTTAGCTTGGGGCAGACTCCTTAATCTTTTTAAGCACTTTTAAAAAACCTAGATGGATTTGTCCAAACTTGAATCCAGACTGGACTTGGACACCTGGAGTTCATACGGTGCACTGGCTTATTTGTTCCAAACATACTTCGTGTGGACCCCCAGCAAAGCAAACATAAAAGTGAGCTTGCTCCAGTGAAAGCAAGAGTGGGAGCCTGGGGCCCTACTTACTGGGTTTTCCACTTATCCATGTGCAGGGGAGGAAAAAGTGTTCCTACAGGTCCCTGGCTGGGTCTGAAAATTAAACTGACAAAGACAGATTAACAGAAGCAAAGCATGCACATTTATTTAATATGACGTTTACTTGACGTGGGAACCTTCATAAGGAAATGAAGGCCTGAAGAAACGACTAAACCAGATCGTTTTTCTGTTGTATCTGATGAAGAGTCAAGCATCGTGGAGAAATATGAGTGAGGAAAGTGCAGTAAACTGGGGAAGCTTTGCAAGTCCTGCCTGTTAGCTTCTTCTCAGCATCCCTTTGTCTTCAGAGATAAGGATGCTTCTTTCCTCCAGGTGTAGGGAGGGCACTTCTCACGTGAGGGTTTTCTGACCTGTTTCAAGGTCATAAAAAAGATGTGGGGGAGGGAGAAGGGCAGCGTGGCCTTTCTACTTCTGCCCTTTTCTCAAAATTATTCAGTAAAATATTCAATATGCCAATATTCAATATATCAATATTCAATATGCCAATATCAATATATCAAATATTCAATATGCCAATATTCAATATATCAATATTTCAATATTGAAATATTCAATATTCAATATTCAAAATATTCAATATTCATGGTGGCATATTCTCAGGTAGCATTTCCTGAGCCTCATCACAGTTTGGTGGCCACTGAGGACACCCACTCAAGGGACCACAGTTTGAAAATAAAGATCAAGTTCAACACAACTATATATAAAATAGATAACTAATAAGAACCTACTGTATAGCACAGGGAGCTCTACTCAATACTCTGTAATGACCTATATGGGAATAGAATCTAAAAAAGAGTGCCTATATGTGTATGTATAACTGATTCACTTTGCTGTACACCTGAAACTAACACAACATTGTAAATCAACTCTACTCCAATAAAAATTAATTTTATTATTATTTTTTAATCTTTATTGAATTCGTTACAATTTTGCTTCTGTTTTATGTTTTGGTTTTTTGGCCACAAGGCATGTGGGATCTTAGCTCCCCGACCAGGGATAGAACCTGCACCCCCTGAATTGGAAGGTGAAGTCTTAACCACTGGACCACCAGGGAAGTACCCAAAATTAATTTTAAAATAAATAAATAAAAGTGAAAAAAAAAAAAGATCAAGTTCAGTCTTCATTCTGAATGATGACCTGCCTGACCCAAGCCCACACATTCAGTTTATGGTACATCTAAGACCTAAACTAAAATGGTTTTTAAAATAAATACGTATTTTATGTACGGATCTATTATGACAGATATACATTTATTTGCTTATTTTTTGCATTTAATGGTGTGTTTAAGAGATAAGAAAATGGAGAAAAGACAGAAAGATGCAAATCCTCACTGTCTTTGACCTGTTCTTTATAGCTGTGACTGTCCTCCTTGCAGAAACCTGCAGAAATCTCAGGAAAAAAACACAGAAGGTATTTTCAAAGAAATTTAAACTGTAATTGTTAGAGATTAATTCTGAAGAAAGTTAGGAGCAATTAAAAGAGACTAGTAAAATCATATGACAACCTCTCTGAAAATTATCCTGTTCCCCACATCTTTTTCATTTTGTTGTATCCACTCTTAGAGGTAACCTAGTTAACTGATCCAAGTTTTACCACTGAAGAAAAGGTCCCAGGTCACTGAGGAGTAGAGGGTCTTAAAGTTTAGAATCCATTAGAATCATGGTGAAATGCAGATTTCTGGGTCATGCTACCCTGGGAGTCTGATCAATGGGTTTAGACACAGCCCCAGAATCTGCATTCTTTTTTTTTTTTTTTTCCTATTTATTTATTTATGGCTGTGTTGGGTCTTCGTTTCTGTGTGAGGGCTTTCTCTAGTTGTGGCAAGTGGGTGCCACTCTTCATCGCGGTGCGTGGGCCTCTCATTATCACAGCCTCTCTTGTTGCGGAGCACAGGCTCCAGACGCGCAGGCTCAGTAATTGTGGCTCACGGGCCTAGTTGCTCCGCGGCATATGGAATCTTCCCAGACCAGGGCTCGAACCCGTGTCCCCTGCATTGGCAGGCAGATTCTCAACCACTGCGCCACCAGGGAAGCCCCAGAATCTGCATTCTTAACAAGCAGGTTTGGTAAACAAGACCGTTCCCCACAGTCTTCGAATGCCCTAATCATGAATGTTATCTGAAGGCACATTATCTCGAGAGGTGGAAATAAGACTCTTTCCTTGTCTTGGTAGCCACCTCTACAAACAAAAGCAGAAGGATCCGTCTTACTGGATTATTTACTTTTAAATTCTTTTTTAACTACCAGTATTGAACGTCTCCCAGTATGCCAGACTTAGTGCTAGAGTACTTCACATTTATGGTCTCATAAAAGTCTGTGTCAGTGAGTCTGACTCCTTGAGGCCTTTGTAGAGCTGAGAGTATTTTCACTGGTTTGAGGCATGATGCCATCATAAAGGGTAACACGTCAGCTTTCTAACAGTTTATACAAATTTCTTCGAATCACTGCCATCTTGGGGAATACAGAATGAAACAAGGGATAGATGTGCTTTATTAAAGGGAAGAATGACAGAGCATATAAAAATATCAGGAGCATAACTCCTCTAAGAAAACCAAAGGAAGTACTGAAGGGAAGCTAAAAACAAACTTGGCCGAGTGTACAAGACTCTGTAGCCTTGGGAGGCCTGACTGGCTGGTTTGCTCATTGATAAGCTAATGGGGTCCCCAGCTTGACCTGACTCCTTACAATCAGTGATCACTCTCTCCCTACACACACGGAACCCTCCATTTCCATTCTCGTATCTCACACAGGATTTCATTTACTTCAGGTCAGGGGAGAAAGAAAATTGAATGTGTTCTTAATGCAGTCATTTTAATCATACAAATACACTTGATCTTACCCAAAAGGCCAAGAAGCGATTACCCACTCCTGGGTATATATCCACAGAAAACTCTACTCCAAAAAGATACATGCACCCCAATGTTCATTGCAGCAGTATTCACAATAGCCAAGACTTAGAAGCAACCTAAATGTCCATCGACAGATGAATGGATAAAGAAGATGTGGTACATATATATATACAATGGAATATTACTCAGCCATAAAAAAGAATGAAATAATGCTATTTGTAGCAACATGGATGCACCTAGAGATGATCATACTAAGTGAAGTAAGTCAGACAGAGGAAGACAAATATCATATAATATCACTTATATGTGGAATCTAAACAAATGATACAAATGAACTTATTTACAAAATAAGTTGCATGATAATGTTGTTCCTTTAGTTTGTGAAAATACAACAGAAAATATTTCCTTTGTATCAGCAATATTTTGGGTGGCAATTCAATTTTTAAACAGGCAAACATGTTTTCGAGATTCAAGAAGAAAAAAATTTTAATGGATTATTGTTAACATTTATACAGCAGAAATTATATCATTTCCAGTTCTCAAACAGTTTTCTTTTTAAATTCAAACCAAGGTACACGCATAGGTGTCCAGTCCTCTTTGCCAATAGATTGCTCTAATTCCACCAGACCTTATACCCGGTCATGATGCAGGTAAGGCCAGCTGTTTTGAATTTTGAATATGATTATATTATATTCAGAAAAGTCAATATGGAATTAAACCATTTCTGAGAAAAGCTCTATCTAGATGTGGTATATTTTAACTTCATCATTTTAACCAGTTGGTTTAGCTAGCAAAATGTAAAATGATTTATCTAGGTTACAAATTAGCTACATTGTTGAGTAATTTGAGGTTTGAAAGAATCTTATGCCTATTAAATTACAGAGGAAGTTGGGCAGAGTGTGATAATTACTAAGTAACAATTCTATTTCCTCTGTCATTTAACTGGTTATAGGAAAAAACACTGTAATTGCTTTTTGTGTAAACTTTTTGCAAAAAAGTTTCATTCCCAAATCACACACTTAGCTCTCAGCTAGAGTTTAATTGGCAGCAAATGCAGGGATATTGTTTGCTGGAAATTAACTCTCATTTAGATGTTTCTCTGAATACTCCATGACTTTGGGGACCAAAGGAAGGAACTTCCACATAGCCCTTCAGACTCATTAAAACTCAAGGGAACCATTTAAGAGGTGCCAACTTCTTGTATAGCCAAGTGAAACAGAATTTTACTGTCTTTGGTGCCATGGAGTCCCATAGAATAGTCATCAAGATGTTGAAATATTTAGGAAGTGTAAACAGTATGAGAGAAGGAAAGAAAGAGAGGAAGGAAGGAAGGAAGGAAGGAAGGAAGGAAGGAAGGGAGGGAGGGAGGGAGGAAGAAAGGAGGGAGGGAGGAAAGAAAGAAGGAAGGTAGAAAAAAGAAAAGAAAATCTGGACTATTCTGAGGAATCTACTAGCTTGTGTTCCAGTGTCCATCATCACAGACTTGCATTTAAGCTACAGATGACGTGAGATGAAATACTGTAATTAGTGTGTCCCTCTTCCTCACTTGGAAGCCACGAATTCTTTCAGTATTCCACTTGATTCAAACTGTCCTAAGCCAATTTTCCATTCAACAATTGTTCAACACTTTGTTGGTAGATACCAATAGCTTCCACTTATTAAAGATAGGTGAGGACCTATCTTGCTTCCTCTCCCCTAGCCTCTTTGCCAGGGGATAAGTTACAAAGAAAGTTAAGTCTCGGGCTAAACTCTGCCACTCACACATTTATTTAGAAGCAGCAGGAGCAAACCAAGCCATCAACCTGTGATAGTCATGTGCTGTTACCCAGATATTTCCAACTATCTGCCCTCTTGGTACCGGTAACACTGTATTCGCCAATACGAGACCCTCCAGAGGGAGGTCCCTCTTCCTTCTTCCAAGACAGTCAACGAGGTTCCAGCCGGCGGCTGCCCTGCCAGTCAGGGTCTGAGTGATGACAGCGCAGGGCACACCCTCAACAGCATAGAGTGAGGAAGAAGTAAACCTTTGTCAAGCTATGGGGGTTCTAGCTGTTGTTTGTTACTGCAGCACAACCTAGCTATCCTGACTGAGGCACAGTGGTCATTGTAAGCTCAGTGAAATCCCCCCCCCCGCTTTTTTTGGTCCTTTTTTCATTTCAACAAGTATTTTGAATGCAAGTTTCAATCTGAAGTAAATACAATAATATTTAGAGTAGGATCAACTAATCTTCTAAACCTATAGAGGATGGAATCCTCCATATTCAATCCTCCATCTCCAAGGAAGTGGGGATGAGCTAAATGTATCTAGGAAACTATTCTGGAGTTAAGGGGTGAGGCTCACCAGATTTCCACCCGTTCATGCAACAACAAGGTGCCTATACCATCATTTTTACCAACCACATATATTTAAAATTGTTTTTCATTAATAAAAACGTATCTCTAACATCACTTAATGGGCTCAATAGTGAGCCTGTTGTGCAGACTCAAATAGCTATTGCTTATTCTGGAGTTTGGATTTCCAACTAGGGTACCTTCAAATATCAATTAGCCTCAAATATCAATTTAACCTTAGGGTATAAAGTAATCTACATGTACATATATATCACAAACTATAGAAATACTATATTTAAAGGTAATTACAGACAATAATAACATCAGTAAAATAACTCAAGTCCTCACTCACCTCACCTATTTACAAAAATAAATAGCCTCTCTCTTCTCCAGGGACGTATCTCCCATCAAGATGCTCAAAACTCTGTAGAATGCTTATTCACAACTAAAGGGTTAATTCAGATGTTCCACCACCTTTTGGGAGGTGCTGGAACTCCAGATGTGTCATCTGGATGCTGGACAAACCCGCCGTAAGCAGCAAGTTGCTTTAGAAACAGCTACAGATCTGTCACACCAGGTTTCCAGTGTCACGCCTTTCATTTACTCAGCCTATTTTTCAAAGTCCCCACAAATATTTTAAAACAAATAGTTATCGTTTAAAAGAGACTGTTTTCAAAAGTACGGGCATGACACAGGGAAATCTCAGGAGTGGCCCAATACTCCAGAGCATGTGGAGGACCAGAGAAGGACTCTGTAGGAGGTGCTTGGTGAGAGCTGTGACCTTTGCTTGAAGGATCCAACCCACAGGAAGGGAACTGGGGAGGTGCGTGCAAGCTTTACTCTTCAGTATCCTGCTGCTTTGTCCCATTGGCAAACCCAGTTGGAAACAAGAGGGCAAGGGAATCATGATGTAAGCCCAGAGGAGAGAAGGGTAACCAGCTCCTCTGGAGAGGCAAGTGGAAAATACGCAGCAGCTCCTTCATAAGGCAGGAGGCTGGGCCAGAACTAACCACTTCATCGATCCAGAACCACCTTTGCCTCTGGTCTATGTTCCTACCTTCATGATTAATTTATTTTAGGCACTTCCCTGACTTTCCCTGTGTCAGGTCCTCAGGTGGGACACACACATTCTCCCCAAAAGGTTCCAAACTCTGATTCTCAAGAAGGAATCGGAAGTATAGAATAAAATGTGTGTTTCATCGGAAAACTGTACCTGGTTACACAGAGCACATCCTTTCGGGTGTCACATTCTAACACATTGTTGCTTTGTCTGTTTTGTAATTTTGCACGTTAGTAGACTAGACATGCAAACTCTGTCTCCCTGTAGAGTTTCTATCAACTTCCTCCCCTCCTGTAGAAAAACAGATTCACCTCCATTCGCAATTCAATTCCTTTACTCCATATCAGTTTTTTTACTTTTTCTTTGAATTAGGTTATAAGATATTCCTGGTTCTCTCCTATATGAATAAAATAAAACTGTAATGTAAGTTCATTTTTATATCTGTAGTAGAGTCAGGATTTTACCTTTGTCTGAAAATTATCTTTTAACAAGAGTCTCATCCTTTCCTTATCAGAAAGTACTTGGGATCCTTAGACAAATTTGCCCTAGCAAACCGTAATTTAGCATATCAATGATTTATCCCAAAAGATTCTTTAAAAATGAATGCATTGTTATATACAAGGTTTATAGAAAACAAGCAAGTCTATGGCATGCTAAGGAAATGAAGACTCTGGCTAACTTGTGAAATGTTGAAATGTTAATCCCTTAATAGTATTTTATAATCCTATCCTTTTGATTCATTTTGTTTATGTGACCATGACTCAGAACCACAATGAGGGGCTAAATTTGATAACATTGGCGTTCGGTTTCACAGTGTGATTACTGCATTATTTTTCACCTCTTCTCAAATATCTGTTGGAGACAGCAGGAAGCTGGCTTTACTGTGTGTGAAAGCCACTGGATGGGCATTAGATGAAAAGCTCTGAACTCTTCTAAAAGAATTCTAAGTCCATGGGTGGGGGGCTGGGGGGAGTACACAAGTGCCCTATTTTCAGTGAGCAACCAGAGAAAACAAACGAGCAAAACAATCCAAGATTCCAGAAATAATTGTTTTTAAATGACCTCCTAGTTGCAGGTTTGAAGAAGTATTTCCAGTTTCATAAGTTACCATTTCAAAATTGTGCCTTTCTTTATTAAAATGCTAGCACGAGCTAAATCTAGCTCCCACCCACTTTTCCTGGCCTAACTCTCACTACATCCTAACAAAACCCTTCCACAGCGTCAGACTTGACTACTCCTTGGGGCTGAACATTCTGGGCCTTCTCCAGAGACTCACTATTGCTCCCATCAGGCCCCTCCTGAACTGCCAACTTACTTCTGAATCCTCCTTACACTTTTTCGCCTGTATAAGTAAATTGTTCCCCCAAGATTAACTCAAATATTACCTCTTCCATGAAGTTTTTCCTGACCGTTCCAGCTGGAAGTGACAACATCTGTACCTCTTTGACACTTGTAGCTTGTCTGTGTCATCCATTTGGTGATGCAAGATGGGCTGACTCAAGTATTACAGGCAGGCTGGATCTGCTGTGGGAATAGATAAAACCAGCAATCACATCTCTTCACTCTGTAGATTCTAAAACAATTAAGAAACAGACAGGGGAGTTGGGAAGGTGTCAAAATGTCAGCTTTATGGCTGGCAAAGTAGAATTAGAAGGCATGGTTGGGACCTGACGATGAAACCAGCCTTCCTATTACCTCGCCCCCTGAGTTGGATCAATTTGGCCATCCATTACTGGGGCAAGAAGCCCCACCAGTGGGAATGTAAATTGGTACAATCACTATGGAGAACAGTATGGACGTTCCTTAAAAATCTAAAAATAGAACTATCATATGATCCAGCAATCCCACTCCTGGGCATATATCCAGAGAATACCATACTTCAAAAAGATATCTGCACCCATATGTTCATCGCAGCACTATTTAAAGCACCTAAGACATGGAAGAAACCTAAATGTCCATCGACAGATGAATGGATGAAGAAGATGTGGCACATATATACAACGGAATATTACACAGCCATAAAAAAGAACAAAATAATACCATTTGCAGCAACATGGATGGACCTAGAAACTATCATACTAAGTGAAATAAGTCAGACAGAGAAAGACAAATCATATGATATCACTTATATGTGGAATGTAAAAAAAATGATACAAATGAACTTATTTACAAAACAGAAACAGACTCACAGACTTTGAAAACAAACTTATGGTTACCAGGGGGGAAATGTTGGGAGGAGGGATAAATTAGGAGTTTGGGATTGACATATACACACTACTATCAATATTTATAAAATTGATAACCAACAAGGACCTACTGTATAGCACAGGGAACTGTACTCAATATTCTGTAACATCCTACATGGGAAAAGAATTTGAAAAAGAATAGATACATGTATACGTATAACTGAATCACTTTGCTGTACACCTGAAACTAACACAACATTGTAAATCAACTATACTCCAATAAAAAATAAAAATTAAATTAAAAGTTAAAAAGAAAGGAAGAAGCCCCAACAGGGCTTTTATCCCCACCAATCAGCAGTGGAAATGGAGAGAACACATGCATCTCTTCAACAGGCTGAGCTAACATGCCCAGAAACTGTTCTGCCCCCAAGGGGAGTAAGAAAGGGGGTTAAGTATGGGACCAAAGCTACTCGGTAAGGGGTGGATATCTTTCATGTATGAGCTTGTAAGAACAGGCCATGAATGAGTGATCGTGCCTGCAGGCAAAAAGCATAATTATGTCATTTATGTCTGGGAGTAACCGGTTTATCATCACCCTGTCCCTCCCCCGAAAAAAACCATCACAGCCTGGTGATAGATAAAGCCGAGTCCATTGTTCTCCATGGCAAGAGACAGAACTCCCCCCGCAGAGCTTTGACAATGTCGGGGTGCAGGCTGGTCACAGAAAGCAATGTCAGAATTCTTGAGAACTAGAAGTTTGATTTAAGGAGGATCTTTCAAAGTGGGGACTTTTTCTTTTTTAAATTTTGTTGACATATAGTTGGTTTACAATGTTGGGTTGAATTTCTGCTGTACAGCAAAATGACTCAGTTATACATATATTCAGTGTGGGGACTTGATTGGGGTCAAGTAAGGATGGTACTACAACAGTCCAGGATTGATGGAAACAGCAAGGGGAGGATTTTGAGGTGAGGGATTCAAAGAATCTCAGGGTGCAAACTATGCTTTGATGCGTTCCACAGAAGAGTTCATGAGACTTTGGGGGATGTTCCTGTATGGACCAATCAAGCCATTTGCCTAGAAAGAGGTTCCTACTAAAATAAAGTTTTGTTAATTAAGACAGGGGAATAGGACAACCCGCAGTCAAGCGAGAGGGGTGCATCGGGATCCCTGCATTACCAGAACCCCTGATGCACAGCCTGGTCCGGCCCTCCTGGTGCTCATTTCTCTGCTCAGGGCCAGGACCAGGGCTGGGGCCTGGGGATCGAGGACTGCAGACTGGGAACCAAGGACTGAAGACCCAGCAACTTTTTTTTTTCCAACGTGAGCACATAGAGAATTTTTTCCTGTCATCTTGGGTCAATATCACACTCTTTGTGCGTGCATGAAGAAAGTTTCCCTTTTCTTTCCCCACTGCTATCGCAATGAAGGGACATCCACGAAAGAGACTAATAAAAAATTCAGTAATATTTAAAATTAAATAAATAAATAAATAAAGACAGTGGAATCACAAAATCATGTTAATACAGACATTAAGTAGTGGTTTTGGGTCTCAGTGTCCGCACTGAGTATGGGGGTAGATGATTTTTTTTTTAAATTCTTACTAGGACATAATTGATTACAATGTTGTGTTAGTTTCATGTGTACAGCAAAGTGATTCAGTTATACATATACATATATCCACTCTTTTTTAGATTCTTTTCCCATATAGGCCATTACAGAGTAGAGTTCCCTGTGCTCTATAGCAGGTCCTTATTAGTTATCTATTCCCTGTATATAGTAGTGTGTATGTGTCAATCTTGGGTAGATGATTTTGGTTCTCACTTTATTCTGAGAAGAAAGCTGAGCGTTTCTGGAGCAGGACTTTAGATACTCAAACCTCAACACTTTCTCCTTGAAGTTTAATGCAGGAAAGCTACCATATGCGAAAGGCACTCAAATCTGACTCCAGGAAATGTGACCTTGACACGCCTCAGCTAAACTTTCTCAAAGTCTCTCAGATCCCACTTCTCCCTAAAGACGTCTTGGTAGCTGTATCAGCCAAGGCTCTACAGAGAAGCAAACAATAGGAGAAAAAGAGAGACAGAGATTAAGAGAGAGACAGATTGAGAGAGAGAGAGAATTATTTTAAGGAATTGGCTCACAGGACCATGGGGGCTGGCAAGTCCAAAGCTCATAGGCAAGCTAGCAGTCTGGAAACTCAGGAAGTTTTGAACTTGATGCTGTAGTCTTCAGGCAGAATTTCTTCTTCAAGAAACCTCTTTTTTTTTGGCTCTTAAGGCCTTCAACTGATTGGATAAAGCCTGCCCAGAGTCTTTGGGACCCTGACTCTGCCCACCAGTGAGCCAGCACTAGCCCCAGGGACCCTAGGGTTCTGCAGCCAGCTGCTTCCTGACCAAGCCCCACTAAACAGCAGCCAGCAGCATCTGTACAAGGCAGGGCCTGGCAACCAACCAGACTACAGGTCAACCAAACCTACCAGACCACCCACATAGTTAGCCTACCACAACAGAAGGACCCTCGCAGCCCACATAGGGGGCACACTAGAGCATGTAGCTCAGGGGATGAGAGGGGAGCGCAGGGCTGGTATACATAGGATGCCTCCTACGGGGGGCCACTTCTCCAAGGTCAGGAAACATAACTAACCTACTACAGACATAAAAATACAAACAACAACTTAGACAAAATGAGGCAGCAGAAGAATATGCTCCAGACGAAGGAACAAAATAAAACCCCAGAAGAAGAACTAAGTGAAGGGGAGATGGGTAATCTACCCAAAAAAGAGTTCAGAGTAATGACCATAAAGATGATCGAGGAAATAGGGAGGAGAATGGAGGCACAGAGTGACAAGTTAGAGGTTTTTCACAAAGAGTTAGAAAATATAAAGAACAACCAAACAGAGATGAAGAATACAATAATTGCAATGAAAAATACACTAGAAGGAATCAATAGTAGACTAAATGATAGAGAAGAACAAATCAGTGAGCTGGAATACAGAGTGGTGGAAATCACTGCCACTAAAGAGAAAAGAGAAAAAAGAATGAAAAGAAATAAAGACAGTTTAAGAGACCCCTGGGACAACATCGAGTGCACTAATATTCACATTATAGGGGTCCCAGAAGGAGAAGAGAGAGAAAAAAGGCCTGAGAAAATATTAGAAGTGATAATAGCTGAAGCCTCCCTAACATGGGAAAGGAAACAGTCACCAAGTCCAAGAAGTGCAGAGAGTCCCATACGGGATTGACTCAAAGAGGATCACACCAAACGGATTAAAGTCCTGAAGGTAAGACTTGGAGACATAAAACTCCTAGAAGATAACATCGGCAGAACACTCTTGCACATAAATCATAGCAAGATTTTTCTGGTTCTGTTTCCTAAGGCAAAAGAAATAAATGGGACCTAATGAAACTTAAAAGCTTTTGCACAGCAAAGGAAACCATCAACAAAACAAAAAGACAACCTACTGACTGGGAGAAAATATTTACAAATGATATAACTGATAAGGGGTTAACATCCAAAATATATAAACACCTCATACAAGTCAATATCAAACAAACAAACAACACAATTAAACCTGGGCAGAAAACCCAAATAGACATTTTCCCAAGAAGATATACAGATGGCCAACAGGCACATGAAGAGATGATCAAGATTGCTAATCATTAGGGAAATGCAAATCAAAACCACAGTGAGATATCACCTCACACTTGTCAGAATGGCTGTCATCAAAAATTCTACAAATAACAAATGTTGGTGAGAATATGGAGAAAAGGGAACCCTTGTGCACTTGGTGGGAATGGGTATTGGTACAGCACTATAGAAAACAGTATGGAGGTTCCTTATAAAACTAAAAATTGAATTGTTATATGATCCAGCAATTCTACTCCTGGGTATATAGCAGAAGAAAACAACAACACTAATTTGAAAATATATACGCACCTCAATGTTCATAACAGCATTATTTACAATAGCCAGATACGGAAGCAACCGAAATGTCCACCAACAGATGAATGGATAAAGAAGATGTGAAGAAGATATATATAAGAAGATACACACACACACACACACACACACACACACTCACACAAATGGAATATTACTCAGCCATAAAAAAGAAAGAAAGAAAATTTGCCATTTGCAAGAACATGGATGAAACTGGAGGGTATTATGCTTAGTGAAATAAGTCAGACAGAGAAAGACAAATACTGTACGTTATCACTTTATATGTGGAATCTAAAAAAATAAAACAAATGAATGAATATAACAAAACAGAAGCAGATTCACAGATGTAGAGAACAAACTAGTGTTTATCAGTGGAGAGAGGGAAGAGGGGCAAGATAGGGATGTGGGATTAAGAGGTACAAACTACTATGTATAAAACAAATAAGCAACAAGGATATATTGTACAACACAGGAAACATAGCCATTATTTTGTAATAACTTTAAATGGAATATAATCTATAAAAATATTGAATCACTATGTTGTACACCTGAAACTAACATAATATAAATCAACTGTACTCTGATCAAAAATAATAAAATAAGTATAAACGTAACATATTCACACATAGTGGTTACTCTATTAGACAACACAGATCTAAAGAGTGCAGAAATAAAGGTATGTCCCGATCTTCTGATTTTTCAAGAGGAACCAAAAAAATTCATGCTCCTTTGTGAAATACCTTGGCTTTTGCATGTTGGATCAAATTTTCTTTTTTTAAAACAACCTTATTGAGGTATAATTGATAAAAAAATTGCACATATAAACATTATACAATTTGATGAATTTGCACATATGCACACACCAGTGAAACCATCAGCACAACCAAGGGAATAGATTCATCACCTCCAAACATTTCCTCATGTCTCTTCGTTTTTTGTTTTGTGGTATTAACACTTCACACGAGATCTACCCTCTTAACACATTTTTAAATGCATAATACGGTATTGGTGACTAGAGGTGGCTCACATTATCTTTTAAGCTGTATATAGGTCAAAGATATTGAGAGTCTGTATCCTGCCGGCAGACCAAACAGTGCTGTCTGCTTTAGATTTAAACAATCCTTCTTAGCCTCAGATCACGCTCGATATTCACCAGCTGTCTCTGTGAGGCACAACCCCTAGATACCAAAGAGACCCTGGGGATCCAGATGTCTTGTAGGCTCAAGACACAAGCTCCCAATCTCCTTGTCACTGTTCTCTCCTGAAGTGCTTTCACAGTGTCTGATTACAAGATGTGAAGCCGAATCCAGCCTCTGTACCCCGACACAGAATTAAATCTCAGAGAGTTTTGGATGAAGCATAAAAGAATAGCTTCATTGCTTTGCCAGGCAAGGGGCGGGCCACATCAGGCTAATGCCCTCAAAACTGGGGGGGGAGGTGTTGTGAGGGGTTTTAAAGTCAAGGGGGTGGGGTTGCTGATAAGGAGCAGGGTGCGTGCAGGGCCTGCATTCCTTCAATCCAGAGATCATCTTGCTCAGGTGATGATGGGTGAACTGTGACCTTCTCTGGAATGAAGAATGCTTCATCAAGTAGTTAACATCTTCCATTTGTTGGGGGTTTAGTTCTGCAGAAGAGCTCAAAGATATTGTTATGTGTATCCCTTGAGGGGGAACCAGGACCTGCCCCAAGGCTGCACTATTGTTTCTTGGCTGTTCCTCCCTTGTACCTGCATCCCCTCCCTTCCCTGATTAGCAACTGTTTGAACCTGCCCTTTGGAACTCAGGGAAGGTCATGGAGGCTGAACTAAGCCTATTTCCTGTAATCAAGAAACAGGGGGTACAGAAAGGCTTTTGTGCCCAGGAGCCCTACAGGGTCCTGCTTGGTTCCAAATGTACCACATATCAAGATTTTAAACTCCATAAGACAGAAACCAAATCTTATAGTCTTTTGAAGCTCTCATTGGTGCCTGCAATAGTGATTCCATTTTCAAAGATTCTTGATATTTGTTGTTATTATTATTGTATCTGAGAAGGAAATCTTATTTTATCATGGGCACATTCCAGTTAGAGTAAAATTAATGTACAGAATTGCAGGTTTACAACAGATAAATTAGTAGGTAATTTTATGTCTACCTAGAGAATTATTTAAATGGCAACTTTCTCTACCATATTTAAGATACGATTCTGGTAAAAAAAAGTAATACTTTATGCTATTATTTGTGGACATATCAATTGTACCAAGCAGTGATGCTAAGTTGATATTCTCAAAATGATTATCAATAAGACAGAAACATATCTGACAATCAAGCCTTCTTTCAGAATGAAAAAATAAATAATAAATTTTTTTTCAAATGTTAGGTAAGAAACTTATTTAATACAACACCACTGTTTTCACATGTATGGTGTCATTTGGTCAACAAGATAATTCTACAGACAAAGGAATCCCAACATACAATCCAAATCAAGTTAATAATTTATTAGAAAGTGTTTGCCCATTTCAAAAATGGGCAAAGAACTTGAATAGATATTTCTCCAAAGAAGAAAGACTAATGGCCAAAAAGCACATGAAAAGGTACTCAACATCATTAGCCATTAGGGAAATAAAATTAAAATCACAATGAGATACTACTTCACATCTATTAGGAAAATAACAAGTGTTAGCAAGGATATAGGGAAATAGAGCCCCTATGTATTGCTGGTGGGGATGTAAAACAGTACAGCCACTATGGAGACAATTTGGCAGTTTCTCAAAAAGTTAAACATGGAATTACCATATAATCCACCAATGCAACTTCTAGTTATATACCCAAAAGAATTAAAAGCAGAAATCCAAACAGATGTGTATGACAGTGTTCATCACAGCATGCTCACAATAGCCAAAAGGTGGAAACAATTCAAGCGTCCGTCAACAGATGAATGAATAAACCAAAGGTGGCATATACACACAAGAGAATATTATTTATCCTTAAAAAGGAATGAAATTCTTATACAGGCTACAACATGGTTGAAGCTTAAAAACATTATGCTAAGTGAAATAAACCAGACACAAAAGAATAAATATTGCGTAATTCCAGTTATATGCATATCTTAGTCAGTTTGGGCAGCTTTAACAAAATACCATAGACTGGGTGATTTAAACAACAGAAACGTATTTCTCATAGTTCTGGAGGTTGGGAAGAAAAAGATCAGGTCAGGTTCTGGTGAGAACCCTCTTCCTGATTTGCAGACTGCTGTCTTCTTGCTGTGTCTTCATGTGCTGGAAAGAGAACGTCTCTCTCACACCTCTTCCCATAGGGGCACTAATTCCTCTACTGAAGCCTCCACCCTCATGACCTAATCACCTCCCAAAGGCCCCATGTCCAAATGACATCACACTGGGGTTTAGGGCTTCAACATATGAATCTGCAGGGACACAAACATTCAGTCCGTAGTAGTGTGGTACCTAGAACAGTCAAATCAGTCAAGAGAGAAAGTAGAAAGAAGTTATCAGGGGCTAGGGCGAGAGGGGAGTGGGGAGTTATTTCTTAATGGACACAGAGTTCTGTTGGGGATAATAAAAACTTTCTAGAAATGGAAAGTGGTATTGGATGTAAAACATTTTAAATGTATTTACTGTCACTGAATTTAAAAAGTAGGAGTGGTTAAAATGGTAAATTTTGTGTTATGTATATTTTACCACAATTAAAATGAAAACTAATTGCTCTTTGAATTCTCTAGATCACTGCTTCCCATCCACTCCCAATTTATGCTAATCAGAACACATAAAATTAAACAGATGTTCTGAGTTCTGAAATAGCATACAAAGTTGTCAATCACAGTCATTACATTATGTTGTCACAGGCATTAGAGTGTGTAAGAACATAGGATTTAAATAACAAGGCAAGTCATGTAAAACTGTGTTATTCCTTTCACTGGTAAAAGGCACCCAAAATTTCATAAGTCTAAGGATAGAAAAGAACATTACTTAATCATTTAAAGAAAGTCTACAAATTTGACCCCAGGGGAACCCATAGAAATTTGAAGGTTGCTTTAAAGCTCAGCACAAACCTCTAATATATGGCTGAGATCATGCAACATTTCAAAAATACAATAGCATCTTAGAGAAACCATGTCCATCTTGAAATCCAATAGAAAAACAGGTAAATCTTAATTAGGCCCCACAATTTTGCTGCAATGAGAGCAGATTAAGTTGGTCTTTCACAGACCCCTTCCAAAAAGTTTTAGCTAAAGAAGTGCTGAAACAAAGCAGGATCCTGCAGGGCCTTCCCAGGTACAAAAGCATTTCCATGTCCACCATTTCTTGTTTGTAGAGCTTCCCTGAGTTCCAAAGGGCAGATTCAAGCAGTTACTAATTATGAGAGGGAGGGAATGCAGAAACAAAGGAAAGGCAGTCAAGAAACAATAGCGCAGCCATGGGGCAAGATCCTGGTTCCTCCTCAAGGAATATACATAACAATAACTTCGAGTTTTTCTGCAGGAACTAATGCCCCCACCCAGGTGAAGGATGGTAACTTCAGGCTGATCACAAGATCCCTGTTACCTCACTGCCAACCCATTGGAAGAACGTCATGAACCCTGCAGCCCTCACCCCAGATTTTGCCTATAAAAAACGTTTCCCTGAAAACCATCAAGGAGTTTGGGTCTTTTGAGCATGAGCCACCCATTCTCCTTGAGTGGCTGTTCAATAAACCTTTCTGTGCTCCAAACTCCGACCTTTGGGTTTGTTTGGCCTCACTGTACGTCGGGCACATTGAACTGGAGTTCAACAACAGTGCCAGAAGAAGCGCATTCTGTGACAGGTTCAATACTCAAGGTGGTGCCCCTGTATGGACTCCAAGAGCAGCCGTGTTCAATACAGTTGTGTCCAGCTCTACCTGAGTCACGTGTGGTCTAACAACCCATAGTACGAAGGCCAAGGTCACAATTTCTTTGGGTTTAATTCAGCAACTTAAATTGTGATGGGAATGACCGCTGTTGGACTGGCCTGATCAAAGCAAAACTGGTCTAGGTGAATAATGCTTACCCTCCAAGCTCCCTCACAGTTCCACCATATTTTAATTCTATTATTGTTGTTGAATCCAATTTCCTTTGACCGACACACAGTGAGGCCAAATAAACCAAAACATCAGAGTTTGGAGCAGAGAAAAGTTTATTGCAAGGGCCAGGGAAGGAGTACAGGCAGGTGGCTCAGGCTCAAAAGACCCGAACTCCCCGACAGGTTTCAGGGAAGGGTTTTTAAAGGCCAGGTGAGGGAGGGGAGTTGCAGGGTGTGTGACCAGCTCATGCACAGTTCTCTGATTGGTTAATGGTGAGGTAATAGGGTGGTATCACAGGGGTCAGCATCATCAACCTCAGCCTCCAGTAGGGCTATGTGCTCATGGTCATCAAGTAGGTAGTATCTTCTGTTTGGTGGGGGTTTTAGTATCTGCAAAACAACTCAGGAAATGTGCATCAGACACTGTTATCCATGTCTTTCAAGGAGGAACTAAAGAGTGTGTGACTGCTATATGGCTGATCTACAGTTTAAATGGCCACCAGTGCTCCTGGCCCGAGTGCTATTTTTTGTTACTACATGTTCACATCCCTTCAATCATTGATTCTTTTTTTTAAAAATATCTATTCATTTATTTACTTATTTAGCTGTACCGGGTCTCAGTTGCGGCATGCAGGATCTTCATTACCACTTACGGGATCTTCATTGTGGCATGCGGGATCTTTAGTTGCAGCATGTAGGATCTCGTTCCCTGAGCAGGGATCGAACACAGGCCCCTGCGCTGGGAGCACGGAGTCTTAACCACTGGACCACCAGGAAAGTCCCTCAATCATTAATTCTTGAGCCAGGTTTTTGTGACTCAGGGGAGGCCTGGGAGACCACAGATTTTCTACGAACAAGAGGCAGGCAGAGGACATGGCAGGGGGGAGGGTCTGTCCCCAAAAGGCCCCATAGGGTCCTGCTCAGTTATATTACTGCAAAAATTGCTGAAATATCCAGCTCTTCCCATCTAAAGAATATTAATTTGGGGACTACAAGTACCCACAGTCTTGAGTTGATGATGACCGCCTACTTCACTGTTTAATAAGGCATTAGCAACAGTCAGTTAAGCTTTAGTGATAGTATTAAAATGCAAACCAGAATAATTCATATACTTTTCCATGACTTGGAAACAGAGCTTTTGTTCTACAGAACAAAATCTATTAAAACAGCCTTTGCACATCAATCGAAACAGAATAATTTGCATGAAACTGATAATAATTAACTCACAGTTGCATAGGGCTTTAAAATTTACAAAGTGTTTTAACATACATTCCCTCATTAATCCTCATTACTGTGTTGTTTTGTGGGCTGTAAGCTGAATATTCAAATTTCCCATTACACAATCTGAAACAAGAACAATGCAAACAGCAGTGGCCCTAAGAGTTAGCCGAGGAGTAACTTAAATTTACAAAAGAAACCTCACAATTTTTTTTTTCTGGATTAAACTAGCAACAATTTCCCTGGGACTAGAATTATAATGTTTAAATGATTCTTGAGCTTAAACTACACGTTTGAACTGTCCGACAACATTACATTATATGAGCCAGTGAAGTTCAAACACAGAGATAGAAAGGAATAAGTAGATATAAGACAAGTCAACCCCTTAATCACCACTAAAAGACAAACAAGTGAGAAAGGTTAAAAATCTGCTCTTCGAAATAAGTGTGAGTTAACCTTAAACAGTTTTAGAAGGATTTTAGTTTTTAAAATTAGTTTGTTCTCCTTATGTTTATGTTTTGAGGACTTTTTGGTTTCAAACATATAACGACCATAAGCAAAATATTTTAAAAGAACATTTAAAAATATGACATATTCAAAACTGAGATAAACCACTCCAAGGAGCAAATAGAAACTTTCCATAATGTGCAGGACACCTGAGTGCCTATGGTTCTCTACATACACACGCAGGCGGAGGATTCTGGGAATCTGGGTCCTGACGGAGAACAGGTTGGTGTGGGATCACTGCACTCTGGAAAGGAGGGGGAATAGATGCTGTCGCCCATCACCTGTGGCTGCTACTTATATGAGCCTCATGCCTAGAGAGGCAGATGAACACTCACGTCACCTGGCAACAAGATGCTGAGCCAAGCCAGCCCCATCATCACTGAGGGACAAGAGCTGGGAACCACCAATAGGAGACATGGTTCTGGATCAGAGCCCCAAGGTGGTCAGGTGGATGCAACTTCAAAACAACTAAACAGGGAGAAGGAAGTCAGAAAAAAAGATAACCACCTTTAACACGAGATAAGCCTGCAAAATACCAAAATATATAAATAAAACTATGGCTAAGAGAGATAACGCATAAATCAGAACGTGAATTGGTGCCAATCAAATTGTTTGGTACGCTCAAAGAGATAAATAAAGGAATACTCATAGAAATAAACAAGAAATCCAAAACAGTTAACAATAAAATAAGAATAGTTGATGCCAAATACAAATTAGTGGAATTAAATCTATGAGCATTGAAATTAAAACTCAATAAATAGACAAGATAAAGGTCTGTTTGGACCCAAAGAGAAAAAGGAATTAGTACCTTGGAAAGCAATCTAAAGAATGCACTCAGAATGCAGCACAGAGAGACAAAAAGATTTTAAAGATATCTACATCTATATGGATAGGGAGAGAGAAAAAGAGAAAGAAACAGAGAGAAGCTCAAGAAACATCTCATGTTAGCGCCGTAAGAATAGAATAAAGGAGATGGATGGCAGGGAAGTAATATTTTCAAAAAGATAACTGCTCAAATTTTCCAGAATTGACAAGAATAGAAACAATAATATGCCAATGAATTTTAAAAAGTTAGATAAAATGGATGATTTTCTAGAGCTGCATAAAAATCTCAAATTTGACTTAAGAAAAAAATGGAATTCTTGAATAAACAGCCATTAATGAAAGTGAATTAATCTTTTAAAATCTTTACCAAAATAGGACCCCAATTCCCCACAATTTTACAGGTACATTTACCTCATGTTCAAGGAATAAATTCCCTTATATGAAATGATAAGTTAATGTAAAAACTATTATTAAGCTTTAGTAATTAAAACGGTGCGGTGTTCATGCAGGAATGGAAAAATGTATGAAACAGACACATCAATATATTGAAAAAGAGATGTCCCTATAAATCAATAGAGAAAGGGCAGGCTAATTAATAAATGTTCTGGGACGATAACCATGGAAACAAATAGCTAACCATATGGCAAAAAATGCAACCCTTACCTTATGTCATACACAAAAATACATTTCAGGTGCATTAAACATCAAAAAAGGGAAATGATTTTAACATTAAAACTTTCAGAAGGATATTTTTATAATTTCAGATAGAGTATAAACCCCTGGGGATAAAATTAATTTTAAAATTCCAAGTTAAAACTTAAAGTGTCTATGTCTCAAGCAGCATCCTTTTAAAAAGTTAAAATTTGAGACATAGACTGGGAGAAGATAACATCGAACCAATAAAAGCTCAATATCCAGAGTATCAAAGGAAGTCCTCCAAATCAATAAGAAAGAGACAAACCACCCAGTGGCAAAGAATATAAACAGATAATTTACAAAGAACCACATATTTGAAAGGATGCTCAGGCTCATGGATAGTGAAGGTAATACAAAGCAAAACATCGAGACCATCTCACACCCATCAAACTAGCAGAAAGTGACAAGTCTAGAAATACCAGGTGTTGGAGATCAAGAGGAAAACCAGGAATTCTCAAACACACAGCTGGTAGAGGGGAAAATAGTGCAGTGACTTGAAAAGTAATTTGGCAACATCTAGTAGTACTGAAGATGTGATCACCCTTATCAAGCATCCCTACATAGAGGCAATGAAAATTTGGTACATATGCACAAGAAGAGATAGAAGGATAGGTGTGTGTGTGTGTGTGTGTGTGTGTGTGTGTGTGTGTGTACACGTGTGTACATAGCCATTCATTGCATTACAACTTGTAATAGAAAAAAAATTTAAGACAGAAACAATCTAAATATCCATAATTGAAAAATGGACAAATAAGGCATTGTTTAGTAATAATATGGAACACTGTAGAACAGTCTAAGTGGATAAACAAGAGCTAAGAGTATTGTAATGTATAAATCTGGAAAATAAAGTTGAGAGAAAGAAATCTAGTTGTAGAATTACACATACAGTTCAACCTCATATATTTAAAAACAAACAAAATAGTAGTATTTGTAAGGAGACATATTTGTTCTGGGGATTTTGCTTGTTTGTTTGTTTGTTTGTTTTTGGCCACAGTGCGCAGTATGTGGGATCTTAGTTCCCTGATCAGGGATGGAACCTGTGCCCCCTGAAGTGGAAGTGCAGAGTCCTAACCACCAGACCACCAGGGAATTCCCAGGAGACATATATTTTTAATGAAAGTTGCACAAAAGCTAATGATGAATGCAAGAGTAGAGTGTATCTCTGGGGAGGGGAAGGGAGTGACAGGATTAAGGAGGGGTGCAACATGTATTAAAGAAAAAGAACTAAAGTAAATGTGGAAGATATTTACTAGAACTGAGTTGTTGATGCAAACCTCTTTGTTACGTAATTGTAAATATATTTGAATATTTTCTAATAAAAATATTTTTTCAATAATTTTTACCAGAAAACGCCAAAGGAAAGCTAATTGACTAAAAGTCAGTTGGTTTGAAGAAAGCAGAACTCTTAAATTCACAAATAGTAGCAATAAAAATGGCTAAGACTTTCGGGCCAAGTGTCATTTTTAAAATAAAAATAAATAAAATTTTGTAATAAATTAATAGAGTCTGTCTTTGGTGAAAAATGTCTATGGATGACTCTCTGAGCATCAACTAGAAAATGCTGTGGCAAGGCACAAAATGAGGTACTATTTTCTTAGAAATGTACTCAGTAAATTCGTGCAGCCAGCTATAAACACTGACAAGTATCATTACATAATTTCAAGGTTTTATTTTATATCTCTCTTATAGAAATCACTCTTTGTCCTTGAAAACGTGTTCCAACATCTGTGGAGCTCCAGAAAGAACACCTAAGTGGCCGCTCAAAGCCTGAGCCTGGGATCTGCTGGGTGCCGGTCCTTGCCTTACCTGGTCCCGTACAGGTACTGGGGCTCTTCAAACCCTGCCCAGCCCTGAGTCAATTGTAACCAAGTTTCCAGTGCATGACTTGTCTAAGAATCATCACCGCACGGACTCTAAGTTTCATCTTACGGCCCTAAACAATCCGGCTTTCCGGTCCAGCCCATGCTGTGTCCCTAAAGTTCAGCTGTTCCCTACACTGACCACATATGGAAACCCCACCAGCGCCATGAGCAAGAACATGACATGCGTGCTGCATCGCTGGCTGTTTTCTAGCTTTACCCTCCTAACCACGGAGGGTCCCAGCCTTGCTCCAGCTGGGACATTTCTGAGTCTTCACCCAACACTGACAGTTCACGGGGAGGCTCCTTTAGGACTGGTTACTCCCCCCTGCATTCTGGTCCTTACTTTTTTGCCTTTGCCTGGTCCTCTGTTTCAGACACTTCCAATTGTCTTCAGTAAACGTTCCCTCCACGCTTTGGACACGTTCTTCCCATGCTCTAGCCTCTCACCAAGCAGCCCAGACTGTGGTGAGTTTGTAGGGTGCAGAGCAGAGGTGAACACCGAGGACCTCCCCGTCCACTAAAAATTAGGCCCGTGACCCAAGCCTCTGACCTGTGACCAGGCTTCCATTCAGGTTTACTAATTTGCTCTCCAATTTCCCTTTCTGGAGTAAAAGCCCTGCCTTGCAAAATGAATAATAATAACAATAGTTACTTATACCTGCCAAGGTTGAGTCAGGAAAACAGAAGCTACTCCATGTATCCAGGAAGAAGTATTTTAATACAAGGATTTAGAGGTTTCCGTACCGGTTGGAAGAGCCCGGGGAGAGAGGGTTGGGAAGTCCCCACCAGCCGTCTTGGCCTGAAGCACTGATGTGCTTGATTCTTGGGGGCTCCCTGGGAAGCTCTGGGAAACTCTCTGTCCATGTGTCCCGCTGCAACTGCCTCTAAAGAATAGGGCCTCCTTCTCTTAGCTTCCAAATCTCACCCAAGTGTTTCTCTTGCAAGCACCCTCACCCAGATCTAGACAGAGAAGGTGAGGGAAGGAAGTGCAGCCCAGCCTCTCCTCTGGCAGGCAGAGACCTCAAGGCGGGGAGTACAGATGTTTCTTTGACAGCACACTAACCATTTACTGAAAGCTTGGAATGTACCAGGCACCTCGCTAAATTATGTCATTTAATCCTCACAATAATTCTATGACATATGCAATTTTTCCATGAGCAGGAGGAGAAACAAAATTCAGAACAGTGAAGGAATACCTTCAAGGTTACATAGCTAAAAAAAGGCTCAATTAAGATTTGAACCTAGGTCACCTGACTGCAAAATCCCATCACTTAACCACCATGCTATGTGGTCCCTGAACTCTATCCTTTTGATTAGAACCCTTCAATGAACTAATCCTTGCTAGAACCCTCCACCCCTGCTTGAAGACAGATCCTGCACCTCCAGCCTCAGACTGGGGTCTTATTTCAAGTTGGATAACCTTCCAGAAACAAGGTAGTTCCTCCCAATTGATCCAGTTTTCCTGCTGCCTGAAGTTTTCTAGAACTAAGGCTCTCGAGGACCAAGACATGCAAACTAAGACATGCATTGGCCACTTCCCTTTGACTGCTGAGATTCTCTCAAGGGCAACTTTATTTCCACACTAGTTCACTTAGACCTAGGCTGTCTCCTTCTCCCACTTCTTACCCTTTCCTACCGACCCAGCATCCTTCAAGCTCAAACCATACATGTGAAAATAGCAAGGCAATTCTGCGCTATTCTTGTCTCTAACTGGACCTCCTGAACTCTCCACTACGTGTACTGAGAACACCCTTCCCAATTCGAGTTAATTGGACAACAGGTCTACCATGACACAAAATTTTCAGTAGCCATTATGGCCTACAGAATAACATAGACCCTCCCAAAGCATGTAAGCCGTTCCCAAAAGGCTCAAACCTACCTCTCTAGTCTCACAGCCCATTATTTCCCTAAATATACCTTTTATCTTGTCAAAACTCCTCTGACTACCATTTCTCTAAAGGACCCTGCGTGAACCTTTATTCCAGGTGTTCTTCCCACTTAGAATGCCCCACTTACTTCCCAGCCATTCCGGGCAAGTTACAGCCTATTTGTCCAGGTACATCACAAATGGTACCTAACAAAAGTTATACTTCTCAATAACAAGCACCACACAGCGTTTGTATCCCAGTATTTGGGTGAGCATGTCATCTCTTCCATCAAATAAAAATCACTGAGGGCAAGGATTATTTATCTTGATGAGGTCCCTCACCCACATGTTCATAGACACCTACAGTGGCCTAAGAACACAATGGATAGTCAATAAAAAACTTTCACATTCAATTTACGAGTTGAAAGAAGGTCAAGGAAAATGTTAACCTATTAAATTAGAATGTTTCCTGCTTTCCCAGATTGGAAAAGACATATTCTATATTCTATGCAATATATTCTATGCAATTATCTCTAGGTCTACAAAATAGAGACTTTAGATTATATAAGTATAAGGAATTTAATAAGAGACCACCAAAGGGAAAATTTCCAGGGAGGGGGGGGAGATCTAGTTTCCAATTACCAATGGATTTTAACTATCATCCCATCCCTAGGTTGGAGATCCATGTGGAGTCAGTACAGATGACAACTTCTGGCTGTTTATCTAATTATGTTCCACTTGCCTCCGTTATTTTCAGTCCATTAAAACACGTATTCAAACCCCTGGGGTTTCCCCTACCTCCCTTCCGAAAAGTATTTCCTTCAATACGTTAAGTGCGTAACAGAAGCTTTTGCTGAATCCTTGCCAAAACACACTCAATGATGGAGACTGGAGCAAATACATCTCCTGAGTCAAGCACAGGGATATCCAATATCCAGAGAGAATAACAGCCTAATAATATAGGGGGTGTCAAAGATTGAAGGCACTGGGAAGTCTGGAGGTACTGATACTAAAGGTTGTGTGGCAAGGATTTTTTGTTTTTCCACTGACGGGAAAAAATCAGGTTGTAAGCATAAATCTTCCTCCACCCTGACGGAGGTAGACACCAATGGGACCAGGCTTATAAAATTCAAAACCTGAAGAGGCATGGGTAAAAACAGGGCTGAGATAGTAAAGCTGAATATTAAGGTTTCCACTACATCAAAGGCAAGTATCTGTAAGCCAGGAGGTAAAGGCAGAAGCTACAGAACCTAAGCTAGCAGTTGTCAGGCGTAATCCACAGGTCTGAAAGCCAAACTTGGAAGACAGAGGTGATGAGTCTTGGTTATCAGCAATCAGGAGCAAGTCAAGCATTGGAAACACAAAAAGCTCAAAGCAGAGGTAAGGAGGACAACAGGATTTAAATGACCAAGGTAGATACAAATATAGGATTCTGAATGTCACATTGCTGAAGACATGGGCACCAAGAATAAGAATGCAAGAGTCCGATCTGTGAAACAAACGTGACTGATTTCTGAAACCGATACTCTCTGACTTCCTTTATGAATTTTACTAATTGTGAATCGTTCTGAGTTCACAGGTAAATGAAGAAAATAATTAAACTAGCTGGAGCCCAGGACCCTTGCAGATACAGGTGAATTCTCCTGACAGCTGGAACAGGAGTAGGTGAGCTGGGTTTGGCAGATTGCATATTCCAAAGATGGTCATGACAGCATCTCCCAACGAACTTGCTCTTCTGTAGTGTGAGCTTGCCATTTCTCCACCAAGAAGTCAAGTCTCAATACCCTACCTGAGTGGCTTCCTTGACCTATAAAATAAATGTGGCAGGAGTGACACTCTGGAACTTTTGAGAGAGGATCATAAGAAACCTTGCAGCTTCCACCAGGACCTCTTGGAAAGTCGCAAGTCGCTCTTGGACTGCTCCCTCTGAGACCCGCTCTCTGCTAGGAGAGCTCTAAGCCACATGGAAAGGCCATGCGTAGCATTCGGGGGCGGGGGGATGGGGGCGGCCGTGGCAGACTCTCAAGCAGTCAGCATCGGCGGCCAGCCAGGGGACGTCCCAACGCAACGGAAGCTTCAGGTCAGTGCAGCCTTAGCCTCTATCTAACTGCAGCTGCATGAGAGACCTCAAGCTGAGTCCAGTCAAGCCACAAATCTGTGAGAGAGAATAACTTGTAGCTTTAAGACATACGTTGCAATGGAGCAATAGATAATCAGTCGTTGGAGTTTCAGGGATGATTTTGAAAATGACTCCATCTCTAGCTGGTGATATTGGGGCCATGTCATTTACAATGATCACCTCTAGCAGACTCTGAAGCTCACTCCGTCTCCCCCATCCCACCTCTTTTGATGTTCTAACGAAAAGTTTGGTGGAGGAAGAATTTGAAAGTTAAAATGAGATTTGGGGTTATCTGGGGAGTTTGATTTGCACTGTCTCCATAATGCCTATTGCTGCACATACTGGAGTATTTGGCTAGAGCCTGGAACAATTGAAAACGTGAAACAGCCTATATTAAAAGGCCAGGACGGAGAGCGAGCGCTGGAGATAACAGTGATTTCTGAACAACTTAGAGAATCCACACTCTGGTGATCATTAGCATTCGCACAGGGGAGTTTTCCAGAGAGATATATCTGGTGTTTCTCAAAAAATTAATACCAGTGACTGTGCTGCTGGTTACTTTGTTGCATTTCCTCCTGAAATATTACAGGCGATAAGCTATTTCACTTACCTCCAGACCTTCAATCGTTCAGTCCCTGTTAATGCAGGGACATAATGCAGAACAGAAAGTGATTCTCAGTTTAGAGTCAAATTTTCAATTATCCGAGGCTTATGGAGTCAAAGGTCAGTCCTTGGGGCTCTGTTTAAATACTGGCTTCACTGACATTTGGGCACATCTGGAAATTCAATCTGTCCAATTATAATTGTCAAACATCACAACTAAGTTCTTTGAAATCTAAATATTCAGTCACCTCCTGTGAAGGTTTGGGCTAGATGGAAGGAGGACACAGGAAACTTTTATAGATTGTCCTTGTGTATGCATTGCTTTACATATGTTATCTAATTTAATCCCTAAAGCAACTCTATGAGGTGTTGTTATCTTCACTTTATAGAAAAAGAAACTGAGGCTCAGAGAGGTCAGCTTAGGTTTGCTTCCTTCCCCTACTTTGCTCCTTAACATTAGAAATAATAGTACAAATTCTAGAATCAAACAGGTTGGAATTAATGCTCTGTTTTCATCAGATATGTTTCCATTAGAACTGGGTTTTTTTAATGTAGAGCTCATCTCTGTTTTTATATATGGCAGTTTCTCTATGATTTAGCTTTCCGGAAAGTTATGTTTTTCTTAAATGACCTAGCATCAACTTTATTTAACTCACGACTTCACCGATCTGGTAAACAGCTAGCCTTACAGGTAAACAGGTGACCATTTAACTCAGATAGTAGCAGCGTCACGCACTAAAACAGAATGGGGAGTGGAAAGAATAGAAAGGGTCATTTTAAAAAGTACAGAGACCATATGATCTGGAATTTTTTTTGACAACTTTTCTCCTTGTTCTTGTAACGGAGCAGGACCCTAGGAGGCCTTCCCAGAATAGACCCCGACCCATGTCCTCCGCTTGCCTTTTGTCTGTAGAAAAACTTTAGTCAAAGAATAAATTTAATCAGAGAAGTGAGCAAATGCAGACAGAAAGGAAAAACAGTCAAGCAAGACAAGATAATAATACTTTAGCCATTAAACAGAGTCGAGGACCTTTAGTTCTTCCTCCAGGACTATAGAGAATATTCTGAGCCGTGTCCTTTGAGCTGTTTTGCAGAGACTGAAAACCCCACCAGGTGGAGGAAGTTAACTGTCTGCTGCCCACAGGCATGTAGACCGCAGACCGGTTGGAACCAGAAGGTTGACGATGCCGACTCCCCATTACCTCACCACCAGCCAATCAGGAGAATGTCCTCTGGCTGACCACGCCCTGCTCCTTGAGCACCGTAAGACTCCTCACTACCCCCTCCAGGGCGGGGCACACCGTCTTGAGGGCATGAGCCCGATGGCAAAGCAATCAAGCTCTTTCTACTTCACCCAAAACTCTGTCTCCGAGATTTAATCTGGCACCGGTGTACAGAGGCCGAATTTCGGCAACACCCTCAAAACTACAATTCTACCAGCCAGTGTATCCTCAGTTTTGTTTGGAAAACATGGTCACTCTCCATACAGAGAGGAAAAGTAGCCCTAGAATAACAGTGCTGACTATTAGGGGTTTTTTGGTGGCCTTTTGCCAAAGATAGGCCTTTAATGTGGACTTATAACTCCCTGCCAATTTTGCTTCATATTTTACATGCAACACAAGATGGAAATAAAAATGGTCTGCAATTCAGCTTGTAATTTCTACCTACTAAAAAAACTTTGTGGTGGTGACTTATCCATTTACAAAGGGACCTTAACTCTAGGCCGATGGTTCTAATTCTCTTTCAGTAATGTGTTTTTTGCCTCGTTCCCAACTGACAGCTGGAATTAAGCGAAGAATTGAGTTTCATTCTACAGTATGACAATCTTATGGGAACACTAAGAGGTAAATAAAAAATTAGTCTACAAGCTCTAATATACTGAAATTATAAAAGCATTTGCAGGCATCACGAAGATGCAACAATAGAATGCAGAGGATGGTAAATCATAGAGCACACAAACTATGCTGAAGATTAAGTAATGACAAAGCACAAATTAACTTCAGCAATAATTCTGGAGGAACACTTTTTACTGGGGGTAATATCAATCTTAGCATAAGCAAGCAGGAAGGGAAGAAGCAAGCAGAAAGATCCAAAGAGAGTCCCTCGCAAATAGATATAATTTCTAAAATGTAAGATAAAAGAACACAGCATTAGATCTAACCTTTTTTTAATCTAAATGAAAGTAGGAAGAAATTAAAACTCTCTGTCACTAATAACTAATCAGCCAGAATTGTTCGTCAACCCAGAGACAAATAAAAATCCAAGTGAAGACAACAGATTGTTTGATATCGATAATCAAATAAATATGAATGAAAGAAAAAGTAAGATGTTTGAAAAATTGGGAAAAGCCATTTAGGAAATAAGATCCATTGAAGAAAACTTATCAGAGACATGTCTAGATACATAGTAGACTGAGCTGATATGGACCACTTTCCCATTGCAGGATAAAACTGAGCAGGACCCTGTGGGGCCCTCGGCAGTACAAAAGCCTTTCCATGTCCCCCATTTCTTGCTTGTAGGAAAAAGTTCAGCCTCCTAGACCTTCCCTGTGTTACAAAGAGCAGATTCAAACTGTTACTAATTAAAGGAGTAAGGAAATGCAGAAAGAAAGGAAAGGCAGTCAAGAAACAGTAATGCACTGATGGGCAGGGTCCTGATTCCTCCTCAGGGGATACACATAACAATCTGATACACATCTCTGAGTCCTTCTCCAGGAACCAACGCCCCCGCCAGGTGGAGGATGGTAACTTCAGGCTGAGCACAAGCACGTGGATCTCAAACTGGTTGGAAGGCTGATAACTGAGGTTCCTGAAACACCACCCTGTTACCTCCCCACCAACCAATCAGAGAAAGGTCACACACTTTGCAGCCCTCCCCCTGAAATTTTGCCTATGAAAACTGTTCCAAAAATACCACTGGGGAATTCAGAGGTTTTGAGCATTAGTTGCCTCAGACTCCTTGTCTGGTACCTTACAATAAATGTTGCACTTTCCTTCACTACAACGTGGTGTCAGTAGATTAGCTTTACTGCACGAGCGTGCGTACCCAAGCTTGGTTTGGTAAAAAAAACTATAAAAGTTCAGGGCATGGGTAAAAAACTGTTAGCTTGATCTGACACTCCAGCAGCCCAGAGTGGTACTGAAACAGGAGGAGCACAAGCCTCTTAGATAGTCTCATCCACCAGAGGGCAGACAGCAGAAGCAAGAAGAACTACAATCCTGCAGCCTGTGGAACAAAAACCACATTCACAGAAAGATAGACAAGATGAAAAGGCAGAGGACTATGTACCAGATGAAGGAACAAGATAAAACCCCAGAAAAACAACTAAATGAAATGGAAATAGGCAATCTTCCAGAAAGAGAATTCAGAATAATGATAGTGAAGATGATCCAGGACCTCGGAAAAAGAATGGAGGCAAAGATCGAGAAGATGCAAGAAATGTTTAACAAAGACCTAGAAGAATTGAAGAACAAACAAACAGAGATGAACAATACAATAACTGAAATGAAAACCACACTAGAAGGAATCAATAGCAGGATAACTGAGGCAGAAAAACGGATAAGTGACCTGGAAGACAGAATGGTGGAATTCACTGCTGTGGAACAGAATAAAGAAAAAAGAACGAAAAGAAATGAAGACAGCCTAAGAGACCTCTGGGACAACATTAAACGCAACAATATTCGCGTTATAGGGGCCCCAGAAGGAGAAGAGAGAGAGAAAGGACCGAGAAAATATTTGAAGAGATTATAGTCGAAAACTTCCCTAACATGGGAAAGGAAATAGCCACCAAAGCCCAGGAAGTACAGAGAGTCCCATACAGGATAAACCCAAGGAGAAACATGCCGAGACACATAGTAATCAAAGTGGCAAAAATTAAAGACAAAGAAAAATTATTGAAAGCAGCAAGGGAAAAACAACAAATAACACACAAGGGAACTCCCATAAGGTTAACAGCTGATTTCTCAGCAGAAACTCTGCAAGCCAGAAGGGAGTGGCATGATATACATAAAGTGATGAAAGGGAAGAACCTACAGTCAAGATTACTCTACCCAGCAAGGATCTCATTCAGATTTGATGGAGAAATCAAAAGCTCTACAGACAAGAAAAAGCTAAGAGAATTCAGCACCACCAAACCAGCTTTACAACGAATGCTAAAGGAACTTCTCTAAGTGGGAAACACAAGAGAAGAAAAGGACCTATAAAAACAAACCCAACGGCTTCCCTGGTGGCGCAGTGGTTGAGAATCTGCCTGCTAATGCAGGGGACACGGGTTCGAGCCCTGGTCTGGGAAGATCCCACATGCCATGGAGCAACTAGGCCCGTGAGCCACAACTACTGAGCCTGCGTGTCTGGAGCCTGTGCTCCGCAACAAGAGAGGCTGCGATAGTGAGAGAGGCACACGCACCACGATGAAGAGTGGCCCCTGCTTGCCGCAACTAGAGAAAGCCCTCACACAGAAATGAAGACCCAACACAGTCAAAAATAAATAAATAAATAAATAAATAAATAAATAAATTTAAAACAAAAAAACCCCCAAAACAATTAAGAAAATGGTCATAGGAACATACATATCAATAATTACCTTAAACGTGAATGGATTAAATGCTCCAACCAAAAGACACAGGCTTGCTGAATGGATACAAAAACAAGACCCATATATATTGCTGTCTACAAGAGACCCACTTCAGACCTAGGGACACATACAGACTGAAAGTGAGGGGATGGAAAAAGATATTCCATGCAAATGGAAATCAAAAGAAAGCTGGAGTAGCAATATTCATATCAGATAAAATAGACTTTAAAATAAAGAATGTTACAAGAGACAAGGAAGGACACTATATAATGATCAAGGGATCAATCCAAGAAGAAGATATAACAATTATAAACATATATGCACCCAACATAGAAGCACCTCAATACATAAGGCAACTGCTAACAGCTCTAAAAGAGGAAATCAACAGGAACACAATAATAGTGGGGGACTTTAACATCTCACTTACACCAATGGACAGATCATCCAAAATGAAAATAAATAAGGAAACAGAAGCTTTAAATGACACAATAGACCAGATAGATTTAATTGATATTTATAGGACATTCCATCCAAAAACAGCAGATTACACTTTCTTCTCAAGTGCGCATGGAACATTCTCCAGGATAGATCACATCTTGGGTCACAAATCAAGCCTCAGTAAATTTAAGAAAATTGAAATCATATCAAGCATCTTTTCTGACCACAATGCTATGAGATTAGAAGTCAATAACAGGGGAAAAAATGTAAAAAACACAAACACATGGAGGCTAAACAATACATTACTAAACAACCAAGAGATCACTGAAGAAATCAAAAAATACCTACAGACAAATGACAATGAAAACACGACAATCCAAAACCTATGGGATGCAGCAAAAGCAGTTCTAAGAGGGAAGTTTATAGCTATACAAGCCTACCTCGAGACACAAGAAAAATCTCAAATAAACAATCTAACATTACAACTAAAGGAACTAGAGAAAGAAGAACAAACAAAACCCAAAGTTAGCATAAGGGAAGAAATCATAAAGATCAGAGCAGAAATAAATGAAATAGAAACAAAGAAAACAATAGCAAAGATCAATAAAACTAAAAGCTGGTTCTTTGAGAAGATTAACAAAATTGATAAACTATTAGCCAGACTCATCAAGAAAAAGAGGGAGAGGACTCAAATCAATAAAATTAGAAATGAAAAAGGAGAAGTTACAACAGACACCGCAGAAATACAAAGCATCCTAAGAGACTACTATAAGTAACTCTATGCCAATAAAATGGACAACCTGGAAGAAATGGACAAATTCTTAGAAATGTATAACCTTCCAAGACTGAACCAGGAAGAAATAGAAAATATGAACAGACCAATCACAAGTAATGAAATTGAAACTGTGATTAAAAATCTTCCAACAAACAAAAGTCCAGGACCAGATGGCTTCACAGGTGAATTCTATCAAACATTTAGAGAAGAGCTAACACCCGTCCTTCTCAAAGTCTTCCAAAAAATTGCAGAGGTAGGAAAACACCCAAACTCATTCTATGAGGCCACCATCATCACCCATATACCAAAACCAAACAAAGATACTACAAAAAAAGAAAATTACAGACCAATATCACTGATGAATATAGATGCAAAAATCCTCAACAAAATACTAGCAAACAGAATCCAACAACACATTAAAAGGATCATACACCATGATCAAGTGGGATTTAACCCAGGGATGCAAGGATTCTTCAATATACGCAAATCAATCAATGTGATACACCATATTAACAAATTGAAGAATAAAAACCATATGATCATCTCAATAGATGCAGACAAAGCTTTTGACAAAAGTCAACACCCATTTATGATAAAAACTCTCCAGAAAGTGGGCATAGAGGGAAACTTCCTCAACATAATAAAGGCCATATATGACAAACCCACAGCAAACATCATTCTCAACAGTGAAAAACTGAAAGGTTTTCCTCTAAGATCAGGAACAAGACAAGGATGTCCACTCTCACCACTATTATTCAACATAGTTTTGGAAGTCCTAGCCACGGCAATCAGAGAAGAAAAAGAAATAAAAGGAATGCAAATTGGAAAAGAAGAAGTAAAACTGTCACTGTTTGCGGATGACATGATACTATACATAGAGAATCCTAAATGTGCCACCAGAATACTACTAGAGCTAATCAATGAATTTGGTAAAGTTGCAGGATACAAAATTAATGCACAGAAATCTCTTGCATTCCTATACCCTAATGGTGAAAAATCTGAAAGAGATATTAAGGAAACACTCCCATTTACCACTGCAACAAAAAGAATAAAATACCTAGAAATAAACCTACCTAGGGAGACAAAAGACCTGTATGCAGAAAACTATAAGACACTGATGAAAGAAATTAAAGATGATACCAACAGATGGAGAGATATACCATGTTCTTGGATTGGAAGAATCAATATTGTGTAAATGACTATACTACCCAAAGCAATCTACAGATTCAATGCAATCCCTATCGAATTACCAATGGCATTTTTTATGGAACTAGAACAAAATATCTTAAAATTTGTATGGAGACACAAAAGACCCAAATAGCCAAAGCAGTCTGGAGGGGGAAAAAAACAGAGCTGGAGGAATCAGAGTCCCTGACTTCAGACTATACTACAAAGCTACAGTAATCAAGACAATATGGTACTGGCACAAAAACAGAAATATAGATCAATGGAACAGGATAGAAAACCCAGAGATAAACCCACACACCTATGGTCAACTAATCTATGACAAAGGAGGCAAGAATATACAATGGAGAAAAGACAGTCTCTTCAATAAGTGTTGCTGGGAAAACTGGACAGCTACATGTAAAAGAATGAAATTAGAACACTCCCTAACACCATACACAAAAATAAACTCAAAATGGATTAGAGACATAAATGTAAGACCGGGCACTATAAAACTCCTAGAGGAAAATATAGGAAGAACACTCTTTGACATAAATCACAGCAAGATATTTTTTGATCCATCTCCTAGAGTAATGGAAATAACAAAAATAAATAAATGGGACCTAATGAAGCTTCAAAGCTTTTACACAGCAAAGGAAACCATAAACAAGACGAAAAGACAACCCTCAGAATGGGAGAAAATATTTGCAAACGAATCAATGGACAAAGGATTAATCTCCAAAATATATAAACAGCTCATTCAGCTCAATATTAAAAAAACAAACAACCCAATCCAAAAATGGGCAGAAGACCTAAATAGACATTTCTCCAAAGAAGACATACAAATGGCCAAGAGGCACATGAAAAGCTGCTCAACATCATTAATTGTTAGAGAAATGCAAATCAAAACTACAATGACATATCACCTCACACCAGTTAGAATGGGTATCATCAGAAAATCTACAAACAACAAATGCTGGAGAGGGTGTGGAGAAAAGGGAACTCTCTTGCACTGTTGGTGGGAACGTAAATTCATACAGCCACTATGGAGAACAGTACAGAGGTTCCTTAAAAAACTAAAAATAGAACTACCATATGACCCAGCAATCCCACTACTGGGCATATACCCAGAGAAAACCATAATTCAAAAAGACACATGCGGGCTTCCCTGGTGGCGCAGTGGTTGAGAGTCTGCCTGCCAATGCAGGGCACGCGGGTTCGAGCCCTGGTCTGGGAAGATCCCACATGCCGCGGAGCGGCTGGGCCCATGAGCCGCAACTGCTGGGCCTGCGCGTCTGGAGCCCGTGCTCCGCAACAAGAGAGGCCGCGATGGTGGGGGGCCCGCGCACCGCGATGAGGAGTGGCCCCTGCTTGCCGCAGCTAGAGAAAGCCCTCGCACAGAGGCGAGGACCCGACACAGCCATAAATAAATAAAAATAAATAAATAAAAATTAAAAAAAAAAAAAAAAAAAAAGACACATGCACCCCAATGTTCATTTCAACACTATTTACAATAGCCAGGTCATGGAAGCAACCTAAATGGCCATCGACAGACGAATGGATAAAGAAGTAGTGGTACATATATACAATGGAATATTACTCAGCCATAAAAAGGAACAACATTGGGTCATTTGTAGAGACGTGGATGCATCTAGAGACTGTCATACAGAGTGAAGTAAGTCAGAAAGAGAAAAACAAATATCATATATTAAGGCATATATGTGGAACCTAGAAAATGGTACAGATGAACCGGTTTGCAGAGCAGAAATAGAGGCACAGATGTAGAGAACAAACGTATGGACATCAAGGGGGGAAAGTGGCAGTGGGTGGTGGTGGTGGTGTGATGAATTGGGAGATGGGGATCGACATGTATACACTGATGTGTATAAAATGGATGACTAATAAGAACCTGCTGTATGAAAAAATAAATTAAATTAAATTAAAAAATAAATAAATAAAATAAACACACTCTCTTCCCTCTTGACTCAAATGCCACCTTAGGTGGTCTTCTGCGACCACCGTATCTAAAACTGCAGCCCTGCATTTCTGATATTTCCTATTTTCTCTTTAGCAATTATTACCTAACACATTATCCTTTTATTCCTTATTTAATTCACCTAGAATGTAAGCTCCAGGAAGGCAAGAATTTTTGTCTTTTTTGTTCACTGCTATAGTCTCAGTGCTTACAACAGTTCCTGGCACAAAGGAGATGGTCAGATACTAAAAAAATACTTATTAAATAAAAGAATAAACCTAACTCCATTTAAATCTAAACCCATTCAGCTGCCTGAGAATGTAACAGGGAACATTATAAATAACTCAAAATAGAAAATAATGCAAATGCAACTCTCACAGAATCATAAATGTTAAGGGCTAGAAAGAATCTCAACATCTTCATTTCACAGACAAAAAAAAAAGAAACAGGAGGGAAGGACGCAGGGCACAACCCTTTAAGAATGACATAGCCGTGTGGATACGACATAAGCTGGTTAGAAGCAGTTAGGTCCAAGATTCTGGAAGATTGGACTTCCAGTGGACCTTGAGCCCAATCACACGTTCATTGTAATACATCAGCATTCAATGACACACCCACAGGAGCCATGACAGTTCCAAGGCCGACCATAAATGGCCAAAAAGTGGGTGGTGGCCCAGTTCCTGGAAATCTCTGCTCCTTCTCCAGAATAGTTGGAATAATCCTCCCACTCATTAGCCTATGGAATTTCCCAGCCCATAAAAACTAACCACCTCACATTTCAGGGCCTCTCGCCTTCTGAGATGGCCCACACTCTGTCTGTGGAGTGTTTCCCTCTAAATAAACCCACTTCTTACCTATCGCTTTGTCTCTCACCAAATTCTTTCTGTGATGAGACATCAAGAACCTGGGCTTCATTAAGTCCTGAGACCAAGTGTGTGATCTCAATTAGAAGACAGTGGGTTCAAGTCCCAATCTGAGTTGTGCAGCTTCAGTATTGGACTCAAATGTAGGCTGTAGGAGATGACTGGCCTGAATGGAGTTCAGGATGGGGGAGAGTGACGCTAGAGGTGGGATGCATCCAGGGAATTCCCTGGCGGTCCAGTGGTTAGGACTTGGCACTTTCATGCTTTCACTGCTGCGGCCCGGGTTTGATCCCTGGTCAGGTAACTAAGACCCTGCAAGCTGCGTGGCACAGCCAAAATAAGTAAATTAAATAAATAAATAAACAAACAAATAAATAAGAAATAGGACACATCCAGAAAACCAGAAACAAGTCCCCGGCATCCAGTCCAGAAAATAGAAACTAGAGAGACTCTGTCCCCATGGGATGCAAAGTGTCAAGGAAACTTGCCTTCTGGATGGGAAGAAAAAGAAAATCTCCTGAAAAAAATGTGACAACTCAGGCTTGCTCTACATGCAGGGGTAGAGTCAGGAGATAGTCATATGTGAGAGATAGTGACAAATGGTTGTCTTAGCTACAGGTCTGGGGATAGCTTGTTATAGAGCAAAAGGTAATCAGTATCTGGAGTTATAAGAATGATTTTATACTTCCTTCATGGGGCAGGAATTTCGAGCAAAGAAATTAACACTGGTCTGAAACTGATAAAACACCTGAAGCATTGACAGAAGCAAAATTACTTTGAAGAGGTGTTTCCAACTCACATCAACTCACACACTGGCAGCTCAATATAAACTAAAGATAAGCTCACAGTAAAAAAAAATTATATATAAAATAGACAACTAATGAGAACATACTGTATAGCAAAGGGAACTCTACTTAATGTACTGCGGTGACTTAAATGGGAAGGAAATCCAAAAAAGAGGGGATATCTGCATACGTATAGCTGATTCATTTTGCTGTATGGTAGAAACTAACAAAACATTATAAAGCAACTACACTCCAATAAAAATTAATTTAAAAAATTACAGTGGTGGGGGTGAAATAGGTGAAGGGGACTGAGGTACAAATCTCCAGCTATATAATAAGTAATGGGGATGTAACGTACAGCATAAGGGATATAGTTAATAAGACGGTAATATCTTTGTATGGTGACAGATGGTTACTAGACTTATCGTGGTGATCATTTCATAATGTATGCAAATGTCAAATCACTGTGTATCATGCCTGAAACGAATATTGTACGACAACTATATTTCAACTAAAAAAACTGCAAATCACATAAGGAAATGAACAACCATAAAAGAGAGCAAATAAGAAAAAAATATATTAGAAAACTTTACACATTGGGAACTCTACTCACTACTCTGTAATGACCTATATGGGAAAAGAATTTTAAAAAGAGTGGATATATGTATAACTGATTCACTTTGCTGTATAGCAGAAACTAACACAACATTGTAAATCAACTATACTCCAATCAAAATTTTAAAAAGAAAAGAAAATTTTACAACCTAAAGATAGGAGCTTATAAACTGTGTGTTTCAAATTATTAAGAAAACTTAAAATAAAAGCAATAATGTTATCTTAGCTATTTCTTAACTTCTGAACTATGTCTTCAGACATTCCTCTTGTAATGTTGCTAGTAAACTCTGTTTTTGTTTATCTGAATATTGGGGTGGGAAGAGGGTATTAACTACAAAGGGCATGAGGGAACTTTTTGGGGTGACGGAAATATTCTATAACTTGACTGTTGTGGGATTACAAAACTGTGTTTTGTCAAAATTTGTTAAAGTGTGCATTTTACTGTAAAAGGATGAATCTTATTCTATGTTGATTATACCTCAGTGCCTGACACTTAAAAAATAATTCAGTCTCCTCTCTTTCAGGGTATCCACAGATGGAAAACAGAACAAAATAGACATTTTCATTCAGAGAAAAAGAATTTTTGCAAAGATTCACCAAGAAATAAACTCACCCAAACAAGCAAAGACATGGAAAAGAAGTGGATTCAAGTCCCATGAAGGGTTTAGTTATTTAAGTTGGTGAAGGTCTGCCTGAGCACCAAGCCCCCAAAGCAGGTGTGGGTCAGGCAGCCTCACAGGGAAGCTTCTTCCCTGTGAGATTCAGGATCTGCTCCCAGCCACAGCCATCTTTGAAAAATGTATAACAGAAACATTTACACTCATTTATAGCCCTGGAAAAATAATAATTAAATCCTTAGTAAACAGATTAATAATAATTAAATCCTTAGTAAACAGGTTTTTCACTGCCAAGTGACTCAGTACATATGAAATCATTCAAATCCAGACTTTGACAGTAATAAGTAATGTAACCTTGAGCCAGACACCTCGCTTCTCCCTCTGTTCCATTCCTGCGTTTATATCCTAAAAGTTTATAACACTTTGGACTTAGGCAAGGAGCCACGAAAACTTCAAAGTTAAAGTACTCAATTGGAGAAAAATTAGAGACCTATAAATTCTAATTGCCATCGTAGATTACACTGTACCATTTCAGAGAGGAGTAAAATCCTGCCTTCCTCAAAATCTCCATTTGGGGGGGGTTTGCTGTAGAAACTAATTTCTCAGAGATACAGACAGAAGGAAAATGTTAATACTGTTATGAACTTTAAGAAGAATTAGAAAGTGACCGTTTAATACATCATGCTCCATTCTTTCAAATTTCTATTTTAACTCCTTGTAAGAGGTTATTGATATACGAGCCTGCCCCAAACAACTTAAATGAAACTTGGAATCTATTAGAAAAATACCAGCAGCTCACATGGAAACCCAGGGCAAGAAGAAGAGCCAGCCCTCAGAAGGTGCTGAAAAAGGGAACATCACGACCAAGGTTACCCTTGACTCTCGGGGCTGTATTAGAGCTTATTCTGACACCCACTGATAACCTGCAATTTAAGTCTGGCACTAATGTAACCGAGCAGGACCCTGCGGGGCTCCTGGGCATGGAAGCCTTTTTGTGTCCCCGGTTTCTTGCTTGTAGGGAATAGGCTTCATCCTGCATGACCTTCACTGAGTTCCAAAGGGCAGGTTCAAACAGTTGCTTATCAAGGAAGAGAGGGGATGCAGAGACAAGGGAGGAACAGCCAAGATACAATAGTGCAGCCTTGGGGCAGGAGGGTGCTGGTTCCCCTCAAGGGACGTACAGTTTTGAGAGCATTAGCCCGTGGTGTCCCCCTTTGCCTGGCTAAACAATAAAGCTATTCTTTTCTGCTTCACCCAAAACTCTGTCTCTGAGATTCAACTTGGCACTGGTGCCCAGAGGCCAAGTTTTCAGCATCACTAACTATCTGGAATAAGCACAGACCCCACAAGTTAAGGCCTTGGTCCTCCACAAGACTACCTTCAGGTGTGCTAATTTGCTAGACTGATTCACAGAACTCAGGAAGCACTATACTTATGATTACAGTCTTACTGTGGAGGATACAAATCAAGATGAGTCAAAGGAAGAGACACAAAGGCCAAGGTCTGGGAGGGTCCTGAACACAGAGCGTCCATGCCCTCTTCCCATGGAATCAGGACACGCTACTCCTCTGGTACATAAGCTGTGCATCTACCAGGAAGCACCACTGAGCCCCTGTGTCCCGAGTGTTTGCTGGGTCTCACTATGTCGCGGTATTGATGAGATAATCAGTCATGTGCCTGAACTCCAGCTCCAGCCCTTGTCCTCTTCCTAGAGGTCAGACAGGCTCCAAGTCTCAACTGTCCAATCACATAGGTGGTCTTTCTGGTGGCCAGCTCCCACCCTGAAGCTATTTAGAGGCTGACCTTAATGCATCTCATTAGCATAAATTCAGCTGTGATCCAAGGGTCTCATGAATAATAAAGATAATTTCTATCACTTGGGAAATTCCAAGAGTTTTAGAAGCTCTGTGCGAGGAACCTAGAACAAAGATCAGACGAATTCTTCATTATACATCAAAGCTCATCTCCGATTCTCTCTGTGCAGTCTTTTCCTATATTCTTTCTCTGCACACAGGCATTCCTGACTTCCAGATGCTGGTGGATCATGGCTACCCCAGCTGCAGAGCTCCAACAAACTAACTAACATCCCTGGGTTACCATTTTAAACCTCTGGGAGAGAAAACCCAAGTGCCCCAACTTGAGTCAAGAGTCCATTGGTCTAACAAGCTGTGATCAGAGGGGCAAAGTCGTAGGATGCTTCAAGATGGGCTGACAATTCCCAGAGACTGATGCTGAAAACTCAGCCTCTGTGCACTGGTACCAAATAGAATTTCAGAGACAGAGTTTTGGGTGAAGTGGAAAAGAATAGCTTTATTGCTTTGCCAGGCAAAGGGGGCCACAGGAGGATCATGCCCTCAAAACTGTGTGTCCCAACCCAGGAGGATTTGGTGAGGAGTTTTATAGCAATGGGTCAAGGGTGGGGTTGCTGATAAGGATCAGGGTGTGTGCAGGGCCTGCAGCTCCTTTCATCTGGCCTCAGGTGGTCTCCTGATGAGCTTCTCTGGTTCTCGAGGTTATCAAACTGTGACCTCTCTGGAATGAAGAATGCTTCATCAAGTAATTAACATCTTCCCTTTGTTGGGGTTTCAGTTCTGCAGAAGAGCTCAAAGATATTGTTACGTGTATCCCTTGAGGGGGAACCAGGGCCCTGCCCCAAGGCTGCACTATTGTGTCTTGGCCTCTCCTCCCTTGTCTCTGCATCCCCTCCCTTCCCTGAGTAGCAACTGTTTGAACCTGCCCTTTGGAACGCAGGGAAGGTCTTAGAGGCTGAAGCCTATTTTCTACAAACGAGAAACGGGAGACACAGAAAGGCTTCCATGCCCAGGAGCCCCACAGCGTCCCGCTCGGTTTCAAGACCAGAACATAGATTATGAAAGGCAGTGTATCTAAATACAAGTTCTACAATTAGGAAGAGCGTAAGGCTCTGCTCAAGGAGAATGAGATGTAACCGAGCTCCAGGACAGTGGTCTTCCCTCCTACACTGTCTGTGTAAAATAGGTACAGAAATAGTTCAGTCCGGCTTTATACAGATAGGATGTCGTCATTGAGATTAATATTCATGGGAGGCAAACCCAGGTTGGACGTGTTCTTTTTTGTGTACAAATGGTTCTATTTGGTTTTAGAAAACCATTGTAAATGGAGAGAGCAGTTTGTAGGAAATGGGAGAAAGAGAAATTCCATTTGGGAATCAAAATGTGGAGAGCTAACAGAAGACTTAGATAAAGGGTAACCAAGTAGTACATATTTGAGCTAAAAGACAAAAAGATAAAGGTCTCTTTACCTGCATGTGAAGGAAGCTAATTAAAGCTAGATTAAGAAAAATGAGAATGTATCATAATGATGTGAAATAAAATTCATATCTTATGGCAAGACAAGAAATATTTAAACATAAAAAATGCTTCTCTGCCCTTTGGCTTCCCCTCTCTCTCCCTGCACCGTGCATTGTGTATCTGCATTATGCGTGAACCAAACCTCCCCCACTGCAGAAATACCTGACCAACCATAAAAGCAACATTCTCCCAGCATCAACAAGACAACTCCTGAAAAGATAGCATTCCTTCTTGATCCTGTAAGGAGTCACATAACCCACCAGGATGACGCTTAGATCTGGATCATATAAGCTGTCAATAATACATCATTTGATGTATAGCCCTCTGTCTCAAAAAACTTATATAATTGTGCCTTGACTTCTAACGGGCAGAAGAGTACTCAGAGATTTCTGAGATGTTCTTCCTGGGTTATAACCCTCAAGTTTGGCTCGAATAAAATTTTCCATTTCTTTCTTAGATTGACTGATTAATTTTTTGTGGACAGGGATGAAGAGATAACTCAGGAAATCCAAGTGCAGAAATGCAATCTGGCCTCCGGAAGCGACTCAGACCAAGGCCTCGTAGCTCCCACGGCTGCTCTCTGCAGGGCCTGGCCTTCTCTCTCTCTCACGAGCATTCCCATTTTCCTGTTTCTCCAGCCACAGGGCTGTGCATAATGGCCACTTCACCTGAGTTTACTCTCCCTCCGTCTGAAAGGCCGGGCTAGAGGAAGCTAGAATCCTTTAGGTCCCAGTCTTTAGCTCCAGGAGACATTGCCTGGTTGACCCACTCTGTTGCAATCAGCAATGGCCCAGCAGGCAGGGATTCTATAGTGCAAACATGGTGCCAACGTTACTAGAAAACTGGGTTCGCCTCTTGGTGGGTGTCGAGCCAATAGACACACCCAAACCAAAGATCAGGAGAAGGAAGGATTTATTACTTGCAGCAAGTAAGGAGAATACTGGGGATCTCTCCCAGAGCAGTGTCTCCCCAGACAGCAAAACTGGGGAAGTTTTAAGCTATGGGAACATGCATCTTCATGAAGGGGCTTGAGCAGAGGAGAATCTAGCATAGAGTTTAGTTGATTGAAGTCAGGAGGGTCAACATCATCACTCCATCCTTCAACTGGGTGGGGGCCTTAGTTCCTGCAGGACTCAAAGATAAAGAGAGAGAGAGAGAGAGATATATATATATATATATATATATATATATATATATATATACTTTTTTTAACAAGAATGTTCACTTTTATATATATATGTATATATACATTTATTTATTTAGGCTGCACCAGGTCTTAGTTGCGGCACGAGGGATCTCTTTTTAGATGCAGCATAAAGACTTCTTAGTTGCGGCATGTGGACTCTTAGTTGCAGCATGCAGCTTTCTTAGTTGCAGCATGCGAACTCTTAGTTGTGGCATGCATGTGGGATCTAGTTCCCTGACCAGGGATCTATCCCAGGCCCCCTGCATTGGGAGCATGGGTTCTTACCCACTGGACCACCAGGGAAGTCCCAAGACTCAAAGATAATATTATTATGGATATCCCTTGAGGAGGAAGTAGGACTCTGCTTTTATGCCCTATTGTCTGACTGCCTTTCCTCTGTTCCTGCATCCTTTTGTTCCCTTAGGATTATTAATTACTGAGACCTGTTCAAGGGCAAGCATCACACAATGGCTTAGGCCAAAATGGCTTCTCTTATGTCAAGAAAGCCACGTCTGGTTCTCTTTCTCTGGGGACCCCCTTCCCTATCTGCTTACACCAGGACCTTGTGAGTTGAGAAGATGCCCCAGGAAGTGACTCTGATACTACTCCATTTATTTAGTTTAGAGAAAACAATAGCTGCCCTGGATAAATACCTAAACACATCTCTCCAGTCTGCATGGTAGTTTCTGAATTTAACATTTTAATAAATTATGTAAAGAGTGAATGCTCAAAAAAAAACACAAAAAACCCAAAACCTCACATTTGCAGATAAACACAGATCTCTGGAGTATAAGTAAGTCTAGGTGATAGGGATAAAATGCCAACAGATGGACTTCAATGAGTGTAAGTGAAACTGAACAGGATCTTGTGGGGCCCTCCTGGGTACAAAATTTTTCCTTGTCCCCCTTTTCCTGTTTCCAAGGAAAAGGCTTCAACCTCCTAGACATTCCCTGAGTTCCAAAAGGCAGATTCAAGCAGTTACTCATCAGGGAAGTGAGGGAATGCAGAAGGAAACAATAGTGCAGCCATGGGGCAGGGTCCTGGTTCCTCATCAAGGAATGTACATAACAATGTCTTTGAGCTCTTCTACAGGAACTAAGGCCCCCACCCAGGTGAAGGATGGTAACTTCAGGCTGAGCACGAGATTCCTGCTACCTCACTGCGAACGCATCAGAAGAACATCATGAACCCTGTAGCCCTCACCCCAAATTTTGTCTATAAAAATTTTCCCCAAAAACCCATCAGGAAGTTTGGGTCTTCTGAGCGTGAGCCACCTGTTCTCCTTGCTTGGCCCTTCAATAAACCTTTCTCTGCTCCAAACTCTGACATTTCAGTTTGCTTGCCCTCAGTGTGCATCAGGCACAGGGACTTGTGTTCAACAACATAAGGGGAAGGTAATAAACTCAGACAAAGTAAATCCAAAGTATCTAAATCCATTGATTCTAAGAAATCAAAGGAACATAATCTTGGATGCACTGAACAGAGTTTCCACTAGATAAAGACCCGAGATGTCCCTATGACCTAAAAAATTATGGGAACTATTATTTATTGAATAATTTCTAAGTCTCAAGTATTATTTACTCATTTAATAATGCAACAGAAATAGAGAGAGAGAGGAGGAGGGGGAAATGTGAGAGGGAAGGAGGGGAGGAAGAGAAGCAATGGAAAGAGAAGGAAGGTAGGAAAGGAAGAAGGAAAAACACACTTGATCCATCACGAGTACCTCAGGAGGCAAACTGTTATCAACATCAGGGAGCATTAAAACAGCTTAATGAAAAAACAGGGGGTAATAAATTTTTTTTAATACTGCATAAAAGGGACTTCCCTAGTGGTCCAGTAGTGAAAACTCCGCGCTCCCAATGCAGGGGGCCTGGGTTCGATCCCTGGTCAGGGAACTAGATCCTGCATGCTGCAACTAAGAGTCCGCATGCCGCAATGAAGATCCTGCACGTGGCAGCAAAGATCCCCTGTGCCACAACTAAGACCAGGCAGAAAGAAAGAAAGAAAGAAAGAGAGAAAGAAAGAAAGAATTTTTAAAAAAATACTACTTGGGGCTTCCTTGGTGGCGCAGTGGTTGAGAATCTGCCTGCTAATGCAGGGGACACGGGTTCGAGCCCTGGTCTGGGAAGATCCCACATGCCGCAGAGCAACTAGACCCGTGAGCCACAACTACTGAGCCTGCGCGTCTGGAGCCTGTGCTCCGCAACAACAGAGGCCGCAATAGTGAGAGGCCTGCGCACCGCGATGAGGAGTGGCCCCCGCTTGCCACAACTAGAGAAAGCCCTTGCACAGAAACGAAGACCCAACACAGCCAAAAAATTAAAAAATAAAAAAAAATTAAAAAAAATACTACTTTAAAGGCTGAAGATGAAACAATAACCCATTTGGAACCAGAGTATGATACCAAAAAAAGGTAAACAAGTTTCTCTACCCACCTACATTTGTACCCAAAAAATGCTGCCCTGTTTACTGGCTAGGGCCGAAAATTTTCAACAAGAAAATTTTGGTCTCAGGTAAAATGAAAATCTTCAAACCCCAAAACAAAGAAGAAATTGTTGAAGAAAAAAATTGATACATAATATTACAGAAAAATTAAAAGTGACTTGTAGGCAAATAATACCAAAAATAAGGTTAAACTGGAAATCGTACTTGTAAAATATATGACAATTACTAATTTTTTTTTTTTTTTTTTGGCCACACTGTGCAGCATGTGGGATCTAAGTTCCCCAACCAGGGATCAAACACCATGCCCCCTGCATTGGAAGCATGGAGTCTTAACCACTGGACCACAAGGGAAGTCCCAACAGCTACTATTCTTAGTACCTCATACAATAAGAAGAGTAAAAGCCTCAACAGGAAAAGGGCACAACCAAAATGCCTCTGGACAGAGAATGGATAAAGAAGATGTGGTACATATATATGAAACATAGCAGGACCCTATGGTTCTTCCCCTCTATGTCCTCAGCCTTTCTTTTGTCTGTGGAAAAACTTTAGCCAAGGAATAACTTTAATCAAAGAAGTGAGAAAATGCAGAAACAAAGGAAAACAGTCAAAGGAGACCAAATAATAATAGTTTAGTCGTTAAGCAAAGTCAAGGACCTTTAGTTCCTCCTCAAGGGCTAGAGATTATATTCTGAGCCCTATCCTGTGAGCTGTCTTGTAGATACTAAAACCCCCATCAGGTAGAAGAAGTTAACTACATGATGACCAGACTGTAGCCATGACACAAACCACAATTCTGAGAGTTGGCCTCAAAGAAATGGGAACAAACTGACCCTGGAACTGAAGACTCACTGTATTTAAAACAATCAGGATGACACTGATCAGACCACCGCATGACTAATTTCAAGTTGACCGTCAGAGCTGCCTGCGCTGTTTCTGCACGTAGCCCGCTCCCTCTGTCTATAAAAGCTCTTGCCCCCCGATTGTCAGTGGGGGGAGTCGGCCTTTGGACAGGAGTCTGCCCTCCTCCCCAGTTGCTGGCCTCCAGAATGAAGCAAACTTTCCTTTCCACCAACCTTGGCTCTTCATTGGCTTTTGAGTGGTGAGCTGCTGGACCTCACTTTTGGTAACATATACAGTGGAATACTACTCAGCCATCAAAAAGAATGAAATAATGCCATTTGCAGCAACATGGATGGACCTAGAGATTGCCATATCAAGTGAAGTAAGTCAGACAGAGAAAGAAAAATACCATATGATAGCACTTATATGTGGAATCTAAAATATGATACAAATGAACTTATTTACAAAACAGAAAGAGACTCACAGGCATAGAAAACAAACTTATGGTTACAAAGGGGAAAAGTTGGGGGAGGGATAAATTAGGAGGTTGAGATTTTATATATAGTAGATACAAACTACTATATATAAAACAGATAAACAACAAAGTCCTACTGTTTAGCATGGGGAACTATATTCAATATCTTATAATAAACCATAATGAAAAAAAGAAAAAGGGCAAACGAGAGGAGAAGTGCATTGTACAAATAAACTTATGAAAAAATGTCAGTCTTTACTAGTAGCCCTGCTATTTGTCTATCCAATTGCAGTTTTTCTCTTTCTCTCTTTTTAATGACAATATCCAGGGTTGTGTATGTTATTGTGAAGTGTGCTTTCTTAAATACTGCAAATGAGTGTTTAGAATGTTACACATTTTCTATAACATAGTCAATTGTATCAAAAATTCAAACATCTGACTACCTTTGACCCAACACTTGCACTTCTAGGATGTATTCTAAGACAAAAACTAGACCTCAAAGATTAAATGGCAATATGTTTATACAAAAGTATCTATAAAAACTGAAAATGACTAAATTTCCAATGATAGCAACTGCTTAAAGAATGTTGATCCATCCACAGGTTAAAATTCTTTGCAACCACTAAAATGTATGCTAGAACAGAAAAGTAATGTTCTGAATAATTAAGTGAAAAAGGCAAATTATGAGGTTGTCTATACTTATCTATACAATATTAGATAAAGAAACATTACATATATAACATATATTATCTATAAATTATAGATATATAGATAATTTTTAAATATTCATCAGATATACACCAAAATATTAACAGTGGCTCTTTCTGGGTAGTAGGGTTACAGGAGATTTTTACTTTGTATATGTATGTTGTTCTCTATTTTTCACAGTTTCCATAATAAAGTTGCATTATTTTTATAGTCAGAAAACAATCATTTTTCACTCAAAGCGAAAATTCTTCAGAGAGGGAGGCACCAGTTCTGTCCATCTCATCTGTGTGAAGGATGGATTCAAACAGTTTTCAATCCTGTCTGAGGAGGTCACAAAAGTGGCAGCACATCTTGGATGGCTGCAGGTAAACTCTGTCTTCTCCACAAATTTGCAGAGCCTTTAAATATTCCTTCACAAAGCAAAACACAACAGTACATTTCTAATAAGAGTAATTTGCTTTTGATGATGACTTCCTACCAAAATAATCAAGACGTTATTCAGAATCTTCAAAAGCAGTAATACAGACAATAACAACAGCATAAAACATACAATAAAAAGCATAAAACACAAAATCAAAACAAGGTCATCTCATTAAGAACAGGGGATTCCTCTTACAAATGTCTAGGCTCTGGTGGTCCAGTGGTTAAGACTCCACGCTTCCACTGCAGGGGGCAGGGGTTGATCCCTGGTCGGGGATCTAAGATCCCATAAGCCACGTGGCATGGCCAAGAAAAAAAAAATGTCTAGGCTCTCATTGGAAGGAACTTTCTTTAATAATAGTTTTGATTTGGGAATGCTGACACCAAAATGACCTTATTTTCCTCCCTTCGTGGTGTCTTCATGGTCATGTTTGGGCCCCTCTGACAGTGCTTAAGGTCTGTCTGCTAAGAAGAGTGTGATTGGTGGGCGAGGAAATGTCCTATCTGCACTGTTCAAAAGCAAAACAAAATAGACTATATGCTTATAACGTTTTAATGTATTTTTTTATTTTCTATAAATATAGCATAAATTGAGTTTAAGCAAGGCTGGCCCCTCACTCTCTACTTCTCTCTCCTTCCCAAATATTTCTCTCACTTCATGCCAAAATGGCCAAAGTACACCACTATCAAGTCATCCCGAGTCCTGAAAGCATTTGCCTTACTAAGGATCTTTCATTATTTACAAGCAAATACTCCCTAAACCAAATTCAGCTCAGTCCTTGATTCGGTGCGGTCACCTGAGGGTAAGAAAGTGACCAGAAAGAATGAACCAAGTAGGGGACTGTGTACAAGGACATACATGCAGGAAGGAATATGGGAAGCAAAAGGCAAAGTGAAAGGATCATAAATGCAAGCACTACTAGTTATCCGTACATAGATGACAGATACAATCATTAAATCCCAGGGGAAAAAAATGATGTACTTTTTAAACCAAGGCAGTGTCCACTTTCTTCCATCCTTTAAGGAATAGAAAGCAAACCTCTCAGTCCCGAAATGAGCTACTTCCTCTTCTCACCACAAGATGGCGCTCTCTTCGGGATCCCTAAGCTCAGTTTCCAAACTCAGAGCTGAAACAGTGGGGACCTTGCATTAGAAATCCCATCTATAAACCATGCTCTTCCAGTTCAATTCAGCTTTAAATAGAACTTGCAGCTAATGAAACATTAGGCTTCTGTCCATTGAGAATCCTTCATTACTGATGCTGCACGTATCTGGGCAAAGTCACCTCTGAATTTCAGCATCCATTTGCAGCAACATGGATGCACCTGGAGATGATCATACCAAGTGATGTAAGTCACAGAAAGACAAATACCATATGATATCACTTACATGTGGAATCTAAAATACGACACAAAGGAACCTATCTATGAAACAGAACCAGAATCATGGACATAGAGAACAGACTGGTGGTTGTCAAGGCGGAGGGAGTTGGGGGAGGGATGGAGTGGGAGTTTGGGGTTAGCAGATGCAAACTAGTATATATAGAATGGATACACAACAAGGTCCTACAGAGAACTATATTCAACATCCTGTGATAAACCATAATGGAAAAGAATATTTTTAAACAAGAATGTATATATAGGTGTAAATGAATCACTTTGCTGTATGCAGAAATTAACACAACATTGTAAATCAACTCTACTTGAATTTTAAGAGCTATTGATAAATTTCAGCATCAACAGCCATCACTTTCTTTCCTCAAGCCAAGCTGTCTGCTGTCGGTATCCCTTTCCCCCTTTCTTCTTGTTTCTTGGATCTTGTTGTTTTCTTTTTATGTTACGACAAGAAAAGTGAGATGTCATGCTGTAGCAGATATGGAACTAGGGCACCAGAGCCATTCTTCAAGAAAGAGCTGGATGCCAGCTGTGGAGAATGCACTCCCCCGGTCAGGTGCAGCTGGCAGCCTCTCCACAGTCTTGGCTACAGAGAGCACCTCACTCAAGTCCATGCCTTCCCACAGCCCTGCATCAGGTGACTGCGGGGGGCGGGAAGGGGTGGGATATGGAGACCGAGCCATTTCAACCCAGTGTAAGACAACAGGCAAGGCTTGTTCTACAGCCTCGCTGGCCTCCACTGCCTGGCAGCTCTTTCCTCTGGTTAACTCTGTTTCCTACCCCTTGCCTTAAACATGTACTGATCCCGATTAAGTGTCTTGTTGCGTAAACGACATCTCTGTGTCTACTTCCAGAGAACGCAACCGGCAGCAATGCAAAAATAAATTGCTCAGATCATCTGACAATGGTTGGCCATTAAATCATTTGGAATACTTAGCTTTTGCTTCTGTACCCATCTGTACTTCAGATGCTTTCACTGAATTGCCATGTACTCACTTATTCAATAAATATCTGAATGGCTTCCACGAGCTGGGCACTGTGCTTAGCAGAGGATACGTGAAAAAATGTCTGGGGGCTTCCCTGGTGGCGCAGTGGTTGAGAATCTGCCTGCCAATGCAGGGGACACGGGTTCGAGCCCTGGTCTGGGAAGATCCCACATGCCGCGGAGCGACTAGGCCCGTGAGCCACAACTACTGAGCCTGCGCGTCTGGAGCCTGTGCTCCGCAAAAAGAGAGGCCACGATAGTGAGAGGCCCGCGCACTGCGATGAAGAGTGGCCCCCACTTGCCGCAACTAGAGAAAGCCCTCGCACAGAAATGAAGACCCAACACAGCCAAAAATTAATTAAATAATTAATGAAAAAAATTTTTAAATGTCTGGAATGTAGACCCAGTACTGGAGGTGAAACAGCCCTCTTGGCAACCATGAAAATGAAAGCGACAGTCAAAGGCGGGCAGAAGAGAGAGCCAGAAATAGCCTCGATGGAGCAGCAACTACTGCCTGGGATTGCCTATCACTGGCCTTCTCGCTGTGTGAGAAAAGTAACCTCTACTTGGGTTTTCTAATATCCCCTCAGTTGGCACTTACCGGTGCCTGATGGAAATACCACGTCTCGGCCATTGTTAATGTATTGATTGACTAAACCAGCAAATGAATGGTCGTTTTTTTTTTCTCTCTATTTTCTTATTGAAGTATAGTTGATTTACAATGTTGTGCTGATTTCTGCTGTACAGCAAAGTGACTCAGTCATACACATATATACAGTCTTTTTTTATATTCTTTTCCTTTATGGTTTATCACAGGATAATGAATACATACAGTTCCCTGTGCTATACAGTAGGACCTTGTTTATCCATTCTATATATAATAGTTTGCATCTGCTAATCCTAAACTCCCAATCCATCCCTTTTTCTCCCCCCTCCCACTCGGCAACCACAAGTCTGTTCTCTATGTCTGTGAGTCTGTTTCTGTTTCATAGATAGGTTCATTTGTGCCGTATTTTAGATTTCACATATAAGTGACATCATGTGGTATTTGTCTTTCTCTTTCTGACTTACTTCACTTAGTATGAGCATCTCTTGTTACATCCATGTGGCTGCAAATGGCATTATTTCATTTTTTTACGGCTGAGTAATATTCCATTGTATATATGTACCACATCTTCTTTATCTGAATGGTAGTTCTTCCTATTATTCTACTCCACATTCCCCGGCCAGACCCAGAGAGCTAGCCAGCAGTAAGGAGTAAAGCCGTAAGAGGAGCCTGCCCCTGCCTGCCCACCCCTTGACTCAAATCTGCTCACCTTATTCTTCCCTTTTTCATTTCAAAAGCATACTCATGTCATTCCTTTCTTGGAATTACAACATGAAAATGAACAACAAGCAAAGCATTTCTCCAGTAAGATCATTTTTGACACTTTTTCATTCTATATCTTATATCCAAAGGAGAGGAAAACTTGACACATAGGATGTGGGGCTGTATAAACATATAGCATATTTTTTAAATGCTTCGGTTTCAGAGGATCTGAGACAATGGCATGTCTATCATTATCCCTCCACCGTCAGTAAGCTTCAAATTACTATCTGTTCTCAAAGGTAGAGAAAAATTTTAAGTATTTTTAATGAAATTTCAGAAGTTGCCTATTCAGTAATTTGCTATTTCATGGAGTCATATACACAGAATGTGTCTTGAGAGTCTGTTTAACTGAAGGGAGGTTTTCAATCAACCTATTTGATTGGGATATAAGAAGACCAACAAGAAAAGCCTGACCACCAAGCAAATGGAATGTCTTAGAGGTCCACAAACACGTTCCACCAAAATCACAAACCACTGATGGTAGGACACTCAATTCAGCTTATTTCCTATCAATTTCGTTCTTCCCCAAAATATATCCTCTTAGTTCATATATGTGTGTGTGTGTGTGTGTGTGTGTGTATTTGACAGATAGTCATTGAACATCAATTATGTACAAGCATCGTGCCAGGCACTAGAAAGAAATACAGTAAGTCCCCTACATGAGAACCTTCAAGTTGCGAACTTTCAAAGATGCGAACATGGGTTCGCATGTCCAACCATGTAAGTTAGTTCACTGTCTGGCGTACATTGTCATGTGCATGCATACCCTACAAGTGGTTGTGCTTTTGTGTACTTTACTGTACAGCACTGTATAGAGTTCAGTAGTACAGTATCTTATTTCAAGCCCAGAATGTCCAGAAGCAAGCGCAAAAGCAGTGGTGATGTAGCTGGTATGGTACTACCCAGACATCACTAGATCGTTTTTTCAAGAGCATAGAGAGAATTGAATCCAGCAAGGACCCAGAACCTGTGCCATCAGCGTCAGGCGTGGGTGAGATCGCAGCTTGCCCTCCGTCTCCTATTGCTGACGATCCTTCAGCTCTCCCATCTCCCACCTCCTCTCCCTCCTCCAGTCAGTAACTCTTCCTGCCTGTTCACTCGATGCCAGCCCCTGGATGCCAGCTGCTGTACTGCACTACTGTACTTTTCAAGGTACTGTACTGTAAGATTAAAAATGTTTTCTTTATTTTTTGTGTTTGTTTTTTATGTATTATTTGTGTGAAAAGTATTATAAACCTATTACTGTACAGTACTATTAATATATAGCTGATTGTGTTATTTGGGTACCTAGGCTAACTTTGTTGGACTTACGAACAAATTGGACTTACAAACGCGCTCTTGGAACAGAACTCGTTCATATGTAGGGGACTTGCTCTAAGGCATGGTCTGGAGCTCGAAAAAAGGATTCACAGACAGACAGACATAGACACATAATAAAGCATATTAATAAACTATCAAGTGTCTAAAAGAGGTAAACATGGCTGCGTGGGGAAATCACAGAAGAAGGAAACCCAACCTAGCATGGAAGAACAGCTCAAGAAATATTTCTCAGAGAAAATGGCCTCTGAATCATCTCACACAATGAGCAGAAGTTGTCTCTAACTACTGTAAAGATATTCAAATCCAACTGAAACCACTAGGTGGCGTCTCAGAGGGCTCTGAGGAGCTCCAGTTCTTTATGTCTTAGCACAGAACTCGGTGAGAGGCAAAGTGATAGATAAGAAGTGATTTATTAGAATAGGACGCTTGTGAGGCTTACAAGCATGTGGGCAAGAGGGTGCTGCCCCGAGAACTTAGTGGGCTACACTTTTATAATCAAAGGAAAAGTGGGGAGGGGGAGGAGACCATCTGCTTCCTCATTCTTTTTTTTTTTTTTTAATTTATCTATTATTTATTTTTGGCTGCGTTGGGTCTTTGTTGCTGTGCGCGGGCTCTCTCTAGTTGCGGCGAGCGGGGGCTACTCTTTGTCGTGGTGTGCGGGCTTCTCATTGCGGTGGCTTCTCTTGTTGCGGAGCACGGGCTCTAGGCGCGCAGGCTTCAGTAGTTGTGGCACGTGGGCTTCAGTAGTTGTGGCTCGCGGGCTCTAGAGCGCAGGCTCAGTAGTTGTGGTGCACAGGTTTAGTTGCTCTGAGGCATGTGGGATCTTCCCGGACCAGGGCTCGAACCCGTGTCCCTTGCATTGGCAGGCGGATTCTTAACCACTGAGCCACCAAGGAAGTCCCTGCTTCCTCATTCTTGAGTAGATGTCACGCTTCCATCATGAGCTCCTCCTCCACATCAGGTGGAAGTTTTTTTGTCCCTACACAATCAACCTGGGACTGTCATGGCACAATGGAAATGAGCAAAATGCAGTAACACATGCTAAAAATGGTAAATCATCTCAGGTTTCAGTATAAAGTCACCTTTTCCTTATATTTGTGTTTTTAGTGTGTGCAGAGGAGCATGTCCTAGGAATCATTAAATTACTGAGCTCACTGTGCAAGATGTGGGTCTCATGACACCATTTTATTGTTTGGGGGCATGTCTTGTGCTTCTGTTGCATGGTTTTGCTGCTAAGCAAGCCTGCTTGGTTTTGTGGTTAAGCAAACCTGCTTTCTTGAGAGATCATTAACTTACAGGGTCCCCCATACTTTTTCCTTTACTTACGATCCCCTAGTAGGATTAACTATTTAATCACCTACTTTGTCCCTTTACTCTGTTCCTATCACAACTTCTTCTCTGCACACCCACTTTTACCAGCCCAGGCCATCATTCATGTACCTGGATCATGGCAATAGCCTCCCAACAGTCTCCCTGCTGCAAACGCCTGCTCTGATAGCAACCAGAGTGAGCCTCTTAAAAGGTAAATCAAAAGATGTCACCCGGGACTTCCCTGGTGGCGCAGTGTTTAAGAATTCGCCTGCCAATGCAGGGGACACGGGTTCAATCTCTGGTCCAGGAAGATCGCACTTGCCACAAAGCAACTAAGCCCGTGCGCCACAACTACTGAGCCTGCGCTCTAGAGCCCGTGAGCCACAACTACTGAGCCCTCGCACCACAACTACTGAAGCCCATGCACCTAGAGCCCGTGCTGTGCAACAAGAGAAGTCACCGCAACAAGAAGCCTGCGCACCGCAACGAAGAGTAGCCCCCGCTCACCGCAACTAGAGAAAGCCCATGTGCAGCAACGAAGACCCAACACAGACAATAATTAATTAATTAATTAATTAATTTTTAAAAATGGATAAATACAAAGAGATGTCACCCCTCTCATGGCTGTCCTACATTTTTAAAATAAGAGTCTTCATTACGTCTGTAAGAACCCATATGATCTGGTATCTGGGTCCTGCTGGATTTCATTTCTTCTTCTACTCTTCCCCTGGCTGACTGCTCTGCGTCTAGACTCGCACCCTTGACATTCCTCAAACACAACAAGAAATCTACCGCAAGGCCTTTGTACTTGCTGTTCTCTCTGCCTAGAAGTGCTCTATCGGCTACTCACTTCATTAGGGTCTCTGCTCAAATGTCACCTCTTCCGAGAGGCTCTCCACAACAATACCATTGAAAATAGTACTGATTTGGCTTCGTTTTCTTCCCCTAGCACTTGTCACTATCTGACATTACATGTATTTATCCATTTTCTAGCTCCCACCCTAGAACCTAAGTCCTATGAGAGTGAAATTTTATTTAAGTCACTGCCGTGTCTCCAGCACCTGCAGCAATTCCTACAAATAACAGGCACTCAATAGACATCTGTTCCATAAATAAATCCATCCCATGTCCCCTTGACCCAGAAGAAAGAAGAAATAAAAGCTTAGTGTGTGCAGAAGTTGTTTACATGGCAGGTCCTGGCTCTTCACTCCCCTTCTTATCAAGCTAAACAGGCTGTTCTAGTAACATCATAAAACCAAACAAAGAAAAGATCAGTTTCAAAGGGAGTACAAAGGGTGGGCAGGATTCCTTGTCTGAAAAGCTTTGGAACTAGTATTGTTGAGAATCAGAGCCATGATACTAAAAGCCTTTTTAAATCCTTCAAGTTCTAAGTGACCGTGAGGCCCAAGTCCACTTGGAGACACACGTTCAGCCACGTCGGCGTGATGCCACACTCTAAAGAAAGGATTTTTCCAGTAGACAGATGTTCCTGGAGAAACTGCTCTACATCCTCGTAGGGAGAAGACCTGGCAACTCTTAAAATTACAACCCAGAGACACATCCTGTATTTAGGGGTTGGGGGCGGGGATGGATTACATTTTATTTTTACATTTTTTAATTAGTTTCCTGCATTCAAACGTTAGAATCCATACTTTCTATGATCTGTTGAAAGTGAGAAAGATCTAGCAATACCTAATAGTCGGTGTGAGGCTAGTGACAGCTGCTCCCTCCAGATCGGGAAGCACTCAGACTGCCGCCCCGCTTCACATGACCCATGTATGAACTCAGGTGGGTTCTCTCATTTAGTTGACCTGTCTGGGCCACGTCGGCATTTAAGTTCTGATTCCTGGCCTTAAACCTGATGGGTTACTTTCCCCAGAGTCAGGAAGACCATAAAAGGAACAGAAACACTGATAATGCCATGAAGAACCACCAGCTTTTTAAATGAAGTGTCACTGTAGAAATGTAGAGCTGGAAGGGGCCTCAGGAATCAAACAGTGGCTTCCTTATTATAGGTGAGGGGCAGGTGGTCACACTTTGAACAGATCAAAGATTGCATCTCCCAATAACCAATATGGGTCTTATATGCCATCTACGGAGTGGCCATCAGAACACGTGTTCACAGATTAACAAACACTGCCATTGGTCAATGTCATGGCCATTCAGTGGCCCCCATCCCTAATTTCTGAAAACATTTTTTTAATCTAAATATTAAGAAAAGGGGACTTCCCTGGTGGTGCAGTGATTAAGAATCCGCCTGTCAATGCAGGGGACACGGGTTCGAGCCCTGGTCCGGGAAGATGCCACATGCCACGGAGCAACTAAGCCCGTGTGCCACAACTACTGACGCCCGCACGCCTAGAGCCTGTGCTCCACAACAAGAGAAGCCACTGCAATGAGAAGCCCATGCACCACAACAAAGAGTAGCCCCCGCTCACTGCAAGCAGAGAAAAGCCCGCACGCAGCAACAGAGACCCAATGCAACCAATAAATAAATAAATAAATAAATTTTTAAAATAAATAAATAAATAAATAAATAAATAAATAAATATTAAGAAAAGGCAGTCTTTCTAACCATTTAAGAGCAATTGAGAAAAATCTATTAAATAATATTCTCATGAGGCCAGGACAAGATTCGGAGAACTGAGTTGGCCTAAATCAAAGGTGAGGAAATTCTTTTGGTAAAAGACCAGAGAGTAAATATTTTAAGCTTTGCGAGTCATCGGGTCTCTACGGCAGCAACTCACCTCTGCTATTGTCTCAGGAAAGCAGTCCTAGGGGATATGTAAATAAATAGGCATTACTCTGTGCCAGTAATACAGGCATTACTATGGACACTGAAAGTCGAATTTCATATCATTTTCATGTGTCATGAAATAATAACTTTCTTTGATTTTTCTTTTTTTTTGGAACCACTTAAAATTGTAAAATGCATTCTTAGCACACAGGCCATAAAAATGACAGGCAGACACAACATCGTAAATCAACTCTGCGCCAATAAAATTTTTTTTAATTTTAATGTTTAATTAATTAATTAATTAATTAAAATGATAGGTACGATCTGGCCCTTGGGCCATGGTTTGCAGATCTCTGGCCTTGATGGTGAGGGGGGATAAAAAAAGCAGCCAACCTGCTTGTCCTGGTATCCCAAGGTTGCTTTCAGTTTGAATACAAGATCTCTGTCCCTAACTAGACCAGCCTGACTTTTTTGTTTTTAATTTCTCTTTTATTTTATATTGCAGTATAGTTGATTTACAATGTTGTGTGAGTTTCAGGTGTACAGCAAAGTGATTCAGTTATACATATACATATATCCATTTTTTTTTAGATTCTTTCCCCATATAGGTTATTACAGAATATTGAGTAGAGTTCCCTGTGTTATACAGTAGGTCCCTGTTGATTATCTATTTTATATATAGTAGTGTGTATATGTTAATCCCAAACTCCTAATTTATCCCTCCCTCCCCCCGCCTTTCCCTTTTGGTAACCATAAGCTTGTTTTCGAAGTCTGTGAGTCTGTTTCTGTTTTGTAAATAAGTTCATTTGCATCATTCTTTTAGATTCCACATATAAATGATATTAGATGGTATTTGTCTTTCTTTGTCTGACTTACTTCACTTAGTATGATAATTTCTAGGTCCATCCATGTTGCTGCAAGTGTTATTACTTCATTCTTTTTGACAGCTGAGTACTATTCCACTGTATATATGTACCACATCTTCTTTATCCCTTCCTCTGTCGATGGACATTTAGGTTGCTTCCATGTCTTGGCTATTGTAAATAGTGCTGCTATGAACATAGGGGTGCATGTATCTTTTTGAATTAGTTTTGCCTGGATATATGCCCAGGAGTGGGATTGTTGGATCATACGGTAGTTCTGTTTTTAGTTTTTTAAGGAACTTCCATACTGTTCTCCATAGTAGCTGCACCAATTTACATTCCCACCAACAGTGTAGTAGGAGGGTTCCCTTTTCTCCACATTTATTATTTGTAGACTTTTTGATGATGGCCATTCTGACCAGTGTGAGGTGCTACCTCATTGTAGTTTTGATTTGCATTTCTCTAATAAGTTGCAATGTTGAACATCTTATCATGTGCTTTTTCCAGCCCAATGTTTTTCTTTAATTTTTTTTTTTTTTTTTTTTGCCACACTGCACGGCTTGTGGGATCTTAGTTCCCTGATCAGGGATTGAGCCCAGGCCCCAGCAGTGAACAGAGTCCTGACCACTGGACCACCAGGGAATTCCCCAGCCTGACTTTTTAATGGTAGTATTTGAATTGTCCTACAGTTTATCTAGTTTATCTAGTTTACTCATATTCTCTTGTTTGATCTTTACCATGTTCTATGAGTTACACAGGGCAGGTATATACATATATATATGGCATTTCAAATTTGTTCATTTTCATACAGATAATATCACAATAACAGATGAAAAATTCACCCAAAAAATCACAAACTCAGGAAAAAATATTTAATGTTTTTCTTTATATTGCTCCACTCTTTTTTCACATGTAAAATTTTACTGAATTGGCACCATAATGTTGATAAAATGGTAAATTCCAGTTTTTCACATGTAAAATTTTACTGAATTGGCACCATAATGTTGATAAAATGGTAAATTCCAGTTTTTCACATAATGAGTCTACGCATTATACTGCATTACTAAATAGGCCTCGTGGTGAAGGTTTACGATTCTTTTGTACTTTATCATTATTTACTTAATCTTTTCTCATTTGTTGGACATTTAGGAAGTTTCCAATGATTTACTGTGGTAAATCATGCTGTAATGAATGTCTTTCTCCACTTTACTTTTATAAGAGTATTTTCTTATGATATCCCCAGAAGTGAGATTACCAGATAAAAGGATAGTAACACTCTTTAATTATTCATAAGCTTTGGAAATTTCTTTCAAAAAACTTTTACCAAAGCAGAATTTTTATTAGCATAGGGTTAAAACAATGGGCCATGGAGAAGCCCAGTTCTGTCACTGACTCCTGTGTGACCTTGGGAAAGTCTCTTATACTTTAAGCTTCAATTTCCCCATCTGTCAAAAGAGGGAAATCATCTATGCTCTCAGTGAGGATTAAAAGAGATAATCTATGTAAAGGTGACTCATAATAAGTAACTTCCCCATACTAGTGAAGATGGTGTAATGATGGTGACAGGTGATGATAATGGTGATAATGAAGGTGATGATGATGGTGATGGTCATGATGATGATGATGAAGATAATTCTGATGATAATGGTGATGATGATGGTGATGGTGATGATGATGATGATGTTGATGGTGATGATAATGGTGATAATGAAGGTGATGATGATGATGGTGATGGTGATGTTGGTGGTGGTGCTGATGATGGTGATGATGATGGTGATGGTGATGATAATGGTGATAATGAAGGTGATGATGATGGTGATGGTGATGATGATGATAATTCTGATGATAACGGTGATGATGATGGTGATGGTGATGATGATGATAATTCTGATGATAATGGTGATGGTGATGATAATGGTGATAATGAATGTGATGATGATGATGGTGATGGTGATGTTGGTGGTGGTGCTGATGATGGTGATGATGATGATGGTGATGATGATGATAATTCTGATGATAATGGTGATGGTGATGATAATGGTGATGATGATGATGGTGATGGTGATGCTGGTGGTGGTGATGATGATGGTGATGGTGATAATGAAGGTGATGATGATGGTGATGGTGATGATGATGATAATTCTGATAATAATGGTGATGATGATGGTGATGGTGATGATGATGATAATTCTGATGATAATGGTGATGGTGATGATAATGGTGATAATGAAGGTGATGATGATGATGGTGATGGTGATGTTGGTGGTGGTGTTGATGATGGTGATGATGATGATGGTGATGGTGATGGTGATGATGATGATAATTCTGATGATAATGGTGATGATGATGGTGATGGTGATGATAATGGTGATAATGATGATGGTGATGGTGATGTTGGTGGTGGTGTTGATGATGGTGATGGTGATAATGAAGGTGATGATGATGGTGATGGTGATGATGATGATAATTCTGATGATAACGGTGATGATGATGGTGATGGTGATGATGATAATTCTGATGATAATGGTGATGGTGATGATAATGGTGATAATGAAGGGGATAATGATGATGGTGATGGTGATAATGAAGGTGCTGATGATGCTGATGAGCTTCAGTTTATTTATGAAGAACTGAAGTTCAGCCTTAAGTGTCTCACCCAATGCCACACAATTGAGGAACAGCACTTCAGACTCTAGCTCCTGCCTTTTGCTGTTTCTTTTGGACGGCACCCAAGGATCTCCCGCGATTTGGAATATATAAGTAGTTTTGAATTCTTGTTCTCTCTCAGGGGCATTTCATTTGCAGACTGACTTCTAAGTCCCAGATATCAGCCAATCTGTTCCTTCCGGAACTGAGGACCCTACTGGTCCATCTCTAATCTGCTACACAAATCCAGAGGTGAGGCTTTTTTTCCTTTTTATTTTTTAAATTAAACAAGTAACAAATGAGCATTATGTGGCATAACATTTGTGCCTTTACATCAGCCTAGTCACCAAACTTGCTGCAACAGTCCCTTCCCTTCTGACAGTATTTATTTGCTATTTAAAGTAGATGTCAACAAGTCCTAACTGTGAGTTCATTTATATTCCTAACGCTTTATCGACACTCTGATATTTCAAGGTTAATGACATTTGTGCTCCTGAAACTGAGAATTAATATCCAAGAAGAGTTCATATAGGAAAAAAATTTATTACTTCCCCCTCTTTATTTCTTCTTTTACAAAAATATCCCTAAGAAACTTCAAAATTGTAGAGTTAATAACAACATGAGAACGGTGATAAAAACTGTAATCTCTGTCTATATAATATTCTGAACGAGATGCAAAGATGGAGTCTAGGAACTTCCTTGGCCGCTTCTGTCAGTGCTTAATCACTCCTCCCAAGATGTGTTCTGTAAGTTTACTCATTGACGCAGTTGTGTTTCTCACTGTTGGTTGCACGTGGTAACAACTTTGATTTAAAGTATTTGAGGGGGACTTCCCTGGTGGCGCAGTGGTTAAGAATCCGCCTGCCAGTGCAGGGGACACGGGTTTGAGCCCTGGTCCAGGAAGATCCCACATGCTGCGCGGCAACTAAGCCCGTGCACCACAACTACTGAGCCACTGCTCTAGAGCCTGCGAGTCACAACTACTGAAGCCCACGTGCCTAGAGCCTTTGCTCTGCAACAAGAGAAGCCACCGCAATGGGAAGCCCACACACTGCAACAAAGAGTAGCCCCCACTCACTGCAACTAGAGAAAGCCCACACGCAGCAACAAAGACCCAACACAACCAAAAATAAATAAATAAATAAATAATAAAATATTTGAGGGATTTCCCTCGTGGCACAGTGGTTAAGGCTCCGTGCTCCCAATCCAGAGGGCCTGGGTTCAATCCCTGGTCAGGGAACTAGATCCCACATGTATGCCGCAACTAAGAGTTCACATGCCACAACTAAGGAGCCCATGTGCTGCAACTAAGGAGCCTTCAAGCCGCAACTAAGGAGCCCTTGAGCCACAACTAAGGAGCGTGCCTGCCGCAACTAAGACCCAGCGCCACCAAATAAAAAAATAAATAAATATTTTTTTAAAAAGTAAAGTATTTGAGGCAAATCTGGTTCTAGGAATTAATGGCACTTGTAGTTATAGGTTGGGGGAAATTGGGAGTTTAGAACAGATGTCAGCAAACGTTTTCTGTAAATAATCAGATGGGAAAGATTTTAGGTTTTATAGGTCTCTGTCATAACTAGTCAACTCTGCTGTGATAGCACACAAGCAGCTATAGACAGTGTGTAAATGAATAGGTGTGGTTATGTTCTAACAAAACTTTATTTACCAAAGCAGGTAGCAGGCCTGCAGGCCATAATGCTCTGAGTTCTGGTCTAGACGTTGAGAGAACTTGCACTTCTAGATATCAGTGACACTAGCAGTATCTTGGCACTTTGTGGCACTTTTTCACACTTGAATCGCACATACTAGTCTAGGTTTTGGTGTTTTCTGGCACTTTGTGGAGCCGGCACTTGCTGAAGGCCTCTTGGGACTTGGTGGAACTTACGATTCTAGATCTTGATAGCACTTGAGGTTTCATGCTTGGTGATTCTTGTGGCTGTGAGTATTGCTGACATTTACATTTCTAGAAGGTGGTTATTTAATGGCATCAATGGTCATTTGCCAATCCTAAACTCATAGCCCTGAGAGTAAACTCTCAGAGAATGTTCAGTGAATACATGACTCCTTCCTGGGTCTCCAAGGTGTGCTAAAAATTATATCTCTATTATCATGCTAAGTGAAGTAAGTCAGACAGAGAAAGACAAATACCATATGATATCATTTACATGTGGAATCTAAAAAAATAATACAAATGAACTTATTTACAAAACAGAATAGACTCACAGACATAGAAAACAAACTTGTGGTTACCAAAGGGGAAGGGAGGGGGGGAGGCATAAATTAGGAGTTTGGGGTTAAGATACACACACTACTATATATAGAATAGATAATCAACAAAGGACAGGGAACTCTACTCAGTATTCTGTAATAACCTATATTGGAAAAGAATCTGAAAAAAAATGGATGCATGTATATGTATAACTGAATCACTTTGCCGTACACCTGAAACTAACACAACATTGTAAATCAACTATACTCCAATATAAAATAAAAATTAAATTAAAAAAAAGTTAAGAACCATAATAGCAAAATAAAATAAAATAAAAATTATGTCCCTAATATTTACAAATTTCTACACTCCATGCTTTTTATTCAATAAAAACTGGCTATTAAATTTGGAAAAAGTGACAGGCTTTGGCCAACAGGTGGTTCTGGTTTTCATTCATTCATATTTGCAGTCATTGTGTCAGCAAATATTAATTTAGAATCTACCAGGTATAGGGCACAGAACCTCCTCTAACTAATCATTTCGAATGTTGCATTGAGGTATCTGGGTTCATCAGCTTTATAAATACCTTTTACTGAAGCTTAGTATATCTCCCAAAGTACTATGGAGAAATTTCTGCATTCCCTAAGAAATGGGAATACTATTAGGATACACATCCTACTGGTCTCATTCTTAAATTTAAAAAATATATAACTGTTTCCCTCTTCAGCACAACTCTGAGAATGTGCTCCTCTGGGTTAGAAAACTCCAGTTTTACAAATAAAACATCATGAGAACTAAGTCAGGTCTACCTGTTGACTTAAGAAACTGATTAGAGGGGTGGGGATGGTGGTGTGCTGAATTGGGCGATTGGGATTGACGTGTATACAGTGATGTGTATAAAATTGATGACTGATTAAAAAAAATTAAATATAAAGAAACCATATTAAAAGCAGCAAGGGAAAAAAAAAAGAAACTGATTAGAAATGAAACATTACTTTGAAGCTACAAAAATATCATTTATGTTCCATGACTTTGTTTGTTTTTTAAAATAAAATAACGGAAGCCAAGGTGGCCACGTTTCTATACACGAAGGAACTTGCAAGCTGGTCTGAAAAGCCATATTAACTACCAATGCTTTGGCACCATCGTGTGGCCGTTTAGATTTATCCACTAAAAACTAAAGTAAGTGCTGCCATAACCAATATGGCAACTCCACGCAGATCATAACCGATATCTGGAAATAGAGGAGAAACTCTTCAAAACAGTGTTTCCGGGTTTCCCTGGTGGCGCAGTGGTTGGGGGTCTGCCTGCCAATGCAGGGGACACGGGTTCGAGCCCTGGTCTGGGAAGATCCCACATGCCGCAGAGCAACTAGGCCCGTGAGCCACAATTGCTGAGCCTGCGCGTCTGGAGCCTGTGCTCCGCAACGGGAGAGGTCGCGATAGTGAGAGGCCCGTGCACCGTGATGAAGAGTGGTCACCACTTGCCGCAACTAGAGAAAGCCCTCGCACAGAAACGAAGACCCAACACAGCCATAACTAAATAAATAAATAAATTTAAAAAATTAAACTTTAAAAAAAACAAAACAAAAAAACAAAAAAAACAGTGTTTCAGTTCAACCTGTTCTCTGGTTCTCTGACGGGACAAAAGATTATTATAATCAAATTATTATCTGACGTATAATGGTAGCTTGCCTATTTTGAATCCAATTGTTGTCAAGCCTTGTGGAATTTACTGGCTAGATATCCCCTGCATCTTCTCTCTCCTGTCTTTTCCCACTGCCACCACCCGAGTCCAGGCCCTTTCATCTGTCCTCAGCAGATCTGTCTCCTAGGCTCCTAAAGCAATTTCCCGCTCGAGTCCCTTCCTCCATTCTCCACTCTGCTGCCACGGTGACTTCTGTGAAAACAAGACCGATCCTGTCACTCCTAAACTCTACCTAAAACTCTTCCATAATGTCCCACTTCTCCCAAGAAAAATGTCCCAATTCTAACTCAGCCTTGCAGGCCACCCAGCTCTGTCCAACAGAGGAGCCCCCAGCCACTTGAAAGGTGGCTTGTGGAGATGCAATGTGCTGTGAGTGTAAAACACACCCCAGAATTTGAAGACTTCAAAGATTAAAAAGTATGTAAATTATCTCATTAATAATTTTAGAGTAAAATGATAATACTTTGGATATAATGGGTTAAATGCAGGCTTTTTAATTTTTTTATTATTTTATACTATTTTTTTAAATTAATTAATTTATTTATTTTTGGCTGTGTTGGGTCTTCGTTGCTGCGTCCAGGCTTTCTCTAGTTGCGGCGAGCGGGGGCTACTCTTCGTTGCGGTGCGTGGACTTCTCATTGCAGTGGCTTCTCTTGTTGCAGAGCACGGGCTCTACGTGCGCGGGCTTCAGTAGTTGTGGCGCACCAGCTCAATACTTGTGGCTCGCGGGCTCTAGAGCACAGGCTCAGTAGTTGTGGCGCACGGGCTTAGTTGCTCTGCGGCATGTGGGATCTTCCTGGACCAGGGATCAAACCCGTGTCCCCTGCATTGGCAGGTGGATTCCTAACCACTGCACCACCAGGGAAGTCCCTATTTTATACAATTTTTAAAGGTTACTTTCCCTTTACAGTTATGACAAAATACTGGCTATGTTCCCCGTGTTGTATAATACATCCTTGAGCTTATCTTACACCCAACAGTTTGTACCTCCCCCGCTTCCACTGGTAACCACTAGTTTATTCTCTATATCTGTAAGTCTTCTTATGTTATACTACAGTATATTATTAAACTTACTTTCACCTGTTTCTTTTTACTTTTATAACGTGGACCTAGAACCTGGGGATATAGTGAAGCAAGCAAGAAAAGTGCCTTTCCCTGTGGCGTTTCTCCCAATCTCATAGGAGAAGTGGGAGGTAGACAACACAGAATATGAGACAGAACAGGTAAGGGGGTGACACGTGCTGAGGAGGAGGGGGGAATAGGAAAAGCCAGGACAGGTGGGTGAATTGGAGATAAGCAATTCTAGGCAAGGCCTCAAGCAATTCTAGGCAAGGCCTCATTGAGTACGTGATTTCCGAGTCCTAAAGAAAGAGAGGGGAGCCACCCAGAAAAGCCATTTGAGGCAGAGGAAATAGCAAGGGCAAAGGCTGTAAGGCGGGAGCAGCTCTCACTTATTTAAGAATTCTCCAGAGGTCAGAGTGGCTTAGACTCAGTGAGCAAGAAGAGACAGGGGAAGTGAAGGTCAGGGAAATAACAAGACATCACTGAGCGTCTTACAGGAGGTAGGAAGGACTTCAGCTGAGGAAGACAGGAAATTACCAGAGACCTTAAATAACAGACCAGCCCCAATGCTTTCCCTGACTCAAACCTATGCATCCAATCACTGCACACCTTCCCTTCGTTGTCTAAAAGCTCTTTCAGAAGTGACTGATTCCTGACATGTCGCCCCCAAGACCAGCTCCTCACCCAGGAGTCCTCATCTTACTTAATTACACCTACGTATTACACTTATGTAGCACCTAAATAAAAGGAATTTACAGTAAAAGTCTTCTGGTGTTAGCCCCAATATGTAAAAAGATTGGAAGGCATCACTCCCTTCTTACAAAAAGAAAAAGCTGAACAAACTGAAAATCAGCAACTTTTCTTGGACCTGTCAGAGAACTGAGGTGGCAGGACAAATAGCACCCTGAGATCTGGAGAGACAGGTGCATCCAGAGGGTCACAGCCAAGGTCGGCAGAAGCCACTGGAGTCATAAATTGGCAGCCACAGGTTCCACATGGCGGCTACAATTAGATTGAGAATTTGACTCCTAGGCACCTGGCAGGTGTCAATGGCTTTTCTGAGCAAGAAATGGAAACCAAAAGTAAAACATTTACCCAAGCCATGAAACCTAAAAACAGGTTTTGATTATGCACATAAAAATGAAGAACTTCTGTACAATGAAAGGGAAGAAAAGTTTAAAAATAACTAGGAAACTGGAGGGAGTTACTTGCACCATAGGTAACAAAAGGTCAATGTCCATAATATATAAACAGCACCTACAAATCATTTTTTAAGTATGAGCAAGTTCTTGAAACATTGTTTCCAATACAGAAAAACTGGACTACATTCACCATAGGCAGGGTATAGCCATTCCATAAGGTTCTATGCAACTGATAAAAAAGGACTGTTGTAACTCTTCTTCTGTCTTAGAAAAAGCTCCATGATTTGTATTTTAATGACAAAAGCATGATAAATATTGAAAGTCTCATCTCAAGACAAAGTATGTAATTTATCTCTTCAAGACTTCTTTATGCCCAGAGAAAAACAAATTCAAAAAGACACATGCACCCCAATGTTCATAGCAGCTCTATTTACAATAGCCAAGACATGGAAGCAACCGAAATGTCCACCAACAGAGGAATGGATAAAGAAGATGTGGTACATATATACAATGGAATAGTACTCAGCCATAAAAAAGAATGAAATCGGGTCACTTGTAGAGATGTGGATGGACCTAGACAGTGTCATACAGAGTGAAGTAAGTCAGAAAGAGAAAAACAAATATCGTATATTAACACATATATGTGGAATCTATAAAAATGGTATAGATGATTTTATTTGCAAAGCAGAAATAGAGACACAGACGTAGAGAACAAATGTATGGATACCAAGGGGGAAAGGGGGGGGTAGTGGGAGGAATTGGGAGATTGGGATTGACATATATACACTATTGATACTATATATAAAATAGATAACTAATGAGAACATACTGTATAGCACAGGGAACTGTACTCAATGCACTGTGGTGACCTAAATGGGAAGGAAATCCAAAAGAGAGGGGATGTATGTATATGTATAGCTGATTCCCTTTGCTGTACAGTAGAAACTAACACAACATTGTAAAGCAACTATACTCCAATAAAAATTAATTAAAAAAAAAAAACTTTAAAAGAGAGAGGAAAAAAAAAGATTTCCTTATGGCTCCACAATGGAGTTTTACAGTTTTCTTCCAAGAGATCCTTTACATTTTTCATTAGGTTTATTTCTGGATATTTTCTGTTTCATGATGCCAATATGAATGGAATATATTCTTCCATTTCCTATATAAATTTCTATACAGCTCATATAAAACTTGTTCATGTTTTTACATAAGAAATCTGCTGATTTTCAGATATTAATTTATAATTGGTCTCAGTGAATTATCTTATTGTTTCTAGTAGTTTAGTAACTGTGCTTACCCATTCTATTCCTTATGTTTCCTCCTCTATACCCCAAGAGGCACTGTTAAACATGACTGCAGTTCAGGGGAATTTTACTGCTAAACAGCTGGGAAAAGAGAATAGGGAACCATAAAATTACTCATATTTGAAAACAAAACAGTTTTGCAAAATCACGTAAGTCAGTATGTGGTCCCTGAACGACGGTTCCTAAGTCTTTCTCAGTCTGGGCAGTGGTGATCACACACTCTTTAGGCAAGCAGCTCTTTCTCCAAATGAAACCTTGAGCAGGAAAAAGCCCAGTACCTAAAACTGAGCTTGTGTGATTGACACTGCGGGGGGAGGGGGAGGGCAGAGGCGGGGAGGGGCTGCAGCATCCTGGGTAAGAGAGGAAGCCTCCTCTGAACTCTGGCGACTTCCCAGAATAATACACTAAGCACTGAGAGCCCCTACTACTCTCACTTCCCCTTCATCCCTGCCGACTGCGCTCAAAATTCTTTCCTTCACTTGTCCCCTTCTCTCAAATTTATATGCCTCTTCTGCCATAAAAAATTACTCTTTTTCAGTGCATGTGGGCCCCAAGATAACTTCTGGACACAAATATAGGGCATTTTCTTACAGTGCCAATGAAATGTTCCATGATCGCCTGGAACATTCTGGGATTTGACTTGACTTCAAGGAACCAGAAAACAAAAAACTGTGTATGATGACTCTTTACTTTAAAACTCATTTAACCGATTCTTTAGAATTCCCGCCTGTTGACCTTAAAAACATAGCAGGTGAGTGATTAAAATTCCAGTGTTTCTGCTGATTTTCTGTCCTTATGACGGTTATCAATTTAACAAAGTTCTGCATGCCCACAGCTGCTTGAGAGAACGTCTCCACAAATCAGGAAAATCAAATCAAAACAAAACTGGAAACGAAGCAAAAAACTTTTAAAACATTCTAGACCCAGGATAGGGCTTTAAACAGCAGGGCTTTCACCCAACACTGTGCCTGATGCAAATCATACTTCACGTTCCATTTACCTGATGGGCAAACTGAAAGGTCTGCTGTCTGGCAAGTACTCACAAGCACCCACTGGGGGATTTGGTTCTTGCAGTCCCCTGTTCCACAGAGCTGGCAGCTGTGCTTTGAAGCTCCTCTCGCCATCCTGGAACGCATCTGTGTGTGCTTGCATAAAATTCCACCTGGTGCTATAAGCGTGATTTTAATTACAAGACTGAATTTGGCGAGTAGCTGAGAGAATGCATCAAAAGTTCTCCACATGATGAAACTGCACCTCCTGGCATTTTACTTTTTGATGAACCAATGAGGCTAAACTACATTGTTTTTGAGCAAAAGCCTTTCCACTGAAATCATGTCTTATGGTAGGAGGAGCTATCGGGAGCTGAGCCATTACACTGACCAGAAGGGTCTCCCCAAAGAAAACGCTGTTGTCTGCTAGAGGCTCTATAGAAAGTACAGTGTGGCACAGGGATTAAATGAATAGCTTTGATAACTACTCCGCATAGGTGATATAAAGAGAATAAATACACAGTTGAGGAAAATCACAGGTGTCCAGATTCATAGTATTTAATTAGCTTAGCCAAGACTGAATTCACTATTTCCACTTCCCTTTCTTACAAGTTTACTGTGCTCCCATCTCCAGGCTTAGGTTGAATGCTTAGTTTTCTGTCTCAGTTAAAGTCTAGACGGATAAGCTTCAGGAGGCGGTACCTCTCCTAATAGCCAAATGGTGCATGTAAGTTCTATTGGTGTCCATTTCTTTCTGTCCACAGAGCTTTCCCATTGATTCTGAACCTACTGCACATTGGTTTTATGCATCAAGTATTGCTGATGAAAAGTCTGATATCATTCTGATTTTCTTTCCTCTGTAGGTAATTTGGTTTTTATCCTTCAGGATTTTCTTTTTATCTTGAGTGTTTCAAAGTTTCACTCCAAGGTGTTAATTTTTGTGACAGGTGTAAAGTTTGTGTCTAGGTTCATTCTTTTTTTTAATTTTAAAAGAAAACGATTTTAATTGAATAAATTTGACATGTAACATTGTATAAATTTAAGGTATACAGTGTATTACTTTGATACATTTAAATATTGTAATATGACTGTTGTAGTGATGTTTATCAGTATTATATAGTAATAGTACAATATTATTGTCTACTTTCATTATATTGTATATTAGACCTTTATGGCTTATTTACTACTCGTTCCAAGTTCATACCCTTAAACACCATCAGTCTTATCCCCCCAGCCCTCATCTCCTGATAACCACCATCTTACACTCTGTTTTTTTACTAGTTTGACTTTTTTAGACTCCACATATAAGTGATATTGTACAATAGGTTCATTTTTTGCTTCTGGCCTTCCAATTGCTCTAGCACCATTTGTTGAAAAGATTATCCTTTCTCTATTGAATTGCCTTTGATCCTTTGTCAAAAACCTGTGAGGGTCTATTTCTGAGCTCCTTAATCTGTGTCACTGATCTAAATCAACCTACGTATCTGTCACCAATACCATGCTATCAGCATGTCCTGCAAGAAAGGTTTCCCAATATGCACTCCCAATAACACTGTTTTACCTTTTCTCCATATCCTCATCAATAATGAATGTTATGTCTTTAAAATTGTTTTCCAATCTACCAGACTCTTCTCCCCATTCCAAATCTTTACTTTTTCAAAATGCCTAATATATTGTGTCATTTGTTTTATTTTTTTAATTTATTTTATTTTTTAATTTTATTTATTTTTGGCTGTGTTGGGTCTTAGCTGCAGCACGTGGGATCTTCACTGAGGCATGCAGGATATTTCATTGCAGCATGCAGGATCTTCGTTGCGGCACGCGCGCTTCTCTCTAGTTGTGGTGTGCAGGTTTTCTCTCTCTAGTTGTGGTGCACAGGCTCCAGGGCATGTGGGCTCTGTAATTTGCAGCACATGAGTTCTCTAGTTGAGGCCCATGAGCTCAGTAGTTGTGGCACATGGGCTTAGTTGTCCCACGGCATGTGGGATCTTAGTTCCCTGACCAGGGATTGAACACACGTCCCCTGCATTGGAAGGCAGATTCTTTACCACTGGACCACCACGGAAGTCCCTGTCATTTGTTTTAATGATTTGTCAATAGTGTTTACATATTACAGATATTGACCTTTTGTTACCAATATTGGAAATAGTTCCCTTCAATTTCCTAGTTATCTTTTAACTTTGTTTCCCTTTTATTACATGAAAGTTCTTCATTTCTATGTAGTCAAACCTGTCTTTTAAGTTTCATGGCTTATGTGAATGTTTTACTTCTGGGTTTCATTTCTTACTTAGAAAAGCATTTGACACCTGCCAGGTCCCTAGGAGTCAAATTCTCAGTCTAATTGTGGCAACCATGTGCAACCTGTGGTTCACATATTTTCATTTGAAATTTTTGCTTTCTCATATCATCATTCTAAACTTCTTAATGTTATCTAATATCCAACTGAGCTAATATATCAAACACCACCTCAAAAAAATTTGCGTCTTACATGAAATATAAATAAAGTGGATAAAAATAAATGTACATTTCACTCAGGTATATACCCAGAAGGATTGAACCCAGGTCTTCAAATAGAAACTTGTATACAAATGTTCATACAGCCCTATTCACAAGAGCCAAAAGGAGGAAACAAGTCAAATGTTCATCAAATGATGAATGTGTACTAGAGATGATCATACTAAGTGAAGTAAGCCAGACAGAGAAAGACAAATATCATATGATATCACATAGATGTGGAATCTAAAAAAATGATACAAATGAACTTATTTACAAAACAGAAAGAGACTAACAAACATAGAAAAAAACTTATGGCTACCAAAGGGGAAAGGTGGGAGGTGGGGAGGGATAAATTAGGAATTGGGGATTAACATACACACACCACTATATATAAAATAGGTAATCAACTGTATAGCACAGGGAACTCTACTCAATATTCTGTAATAACCTAAATGGGAAAAGAAGCTAGAAAAGAATGGATATATGTATATGTATAACTGAACCACTTAGCTGTACACCTGAAACTTACAGAACATTGTAAATCAACTATACTCCAATATAAAATAAAAAACTAAATTTAAAAAAATGACAAACTGTGGCATACCATACATCGGAATAGTACTAGGAGTGAAATAGTGATACATAATGAACCTGGAAAATATTATACTATGTAAAAAGAAGCCAAACACAAAAGTTCTCATATCGTGCGACTCCATTTATATGAAATATCGAGAATAAGTAAATCCATAGAGACAGAAGCAAATTCGTGGTTGCCAGGGACAGTGGGGAGGGGGTGATAGAAATCAACTGTGTAATGAATATGGGGTTTCCTTATGGGATGATGAAAATCTTTTGGAACTAGATAGAAGCAATGGCTGTACAACATTTGTGAATATACTAAATGAGTTGTACACTTTAAATGGTTAAGTTTACATTATGTAAATTTTACCTCAGTGTTTCTTATAAAGTACAAATATATCAATAAACGTTTCTGTCTAAGGTGGGGATTTTCATCTCTACCCACTGCAAATGATTGTTATAATGCTGAGATAACACACTGTAAGTTAAAACATCGTATAACTACATCAAGACCAAGTATATCACAATCACGATTATTTTCCTTTCTGGGACAGATTTTGCCTCCCTTTCAAAGCCTCTCAGCTGTGGCTCATCACTTGTAAATCTGTTAAGATGACAAATTACTTGGTTTTGACACTGCTCTGCTTGAATTTTAATATTAGGAAGGTCAAGGTTGAAATTGTAGCCCATCTCTACCCCTGCTCCAGTGAGAAGCAGGCATCTGATTTTCCTACTGACTGGATTACAAACTGTAGGGGCCACAGATGCACAGGAAGGGAGAGCTGTGAGCCCTTCCCAAAGGGCAGAGTTCACTTCAGAGTTCCCACTGGAGAGTGTTGCTGTTTTATTTTCTTATTCAAAAATTAAACACTTTCTGGACTTTCCTCATGGCACAGTGGTTAAGAATCCACCTGCCAACGCAGGGGAGACGGGTTCGAGCCCTGGTCCGGGAAGATCCCACATGCCACGGAGCAACTAAGCCCGTGCACCACAACTACTGACCCTACGTGCCACAACTCCTGAAGCCCGCATGCCTAGAGCCCGTGCTCTGCAACAAGAGAAGCCACAGCAATGAGAAGCCCACACACCGCAACGAAGAGTAGCCCCCGCTCGCCACAACTAGAGAAAGCCCGCGTGCAGCTACAAAGACCCAACACAGCCAAAATAAATAAATAAAATAAACAAATTTATTTAAAAAGTTAAACATTTTCTGAGCACCTATTACATGCCAGTCACTGTTTTAGGTACTTGGAATACAGTCACCAACAAACCAGTCAAAGGTACCAGCCCTTGTGGAGCTTGTCTTCTGTAGAGGGAGAGAGAAAAATAAATGATAAACTTAACCAGGAAGGAAGTCTTTTACAGTGTGTCAGAAGGTGATGAAGTGCTATGGGGAAAAGGAAAGGAAACGAGCATTAGGAGTGTAAGAGGGTGACATTTCTAACAGGTGATCAGGCTAAGCCTCTCTGGGAGAGTGACTTGTGAACAAAGATGTCAAGGAAGAGTAGACCTGTAGGCATCTAACACTCATCGTGGAAGAGTGCTTCCAGCAGAGCCCAAGTAAATGTCCTCAGACAAGAGCACATTAAAACCTCAGCTAGGACCCTTCCCTGAGTTCCAAAGGGCAGGTTCAAACAGTTGCTGATCAGGGAAGGGAGGGGATGCAGAGACAAGGGTAGAACAGCCAAGAAACAACAGTGCAGCCTTGGGGCAGGGTCCTGATTCCCCCTCAAGGGGTACACATAACAATATCTTTGAGCTGTTTTGCAGATACTGAAATCCCCACCAAATGGAAGATGTTCCAGAGAGAAGGTTCAATAACCTCAAGAACCACAGATCACAAGACCACCTGACACCAGAAAATCTCTGGATTGAAGGAATCAATTGAAGGAATGTGGGCCCTGCACACACCCTGATCCTTTTCAGCAACCCCACCCCTTGACTGTAAAACTCCTCACAAACTGCCCCTTCCCCAGGTAGGGACACACAGTTTTGAGGGCTTTAGCCCACTGTGACCCCCTTTGCCGGGCAAAGCAATAAAGCTCTTCTTTTCTACTTCATCACCCCCCCTCAAAAAAAACCCTCAGCTAGGAGACCAGTGTGGTGGGAAAGGAGTGAGTGATGGGAGAGAAGACGTAAGTGAGATCAGAGAGGTAAAGGGGACACAGATCACATCAGGTCCCTGTGGGCAGTGGTGAAGACCTTGGTTCTTACACATGAGTGTGACAGGGGCCGTGGCGAGGCTCTGAGCAGGGGTCCTGACTGTGCCCAGCCTGATTTCTCACTGTCTCAGGTGGGTTTCCCTCAGTGACCCTGGCTCAGCATGTCACCTGAATCAGATGCTTCTGGTGCACATTGCAGAAACTTCTTAACCCCACGTCTTCCTTTAGCCATTGCTGCAGTTACTAGTTCTATGCAGGCTTTGACCTCCTTTGTCCCTGGGAGACTGGGTTGTACCTTGCCTTTAGCTGCACTGAGAACCTCTTGCTTTGTGCCCAGGGATTCCTTTGAGGCGAACCCAAGATGTCTTCCAAATCACCCGGAATTCATGCATTCTCGATCCAGATTACAGGGAAGCTAACGTCAGTGAGACCACCCTTGACCATGGGGGACAGATGTTGATTAGTAGATGCTCCCCCCTTGCATTCTCCACCCCCTGCCCAAGAAAACAATTCCTGGATGCATTTCCTAAGGCTCCTCATGAAGTCTCACTGGATCCAACATAAGATGTCTCTAGCACTGGTCAAGCTCAACAATGCATCCTTGTACTGCCTTCCCTCCTTTCCTGCTTCATTCCTGCGTCCTGCACCCTTACTCCCTGGGATCATAATTTTTAATAAACTGACTCTGCACCAACTGATATCTCAAGATCCACTTTAGGAGAAATCCAGCCTAAGACACCTCCTTCCACTTTCAAATCCTACTCCTCCAGCGTGGAGCCCCCTAGAACGTGGAGCCTGCCTGGAATCTCACAACTTGTCACACTCACCTGGTCTTGGCTGACAGCCAGTTCTACCCTGGCTGCCCCTCAGGCCCTTTTAGCCCCCGGTCACCTTCCCCTCCCTCTTCATCTCCTCTGCTCCCCAGAGCTAGAGGCAGAAAACGAACCTGGAAATAGGTGGCCAACAGATTGTGAAAGTCCTTGGATGCCATGCCAGAAGTTATAGGCAGAAGAGATCCACTGGGTGTTTTTAATCAGGGGAACAATGTGATCATATTTGAGAAAAACAACAAAGGGCAGAGTATAGACGGTAGATGAGAAGAAAAAAGTCTAGAGCCATGGCGATTAGGAACAAAGAAAGTGGAGGAATACCCACTCTGATTATGGCCATTTTCTCCCCGAAACTGGTCGTATGCCAACAATGCTGGGCATAGCAGTGGAGCCAGGGCCCACGGGGAATGGTGGATGTGCTTCCTTGAGGTGCTCAGGGCTGGGTTGATCTGAGTGGGGTTGGTATGGTAGGTGCAGTGGGAACATAAACAGATGGGGGCCCTGGTGATGTGAGGGTTGTGGTGGAAGGGATGCATCATGGGACTCATACTGGATGGGAAGGTAAAGAAGTCAAGAGGCGGGACCCACAGTCTGAAAGAATCAAGACAGTCAAAAAGGGACTTCCCTGGTGGCGCAGTGGTTAAGAATCCACGTGCCAATGCAGGGGACATGTGTTCGAGCCCTGGTGCAGGAAGATCCCACATGCCACGGAGCAACTAAGTCCGTGCGCCACAACTACTGAGCCTGCATATCTAGAGCCTGTGCTCCGCAACAAGAGAGGCCGCGATAGTGAGAGGCCCGCGCACCGCGATGAAGAGTGAACCCCGCTTGCCGCAACTAGAGAAAGCCCTCGCACAGAAACGAAGACCCAACACAGCCAAAAATATATAAATAAATAAATATTTTTTTTAAAAAAAAGAGCAGGATTAAAAAAAAAAAAAAACAGATTAGGAACACATGCACCCCAATGTTCATAGCAGCACTATTCACAATAGCCAAGACATGGAAACAACCTAAAAGTCCATTGACAGATGAATGGATAAAGAAGACATGGTACATATATACAATGGAATACTACTCAGCCATAAAAAAGAATGAAATAATGCCATTGCAGCAACATGGATGGACTGAGAGATGATCATACTAAGTGAAATAAGTCAGACTGAGAAAGACAAATATCATATGATATCACTCATATGTGGAATCTAATGTTTTAAAAAATGAAACAAATGAAATTATTTCCAAAACAGAAACAGACTTACAGATATTGAAAACAAACTTATGGTTATCAAAAGGGAAAGTGAGAGGGATAAATCAGGACCTTGGGATGAACATACACACACTACTGTATATAAGATAGATAACCAACAATGACCCACTGTATAGCACAGGGAACTCTACTCAGTATTCTGTGATAACCTATATGAGAAAAGAAACTGAAAAAGAATGAATATATGTATATGTATAACTGATTCACTTTGCTGTACACCTGAAACTAACACAACATTGTAAATCAACTATACTCCAATAAAATTAAAATTTAGAAATTAAAAAAAACAGATTAGGAAGAGAAAAGAGATTTTTATTCATGCACATACACAAGAGTTCACAGAAAAACATGACTCAAAAACGTGTCTTACCTTTATAATTTGGGAACTACAAATTATCTTAATAGGGGAAGTGGAGGGGAAGAAAGGACACTTATGGAAAAACAAATGCCTTTTAGGAAAGATAAATGGGCCCTCAGGAGAACAGATGACAGGTACAGTTTTGTGACAATGTTTGGTTAGACATGGTTCCAACTTCTCATGTCTGTGATAAGAGTCAATCTTCCCTGGTTGAGCATTCCTGGGCAGTTTCATCACAACTGAGTTCTTCTAGGAGGATCTGCTCTTAGGCAGATAAAAGAGTTCAGAAAAAAAAGCATATCCTCAAATGACTTCAGTTCAAAATAATTTTTATGCATCAATGGCATATTGTGGACCCCTTCACTGTGTTCCAATAAAACTTTATTCATAAAACAGAGTTTGGGCCATAATTTGCTACCTTTATTTTAGAGATACATACTGGAAGATTTAAAAATGAAGTATAGTATGGATGAGATCTGTTTCAAAATAATCAAGTAAAAGTAGGGGAAGTGAAGGGGCATTTAGGTAAAACAAGATTGTCCATAAATGGATAACTGCTAATGAATACATGGGGGGTTATTATACCTCTCTCTATTTTTTTTTAAATTTTTTTTAAATTAATTAATTACTTTATTTATTTATGGCTGTGTTGGATCTTCGTTTCTGTGCGAGGGCTTTCTCCAGTTGCGGCAAGTGGGGGCCACTCTTCATCGCGGTGCACAGGCCTCTCACTGTCGCGGCCTCTCCTGTTGCGGAGCACAGGCTCCAGACGCGCAGGCTCAGTGATTGTGGCTCACGGGCCCAGGTGCTCTGTGGCATGTGGGATCTTCCCAGACTAGGGCCCGAACCCGTGTCCCCTGCATTGGCAGGCAGATTCTCAACCACTGCACCACCAGGGAAGCCCTCTATTTTTAAAAATTAAAAATTTTTCCATCATAAAAAGTAAAGAAGTGAAAACAAAAAGGAAACAAAATAAAACACAATAATACTTAAGATTTTGAATTAATTGCTATTATTGAACACATTGTATTCCAGGCACCATGCTAACCACTTTACATTTATTAACTCATTTAATCTTCCCAGCAACCCTAAGAAGTAGGTAACTATTATTATCCCCATTTTACAGATGAGAACCATGAGGCACAAGTAGGTTAAATGCATTGCTATGATCACAGAGCCCATAAAAGCTCAGAACCAGTATCCAAACCCCCATAGGCTGGCTCCAGAGCCCATTCTCCCACAGTACTACACAAGTTACTTATTAGACACGTGGTGCTTTACAGATCTGGGAACTCTCTGTTCTCTGCTACAAAGACTCTTTCCTAGTTAATATGCTGCTCCAGTGATAGCTTTCTGGGGGAGTCACCTCCTGGGTCTTTGCATTCTACATTATTATTCATTCCTCTTTCTCACCCACAATATAAAAACTAAGCTTAGTTATTAAAATAATCTAAATCCTTCTGTATTTAAATGCATTTTTTTTATCAACCTTCTCCCTCTTGCTTTAGTCCAAAATACAATAACAAGAAATCTTTTTGAGGAGAAAAAAAAAGACCCAATGGCTTATATAAGACACGAGCATTTGAATCCCGTTAATTTCAAGTATACGATTTTAACCAGGCAGGCATAGATTCAGGTCAGGAGCCAGTATTTTTAACCATCACTGTGTACAAAGGATTTTACATTAGCAGTATTAGCATAATCTTTAAACAGACATCAAAAAACAAAACCACCAGCAACAAGGAACCTTGAGAGGTCATCTGATCCCCCACTGCTGCTGCTAGGAAGGGGTGGGCCTGAGCCAGCCTAGAGCAGCAGCTTTCTCATCTTTCATCTCTTCAGAAGGAATGTCATAAGCTCCTTTGTTAATGTTTCTATGCTTCACACTGCTTATTTTAGGGAAAAATCCTAAAGCCTGGATATGGTGCTTTTTACCTTGACAAAGCTTTTCTCCTATGTAATAATAGGTCACATGGATGATGCTATAATAATAATAAATCTGTATAGATACAGAAATATGAAAATAATAATAAAATCCAAACCAATTGAATTTTCTGAACTTAGCAACGAAGGTCCTAGAGAATCCATACATATGGAAAAGCCCACACTCAGCTCTTAACAAAATAGCTGCTCTCTGTACAGAGGATACACTTAGTATTCTCTGTACAGTATTGATAACCTCATTTGAGGCTCAAAACCATTGCTGCGTGGATAACATTATTGACTCTGAAACCGAGCAGTACCCTGTGGGGTCCACCCGAGGACAAAAGCCCCTCTGTATCCCCATTTCTTGTTTGTAGAAAAAGGCTTCATTCTCCTAGGCCTTCCCTGAGTTCCAAAGAGAAGGCACATGCCCTTACTAATTAGCGAAGAGAGGGAATGCAGATACAAAGGAAAAGCAGTTGAACAAGAAAAGTAATGACAAGAGTACAGTGATAAAACAGTCCTAGTTCCTCCTCAAGGAATACACATAACAACCTGATGTACAGGTTGTTGAGTTGTTCTGCAGAAACTAAGACCCCCCCTGCCAGCCAGGTGGAGGATGGTAACTATAGGCTGAGCACAAGCACTAGACCCCAGGCTGGTTGGAATCAGAGGCTGGTGACTGAGATTCCTGAAACGCCACCCTATTTATTACCTCACCTCCAACCAATGAGAAGAAAGCCATGCACCCTGCAGCCTCCCCCGCAAATGTTGCCTTTGAAAACTCTTCCCTGAAGACCATCGGGGAGCTTGGGTCTTTTGAGCACAGGAGTCACCCGTTCTCCTTGCTGGGTGCCCTGCAATAAATGTTGTACTTTCCTTCACCACAACCTGGTGTCAGTCAGTTGGCTTTGCTGCAAGGTGGGCAAGTGGACCCAGGTTTGGTCCAGTAACAACTCCATTTACAGATGAGAAAGAGGAGGCGCAGTGATAGTGATTTAAACCTAGGTCTACTGAGTCTAAAGCTCCCACTCTTCCTCCAACATCACTCTGGAAAGCAAGGAAATCTCAGGTGGCTTATTCACCACCAGCCCATCTTTAACAGAGCTTGGCTAGGGTGGAATTAAGCAGTGAAAGTGAAACCAAGTCCTCCTAAAACCGAGTGCCCCTGCTGAGTTTATGATTAACCTCTCTTTGCAAAACTTTATTCCCTTTCTTGTCCCACCCTGGTCGCCTCAAGATTGAGGGAGATCAAAGAAAAGAGAGGATTGAAACTGAGGCCCCTGCAGGGCCCTCCCAGACACAGAAGCCTTCCCATACCCCCCATTTCTCATTTGTAGGAAAAAGGCTTCCGTCTCCTGGGCCTTCCCTGAGTTCCAAAGAGCAGACTCAAGCAGTTAATAATCAGGACATGGGGGCTTCCCTGGTGGCACAGTGGTTGAGAATCTGCCTGCCAATGCAGGGGACATGGGTTCGAGCCCTGGTCTGGGAAGATCCCACATACCGCAGAGCAACTAGGCCCGTGAGCCACAACTACTGAGCCTGCGTGTCTGGAGCCTGTGCTCCGCAACAAGAGAGGCCGCAATAGTGAGAGGTCTGCGCACCGCGATGAAGAGTGGCCCCCACTTGCCGCAACTAGAGAAAGCCCTCGCACAGAAACGAAGACCCAACACAGCCAAAAATAAATAAATAAATAAATTTTTAAAAAATCAGGACAGTAGAGTCACAGGACTCCTAGTTCCTCCTGAAGGGACATAGATAACAATCTGGTGCATATCTGTGAGTTGTTCTGCAGAACTATGACCCCCCTCAGCCGCCCAAGGGGAGGATGGTGACTACAGGCTGACCACAAGCACACAGACCCCAGACTGGTTGGAACCAGAAGGTTGAGATTCCAGAAATTTCACCTGTTACCTCACCACCAACCGATCAGAAGAAGGTTCACGAGCTGATCGTGCAACCTAGGACCCTCTCCCCTCACGCTGTCTTTAAAAACCCTTGCCTGAAAGCCATCAGGGAGTTCGGGGTCTTTGGGGCATTAGCTGCCCGGTCTCCCTGCGTGGCGCCTGCAAGTAAACCATTACTTTACTGCAAACACCCGCTGTCAGAGTTTGGCTTTCTGCACCAGGGCATAAGGGCCCTTGCTTGGTAACAAAAGGATAAAGGAAATCCTCATGTGCTGTTTGCTAAAGTCAGGCCAGATCAAAATGGCAATACATGTGTTGGTTACTTTGAGCTTATAAAATGTTATTAGCCAGTGGTGAGGGGGTGTGGCAATGGGCTGACATATATTCTTCTGCTCTGCTTTCATTTTTCTTAAATGAGCATATATCACATACCATCTGATGGTATATGAAAAATACACCATCAGTGTTTTCTTTTTTTTTCTTTTTTTTTTTTTTTTTTATGGCTGTGTTGGGTCTTCGTTTCTGTGCGAGGGCTTTCTCTAGTTGCGGCGAGCGGGGGTCACTCTTCATCGCGGTGCGCAGGCCTCTCACTATCGCGGCCTCTCTTGTTGCAGAGCACAGGCTCCAGACGCGCAGGCTCAGTAGTTGCGGCTCACGGGCCTAGTTGCTCCGCGGCATGTGGGATCCTCCCAGACCAGGGCTCAACCCCATGTCCCCTGCATTGGCAGGCAGATTCTCAACCACTGCGCCACCGGGGAAGCCCACCATCAGTGTTTTTAACCAATAAATTAATAGGTCCTTCCCTCAAGATACTATGATGAATTTTTTTAATTATAAAGATACACTAATATTAAACTTGGAAAGAGTAGAATATATATACTTAGGGAAGGATCATTTTGATTTTCAAGTTGGGGTTTGGTTATCTGTCTTTATATATTCTAATTTAATGTGTCAGTACCTGCAAAAACAAAGCAGGTCCCATCTTTCCAAAGAAACAAAAGGAGATGTTCAGGAAACTGCATTATTCCTCCTCCCAATTCAGAAAAAGGTCCAAAGGAGCTGGCTCTGCCCCTGCCTATAAGATTTCCCTGGGTAGAGCCTCAGTCCTTGCTCTTTGGGCAGGTGGTATATTCATGAGGGTAAAAGTCTGTTCTTTAGAGTCAGAAGACACTCTTGAGTCCCCGCTGTGCCCTTGTTTGACTGTGTGACTTCGGACCAGCTTTTTTTTTTTTTTTAATATGGCTATTAGCCTTATAGCAGATTCTTTTTTCTTTTTTTTTTTATTTATTTATTTATTTTTATGGCTGTGTTGGGTCTTCGTTTCTGTGCGAGGGCTTTCTCTAGTTGTGGCAAGCGGGGGCCACTCTTCATCGCGGTGTGCGGGCCTCTCACTATCGCGGCCTCTCTCGTTGCGGAGCACAGGCTCCAGACGCGCAGGCTCAGTAATTGTGGCTCACGGGCCCAAATGCTCCGCGGCATGTGGGATCTTCCCAGACCAGGGCTCGAACCCGTGTCCCCTGCATTGGCAGGCAGATTCTCAACCACTGCGCCACCAGGGAAGCCCCGGACCAGCTTTTTAACTTCACTAAATTTCAAATTCCTTATCCATAAAATGGGGACAAGGATGTTACCTAAATTACATAGTTGTAACCGAGCAGGATCCAATGGGGCCTTCCCAGGACAGACCCCTCCCCCATATCCTCTGCTTCAGCCCCTCTCTGAAGTACCTGGATAACAGTATGTGATGCACACTTCCTGAGTTGTTTCACAGATGTCAAAATCCCCCACCAAATGGAACATGTTACCTACTTGATGACCTTGAGCCCACAGCCCCCAGGCCTACTGGAGCCTAAGGACTGATAATGTTAACCCCTGTGATCCTGCCGTGTGACCTCACCATCAGCCAATCAGAGAATTGTGCACGAGCTGATCACATACCCTGCAACCTGCACCCCCCTCACCTGGTCTTTAAAAATACTTTGCTGAAACCCATCGGGGAGTTCAGGTGTTTTGAGCACTAGCTGCCCGTTCTCCTTGCTTGGTGCCCTACAATAAACACTGCACTTTCCTTCACCACAACCCGGTGTCAGTAGATTGGCTTTACTGTGCACGGGCTAGTGGACCCAAGTTTGGTTCAGTAACATCGTGAGGATTAAATGCAAAAACGTTAAGAAAAGTAGTTGAAATACTGCCTGACATACTACATAAGGATTAGCTATTGCTATGATAATTATTGTTATTATTCCAGGACGGAAATCCAGCTTTCTAACTTTACGCTGCAAAATTTCTAGACACCTCACAGGCACAGAAAGGCTAGCTGCCTAAACACTTCAGAGAATGAGCTTCCTTGAAGACTTAAAGCAGGAGTCGCGAAACTACAGCCCATTGGCCAAATCTGTCTCCCACCTCCAGAGCCCCCTCCAGGTGGAATCCTGCATGCTTGTCACTTGTCTAAGTATTGCTCATGGCTGCCTTGCACCACTAGCTGCACGACTGAGAAGCAGCAACTGTGGCCCGTAAAGCCAAAAATATTAACTCTCCAGCCCTTTACAGAAAAAGAAACTGGCTGAACCCTGAGCTAAAGGCATTTTTGTTCAAAACAACATAAGTAGGCTTTTATAATTCAAGGTACACTGCTTTTAAGCAATTCTAAAGAAACTACCAAGATAACCATGACCCTTCCTCCTTGGTTTCAAAGACCAAAGCTGAGCCTCTAGTAACTAGACAGAGAAAAGCACTGCAACCCTCACTCATCACAGCCGTGAGGGCCATCCCCTGAACTTCCTCGAGACGGTAATGACAACCCTCTCGGTTTTCTAAGACCATGAACGAACTGGTCTTCCTCACCGTCTTCCTGAAACAGAGATTTTTTCCGTCACTGTTAGGACTAACATTCTTCTTTTTGTGTTGGGGGCTGTGTGCACACGTGTGCATACCACATGCTTTGCTGGATTCTGGGAATACGATTTTTGTTCCAGATCAGTAAGATTTCTTTTCTCATAAAGTGTACATTCTAACAGAGGAATAAAAAGCCCGGAAAAAAGTATTTTTAAAATGACATCATTGGGTCTTCCCTGGTGGTCCAGTGGTTAAGACTCTGCACTCCCAATGCAGGGGGTCTGGGGTTCGATCCCTGGTCGGGGAGCTAAGACCCCACATACCGCAACTAGAGAAGCCCACGCACCACAACGAAGAACCTGAGCGCCACAGTGAAGACCCAGCACAGCCAAAATAAATAAATAAATAAATAATTTTTAAAAGGACATCATTTCTGATAGTGATAGATGTAAAGAAACAAAACAGGGCTCTGGGATGGAGAGAGATTAGGAAGGAGAGAGGGGGCTCCTTTAGATTGGAGGCTCCCCCAAGAAGAGGCAGTTGTGCTGAGACCTGAATAACAGGAGCAAGCCAATTTGCACATAAATGAAAAAGGACAAGAGAAGAGCAAAGACAGAGGCAGAAAGGAGCTTGGTGTATCTGAGGAAGAAAAAGAGCACAGTATGGTTTGAATGCAAGCAGTATGAGGTGGGATTGGAGGGGGGTCAGGGCCAAATCACATGCCGTGGTAAGGAGTTTGCCTTTCATCTGCTGTGAAACGGGCAGCCATTGGAAGCTTTCCAGCAGAGAAGGGGCATGATCTCATTTACATCATAAAAAGATCAACTTGACAGCTATGACTAAAACTGTTGCAGGAAGGGGGACCCCTTCCAGGGCTCAAGAGCGGGCTCTTGTCTAACCCTCAGAAATGAATTATCCGAGGAGACACACGTGCTGACAAAGCAAGAGACTTTATTGGGAAGCAGCACCTGGGCAGAGAGCAGCAGGGAAAAGGAACCAAGGAGAACTGCTCTGCCACGTGGCTCGCAGTCTCGGGTTTTATGGTGATGGGTTAGTTTCCAGGTTGCCTCTGGCCAGTCATCTTGCTTGGCCCATATTTGGTATCACTCAGGGTCCTCCCGTGTGGTGCACGCATCTCTCAGCCAAGATGGATTCCAACGTGAGGGTTTCTGGGAGGTTGGCCGGACACATTATGGGCTGACATCTCCTCCCTCCTGCTTTCAGCCCCTCCTGAATTCTCCCAGTTAGTTTTCAGTGGCAGCGCCACGTTCCTTATCGGGACTTCCTGTTGTGAGACAACTCATGCAAGTGGTCATCATCATGCCCGGCCCAGGCGGGTGGTTTCAGTCAGCGGTTCCCTAACAAAATGAATGGTGCTCGGGAGGCAATGGAAAGTGGGCGCAGGAAGAGCAAAAAGTTGGCTCTTGTGGGAACTCGGGGAGATCGACAGCAGCAGTGGAGGTGAAGGGCAGCACTGTGCAGGGGATATTTTGGGGATACAATCAGGTGGAGTTTTGGAAGAAGGAGATGGGGGAAAGTGGGCAGGGCAGGAATCAAGTTGCCTCCCACCAGCCTTGTGGTCGGTGGAGCAATTTTCTGAGATTCGCTCATTTGTTCATCCAACAAATGTTTATTGGGGACACACTTTGTGCAGGTACTGTTCTAGGTGCCAGGAACTATAGCAGAGAAATAAGCCGCAGAAATCTCTACTCCGGGGACTTTCTGGTGGTCCAGTGGTTAGGACTCAGTGCTTTCAAAGCCGGGGCCTGGGTTCAACACCTGGTTGGGGAACTAAGGTCCCACATGCCATGCCACATGGCCAAAAAAAAAAAAAAAAAAATCCCTACTCTGGTGGAATTTATATTCTAGCAGGGGATAGAAAATACAGAGGATTATGAGAGAAGCAAAGAATTTGGGAAGGAAGACAAGGGGAATCATTTACCAAATCCTCTGATTCTGTCTCCTAAATATCCCTTGCAGTAATTCAAGTTGAAAACAGGTGGCAGCTGCATTAAAGTCATATTCAGGGTGTTAATCAAACAGGAGGCTGTTAGACTGAGATGGCCCCCAGGTCCTGGCAGCCTAAGTCAGCAAACCAACATCTAAGCCCGAAATGCCTCAAGCTTATTAAATTGAAACTAAGGACAACCAATCACAAATGGCCAACTAGGCTTTAAGCTATAGCCAATCAATATGTCCTTGCTTTGTTTTGCTTCCTTTTCTCTACAAGTCGGTCCCTGAGCTCCTGCTGGTGAAGCCACCTAAACGCTCACGGTTTGGCCCATTCGAATCAAAAAGCGCTCAAATAAACTCTTAAAATGTTTACTATGCCTCACTTTATCTTTCAACAAGGAGTTCACTTGAAAGACACTGGTGAGGGGAAATCTTCCCAACGGTCAGAGCTGCAAGCAATGCATCTGGTCGTCCACTTTGTACAGGAGAAACTGCCCAAGAAGTGAGAATACATCAGTATTTCTGGACAGTGGCCAAAGGCCTGGCCTTTAGTCAGGGGTCTGGGAAGAAAACAACTGGAAGACCAGAGATGAGACGGTCTGGAGTAGAGGCACGCAGACGAACACCAGACACTCCATGGAGAGTACAGATTTTCGTATCACACATTCACACCCACCAGAAAACACTCACATGGCAGAGGCACTGAACGACCAAGCAGACAAAACGACTCTGTCAGCTGACACTATCAGCCTTTGTCATTGGCCACCCAGAACTTACACAGAAGGCTTGTGAAGGAAGTCACAGTGGCAGAGATGAAGGCCACATATGGGCCCGACACTGCGGACCCCTACTTACCAAGATGGATCTAGCTACCGCTGCCTCTGCTTACTGAATGCAATCCAGGTACTGCTGCCTCTGCACGTCCAACCACGCTCCAAAAGGAGGACCTGTGGTTCATCCTCCAATTTCAGGTGCGGGTTTGCCCTTGCTGCCATCGAGCCTCAGCCGGTACCACTGTCTGCAGGTCCACAGGCACGGATTCCCTTCAACACAACTTCTGAGTGTTGGCTCAAAAATACAGGCGCTTCCCGGGAGAAATCTGAACCTGGCCCCCACAAACGGAGGACAAGGAGGGACCAAAGAAAGAGGCAGGTAGGTGGCAGGTGTCATAAGCAAGGGAACTTACACAGGGGGCTTGTCTTGGGCGCCAGAAGACGAGGAGACCTCTCCACCCACCAAATCTTAACGTTTATACAGAGAACTTCACTGGGTTCAGTCATGTGTTCAGTCCAGATGGTCTCAACACCACACTGCTCTCTCAACGCTGCGTCCTTGCAAACAGCTCGCACGGCGGGAATGGCGGGCAGAAGGTACATTTCAAGGACAGGCGAGGGGTTGTGGAGCCTCCAATTGCCCGGGGCCAGCTCCAGGGTCAACCAGCGGTCGCGTCCTCTCGATGACCTCCCCGGACACTCCAGCCCTCCCGGTCCCTCGGCTCCTACAGTCTCTCACACCACCCCCAGCCCCTCCGCAGTGGCTCTGAGAGGTCCGCAAGAGGTTTCACTAGCATCGAGATGGCTTGTTTGGCAACTGTCTGGTTACACTGTAGCAACATAGGCACAGGCAGGAGAAAACACAGATCAACATAATGACTCCGAAAACAAGTAACAACTTTTCCCACCAAGAGCCCCATGATCCAAACCACTGATTCTCTAAATGTCCCAGGCTGGGGACACTGGATCACTCAGGGTGCTCGCTTGAGTCCCCATGTGCTTTAGTAAAGAAGACGTGTTAACAGACCACCAGGTGTGAACACACGGCATTCTGTCTGGATAACACGCAGGGCCCTCCTTGCGAGGCAGTGGTAATGTCCGAGGCCGTTTTATTTTGCAGGACGGCGTTTCTCACTAGAGACAGTTCAGGGTCCGGTAGGGGCAGGCTTTGCCAGCTATCATTTAAGGCTTGCTGGGTGAATGTGGTGAGGGCTTGTGCGTGAGCTAGAATAACCTCCAGGCCAATGGAGGAACGAAGATGGCGGCCACATGATGGTACTAGTGGAAAAGAGAACGGGCCCGCCCGGCCTCCAGGAGAGGGAGGTGGGCAGCTTTAGGACCTTGACCCAGTTGTGCCGGCCATACATGTTGGCCGGAAAGGCAGCAGTGTCGGGAGTGAGGGATGGACCGGGGGTGCGCTATGTCAAAGCAGGACCACCCCCACCCCGCTCCCCTCTCTCAATAGCGCACGCTCCAATCCGGGCACAGCTGGCAGCAGGGCAATGGGGTCCCGGTGGAGACCCCCTCCCGCAGGGGCAGGGAGCAACTCTCCTCTCCTGGTGGGACGTCCCACTGCAAATTCCAGCACACGACGCCCGTCCCGGGCTTGAGGGGGCCGGGTGTTCTCAGCAGCACAGCACGGTGATCCGTGGTGTCAGGGCACTGCTACCCCCCGACACTTCCGTACTTTATGGTGTTGAGGGTCTCGGCAGGGGGCCCCGGTCTGGCACATGCGCCCACGGTCCCTACTGGTTGATCACTCAAATGTATAAAGTCTGGGACAGTGGCTTAGTCCAGCCAGCCAAGGTGGTTTGACCTGTTAGTAACTTAATCTGCTGCTCGCAGGTTACAGGGGAGATGAACCCTCTATTCAACGTCACGTTCCTCCGCCTAGTCTTGCACAGCATGGCCCTTGAAATGGGATCTCCGATCACTGTTTGACGAGGGTATCAGTACCAGGCACTCAGCTCCTCTAATCACCTAAGGGTGGCAGCCTGGTTCGTGCAGCCACAGGGGAGAGCTTGGGTTAGGCCAGATGCAGTGTCCACAGGAACCAAGGCATACTTAGAACCCTCACTCGGAGGGAAGGGGCCAATACGATCAATTTGCCAACCCCTCGCTGGCAGGGAACTCCAGGGGGTGGCCCCAGACTCCTCTGGTAGCTGCCCTGGGCACCGTTTAGAACACACAGGACACGCTGTTGCTGCATGAACCAACTCACTGTATTTCAAGGGCAGTCCAGGGTCTGGGCAGTACGCCATCCCACCCTGGTGCTACAGCGGCTGCCCTTCCTATGCACCCCGTCCACTGATGAATCTACTGAAGGGTCAGTTACCAGGGCTGGCACCCGAGCTAGGGCATCAGCCTCCTGATTGCCAGGGGGTGTCAGCGCCTCCTGAGCCAGGACGCGGAAGCCAGTGAGGACGGCCTCAGCCTCTTGCAGGTGAGCCCAAACGTCTCTCCACACGTCCCGCCCCAGCGAGGGTTTATTCATGAACAACCACCTCCCGACTCCCCGCTGTTCAAACCACAGGGTTAATCCCTTTAGATCAGCCCAACTGTCATGGCCAAGGGTTAACGGCCCGGGGCTCATGAGTGGTCACCAGCCAAATGCTGAGTTCAAACCCCTGGCTGCTGCAATTCATTCCTGCTACAAGATGAACAGATTCTTGTTGAACTTATGCAAATAACTATATTGCCATGAAAATAAGAATGCTCATTCTAAGACTTTCTGAATTCTGGAGGGGTCAGGGAGGGAGGAAAAGATGAACGTTTCCTCTTTGTTCACAATGGTATATGTTAGCAAATTGCTGATAGCTTAAGAGAAAAGAAAATGGTTTTTCTTAAACCTGGAAAAACAAAACATAAAAGGATCAACAATGTTTCCAGTTTAAAAAATCATAAAAATTATAGTCATCCTCATCAGTTTTTCCTTTAGAGTTCTGCAAATTCTTATTCAGTTTGGTAGCATGATCTTAGTTATCAGAAAGCTATACTCTTCCACAAATCTTGAAGATGAAGCACTCTTACAGGAACACTTTTGCAAAAGCATCAGAGCATGACAAAAGTCTGTAAATGACAGAAGACTTTAAAATGGCCAAGGTTAAAGATCTGATGAGAGCTCATTATAATGCAGCTGGCGAGGAAATTTGGTTATTGCTGTGATATGCATCCTCCCGATGACCTCCTCCGACACTGAGCGGGGGACCTACTTCACAGCAAAGACGGGCCGTGGGCATAGGCCAGTGACCCGGGGTCCCTGGGCTGTATGACATATCATACCATGCAGAAGCAGCCGGCCTCCTAGCAGGATGAACGGCCTTGCAGAGGCACCCCTGCATGACCAGCTGAGAGGCAACCTCCTGAATGGGTGCGGTGTCATCCTCGGGATGCAGCATATGCTTAAATCAAAGACTTCTGTACGGGGCCAAGTCCCCCGTAAGAACAGCACACGGGTCCAGAAACAAAGCGGGGTGGGGAACAGGAGTGGCCCCACTTACCATCACTCCCAGTGATGCAATCACAGTGAGGAAGTTCACGCTTTCCATCCTTGCCACTCCGAGCTCTGCAGCGTTAAAAGCTCTGGTCTCCAGAGGGTATGCAGACTCTTGCCAGGGGCCACAGCAAGTGTCTCGTTACAGCCAGGACACTTTGGCCTCCCTGTGCCCAGGGACCAGAAAGTCAGCATGCTGGCTGTGGAATTTGTCCCTGACCAGCCAGGGAAGGCAGCATGTGTACGGAATCCCAGTGGTCTGCTTGGGTGCCTCCTAGTATCCGCTGGCTTCCTGATCCCAGTGCCTAGGACACAGCTCCAGCTGCTGTCTGAAAAGTGTGGTATGATTGCCAAGGGCTCAGCCTTTCAGGACTAAAGCTTTTGAGCCACACCACCAGGGAAGCCGCCGAAGCCTGCCAAGATAATCACTGAGGGTGAGGGGAATTTGGAAAGAACAGTGGCTTAGGGAGAGGATGGGCACCAACCAGTATGCACCTGAAACCAATGCAGGATCAGGGGCTACTGCTTGTCCCACTAACTTCCCTCTTCTAAATTCTCCCTCAGAAAGAGAGGCCCACAGAACTCACGGAGGACCTGCCCCCTAAACTTGCTTGCAGAAGTAGATCACTGTGGTACAAGGGGTGTAGCATACTGGCCACGAAAAACGCACAGCTCAGGTCTCCAGCTGTGCCCTGGTAGCACTGCCGCCGACCACAGTGGGGGCACTAATGCAGGTCCACTCCTGAGGGTCCTGGAACTCCTTCAACATGAGATTCTCGGTCGATTTGGCCCGTCGGCCTGGCCAAAACTCTCTTAGAATGGGACTTCCATCTGAAACCTTTCTACCCCACCCCCTTTCATCCCTGCCCCCCCTCCTGATGGGTGTCAGACGCTCATCACGGTCGGAGGGGCTCCCTGCCTTCTCTTGCTCCCTCTCCCCTCATCCTTCACAGGCCTTTCCCCCAGAAGACTTCCTGCACAGGAAATCCTCTCCTGGTGTCTGCTTTTCAGGGGATCTGAATTAAAATTAAAGCTCACTGTTATTACTTTTATTACCCTAAGTTGTCTACTTTTTTCCTTAAACATAAAGACCCAGGGGGAGAGGAGGGTCTTTGGGTCCAAAAATAGTCATATCCCGGGCTTCCCTGGTGGCGCAGTGGTTGAGAATCTGCCTGCCAATGCAGGGGACACGGTTTCGAGCCCTGGTCTGGGAAGATCCCACATGCCGCGGAGCAACAGGGCCCGTGAGCCACAATTACTGAGCCTGCGCGTCTGGAGCCTGTGCTCCGCAACAAGGGAGGCCGCGATAGTGAGAGGCCTGCGCACTGCGATGAAGAGTGGCCCCCGCTTGCCACAACTAGAGAAAGCCCTCGCACAGAAACGAAGACCCAACACAGCCATAAATAAATAAAAATAAATAAATTTCTGATTGCTGACAACACCTTTGTTTAAAAAAAAAAAAATAGTCATATCCTCTTGGCACTAAACCACAGAAATGTCAAATTTCTACCAGTTCAATATTCTCAGTAATGTGTGTATATATAGATGTACACACATCTATCTATATACACCACATACACATATATACACAGTTGAGCCTAGAACAACGTGGGTATGGGGGGTGCTGACCCCCCTTCCCTAGTGTGCAGTCAAAAATTTGTGTATAACTTGACAGTTGGCCCTCCGTATCGCTGGTTCTGCATCTGTGGATTCCACCAACCTGTGGATCGTGTAGTACTGTAGTATTTACTATTGAAAAACATCTTTGCATAAGTGTACCCGTAATCCACGTATCAGTTCAAACCCATGTTGTTCAAGGGTCAACTGTATATCCTTTATACAACTGTATCCTTGTATATTTGTGATTTTCAAAGGAAGGATTCTTCATTTCAGAAGCTATCAGTTTTAGAAAAAATTTTAAATCCTTGTCTTCCGTGCAAAAGGCAATACATATCCATCTAAAAAATAACAGTGAGATTAAGTAAAATGTTATAAAATAAGCTGAGAAGGGATTAGGGAAAGATTAAAAGCCAAAAGTATATCTATTAAAGAATTTTTAAAAATCAGTAATAAAAGAGGAAAGAATTACTGATACACTCAATAATATGGATAAATCTCAAAAAAGTTGAGAGAAAGAAGCCAGGAACCAAGGAGTATTCTGTATGACTCCACTTATATAGAACTCTAGAAAAGGCAAATCTTATCTATAGTGACAGAAAGTTCTTCTGGAGCTCGGGAGATTGACTGCAAAGGGGCACAAGGAAATTTCTGCAGAGATGGAAATGCTCTATATTCTGACTGAGGTAGTAGTTCCTCGAGTGTGTGTAACACATTTATTAAAACTCATTTAACCATACACTTGAAATAGGTGCAATTTACTGCATGTAAATTATGCCTTAGTAAAACTGACTAAAAAAACAAACGCGATTTTCAACTTTAAAATAACCTTGGGTCAAAATATCCTGCTTCATCTTTTCTTACCTGGATTTTGCTCTCCCCTTCTGATTGGATTCCCTTATAGGAATCCAGCTTCCCTCCAATCTGTTCTTTGCTCTGCAGCCGGAGTCATGTTTCTAAAAGGAAATGTGATTATGTTACTCCCAACGACTCCCATTCTTCTTCACATGTATCAGTCAGGGTTCAATCAGAGAAAGAGAACCGCTAAGAGAGATACAGATGTAGATACTTATTACAGGGATCTGACCTACACAGTTCCAAGAACCGGCTAAACAGTCTCTGTAGGGCTGTTAGGTCCACCTATTCTCTTCCGCTGCTGGAGACTCAAGTCCGCCGGGCAGGCGACTGGGAAGGGAAGATGGATGTAAAGTTCCAACAACCAGCTGGAACGCACAGCCACAAGAATGAACCTCACCCTGTCAGTTCTTGCCTCCTCTGACCTTGGCGTCATGGGGTGGAAGCTGGGCCATTCGTGAAGCTAAACGCATCTGGCCCAGGAGTCAGGGAAACTGAGGGAGGATCCAGGGGCGGGTGGAGCAGTTATAGGCTCAGCCACTGCCTCACCTCAAGAAGTCAGCCAGGGGGCTTCCCTGGTGGCGCAGTGGTTGAGAATCTGCCTGCCAATGCAGGGGACATGGGTTCGAGTCCTGGTCTAGGAAGATCCCACATGCCGCGGAGCAACTGGGCCCGTGAGCCACAACTACTGAGCCTGCACGTCTGGAGCCTGTGCTCCGCGACAAGGGAGGCCGCGATAGTGAGAGGCCGTGATAGTGAGAGGCCCGTGCACCGCGATGAAGAGTGGACCCCGCTCGCCGCAACTAGAGAAAGCGCTCACACAGAAATGAAGACCCAACACAGCCAAAAAAATAAATAAATTTATTTAAAAAAAAAAGAAGTCAGCCAGCAAAGCCGCAACACACATGAGCTATAAAATGGCTGCTGCTTCACGTCACCCTGCATACCTCCTACAAGACTCTCTCGTGGCCAGCCCTAACCAAAAAACATACGGTAGACCGAATTCTGGGAAATGCGGTTCAGCCTAGCCAACCTGACACGTTACAAAACCAGCGGTAACACACCAAACCTTAGATGGCTTCCATTACTCTCACTGCCTTAACAGAACTTATAAGGTTCTTTGTGACCTGATTTCCACCAGGTCTTCTGGCTTTATCTCCTACTCCCATCTCAGGCTATAAGGACTGAAATATTTACATTTGGTCCTGAGGTTTTCTCTAAATTTCCTAGCCGTTCCACACTATGCCTCCTGGCTGGAATACTCTTCCTTCCCCTGTAACCTGGCTGAGACCTTTTCACCCTTAGGAAGCCTTTCCTGACATATCACTTTATTGCTGGTGGCCAGTACAAAACCAGGTCCACAGCGGGCACCCAATAAATTTCAAATGAACAAACCATATGCCAATGAGAATTAAGACTGATTACCACTGAATGAACATGACTGGAGACTTAGGCATATAGGGGATAAAGTGCTGCAGCAAAGGTAATACGAGCCGCCCATTAACACATGCAGAAGGCTGTTCCCTTCTCACTTTTGTCCCCCCTCCCCAGGAAACAGGGGGAAATGTCTAGAGACGTTTTTAGCTGTCACCACTGGGGAAGGAGATGCTACCAGAATCTAGGGGGTGGAGACTAGGACGCTGTAAAGCATCCCACGATGCATAGGACAGCTCCCCTCTCCCCAACGAAGAATTGCCTTGCGCAAAACGTCAGCAGTGCCAAAGCTGAGAAACCCTGACAAAGATAAAGCGTATCTGGATATTGATATATAAAAATATGCATTTACATAGATATATTATTTCACAATTAACGCAGTTTATAACAGGTAAAAAAATCAATATTTAATGACAAATGATTTGTCCTACATGCCAGCAATACAAAGTGTTGCATTTGTACCACCAAAACCAAAGGAATTGGTGAGTCCAATACATCTTTTCTCAGGTTTCCATTCCTGCGCCTTGAGTGGAACATAATTGAGATCAAATTCTGGTTCTGTACAGTCCAGGTTTAAAGTAGGTGGCAGTTTTCGATGATAACAAGCCAGGGAGGTGAAAGCTGCCTCAGCGGCCCCGGCGGCCCCCAGCAGGTGTCCCGTGGCCCCCTTGGTGGAGGAGACGGCAAGGGCGTGGGCGTGCTCTTTGAAAAGATGTTTGATGGCTTTGTTTTCAGCAGCGTCTCCCAACGGTGTGGAAGTAGCATGTGCGTTGATATAGGATATCTCTTCAGGCTGTACACCTGCATCTTTTATAGCAGCAGCCATACATCTAATAAAATGAGAAAAGCAACTGAACTTATCGGAACGACATCTAATTTTAGCACGGTATTCATTGTCTGTATGGCTTACGAAAAAGAAATATCCAAGTACACTGGATGAAAAGAACCCTTTATGCTCTAATGACAGAACAGCATCCTGGATTGCCGTGTGAGTTGGAATGCTGTCTGCATGGGAATAACAAGGCACCCCCAGTACCCTGGACTGATTCATCACCATGACACAAACATACAAGCCTATGGATTTTGCAATCTCCAATAAAATGTATTTCCACTTTATTTGAATTGTCCTTTCTTCCTTGCGGAAAAAGCCACGTAGACTCAGGCCTAGAATAATTTCTCTTCTAGGAATTTCTTATCAGTGGGGTGTGTTGTAGAGTTAAACGTGGAGAAAAAAAATTATAACTATGCTTTAATGTTTTCTTTCACATTTAAGTGTAAAACTTGGAATATGTCCCAATAATCTAAAAAATGTCTGTACTATTACTTTAAGGCTCACACACCCTTTCAAAAATTGTCTTATTCAGGCTATGAGAATTCTAAATAAATGAAGAAATACAAAGCCAAACCCCTAGAGAAACAAATCCAAAAATAAAACACTTCTCTGGGAAAACCTCTGAAAATCTCATGGATGTTAACACCCTTTTTTTCAGTTGTTGATCTCTGGGCTGCATACATTTCCTTAAGAGGCAGCTCAGAGTATAATCTGAAGCGTGCTGGAAGGTTTCACCTAAACATAACTATTTCCTCATCTAGCTGACTACCAGGCTTGACATTTCCAGCACCAGCAACTACTCACTAAAACTCAGAAGTATAATTCAGGGGTCGGTGAACTATGACCCTGGCCAGATGCTGTTTTTGTAAACATAGTTGGCCCCTGAACAAACTGGGGGTTAGGGGTGCTGACCCGTCACACAGTGGAAAATGCCCCTATAACTTTACCGTTGGCCATCCATACCCCCAATTCCACATCTGCAGATTCAACCGACCACGGATGTACTTAGCGAAAAAGATCCACGTGTAAGTGGAACCGTGTAGTTCAAACCCGTGTTGTTCAAGGGTCAACTGTAGTTTCATCGGAACACACCCATTCATTTTCGTACTGTCCATGGCTACTCTCAGTTACAAAGCAGAGTCTGAGTAGCTGTGATAGAGACCCTCGTAGCTGGGATAATATTTTTGGCCCACAAAGCCAAAAATATTATTTGTTCCTTGACAGAAAAGGCCTGCCAACCCCTGGCTAATTGAACTGGTTAAGACATAATATGATCTAAGCAGGCTAACCTATGAACAAACATACTGACACATAATGTTAGTGTCAGAGGGGTTTTTGGTTTTGCGGGTTTTTCAACTTAACTCACTACCTCTTCCACGATAAAGGCAACTTGCTTTTCCAAGTGCGGTCCTCAGACCAGCAGCGCCAGCACCACCTAGGAGCTGGTTAGAAACTCAGCATCTCGAGCACCACCCTAGGCCTACGGAGTCAGAATCTGCATTTTCGTAAGATCCCTGGGTGATGAGAAGTCGCAGCAGAACCCTACTGAAACGGAACAGAGACCAGGTACGCGTAGGACAAAGCGCTAACTGTACTGTCCAGGTCTGATGGAGGGCTGCAGAAGGGAGCCTCCTGCCCCTGACGGCTGTGAAGCACAACTGAAGGGAAGAAAATGTGGCAAGGTCACACACGGCCTTCTTCACAACATTACTGGCCTTCGCTAAAAATCCAGATTTTGTAAGTATACTCACATGTTTTCGAGTATTTCAAACGTGGTAAAGCAAAGAATTCAAAAACACTAGTTAGTCTAAAATGGGAACACAACAGAGATACAGTACACCAAGGCCAGATACTACAGTTTCCCCTAAGTTGAGACTCCAATAAAGAGTCTTATCTGAAGAAATGTGAACAAACAACCAGTCTTTACCTTAAGGCACCTTCTCCTCCAGGATCAGGGGCGGTTATGTGACTGGCATCACCTGAGAGTCCGTAGCCCAAAATCTCTGCATAGATCCGAGCCCCTCTTTGAACAGCATGCTCGTGTTCTTCCAGCACCAGCACGGCCGCACCTTCTCCCATCACAAAACCATCTCTCTTGGGATGGAATGGCCGACATGCCAACTTCGGATCAGAGTTTGTGCTCAGAGCCCGGGCTCTGGAAAACGCAGCAAGCGACAAAGGGCTGATGCAAGAGTCGGCACCTCCAGTCACCATCACATCAGCATCTCCGTGGGCTATGAACCTCAGAGAGTCTCCCACAGCATGAGCTCCCGTGGTACAGGCTGTGGACACTGCATGATTAGGGCCCTTGAGTTTATAGCGAATGCTGACCTGGCCTGCAGCCATACTGACCAGAATCTTAGGGACAAAGAATGGGCTGACTTTACTGTAACCTTTCGTCTGAAACATCAAAGCGGTTTCAGAAATCACTTCAAGGGGAACCATTCCCATGCCAATTGCAACACCAGTAGCTGCTTGGTCAGCTTCTGACTGAGGATGCCAGCTGGAATCTTTCAAGGCTAACTCAGCAGCCCCAATGGCCATAACGGTGGGAGAAGACATGGACTTGATATCTGATTTGGGCACAAAGTTTTGTGCGTTGAATTGACCTTCATCACAACCTCTTGGCACATAAGCAGCAACACTGCAAGGGACACTCTTATACTCTTCACCGACCAGTGAAACGATTCCACTCTCTCCCTGGATAAGACGATCCCACACCAGCTGAGTGCCAACACCCAGAGGAGTCACTAAGCCAATGCCTGTAACGACAACCCGCCTACGCAATCTGGGTGTCGGCACAGTTCCGAAAAACCTCCTTTCACTTATCAATCGCTGGCACAACCTTGTGTGTATTCGATGAGGGCTTGTAACTTTTAGGAAACTTTGCCAGCCGTTTGACAGCATGGTTGAGACTCAGAGGATCAGAGACGTGCCCGCAGCAGGCCACGACACGCCCAGCAGGTATTGACTGCTGTTGAAAGACCTTAAAGGCCTAAGAAACAACATCCAAGGTGGTTTTTCTCAGGTGCTTGGTATGAGCTGTTAAGGAGCGCAGGGAAAATAATGTTACATCACTTTTACTTATCAAACCACCTGTCTGGACTCAACCCTTTTTAGACTCTCAGTACCCTCCGACATTCCAAGATAAAGAGCTGAAAAGACGACTCATTCGATTCACAACAGAATTCACAATGAAAAATATACAGGCACTCCTGGCCAGATATAGGCTGCGGAAAGCATCCTTTTTCAGGATTACCGAGGCCTTATTACAAAAGACAGTTCACGTGTCGGCGGCACAAAACACACTTCAGGGCCTATTCTTTGGGGTGGCGGTGAGAGAACTTTTTCGATCAGGATTTCGGGGACCGCGAAGGTCAAGGGCGGGGGTGGGGGTGGGGAGAGGGAAGGGGGTGTGGCCAACTCCCCGCACCGCCCCAGACACCCGAGGAAAGCGTGGCGAGAGGAAAAGACACCTGACCCGGGTCCTCCACAGCCCTCTCCCCACGCAGCGCCGACCCGACTCGGAGCTGCAGGGCGGAAGGAGAAGAGGAGCGAGCAGCCACTACCTGCACCCGGCCTCCGGCGGCCAGCGCAGCCGCAGTCCCAAGCGCGACGCGGGCGTGCGCACGCGCACAGCACGTCCGCACACGTCCGCGCACACGCACGTCCGCATAGCGCGCGCGCGCACGCGCAGACCGCGCACGCACACGCCCAGCGTGCGCGCCCTCTGGGCCGGGCGCCCTTCCACCGCGTCACCTTGGCGGAGGTCAGACGGTGAGGGGAGGGTCTGGGCGCCACCTCACCGACTCCAGCATAACTTGGGAACGAGCACGTAACGAGGGGAGATAGCATTTTTGCGTATCAAAAAGGGATCTCTTTTTTTTTTCTTTTGCTAATAATCCCAAATATTCCCCTGTTGTGGGAAGAGGGACTCCGTCATATTCGCCCAGAATGCTAGGGAAGAATTAAAGAAGTTACCGTATCCTTACAGTGATCTCTGTATCGCCCAGAGCTGTTTATAATCGCAAAGTAGGACCCAGCGAAATGCCCAACATCAGGAAATCAGTTGTCTATTTTGTGGTACATCTAAATAATGTGCAGCCATTTAAAATAATTTTATAAGTGAATATTTATTAATGTGGAAAGATGTTAATTTCTTAGAAGATCCAAGTTGTAACTTGTATTTTTCCTTTTTTTTTTAAAGGGTTTTCTTGGGGGCGGGGTCTGGTCTGCAAGCAAGTATAATGATTGCGGTGTTTTTCCCTTATTTTATTTTTTAATTTTTAAAATTTTTTGGCCACTCCTTGTGGCGTGCAGGATCTTAGTTCCCCGACAAGGGATGGAACCCAGGCCCCATGCAGTGGAAGCCTGGAGTCCTAAACACTGGATCGCCAGGGGATTCCCTTTCCCCCTTATTTTTGCTTAGCTTTATTTATCATCTTCTCTATAGTATACAAACAATGCTTTTGTAATAATAAAGTTACTTTTACTTTTTAAAACTTATTTTCAGCTCTTGGGCGGTGCTCAAAATATCACAGCCAGTGTCTAAGAATGGAGACAAGAATAGAATAGAGAAGAATGTAGACATTTATTTCTAACTGTTCGAAAAATTCAATAACTTCTATTTGCTCAGAGCTCACTGTGAATCTATCAAGGGGAAAATAACATGAAAATATAAAAAAGCGGGGCTTCCCTGGTGGCGCAGTGGTTGAGAATCTGCCTGCTAATGCAGGGCACACGGGTTCGAGCCCTGGTCTGGGAAGATTCCCACATGCCGCGGAGCAACTAGGCCCGTGAGCCACAGCTGCTGAGCCTGCGCGTCTGGAGCCTGTGCTCCGCAACAAGAGAGGCCGCGATAGTGAGAGGCCCGCGCACCGCGATGAAGAGAGGCCCCCGCTTGCCGCAACTAGAGAAAGCCCTTGCACAGAAACGAAGACCCAACACAGCCATAAATAAATAAATTAATTAATTAAAAAAAAAAAAAAAAAAAAGCAAGAAATCAGCAAGGTAGTATTTGTTTAGATGACCATCTGTTACTCACATGCTGACCCAGGTGCGTTTTGTGTCCTTCTTTCTTCTGTAGATAAAGGATTGACCATAGAACCTGCATCTGAACCTCTCAGCATATTTGTTTCTTTCTGGACAGTGTGCCTCTTGATGGCTTCCAAGTAGAGTGCTTTGCCTTCTTTCCCAGCTCTAGAGAAGAATTTGGGAGAAGCTTAGCTTTTCCTGGTTAGTACTGGATTTAAATGTGTCTGGAAACAGACTTTTTCTAAAGTAGTTCCCTAGTATGACCTTGAGTCATCCTTGATCCAAGGCCTATTCCGTCACTTCTTAGGATGACCTTCTTTCAATGACGATAGAGTTACTTTAAGAGGAATTAAAACAAATGTGGTTATAAAATACAACTAAGAGTTAAGGAGTGAGAAGTACCCAAACTTGCTCTCTTCTCTCTTCATGGCTATATAATGTTTTAAAATCATAGTGTGAAAAGTCCTAAAATATTTTTTGAAGCCAAACTCATATGAAACACAGTTTTAACATGCTGTTCTTTTTTCTTTTGTAACATCACAAAATTACCTTGGATAAGAAGTGACAAGTCAATTAAAATATTGTAGAGGGAATTCTCTGGCGGACCAGTGGTTAGGACTCCCTGCTTCCACTGGTTGGGGAACTAAGATCCTGCAAGCTGTGCAGTGCAGCCAAAAAAAAGAAAAAAAAAATTGTAGGAAAGTAAAGCCACCGAAAGTCTTTTCATTTTTATTTCTACCTCTGATCTTTCCTTTGGTCTGGAAAGGGGTGAGAGATTTTATGATATTCTAATAGCTATACTGTATGATTTAGTACCATATTCCTTGTTAAAATACCATGGTGTTTTAGCTAAAGTACCAAAATCTTCAAAAAGGCTCCACTTACCATAGCCTCTTGTTCAGACATACGTTTACTTAAATTTTTTGTAATGTGATTCAAAACTATCTTTCCAGATATAGTTCCCATTCTCTATTAAAATAGATTTCCACCCAAGATGGCTGTTCTCTTGCTCTCTGTACATCCCCTGCCTGACCAGTGCCTGCTTCACCTACACCCTACTCACTTGCCCCCAGCCCCAGCTGGTGACTGTTCTAATCTTTAGATCAGAACCTCTGTAACGTGAGAGTTTATCAAAGGAGCAGTGAGGGGCGTGCCTCACTGCTGGTAACCGATGAGCCAACCTGACATCAATTCCCCTATAACTGGTAACCTCCCCCTCCCCCTGGAGCAAAGACTGCCACCATGTCCTGCCCACCGTCTGCTGCAGACGGTGGGGTGTCACTCCACGACCTTGCTTCAGACATGTAAGATCCCCCATCCATTAAACCACTGATGTCTCTGTCACTGACTCTGGGATCTTTCTTTTGTCTTGAAGCTGGGTAAGCCCAGGGCTTGCAGGCCTGCAGGGTGCAGCCCAGCACCCAGCAAAACTGATCTTATCATCTCTAGATTGACTTCAGCTTTTCTTTTTTCATCTCTGTATCTTTGCTTGTACTTTCTTTTCTTCAACATTCATTTTCTTCCTAAGCTGTGCTAGAAGCTGGCATATGAAAATGAATAGGGTATGGTTCTTGCTTTCAGGAAGTTCATAGTCTAAGGAAACAGACATGGAGACAAATATGTGCAAACCACTGAAACAGGTGCTGTAATAGAGGAATATGACAGAATTATAATAATACAAAGGAGACAACTGGGTCAATACTACCTTCCAAAGTCAGGAAAGCCTTCAAAAAAGTTGACCTTTGAACTGCATCTTGAAAATGAGTACATGTTTGTCTAGTAAATTTGGTGGGAAAGGTCATCCTGACAGGCAGAGTAGAACAAAGGCCTGGAGACCTGATATCTTCCACAAACTGCTAGTAGTAGTTCAATGTGGCTAATGCTGGATGTGAGGTGTGGGACAAAGCAACAGTGAAAGCTTGAGGGTGAAGCAGGGGCTGATCTGAAAAAGTCTTGGATGTTGTGCAGAAGACTTTGGATTTGATCCTGTAGGTCAGCAATGATATGCAGGCAGCCCTGGTCTAACTTGGACTGCAACATTCTTTTATTGAATCTAAATTCCTCTAGGAAGGAAATGGTAAACTCTCTCATTCCCTTCACTGGACTCTCTGCTACTTCTTTTGTCTTGAACAAAGCCACTTAGTACATTCAAGTTTCTTGCCCGACTCCTGACATCATTTGATGGTAGAGTGTGTGTTGCTGAAATCTGGCCTCTACACCGGTGCCAGATTAAATCTCGGAGACAGAGTTTTGGGTGAAGTAGAAAGAAATGGCTTAATTGCTTTGCCAGGCAAAGGAGAACACAGCGGGCTCAGGCCCTCAAGACGGTGTGCCCCGCCCTGGAGGGGGTAGTGAGGAGTCTTACGGTGTTCAAGGAGCAGGGCGTGGTCAGCCAGAGGACATTCTCCTGATTGGCTGGTGGTGAGGTAATGGGGAGTCGGCATCGTCAACCTTCTGGTTCCAACCGGTCTGCGGTCTACATGCCTGTGGGCAGCAGACAGTTAACTTCCTCCACCTGGTGGGGTTTTCAGTACCTGCAAAACAGCTCAAAGGACACGGCTCAGAATATTCTCTATAGTCCTGGAGGAAGAACTAAAGGTCCTCGACTCTGTTTAATGGCTAAAGTGTTATTATTTTGTCTTGCTTGATTGCCTTCCTTTCTTTCTGCATTTTCTCACTTCTCTGATTATTCTTCAACTAAAGTTTTTCTACAGACAAAAGGCAGGTGTAGGACGTGGGTGGAGGTCTATTCTGGGAAGGCCTCCTAGGGTCCTGCTCAGTTACATGTGGGCAAGGGGTAGCCATAGAAAACGTTTCAGCAGAAGAATAACATGATCAGATGGGTGGTTTAGAAAGATCATCGTTGCAGCATGTGCAGGGGGATTGGGGAATGCGGGAGTGGACATGGGGAAGAGAGTTAAGACTGGTGAGGCTCTGCCGGGGGGATGAATTGGGGGCTTGGGATTGACATGTGTACACTACTGTGTATAAAATAGATAATAATAAGAACCTACCGTATAGCACAGGGGACTCAATGCTCTGTGGTGACCTAAACGGGAAGGAAATCCAAAAAAGAGGGGATATATGTATACATATGGCTGATTCACTTTGCTGTACAGCAGACACTAACACAACATTGTAAAGCAACTATGCTCCAATAAATATTAAAAAAAAAAAAAAAAAAAAAGACTGGTGAAGCCCTGAGCTAAGGCAGTGGCACGGAGGAGAGAGTGCTAGGATGCTGTCCTTAATTAAGTGTGTGTTGGGGGCATTTCCTCCCACAGCTGGGAAGTCCTCCCCTTCCTCATCTCATTGACCTCCCAACTTAAGGGTTCTCTTCAAATTCTTCTTCCACGAAACTGCAACCACAGTGGAACTTTCCTTCTTCTAAACTAATAGTTCTCCAAATTTACCGTGCATCAAAATCACCTGCAGGGCTTACCGCACACATTGCTGGGCCTCATCTTCAATGGTGGGGCTTGAGAATATCCTGCAATTCCCTGGGGTGCTGATCCTGCGGGTCTCACCGATGCTCCAACTCGGTGACTCTTACGAAGGCGGGGCCTGTGCTCATCCCCTCCCCTGCTGCACAGTGTGTGGCGCACGGCCCTTGGCTTCATAACTATTTGGTGAATGAATGAATTACGGAATGAATTCATAAATACACACCCTTATGCATATACCACTTTGTGCATTTCTTACCAAATGATTTGTTCACAGTAACTCTGTTTCATCAACTCAAGGGCTATCTGTATGTAAGGTATTATTATTCATTTTGTCCTTCCTACTAGGTTAAAAGTTTCTTATGTCATCCATCTCAGACTGCTTTGCATACAGCATGTGCTCAATAAATAGTAGTTGCTTAATTACTTAATACCGTCACACAGTAGTGCTACCACATCAATTCCTGGGAGGCTTCCACCCCTCTCCTTGCCAATAGCCTTTATTGAGGTCAACATTTTCTTTTTTTTAAAAATATATTTATTTATTTATTTTTGGCTGTGTTGGGTCTTTGTTGCTGAGCGTGGGCTTTCTCTAGTTGCGGCGAGCGGGGGCTACTCTTCGTTGAGGTGCACGGGCTTCTCATTGCGGTGGCTTCTCTTGTTGCGGAGCACGGGCTCTAGGCGTGCGGGCGTCAGTAGTTGTGGCACGTGGGCTCAGTAGTTGTGGCTCGCAGGCTCTAGAGCACAGGCTCAGTTATCGTGGCACACGGGCTTAATTGCTCCGCGGCATGTGGGATCTTCCCGGACCAGGGCTTGAACCCACGTCCCCTGCATTGGCAGGCGGATTCTTAACCACTGCACCACCAGGGAAGTCCCAACATTTTCTTTTTTATGACAAAACCTATCCTGGGGAAATTTCAGTGAGTTATATCTTTATTCTAGTTCATTTAAGAATAGTGCCACTATATGTCAACTCAAGATGATGTTCTTAACAAAGCTGGAATCCTAAATAGAAATTCATTATTTCGAAGCAAAAAAAAAAAAAAAAAAAAATCAAGTGAATGAACAGGAAGTTCAAAGCTGATTTAATACTAGAACATCCTTTTATGTGTTTGAAGCAATGGTGGGTATAAAGAGATTGACTAGCTTAAAACCTTTAACTTTTCTAAAGGATATTGAAGAATCAGAATATTTTCAACTTGAGTGGAAGAAGCAGACAGGGAAAAGAATGAGTCAAGTCCCTTGTTATAATAAATTCCCTTAATAGCTTCATAGATGATGGTATCCAAGAGAGAGAGTAGTTACTCAAAGTAACTCAAAGTAAAGAGTAAGTGGTGGGGCTTCCCTGGTGGTGTAGTGCTTAAGAATCCACCTGCCGATGCAGGGGACACGGGTTTGAGCCCTTGTCAGGGAAGATCCCAGATGCCGCGGAGCAACTAAGCCCGTGCGCCACAGCTACTGAGCCTGCGCTCTAGAGCCCGCGAGCCACAACTACTGAGCCCGTGCGCCACAGCTACTGAGCCTGCGCTCTAGAGCCCGCAAGCCACGACTACTGAGCCCGTGCGCCACAACTACTGAAGCCCGCGCACCTAGAGCCCGTGCTCTGCAACAAGAGAAGCCACCGCAATGAGAAGCCCGTGCACCGCAACAAAGAGTAGCCCCCACTCGCTGCAACTAAAAAGAAAGCCCGCGCGCAGCAATGAAGACCCAACGCAGCCAAAATAAATAAATTTTTTTAAAAAAAGTAATTGGGAAGGATTTAAATTTCAGGTGAATTAAAATAAACAGTAATTTAGTGAATTACCCTTGAAACGAGGATTTCTATGATTTTATGGACTGTACGTTATTGTAACAGCATTAATTTTACGGCCTTGGTTTTCACACTGTGGTTGCATGTCCCTCACAAAAGTACCTTAAAGCCATTATCTCCTCAAGGGTAAAGCTAAGCTGATAACATTCTATTCCTCCCCCACCACACAAGCACTCCTGCTTCAGTTCTAGAGTGCCTCCACTTTGGTGTTTTGTATATACTGGGTTTCCTCCTAAGGGTTTATTTGAAAAAAAAAGAAAAAAAAGTGTTCTGTAGCCTTTAAAAAAGTCATAAATACTAGATAGTATATGATAACCTTATACAATTATTACAAGAATAAATGAGTGTGCTGATGGAAAGAAGAAACTCAAGGGGAATACTGTTTGTGATAGAGACAGCTAGTTACAACCCAGGCCTCCCACCTCCCATCCCACAATTCCTAGAGTTGTGGGTGGTGCCTGTCCAGCTAAGGACTACATTTCCCAGCCTCCCCCACTTTTCATCTAGATGGGGCTTCATTTTCACTAATGATACAGTAGAGAAAACGCTGTCATTTCTGGGCCCATGTGGTTAAGAAGCAGGTATGTCGTCTTTTTGCCCAACCACTAACTAAATGCAGAAGTCTCTGTGGCCATATAGCAGTAGTTAGCAAACCACACACTAAATCCAGAAGGCTGCTTGTTTTTGTAAATAGTTTCAGTGGACATACCCATACACATTCATTTTAAAGTACAGTTGACCCTTGAACAACACGGGTTTGAACTGCATGGGTCCACTTATATGCGGATTCTTTTTCAACAGTAAATGCTACAGTGCTACACGGTCCACTGTGAGTTGCAACCTCAGATTCAGAACCACAGATACAGTGGAACCTCAGATATACAGCGGAAGTTATACACAGAATTTGAATGCCCGGAGGGTTGGTACCCACATTGTTCAAGGGCAAACTGTATTGCCTATGGAACTACAACTGCAAAGGCAGAGTTAAATAGTTGAACCAGAGACCCTATGGCCACAAACCCTTAAACATTTAACATTTGGCCCTTTATAGAAAATGTTTGTTGACCTCCTCTGAAAGGAGCCTGGGGCCCTCAATCATTATCTGGAGGAAAGCTGCTCACTGACAAATGATACCTCTTGTATGAACAAGAAAGAAATTTCTCATGTTAAGTCACTGAAAATTTCAGTTACAGCAGCTAGCAACACACTATCAGTTAAACACACTATTCTTGGAAGCTGGTCCAAAAACCTACATATTTATTAAAAACTTCTCACATATATCTGGCAAGTGAATGGTAACTGAAGTGAGTGGTTATTGCTCAGGGTCTTGCTCAGAGATATTGGAGGAAAATTTCAAATTTAAAAAGCGAACTGAAGATAAAGCATCAAGAACATTCAAAGAAGCTACTTAGGCAAACAACTTTTAAAAATATATAGTGTCAAGAAAAACATTTGTTGAGGTTTGGAAAAGAAAGAAGGCATTGGTAAAGTACACTTTCAAGGTCATGGAGAGGTAGATGATGGATTAAAGAGGTTAGGATTCTTCTTTTAAGAGTAATAAAGGACACTGACCACAGGATCTACCTGCAAAACAAAGTCACAAATTAATACGTACACTTACTATATGGGAGGCATAATTTTGTTGTCTTTCCTTTCCCCTCCATTCCATTCTACTTTGTCGTTATTGGATATGTGTTTTACTTTGGTCAGTAGAGTCCACAACCCACTATGTTGCAATCTGCAGTTTTGAAAAAAACTTCTTTACAGAGGCATCATATTCTCTGAGCTGGGACTTATGCAAGAGAGTTTCAATCATTTATCTAATTCCAAAAAAAATCCATATAGGAGGAACCCAGCAGAGTTTATGTGTTTGGTTTTGAACGTGGTTTTCTGCTTCTCTCTGGGGTCTTTCATCCACATTTACTTAGGAAGGCCTGACCATCTGCGAGGAGGACGCTGTAGAACAGTTTCATCTGGGGGCAAAGGGGTGGTTGGAATATAGGGGGTTTCCCCACCATCTGGATGGATCTACTGAGGCCGGCCCCGGGGCGCCGAGGAACTTGGGTTCCTGCGATGCACCAGCCAGCACCCCCTACCCCTGCGCGAAACCCCCGCCCCTCCACCCCACCCCGCGGCCCCGACCACCAGACACACCTGGGCAAAGCCCCTCGGTCCGGACGACCAAGACCTACACCCCCGCCTGGTCGAAGCCCCCAGGCCCTGACAACCAGGCCCCTGTCGGCCCAAGCCCCCAACGGCCCCAAACAGCTCCCAGCTCCTCCCAGACGAACCCCACCGGTCCCGAATACTAGTCCCCGCCCCCTGGAGACCAGCCCCCGCCCTCCCCCCCCCCACGCCGAGTCCCCAGCCCAGGATACCAGACGCCGCCCCCACCGGGAAAGCCCCCCGTCCCCTGGAGACCACCCCCCCCCCCAACGAGCCCTGCCCCCCCCCCCTCCCCGCCCTGGAGACTAGCCCCCACCCCTGGAGACCAGCCCGCTCCCTCTCGGCCGGGCCCCGCCCCTGGAGACCAGCCCCTTCCCTCTCGGCCGGGCCCCGCCCCTGGAGACCAGCCCCCCGCCCCCCCCCCCCCCCCGGCCGGCCGCAGAGCGCGGCGAGCTGAGGCGCCTGCTCAGAGCGCACGCGGTGCGGGGAGGCACGGCCGCGCGCTCGAGCATGGCGGCGGCGGCGCTGGGCAGTTCCTGTGGGTCCGCGTCCCCGGCGGTGGTCGAGCTCTGTCAGAACACCCCGGAGACCTTCCTGGAGGCCTCCAAGCTGCTGCTCACCTACGCGGACAACATCCTCAGGTGCGGGGCCGCGGGCGGGACGCGTGCCAGCGGGCGGGGCTCGGCGCCCGCTCGGCGGGGTTTGGGGGCGCCCGGCCGGCCCCTGGGGCGCGGAGGCCGGGAGGGCCCCGGGCCTGGTTTCCGCTCGGGGGGGAGGGGGGTGTGAGCTGGGGCCTCCCGCCAGGGGCCTGGAGACCCGTCCGGCCCAGCCCCGCCGGAGCGGAGGGAGTCTCTGCACCTGTGACCTGACACCTGCTGTCGCGGAGCCCGGGGCGAGCCGGGTCCCGGGACGCGCGGGGCGGAGGAGGGGAAGGCGCGCCCCGGGCTCTGGCCTCGGCCCGGCGGTTGAACCGTCTTACGTGTCAGGACAGGAGCGGCGACAGCGTTTCATCCCCACTGCGTGCGTTTCACCCACCCGGTGCCTTCAGTTGCCATAGGGCTTCTCAGAAGTTAGCCACGGGCAAGATGTTTTCTTCCCAGCATGTTGTGAATAGCCTAATACTAGAGCCTAACACTACCGTGGTGTTCGTGAGGATAACCTTGGCTAAGAGTAGTTTGTTTCCTTTTCCTCTGAGCACACTTCTAGACCTCTAAGGAGCCTTACAGATTTGGGGAATTGGGAAGTAAGTTTGGGTATTCATTTTGAAGCATTACGTCCCTCCACTCTTAGATCAAATGAGGTGGTGTCCTGAGGGACGGGATGTGGGGGGGAGGGAAAAGGAGCCCCACGTGCCGCCGCCTTAGTGCTGTTAGCTCGTTCATCAGGGCGCCGTGATTATACAGGCTCTGGCCCCGCCCCCCAGCCCCTGGTGCGCTTGCTTTTCTAAGGGGTGGATGTATTGGCCTGAAGTCTAAAAGGAGATCCTTCTCAGTGTCAAGGTTATAGATTTCACGTGACCCAGTTTTGGAGACATTAGTTACAAGTGCAGTGTCTTAACCCATGGCAGTTTTAATATGGCTCATATAGGCAACATTCATGATTTAAAAAGTGAGTTGAAGGAAGAACATATTGAGCCCTTGTTGTGTGCCAGATGCAGCGAGAGATGCAGCGCACAGCTGCACAGTTGAGGCCTATATGGGGGCCTCCTTCCTCCTCTGTGACACTCTCTCAACTCACCTTCTCAGCCCTGGGAGGTCTGACAGCTCTTTACAGCGCAAGGATGCCAGGGGATTCTGCACAGTGAACTCCGAGGCAGAGTTCTCCAGAGCCCGTCAGCTAGCACTTCCCGTCTGGAAAGCCACCAAACTATTTAAACGCCATTCTTCAGAAAAGGGAGTTGCCCTTGTAATGAGGATTCACTTCTGCTTTCAATCCAGGGAAACGACAAATGCTGAGATCAAGGTGTTTTGAGGAAGAAAATCTTTTGCATCATAATCATCATTATGAATGTTTACCAGACTCATAGAAGAAACTTGGCATGCTGTCAGTGTATGTTGTAGTCTCTACTATGGCTTATGTTTCTTATCCTAAAAAGTTTTTTTTATCCAAAAAGGGACTTAGGAGTCTGGAACTCATGTAAGTGGAGATGGTATGAAAAACTACCCTTTTTAGTTCATCTTAATTAATAGTATTAGTTCCTGCCCTCATTCTTACAGTTCAAACTCGTTTGGTCTTCAGAGGGGGGAAAAAAACCCCACCTTTTCTTCCTCTTCCAAGTCCAGTGATTTGCTTGCCTCTTAACAGAAAAGCCCCAGACCTCTTCTTGATCCCTTAGCTACACTGCATTACAGACAGGCTAATCTAACTTATTTGAGAATAGAGGAAACCATGGTTTCTTTTGCTGTTTTAGGAACTCCTTTAACATGAGAGATAAGGGATGTTGTCTTGATATCCTTTGCTCCTACCTCAGGGTCTGACATAGTATTTTATAGGGTGAGTGCTGAAATGAGAATTTCATTTGCAGTTTTTTTATTGTTGTTGTTAACAGCGATATTTGTCACTGTACAGTGGTGAAAATAATACTTTGGGTTAAGTTTGAAATTTCTGCTTCAGATGATGTTTATCTTATTCCGCAACTAAGGCTCGTAAAACTAATGAAATTATAGAATGAAGTATATACTAATTTGCATGTACAATATACCATGGGTTTGAACCGTTTTTTCAGTTCACTGACTTCTAGATAAAAATCAGCTGTCCTCAGTATCTACCTTTCAAAAATCTGCAGTAGTTTTCCTGGCATTCCATGTGGGTTCCCTAGAAAACTTGCTTCATTCATTCTTTAAAAAACAATATTTGATTTCCCACTAATTTCCTTTGCAAACTGCACACAGTTACTGGTTATGAACTGCACTGGGTGTGATTGGGAAGGGCCAAGAATGGAAAGTGGTTTCTTCCTTCAAAGAAAATAAGAAAGACATAGGTATGGAAAATAGCCACAGCATAAAATCTAGAGAACAATTAATTCCAAGACGATGTTTAAGCACTTACATGTTTATGTGAGGAGATAGCTGTATGACCTAGTGTGGAACAGTTCTGAGAACAAAGGTTTGGTAAGAGCACATATATTTGACATGATAGGCAACAGAAAGTGATTGTAGTTTCTAGACTCAAAAGAGAAGCATAATGAGAGATTCACGTGGAATAATGATGCGAGAAGACACAAGGCGTGGGTTTCATTTCTGAAGCTACTGCAGGGCATAAGCATAACTGTGGATGGAACAGAGAGAAGAACTGTAGTCAGGGACTGGCAGTCCTTGATGACTGAGTGCCAAGGGTAGAGCTGGTAACGGGAGGAGACAAAATACTGCACCTCAAATAACGTGAGATTTCTCATCTGGGTTACTCCTTGCACCTGGAGAAACCGAGCAAGGTTGTCAACTGAGGATGGGTGAGTTTGTTGGCAACTTGTATGGTGGAGAGTATTTGTAATCGAACCAGCGGGTCTAAGTCCCAGTCAGCCATTTCCTAAGAATGTATGTAAACTGTCTGGGTTTCAGTTTCCTCTTTTCTAAAAGGAACGAACAATACCTACATTATAAGATTGTTGCAAAAGATAGAAAGAAATAAAGAACATGGCACATGTGTTGTTTGTTAGTCTCATTCAGTTTTTCATGTTAAGCTAGGTTACGTGCACATGTTTCCCTTGTTGTCAGCTGCAGAGAACGGTGGAATTAGAGCCAGAGATGCTTCCCAGGTGTTCTAAAGGCAGAGAGAGGTTTTTGAAAATTTTACATGTAAGTCACAATAACAAATTTTCAGAAGGGCTAGAAATAGTTTTTCAGATGACCTACAGACCAACTTTTGTGATCAGTAATAAAAATGCAACATTATAGGATGCACTCATGTACTAAATTTCCACTTGTGAGAACCCTTTCTGGGATTATGCATCCTAAAGAGGAAGAGAGCTAGTGAATGCTCAGATATATTTAATTCCCAGCATTTCTGAAATAGAAACATTTAAGCTTTCCTTTTCTGAGAAAAGGAATGCTGTGACTCAGTGGGAGGCTTATTATTAACATGTTGTAAAATCTTAGAAATATGGTAGATTATGACTTTTGAGGTGCAAAGCGGGACTTTTTCCTACTATTCAGTTGTAAATACACAGGCTGATTTTCTATAAATGAAACACTTGGTCTACCTGTGGGTAAGACAGCTAGGAAGACACCAAAATGTGTTCAAAGTGTTGGTTGAGTGAGGTTTAGGAAGTTTTTCTGCCCTTTCAAACCTCATTCATTCAACGTCATCATCCAGCCAACAACCAGAAAAAGAAATCTCAAGCTAAGGTGCAAGATAATTGCTAACACGCAAGATAAATAATAAATAAAGTCGTAGAAATAGTTAATGGTCACCAGGGATAGGGGGGAAAAAAATCAAAGGGTTGTAGCAAACAATATTTGAGAAAAGTCTGCAGAGAAAATTACATTAGTGGAAGAAGAAGATCAAAACTAAAGGTCCGTAGGGGTACTTCAGAGGCCGCAGGATCCTGAGAGTAGCAGTGGGCTCGAGGAGAGTGGCCGCACCAGGCTCATGCTGTGAAGCGAGAGGGCCAGGAGTGTCTGTGTGGCAGGAAATGGGAGCTGACGGCCCTGAGGGCCGCTGGCCCTGGGGCCAAGTTCTGTAAGCCTTTGAGGGCTTCGGGGGCTGACTTTCACATCAGTCTGTGCTCCAGACTATGGCTGGTCTGCTCAACACATTCATTCATTCATTCATTTATTTATGGCTGCGTTGGGTCTTTGTTGCTGCGCGTGGGCTTTCTCTAGCTGCGGCGAGCGGGGGCTTCTCTTGTTGCGGAGCAGGGGCTCTAGGTGTGCGGGCTTCAGTGGTTGTGGCTCGCGGGCTCTGGAGCGCAGGCTCAGTAGTTGTGGCGCACGGGCTTAGTTGCTCTGCGGCATGTGGGATCTTCCCGGACCAGGGCTCGAACCCGTGTCCCTGCATTGGCAGGCGGATTCTTAGCCACTGCGCCACCAGGGAAGTGCTCAGCACATTTAAAAAGAGGAAGCTAGGATTTGGGTACCTGGATGTTATTGCCATTTTTCAAATTTTTATTTGCAATATACGTTGAGTGAGAAAAACACATAAATGATACGTGAGGTCCATAGATGTTGTACAAAGATAGAACATTGTTCGTTAGAAACTAGAGAGGAAAATCTAAGCTATACAAAGCCTGTAGCAGAGAAGCTGCTTCGACACTTTGAAACATGTCTCAAAATAATAAGCTATATCGGAACAGCTCATGTAAGTTTTATCAGAATTTTTCAGTGTGAAAAAGGGAAGAAAAATTAGAAAATTAAGCCCAGTGAAAGACTTTGATTATGTAGAAATCTGGAAACTCTTGGGAAAAATAGACTAAGATAGCTCAAGCAGTTCTGCACCAAGTGGGATATACCATCCTGGTGATACTGATGTGTTTATGACCCTGTGGAATGTGTTGAGTGTCGTGAAAAGATGCCTCCTCTACCTGTAACTAGCTTTGGTAGAGGTAGGATTATTCACTGTTTAATGTTTAAGTGGTAAGAAAGAGCGGCACGCTTATGATGTAGTGTGGCACAGAAGCCAGGGATGTAAACATTTCACTGTGCCCAGGGCAGCCCTCACAACAAAGGCCAAAGGTCAGTATTGCCAAGGTTTAGAAACCCTGATCTGATACACACAATAAAAGAGTAAGGCATCTGTTTCTCTTTGTGTTTCTCAGTTATCTGTGATTTTCAAATGACCTGCACTAAAGAACAGTATTTTTAATTTCCAACCCTTTGTGGACCTATAACTTTTGTAAGATGCAATGAAAATTTCATGGCAGTGTCAAATTGCTGTAATAATTACTGAATACTTTCAATTTCTGTACTCCTCATGGATGAAAAGCAAAGAGTTTACAGATCAGCACCAATCTGGACATTTTAAGTAACACTATTTTGGAGCTTTTGTCTCTGAATATTCTGTAATAAACTTGTCTAATTTTTGAAATTAAAGAAAAGAGGTTTAAAAAAGTTTTGTGTAGTATTTATGACAGTTTGGCAACAGGAACTGCTTGATGGAAAACAAATGTGAAATTTGTTGAAACTTCCACAGTTAACAATCCCTGTTTTGGTTTTTATATCACGATATCTAGAGAACATGTGTAAGTTTAGAAGGCCTTTTGAGTATAATACCTCGATTGTCTTTAACCTTTTATTTTCTTTCTGATTTTTCTTTTTTTACAGCCTTTCTGATTTATCAACGTTATTACAAATCTCAAATCAAAGATTTTTCATGTGCTGGTCTCATCTCATGTGTACTATTCAAAATCTTAATCATGGTAAAAGAAATTCATATCTTCATTGTATTTTATTACCGTAGTTGCTGTGACAAAAATATATCTTGAGCTGAAACAGAAATTATAGTAAAAACAACCATTGGTCTAGGGAAGAAAGAAAAATCAAGTGACCGTAAAGGTATACCTAGGTTCATGTTTGTCAGAAGTAAAGTCTTTGAGGAGCTGTGATTCATTTGTATATAGCTTCTTAGTTTCTTTTATTCATTCGTTTCACAAATATTTATTAACCACCATCTACACGTCCATCAGGCGCTATTGTCGATGACTGAGATCCATCAGAAGAAAACAGGCAAAACCTTCTACCCCTGTCTGGAGTTTGCATGGAATTTTTTCTTAGCAACCTAAAAACTCATAAAGGTCTCTAGTTTTAACAGCACAGAAATAGAATGTCACATGGGTTTCCCTTAGGGCAGCATTGATATTATCAGCTGTGAAGTAAAACAATAATGTTGCAGTAAGTGTGTACGAGGTAAGAATCACAAAATCAGTCTCTTTCCAAACTGTGCATCCTCTTCCTTTAAAGCTGGGATCTCTACTACCTCGTAGGCGTATAGCCAGTATAAAATGTGAAAAAGAATGCAAAAACATGGTGAAAAATGTAAATTGTTATATATAATCAGACTTTTTTTTTTTTTAATCAGAAACCCTAATGATGAAAAATATAGATCTATCCGGATTGGAAACACAACTTTTTCTACTCGACTCTTGCCTGTCAGAGGAGCTGTTGAATGTTTATTTGAAATGGGCTTTGAAGAGGTCAGTGTGTTCACGGTTTCTTCTCCGCAGTTCGTGTACAGAGCATTCAGTATAGTGTTGATAGATAATTTCTAAATAAGAATATTTTTATTGATTGATTCATTTTGGAAAACTATGGAACCAGTTATTTCTTCACTTACTCTACATTGAAAAGTCACAGTCAATATGCTTTAAAATCACAGTAAAATATAACAACTCTCCCACAGGGAGAATTCTTACAATCTCAGTCCTTTAGAATAGGGAGGTCAGACATGCAACCCAAGGACTAAATTGTGGTTCTCTTTAGACCTTTAGCAAAAATCTGCCATGTGAGCAAACATGAATTGCTGATGGGGGTCCAACCACAATTGCTGATGGGGGTCCAACCACCTGTCTCCAGTAAGAAATGACAAGAGTAAAAACAGAAAAGTTGAGTTTAGTTGCCACACATAAGGGTTCCCTTCTGTGACAGAAGAAAAGAATCTCAGTGGGTTTTTTTGTTTTCAGGTCAAAAGAAAAGCTTGGTGTTTCCATGTTGTGGAATCTTGTGGCATAGTTTAATTTTATGACACAATGAAAGTAGCTTTCAAGATGATGAGTTTTCTTTATGTGTATATGCTTAACCATTTCTAGTTTATGGAATACTGAGAGAAGTCCAGCCAGGTTCTAGGGGCCGAGCAGCCAATAGCAGTCAACTGGCAAGACTGTAGCAGCTGTTAAGGAGATATGCTGAGTTGCTCTGGGATGTGCTTTCCTCCCCGCCTCTCTGCTTGCCTCCCCTGGTTCTGTTTCAGGCCTTAGGAATATAGTGGTGAACTAGTTAGATAACAGATCCCATCTCACATGGAGCTTGCATTCCTGTAGGTTAGACAGGCAGTAGGTGTGAAAACAAAGACGAGCACAAAGAAGAAAATGAGGCATGGAAAGAACATCATAAGCAACTGCAGTGATGGGCAGCTATGTGAGGACAAGCGCTCAGGGGAGGCCCCTGAGATCGTGGTTGAGCTGGGACCTGAGTGATGAGAAGCAATTCAAATACCTGACGCTCTCAGGTGAGGGTTTTTCAGGCGCAGAGATCCACACGTGTGGAGGATTTCTAGCAGGAGTAGCCTTGGCACAGAAAGTGGCCACGGAGGCAGGCCTGGGGTTTTGGGAACTGTGGTAAAGATTGCACTTTATGATGAGTGGGATGGGAAGCCATTGAAAGGTTTTAAGCAGGGAAGAGTATTTTTGAAGATGGCTCTAGCGGTTGTAAAGAGAATATTCTGGATGTTCTGGATGGGGGCAAGGGGTAAAGCAGGGAGGCCAGTTATAAAGCTGATCCCGTTAGTCTCAGTGAGAAAGGGTAGTGGTTAGTCTAGATTCCGTGAGGACAGGCTTTGTGTCTGTGTTGCTCCCTGTGTGCCGGCTGCTGGGAAAGGAGCAGAGCAGGTGGGCACCCAGTAAATATTTGTGGAGTTAAAGACCGACAGCAGTGGGGATGGGGCAGTAGTGGGATCCAGGATTTCTTTTTGAAGCAGTCTGTGGGACTTGCCGATGAACTAGATGTGGAATGTAAGGGAAAGGAAGGAATCAGGGTGACGTCTGGGTTTTGGTTTGAGCAGCTGAGTGGATGGGAGTACCATTCATTGAGGTTGAAAAATCTTGGAGAGTAGCAGGTATCAGGGGAGAAAAAACGAACTGTCTTTTGGATAATTGTAACTGATATACTGTTAAATATTCAAGTAGAGGTGTCAAGTAGAGAGTTGGATATATGAGTCTTTGATGATTCAAAAGGAGAGGCCAGGGTGGAGGTATAAATTATGGTGTCACCTGCTTGTAGTTGCTCACAGACATCTGAACATAAAGAATTTAAAACTATAGATGGGGAAAATTGAGAACGTTGATGAATTTGTTCAAGGAAATGCAGATTTTTGAGAGTCAAATGACAGGAAAATTAAGTAAATGACAACTGGAGACTGTTGAAGTGTTTCAGTTTCTCATTGTTTCTCATTGTTGGAGTGTCACAGATTCAGTGGAATCATATTTATCTTTCATTCAGCAAATACTTGAGTGCCAGGAGGGATGACCAACTGCTCTAGTTTGCCGGGGACTGTCCTGGTTTTAGCAGTGAAAGTCCAGCCCCGCAGAAAACCCCTCAGTCCCAGGCAAACTTATAGGTTGGTCACGCCAGTGCCAGATAACAAGCCAGATTGAGACTTGCAGTAGTATTTGATGCAAGTAGAATCACAATTTCAGAAAAGAGGATCATGCTTTAAGACTAATTTATCCTTAGAGTTTCTGGATGGCTTTGCACTTCACACTGTAGGAAGTAAATGTTTTATCAGTGTTAGCCAACGGAGCTGAAACTGAACTCTACACCAGAAAGAAACTTGGTGGGCTTTGAGATGAAGTAGGAGTCCAAGACCTATCCTGAAATTTTCAGTTGCGCATTAAAATCCTGGACACCTTTGTGCCCACTTGTCCCTGAGGCTGCATTCTTGTTTATGAAAATTCTGAGGAGGAGGTTGAGAAAGAGTAGGATTCAAATGGTCGTGTGACCCATCAGGCTGGCTTAGTGGAGTAGTTCTTGCTGGGAGCTGCACCCACCCTCGGGGAGGATGGGGCATCGAGGGCCGTAGTTTTGGTTGTCTTGGTGACTGGAAGATGTCACCAGCATTTAGCGAGCAGGGACGGGGTTGACTCACATCTGGCAGTGAGAATTGCCTCACCAAGAATGCGTTGAGAAACATAGATTTTGTTAAATACTAGAATCCTCGTTGGTTTCTTAAAATGTTATTGGGTCTAGTGCATTAAGCCTGTAGTTTTGTCCTTTTATGAAAATACAGTGTTGTCGATTAAACTTTTTCGTACAGACACTTCAGTCATAATCATACATTCTTTTAGGACTGGTCCTGAAAAGGTGGAAGGGAAGGGAGCAGCCTCTGTCTCACCGGGGCCCTCTCTGAGGTGTGGACCAGCCAGATCCACGTGGCTGTTGGGCTCTCCCATCTCTGGCCGTGGTGTCGTGTACCTTCCTCGGTGCTGCTCCACTCACAGTGTGAGATCAGGGGCCTCCAAGCTTGGTTTTAAACCAGGAGTCTGGTTTCTCTTCCCAGAGCTCATCATAGATAGGAGGTAGTTCCTTTCTCCTGTTGGAAAATTCACTGTGTTCCAATTTGTGCCAACCACTGTGTATGTAATCATCACAACTGTAGAAGTGCTTTTTGCTCAACCCTTCCAGCTATTTGCACAGGCTTGTGGGTTTTGATCTCTGTTCAGGCTCAGGTGGAATCAGTTATAGCATAACGATTAAGGTCATGCGGTTTGAATCCTTGCTCTGACGGTTGGTAGCGTCAGGCAGGTTATTTAACGTCTCGGAGCCTTCGTATTTCCATATGAAAAGTGGGGATAAACCCAGTACCTACCTTTCAAGGTGGTTGTAAGAATTCTTCAGATAATGTGGGTAAAGTGCTTTTTAGCACAGTATCTAGAAACACATAAATGCAGTAAATGGTAGTAGTCTTTTTTACAGCTGTTTTGGGTAATACATGGAGATTGCTGGCTTCTCCCAGCTTTTTCAAATGGATTCACGTGGAATTGATTTTCATGTCGTTGTGGAGTAATGTCTTGGTCAGTTGATTCCTGTAGATCTGCCATCACCAGGGAAATAAGGCCATTCTCAGTTGTGGAGTTGAATTTAAATGCTCACAATCTACAGGTTGGTCCACTGCATATTGTAACGACTGTGTTATCTCATTTGCAGTTGGTGGAATTACTGTTTTAACACTGTTGCTTCTCAACATCTTAAACCTTGATGGAATATATTTTCATTTCACTTTTCTGTTTGTTTTGTAATTTACTATTTTACATTGTGAGCTTCGTTGTAATGTTTATTGTACCTCAGAGAACTCTGATTATATTATGTGAATTCATTAAATGAATCACTTCTTAAAGAATCAGATTTTTATTGTTTGATGGTTTGTTTTTGTTTGGACCACCTTTGTATTACTAAATAGCAATCCATAGTTTTGAATTGACCCTCAGGATGTAATCTTTGTTATCTTGGAAGAATTAGTGAACTCCATACACAGACTTCTAATCATGTAGCTATTCTTAAAGACTTGAGTTTAGAAGATTCAAAGGTTGTTATATAACTTCTTACTGGTTTTATGTGACCAATGATCATTTTGAATGGCTGTATCTATAGTGTCATTATTTCATAGGGAATTTCATGGAGAATAGTTGTATCATATACTATTGCAGAGAAGATAGGAATGTGCATTTTTGCATCTCTTAGGAGGCTTTCTGACTCATTACAGTATTTCTAAAAGATAAAGTATTTTTCTAAAGGTCTTTTGAACCAATAAAACAGGCTAAACATTTTATGCTAACAAGGAGACATATTTTCTTAATTTTCTGGTATACCTTTGCCCGTATTTTTTTTAAAAGTGCCAAAATGGTAAGAAAAGAGAAAGATTGTTAAAATATGATGTGTTCTGTAGTATTGGCTCCATTTTACATATACTGTGTAAGAATGACTGTCAGTATAAAGCAAAGGTTAAAATTTTCCCTAATTTTATAAATTCCAGGGAGAAACCCATCTTATCTTTCCTAAAAAAGCTTCAGTGGAGCAGCTGCAAAAAATTCGTGACCTGATTGCCATAGAGAGAAGTAGCAGATTGGATGGATCAGATAAGAGCCACAAAGCAGAATTATCTCAGCAACTTGCAGCCAGCACCCAGCTTCCTACAGCACAGGCTTCTGGTCCTAATGGGTTAACCCAGCATCCAGGGAACAGTGAAGGGCGGTCATCAAACCCACCGTCCACTCCAATGGTAATGTTAGAATTAAACCTTCCTTGACTGCTCCTTTCAAAGTGTTGATATAGCAAAAGCTTTAAAATAGGACTTACTCCAGAATTTATGTCTCAGTCATTCTTGGTTCTTATAGTTCTAATATGTTCAAATTTCCTGAGCTCTTTTAAAAAATTGTCAGATCTGTAACAAGAGTGGGGAAATGGCTGTCTTTTATTTGGACTTTTAAATCTTAACTTGTGGCTTATTGTTTCTGAGGCAGCCAGGGTTTTATTTAATTTATCATTTGTAAATGTACCTGTTGCCGTGGCACTTAAATCAGTTGCACTGATTAGCATATGTCTTTAACCTAGAAAAAGTAAAGGACTTGCTAGACAGGTGTGTGGCCATCAAATAAGATTTCCTCTATTGCTTTGACACTTCTGATGTAATACCTGCTGCTGTCTACCATGGAATTATTAATTCCAACAACCTACCATTATCAGCACCTCAATTCAATAAAAAAATCGGCTTCTTTAGGCTTAAGGTAAATAATCATTAATTTACTGATAGTGGTGCTAGCATACACATATATACTTCTGAAGAACTGAGGTCAAATTACTGATGTCTTACAGGCATTCTCGGTATACTTAAATGACCTTATTTAATAGGAAATTATCCTGTTTACAAAAGAATCCCTTTTAATAAAGGTCCTTAAGCCTTTTACTCCTAAATTTTCACTGTCAGAAAAATTTTCATGGTTTTTCTATAGTAATTTTATCAGTAGGCAGCTTAAACTCATGTCCTCTTTCAATTTTGGTGAAACACCTGGTTGCTCTCCTCCATACACTGGAACTCTACATCTAGAGTCAGTTGTTAAATCTACCCTTAATTTTCTCCAACTGAATAATTGGAGAGCCTTTAACCTAACCTCCCTGGTAGTCAGATGATGGGCAGTCATTCCTTAGTGTAGGCTGGGAATACCCTAAGCTTGTCTTTAAAAAATAAAGAATTGAAGGTGTTAGTGGCTGGCAAGGGAGGAGAGAGTACTGTCCTTTTGAATAATAATTCTTCTTCTTCTTCTTCTTTTTTTTTTTTAATTAATTAATTTATTTATTTGCTGTGTTGGGTCTTCATTGCTGCACGCGGGCTTTCTCTAGTCGTGGTGAACGGGGGCTACTCTTCCTTGCGGTGTGCAGCCTTCTCATTGTGGTGGCTTCTCTTGTTGCGGAGCACGGGCTCTAGGCGCACGGGCTTCAGTAGTTGTGGCACTCGGGCTTCAGTAGTTGTGGCACTCGGGCTTCAGTAGTTGTGGCTCGTGGGCTCTAGAGCGCAGGCTCAGTACTTGTGGCACACAGGCTTAGTTGCTCCACGGCATGTGGGATCTTCCTGGACTAGGGCTCGAACCCGTGTCCCCTGCATTGGCAGGCGGATTCTTAACCACTGCACCACCAGGGAAGCCCCTCAGTTATAGTTTGAGGTCTTTAATTACTTACCAGAAAGGGCCTGGATACTACACTAAAAACAAATTGTCATTCTATTGTCAAAACGAATTTAGAGTTTAGAAGAAAATAAACTTTCACAAACACATATGCTCCTAGAAGGCTACTGTATATTAACTCTTACTTCTCTAGTCCCTGGGACAAAGTATCTTTTTCTGTATTCCTTAAGGGAGTTGGGAGGAATTAGAAGGAATCTTGTTTTTTATAGCCAACTTCTGGTTCCATGGATCACTGAAGTACACATTTTTAAAAAGTGTTTTGTTATTTAAGCTTTTATCACCATTAATTGCTGTATTACAGAGTTTGACAATTATGTTCTCCTCCCTTTCTCATTTTGAGTGGGGATACTAACTGAGAATTAAAATGGCCCAAGTAAAGCAGCAGGAGAGAGATTAACAAAGCATTTAACTGCATGTAAACTAGACAAATCCTGAGCACTGTTGAGTGTCACAACTAATATATTTCTTTGGTTGAAACTGTATCAAGTAAAATTTGGAAATATAAGACAAGGTGATAGTCATTGATGTTGAAGTTGCCAATAACTTTTTCCCTTAAGATATAAAGTACTGGAATATAGCGGTGCTCAATAAACGGTGATGTAGTTAGAAATTTATTTTGCTGCTTTTTCTGGATATTTTATGTAAATGAAAGCTACACTACGTAGTCTTTTGCTTCTGGCTTCTTTTACTTTGTATGTTTTTGAGGTTTATCCATATTGCAGGATGTATTAGTATTTTTTTTCCTTTTTATTGCTGAATAGCATTCCATGGTGGGCATTTGGGTTTGCCATGTTTGCCTCTTACGGACAATGCTGCTATGAATGTCCACATACCAGGCTTTGTGTGGGCAGATGTTTTCATTTCTCTTGGGTAGATTCCTAGAAGTGGAACCACTGGGTTGTACGACAAGTTTATGTTTATTGCTTTAAGAAATTGCAAGCTGTTTTCCAGAGCTGTTGCGCCTTTTTACGTTCTAACTAGCAGAGTGTGAAGGTTCCGATTTCTCAATATTCTCATTGATAATTGTTAATGTCTTTTTTATTATAGCCATTTTAGTCGATGTTAAGTAGTGTCTCATTGTGGCTTTAATTTGTACTTTCCTAATGACCAAACTGATTTCTTAAATTTGCTGGTTATACATGCTGAGTATTTAGTGTTCTTATATGAAATAACTTCCTGATAACCCTTTATATATTTTTATGCCCTTTGCCTTCCAAAAGCAGGTTCAAAACAGCAAAGACAGTTTTTCAAAGACTGAGCCTCAGAATGTTAGAAGCATTGTTTCCAATTTTGCAACTTTATCTGGGTTGAAAGCATGTGACTCTGAAGTATGATTTGCTTAAAATAAGTCTTTGGCAGTTATTGCACAGATAGTCTAAATGTATGCTTTTATTTGATATGTGACTGCTTTTAGAATGTGTATGAAGTTGTTGAGGACTTTGCATCAACACTTTTATCACTCTAGAAATTATTGCCCATTGTGTATATGAGTATATATGTATCTATTTAAAAGAATTATCATTTCAGATTGTTTCATTGAAATTATAAAAATAATATTAGATAATGATAAATAACAAAATTAGTTGATTGTTTTTAAAACGAAGATTTTTTTTTTAATTTGACTTTTATATTGGAGTATAGTTGATTTAGTGTTGTGTTAGTTTCAGGTGTGTAGCAAAGTGGTTCAGTTATACGTATACATGTATCAATTCTTTTTTAGGTTCTTTTCTCATATAGGTTATTACAGAACCTTGAGTAGAGTTCCCTGTGCTATACAGTAGGTCCTTGTTGGTTACCTGTTTTATATATAGTAGTGTGTATATGTTAATCCCAAACTCGTAATTTATCCCTCTCCTAGACCTTTCCCCTTTGGTAACCATGTTTGTTTTTGAAGTCTGTGAGTCTGTTTCTGTTTTGTAAATAAGTTCATTTGTATCATCTTTTTAGATTCCACATAGAAGTGATACCATATGATATTTGTCTTTCTCTGTCTGACGTACTTGATCATCTCTAGGTCCATCCATGTTGCTGCAAATGGTGTTATTTCATTCTTTATTGTGGCTGAGTGGTATTCCATTGTGTGTGTGTGTGTGTTTGTGTGTATACACATCACATCTTTATTCATTCATCTGTTGATGGATATATTGGTTGTTTCCATGTCCTGGGAATTGTAAACAGTGCTGCAATGAACATTGGGGTGCATGTAGCTTTTCGAGTTGTGGTTCTCTCTGGATATATGCCCAGGATGTGGGATTGCTGGGTCATATGTTAGTTCTATTTTTAGTTTTTTAAGGAACCTCCATACTGTTCTCTGTAGTAATTGTACCAATTTACATTCCCACCAACAGTGTAGGAGGGTTCTCTTTTCTCCATTCTCCACACCCACTCCAGCATTTATTATTTGTAGACTTCTTGATGATGCCATTCTGACCGGTGTGAGGTGATACCTCGTTGTAGTTTTGATTTGCATTCCTCTAATAATTAGCGATGTTGGGCATCTTTCCAAGTGCTTTTTGGCCATCTTTATGTCTTCTTTAGAGAACTGTCTATTTAGGGCTTCTGCACATTTTTTGATTGTGGTGGGGTTTTTTTGTTTTTTCTTTTTGATATTGAGCTGCATGAGCTATTTGTATATTTTGGAGACTAATCCCTTGTCAGCTGCTTCATTTGCAAATATTTTCTCCCATTCTGTGGGTTGTCTTTTAATTTTGTTTATGGTTTCCTTTGCTGTGCAAAAGCTTTTAAGTTTAATTAGGTCCCATTTATTTATTTTCTTTTTATTTTCGTTACTCTAGGAGACAGATCCAAAAAGATATTTCTGCAATTTATATTAGACAACGTTCTGCCTATGTTTTCCTCTATGAGTTTTATAGTATCCGGTCTTACATTTAGGCCTTCAATCCATTTTAACATTACTTTTGTGTATGATGTTAAAGAATGTTGTAATTTCATTCTTTTACATGTAGCTGTCCAGTTTTCCCAGCACAACTTGTTGAAGAGGCTGTCTTTTCTCCATTGTATATTCTTGCCTCCATTGTCATAGATGAATTGACCATAGGTGCATGGGTTTATTTCTGGGCTTTCTATCCTGTTCCATTGATCTATATTTCTGTTTTTGTGCCAGTACTATACTGTTTTGATGACTGGAGCTTTGTAGTATAGTCTGAAGTTAGGGAGCCTGATTCCTCCAGCTCTGTTTTTCTTTCTCATGATTGCTTTGGCTATTCGGGGTCTTTGTGTCTCCATACACATTTTAAGATTTTTTTTGTTCTAGTTCTATGAAAAATGCCATTGATAGTTTGATAGGGATTACATTGAATGTATAGATTGCCTTGGTTAGTATAGTCACTTTGACAATATTGACTTTTCCAATCCAAGAACATAGTATATCTTTCCATCTGTTTGTGTCATCTTCAACTTCTTTCATCAGTATCTTACAGTTTTCTGAGTACAGGTCTTTTGCCTCCTTAGGTAAGTTTATTCCTAAGTATTTTATTCTTTTTGATGTGATGGTAAATGGGATTGTTTGTTTAATTGCTCTTTCTGATCTTTCACTGTTAGTGTATAGAAACAACAGATTTCTGTGTATTAATTTTGTATCATGCAACTTTACTGAATTAATTGATGAGCTCTAGTAGTTTTCTGGTGGCATCTTTAGGATTTTCTATGTATACTATCTGGTCATCTTCAAACAGTGACAGTTTTACTTCTTCTTTTCCAATTTGGATTCCTTTTATTTCTTTTTTTTCTCTGATTGCTGTGGCTAGGACTTCCAAAACTATGTTAAATAACAGTGGCAAGAGTGGACATCCTTGTCTCGTTCCTGATCTTAGAGTAAATGCTTTCAGCCTTTCACCATTGAATATGACGTTAGCTGTAGGTTTGTCATATATGGCCTTTATTATGTTGAGGTAGGTTCCCTCTGTGCCCACTTTCTGGGGAGTTTTTATCATAAATGGGTGTTGAATTTTGTCAAAAGCTTTTTCTGCATCTATTGAGATGATCATATGGATTTTATTCTTCAATTTGTTAATATGGTATATCACACTGATTGGTTTGCAGATATTGAAGAATCCTTGCATTCCTGGGATAAATCACACTTGATCAGTGTATGCTTCTTTTAATGTATTGTTGGATTTGGTTTGCTAGTATTTTGTTGAGAATTTTTGCATCTATGTTCATCAGAGATGCTGGCCTATAATTTAATTTTTCTGGTGGTGTCTTTGTCTGGTTTGGGTATCAGGGTGATAGTGGCCTCATAGAATGAGTTTGGGAGTGTTCCTTCCTCTGCAATTTTTGGAATAGTTTCAGAAGGACAGATGTTAACTCTTCTCTAAATGTTTGATAGAATTCACCTGTGAAGCCATCTGGTACTGGACTTTTGTTTGTTGGAAGTTTTTTAATCACAGTTTCAATTTCAGTGCTTGTGATTGGTCTGTTCATATTTTCTATTCTTGGTTCAGTCTTGGAAGATTGTTCCTTTCTAAGAATTTGTCCATTTCTTCTAGGTTGTCCACTTTATTGGCATAGAGTTGCTTGTAGTAGTCTCATGATCCTTTGTATTTCTGTGGTGTCAGTTGTAACTTCTTTTTCATTTCTAATTTTGTTGATTTGAGCCCTTTCCCCTTTTTTCCTTCATGAGTCTGGCTGAAGGTTTATCGATTTTGTTTATCTTTTCAAAGAACCAGCTGTTACTTCCATTGACATTTTATGTTGTTTTCTTCATCTCTATTTCATTAATTTCTTCTCTGAACTTTATGATTTCTTTTCTTCTACTAACTTCGGGTTTTGTTTGTTCTTCTTTCTCTAGTTGCTTTAGGTGTAAGATTAGGTTGTTTCTTTGAGATTTTTCTTGTTTCCTGAGGTAAGATTGTATTGCTGTAAACTTCCCTCTTAGAACTGCTTTTGCCGGGTCCCATAGGTTTTGGATCATCATGTTTCATTTTCATTTGTCTCTAGTTATTTTTCGATTTCCTCTTTGATTTCTTCATTGATCCATTGGTTGTTTAGTAACATATTGTTTAGCTTCCACGTGTATGTGTTTTTTTAGTTTTTTTCTTGTAGTTGATTTCTAATCTCATGGTGTTGTGGTCGGAAAAGATGCTTGATATGATTTCAGTTTTCTTAAATTTGCCGAGGTGTGCTTTGTGACCCAGCATGTGATCTGTCCTGGAGAATGTTCCATGTGCATTTGAGAAGAATGTGTATTCTGCTGCTTTTGAATGGAATGCTCTATAAGTATCAATTAAGTCCTTTGGTCTAATGTGTCATTTAAGGCCTGTGTTTCCTTATTTTCTATCTGGATGATCTGTCCATTGATATAAGAGGGGTGTTAAAGTCCCCCACTATTATTGTGTTACTGTTGATTTCTCCTTTTGTGGCTGTTAGGATTTGCCTTACATATTGAGGTGCTCCTGTGTTGGGTGCGTATATATTTACGATTGTTATATCTTCTTCTTGGATTGATCCCTTGATCATTATGTAGTGTCCTTCCTTATCTCTCGTAACAGTCTTTATCTTAAAGTCTATTTTGTCTAATATGAGTAATGCTACTCCAGCTTTCTTTTGATTTCCATTTGCATGGAATATCTTTTTCCATCCCCTCACTTTCAGTCTGTATGTGTCCCTAGATCTGAAGTTGGGTCTCTTGTAGACAGCATATATATGGGTCTTGCTTTTGTATCCATTCAGCCAGTCTGTATTTTGGTTGGAGCATTTAATCCATTTACATTTAAGGTAATTATCAATATGTATGTTCTTATTGCCATCTTGTTAATTGTTTTGGATTTGTTTTTGTAGGTTGTTTTTCTTCCCTTCCTCTTTTGTTCGCTTCTCTTGTGATTTGATGACTGTCATTAGTGTTGTTTGGATTGCTTTTTCTTTTTTGTGTGTGTATCTATTGTAGATTTTTAGTTTGCTGTTACCATGAGGTTTTGATATAGCAGTCTATATACAAACAAGATTGTTTTAAGTCGCTGGTCTTTTAATTTCCAATGCATTTCCAATATCCTGCATGTGTACTCTCCTCTTCTCGCAGTTGCTGGTTTTGATATCATATTTGTGTGTGGATGATTTCCTACCTTTACTCTATGTTTGCCTTTAATGGTGAGCTTTCCCATTCGTAATTTTCTTGATTCTAGTTGTGGCCTTTTCTTTTCTGCCTAGAGTAGTTTTTTAAAGATTTTTTGTAAAGCTGTTTTGGAGGTGCTGAATTCTCTTAGCTTTTGCTTGTCTGTAAAGCTTTTGCTTTGTTCATCGAATCTAAATGAGAGGCTTGATGGGTAGAGTATTCTTGGTTGTAGGTTTTTCCCTTTCCTCACTTTAAATATATCATGCCATTTCCTTCTGGCCTTCAGAGTTTCTGCTGAAAAAAATCAGCTGATAACTTTATGGGGATTCCCTTGTATGTTATTTGTTGCTTTTTCCTTGTTACTTGTAATATTTTTTCTTTGTCTTTAATTTTTGTAAGTTTGATTAATATGTGTTTTGGTGTGTTCCTCCTTGAGTTTATCCTGTATGGGACTCTCTGTGCTTCCCGGACTTGAGTGAGTGTTTCCTTTCTCATGTTAGGGAAGTTTTTGGCTATTATCTCTTCAGATATTTTCTCAGGCTCTTTCTCTCTCTCTTCTCCTTCTGGGACCCCTATAATGCGAATGTTGCTGTGTTTAATGTTGTCCCAGAAGTCTCCAAAACTGTCTTCATTTCTTTTCATTCTTTTTTCTTTATTCTGTTCCACAGCAGTGATTTCCACCAATTTGTCTTCCATCTAGCTTATTCATTCTTTTGCCTCATTTATTCTGCTATTGATTCCTTCTAGTGTATTTTTCACTTCAGTTATTGTATTATTCATCTCTGTTCTTTAAATCTTCTAGCTCTTTTTTAAGTATTTCTTGTATCGTCTCAGTCTGTGCCTCCATTCTTTTTCCAAGACCTTGGGTCATCTTTACCATTACTCTGACTTCTTTTTCAGGCAGATTGCATATTTCCACCTCACTTAGTTGTTCTTCTGGTGTTTTATCTTGTTCCTTCATCTGAAACATATTTCTCTGCCGTTTCATTTTGTCTAACTTTCTGTGTTTGTGGTCTCTGTTTCTCAGGCTGCAGGACTATAATTCTTCTTGGTTGTGGTGTCTGCCCCCTGGTGGGTAAGATTGGTCCAGGGGCTTGTGCAGGCTTCCTGGTGGAAGGGACTGGTGCCTGGCCACTGGTGGGTGGAGCTGGGTCTTGTCCCTCTGATGGGCAGAGCCATGTCAAGGGGTGTGTTTAGAGATGTCTGTGTGCTCAGGATGTCTTTAGGCAGCCTGTCTGCTCATGGGTGGGGCTGTGTTCCCACCCTGTTGGTTGCTTGGACTGAGGTGTCCCAGCACTGGAGCCTACATGAGACACAGCTGACCCCCACCTCCCCAGGAGACCCTCCTAGACCCACAGGTAGGTCTGGCCCAGGCTGATATGAAGTCACTGCTTTGCCCTGGGTCCCAGTGCATGTGAAACCTTGTGTGTACCCTCCAAGAGCAGATTCTCTGTTTCCCCCAGTCCTGTGGAGCTCCTGCGCTCAAGCCCTGCCGGCCTTCAAAGCCAAATGCTCTGGGGGCTCCTCCTTCTGATGTGAGCCCCCCAGGCTGGAGAGCCTGACATGGGGCTCAGAAGTCTCACTCCTGTGGGAGAACCTCTGCGAAATAATTATTTTCCAGTTTGTGGGTTGCCCACCCGGTGGGTGTGGGATTCGATTACACAGCAAAAACGCCCCTCCTACCGTCTCACTGTGGCTTCTTCTTTGTCTTTGGATGTAGAATATCTTTTTTGGTAGGTTCCAGTCTTTTTTGTCCATGGTTCAGCAGTTAGTCGTGATTTTGGTGTTTTCCTGAGAGGAGATGAGCTTAGGTCCTTCTCCACCATCTTGTTTCCTCTCTGTTCTGTTTATAATTTTAAATTGACACCAATTCTGCTTATTATATGCAAAGCCCTTCTCTAGTCTCCACATCAAAGTCAGATTTGTTCTGTCTTGAAGATGTTAAAGAGTTAAGTCAGAATTGCAAAATCTTCAAATGCAGACTTAAAACGGTAGGAGCCCACCATGAAGAGCACTCAGGTTCAGCCTCCTGGCCGTCCTGGCATCTTCTTCCCCTGGCTGTGCACCTCTGAGTTAGTCGATTTTTAAACTATTTAAATCTCATAAGACAACTTCTTAGTCTGGATCTATATGCAAACTTTGTAAGAGAAGAAATCTCCTCCTTGTCTCCTTTGGACACAGATTTAAATGTTCAATTTCTTGTTCATGAACCATTCTTAAAAGTAACATATATTTACATACTTTCAACAGGCAATTATGACACATATTTAAATTGGCATTCTTAATATCCGTTAGAAATGATGATGTGGTATATTTTGACATGAAGACAATTATTATGTCATGAAAAAAAGGTAAACTAAGAATTTGAAAATTAAACAACATATGTTGTGTGTATGTGTGTATTTCCATTTTTCTTATTAAAAACACACATACATAAATATGTTCATTTTTAAAAGGTCTGGAAAGCTGAACACAGATATCTTAGCTATAATTTTCTCTGAGTGGTGAAATTATATAGTGATTTCATATTATTTATACCATTCAGTATTTCCTGAAAACCTTCTGCAACATTTATTCCTGTTACAAATAGAATAAAATGGTTTTTGGAAGAAATGTTTATTGAAGTCACAAGTTGATTAAAACTATCATTAAAAATTTATTAAACATAACTTTTATGTTAAGAAAACAGGTTCTAAATTTAAAAGCCACTGAAGCAAAGGGTTGTAAAAAGGTAGAAAGAGGGCTGGTGGGCTTGAGAAGCCTTGTCCTTTACTAAAGTAAATTTGCTGATCCAAATTCCACTGTTTCTATTTTGTGTGATTTGACAAAAATACACATTGTACTTGTTTTCTTATAAAGTGTCTTAAATATCTCACATTAGAAAACAAATAATTGGAATCCAGGTATGATTAGTGAAGAAAAAAATCTCTTTTGCTCTAAAACAAATTTCACATTTTAAACTCCCATTTGTATTCCAAATAACTTTTAACTCTTAAGCAATTAACTGTTGCCTCATCTACATGGTTACCCAGCTGCTATAATGGCCATGCAATCGGCAAACTTCTATTTTTAGGAATTAGGTTTTTTTTGGCATTGTGCCAATCAGTATTTAAAGAAATGAGGCGAAGAAAATAAACTTTATTCTTCAAGATTGTTTGAGTGCCCTTAAAAACCACAGTGAAGGAGGTAATTTCCAGAGTGAAAAGTGAAAATAAAAATTCTTTGCATGAGTTCTTACCCTCTCAGTAAATGAAAATCTGTGTGTAAAAATAAATAAATAAATAAAAAACAACTGTAAGGGTCTCCTCTTTATAGGAAGTCTTTCAAATAAAAATGGAGACATCCTGTTTGCTTGTTTGTTTGTTTGTTTCTGTATCAATTCTGGTAAAAAGCACACTCCTTCCTGCTGTGGGTGCCCTGGGTTTCCCACCTTCAGGTCTGCCCCATCTCTTCCGTCATCTGTTAATAGAGTCAATGTGTCTGCACCTACTAAAGGCCAGCCCTGGCCCCTTTCTTCCCTCAGGATGGCTTCTGAGGCCTGGGAGGGAGCCATCATTGATCCAAATATTAAATATTATAATAACTTAATTGCTTTACTTTTTGGACAAAAAAATAATATAAATAGAAGTTGTAATATTTTCTGTCCCTATCCCAGTGGACCACTTTGTACAGCTCCTTGGGGGCACCTGGCCCACTTCGGGACACCACTTATACCACTGAGTCTCTTAAAACTTGTTTTCCTTATTAACACTGTTACAAAACTTATTACTAAGATCATCAGTGATCTCCATGCTGCTAAATTTAATGGACTTTTTTCAGTTCATTTTTACTTGACCATTCATAGTTTTTAGCTCAGTTGACCATTTCCTGGTTTTTCTTCTATTATAAGTGGTTCAGCCATTGACCCAGTTGCTCATATGTGGATCATTCCCACATATTTTTCTACTTTCCTAACTGCCCCCTGACCCCACGGTTCAGTCACTAGGATTTGTTGATTCTACTTCCTACATGTTTTTCGTATCCATTCATTATTCTACCACCTCTGTCCCCACCCTGGTTTAAGCCTCCGCTCCCTCAGAGTTCGGCAGTGGGCCCCCAGTGAGTCTTCTGAGGCCCGCTTTCTCCCCCCTACAGCTGGTGTCAGACTCAGAGAACACAAATCTGATCATTTTACTCCCTTGCTTAGGTCTCTTTAATAGCTTCCCATTACAGTGGAAAGAGACAGGGAAGATCTAGATGCTTCCCCAGCCCAACTTCTTGCTCAGCTGTCTCGCTCCATCATTTCCCCTGGGTGCTCTGTGCTCCAGACACACTGACTTTCTCTCTGATCCTTCACAGAATGTTGAGTATATCCCCCTGTGCAGACTCCCCAGCTACCTACACGTTGCTCCCTGTGACAGGAATGGTCTTCTCCCTTCCCTGGTTACCAGCTGCTTCTCATCCTTCATATTTTACTGCAGATATCATTTCTCCAGGGAATTCTAGTTGTACAGTTACACTGTCCTCTGTGTTTGCTTTATAACTCTTACCGTACATATGAATAAACTGTCTAACCATTATATCCCCCGTACCTAACAGGTAATAAAGGCTCCTTAAATATTTGAGTAAATTAGCATCGTTGTAGCAATATTTGTTTCTGTGTCCACAGACTCCTTACTCTGTGAGGATAAAGTCCTTGTCTGGTTTGGTCTCCATTATTTTTCCATCATCTAACACGTATGCACACACACATTTACACACAAACATTTGTCGACTTCATGTGAAGATTCTGTCGTTTCTTGTTTAATGCCTTCCCCTTCAGACTGTAAAGTGATTATGTCTGTTTTGTGCACCCATGCCCAGGGCTTAATACAGTGCCTGACATTACAGTAAGTATTTGGTAATGGTTTTTATTTTTTAAATTAATCTATCTCTGCCTTTTAATAAACAGGTTAATCCATTCCTATTTACTGTAATTCTAATATGTTTGAACTTACTTCTGACATCTTGTGTTGTCTGTGTCCTTCTTGTTTTTTTTTTTTCTTTCTTTTTCTGTTTTTGTTTAGATTGATGAAGTTTTCTTCCATTATTTTCCCTCTAAAAATTAGGAAGTTAAGTATCCTCCTTTTAGTCTTCTAATTATTCACTTTAAATTTCTAATGCAGGTATTTATATTTTTCTACCAACATCTTACAACAAGACAGGAACCTCAGAAAGGATTTACTCATCTCCCTTCCCTGCCACCTTTCTTAGGAGATTTTGCTTTTCAATTATTATTATTTATTTATAACAATCGGAACTTAAGTTTTACTAGTTTGTTTGGTTTTTATTTAACTCATTCCTGCTCTTTTATCCCAGGTTCTACTCCTTGGTGTTCTATTTACTTTGGCTGTATTATATTTGGGGGGAACAATAACTTTTCTAATAATTTTTTAAAATAGGATTTGGGAGTGATATATTTTCTGCATTGTTAAATATCAGAAAATGTGTTTATTTTGCCCTTCTATGTAGTTAGTTTGCCTGGGTATGCGTCATATGTTCTAATTTTCCCTCAGTATTTCAGAGATTTTGCTCTGTTGTTTCCAGTGAGATGTCTGATATCATTGAAGGCTTTTAGTATTTTGTTTTTAATCCTTATTGTCATGAAATGTCACTATTACGTACCTGGTATAGTTTTTGTTTTTGTTTTCCCATTCACACTGGCTCTTTCTTCAACTCTCAGAAATTTTCCATTATTTCTTTGAGAAGTTTTTTCTTCCATTTTTTTCTACTCTACTTTCTAGACTTCCTGTTAGCTGGATTTGGGAAGTTTGGGGTTTACCCTCAGTGTCTATTTGTTCTTTTTTTTTTTTTTTTTTAAATATGTATTTATTTATTTTTGGCTGTGTTGGGTCTTCTGTGCGAGTTGGGTTTCTGTGCGAGGGCTTTCTCTGGTTGTGGCGAGTAGGGGCCACTCTTCATCGCGGTGCGCGGGCCTCTCACTGTTGAGGCCTCTCTTGTTGCGGAGCACAGGCTCCAGACGGGCAGGCTCAGTAGCTGTGGCTCACGGGCCTAGTTGCTCCGCGGCATGTGGGATCTTCCCAGACCAGGGCTCGAACCCGTGTCCCCTGCATTGGCAGGCAGATTCTCAACCACTGCGCCACCAGGGAAGCCCCTCTATTTGTTCTTTTGTACTGCATCCTCAGAAAATGTCTCAGTCTTCTAACTGATTGATCACTTAGCTGTGTTTGTTCTGCTGTTTGACACACCATCTGTGCTTCTTTATTTCAGTGTTTACATTTTTAATTTCCAAGATCCATAGTTTTCTTTCTCTGACTGCAGTGTACTCTTGCATTTCTAAAGGTAGACTTATTTTTAGTCTTTTCCTGTATTTGCTGCCATTGCCACAGGGTTCCTTCTTCTGCTGTTGATTCTAGTGCATCTTCTCAACAGTACGGGTTGTTGTGGATTCACAGGGGTCCGAGAGTCCCTGCTCACCTAACTGTGAATACCGCATGTGGTTTCAGCCACTGTGGGGAGGGGCAGGACATGCCGCCAGGTGGGCTCTGCCCGAGCAGCGCCTCTTCTGAGCCGGGGCACTCCTCTTTCCTTTTAGAAGTCTAAGCGTCCGCCCTCACTGCTCAGAGACACACTTTTCTGTTGACACTGGTGACCAAAATGTCCAGCTGTTCCTCCCGTGGAGCCCAGCAGCCTTCCTCACGCTCAGTCCAGGGCCCCTTCCCGCTCTGCGGGTCCTCAGGCTCCTCTCTCCTTGGGATTATTTTGAGAACTTTTTCTTAGTTTTTTGTTTTGTTTTGTTTTGTTTTAATAAATTTATTTATTTATTTATTTAATTTATTTATTTATGGCTGTGTTGGGTCTTTGTTTCTGTGCTAGGGCTTTCTCTAGTTGCAGCGAGTGGGGGCCACTCTTCATTGCGGTGCGCGGGCCTCTCTCTGTCGCGGCCTCTCCCGTTGCGGAGCACGGGCTCCAGACGCGCAGGCTCAGTAATTGTGGCTCACGGGCCTAGTTGCTCCGCGGCATGTGGGATCTTCCCAGACCAGGGCTCGAACCCGTGTCCCCTGCATTGGCAGGCAGACTCTCAACCACTGCGCCACCAGGGAAGCCCTCTTAGTTTTTATAACCACTTTCCCTAGAGGGCATATTGCCATTGTTTCTTCCTTTAGTCCATTTGCATCTGCCTTTCCTCTCAGGAATTTCTCAAAATTCCTGATCCCTTGAGAGTAGTCCTCGTTAGCTAATGCGGTATAAAGTTTTTTAAAAAATTGGCATTTACAGGGATTTGAAGTGGAAACAGCTGTAGGATGCATTGCTTAGAGTGCTATCTTGTTCCAGGTGTGTGGTCAAGAGTTCAACATATCCCTGCCTAAATATTTATATCCTCAATAACATACTTTCAGATGAAAATATAGACATGTCTTAGACTGTGATACAGATATGGCTGTCTCCTAATACTAATTTTGTAAAGGTTTTGAGTATAATTATATTTCAGTGAATCCATACATTCTTTATCTATGAAATCATAGAACCAGTGTTTTTTTATTATGTTTAACATAGAACCAGTGTTATTATTTTTATAGCATATGGAGAAAAGCTAATTTCATTATTTTCTTTCTGTTAGGTTACTGGTGATTCAATCATTCTAAAAGCTCTTCAGTCCAACACTCAGCATGTACTGGTCTATGAGAATCTTGCTGTCCAGGAGAAAGTGCTGGCTTGTATTCCAGTCCAAGAACTAAAAAGGAGATCACAAGAAAAGTTATCTAGAGCTAGAAAATTGGATAAAGGTAGTGGCTTTACATAACCATTCATTGCTAAATATGCATCATTGCTAAATAAATAAATGGGAACGCTGAAATGGTGCCGTTTGCTGTGTACGTTGTAGATACGTAACCCAGTTCTATTTGGATTTTTAAGAAGTACAACAATAGTATAATTTTTTATTGCATGCACCTCATGCACACTGGAATGTGTATTTGCAGTTTAATCATTGGTATGTGATTTTTTTTTTTCAGATATAGTAGAACTTTAGTCCATGGAATCTATGATGGCATTATTAGAAGATTTTAATGTGAATCGGAGAAAAACCTTACTCAAAATTAATTCATGTGATTAGACCACTGACTCCCTTTAATAGACAGTTACTGATAAAGAGTGTGGCTATAGAAGCCAGCTACCTGGGTATAAATTCAGCTCTGACTCTCACTGTGCATCACCGAGCAAGTAATTTAATCTCCATGCCTCAGTTTCTTCATTTGAAAATAGGAATGATAATTTTAAGCGATAACTGAGATAGTACATGTAAGTGGCTCAGAACAGTGCCTGCCACATTCATCAAGCAATAATTATTTGTTGGTTTCATTAATGGTCTTAGGATTTTAGTTGTTAAATTTTTCCAACTTCAGCATTTTTACTTGGAGTTTTTATGTAATTGGTTTTTATCTGTTAAGTCATTTCTTAATACTGCCTTTTCTAGGGGGTTCTGTAGTATTTTTTTGGTGGTTGCCCTAGTTTACAATAAACATTTTTTTTCCAATTTTAAAAAAATTTTTATCTTATATTGGAGTATAGTTGATTGATAATGTTGTGTTAGTTTCAGGTGTATAGCAAATTGATTTAGTTATACAGATACATATATCTATTCTGTTTCAGATTCTTTTCCCATGCAGCTTATTGTAGAGTATTGAGTAGAGTTCCCTGTGCTATACAGTAGGTCCTTGTTGTTTATCTATTTTATATATAGTAGTATGTATATGTTAATCCCAAACTCCTAATTTATCCCTCCCCCCTCCTTCAAAAGCATTATACTGCTTTGTGTGTAGTGCAGATACATTTTAACAGAATGTCTCAATTCTTCCTTCCCATCCCTTGAGACTCTGCTGTCATTCATTTCACTTACCCAGAGGCTGTAATCACTCAGTACATTGCTACTGTTATTATTTAAGCCGTTACTTTTTAGACTAAGTAAGAATGAGAAAAATAACAGATTTTATGTTACCTTCATTCATTCTTCCCCTGAGGCTCTTCCTGTATGCAGGCTGGAGTTTATGACCATCACTTTTCTTCTTCCTGAAGAACTTTTTACTGTTTCTTTCAGGGCAGGTATACTAGAGGTGAAGTCCCTCAGTTTTTCTCTGCCTCAGAAAGTGTTTATTTCTCCTTCACTGTTGAAGGATAATATCACTGGGATGTAGAATTCCAGGTTGGTGGGGGTTTTTTTTCTGTCAATGACACTTTAAATTTCTATTCACTCTGTTGCCTGCTTGTTTATGGTGAGAAGTCTACTGTAATTTCTATCTTTATTCTTCTTTAGGTTTCTCCCACCTATGCCCCTCACCTCCCCCTCCATCCCCAGCTTCACTCAGGATTTTCTCTTTGTTTTTAGTTTTCTTCAGTTTGAATATGACGTGCATATGTGTAGTTTTTTGGTACTTATCCTGGTTGGTGTTTTCTGAGCGTCCCAGATCTGTGGTTTGGCGCCTCATTAATTTTGGAACATGCTCGGCCATTATTACTTCAGATATCTCTTCTGCTCCTTTCTCTCTTTCTTTTCCTTCTGATATTCCAAAATAGGGTATCCTATTCTACCTTTATTTATCAACTGTTTCCCACCATTGTTAGATGTTCTGGCCCATTTTTAAAATTCTCCCACCATAATTGGATGTTCTAGGTGTTTTGTTTCTTTGTTTGTTTCTATTCTCTTTTTTCCTCTTTGATTTTCAGTTTGGGATGTTTCTGTTGACCTGTCTTCAGGCTCAGTGGTTGTTTCCTTGGCTGTGTCCAGTCTTCTGATGAGCCCATGAAAGGCATTCTTTATCTCTGTTAGAGCACTTTTGGTTTCTAGCATTTTTTTAGTTTCCATCCTTCTGCTTACATTGTTCTTACATGTTGTCTACCTTTCTCATTAGCACCCCCCCAAACATATTAATCATAGTAATTTTAACTTCCCTAATTCCAAAACTTGTGCCGTATATGAGTGGTTCTGATGCTTGCTTTATCTCTTCAGACTTTTTTCTTGCCTTCAGGTTTTTCCTTGCCTTTTAGCATGCCTCGTAATTTTTGGTTAAATGTCGGATACGATGTATTGGGTAATAGGAACTGAGGTGAACAGGCCTTTTGTGAAAGGTGTAAATGTCCATTTAACTAGGAATTGGGCACCGTTAATGACATTGTGTTTAATGTTTGCTGTAAGTGTCAGGGGCTTCGGGTTCCCCTGGTGTTCTTGGGGTCCCTCTGTTGTCTGTGGGCTTCCCTAAGGACCCCTCCTTAGCTCCAGTCTGCATCCTGCAGATGGTTTAGTTGTAATGATCCCCTGTCGTTGTACCGGAGTCCTGTTGGTGTGGTGGTGAGGTGTGGGGGAGGAGCATTCTGTAGTCTTAGGGTTAAATCTCAGTGTCTTAGGGGGCGTTATGCTCAGGCCTGTGACCACCCCCCGTAGGTGAGACAGGAAGGCCAGAGGGGCCTAGAGTCAGGGAAGCGCCGTTTCCCCAAACTTACTTAAGCTACAGGTTTGTTGTGAGACCTGGAGACAGCTCTTCCTCTTCTTGAATTAACAGGGTTTTTTGGGTTTTTTCTATTTATGAAACAAGGATGCTTATCAGTAGGCGGTCACCGAGGCTGTGTCCATTTCAGAGTACTGTGGTCCTGTGCGTGATGCCTGACATACACGCCTGCTTAGCAGGCGCTTCCTGGCATGTTCTGTGTGTGCCGAGCCCTGCAGAGGAGACGTAGTTAGCAGTGTCCCTGCTGACGTTTGCCCTGGCATTTTTTCCCTCTAATTATAAAAGTAATACCTGTTTTATGTAGAAAATTCAGAAAATAGGGGGAAGATAAGCCATCCATAATTTCATCACATCAGAATGCAACTTCTGAGATTGTGTATACAGTTGACCCTTGAACAACACAGTTTGAACTGTGCGGGCCCGCTTACACGCAGATTTTTTTCCTCTAAATACATACTACAGTACTACGTGGTCCAGGGTTGGTTGAATCCGTGGATGTGGAACCGCAGAGGGCTGACTGTAAAGTTGTACATGGATTTTCCACTGCGTGGGGGGGGAATCAGCACCCCTAACCCCTGCATTGGTCAAGGGTCAACTGTATATCCTTTCACACTCAAAAATATAAGGGCAGTATAATGGCGTTTTAATGTAAGTAGGAAAGAAGGAACACATCAGGTTGTGTGCACGGTATTGTGAAAATCAGCGAAAGATTGGGCTTTTTTTTTAAAGTTCATGAAAGATATGTTGGATTTATAACCTGAGATGCCAGAGGACACACAAAGGCAGGTGTCGGGGATTTTCTTGCAGGTGTGGCGACCACTGCATGGAAGCAGAAGGGCACAGGCCGTCTCCGGGGAGCAGTGCCCAACACGGTCTGGTTCGTGTAGGGTCGGGAGGGGGACATCATGAGGTCCGAGACCATATCTTCGTTGACATTGAATTTCAGGCAGAGCAAAGCATACTGAGTTTATTTATATATTTTTTAACCTTTTGAAAAAGAATTAGCGGCAAAATGAAGCAAAGGATACTTCTAATGAGGTTTTGAAGTAGAAAATAGGACCAAAGAAATTTGCAGGATGAACGTATCTTAGTCAGGAGGCTGATGCTGTAGTGTTAGTGTGATTGAACATACAGCAAAAGTATTATATAGCCTGTTCATTAGGTAGGAAGAAATGAAATGATTTCTCAGGGAAGTCAAGTGTTCTTGATGACTTAATTCAGCAGGGTTAAGCATTGAAGCTTTAAGCAAGTGAAAGGTAGAGGTGCACTTCAGGAAGATCAATCCAGCAATAACTTGTAAAATGAACAGAATCAAGAGAGTACAAGGAGAGAAGAGGTCAAACACAGTAGTAATAGAATTCACCTAAGTGGAATAAGAAGGCAAACAGGTATTGTGACTGCAACGGAGGAGGTGGATGTGAGAGTTGAGGTGACAGAATATATGGTATTTGTATTGATGGTATACAGTCGGCAGGGCATGGAGTCAGGTGTGCATAAGGAGAATGTCAAAGAGGACCGCCTCGTTTTGCATCGGCGTCAGTAGGCACAGGCTTTGAAGGGAAATGAAGAGTCTGCTTTCAGACACCTGCCAGACATCATCTGGACTGCCAGGTGAAAACGGAGGCCTGGAGCTTTGTTTGGAGGTCAAGCCTTGACATACACTTCAGGGTGGTAGGTAAAGCCATGCAAGTAAGTGAGATTGCCCAGACTGAAGACGGTGGGGTGGCGGAAGGATTGCAAAGGTTCTAGAAAGCAGGGCAGCACTAGCCACATGTGGGTACTTACAGTAAGTAATGAGTCTAAGTTAACATTATGAGGCCTGTTTGTTTGCTCAGTTCTTCTATCATTTATTCTGCTATTTACTGAGCACCTGCTGTGTAGCAAGCACAGCTCTAGGTCTTGGAGATACAGCAGCGAACAAAACAAAGTCCCTGCTATCATGGGTGAGACAGCCAAAAACAAATGCTCAGATCTGGCAGGTAGTGATACATGCTGGGAAGACAAGTCAGGATAACGAGATAGAGAGTGATTAGGGAGGGTGCTGTTTGGTGGAGGGTTGTCAGGAAAGGCTTCTCTTGAAGCAGTGATTTTCTTTTCTGGTAGAGGCATTGGCAACTGCAGAGGCTCCGTGGGTGGGAGTGAGCTTGGCATGTTTAGGGGATGGAAGGAGGGCGCATGGTGTAGTAGAAGGAGCAAGACAGAAAGCTGAGAGAGGAAAAGGGGGTACATTAGTTTCCTGTGCTGCTGTAGCAAATTACCACCAACTTGGCTCCTTGAAACAGCAGGAGTGTGCTGTCTCACAGCTCCGGAAGCCAGAAGTCCATAATCAGTATCCCTGGGCCAAAATCAAGGTGTGGGCAGGGCTGAAGGGGAGAGTCTCTCCCTGCCTCTGTTCGCTTCTGGGGGCCGCGTGCGGTCTGGCTTGTGGCTGCACCACTCCAGTCCTGAGGACCAGCATCTCCACATCCTGCCCCTCCCCAGTCCTGAGGACCAGCATCTCCACATCCTGCCCCTCCCCAGTCCTGAGGACCAGCATCTCCACATCCTGCCCCTCCCCAGTCCTGAGGACCAGCATCTCCACATCCTGCCCCTCCACCGCTGCATCACCTTCTCCTCTGTAAGGTCTCCCACTGCTCCCCTCTTGGAAGGACACATGTGATTGCGTTTAGGGCCCCCATGTAGTACGTAGGATAATCTCCCTGTCTCAGAACCCTTAACTGCATCATGTCTGCAGAGGCTTTTTTTTTTTTTTTTTTTTTTTTTGCCTTCTTTGGTAGGATTCACGGGCTCCAGGGGTTAGAATGTGGATATCTTTCAGGGAGCCATTTTTCGGCCTACCGCAGGGGCCAGCTGAAAGAATGAGAGTGGCGACTTTGGGTTGTATTCTGAATGAGATGGAAACCCATTGGAGGGTCTCAGTCGACTCAAGCTACCTTGCATTCTTAAAAAGATCACTCTGCTGTAGGGACTTGTTGGAGAAAGCAGGATGAGAGTGCTGTTTTTCTTAAAGTTCAGTTTTAGTCCAGCATTCATGAATGTCTCCTTGTTGAGAAACTTTCATGTTGTGCAGGAAAAGCTGAACTCTCCCTGCCAGTCAGTCCTCCACCTCCTCTTCCGCAGGTAGCAGCTATTATCACATGATGTGTTCCTTTTCATATCTTTTCCTGTGTATTTACACCCATAAATAGTTATCTATAAAAATAAATAAAGTTGCATGGGTTGAATAAAGTGTATCATCTCTCATATATTCATCTCCTTGGTGATTTTCATTTACTGACATGTCTTGCAAGTCATTTTCCCTCCCCCCTAGTGCTCTGTAGTGTGCATGCACTGTTATTTGTACAGTTCCCCACTGATGGACACCGAGATTTCCCTGTTCTGAAGGCTGCTGCAGTGAAGATCCTTGTAAAGCATGCCTGCCTACATGAAGGAATGTTTCACTGGGTTAGATATAAAAGTATCAAGGGTGTGTGATACTTTCATACTACATTGGATCCCTGCCAAACAAATTGCCTTCCAATTTATACCAGAAGTGTCTGGGAGTATTTGTTTCAACTTAATGAAATTATTGAACTTCTTTTATGGACTTTACTAATTTTTCTAATGGGTTTTGTTAATATTCTTACTGATTGATAGACGTTCTTAATATATTCTGGATACTTTTCTTTGTTAGACTCATTACATTTTTCTCTCAGGATTCTTTAATTTCATTCAGTGTATCTTGAAATTGAAAAGTTATAAATTTTAATATGAGAAAATTATTTTTTCCATTTTTGTTTTTACAGTTGTGTTTTGTTTTCTACACCAAAGTCATGAACGTAAACTTCTACTGTTACTTTTATAATATTCCCTCTCTCTGTATAGTGTTTATATATATATGTATTAGAATTAATGTAGTAGGGATCTGATATTTGGATAGCTACTCGTCCCAATACCATTTGTTGAACAATCCATCCTCTCAGAACTACTTTAAAGGCTAACTTTATTAAATACTGTGTATCACTTAGAAATCTGTCTTTCAGGACTCTTTGTTTTGTTTCATTCATCTCTTTGTCTGTTCTTTATCAGTATCACAATATTTTAATTATTAGAATTTTGTAATGTGTTTTGGTGTTCTGTAGACAAATTTATCTCATTCTTAGTCAAAGTTGTGTTGACTATTTTGTGCCTTTCCTCTTTCACATGAATTTTGCAGTTAGCTTGTCAAAGTTTATGAAAAATTATTTTGTAATTTCAGTTGAGATTGCATTAAAGTACAGGTTAATTTGCGAAGAGTTAACAACTTTGAGTTTTCCCATTCAAGAACATAATATATTTTGGCCTTTTAATATTCTCTGTAGTTTTTTTTTCTTCTATAGTTTTTTATTTTGAAACGTATCAAACATAAATACAAGAATAGCGTATAACAGATCAAACACTTGTGCCCAGCATCAGACTTTATTAGATCTTAACATTATGCCATATATCTCCTTCATATATGTTTTATTATTTTTAATAATAAAATATTAAAGATAGGAATGAGAATCCCCATATATGTCCCCGAGATTGTTTTCCCCTCTCCTTCTTCCCAGAGATACCACTGTCTGGAATATGGTCGAGAGAGCGATCTTTTTATTTGATAAAGTGGATATAATAATATATGTCATGCTTACTTGCTAGGGTTCTAGATAGATAGATAGATAGATAGTACACATGGTTGTGCTTTTATGTGTTTTGTGAATTATATTGAATGATGGTGAATTATATTGTACAGTTGAAGCACTAATAGAAAAGCTAATAGGATGATTTTTAAAGTGTCCAGAATTCTGTGATTTCTGCCTGTAATACTGTGATTGTTTCATATTTACTTGTGAATATATCTGATAACAAATATAATGCAGTCATTTTAAAATGTTTTTCAAAATCAGACTTACTTTGTTACCTTCCAGGTGCTTCAGGATCAATTCCAAACTGTCAGTAGTTCCCTGAGAGGTGGTTGTATTCAGCATGGTGTTGGTCAGAGGATGCAGTAAAGTCCCACTGCTTTGAATGTGCAGTGGATTACGTCATTGTATTTCAGCCTGCTTCACAATACACTGACAATTCTGTCTGCATCCTATTTGTGAAGACCTTTTAGATCATCTTCTGTTTTCATATATTTCAGCTTCATATTTGAGGATAAAATACACGTGGATGTTCTTAGTTTTTTCTGCTTTAAATCTTACTTGGCTCTGTTCTAACTTCTCAGGTACTAATGTAAGTGAAGAGGACTTTCTTTTGCTGGAGCTTTTACACTGGTTTAAGGAAGAATTTTTCCACTGGGTGGATGACGTTTTGTGCAGCAAATGTGGCGGCCAGACTAAGTCTAGAGGCGAATCATTGTTCCCCAGTGATGATGAGCGGAAGTGGGGTGCAAACAGGGTGGAAGATCATTACTGTGACGCCTGCCACTTCAGCAATCGATTTCCAAGGTAAGTGTCCCCTGGACAGTAAAGGCAGAAGAATCTCTTATTGGGATGGTTAGGAGAGAATTTTATTAAATCAACTTTTCATCTTCATTTTAGTTATTAGAAGTATATTCCTCTAGGACAGGGGTCAGCAAGCTATGGCTGACAGGCTCAATCCAGCCCACATCCTATTTTTGTAAATAAAGTTTTATTGGGACACACCCATGCTGCTTCAGTAGCTTATGGTCTGTAACTGTTTTCACATTACAATGTCAAGAGTTGAATACTGGCAACAGAGACCATATGGTCTGCACAGTCTAAAACATCTACTGTCTACTGTCTTTATATAGGAAAAGTCTGTTGACTCGAATATAAATTGAGTGTAGTCCTAGCAACTTAATGCTGTAAATCTTGTATTTTTATTCTTTTAATACATAAATTTTAACTTTCTGATAACTTTAATAATAATACTGATAACGCATAAAATAATGCTAAAACATTAGAATAATACTGATCATTGTGATAGTAAATACAATGCTGTACTCAAAATCATCAGGTGGAAATGTGGAAGGTGAAAGTATAGTATAGGACCATCTTTTTTTTTTTTTTTTTTTGGCTGTTCTGTGTGGCACACGGGTTCTTAGTTCCCCGACCAGGGATCGAACCCGTGCCCCCTGCGGTGAGCGCCGAGTCCTAACCACTGGACCACCAGGGAAGTCCCCTCATCATATTTTATCTTGAATGACAGAAGTTTAATTAGGGGCCTCTGCTACCAACCTAACCTACCCTCATATCTCTAAATTTAAACTAAGGGAACTGGAACTTTTCTGTTCACTTTTTCCATCCTTTAATTTATAAGTCTCTTATCAGATGTTCTTAATTGACAATACTTGTAAAGTTTGGTTGTATCATCAGGCAAGAAAAGATATCAAGTTTTTGAAATACCTGATTTTGGGGGTTTAGGGACTCAGTTCTGTCCTAATGAGGAATCAGTCCTGTGATATTCAGTCTCTAAGATAAACAGAATCCACTGTCCAATAATTATCTAAAATAAGCACAGGTTATTTTTTCATTCAGCATATGTGTGCACAGGTACTTTGCAAAGATTTGAAGGTAAAAGATGTCTGTGATTAAATCCTGTCCTCATAAAGTCTAAGCCGTTGGGTGTAGACTGATAGTGCGTGCACAGGGAGACAGAGGCTAACAGAGGTGTCTGTACCGAGCGGTGTCCTTTTCCCTCCTAACCGTGTGCTTGTCTTACTGTTAGCTGTTCTCTGGGTAGGGCTGGGAGGATGAACACTGTTAATTAGAGACCAAGCAGCCTTTCAAGTTGGCACAAGTGGTGTTTAGAAGATGGAGGCGTAGGATGCTCTAATCCTGCTGCTGTTACTTCTTCATGTTAACACGCAACTTTTTCCAGTAACTACATTACCTAAACCACAAATTCGTTTAACTTAGCTCAAGCAAGAGCATCTGCTGGATTGAAGACAGACAGCTTGTCATTGCAGATACGGTTCATTCACAGCTGACATCGCTGCTCAGCTGGGCACTTTTCCTGAGTAGCTTTATTAGCTCAAAATCCTTCTCAACACAATATGCAAATTTTGATGTTCTTCAGCTTTATGATAATTTTATAACTGGAGTAACTTTTTAAAAGAATGTTGCCAACACATTTCAAAAAACAACTTGCAAATTAGCAAGCACCTTTAAGTAGTTCAGCAGAATAAAATTTCAATCCAAATGATTGTTAGAAAGAAGAATAGTATTTTAAGTAAAATTGAGTTCAACTAAGCTTTAAAATCTTTCTTGAGTAGTTTGTTAAAGTTGTTTACCTATGAGGTACAATGAGCTAATTATACCACTGGTTAGAGTAACACTAATGCTTAATGCAGATTTCCTAGAGAATCTGCCTGTCCAGATCCTGCGTGTCCTTCAAGGCCCAGTTCAGGATCAAGCCCTCCTCCCCGACCCCTCCCCCATGACACTAATTCTGACCTGTTCTAGGGTTGGTATCACATTCTGCCGTGTATTTAAATGATTTGTGTTCTCTCCTTCCCTCTCTCAGGACTGTAAGCTCCTTGAAGGCTGTACCACTGTTTAATCATTTTCCACCCAGGATTCTAGCACAATGCCTCACATGTTCTAGGCTCTTTAATTATTATTTAAGAATATGAAGTTAAGAAATATTACTGTTTAGCACAGAGGTAATGTAAATTCTTTAGACTGCTTGATTTCTATAATGAATCGAAGCTTTTTGTTGTTATTTTAAACCAGGTATAATAATCCCGAGAAACTTCTGGAAACAAGATGTGGACGGTGCGGGGAGTGGGCCAATTGTTTCACACTGTGCTGCAGAGCCCTGGGCTTCGAAGCCCGCTACGTCTGGGATTACACAGGTGCGGACGCCGTGTGGGCAGAGGCCAGGGGGGTCTTGCTGACTTCAGGATGGGGTGTACAGTCCCACCTTGTCAGTCTGTGTTTCCATTTGCCTTCTGTAAATAGCAGTAATCCCAGCCTCGTGGGGTTTTTTTTTTTTTTTTTTTTTTAATGGGGATCACAGGATTTTTTTTAGTACCCCTAGCATTTTGCCTGGTACTTTACACTATAAACATTTTTTTTTAATTTTTTAATTAATTAATTAATTTATTTATTTATGGCTGTGTTGGGTCTTTGTTTCTGTGCGAGGGCTTTCTCTAGTTGTGGCGAGTGAGGGCCACTCTTCATCGCGGTGCACGGGCCTCTCACCATCGCGGCCTCTCTTGTTGCGGAGCACAGGCTCCAGACGCGCAGGCTCAGTAATTGTGGCTCACGGGCCCATTTGCTCCGTGGCATGTGGGATCTTCCCGGACCAGGGCTCGAACCTGTGTCCCCTGCATTGGCAGGCAGGTTCTCAACCACTGCACCACCAGGGAAGCCCCTAAACATTTTTTATTAACAATTTATCATGACATTTTTAGTAGTGCTGTTTCTCTATGGATAATAACATGTGTAATAATGTTCTGTAGAAATCTTCATTTTTGTAGAGATTAGTGTAAAAGATTTAGTAATCTTAATATACAATAAAATATAATAAAAGCCATGTGAGATTTATATTGTCCTTATTTCGTTATAACTTGTGTCACATGTTAAAAAGTTTTTCTTCTTAGATTTTTTTCACTTGTGTTTCTGTTATTTTCTTGGGATAAAATGAAACCTTCACTTAATAGTTATTGTTCTCTTACAGTCAAATAGAGACCATCAGTAACCAGACATCCTCTGTTAGACCTCTGCTGGAATTAACTCCTTCACATTAGCAAACTGTGTGCATTAGTCCTATGGTTTACGTGCTGTTGTTTGACGTGTTTGCCCTTTTCAGAGTTATAGCTCGCATTATTTTTAATTAAGCCTAAAACTGACTGTATTAAAGGAGATTTTCGAAAACAATTGCAAGGATTTCAGAGAGAGAGAGAGGGACTTCCTTGGCGGTCCAGTGGTTAAGACTCCATTCTTCCACTGCAGGGGGCACGGGTTCGGTCCCTGGTTGGGGAACTAGGATCTCACATGCCTCCCGGCGCGGCCAGAAAATAAAAATAAAAAGTAAAAAAAAAAAAAAAGTCATCAAGAATTGCCCCTATTAAAAAAAAAAGAGGGAGAAAGAGAAATTAAAGCAGGTGTTCTAGAGTCTTGTGTGCCACAAAATGCTCACTTGTTAATTAAAATTTAGAATCTTGCATATTGTCACGTGGTTCTCATCTGAGGCGTTTGTATACAGTTATTGGAAGTCTTGGTTTATAAGCTTAGCTTTTGTTTTCTCCTCCTGGCGCGTCCTCGTCTGTCACTTGTGTAGACCACGTCTGGACAGAAGTGTACTCCCCTTCTCAGCAGCGGTGGCTGCACTGTGACGCGTGTGAAGACGTCTGTGACAAGCCCCTCCTCTATGAGATCGGCTGGGGCAAGAAGCTGTCCTACATCATCGCCTTTTCTAAAGATGAGGTAGGGCGGAAGAGAAAAAATGGGTTCTAAGAATAAAATTTTTTGTTTTCTTTTTTGACAGCCTTTGAAGGTATAATTGACATAAAAGAAGCCGCACATGTTTAAAGTGTACAACTGAATAAGTGTTGTCATTTGTGTATGCCCGAGAGATGACCTTTGCAGTCAAGGTGGTGAACACATCCATTATCCCGGGAGTTTCCTCGTGTTCGTTCTCGCTCCTTCTTGCCCCTCTCCAGGCAACCACAGCTCTACTCTCTGAGACTATACACTAACGTGCATTTCTAGAGTTGTATGTAAACGGAATCATATATACTCTTTTTGATGGGGGGGTTTATTTTACTCATCGTAATTATTTTGAGGTTCCTCCATGTGTTTGCAAGTATCAGTAATTTATTCTTTTTATTGCTGAGCAGTATTCCATCGTATGAATGTACCATGGTTCGTTTATCCATTTGCCTGTTGATGGACATTTGGGTACTTTGCAGTTTTTTACTATTTCAGATACAGCTGCACAAGTCTTTATATGGGCATATGCTTTCTTTTCTCTTTGGTAAATGCCTGCTAGTGGAATGACCGAATCGTATGGTAGGAGATTGTTTAACTTTTTAAAAAACTGGCTCAACTGTTTTCCAAAGCAATGATGCTGTTTTGCATTCTCATCAGCAATATGTGCGTATTCCCAGTTTCTCCATATTCTTGCTAACAGTATGGTCTGACTTTTTCATTTTAGCCCTTTTTAGTAGCCGTGCGGTGGTGTCGCATAGTGGTTTCATTTGCATTTCCCTGAGGACCAACACTGAGCATCTTTTTTATGGGCTTGTTTGCCATCCATTTCTCTTCTTTGCCCTTCCTTTTTTTAATTGGGTTGTTCATTTTCTTATTCTTGAGTTTTGAGAGTTCTTCATATATTCTGAATACAAGTCCTGTTTCAGGTATGTGCTTTGCAAGGATTTTCTCCCTATCTGGCTTGTCTTTTTATTCTCTCAGTGACTTTTGAAGAGAAGAAATTGATGAAGTCCAGTTTATCAATTTGTTCTTTTGTGGATCTTGCTTTTTGATGTTATGTCTAAGAGATGTTTGCCTAGCCCGAGCCACAAGGATTTTCTCCTACATTTTCTTTTAGAAGTTTTATACTTTCAGTTTTACACTTGTGTCTGTGATCCATTTTGGGCTAATTTTTGTAGATAGTCCAAGGTGTGAATTGAAATTCATTATTTTGCATGTGGTTAATGAATTGTTCTAGCACCGTTTGTTGAAAAAGTTATCCTTTTCCACTGAATTGGCCTTGTACCTTTGTCAAAAATCAGTTCTATAATATATTTATATATAATTTATATATTCAGTGCAATAAAAATGGAGTGTTTATTTGTTGAATTTTGTGAAATTGGCTTTGTAGATAAGTTATAAACAGCTAAATGTTCTGAAAATTTTATCTCCTAACCACAGTCTTTCTTGGAAGTGTACCGGTTAGAAAATGAATAAAAAGCATATTCTCTTCGATGTTTTTCCCACAGGTTTTAAAATGTTAAACAAAGGACAGCATTTTAAAAATTCTGTTTAAGAATTACATGCATTCTAGGTATCTAGCAAATTAATGTTGATGGTTGTAATCTTGTTAAATATTCGTGTCCTGTAATTCGAGGTGGTGGATGTCACTTGGCGATATTCTTGTAAACATGAGGAGGTCATCTCCAGAAGGACTGAAATTAAAGAAGAGTTACTTCGAGAAACTATTAATACACTTAATAAGCAGGTATGTGATGGGCACTTGTCATTTTTCAGAGGACATTTGAAATATTACATAATCAAGAATAGCCAGTTTTTAACCCAGTGAAGTTCTTCAAGTAGTAGCATTATTTTACAATTAAAAATATTTAAATATTTAAATTAAAATTTTCGAGGACTTGTTTTAAGTATCGTGAGGTGGGGTTTTTTTGCCTTAAATTGTCACATCTCAAAGTTCAGTGAAACAGAATTTCCATATATATACTAGTTGACATAAAAAATATGTTGCCTTATTTTTCAAAGTAATTGTGTCTTGACTATAATTGCCCACATGCTTGTCCACATAGGGAAATTTCTGCAACAAGGCACGGGAAGTTGTTAACAATGAGTATTTCTGGGAAGAGGACTGGGGGGTCCAAGAGGGAAGTTTCAGCTTTGATTTTATACCCCTTTGGTAGTACTGAAAGTTTTTTTTTACTATATATATATATGCATATTATTTTTCATGATTTAAGAAACAACTAATTTTGCTGCTGGCAGGCAATTAGAATAGGGCAGATCACCTTACAGTGGTTGAGATTCAGTGTTTCAGCATGTTCACCTGTTTTGAGCTCGGCTCCTTGGGCCACTTGATGATTGGCAAATGCCTGGAAGGGAGAAGAGGTGCAGTTCAGTTCACCTCAGTTTGTTTCTTCCTTTGGGATCTTAGCTTCTTCAGGTCGGGCTACCTTGGTAGCTTTGTGTTGCATTCAGACAGCTGTTGGGGGGGGCGGTGTGGTGTGTGTGTGTGTGTGTGTTTCCCTGCTGTCCTCGCCTTTCTCGGCAGGACAGTTGGTCTGACTCAGGCTAGTCTGTCACAGCCAGAAACAGAAGCTGCTGCCTCTGTTTGAAACTTAAGCCAGTAAAGGGCATGGCAAGTTGGATTATGGGTGTTCAGTGATTTCTTAACATAAAATTTGTAAAAATATTTTGTTTCCACAGTGTCCTTTCTATTTTCCAAAATTACATGTATGAAAACAAAGTTGGTTACTTCTTTCCAAGACCCTGTTAAAATACAAATGTCTTAATTATATTCATACTTAGAGATGGACCCCTGCATTCCCCTAATCGTTAATGACGTTTTTTTAAACGTGCATTACAGAGGCAGATATCTTTGTCAGAAAACAGAAGAAAAGAACTTCTCCAGAGGATCATTGTGGAGCTTGTTGAATTTATATCTCCCAAAAGCCCTAAGCCTGGAGAACTTGGAGGAAGGATATCTGGGTCCTTGGCGTGGAGAGTAGCCCGAGGTGAAACGGGTCCAGAGGTATTTACTTCATAACAGCCTGATAACCTTCTCACTTTACCACTTCCTGTCCTGTGCCCTTCACGTACAGAAAAACACATTGGCCATGACCTTTCAATGAACTTTGCAGGGTAATTATTAAAAAATGTAAACATTTGAAGAGAACCAATAACTGATTGACATAGTAAAATTACATACAAGAGTTAGCAAAGCAATTAAAATGGGATTTTTCTGTTGTTACCTTACGTAAATTTCTAGGGCAGTTATAACTAAAGTACATAAAAACGCATTAATTGTAAGTGTAAAGCTTAACAGATTTTCACAAATTGTGGTTCCCCATGTAACCACTAACCAGAATAAGAAGTTAGACAAGCAGATGTCTGAACGACCTGAGTTCCCTTCCAGCCACTGCCTTTCACCCCTAAGAGTGACCTTTCTCCTGGTTTCTAATATCATGGACTAGTTTTGCCTGTTATTGTGCTTCATGTAAATGGAATCATACAGGATGTACTCTTTTGCAGACGATTTCTGTTTCTTAACATTATTTAGTGAGATTCATACTTGTTGCTGCGTGTTTATAGTACATTTATTTTCTCATTGTGGTATAATATTCCACCATGTGAATATAGTATAATTTATCCACATCACTATTGGGTATTTGGGTTGTTTCTCGATTTTGGTTTAAAATTGTGCCGCTGTGCTATTTACAATAGCCAAGACATGGAAACAACCTAAATGTCCATCAACAGATGAATGGATAAAGAAGATGTGGTATATATATACAATGGAATATTACTCAGCCATAAGAAAGAATGAAGTAATGCCATTTGCAGCAACATGGATGGACCTAGAGATTATCATACTAAGTGAAGTAAGTCAAAGACAAATATTATATGATATCACTTGTATGTGGAATCTAAAACATAATACAAATGAATCTATTTACAAAACAGAAGCAGACTCCACAGACATAGAAAACAGACTTATGGTTGCCCAGAGGGGAGAGGGGTGGGGTGTAAATTAGGATTATGGGATTAAGAGATGCACACCACCATGTATAAAAGGGATGAACAGCAAGCATTCACTGTAGAGCACAGAAAACTATATCCAGTATCTTGTAATAACCTATAATGGGAAATAACCTGAAAAAATATATATAGAAATAACTGAACCACTTTGCTGTACAGTTGAAATTAACGCAACATTGTATATCAACTGTACTTTAGGTTTTTAAAACTTAACGCTGCTGTGAACATACACAGACATGTTTTCAGTGAATGTGTATGCGTTTCAGATGGGTGCCTGCCCGGGAGCAGAATAGCTGGATCGCAGCGGTAGCGTGAGGATGTTCGGCTTTAGCGGATACCACCGAGCGGTTTCCCAGAGCGGTTGTGCCGGTTTACACCCCCCCCCCCCACCCCAGCAGTAAATGAGACTTTTCTATGGCTCTGCCTGTAGTTGCCTGTCTTTTTCATGTTAACATTTCTGGTGGTATATAGTAGTGATAGTATTATATTGTGATTTTATTATTTTTTTAAATAAGAAATTACATTTTTTTTTCCTGGAAAACATAGTTTTTTTTAAATTTATTTATTTTTTATTGAAGTATAATTGATTTACAATGTTGTGTTTCAGGTGTACAGCAAAGTGATTCAGTTATATGTACATATATATCTTTTTTTTTTTCCGATTTTAAATTTGCACTTTGGTGCTGAATGAAGTTGAATGTCTGTCCGTTTATTTATTTATTTATTTTTATTTCTGGCTGCGTCAGGTCTTCGGTTGCGGCATGCAGGATCTTTCTGTTGCGACGCATGGCCTCTTCATTGCAGCGCGTGGGCTTCTCTAGTTGTGGTGTGTGGGTTTTCTCTCTCTAGTTGCGGCGCGTGGGCTCCAGAGCACGTGGGCTCTGTAGTTTGCGGCACACAAGCTCTCGTTGAAGTGCGCGAGCTCAGTAGTTGCGGCGCACGGGCTTAGTTGCCCCGCGGCATGTGGGATCTTAGTTCTCCGACCAGGGACCAAACCCACATCCCCTGCATTGGAAGGTGGATTCTTAACCACTGGACCACCAGGGAAGCCCCATTCTTTAAACTTTTGGATATCCTCTTTTGTGAAGTCCCATTCAGTGCTATGAAAACTTTATAAAGTGGGAAAAATAATAGAATCTGGGAAATTCAGCAGATGAAGGTGTTTATTTCTTATTACATACTTGCCTGCATCTGGTTTTGGCTAGAAATTGTTGTTGCTCTGAGTAGTATTATATAGTCAAACTTATTTGAAGATATTATCACTTGATTAATCTCCCAAAATTAAATAATGAACAATGGAAATGTAATTTCTAGAGTTAGGGGCTAGCATTAAAAGCAGTGTGCTCTGTAATGGACATTAAGTACAATAGACTGTCCTTTGCTCTTAGGGAGCTTAAAGTTGACTCACTAGAAAGTATTTAATGTAAACGTCTAAGAAGGTAAGCAATGAAAAATGCTTGAAAGGAAAATAATCCATCACAGTAGCAGTATCAAACAGTTCCACACAGAGTTTTAGATCTACTTTTTCTAAATTTGCCATTGTTACACCTCATTTCTCTAATAAAGGAATATGTCCCGAAGGGGAGAATTATCTCTAGTAAACTTTGTTTACTTTTAAATTTATCCCATCATCTTTAGCTGGCAGTTAGAAGTGTTGGTTCAGCCACAGAATTACAAGATCTAATTTCAACAGATAATTCAGATCACTGCTGATGCAGTGCAAGTTACAAGTCTAAATCTAAATGAAGCCAATTGAAAAGAGCTAATGTAATTCACAGCTGTGTTCAGTTTAAAATGGGGGTATTTAGGTCTTCACTTCTTTTTCTTTTTGTGGATGAGTGCGCTTCCTCTTGCATGGCATATACATTGATGAAACTTTAAAAATATGAATTGGGTCCTATGCCCGGATTGTTTTCCCTGATGAACATTTTTTAAACTTCTCAATTATTGGAGACCACATTAGGGCTGTGGATTTAAAAATCATTTTCCTCTTTACAAATAGATGTTTGTTTTAAAAGTCAGTCCTAAAAAATTAGGGAACTATATCTTGAAATCGGTTGGAAAAAGAAGGAAACATTGGTGATATTTTCATAACGAGAAGTTTTATCTTAATCTTATATTTTAAAGAAATTATGAAATATTAATGATATATTCAGTAACATATTTTTCTTTTCCCTTTGGTAATTAGTTATCCTTGGTAAAATAGTAGACAATGCTACTTTAATATTTTAATTCCATCTGGTTTATGTCAGGACTCTGAAATATCTTTGATAGAGAAGAATCGAGAAATATTGTTACATGCTTGTTTTAAAGTGTAGTATACTAATTCATAGTTAGAAAATCACCTTCTAAAAATAATAAACTGCCTTTTTTTTTTTTTTAACCTTATCCAGGTTCTGCTAGGGAATTATCTTCTTGTTTATACATTTATAAATATTTTTCTCTTTCCATCTCTAAGATGTTTTATATTCTACTTATTGACCCTTGTACATTTGAAGTTTTTACATTGTGTACTACCTAGTTCCCAATGTTTAGCAGGAAAGCATCACCTACTATCTTGATTGATTAGTAAATTGATTAGTTAGAAGCAAGACGTTGATACAGACTAGAGCAGTGGTTCTCAACGGTGGATGACTGCCTTCCAGGAGACACTTGTAATGTCCGGGGACATTTTGGGGGTTCCAGCTGCGAGGGGCAGTACCACTGGCATCTGGTGGGTGAGGCCAGGGGTGCAGCCCTGCCCCGCACACCACCCGCTGCTGTGCTCACGTCTGAGGGCGGGGGGACGTTGTGTCAGTGCCACAGACAGGCGCGGGACAAATACGTCATCTTCCTCAAACCTGAGATTCAACCAGTGATTTCAGGCGACTGTTTTACATTAAAATAAACATTTATTTTGAAATAGATTGCAAAATTTGCCTGGAATTTTAAGGTGAAACAAGAGTTTTTGTACCACTTTCACTTGTGCGGAAGATTGTTTCCAGCTATACCTCCCAGGCACTGTCCTCGCTTCGGGCATCAGGAAAGGACCCTGGTGAAACGGCTTTAGGCTGAGGCCTGAAGGGTGAGAAAGAATCACGTAGCTGGAGAGTAGAAGGAACAGCATTCCAGACGGAGGGAACAGCATGTGTCACGGCCCCGTGGCAGGAAGCAGCTGGGCCTTTGTGAGGAACTAAAGAAGAAGTAACACGGCGGGGGTGAAGAGACCGCAGAGAAGGGTGCCGTGGGATCTGGTTGGAGAAGGAGCAGAGGACAAGCCACGTGGGCCCTGGTAGCCTTGGTAGAGGTGTGGTGTTCCTGTGCAGTGAGAGGTCAGTGGAGCCAGTTAAACAGGAAGGTGAGGGACTTCCCTGGGGGTCCAGTGGTTGAGACTCTGCGCTTCCACTGCAGGGGCCATGGGTTCGATCCCTGGTCGGGGAACTAAGGTCCCCCATGCCACGTGGTGCAGCCAAAAAAAAAAAAGTGATGTGTCCCAATTTACATTTTTAACAATCACGTTGATGACTGTGTGAAGAGGTTAAGAGTTGAAAGCTGGGAAATCAGCTGTAGGAGAGGATTGCAGCATCCAGTTAAGACATGGCGGTGGTGGAAATGAAGTCATGTTGACACAAAATCCCAAAAGTGTAAGTCAGCTACAGTTTATATTTCTTGTTTTCTGTCTAGTAATGTTTGATGCTACGTCAGCATCACACTGTTCATATTTAATCTGTAAAATATTTTCCAGATTTTCCAATGCCACCAGTTTTTCACTTTCAAGTTGAAGGAATCTCTTAACCACTATCCATAGCAGTACCTCTCTATGGATCTGTTTTCTATTATGTTGAAAAACTAATTCTGCTTTCTTTTTAAGAGTAAAGAAACCCTGTTCATCCCCTCTGAAAACGAGAAGATTTCTAAACAGCTCCACCTTTGCTATAATATAGTAAAAAATCATTATGTCCGCATTTCAAGTAATAACCAAACCATTTCTGGATGGGAGAATGGTGTGTGGAGAATGGAATCCATATTCAGAAAAGTTGAAACAGACTGGAACATGGTAACGTAATGCATGAAGCTGTTTAAAACTTCAGTCATTGTTTAAACAAATATAGATGGGCTTAATTTTTCAGCTGTGTATAATGTGAAAACGGATATCAAAATTACTTTTAGTAATCCTTAAACTTGTAAAAGAAGATCCTGCTCTCCGTGTTTAATGAAATGTCCATTCGAAATCTGTGTGTTTATATCAAGAAAAGTATCCATTTTCATCCAAGAGGCCCAATTTAATTCTTTCATGGGGAAAAATAATCAAGTGTATGACCAACTCATGTGACTAGTTTTTGCATGAATATGTAGAGTATATTGTTATCCACTTCCTTCATAGATGTGTATTGATTGCCAGCCACGGGCAAGCTGTTAGGGACTGTAATCCATGTAGTCCAAAGTCCCAAGAGCTAACCGTCTAACACGCTTCTGTTTCATAAGAATGTGGATGATTGAGCAGCGATATTGGTTATTTCTCCTCTGTTTCCTAAAAATAAAGGGAGAAATGGATGGTGGGACTGTAGTAGTTCATTGTACCAACTTGTACATTGTTGTTACCTGTTGTCTGGAATAAGAGGCTTTGCTTTTAGACTGCCCTCCCCCTTAGACACACACCAAAAATAAGCTCAGAGCAACTCACATGACCTCAGTAGGTCTGACCGTATTATGGATAGGTTTCACTGGAGTGAATGAGCTTATAGGCAGCTTTAACTTGCCACCTGAAGAGTGAGAAGCTGTTCACTTGTAAGACCTAGTGAATAGATTTAGCAGGTGAGTCACAGATGAACAGCTGCTCGTGTTTATGAGTATCTGCTACATGCTTATCACTGTACCAGCCATTAATCAGAGTACAGAGGACATACAAAGATAAGGTCCCTGCTTTCTTCCACCCACCCCACTGCCCCATAGGTTTTTGTTCTAAACTTACCTTGGTGCTTATTTTGACCATCTTTTTGTACTAAGCCAAGAATGATTTGTAGGCTCATTGAGATTGTAGATGCAGGAATTCTCTTCTTTAGTTAAGGAAGGGCATAAAATATAATACAAGATAAAATTTAGAACTTGAAGATACATGTATCTGTAATTGACTCTTCTCGCTGACGAGAGAGGAGGAGCTTCTTCTGGAAAACCATCCTTACCTGAAGAATTGCTCTGAACAGCAAGCAGGAGAGGACAGACGTGGCGTTTACCCGAGGCCTGGCGTGTGCTGAACCGGAGACAAGGCCTGCCCCCCGCCCTGACCGCCGGCCTGGTGGAGAAGACAGCACTGTGCCGAGGAGCAGGGCTGGTGTGTGGCATGCTCCCGTCCTGCTCCCGCGTCTGCTCGTCGGCACACGCGCCCCGAGCGCCTGCTGCGCCCGGCACGGCCCTCACCGCGAGGACGCGCGGATGTAGGTGCCTCCGGTGTCGGCCCTCGCAGTCCGGGAAGCGTGAGCAGCCACGACGCAGAGCGCTGTAACGAGGACGCCAGCGCGTTGCCATGGGGACTGCGGGAGGCTGGCGGAGCGCCGCAGCGCGGGGGGCGCTGGGACTGCGCACGGAAAGCGGAGTAGGTGCTCGCGAGGCAGGGCCGGAGCGTGCCGGGCAGGGCTCGCTTCCAGACCTCTGAGGAGACGGTCGTGGCCGGAGCCGGGGTGCTGTGTGAGAAGGCTTCACGTCAGGCAAGTGAGGTGTGAGGGCCATTAAGTACGAAACAAGAGCCCACTGAAGTAAAGTTTGTGCCTTCGTGTGCTTTTACGAGGGGCGCCATCTTTCAAAACGTGAACGAATTCATTTCCGGTTAAAATACTTACTACTAAATGAAGAAGAATGCTGGAATTGTAACTGCGCTTGTAGAGACTAATCACTCCGAAGTCATATGTCGCCCTTAAAACATGAATTTTTCGCCTAAATCAACGTCTGTCGTGCTGTTCGAGGGCGCCCGCAGCTAGGGCTTCTCTAACTCGGCTAAAAGTGGAGGCTCGTTCCGCTCAGTAATCGCCACGCTGGAGTCACGGCAGGTCCCGCGCAGCCCGTCTGGGGGTGCTTGGAACGGAACCTTGCGCGCTCACGGTGGCAGCCTCCCGGCAGCAGAGACTCTCTGAAGTTTACTCCTAGCAAAGACACTGTTCAGTGCTGTCTGGATTTGAAGGGAACGTAAAAAGCTCTATCAAGAGTCTGCTTTTTAGGAGGCAAGTAATAACACCCTGATAAAAGTGATGTTAGTGGCTTCCTGACTAGTCTCCCTGCATTGCCCTGGTCCCTTCAAAGATGTGTTTCTGGCTACAGCATGGAGAACGTTTTCAGAACCCCTTGCGTTACTGAGTGCTCTCAAGGTGAGAAGCAGCTCTGGTCTCTTCTGAGCCTGGCCCTCGCCTTGCACCACCAGGCTGCCCCCTGGCTCTCTGCATGCGCTGCCCTGCCCTGCCCCCCTCCCCGCGGAACCTCGTTTCTTTCCTTTCTGTGACGACTAACTTATTCTTACCCTTAGAACCTGCGTAAGCCTCATTCCGTCCAGTCCCGGCCAGCTGGTGCCTTTTACCCTGTATTGACTCGTGGCCCCTCCCCTTCCTGAAGTTTATTCTACGCACGTGTGTGAGAACAGATTGTCTCTCTCGTACCGGACTGTAAACATTGCCCGGGCAGGGACCTTGTCTTTTCCTAGTCACTTCTGTGCTCTCAGTATTCACATGTCTAGCACAGTGCCTGATGCATAACAAATGTTTAATAATAAAGACGGGTGGACGTGAGAACGAGCGCTTGAGTGTGTACGGCATAAATTCTGCGGCACCCGAGGGCCACGTCGAGCACCGCAGGAGCTCTGTTCATTCAGACTGTGCCCCTTGGATGTTCCTCAGTACTTTGCAGTTTTGAGCAGTTTTGTCATTCTCAATGCCACTAGAGTCCCGTTAGCCCTTTCGGGTGTATGGCGTGATGTCAGGAATTGACCCCCTCAGCCGTTCGGCAGACGTGCGCCCTGTCGCACTCTGTGCTCAGCACTTAGGGCCTAGTGGTGAGTTACGAGGCGCACCCAAGGTGAGCTAAGCCTGTGTAGGAGGAAGACACGTGGACCAGCCGTTTCGGTTAGCAAGGTGGGCGCTGGAAGGACGTGGGCCCGTGTGTGACACACGAGGAAGAGCCGCTGCACCTCACGCCGGAGGGGCCTTGCAGAAGAAGTGATATCCGAGGGGGCGGCAGAGAGGAGTTTCTCAGAGAGGGGCATGAGAAACAGTGTGCACACGCACGGAAGCGAGAAACACCCGCACCTTCAAAGAAGAGGAAGCAGTCGGGAACGCGGGGAGAACAGCAGGGAATAAGGCTGGAGGGGTGAACGGTTGTCAGACCCCAGGGACTTTGATGACCTTGCACTTATGCAATAGGAAACCTTGCAGGGGTTCAGGCAAAGGAGGACCGTCATCACACTGGCCATCCAGAGGCTGCAGATGGAATAAGTAGGAAGCATAGTCTGGAAAGATGTAAATACAGTGGGAACTGACAGTGTTCACGTTGGACCTCAGTTGAAAAATTGGAATAACCAAAAATAAGATCCATGAGCAAGAGCGGCTTACTAGCATTCGATTAGGGTTTCTTGAAATACAGCTGCTCTGCTGGAGATCTGTAGGAATGACTGCACCGTGAACTCAAGAGTTCATCTTAGCGGCCTCAGCAGAATGATAATTTTAAGTGTGTGCTAAAGAGCAGCTGCAAACAGTGCAGTGCAAACTGAACCTCCAGGAAACCGTAACAGCCGGCTAACCAGCCTGGCATGTTTCCCATGTAATGAGAAAATCTTTAAGTGCAGATCTTCCCAAGAATGGGAAATACAGAAAGAAGCTGATGTGCAGATTGTTCTCAGCCTTGAGAGTAGTGGTCGCAGCCGCAACCCGCAGGACCAGTTTCAGCAGGGTGCATGGCGAGCCGTATAACTTAGATCTGAAGCCACAGATGCACTGGTCTCGTTCCTCCCCACAGGTTGTGTGTGATGTGCTTTCATTGTCTACAGATGCCAGAGAGGGGCCAGGGTGGATCACGTACAGATTTAAAAAGCCAACAGGCAAAACATTTGTTGAAGGTAAATCAAGTTAGGAATGATCAACAGTTACAAAAATGCTTTTTTCCCCCTTTAGAGCAAACAGTTGCCTGCTTGAGAGGTTATGAAGTATTTTTTTCTCCTAAATAAATTATAATTACCGGTTCTATTGGTTTTACACCTAGACAGGACCACAGTTGGAGGTTTATGTAAATCCTGTTGTTTTGGTACATTTCAAAGTGCCAAACTGAGCATACCTAGTATACTATGGAACTGGGTACACACAGTGTACCCAGTACCATAGTAGCATCCTACAGTCTCTAAAAATGCTGAGTTAAATAAGTTGGTTAAAGCGCTACAGACAGAATATGTTGCGTCCAAAAGATGACATGAATTTTCAATATAAATAGGGTCTGTTTTATCTCCATATGCTGTTTCTTTAGCCTAAGAGAACTTTTATTTGCTCACAGTATGTTTAAAGGTTTATTTAAGCATTTAAGAATTCAATGATGAATTCCACCTTATCCTTTAACGTTTTAGAGTTGTAAAAACTGATGCCTTTAGGACTGAAAAGTGTAAGTCTTAGAAAAAGCAATTTTCAGACATGTTCAACAGCCATTATAAGCCTTCTGTGACAGTTAAAAACAGTTCTAATTAGCTTGTCTTCACTTTCAACTGTGATCAGGTATTACTTTTCCAAGTGTTCCTGTAAGACTTTTTTGTCATGTCTCAAAATTAGAGGCTTTAAGAAAGAAGAAGAAAAAACAAATTTTGGCCCAGACTCACGTGATATAATTAAGGCAGTTCTTGGGGGTAAACTAGAACTTTGAAGTTAGCTTGACTTCAGCTTGTCGTATTTTATATGCCCACACTTTTAGGGGAGCATTTGAAGCCACTGAGCTCTGAAAACACACAAGACACAGAAGACATGTATTGAGACATAAATATATTTGCCCCCTGTCTTTCAGTTTCTTCCCACCACCTTTCTTCCAGTGACCCCTCTGTTTGGCTCTTCTTTTCCAGGTAGCCCCCTTTACTAACTTCTCCTTTGGAGGAGTAGTTACATTATGGATAATCCCTGGGTGCCCCGGAGTTTAGCGTTGGTGAGACTAACAGCTCCCTGGCAGCTCTGCTGCAGCCCTGAGCCCAGGCTCTCCATGCACACAGCTCTCAGGGGAGCAAGCAGTAGGCGCACACGCACCCGAGGTGCTAGAGTGAGGTACCCGGGACCTGAGTGGGGCAGGCGGCAGTGCAGACAGCTGGGATGGTTGTGCAGAACAGCAGCAGGCGGTTACGTGTTTCTGGTCTAAGGAGTTCTAAGTCATCTTCCTTGGAGAGTGATTGTTTAATGGTTTCATTGTCTCCAGCTCACTGATTCTAAAAACTCAAATTAGCTGGCATATTTCACCTGGAAGAAAACTAGCTAGAGGTTGCCGAGTAGAATAGCATATCAACAGCGTGCTAGCAGTGACTGACGTTTTACTTGATGGCTGAGGACTAGCGTAATGAGGAATTGGACATTTCCACGGCAGGTGTGCTTCATGTGGTACTGCCAGCTCTTTGCCCCTGAGAAGTAGCTTAGCTGTTTCCGAAAGAATGTATGTGTGTGCGTGCGCAAGTTTCTAGTACTTAAATACTGTTTATTAAACCCCATAAATCCAGAGCCTGTGCCCCCAGAGCGTTTATGATTTGGTTAAGTTAGATAATACAAGTACACCTGAAATGAAACAGTTATATTTGAGTCACGGAGTATTGGCAGTTCCAGGCGGGATGCACTTGTGGAGGACCATGAAAACTGCGAGTTTGGATGTCATGCAAGAGGCAGGTACTTGCTGTATGTTCTAGACCAGCACACGATAGGAGGCAGTGGGATGTTAAAAACATTAATTAGGCAGTTGCAGAAAGATGATTGTAACGTCATGACCGAAGTGATAAGTGCAGTATCCGTGAGGAAAGGGTTTTTTTTTTTTTCAAGACTTATTTCAAAGAAATGCATGGATTATTGTGGGAGTTTGGACATTAGGGATAAATGAGTAAAGAGGCAGGTTCTCAGGGGTTTAAGCCTGGGTGAGTGGGCCAGGGCTGTGGGCGTTCAGTTTTCACGTCGGCACATTTGAAGAGTGTGGACGAAACTGTGAAGGGAGCTGGGCCGGAGGCAGCGGTCGGTCTGGACGTCTTAGAGAGGACATTGCTGGTGGTCACAGCGTTGACGGTGAAGGCCTGGGGAGCATGGACTTTTAGCCTTGTAAACCATTCCCGTTGCTTAGCAGTGACTGAGGTATTTGCTTGACTTAGAGGATATGGTCCATCCCATTCTAGGAAAGCTTATCTGAAAACCCAGGCTTAGAAAAGAAGATACATTAAGGAGTAATTGCATTTAAAAGGACTCTTCGTTTTCAGCAGGATTCATCATAAAGTTCATTTTAAATAGCTGGACTGGGGGCTTCCCTGGTGGCGCAGTGGTTAAGAATCCGCCTGCCAATGCAGGGGACATGGGTTCGAGCCCTGGTCTGGGAAGATCCCACATGCTGTGGAGCAGCTAAGCCCGTGCGCCACAACGACTGAGCCTGTGCTTTAGAGCCTGCGAGCCACAACTACTGAGCCCGCGTGCTGCAACTACTGAAGACCGCACGCCTAGAGCCCGTGTTCCGCAACGAGAGGCCACCGCAGTGAGAAGCCCGTGCACCGCAACAAAGAGTAGCCGCCACTGGACGCAGCCACAGAAAACCCACGTGCAGCAACAAAGATCCAACGCAGCCAAAAATAAATAAATAAATAAATTTAAAAAATAATAATAAAAAAAAATAAATAGCTGGAGTTAGTAATTTAAAAGAGAATATGATTTACCAAAATTTGGTTAGCATGCAGCCTTAGGGCTGTACTTATTGAGGCACCTGTATTCAAATAATACCTTTCATCCATAGCAAAAGATGCTATCGCAAAGATTGCTAATCAAATGAAAAATCGTTAGCAGTAAAAATCTTTTCAGTGGGGAAACGTTATGTTTTAAATAACCATTTGTGCATAGTTCCTGTGGCAATAAGACTTTGACTATATGTGTTTTTCTACACTGTTTGATTATCTCTGACAGTTCCTTTTCTCCCTCCTACTTTATAGGTGTATTTAACCCGAAAGGAAGGATCGTCCTATGCTTACATTTCCTGGAAGTTTGAATGTGGGTCAGCTGGCCTCAACGTAGATAGCATTTCCATTAGGACAAGTAGCCAGACCTTTGAGACAGGAACAGTACAGTGGAAATTGAGATCTGATACAGCACAAGTAGAGCTGGCGGGCGGTAAGCATTGGACTGGAGAAGTAATCGAGAAGTGTGCGTTCAGCACTCTGAAGAGTGATTGTGCTTATCTGAGATGTAGTTAAGAGTTTTCCTTAGCCTAGAGTTATTCATACTGTTGCAGTGAAAAAAAAAAAAAAAAAAATTAAAAAAAATATATTTAAGTTAAAACCTGTCGTTTAACCTCATTATTAATAGTAGGGCTGATGTTTTTTATTGTGAAACACAAATGGAAGGAGAAAACATCATTTCTTTTTTCAGAGGACACATTTCCTCCATAAAGAATAATTTGTATTTATTTTTTAAGGGTAGATTTTTACCTATAAGGCAGGTATTTCAAATGCATTCCGAAACTACCTCTTTATGTTCTTACCAAAAGCAAAGTGTTAATTTTTTTTTTTCCTCCAACAGATAAAATTCTTCGCTCCTATCATGATTTTTCTGGTGCCACTGAAGTTATTTTGGAAGCAAAATTAAGCAGAGGAGATGGTGTTGTTGCTTGGCAACACACCCAGCTGTTTAGACAAAGCTTAAATGACCCTGAAGAAAATTGTTTGGAGATAATTATAAAATTCAGTGATCTTTGAGAACCTGAACATTATAGAAAAGCTGGCAATAATCAAGGACATAGCATGTTCTAAAGTAGTCTCTTGGTTCCCTGCATGCTTAGATGGCAGTGTTCTACCCCCTGCTAGCATATTTCCTTGTTGGCTATCCATCGTGTTAACCCTCATGAAAATGTATCTTTTTACTGTGGACCCTAATGAAACCTTGAATTAAAAGCTTCCTTCCATATGTGACTCTGATTTGGAGTGAAGTCTTACTGCCCCACTATGAGATTTTAACCTAAAAATTGTAAGTATGGTTTTAAAAGTAAAATGAAGGTATTCATGATTAAGTGCTATTCATGATTATGATGAAATCTTAAGCTAATAATAGTAATTTGACAGTTTCTGATCAGGCATTAATTTCTCCGTAAGTAATTGAAACAGATTTCCTAAGATTTTTTAATTTTTAATAAACGTGAAAGTGTAGTATTTCATAAGTTATAGAGCATGAAAATTTTTATGATTGTAAATACGTAGGCATTTAAGAAATAAAATGAATTATTTTGCGTTATATCTTTTTAGTGATTACTTTGGCTAAATAAAAATCATAAGTATGCTAAACATTGAAAACCACTTGAATAGACAAGAATTATGAAAACGGTTAACACTGCATAAATTCAAAGATAGATTATAAATCCATAATATGTGGACACTTCTGAAAATGCTTTACTTTTGAGTTTACTTTTGAGTATTTTTATCTACCTCATTGAATAAAATGTTTATTCTTGACTTTGAAACTATGTAACTGGGATGATTCAGTGTGTATATACTGTATCAAGAGTTTTCGTGTTTGTGTGTGTGTGTGTGTGTGCGCACGCGCGTGTTCCATGTAACCTCTCCAGTTAAACTTAGTGAACATTTATGAAGTGTTTGTGTGCACCACGAGGGATGCGGTGACGAAGACGACCACGGCCCCGCTCCCTAAATGCCTTTGTCATGTTCTGCAGAGCGAGTTCTCAGCTCTCCCGGCCAGAAAAGTACGTTCTCAGACATTCTCACCCTGTGCAACTCACTAGCATGTTTACATGCGTTGTGAAATATGTACTGGAATTCTGAAACAAAGGTCTTAATGTTTTCTTTTTAATCGTAGTCCAACTCTGCTGAGGATCACCTTCTTGCTAAAAAGTTACACTTAAAGGTAGCTTGTGCGTCTAAATTTATTAATACGTCTAGGATATTAGAAAATTTTCTGGAATTCTAAAACTCTTAAGTTAATCATAGCATCGTAGAGTGGCCAAATACGTGAAATTGGACAGCCTTGTCTCCTTCCTGTCTTGAAGTGCCTGGTTTTGGCACGGTGAGTATTTGGGTGATAAGTGGAACAACACTCTTCATGAGAAAAACTGGAGCTTGACAAGCAGTCTTGTTAAAGATGGCAACAGAGATAAACTGAATGTACTTTATCTGTGAAAAGGAAACATTCTAATTTTTACTGTGGCTTTAAGCAGAAAGTTCAAATGTCCTGTATTTTTACAGAGTTGAACTACTGAAGAGAAAAGCAGTTGCACACTTTTCTTAAACGTGTTCCTTGAGAGTTTCAACCTCAGGGTGCCTGACACACGTTAATAGATATTTTATGATACAGACAAGTTTGGCAGTAGTACAGAAGGTATGAGACAAAGCAATTCTCAGTAATGTGTATGGCGTAGTGAGTAAACCAGTCAGGCAAAAGTAACTGAGGCAGAGACGGGCTGATAGTACAAACCCCCTGAATAAACTGGCCCTCATATTAGCTGCCCTTTATAAAGCAGTCATCGGAGATCTTCTTTTTTCTCTCTTTCCAGCTGAAAAATTGTAATTAATTTGCAGGTTTTTAAAATTTATCTCGATCAAAACAAATTTCAGAATCCAAATATATGATACCAAAACTAGACCATTTATATTTTGTAAAAATTAATAATAAGCCTCTCTCTCTTAAAACCTTTACAAGATACACATCTAAAGTACAAATGCTTAGGGCAGTGGTTTCAAAAGTGTTCGTTATCTCTGAACCAGCGGCATCAGTATCACCTAGAGACTGAGAAATTTAAATTCTCAGTCCCCACCTCAGACCTACTGGATCAGAAACAAACCTCCAAGTGATCCTGGGATCTTATCGTAAAAGCCCTCAGTCTGCGGGGACCCCAGGGTGAACGCAAAGCGCTCAGGGGGTACCTGCACCAGGCTGCCGAACCACGGGCTGGTTGGTGAGCCTCTGCCTCCCTTGCTCACTGTCTGAAAGGCTTTATACCTTGGCGTCCTGACGAACTTTACAGACCGTCTGCTTTCTGTTGCAGTGTTGTTTTTTTTAAAGTAGGTCCTTTGCTGGAAATCACATTCTCAAGATGAACAAGAAGTTACATCTGATGTTTTGATCACTTTAGAAGGAAAAGAAGTGCCTCGGATTAAGGGAGGGCTAGAGAACACGGTGTCATGAATTTGGGGTTAGGGGGGTTGTTAGAGATCCTTTAATCCAGACCCCTCACTTTTCCCTGAGGAAGCTCAAGCCCGGAGAAGGGCCTGTCTGAACAATGCAGTGGATTAGTAACACAGGCAAGATTGACTTGTACACTCAGTGTTCCCTTCTACCGAGTTGCAGGGTTGTAACACAGGGTTGTAATTCTATAGAATTCTAGTCCTGTGTGTGGGCTGCTGTTGTATTACATGTTTCCTGAATACAGATACTTTGGTAGGAATGTTCAAGTTGAGGAGATACTAAAACTGATGTTAGAGCCAGTTATTTTTCTAACTATAGTTAAGACTTCCTGGAGAGTAAATGTATTATAATTTGATAATAGATTACTATAGATATATATGCTTTGGTATTTTTTTCTCTACAACACAATAAATTGTGTTTTGATTTTATAGTTCAAGCAAATATACTTAAAAAAAATTTTTTTATTGAAGTATAGTTGAGTTGCAATGTTGTGTTAATTACTGCTGTACAACAAAGTGACTCAGTTTTATATATTTATTTATATATATATGTGTGTGTGTGTGTATATATATATATATATATATACACACACACACACCTTCTTTTTCATATTCTTTTCCATTATTGTTTGTCACAGGATATTGAATATAGTTCCCTGTGCTGTACAGTAGGACCTTGTTGTTTATCCATACTATATAGAATAGTTTGCATCTGCTAAACCCAAACTCCCAATCCATCCCTCTCCCACCCCCCCTCCCCCTTGGCAACCCCCAGTCTGTTCTCTATGTCTGTGAGTCTGTATTTGTTTCATAGGTTCATTTGTGTCATATTTTAGATTCCACATATAAGTGATATCATATGGTAAAGCAAATACCCTTTTTTTTAAACATCTTTATTGGAGTATAATTGTGTTACAATGGTGTGTTAATTTCTGCTGTATAACAAAGGGAATCAGCTATACGTGTACATATATCCCCATATCTCCTCCCTCTTGCGTCTCCCTCCCTCCCACCCTCCCTATCCCACCCCTCTAGGTGGTCACAAAGCACCAAGCTGATCTCCCTGTGCTATGAGGCTGCTTCCCACTAGCTATCTGTTTTACATTTGGGAGTGTATATATGGTCTGTCATACAGAGTGAAGTAAGCAAATACACTTTTATAAGCTGCGATCAAGGTGGTATTCCTTCCTAAAGTACTCATGGGAAGGATAAGGGTAAACCACACAAGTCATGATTGGTTTTATTCCCCTTAGGATGTATTCAGTTACATCCTTTATATTGACCAAACCAGTGCTTTATTTCTGATCAGAGATTTAGAATGGACCTACACTGATAGTGGCCACCTTTTGAGTGTCTACTAGGTACCAGTGACTTTGGTGTCTCATTGGATCGTAGTGGCACTGTATAGTAGGTAGTATATCTTGTCCCCATTTTATAGCTGATGAAACTGAGAGACTGAGAGTCAGGTACTTTAATACCGGACTGTCTAACAGCCATTTCCCATTCATTACACCCCGACAAGTGAAAGCAGACTCAGAAGTTGAGACCTTGCTCTATTTCCTTAATTTTCTAAAGACTTGATCTGAGATCAACAAAATTGTAGCAGCAACTAGAAATCCATAAGTGAGCCATAAAGTGTCTCCGAAGAGCTAAAATAAAGCCTAGCCACGAAAGCCCAAATTCTTTACCGTAAGAGGGCACTTTGGGTTGTCACTCAAAGTCTGTTATTTTCCAGTTTTAAATGTTTAGATTATTTAAGTCATTTTTGTTAAAAATTCAAACAAGACAGTATTATGAATTAAAAGTGCTGCCTTCACGCCCCACTCCTCTTGTACCGTTTTCAGAAGTAACCACCAAAACTTTTACATGTGTCTTTCCAGAGCTTTTCTGTAGATTTTGACATTCAAAGATATATATGCACACACACAAAATCAGTATTCATGTATTGATATTTGGTTTTCTTCTTTTTACGTAAATGGGAGAGTATTTTCTTCTTGTATTCTTAACAGTGTGCCTTAGAAATCTTTCCATGGTCAGTCATAGATCTGCCACATTCTTTTTAACTGCTCCATAGTATTCCTTAATTTATGCATTCCCTAATTTACAGATATGTAGGTTTTCCCCCTTTTTCCTGTTATTGCAAATATTGCACTGAACTTCTTTGCACGTATGTCCTTCACATAGAATACATGCAAAGATATGTTGCATTTTAATATTCATTTATTTATTTATTTATGGCTGTGTTGGGTCTTCGTTTCTGTGCGAGGGCTTTCTCTAGTTGCGGCGAGCGGGGGCCACTCCTCATCGCGGTGCGCGGGCCTCTCACCATCACGGCCTCTCTTGTTGCGGAGCACAGGCTCCAGACGCGCAGGCTCAGTAGTTGTGGCTCACGGGCCCAGTTGCTCCGCGGCATGTGGGATCCTCCCAGACCAGGGCTCGAACCCGCGTCCCCTGCATTGGCAGGCAGTTTCTCAACCACTGCGCCACCAGGGAAGCCCCGATATGTTGCATTTTAAATCTTACCGCCCACCCACTGTCAAACTGCCCTCTAAATGAGGTACACCAATTACACACCCCACAGTGGTCTATCGGGGTGCCCGTTTCCAGTTAACACACCCAGCAGTGGTCTATCGGGGCACCCGTTTCCAGTTACACACCCCGCAGTGGTCTATCGGGGCGCCCGTTCCAGTTACACACCCCGCAGTGGTCTATCGGGGCGCCCGTTTCCAGTTACACACCCCGCAGTGGTCTATCGGGGCACCCGTTTCCAGTTACACACCCCGCGGTGGTCTATCGGGGCGCCCGTTCCAGTTACACACCCCACAGTGGTCTATCGGGGCGCCCCTTCACTCCCATTCTCCCCCAAACTGAATATGGCAGTTGTGGTAGCCAGCCTCCAATGATCCTCATCTCCTGGCTTCCACGTCTCCGTGTTGTCCCTCCCACACTAAATTAGAGCTGGTTTGTGCCCGGTAGAATATAAGTGACCATGTGTGTGGTATGTCATGAAAAGCCTTGCTTTCCTGGACCGCTTGTTCCGGAGGAGGCCCATGGCCGCGCCAGGAGGCCTCGAGCAGGTCTGGAGAGGAACCGACCGCAATCGAAGCCGCTCCTCCAGCCCCATCAAGCCTTCAATGACTGCAGCCTCGTGAGAAGGAGTCACGCACGTTGGACCTGCCCAGCCAAACCACTACTGAATTCCTAGTGCACAGGAACCAGGAAGAGCTAGTGAGTGGTCTGTTGATAACAGCATGAGATTACTGTCTGGGACTGAATGTTGGTGTACCCTCCCCACACCCCAATTCATATGCTGAAATCCTAACCCTCTCCCCACACCCCCTGCAGTGTGATCTGTGTGAGGGTGTTAGGAGGTGGGGCCTTTGGGAGATAATTAGGTTATTGAGGGTGGAGCCTTCATGAATGGGATTTGTGCCTTTGGGAGGAGAGAAGAGAGCTTGCTTCCTCTCTGCTCTCCAGCTGTGAGAACCCAGGAAGAGGCCATCCTTAAACCAGGAAGAGGGGAGGGCCTTCGCGGGGAGCCCAGCCTGATCTCGGGCTTAGAACTTCCACAGCTGTGAGAAATAAATGTTTGTGGTTTAAGCCCCCTAGTCTATGTAATTTGTTACTGCAGCCCAAACTAGTACAGTTAATTAAAACAGCGTTGCTCTTTTTGCCGATCCGATGGATGAAAAATACCTAGTTTTAACTTCCATTTCCTTGATTACTATGAGATTAAAATTTATCATGTTCATTAGCCAGTTTTGTTTCTTATCTAAATGTTCTATATATACAGTCATCCCTCAGTATCCACAGGGATTTGGTTCCAGGACCCTCCACAGGTACCAAAATCCAAGGATGCTCAAGTCCCTTTTATAAAATGCCATGGTATTTGCACATAACCTGTGCACATCCTGTGTACTTTAAATCATCTCTAGACTGTTTATAATGCCTAATACAATGTAAAAATGCTATGTAAACAGTTGCCAGTGTGAGGCAAATTCCAGCTTTGTTTTTTGGGACTTCCTGGAATTTTTTTTTCTGAATATTTTTTTTTGAAGAAATGATTTTTATTTTTTTAATTTACTGCTTTTATTGAATGAAGGAGTCTTTAAATTCTATAGTACTTTACAATTCTCAAAAGTCTCACACATGATTTCATATAATCCCATAACAACCCTTTTTTTTACCTCCTACCCCTTTATTGCCCCTCCCCCTTCCCTCTCCCCACTGGTAACCAGTAGTTTGTTCTCTGTATCTGTGAGCCTGCTTCTTATTTTTGTTTTATACACTAGTTTGCTGTATTATTTTAGTTTCCACATATAAGTGATATCACACAGTATTTGTCTTTCTCTGTCTATTTCACTTAACATAATACCCTCCAAGTCCATCCATGTTGCTGCAAATGGCATTATTTCATTCTTTTTTATGGCTGAGTACTATTCCATTGTATATATGTGCCACATCTTCTTTATCCATTCATCTGTTGATGGACACTTCGGTTGCTTCCATGTCTTGGCTATTGTAAATAGAGCTGCAGTGAACACTGGGGTGCATGTCTCTTCAAGTTAGTGCTGTTGTTTTCTTCGGATACATACCCCGGAGTGGGATTGCTGGCTCATAGGGCACCTCTGTTTTTAGTTTTCTGAGGACCCTCCCTCCACACTTCTCCACAGTGGCTGCACCCATTTACATTCCCACCGACAGTGAGGAGGGTTTTTCTGAATATTTTTGGCTCACAGTTGATTCAGTCCACAGCTGCGGAACCAGAGGGTACGAAGGGTGACTGTGTTTGCCTGTTGGGTGGGCTCTTTGTTTGATCATCACCTTTAATCCCTGACTCTTCCTGATCTCTTTCCTCCATATCGGTTTGTGCTTGTTTAATGCCTGGGACATTCTCTCTATCAAGATTCCTAATTATAACTTGCCCAGAGGTCTGTTCTGTTAAAGAATTATCTCCACTTTCTTCTGGATCATATCACATTGTTCATCTTGTTTTCTGTTCCATGTGGTTGGTTTTTCGTAAATGTTTGATGGACTGTATTTATGACTAAGGACTAAGCAGATAACTACCAGGTGACAGGCCTAGGTTTCCTCACTCAGGGAGGCTGTTGATTGGCAGGTCTCTCCCTTGGTTGGGAGACTGACTGCACAGCAGACCGTGTAAGTGGTGGGCATGGCCAGTCCCCAGCGAGCCTCACCCCATCCCTCCCTGCTCAGTATTCATTTGTTTCAGGGATTTTCTTTTCCCTTTATGATCTCATGGTTTATTCTATTTTTTTCTTTTTGAAAATATAAGCAGGAAAAACATTTCCCCCCCTTTCCATCACTTCAGACACTGTACTATGCTACAGATTCTGTTTTGCACCTCACCTTTTTCACTTGCCATATTGTGGCACTCACTGTGTATTTTTTTTATATTGGAGTATAGTTGATTTACAACGTTGTGTTAGTTGCAGGTGTACAGCAAAGTGATTTAGTTAGACATAGACATACATCATTTTTCAGATTCTTTTCCCATATAGGTTATCACAGAATATTGAGTTCCCTGTGCTACATGGTAGGTCCTTGTTGATTACCTGTTTTATATATTGTAGCGTGTGTATGTTAATCCCATCTAGGTGAGTATTTTAAAAGCTTCCTTATCCTTTCTACAAGTGCATAGTATTTCTTTCAGTGCACGATAGCTCACGTTTTGGGCTGTCCCCAGTCTTATTCAACCAACAATTTGAAATTATGTTATATTTACCATAAAATCTGGATTTCAGCTTACATCGGAAAGTTAGGTGCTGTGACAACACTGCATGCACAATGGCAGCAGCTGCGCTATCTTTAAGGCAGGACCTGTATCCCCATGATAAGGGCCGTAGGGACCGTAAGCCCGCACCCCTGCCCAGCTCTGATGCTGGAGCCTAGGGTCAGTCAGTCACCTTTTGCTGTAATACTTGCACTACTTTTTTTCTTAGAGAAATAATCCCCTGTTCCCGTCTACCAAGATTGTAAAATCAAAGATAGACTACATGGATTGCATATGGTTTTATTTATTCATTAATTCACTTTTACCTACAGTCAGTTTACTCATAGAAGTTATCTGCCAGTGTGCGTGTTGAAGTTCGTGCGGGCTCTAAAGGAATGTACTATTTTATTTGTGCATATTTTACTCAAGTTTAAGGTAATTGCTTAATAGTATAAGTTGCTTAAAGCAAAGTAATTTGATACGTTGAATAGCTTTAGGAGAGGTTGTTGTCTTTGAGTTTTCAGGAACTTAGGATCCATCAGGAAGTCAGCTAAGATGGTAGGAGTCATTTCTGATGTCAGATACAAAATGTAGGCGAACTTAATTTTTATATCTTTTTTAAAAAATAAATTTATTTGTTTATTTATTTTTGGTTGTGTTGGGTCTTCGTTGCTGTGCGCGGGCTTTCTCTAGTTGCAGTGAGCAAGGCTACTGTTCGTTGCGGTGCGTGGACTTCTTATTGGGGTGGCTTCTCTTGTTGCGGAGCACGGGCTCCAGGCGTACAGGCATCAGTAGTTGTGGTGCGCGGGCTCAGTAGCCGTGGCTCGCGGGCTCTAAAGCGCAGGCTCAGTAGTTGTGGCGCACGGGCTTTGTTGCTCTGCGGCATGTGGGATCTTCCCGGACCAGGGCTCAAACCCGTGTCCCCTGCATTGGCAGGTGGATTCTTAACCACTGCGCTACCAGGGAAGCCCAATTTTTATATCTTTATTTCTATAATCCCCGACATCAGTCAGTGTTCTGTGAGACAAAGCTCAGTTCTCACGACTGTCTTTGACAAGGACCCTCATACGAATAATTTTCAGAATGCTTTATAAGTATCATCACTGCATTTGGAGGAACTAGCGCCTCAGAGTGGCTGGCCCCACTGTAGCACCCTCACCGTTTAAAAGGATCATCGTGAGCATCCAGAGATTTTTTTCCAGGTTTCCCACACTGTTACTTGTTAATACGTCAGTTTAAAAATATTTTTAAATACAGGGAAGTAGAAAGAATGATATAACAAAACCCAGTGTCCTCTCCACTCAAAAGTGAAATACATTAGCGTTTGGTTTTTCTTGTTGTTTTTTTTTTAACATCTTTATTGCAGTATAATTGCTTCACAATGGTGTGCTAGTTTCTGCTGTATAACAAAGTGAATCAGCTATACGTATACATATATCTCCATATCCCCTCCCTCTTGTGTCTCCCTCCCACCCTCCCTATCCCACCCCTCTAGGTGGTCACAAAGCACCGAGCTGATTTCCCTGTGCTATTAGCATTTGGTTTTATTTGCTTCATCTTCTAATGAACATCTGAACAGCCCTTAATCAGTTGAAGGCCTTGTGGGTCCCCTCTACTCGCTCTCTCCCTTCCCCACAGGCAACTGGAATCAGGAATTTAGAGTTTATTTATTGCATGATTTTTAAACTTTTACTATATGCATATATTTAATAATATATAATATTAATTGTAGAGTTTTAAATCCACATAAATAGTATTATAAATAGTACATAATGTTCACTAATTCGCTTTTTCAGTCATTTTCCATATCCATGTTGAAACATATAGATCTTAACTATCTTAACTGCTGAATCCATTCCATTGTATCACAATTTATTTCTCCCTGACCAACCTGATGGGTGTTTGTCTTGTTCTCGGTGTTTATTACAAGCAGTACTTATAACCAGTGCTACCTGTTTCTCCTTGTGGGTAAGTGCAGTTTCTCTAGGATATATTCCTAGATATAGAGTTGCTGACTCACAGTCTATGTATATTTTCACATTTATTGCCAGTTTTTCTCCAAGATGTTTATGCCAACTTACAGTACTATTGGCAGTTTATCCCAGTTCCTGCTTGTCTACACCCTGGCCTACACACAATATTGTTAAACTTTATAACAATATTCTTTTTTCTGAAGTATAGTTGATATACAGTGTTGTGATAGTTTCGGGTGTACAGCAAAGTGATTCAGATATGTGTGTGTGTATACATTTATATATTCTTTTTCAGATTCTTTTCCATTATAGGTTATTACAAGATATTGAATATAATTCCTTGTGCTATACAGTAGGTTGTTGTTGTTTATTTTATATTATATATAGTAGTGTGTATCTGTTAATCCCAAACTCCTAATTTATCCCTCCCCCCTTTTCCCCTTTAGTAACCATGAGTTTGTTTTCTCTGTCTGTGAGTCTGTTTCTATTTTATAAATAAGTTCATTTGTATCATTTTTTTAGATTCCACATGTAAGTAATATCATATCGTGTTTGTCTTTCTCTATCTGACTTAACTTCACTAGTATGATAATCTCTATGTCCATCCATGTTGCTGCAAATGGCATTCTTTCATTCTTTTTTATGGCTGAGTAATATTCCATTGTGTATATGTACCACATTTTCTTTATCCATTTCATCTGTTGATGGAAATTTAGGTTGCTTCCATGTCTTGGCTATTGTAAATAGTGCTGCTATGAACACTGGGGTGCATGTATCTTTTCGAATTAGAGTTTTTGTCTTTTTCAGATATATGCCCAGGAGTGGGATTTCTGGATAATATGGTAGCTCCATTTTTAGTTTTTTAAACCTCCATATTGTTCTTCATAGTGACTTACATTCCCATCAGCTAAACTTTATAACTTTTGCCATTATGATCTGTGTGAAATAGTATTTTGTTGCTTTACTTTGTATTTTTCTGATTACTGGTGAGTTGGAGTATCCTTTTACATTTATTGATCATTTGAGTTCCCTGCTCTGCGATTGCCTGTTTGGATATTTTGCTTCCTTTTCTATTGGATTCTTTTGTCCTTTTCATACTGATTTTTAGTTCTTTATATACTGGGACAGTAATCTTTTGCCTGTTTTATATTTTACTCCATATGTGTTCCATCTTTTAAGTATGTCAATGATCCTTTGCCAGACGGAAACAACACAACAAAGAGCCATCTTCTCTAAGATCTGTTTAGGAAGATAACAACCTTTGACTTACACCATTTTATAAGCCCTAAAGCCAGTCTTACTAGAAAAGAGCTTTGTGGGAAGAACAGGGACAAAGCTGTATCTGGTGGCAATTAAGAATGGTGTGTTAGATCCCTGGTGTTCTTGAAACATAACACTGAATGAAATTCCATGTGTGATGGCAGCATGCTTATAATTTGGAGAATGTTTAGGCTTAGAGAAAAATAAATGCTTGAAAATGAAGGCATTCTCATGCTAAATTCTTTGGTGGAAAGAAAACCTGTCATCTGAAATGTTATGTTATCCCTTGCAGATGTAAAAGACGAAAAAAAGCAAAGAAGGCCTTTGATCTTCACTTAATAAATATGGAGCCATCAAAGCTCTTGTACTTCTTGTAAACTTAAATTTGAAACAGATTAAATGCTAAGGCAGAATGATGGCAGGAAAACTTTGTAAAGTGAATCATGAAGTAGTTGACTTTCAAAAAAAATTCACGGCTGAAGAAATGAGTGCTGTAATTTCAGTTGGATTCAAATCATCTCACAGGATAAGGAGTGTCGGTACCGAATGGTCATGCAATCAAGTCATGTACCTTTGCCACTAGGGAAAATTAAGGTATTTTTATTAATCAAATACTATACCCTGAAAATGCCAGGTGGCAGAGGAGCTGTCCAAAAGGCACAGTGCAAACCTAAGTACCACTTTTTCCTGTCCACATGAATGGGAACGGGCATCTACACTGAGGCGTTGCCAGGTTGCAGAGCTGCCCGACTTGCCGGCGAGGGGCAGATGCTGTCCCTCCTGCCCTCCTCCCACGGCTGTGTAGGGTACTAATATCCAGTCCCACATCACCAGGAGCTGCAAGGAAGCCTTGCTAACAAGTAGGCCTGCATATTAAACAATCACTACTTTTAAAATATGTTTTCAGTAGGAGAATGGAGACAGTCTGCATTTGATTTCTCAGACTCTCCACAGCATAATTCATAAATCACGGTATTTTGGGGAAACTTTTCATTTTGATTTGTGAATACAAGTTGATTATTTTTCTCAGTTTGAATGCAGTGTTGTGTTTAAGCCTCATTTTCTGAAAAAAAAGTATAATTTTGATTTCACTGAAGAAGGAATGGCATGCAGATTAAATTATACTGTTTATGAAATAATTCCTACTTTAAACTATTTGTGATGTATTACAATGGGAATATATAAATGGAAACAGGAAGAAAAGAAATGGCAATTTGCGTGTTTAATGTTTCTGCTATTTCCCTTTTGTAAGGGGGATGCCTTGCACAGAACATAGAATCTTTCAGGCAGTGTCCCCAGAGTGAGGGTTGTATCACACATCTGGGGGCGGTGTGTGTGGGGGGGGGGGGTGTCACTTAAATACAGATTCCTGGGCCTCATGCAGGCGATATTAAGTCAAAATCCTGGGACTGAGGCTAGAGAATTTGGTTTATTCACAAGTCCCTGACTCTTAAATGGACAAACATTTGAGATCTGCTGTTCTAACATAATGCTCTCATTTTTATGATGAGGAAATTGAAGGTCAGGGAGCTTAAGACATTGGTCCAAGGCCACACAGCAAGTTAGGAATTCTTTGCCCACTGCCTAGTATTCGGAAGCCTCTAACTGTTGCTAACCTATCTCATTCTCATTTTTACCAAGATTTTACTAACGTGGAGTTATTTCATTTTGTTCTTTCCCTTGCGTCATTATGTGCTAGCTGCTTTTTTTTTTTTTTTTTAATTTAATAGAAAAGGAATTTTTTTCTTCTGGTTCTCTTCTCTCAATTCTTAGAGCAGACCAAGGTTACCTCCAAAGGGAGAGGGGTGGGAGAAAAGAGAGAGAAAGAAAAAAAAAAAAAATGGTGCTCTAGATTAACTGAGCCTACTTCCTTGCGTCCCCTTTCACTTTGAACCCACTGCAGTTTGTCTTCTACCCCTCACCTTTGCTGCAAACACAAGATGGCAAAGCCCCTTAATTCCGGGAACCATGTGCCGTTTTATTTTGTTACCCTTACTATACGTAGCACAGCACCCAGAAGGGGTATATTGTAAGAGGCAGCAAAGGATAAGCAGATAAACTCCAGAGTAAAAGAACCCCTAGTGGACTCCCTGCCTCTTCAGGGAGCTGCTACTCTGCGGATATAGTTATATATATAAATATATAAGTTTATAAATATATAAATGTGTCCTGGTGGTTTTGCCCCAGGACACACTGTCAACATTTTGCACCCCTTGGGCTGTGGATTCATGGAAGATCTGCTTCTCGGCTTTTCTTTATCTTTCCCTGTGGGTAGTGGTCTCCATACATTCTCCCTTAGTCACCAGGACTGGCTCTCTCTCAAGCCACATTCTCATTCCTTTTCTGATTGAATCTATCAGCATAATCCTAATTGGCTTCCTGTTACCCTAATCAGTCCAACAAGTGCTCTTCTATCCCAATGGGTATTATTATTATTATTTAAATTAAAATCTGTGGTTGAAATAATCACTGGGACAGTCTGACAGCTAGTGGCACATACCACATCCTACAATTTTTTTTTTTTTTTTTGTCGTGGTCAATTCTTACCCATCTTTCAGTTCTCTGTTACCAAAGAGATCCTTTATCCAAGCTCCATTCTGAGTCTTCTTTCTAATTTTGCTATTTCTCTTATAGAATTGAGCAGATCTCATAGTTTCCCTGACCAACCGAGACATAGCTGACTCCCAGAGCTGGACCTCATGCTCACACCTCAGAGATGCCCGAGTTCCTTTCCGTGCAGCCATCCCACGGCTATCCTCAAACACAGCCGTCTCTACAGTGGGAACCTTCTTAGCCGCTGGGTATGAGCCATGTTGATGTTCGTGACATAGTTGATTCAGGCCTTCCATAAATATTACTGACAGCCTACTCTGTATTAGGAATTATTTTAGGTGTGGGGCTACAGCAACAAATAACACAGACAAAACTCTGACTTCATGGCGTTTGTATTATAGAGAGGGAGATGATTTTTTTTTTTTTTTTTTTTTTTGGCTGCATTGGGTCTTCGTTGCTGTGTGTGGTCTTTCTCTAGTTGCGGTGAGCAGGGGCTACTCTTCGTTGCGGTGCGCGGGCTTCTCATTGCGGTGGCTTCCCTTGTTGCCGAGCACGGGCTCAAGGCGCGTGGGCTTCATTAGTTGTGGCACGCGGGCTCAGTAGTTGTGGCTCATGGGCTCTAGAGCGCAGGCTCAGTAGTTGTGGCGCACGGACTTAGTTACTCCGCGGCATGTGGGATCTTCCCGGACCAGGGCTCGAACCTGTGTCCCCTGCATTGGCAGGCGGATTCTTAACCACTGCGCCACCAGGGAAGCCTGGGAGATGATTTTTAAGCAAGATACACACACATATTTAGATAGCGATATGCAGAGAAATAGATATTTAAATAGTGATAAATTCCAAAGAGAAAGAATATTATTTTACCAGTACACAATATTAGGCTGGTGAACCAAGAGTGACTTGCTTATAATGAACCTAACTGACTGCCCAGCCTCCAAGCAGAATGACTGGCAATTTGGCATGGCTTTACTGACTATCCGCATCTCTATCTGACCCATGGCGGTGACGAGGAGGACACACTACCATCTCTCGCTGTAAGGGTTGAATAACTTAGATTTTGCACAATTCCTTGAGCTGGCTGCAAACATCCCCCCACATCTGTGTGTCCTCGGGATAAGCCTGATGCACCTCTTCTCTGTACAGAAGACCTCACTCTCCCATCTGCTGTGTGGGTGATGTTAACTGCAGCCCCACACGTTGAAGGACCAGCCGTTGGCTGAGTGGTACAGGACCGAACATTGATTAGGAGAAACAGGGCAGCAACACAGTGCTTATCAGCGCCTCTCCATCTCTCCTTGGACCAAATTTGCTCCTGTGCTTTGGCCTCACCAAGATCTTGTCAGCTCTAGTGCACCCACTTTATCACGTAGTCGTATAGCTTTAACTAAGTTCCTCCTGAGTCTGTGTTATTGTGTGATACATAGAGAGAATGCCACCATTTCAAGAACGTGAGAATTGGAGATGTTTCCTATAAAGCGTTGGCATTGACAGTTGGATATAATAGGACTTGATGCATGCTAGCGGTCATTGTAATTGATCTCCCCTCTCCCTACAGGGCCAGGCCTGGCCAAACTGTGTCTTCTTCCAGAGTTTTGGCCTTGGCCACTCCTGTTTAGATAGCTTTCTCCTCATTCATGATTTTGCTTCATGTTTATCACCTTTTGTAAACTTGCAGTTATTTTCAAAAATGTAGCAAGAAAATCAGAGATGTTGAAGAAATTTAATAGAATGCAGTAATATTTAATTAACTAGAAAGCAATTACAATTTGGGATTTTTTTCCCTATAACTTTTTCTTATTATACGTTCAAATGGAAAAAATTAAAATACAGATAAGCATAAATCGAAATTCTCCTGTAACCCCATTGCTCAGAGATAACCACTTTTTAGATTTTGGTATTTGTCTTTATATAAATAAGGATACATATTTTAAAGTTAATGTATCTGTTTTTCTTCAAAAACAGAATTTCACTATACATCATGTTTTATATATTAAATGTTTGTGAATCATAATGTGCTTTTCTTTATTTTTTATAATTGCATAGTAATCAACTGTACAAATGCTTGTCATTTGAAGCACATCAATCTCTTGTTGGATTTTTAATGGTGTGATTAGTTTGTTGTTTGGTTTTGATTCTTGTCAGCTTTTTTAAGAGAAAGAGGTACATGAAAAGAAAAGGCAGCTCGTAGCAAAGATTTCCCCCCAAAATCAAAATACCTATATAACGTGTCCTGAGATGATACAGATCAATCTAGTTTCCCAGACTTTTAGTAACATCTTAGTGATGTAACCAATTCATGGTGACCATTACAAGGCACTGAATCCCTCCCTTCCACCCTACATACCGAGTGCTAGAGTGGGACCTGAGGGGCCAGCACAGCCTTCAGGAAGCTGCTTAGCTCCTCAGCACAGGACTAATATTTAAGCATGGGTTTGTTTTTTTTTTTTTTTTTTTTTTAATAAATTTATTTATTTTTGGCTGTGTTGGGTCTTCATTTCTGTGCGAGGGCTTTCTCTAGTTGCGGCCAGCGGGGGCCACTCTTCATCGCGGTGCGTGGGCCTCTCACTATCGCGGCCTCTCTTGTTGCGGAGCACAGGCTCCAGACGCGCAGGCTCAGTAGTTGTGGCTCATGGGCCCAGTTGCTCCGCTGCATGTGGGATCTTCCCAGACCAGGGCTCGAACCCATGTCCCCTGCATTAGCAGGCAGATTCTCAACCACTGCGCCACCAGGGAAGCCCTAAGCATGGGTTTTAAAAAGACATTTTTTATTTAGTCTTGTATAAATTAAATCAGCCAGATTTTGTGACACATACGTCACTGGTACAGAGATGTTCTTTAAATTCGAATCTCAAATTTATTAACTATCTAAACATAGAACATCAAACATACCATTTCCTAGTCTTCTTGTTTCCCACTTACTTATCATGTACTTAAAAAACAAGATGCAATTTTATTGCTGATTCTCATGTAACATAAAGATGAACTGAACATCGTAAGAATTATAAAGGACTTCCGTGATCTGTGGCAGATATATTTGGCATTGCTGGATGACAGTCATTTTGAAGAGGAAGTGAGAGTAAAATAGAGACTGGGGAATTCCCTGGTGGTCCAGTGGTTAGGACTTGGCACATTTTCACTGCCAGCCCGGGTTCAATCCCTGGCCGGGGAACTAAGATCCTTCAAGCCATGGATTAATTAATTTAAAACATTTTTTTAAAAGACCATAAAAAATAAAATAAAATAGAGGCTGATGGCAGAATACAGGCCTGGTGGTCCTGGAGCTGTGGCCTGTCTACAACAAAGCATAGATGTGGATACCCCCGTTCTTAGCATTCTGAGGTCCACATTGAGCTGAATACACTGGCCTCTGTGAGCTGTTTTAAAGAGAACGGCAGGCTACGATTAACTCAGGTGTGGCCCCCAATCTCCTGACAAGCTGCCCACATGGGCCAAGTTTGAACCTATTGACTGTAGATTGATAAGATGTAGACAAGTTCTTTGTAGAAGAAAGTAAGATTTCAAAGATACAGCTCTTGTTCTCTCTGACCAGTATTCATTAACAGAAGGTAAATGTGGAAAAATGTAACTCACAGATGACTTCTTTCAAAACTAATCACTGCATAAATTATGGTAGGCACCGTTGGGAAGAAAGTACACATACTTCGGATTCTTATAGTTAATCAAATCCATGCAGCAGTCATTTAGATGAGCCACCATCATCTTAAACTGAAGGTATTCTGTCTCGACCCAAAATCCAACTCCTCATCTCCAGGTGATTCCCTTTCCCATCTTTCCTATTTCTGTCAATAATGCCACTTTATCACAAAACTTTATCAAGTCCTTCTTGTTGATAATTTTTAAGATGTTTAAAATATTTAAAATATTTCTCTCTTCCACTCATTTGTTTCTAATCCCACACCAGGACTCAGGCCCTCATCCCTTCCTAGTTGGTTTCTGTGCCTCTGGTCTGTGCCTTTTCTCTCCCTTTATCTTTCTAAAACATATCATCAGATCAATCCCCAGTTCAAAGTTGCCCTTGATTCCCCACAGATTTAATTCCTGACACATAGTAAGTTTTTAAGAAGTGTTGAAAGGGGACTTCCCTGGTGGTCCAGTGGTTAAGAATCCACCTTCCAATACAGGGGACGCAGGTTCAATCCCTGGTCGGGCAACTAAGATCCCACATGCCATGGGGCAACTAAGCCCACGCGCCACAGCTACTGAGCCTGCATGCCACATGCCGCAACTGAGACCCCATGCAACCAAGTAAATAAATAAATAAATAAAATTATATTTAAAAAGCTAATTAAATAAATAAAATTATATATATATAAAAAAAAGAACTGTTGAAGGAATTCAATGATTGGTTTCCAAAATGAGAGGTTTCAGTTTTGTTTTAGCTTAAACATGTGATTCACTAAGCTTGAGCTCGTAATTACGGAACTATACTTCTTTTAGGTTACTTTCACTCACAAATATTAAATGAGGCATTGTAAAACAATTGTTGACAGTGAAATAAACTAAGGTGATTAAAGCTTTAAGGACACTTCTATCTTGTGAAATAATTTGGAGTCACAATCTAACTTGCACGTCACTAAAACTTGGATCCTTCACAATGTGTGTCTTAAGGTGAAGATACTGATTTTCATAATCCTCACTTGCAAATCATCCTCATTATTTTCTCCATCGCTGCGTATGCTCAACCCTTCTTCCCATTCTTTCATTTTTAGACCCGGCCAAACTGCGAATCATCTGTGAGCCGCTCATAAGCAAGACCATCACTAAACAGGACTGCAGGGTTAGGGGTTTTGGCTTCTGCATAAATGTCTGTAAATCAGCTGAATTCACTGAGCATGTGGAGTTGAATGATTTCACGTGGAAGAGAAGTTTTGCATGAAATGCTCAGTGTTTGCATTTGGAGTGGAAGTGCTTCCTCGTCTTCCCCATCCCCCCATCTAGGATTTGCAGAAGTTGTGACGATTTAACTTTAAGCAAGGTTTGATAAGAACTTCAGATGAATCAGAGAGCCCATCTCAAAATGATACATATAATCCAAGTTCACAGATTGAACAAAACCAATGAGTTGGTTGAAACTCATTCCTAGGGTGATTCTGGTGTATCATCTCCCCTCAGTTACCCCAGTTCTTTAGCAGAGCTGGGTTTTAGAGCCCAAAATATCAGCTGATAGGAGAGTGTGCTTTTTTCTCTCAGCTTAATTTTTATAAGTCCTCCTGAAAGATGCACAACTTGCTGATTAAGTGCAGGTTATCATTTTCAGTCACTGAAATGAAATGAAATGAAATGAAAATGAGTGACACAAGGTAGATTAGCTAGGTCTACTCTGGCTGATACTGGATGAATCTGAATAATTAACTCCGGAATGATTGACTGTAATATGCATATTTCTTTCGGTCATCGTGGGAAGGTCTTTTTGCTCCTCCGATTGCACACTGTACACCTTCTAATTGTAGGCTGAGTGTCAAGTTGCCCGTGTTCCAAGCAGACTGGGAAGAATGTGGGCAGTTCTCTCATGTTTCAGAGTTATTTAAAACCTGTATGACTCTTTTAAGCTGCGGTAGGCTATTCTTGCCAATAAGCTAAATTTAACTTTTCTCTCAATGTACTGGAATGATGTTGCTACTATAAATTGCTATTGTGTAGATTGGAACTTCAGAGAGTAATTATATGTGCAAAGGGCTTCAAGCCAACTTCTACTGCATGTTTCTTGACATCTTGCCTGCAGCCAGTGTGGTAATACTAGAAGTTACTTATTCTTCAGTACAAGACAACACCTGTAGCAGAACCTGCAAAGACCCAACAGCTACCACAAAACAAGTTAGTCCCTGCTGAAGTGGAAATCAGCAAGAATACATGACATAAAACGTGAAAAATGCAGGGACTTCCTTTGTATGCCTGCTGGTGGCCAGTATTTTTTAAATCTTTTAAGGGTTATTTTAACATGGGAAGAATTGTTTCCTTCAGGGGGCTTTTTTTTTTTTTAATTTATTTTATTTTATTTTATTTTTGGCTGTGTTGGGTCTTCGTTTCTGTGCGAAGGCTTTGTCTAGTTGTGGCGAGCGGGGGCCACTCTTCATCGCGGTGCGTGGGCCTCTCACTGTCGCGGCCTCTCTTGTTGCAGGGCACAGGCTCCAGACGCGCAGGCTCAGCAGTTGTGGCTCACGGGCCCAGTTGCTCCGCGGCATGTGGGATCTTCCCAGACCAGGGCTCGAACCCGTGTCCCCTGCATTGGCAGGCAGATTCTCAACCACTGCGCCACCAGGGAAGCCCCAGAGGGCTTTTTTAACGTTCATTTTAGTATTATCAAGGCTGTTTTCTTATTTGAATTAGAAAATGTCAAAGAGTATATATTGTTGATTTGATTCAGTTTGTACCAAACAATGAAGAGCCTTAAGTGTGGTAATTTGAGGCATATTTTGAAGACATTTTTGGAAAAAATATATATTACAAGGGTTTTTTTTTCTTTTTTAAAAAAATGAATCAATGTTTCTGATATTCATAAATACAGATATTAGTTTACTGTTGACTTGTGTTCCATAAGTCTGTTTTGAACAGTTACTTGTCATAGTGGAAAGACCAAGGACTTTTAAATAAGCCAGACCTGGTTAAAACTTGGTTCTATTATTTCTTAGCTGGATAAAGTCCCTTAACCTTTCAGAGCCTCTTTTTATATGTGTGGTAAAGGAATAATATCTTCCCTACTGAGTTGTTATAAAGCTTAAAGGGAATATATATAAAATGCAAAGCGTAGTACTTGAGACATAGTAAGTATTCAACTAATTACAGTAATAAACTAGCAGTAGTAGATGTATCTGCAGCTGTTGTCAGAACTTAGAATTAATAGCAGGAATGTTGGTTACTACTCACTTTAGGCATTAAAATGAGATTTTGTGGGACAGCCTAGAAATCCCATCTTATTTAAAAAGAAAGTGAATAAGATTTTCTTCTTAAAATAAGGTTCAATTCCCAAACACAAAGACATTTCAGACCAACGTTTAAAAATCTTATAATGAAATCAGCCTTTGGGGGAAGAACACATAGTTTTAACAAGCTAAAAAGCTTGTTGATTAGAAGAAAGCCACTGAAAATACTGGCAGTGTTTTCTGACCTGAAAATTTGATATCTGCCAGTATTTGAGAAGAAGCAAAACAGAGACAACTCTTTTTTTTTTTTTTTTTTTTTTTTTTTGGCCACACTGCAAGGCATGTGGGATCTTAGTTCCCGACCAGGGATAGAACCCACGCCCCCTGCAGTGGAAGTGCGGAGTCTTAACCACTGGACCACCAGGGAAGTCCCAAAACAGAGACAACTCTTACTCTTCATCTTTTCACGTGCCTGGAGCTTCAGAGTTCATAGATGCGTTCATGGGGGTCACCTCAGAGGTCGGCCCCACTTGACAGATGAAGAAACTGAGGGTCAAGCACAATCACTTGCCTGAAGTCACACAACAAGTTAACAGCAAAACGGGAACTAGAATTAGTTCATTCCGTTTATGGAAACATTTGTGGAGCGTGTGCCAATAGCGGGCAGGTGGCAATACATGCACCTTCCCCTGCCCCCTCCTCCCAACATCGCCACACGATGTAAGCCTTCCTCTCCAGGCTTTCAACTGTTCTCTCTGTCTGGACCAAGTAAGTCTCCCTCCCTATCTTCGTCCATTTGCTGCTATAACAAAACACCATAAACCGGGTGGTTTATAAACAACAGACGATTATTCCTCACCGTCCTGGAGGCTGGAAGTCAGTGCAGCTGGGCCAGGTGAGGCGCCCTCTAGGCTGCAGGCAGGTGGTCCTCACGTGGGAGAGGGGCGAGCGAGCTCTCTGGAGCCTCTTGTATAAGTGCACTAAGCCCATCCATGAGGGCTCCATCCTCGTGATTGAAGCACTCCCCAAAGGCCCCACCTACTAAAACCATCACATCAGACATTAAGATTTCAACAAATTAATTGGGGAGGGGAGGGGGGCACAAACAGATCATAGCACTCCCTCTACCAGTGCTCACGTATCCTGGAAGGTCTTAGAACCAGAGAGATTTCTTGTTACAACAAGACACACAGGTGGTGTAAATTCCAGAGAGTCTGCCTCACTCAGATTTGGGTATTGGCGTTATTAACTACATAATAGTTGACAACTGACCAACTGTCGGTTGGGTACCTCTTGAAGCACCAGAAGTTAATGTGTCTTATCTTCTACAATTCGGTAACATTCTATGATTATTGTTCTCTTTAAAAAGGCTTTTTTGGGGGGACTTCCCTGGCAGTCCAGTGGTTAGGACTTTACCTTCCAATGCAGGGGTTGCGGGTTCAATCCCTGGTCAGGGAGCTAGGATCCCCCATGCCTCATGGCCAAAAAACCCAAAACATAAAAAACAGAAGCAATATTGTAACAAATTCAATCAAGACTTTAAAAATGGTCCACATCAAAAAAAAAAAAAAAAACTTTAAAAAAAATAAATAAAAAGGCTTCTTAAGTGTTGTTTTTTTTTTTTACTTTTTTACATTTTTTTTGAAGTGTAGTTGATTTACAAGTGTTTCAAACTTAAAACAAAACAAAAAACACACACAGGAAAAACGCTCATCCCAGTTTTGGAGACCTACAGCACAAGGATGAAACAAACACAGACAAATATTAGGATGGATGTTTAGGTTTCAAGAGCAGAAGTATGGCTTTACTTTTTTCCCCCTTTTGCAGTGTTCCCAACATTTTAAGAACAGAATCCCTGATTAAATAAATTGAGGTATTGAGGTTTTCAAGATTCAGATCACGAGTGGGTTTTATTACTTTTCTCCAAAGCATAATATATTACTGGGTTTCTCTTCCAATATCTAAACAGCTGATAGCTTTGTTGACCAGTGTTCTCTTGCCCAAAAAGGAAATTCTCATTAAATCAAGCACTTTGATTCAACCTCTACACCATTTAAAGACTGGGGGTTATGCTACAGTTAGTTTTATCCTAATGTCCTTTGTTAGCTTCATCCAACTTCTGTGGATATGAATCTTAATAGATTTCAGTCCTGTTCTATTTTCCCATTCCTGCCTGTCCTGAGGGAGTCGTATAGTTGCTTAGTGTTGGTCTGGCATGCAGCTGGAAGAAGAATGTCAAGCTTATGGGAGTGTGGGAAGGGGCTCTCTGTTTGCTTCTGCTGCCAGAAACGTGTATCTTGCAACTCCTAGGTTTTGTGCAGGACATGATAGAAAAGGAACCACGCACCTTGGTGGATATACGGATCTGAAATAGCAGCGGCTAGAGCCTTGGCACCGCTGCACAGGAAATGGGCAAGTTTTTTGGAAGGATGTCAAGTGACAGGATCGAGGCTCCACAGCTAGTAAGTCCTTTGGCTTCCTGTTCTCCAAGCCACTCACCCTGCTCATGGCTTTGCTTCCCTTCCCACCCAGCCTAGCCTCTGGGCCGACGCATTTCAGCTTCTGTCTCACACACGCCACCAGCCCTCATCCCTCGATGGTTCATTCCCCCAGCATCACCCGCGTGCGATTTGTCAGGTGGACCGTCCCGCTCTACGGCCTCTTCCCCCTTTGCACGCTTTTCCTGGGCCCACGCTCCGCGGCTCCACCTAGCCGCGTTTCGCAAACCTGTGCTGGCATTTTGCGAACTTCTGTCTGCAGCCCAGATCTCCATCCCGAGTTCCAGACCCATCTCCTCCCACTTAGTGGAGACACTCACTTAGATGTCCCAGGTGGAATTCACCTACTTCCCTCTCAAATCGGCATCTCCTTCGATGATTGTCAAGACCCTAGGATCCTTGGAGGGGGAAAAAGAAAGCGAAGGAACCAAAAGTCAGGAACCTGGAGTCCTTTGCTTCCACCTCTCATGCAAAGCTAACTAGAGCCTAGTGCATCGAAAGTCAGGCTGGCGTTGTCTCCTGCTCCTCAGTAGACTGATGATCTAAGGCGTGTTGCAGAAGGTCAAGGCTTCAGTATGGGACATGTTGATTTGCTTATGGCATCAGCAATGACGCCAGATATGGGCCTGGAATAAGAAGAGTTCTTTGGATAAATTATGACTGGGTGTGCTGTTGTCTTTATATGCACCGCGATATTGTAAGCATTTCTTGAATAACCAGTTTCCCTGGGATATGCGCGCTCCTTCTAAACGTCTATGCACTGCCCACCCATCCTTCCGTGGGAGGAACTTGCATTTAGAGCATTATCTCAATGTATGCCTTTTGAAAGGGGCCACAATGAAGGCCGTGGATTTCCTCTGGGATTGATATAAAACCAACGTCACATTGAATAGGAAAAAATCATATGCCTCGGCCAGGAAAGGACTATAGGATTAGGGGTGATTAAACCTTGCCTGCAGGGCTGAGATGTTTGGGAAGGTTTGAGTCGAGGGGCAGGTGCCAGGGGCTGTCTGGCCTCTCTCAAAAGAACATGATGCGTTGGTTTTCACTTCTTCAACCAAACAAAGGTGGTCAAAAACTAAAGGTGTAGCTGTTGAGGTTTGGCTTTTCTGCAGGGATATGTTCAAGAAGAAAGAGCGAAGAGCCAGGAGAGAACTCGTTCTCCTCTGAGCTGTGTCATCTGAACCAGGTCACTCTTTTCCAGGCTTCGGTTTCCTCTCCTGTCAAGCAATGCTTTTTGTGCTTCATGTAAAGTCATCTTGGATCTCTAACAGAGCACTCAGGAAAGTCACGCTCTGTGATAAGTACGTTTCTACAACACAGGAAGACCGAATATCTCACTTTAAGCCCTCTGTTATTTTGATTCTAAGACAATTCCTGTATTTTCTTTTTTAAAAGCGATCCTTGGATTTGAAGGACTTTTATTACTTGTTGGATTTGAAAAGTTAATTTTATTTTTTTAATTTTAAAATTTTCATTTATTATTTTTTTTAGAAAATGAGCAAAGACATATTATTGAAGATGATATACAGATGGCAAGCAAGCACCTGGATATTTGTTTGCCATTATTGAAAAGTTAATTTTAAAACTATGGTTACAGCGTTACAGACTGTGAGCTCTTAGTCACCAGGACCCTTGGTACAGAATAATGGTGTATTTGAAACTGGAGTGTTGTATTGGCGTGTGGGGGGGTCTTTGAACCTCAAGAAGAGAAGGGGTTTGTAAGAGTCAGGATAGGGGAAGGATAGGGGATTTATACCCGCTTCACTGGGTATAAATGTGGAGCCCTTCCCAGTGCCTACGGGGCCCTGCACCCTCTGACCCTGCTGCTTCTCTAGACTCACCTCCTCCCTCCCTCCCTCCCTCTCACCCTGGCCTCCACCTGCCCAGCTCTGGAACCCACCAGTGCACTTCAGCCTCCGGGCCTGTGCACTTGCTTCCCCTCGGCCTGGAATTGTCGCCCCCACCCCGGCTCATGGCCTCACTTTCTTCAGGTTTCTACTCAACTGCCAGTTTATAAGAGGGACCTTTCCTGACCAAGACAAATTCAAGAACACACCGTGTCCCCCTCCCTTCTCTCCAGCCCACTTTCTTTCCCTTACCTGCCTTTCTTTTTCTCATGCCCTTACCAATACCCGATGTCCGTTTGTTCGCTTATTGTCTGTCTGCCCTCCTCATGTGAACTTCGGATGCAGGGGAGAGGGTATGCTTAATTATTACGGTATCACCAGCACCTAGAATTGGCCCGTGGTAGATGCTCAATGAACTGTTCTTTGGGGTTTTTTTTGCATTTTGTTTTATTTTTATTTATTTTTTAAATTAATTTTTATTGGAGTATAGTTGATTTACAATGTGTTAGTTTCAGGTGTACAGCAAAGTGAATCAGTTATACACATACATATATCCATTCTTTTTTAGATTCTATTCCCATATAGGTCCTTACAGAGTATTGAGTAGAGGTCCCTGTGCTATACAGTAGGTCCTTATTAGTTATCTATTCTATATATAGTAGTGTGGATACATCAATCCCAATCTCCCAATTTATCCCTCCCCCCCCTTCCCCCAATAAACCGTTACTGAAGGAACAAAAGAAATGCGTCTGAGACTTGCAGGATTAGAGGTGTCTCAAGTCCATCTAAGCGGAGCTACACACAAGCAGTTGAATACTGCAGGTTCAGCAGAGAGGCTGGGTGACGGACTGGGAGTCACTGGCATCTGGCACGGCAGGTGGGGTTGCAGTAAGGCAGTGAGGGGTGAGAAGACCGGAGAGCCGGGCCTGCATCCTGGGGACACCAACCGTGAGGTGTGGCTGGCGGGGAACAGATCTAGGAAGGAGACTTAGAAGGAGTAGTGAGAGGGTAGAAAACAACCAGGGGGGAGTATCCCGGGGGCAAAGTACAGGGGGGGGGGCCCCTGAGAGAAGGACATACTGTCAAATGCTGCGGAGTGAACCCAGGTCCTTTAGGGCAGGGTCCCCGGCAGGGTGAAGGGAGAAGCCAGATGGCAAAGACCTGAGGACTGAATCAAGAATGAGATGGTGAGGGTAGAAGCTGGTGGTGGGAAGAACAGAGTTCGTTGAGGAGTAACAGAAGCCTTTGTAAAGGAAGACGGTGAGGGAGAGGATGGAGCTGAGGCCACGGATGAGGACCCGTGGGGAAGCCACCCCGCCCGTGGTTGAGGAGAGGAGGACAGCGTAGGTGCAGAGGGGAGCCGAAGCCTGATGGGATTTAGGGAGGGGGCGGGGGGCAGCCGTGGAGGACTTCGTGCCTGAGGCCTGCTATCCCTCCCCCCCAAATAATGAGGGGGAAGAGGTAACGCTATTGGCTGACAAGCGGGGAGAAGTAACGGATGGATTTCCAAAGACAATATCCAGTTTGGGAATGGGGTGACGTGGGTGCCCAGAGGTGGCCGAGGCCAATTGTGGCTGGAGACCACAGCTCCTGGAGCAACCCTGGTGTTTTGTGTTTAGCTCGCCAATTTTCAGGTGCATGGGGACCACCTGGGGATCTTGCTAAGCCATGAATTCGGGCTCAGTGGGCCTGAGGCAGGCAGAGGTCTGCAGCCCCACAAAGTCCCCGTGACACCGATGTTGTGGGTCTCTGTGTGGAAGGTGTGTGGGGATTTTCCCGGGCAGCACCCAGTGGTCCTGCGGGCAGAGCGGAGCCAGGCGAGCGCGGGAGGCAGGGCTGGGGTGTTGCCAGGTGGGCTCAATAGAAGGGAAAGGGGGAAGGGAAGATGAGGAGGTTGAAAAGCTTGGCTGACGCAGGGGGTTTCGGTCAGATGGTGCTGGAGGAGGACGCGAACGAGGTGGAAGGAGGCGTCTGAAGGGCAGGAGCGGAGGACTCAGAACGGAAGGTAAGTGCGCGCTGTCAGATGCGCGCGGCGGGACCGAGGCAGACACGCGTGCGGGCTCTGGGGGTTGGGATGTAAATGCAGCTCCCCAGTACTGGCATAACGTGAAATGTGGAAGGAAAAATACTACCCATGGCCCGTGTGTAGTACTTTCTAAACACACCCAAGTTAAGCCAAGTGCCTTAAAATTCTTATCCTCTTTCTTTTTAATTAAACGTCTCCTTTTTTTCCTGTTATCTCTGTCCTGGATTTTAAATTTCCCCTGGGCAGAGATTTTACTTTGGGGTTAACATGTATACAGCCCTACGTTACACAGGGAGCTTGGCTGGTCAACATATTGAGGGAATTCCCTGGCGGTCCAGTAGTTAGGACTCCACACTTTCACTGTGGTGGCCGGGTTCAGTCCCTGGTGGGGGGACCAAGATCCCGCAAGCCGCTGGGCATGGCCAAAAATAAATAAAGCTAAAAAAAAAAAAAAGTATTGAAACTTTTCTTCTGGGCAAGTTTATGCACTTAAGTGATCCATGACTCTAGTCATTGTTTATCAGGAAAACCTGTTACCATCATCCGTCCATTATTTGTTATTTTTCTTTGGAGTGAGGCATCACCCACATTCTTAGAAACACAACTGTTAAGTAAAAGACTGAATTATGTGGCAAGCCCATATTCTAATAATTACTGTCCAATTACACTGTTTTTTAAAAAAAAATTTTTTTTTGAAGTATAGGTGATTTACAATGTTGAGTTAATTTCTGCTGTACAGCAAAGTGATTTAGTTATACACATATACACATTCTTTTTTTTCATATTCTTTCCCATTATGGTTTATCCCAGGAGATTGAATACAGTTCCCTGTGCTGTACAGTAGGACCTTGTTGTTTATCCATTCTCTATGTAATAGTTTGCATCTGCTAATCCCAAACTCCTAATCATCCCTCACTGTCCTCAACCCCTGGGCAACCGCCAGTCTGTTCTCTGTGTCTGAGTCTGCTTCTGTTTCGTAGATAAATTCACTTGTGTCGTATTTTAGCCTCCACATATAAGTGATATCATATGGTATTTGTCTTTCTCTTTCTGACTTCACTTAATGTGATTATCTCTGTGTCCATCCATGTTGCTGCAAATGGCGTTATTTCATTCTTTTTTATGGCTGAGTAATATTCCATTGTATATATGTACCACGTCTTCTTTATCCATTCATCTGTTGAGGGACACTTAGGTTGTTTCCATGTCTTGGCTATTGTGAATAGTGCTGCTGTGAACATAAGAGTGCATGTATCTTTTTGAATTATAGTTTTGTCTGGATATATGCCCAGGAGTGGGATTGCTGGGTCATATGGTATTTCTATTTTTAGTTTTCTGAGGAACCTCCATACTGTTTTCCATAGTGGCTGCACCAACTTACATTCCCAATTATAATGTTTATATAACAAGCATCTTTTATATTTGAAGGAATCATTATTAACAATCTTTAGGACATGGTGCTGCATGATGGGAATACAAAGAGGCCTGAGGTAGGTCCCCTCCCCTTGGTTCTATTCAGAGACTAAGATACACGTGTGTAAAAGTCTTACAAACAACACCAGGCAGTATGTTTATTAAGTACCAAAATGAAAAACATGAATTCGTACTAAAGGCACCTTGAAAGGAAAGGTAAGTCTAAGTAATTCCAAACAAAAAGCAGTTACCAGATGTTTCTGGCTTTAAGATCAATTTGAAGGTATAATTTCCAATTAGCATTAAGCCTCATTCTGCCTTGATTGCTAGATCTCTTTTTCAAAACCTGAAATCAATATTATTAGCAGTTGTTAGTTACCAACCAACACTAAAACTGAACAATTTAATTACTGCTTTAAAATCATGTATCATCAACTATTTCAGGCATACAGAAAGGCACAGAGAATAATATACAAAATAAATTCTCACGAGTATGAAAGAATAGTTATCCCAGTAGGTACTCAGTAAAGGTTTGCTGAACGAATAAATGACTCTCATTTATTACAAAATGCCTTGTCTTCACATTTATAGTATCCTTGGAGCCAAGGACAATGTTTTAAATTTGTCGTCTTTTCCATGGTGCCCATATAATGATGGTTACGTAGTTGGTGTTCAATCAGTGCTTGTAGATTGGTTGACTTTTTCGGCCTAGGCTCCCTATGTTTGTAGCTGTCTTTAACCTTGAGCCCTAACTGGTAGCTTTTTTAACTCTAACCCAATATTTAGCTTAATTGAAATTAAGCTAAATTGTAACACACTATTGATGAAGTACACCTTGAAAACTTTAAATTGAGAGAAGCTGAAAATCATTTAAGCTATAGTTTTTACTTAGTTTTATTATTACATCCTAACATCTTTTATTACTACCTGCTATTTTTAATGTTCGAATTAAAAATAGGAACTTGTTTAAAGCCCTGATTTTTAATTAGAGTAAGAATCACTCAAAAGCTGATATTGCAGAATGTTTAAGCACAGATTTCTCTTGTAAGGAAAAAAAAAAAGGACTCGGCTTCAATTTTCAGAGTACTCTTGTAACTACTACAGATTCCATAAAATCCCGGAAATTGTTCCTCTACTGCCATGTGCATTTATTTTCTGCTTCTTCCTCTGGTTCGCTGTTTCAGCGTGGTTGGAAATGTCTGGGGTGCTTGTTGTATAGATTCCTGACTTTCAGTCCTTCTGAATCCCAACCAGGGCAGAGGGCAGCACGTTGACACCAGCATCTTTAAGGTTTCCATATGCTTCGTAAAGAAGCTAAACTTGGATAAATTGTTATTGCTGTTGTCTTAACTCTGGTTTTCTTGTTCAACTTGCCCTCTCACAATATCCTTAAATTTCTGTTCCTATTCTTCCCTTTTTGCTGATCCCTTCCGTACCCGACCCTTGCTCCCACTCTGGCACCTGCCTCAAGGGTCTCTTCTGTCCTTCATGGCCTCCGTGATCCATCTGCCAGTACGGAAACTTTGGAGTAGCCCCTCTTACAGAATCACTAGCCCTCCTCATTTCAGTCTCAGGGGATGTAGTCACCAAAGACACTGGAAACCATTCTGTTTCAAGTGTGAGGTGCTGTAGATCAGTGCTACTCAAAAGAGCTTATTTATGAGATAAGAAACTTATGCTTGTATAATCAATGCACAATTTCCTTTTGGGGAAAGTCTTGCTACAGTTTCATATTTTGGTGCAAGCTCCTCAACTTTTCATAGACTAACAACAAACAGTTCACGGAAGGCACAATCCCACTAACCACATTTTGAGTATCTGTGCTATAGATTATGTTGTGGGAAAAGCTTTATTGAGATATAATCATACACCATAAAATTCATTTAAGTACACAGAAAGTATACTTGGAGTTTGCAGCCTTTACCGTAATCGATTTTTAGGACATTTTCATCACCTCAAAAAGAAACTCCGTACTCCTTTAGCTATCACCCACCAGCCCTTCCATCTCTCCTCCTCCCAGCTGATCACTAATCGAGTTTCTGTCACTATATATCAATACTTTCCTGTTCTGGATATTTCGTATAAATGGAATCATGTGATATGTGATCTTTTGTGCCTGGCTTCTTTCACTTAGGACAGTATTTTTAAAGTTTATCCATGCTGTAGCATGTATTAGTACTTCATTCCTTTCATGATCGAATAACATTCCATTGTATAGATATTTTTTTGCTTTTTCATTTATCAATTGATGGACCTATGGATAGTTTCTACCTTTTGGATGTTATAAATAATGCTGCTGTGAACATTCATATGCAAGCTTTTGTGTGAATATGTTTTCAGTTCTCTTGGGTATATAATTAGGGGTGGAATTGCTGAGTCAAATGGTAATGTTTAAATGTTGAGAAACTGTCAGATTGTTTTCCAAAAAGTGGCTCCCCTATTTTATGTTCCTATAGCTGAATATGAGGATTCTGATTTCTCCACATTCTGCCAGCACTTATTATTATTTGACTTTTCTATTATAGCCATCCTACTGGGTGTGAAGTGGTATTGTGATTTTCATTTGCATTTCCCTAATGACTAATGATGTTGAGTATCTTTACATGGTGCTCATTGGCCATTTGTTTATGTTCTTTGGGAAAATGTCAATTCAGATTTTTTTTTTGCCCTTTCTAAAATTGGGTTATCTTTTTTATTATTGGGAATTATAAAAGTTCTTCATATATTCTGACAACAAGTTCCATGTTAGATAGGATTTGCAAATATTTTTTCCCATTCTTTGGCTTGTCTTTTCACTGTCTTATAGCACAAAAGTTGTTAAGTTTGATGAAGCCTAATTTGTCTACTTTTTGTTGATGCTCATGCTTTTGGTGTTATATTTAATAATTCATTCCAAATCCAAGGTCATGAAGATTTACCCCTATGTTTTTCTCTAATAATTTTATAGTTTTGACCCTTCCATGTAGGTCTTTGATCCATTTTTTAAAGTTAATTTTTCTACATGGTGTAAAGTAAGGGTCCAACTTCAGTCTTGTACATGTGCCTGTCCAGTGTTCCAGTACCATTTGTTGACAAGGCTATTCTTTCCCTACTAAATGATCTCGGTACCCTTGTTGAACATCAATCGATTATAGATACAAGGATTTATTTCTGGACTGTCAACTTTATTCCATTGACCAATATGTTTAACCTTATGCCAGTTCCTCATTGTCTTGATTAGTGTCGCTTTGTAGTAAGTTTTGAAATTGGGATTCGGGGGTCTTCCAATTTTGTTCTTCTGTTTCAAGACCATTTTAGCTGTTCTAAGTCCCTTGAGTTTCCTATGAATTTTAGGATCAGCTTGTCAGTTTCTACAAAGAAGCCAGCTGGGATTCTGCTAAGGATTGCATTGACTCTATAGATCAATTTGTGGATTATTGTTGTTTTTAACAACATTGTCTTCTAATCCATGAACATGAGATGCCTTTCCATTTATTTAGATCTTATTTGATTTCTTTCAACAATGATTTGTAGTTTTCAGAGTCTAAGTTGGTATTTCTTTTGTTAAATTTATTCCAAAGTATTTTGTGGAATTGTTGATTTCATTTTGGATCATTCATTTATAGTTCTTACTCATTAGGGACACATAGAGGAAAATTCAACTGTTGCAGTTGCAGGGAAAACTTGGCTGGCCTCCTGTGAGCCAGAATTTCCTAAAATGGATTCCTTGAGATTCTATGTGGGGAAAAAAGTATTCTGTGTCAAATAATTTTGGAAGATGTTTCCTGTCTTAAAGCTTCCTGATCTTTGTAAACATACAGAAGAATCTGAGAAGTCAGGCAGCACCTTAAATCCTACAGAAAGCAAAGCTTTCATCTATTTTGAAGTACTTAATCCTGAATGATTTTCATATCCTTCTTAAGATGTGATAAGGCACAGAATTTATGTGGCCAATGTCTTGAAAGACAAAGTTAAGCTATTTTATAATTTTGCCTAGAGTAGACATTATAATGGTTGGTCATAATATTATAAAATGCATTCTAAGTGCCAGTGAAAATATTTCTTTTTGAAAGTGACACTTAAATTCAGCCTGTAAAATACTGCCTTTTGTTGAATTTTTTCCTTGGATTAAGTATCCTAAATGTGTATATCAATACTGTATAATGGTAAGTGCAGTGTATTCAAGACTGGAGAAAGGGGCCTTGCGGAACTATTAGATGAATAAGCATACACAGTTTTAAGGTTAGGAAGGTAAGGTATAAAAAGACAATGTGGCCTTGGAAGTTGGACATGCTCATATTTGAATCTTAGCTCTGTGTGTGTTTCACTTGAGTGATAGTGAGCATGTGTAATGGCCTCCCTGAATCTCAGTTTTATCACTTAAAAATGGTCTTGATAGCTATATCACTTTATAAATTGCATAGCATGGTACATACATAACTCAAATGTAAAATGGCTTTGTTCCCTAAAGTAGGGATATATAATATATATAAAATTCCATTTTACATATGTTTTACCTGTATCCTTCAGATTTGTGTCTGATTTGAAGGAACACTGGGGATTGAATTCTTGGACAAGTTTAGGGCCTTGCTTCAAGAGTGGACTCAAGCATTCCACCTAAAACTGCACTCCAAGCTGCAGGCCAGCTTCGAATCAGGAAATTTATTTCCAGCGTTCCCCCCAGCTCTTTTTTTCCATCTTCTTTCCCTACAACTCATTCCCTCCTTCTCTCTGGAATACCAGTCTGTCCTGACAAAACCAACTTTCTGGAAAAGTAATGTGTTAGGCTGTCTGAGCTCCTGTAACAAAATGCCAGAGACTGGGTGACTTATAAACAAGAAACATTTGTTTCTTATAGTTCTGGAAGCTGGTAAATCCAGGATAACGGCACTGCCAGATTTGGTGTCTAGTCAAGGCCCTCTTCTGGGTTGCTGTGTCCTCACGTGGTCTAAGGGGCCAGGGAGCTCTGTGTCAGGCCTCCCCCCACCCCTTGTTAATTTCCTTTAGCATCTAGTTTATTTTTGAGCAGCATCAATGCACCTTGGCAATAACCACCCAATCTCATTGTGTTTGTACTTAGTCTTCCATGGTTTCAAATGCCTGATATACTGTACCAATGGAAGGTACAAGGAAATTTGTATATTTTCTTTTTACTAATTAACATATATTAATACTATGATTTGCTTCGTAGATTGTTCTCCCTGGTTTGTGATTTCCTCAAGGGCAAGGCCATATCATATTCAGTTTGTCAGGACTTTTTTTTATAAGGGCATTAATCTCATTCCTGAGGGTGAGCCCTCAGGACTTAAAATCTCCCAAAGACTCCGCCTCCTAATACCATCACATTGGGCATTAGGATCTCAGTATCATATTTGGGGGGGATATAAACATTCGAACAGCAGTATAATGTAAAGTAAAACTGAGTCAACAAGTTACCTGTAGCAGTGATATTTTGCAATTTTCCTGTCTTCTCTAAATATGGACTGAAAGGCATTGTTTCTAGGTAAATTTTGAAACTTTGCCATGAAGGGCAGTGAGAAGGTATGGAATTCTATTTTTAATAGATGATCCTTTCCTAATTCTTCTGGTTTTATTATGCCTGCTTGATGATCAGTTCCATTACACCTCTTCTACTGGGTTCTATAATAAATCACCAACTTTCTGGGAAGGAAAGCATCAACTTTGGTGTTTTGATGCCTTTTTGGCTTTAGATCTGGTCCTAAGAAGTTGGTGTGGAGGAGGAAAGAGAATAGCTAGTTACAAGGAGACTGAATAGACAGATGGAAAATATCAACAGAATTCAGGCCCAACGATAAAGCATAACAATGTGGATGCTAGTCTTGGTTATTACAATCTCCAAAAGGATTTTTTGTACTGGAGATAACAACTCTCCAAACATAACTGTTGGCATGAAAATAGAATGACAGCAAGTTACTGGGGACTATGGCATTGTTTTCTGTTTTTGTTTTTTTAATTCTTGACTTTGCTATGATTTAAGTTTGTTAGCAAACGATTGTGTGACTTGTTTTAAGCTGATCACAATTTAATGCAAAAAGTCACTCAAGGGGCAGAACAGGGGAACTTCAGAAATGAAAACAAATCAATTCAATAAAAATTCACCAGTCCATGTAGAGGCCTTTAAGGGATAAGGGAAAGTCTAGATGGCTCTTCCTCGGTGGAAGTGGAATGAATGGTGAGTTCATTGAGGACCTCAACAGCCGTGAGCTCAGGTATCTCTCTGGTTGGGACTCACGGTTCAGCTCTGTCCAGTGGAAGAGGCTGGATCATGAGATTAGGTGAATCTATAGTTTTCCCAGAAGCATGACTTTTTCCCCCTATGACCTTTGAAGAAGACATTCTAATAAAAGGAAAAGATAGCAAAATAATATTTTAACAGCAAAACTGATTTTTAAAAAATTTTATTGGAGGTAGTTGATTTACAATGTTTTGTTTTAGGTGTACAGCAAAGTGATTCAGTTTTACATATACATATATTCATTCTTTATATATACATACATATATATATATATATATATATATATATACATACATACATACATACATACATATATTCATTCTTTTCTCATATGGGTTATCACAGAGTATTGAGTAGAGTTCCCTGTGCTATACAGTAGGTCCTTGTTGGTTATCTATCTTACATATAGTAGTGTGTGTATGTTAATCCCAAGCTCCTGATTTATCCCTCCCCGCCATGCCACGTTTCCCCTTTGGTAACCATAAGTTTGTTTTTGATATCTGTAAGTCTGTTTCTGTTTTGTAACTAAGTTCATTTGTATAATTTTTAAAAATTAGATTCCACATATAAGTGATATCATGATATTTGTCTCTGTCTTATTTCACTTAGTATGATAATCTCTAGGTCCATCCATGTTGCTGCAAATGGCATTATTTCATTCTTTTTTATGGCTGAGTAATATTCCATTGTATATACATACCACATCTTTATCCATTCATCCATTGATGGACATTTAGGTTGCTTCCATGTCTTGGCTATTGTAAATAGTGCTGCAATGAACATCGGGGTGCATGTCTCTTTTCAAATTATGGTTTTCTCTGTATATATATCCAGGAGTGGGATTGCTGGATCATATGGTAGCTCTATTTTTAGTTTTTTTAGGGAACCTCTGTACTGTTCTCCATAGTGGCTGCACCAACTTACATTCCCACCAACAGTGCAGGAGGGTTCCCTTTCCTCCTCACCCTCTCCAGCAGTTATTGGCAAAATGCATTTTTGACATTACCAAAACCAAGTACAAAATGGATTTAGTCACATGTCCCTCTCCTGTTAAACTAGAATATTTGATTTTTGAGCCCCACTGGTAAGCATTGGATGTTCTCCTTCAGTGCTGCTGAAAGAAGCCTGACTGTATTCATTCTTTCAAAAGCCAACAGTGTGGGCAAAGTATGTAATGTTTGGTATCAAGTTACAGAAAAAAAAAAAAAAGTGTTCTCTAAAGCTGTGAAGGGGTAAATGCAACTCATTGGTCATATTTCTCAAATTACTCTTACATTTGAATAATGGGAAGACTAAAAGAAATCATAGAAATATTTGGTTAGAAGGGAGTATCAAATCCAAATTCTTTACATTTTACAGATGAAGAAACTAGAAACCCAGAGAAATTATACTTTGAAACAAATGATTTAACCAACAAAACCTGTAAAGTTGAGGCCAGGGAATTAAAAACAGCTGTGAAAAACATCATTCGCAGTTAGTTCCTGGAGACCATTGAAGAAACAAGAAATGTAACATGAACGAGTGAAGATGCGTGATAGCCTAATTAAAAAGCAAGAATTGTGCAGTATGATCAGTTCCTGAGAGAAATTTATGGCCAAGGTAATGGCAAAACATTTCAGACTTTTACTGTTCTGTATCTTCAGGTGCCCACAATCAGGTGAAGCAATCATTCGGTTGTTGTCAGACCCTCTGGAAAGGGTCAGCTCAGGTGCTGTGGAGACTACTTCATCAGCAGTGAAATAAGAAAGCAGTGAATTTACGGATGATGTTTAGGGAGGCAGATTTAAAAATAACAGCCCAAAAACAAAACAAAACAAAACAGCCCATAAGTGATGGTTGCCTGGACTTAACTTAGGATCCCTGAGAATTTTTTGTTCTTAAAACTCTATTAACAATCCGTCTTTATTCATCATAGTATGCTCCATCCGATGACTCCTCAGGAGGAATATTCTCACGTTACAGGTATGAAAACTAAAGAGCAAAATAGAAGCAGAGAATCAGTAGTAACATATCCTCCGTTAAGCTTTCGAAGCCTTCGTTCATCGTTTAACCAGAGGTCCCGAAATCCCCAGCGAGGGGAAAATTTTAAGGCCAATACTGGGAAGGAGCCATTACTTGTTAATAAAGTGGCTCAGGGTTATTGTTCCCCTCTTATTTTTCTAGCGGGGAAAGAATATGTTGTAGTAGGCAAGTTAGTCTAATCTCTAAGACTTGGTGTCTGATTCTCTTTTCTGTTAAGATAACAGTAATAATACTAGAGCAAAAAGACTAGGAAACTCCAAATGGAATCAGGAGACTCCACTGCTTACAAAACCTCCATTGGTTTTTCCTTGGACTTTTTCGGATCAAAGATAAAAATCCGTACCATGACCCCACATGCTCTGCTTGATCTAACCTGGCCCTGGTTGTCTTCTCTCATGTCCTCAGTTACACCGTGACCCATTCTGCCTGAGGGTTCAACCCGTGCTGTTGAATGTTAATTCATACTCCGTCCTCAGAGCTCAATGTACTTTTTAAGAAAGCCTCTTCCATCCCCTACCTTGTTATTATACATTCCCTCCCCACACCCCCGCCACGGATCACAGTTATTTAAGCAACTAGTTACTGAATGTCTTTCACTTGCTTTTCTAGAGGTGTGCTTTGTGCCTCTGGTTTACTCTTATATCTGTAGCACCTGGCGGCCCATCTGGCGCATAAGAGGTGCTTAAATATTTGTGGAAGGGAGTGAGATAACAGCTGATTGAAATACGTGGTACAGAGTTAGCACTCAATCAGTATTAACAGCTAGATTAATTCTGAATTTGTTTCACTCTCCCTCTGTTGCTCGATCTGCCTTGTTTTCGATTGCTCAGGGTTACAAGGCCCTGCCCAGCTCTGGGGCCGAGCAGTGTGCTGCTGTATGCAGTAGGAGCTTCATACATGTCTACGCTCACTGCTGCTAATGAGAGGTCTAGGACCCTGCCCTTGGACCTGCTGCCAGTATAAACCAGGTTAGCTTTCAGGGCGCTCCATCATAGTTGGGTATGTCAACTGTGGTGATACTACATTAGGTCTATGTTCTAAAAATTCATCAAGTCTTCTGTTTAAATGTTTATTACAGGTGACTTGTTCTGCTATGGGCACCTTTAGAAAGCTGAAAAATTCTACCTCCTGGTTCTGTCAGAAGAAGCTGAAGGATGTTTGTCAGAGCTGAGATAGCTTTAATATTTATTTACTGTCAACAGGTAGTGATAGTCACTGCTCAGACAGTCTCTTTTTAGAGTGTCTTCTCAAACAATCTCTGGATAGTCAAATTACAGTGGAACTGAAGGCTAAAATCATGAACTCTGGAGACAAGAATAGAACTGGGTTCCTATCTCCCCTTTACTATTTATAGCAGTGGGACCTCGGGCAGATCAACCTTCCTAGCCTCGGTCTTCTCAACTGTGAAAAAGTGGTTTGTAATAAATAATACCAAGATGTTCAGCGAATCCCTTTCACATTGTTGAAAATAACAACATAAATATCCTTCTCTACCAGTGATTCTCATTGGTGGTGGGAGGGAAAGAGTTTTGTCTCTCAGGAGACAATATATCTGGAGGTGTTTTTTGGTGGTCACGCTGGGGGTGGGTTGGTGGAGGAGAGGTGGTTTGCTACCGGCCTCCAGTGGGTGGAGGGCAGGAATGCTGGTAACATCCCACAATGCATAGGATAGGTCTTTATTATTTTATTATTATTATTTTGTGTGTGTGTGTGTGTGTGTGTGGTGAAGGAAAGTGCAGCATTTATTGTAAGGCCGTACAAGTAGTCCAGGACAGCTAGTGGTCAAAAAGCCCAAACTCTCTGATGAGTTTCAGCAAAGCATTTTGAAAGGCCAGGGGAGGGAGTGGGCATCGCAGGATATGTTATCAGCCTGTGCACAGTTCTCTGATTGGCTGATGCTGAGGTCTCAGGGCAGTGCCCCAGGGGTTAACATTATCAATCCTCAGCCTCCCGTAGGCCTGGGGGCTACGTGCTCCTGGTCATCAAGTATCAGTAGTCACCTTCTTCCATTTGGTGGGGGATTTTCACATCTGTGAAACAATTCAGGAGAAGTGCATCAGATGCTGTTATCCAGGTACTTCAGAGAGGAGCTAAAGCAGAGGATGCGGGGGAGGGGTCTGTCCCCCGGGAAGGCCCCAGGGGGTCCTGCTGGGTTACAGAAGGACTGTTGAAATCCGTGCTCCCCTGCCCCCTGCCCTCCTGGCCCCCCTGCCCACTCCAAAGTGAGGGCAGCGCTGGAAGGGAGCTCATTATTAAAACCAGCATCAGGCGTCCGTTTCTAGGGTGGAGTTGAAGCCGCACAACTCAGATGGGACTTGAACCCAGCCAAAACCCAGACTGGGAGTTGAACCCCTTGTCTTTTAAAATCACACCTGGTCTCAGGACTTAATGAAGCTCAGGTTCTTTGTGTCTCGTCACAGAAAGAATTCAGTGAGGGACTAAGTAATAGGTAAGAAGTGGATTGATTGATTGATTGATGGCTGCGTTGGGTCTTCGTTGCTGCACGTGGGCTTTCTCTAGTCGCGGCAAGCAGGGGCTACTTTTCGTTGTGGCGCGCAGGCTTCCCATCGCGGTGGCTTCTCTTGTTCCAGAGCACGGGCTCTAGGCACGCGGGCTTCAGTAGTTGTGGCACGCGGGCTTCAGTAGCCATGGCTCATGGGCTCTAGAGCGCAGGCTCAGTAGTTGTGGCGCACAGGCTTAGTTGCTCCGCAGCATGTGGGATCTTCCTGGCCCAGGGCTCGAACCCATGTCCCCTGCATTAGCAGGCGGATTCTTAACCACTGCGCCACCAGCGAAGTCCCCAGAAGTGGAGTTATTTAGAGCGATACACACTCCATAGACAGAATGCGGTCCAGCTGAGAGAGTGAGAGCAGCCCCAGGGCGTGGGGGGCATCCGGGAAAGTGAGAGGGGCCCAGGGAGATATACACTCCACAGACAGAGTGTGGGCCATCTTGGAAGGCGAGAGGCAGGACAGGTCTTTAAAGAATCATCCAGTCCAAAAAGTCCATAGTGCCTGCTTATGGTGAAATGGTTGAATAATCACTGCTGTCGTTCAAAGAATGAGAGAGGTCTATGCACAGACGTAGAAGGATTTCCAGGAGACACTAAGTAAAGCAGCTCACAGGGATATATTTATAATATCTCATTTATTACTACCTCTCTGCTGTGTGCATGTGTGTGTTTCCACGTACATATGAAAGATCTGGAAGGACACATACCAACGTGTTAATCACTGATATCTATGGGGAAAAGGCATGCTAAGGAGTGTCTGCATTTCTTACTGGACATACTTTTTACTGGGTTTTTACAACCCAGAAGCTATTACCTTTATAATTGTGAAAATTCCTAACTCATACTGTTCCTGTAAGAATTAAAGTAAAATGTTAGTACAGTGCCAATATATAGTAAGTGCCAATAAATAATAGTTATAATTATTGTTATTAGGACAATGTTATATTTCTTTCTTGAAAATCGAGGGAGTTTAGGAAGTGAAGGTATGCAAGTGAATATGGTAATTAAAAGATTTCATTAATGATTTGTGGAGTTTCAGATGTGGCAGCATTCTTTATTTAATCACATTAAGTTTCCTTTTGTGCTTATTGAAAGAACTGTTCAATCTTACATCATTTTTTTGGGGGGCGGCACACATAAAAAGGGAAACACATATGAAATAAATTGGTAAGGGTATTCCTACCACTTCACATTCAGGATACAAATCTTCTAAATCAGTGATCAACTCAGAGGCACCAGTGAGCCTGTCTTTCCACACACCCTCACCCTTATTTCTATCAAGTATTGGTGATACAACATTTTTAAAGTAAATTGTTTTTTTTTCCCCTCACGGTGCAGCTTGTGGGATCTTAGTTCCCTGACCAGGGCACCCTCACCCTTGGCAGTGAAAATGCGGAGTCCTAACCACTGGACTGTCAGGGAATTCCCCAAAGTAAACTGTTTCTATTAATGTAATTTAAAATTTTTAAAATTAATTTATTTTTGGCTGCGTTGGGTCTTCATTGCTGCACGCGGGCTTTCTCTAGTTGGGGCGAGCGGAGGCTACTCTTCATTGTGGTGCGCAGGCTTCTCATTGCGGTGGCGTCTCAGAAATAATAATAACAGAAATAATATAAAAAGTAGCTGCATTTCCCAAAGTCTTTTCATTGAAACAAAAATTCAACAATGTTAATAGATATTCCTGCAAATAGTTTCAAGGCTAAGTAAGTTTAACTTGTTCACGGCAGCGTTGCTCTGAGACAAAAAATGTTATCTGATGAATCTCTTATGCTTGGGTACTACACAATAATGTGCATGGTTTCAGGGATTTATAATTTCCAAAATCTCTGTTTATGCCTCAAGGAGCTAGTATACTGAGAAACATTATTTGCAAAATGCTGGAATGGGAGATGAAAAAAATGTAATACATAAAAATAGGTTACAAAAGAGCAAATAATTCTTATCATAGGTGGAGTGTCCAGAAACAAGTCTTCCCTGTATGACTGCACACTCAGAATTTTTAATGCTGCTTTAAGTATCTTTTACTATGAACTTGAAGCTCTCCAAAATGTGAATCCAAGAGTCCAACCCCTTGGTACTTCTGCATTCTCCCTGCTACTTTTGAAAGTTAGCTATTTGAGTGTCTTCTATGATCATAACACTGGATTTATATTATACGGTTTAAAATCATGCACATGGAGAGATGTCCCTGGACCCACAGAGTCTTGGACCTCAGGTAGTCTTTGATCCTTTGGACTGACTCCAAAAAGCAACTTATTTTGTAACAAGGCAGGATAAAGCAGATTCAGGCTAGTGTCCAAGAGAAGTGCTAGTCAGTCCTACAAATTGTGGATGCTTGTCACCATAGTTCAATGATAAAATGGAACAACCAAAGGGTTTTACCAAGGGCCAGATTTATTCACTAGTATTGCCAGCTTCCTAGCACATTGCCGGAGATGCTCCACTGCCAAGTATGGCAGCCAACCTGGCACTCTGACAGAAGGGTGTGGTTTGGACAAAGAGAGGCTTGGGCTTGAATTTCACTTCCACCACTTGTTCAGCTCTGTGGCTTTCTATGACAATTAATTTCCTTGGCTGTGAAATAGGAGTGAATAATACCTCCCTCTTAGGGTTGTTGAAAGTTAATTAAGCTAATATGTGTGAAAGTGCCTGCCCAGTACTGTACTAAACAGATAGCAGGGTTCTCGATAAATGGGGTTATTCCTTCTTCATAAAATGAAGCATAAGCATTGGCTGGGCTACAGCTCATCGACTTCCATAGACAGAACGTGTTCACTTTCTCTGCTCAGTTTCACTCAGTTGGATGCTTTTGTTATCCCTCTTCTGGTCCCACCCCCAGTTCTTTTCCCTGGTACCGTAATCTCTCCTCTTTCCCTCCTCATATCATCCTGCTTTTCATTCCTAAAGAAGAACAATGCTTTAACTAATTCTTGATAATCTGTTAACGGATAAAGTTTAAGGTACTTTACCCTCTTTGGTATTCAACCAAAAACACTTGAAAAAATAAGACTTAAGGATCCTGGTCAAGTTTCAGCACCATCATGGTGATGGGTGAGATGTTTTGCTTTGAGGAACTTTTTGATATGCCTCAAACTCATTCTTTGAGAACTTATTTACTGAATACCTACTATGTGTCAGGCTTTCTAGGACTGGATAGCACTAGGTAGTGTACCATTTACTGAACAGACTGGTTTTGTTCTTTTACTTTTCCCAAACAACGTTTAAATCAGAAATACATTCCTTAAAGAGTCAGCATCTTAGGCCTGCTTCTGGATATTTCCACATTCAAACAGCACTCTCGAAGTAAAGAAGAAAGCTATTAGACAAAGATATCAGTTACATAAGATATCTGGGCTAATCTGTGCTTAGCTGTTTTTAAGTAGGGAACGGTTGCTTTTTGTTAATTGGCACACTAAAAGATGGAATATTTTCAAAGTTCTGATTTTTAATTATCACCTTGGGTAACCTACAGGTATCTTTTTTGAAACCCCTGTCACTTGAAGACTTTCCATCTTAGATTTTTCTGGTGTAGGTATTTCTCGTACTTCCAGCCCCATACCATCCGAGTCCCTAGCTCTTCTGAAATGCAAACAGTGGAGTTAGGAAAGCCACTGCTATCTTATTTCTTTAGGTCTGAATCTTATAAACTCACTGAGTCACCCGATCCACTGACTCTAAAGAGACGTCTAATACAACGTAGCCACACGCGCGCTAGGATCACATCACATTCTGTGGGTGAAGGTCAGGAGAATGATGGCATCTAATGCTCCCCCGAGATGGGGTTTGCTTAGAACAAAATGCTTCTTTGAAACCCCAAACCTAGTGGTACACCCTTTCAAAGCCCAAGTACAGCATTTTTAACTATATGCCAATCATATGCTAATTATGCTTTCCATATTACATAATTTAGTAGAGTAGTTGAGAGGCCTGGTCTATATCACCTAAAATAAGGGAAAATGTCCCTTCTATCCGTACAAGTAATTAGAGACATCACCAGAGGATCAGCATAGCTTGCTTCGCCAAAACCAATCGAAATAAACTCCTCCAAATCAAAAAGGCAAACAAGATGAACCTGCTATAATTATTATAGGTAGAAATTGAAGACCTTTAGCCTTTGTCTGTCTTCTCAGTGGTGATAATACTCAGCAATGTGGTGGTCATTAATGTCTTCTGCCATCAATAAACACCTGTTACTTTTGGTGCTTAGGTATATTTTTAAAAGTAAAAATATACTTAGAAAATATTTGGAGCAATTAGTCTCAAAAGGCAGAGTTAATAATCTTATTATGATATTTACTATAGAAATGCTGAAACCCAAAAGGCTACATTGATGGTAGCTTTCTTCCTTAACTTGAGCATATACTTCTAAAGAAATATTGATATAACAAAGTAAATTACATTGAAAACATTTAATAGTCATTATCTGGAAAACCATTTATTGAGTTTACTGAATTTTTCTTCTTATTCTTTGCCTAGCAACTTTGTATATATTTATGATCCATAAAAGCTAACACAATAAGAGGAAGGGAGAGGTAAAATTGCAGACACTGAATCTTGAATTCAAATATTAACTTCTTTAAATGCTCACTGGGTTAAAGATTAGCACCTCTCCCCTCACCTCCCAACTGAACCTCAGTGTTGGAACAAGACATGATTTAAGTGGAAACTCTATTGAAACTTTGCCAGGTATCTAGAAGTATAGTTTTGAGTTTCTATCTTCTTAGTGAAATCAATCATTTATTGATTAAAATACCTGCTGTGTTTAAGCGCAATGAAAGGTGTGACACATCAGGTAAACTGTTTATTAAATAGCAAAGGGATGCATATAAATTGCTTTTTTACTGGAAAGCTTAGCTCAAAACTAGACTACACAAGGTGTAAACTCCAAGGCAGAGACTACATTCTCATAACCTTCTTGAATTCTTAGATCCTGAGTACCTAACACATGGCAGGCATTTAATATTTTTTTGATTGCTGTAATAGGGAGACATAAGATCTAAGAACAAAAATTCTAAAGTAGTTAGGATAAATTCCCATGGAAGCTATTCAGAAAGCTTGATTAAATAAAGGCCTTTATTTTGACAGTTAATGGAATTGACTTTGATTTCTACAATTTTTCGTTTTGGCTGGTGCCTGCCATGGGGTGGAAATTAAGTCTTTAAATGTAATAAACGCATGAATAAAGTAATATTACAAACGGGACAAACCTTGACATAGAAGCTTTTTTTAAATTGAAGTATAGTTGATTTACAATGTTGTGTTAATTACTGCTGTACAGTGAAGTGATTGTTATACATACATATACATGCTTTTTTCATATTCTTTCCCATTATGGTTTATCACAGGATACTGAATACAGTTCTCTGTGCTATACAGTAGGACCTTGTTGTCTATCCATTCTATATATACAGGCTTACATTCTGCTAACCCCAACCTCCTAATCCATCCCTCCCCCAACCTCCTCCCCCTTGGCAACCACCAGTCTGTTCTCTATGTCCATGAGTCCACTTCCGTTTTGTAGATAGGTTCATTTGTATCATGTTTTAGCTTCCACATGTAAGTGATATTATATGGTATTTGTCTTTCTTTTTCTGACTTACCTCACTTAGTATGATAATCTCCAACTGCATCCATGTTGCTGCAAATGTCATTATTCCATTCTTTTTTATGGCTGAGTAATATTCCATTGTATATACGTAGCACATCGTTTTTGTTTTTTTTAAAAATTTATTCATTTTTGGCTGCGTTGGGACTTTTGTTGCTGCACGTGGGCTTTCTCTAGTTGCTGCGAGCGTAGGCTACTCTTTGTTGTGGTGTGCGGGCTTCTCATTGCAGTGAATTCTCTTGTTGCGGAGCACGGGCTCTAGGCACACGGGCTTCAGCAGTTGTGGCACGTGGGCTCAGTAGTTGTGGCGCACGGGCTTAGTTGCTCCACTGCATGTGGGATCTTCCTGGACCAGAACTCGAACCCGTGTCTCCTGTATTGGCAGGTGGATTCTCAACCACTGCGCCACCAGGGAAGTCCCTGTACCACATCTTCTTTATCTATTCATCTGTTGATGGACATCTACGTTGTTTCCATGTCTTGGTTCTTGTAAATGGTGTTGCTGTGAACACGGGTACATGTATCTTTTTGAATTATAGTTTTGTCTGGCTACATGCTCGGGAGTGGGACTGCTGGATCATATGGTAATTCTATTTTTAGTTTTCTGAGGAAGCTCCATACTGTTTTCCATAGTGGCTGTACCAACTTACATTCCCAACAACAGTGTAGAAGGGCTCCCCTTTTTCCACAATCTCTCCAGCATTTATCTGTACAGTTCTTAATGATGGCCATTCTAACCGGTGTGAGGTGGTACCTCATTGTAGTTTTGATTTGCATTTCTCCAATAATTAGCAATGTTGAGCATCTTTTCATGTGCTTATTGGCCATCTGTATTTCTTCTTTGGAGAAGTGTCTATTTAGGTCCTCTGCCCATTTTTCGATTGGGTTGTTTATTTATTTATTTTTGTCGTTGTTGAGTTGTATGAGCTGTTTGTATATTTTGGAAATTAAGCCCTTGTTGGTCACATCTTTTGCAAATATTTTCTTCCATTCTGTAGGTTGTCTTTTCATTTTTGTTTGTTTGTTTTTGCTGTGCAAAAGTTTGTAAGTTTGATTAGGCCTCATTTGTTTATTTTCATTGGTATTTCTATTGCCTTGGGAGACTGACCTAAGAAAACATTGGTACGATTTATGTCAGAGAATGTTTTGCCTATGATCTCTCATAGAAGCTTTTTAATATGGCAATTATTGCAATAATTACTCTGTAAATGGAAGTTATTTGACAAAACCCCAGAAGGGAAAGCTGCACTGAAGTTCAACACAATCACTTTTATCATAAATATATGCTGCAGGAGGTTAAACAGGTCAACGTGTCTTCAGGAGCTCAGATGCTTGTGATCTATGTACGTTTTCCCATTCATGGCGAACCTCTGCTTTAAACTGTTGATTTGCATTTATATTCAACTGCTCCTTTATTTGTGATTCTTTTAGGTAAGTCAGTATTTTCATAAGAATAAATCAAGTTACGTTTACTAGAGGGTCTTCATGCTTAGAAGGCTAAAGACCTCAGTGCCTCATGGACAAGGCAAGTGAAAAGATGAACGTGAATTTCCATTAGTTAACCCATCTGACTTTTGAATATATGGTTTTATTCATTTGAAAATTTGAGACAGGAGAGCTTTGAAAACTGAAGTTTAAAAAAAAGAGATGGCTATATATTTTATAGCTTGGCTTCTATTTATCACGTATATCTTTATTAAAAAAAAAACCCTCAGAGCCCTTAAAATTATTTACCCCTTTTCAAACTTGTAGAATATCTGTGTACTTTGAAGATGTAAAGACAGAGTTAAGTACAAGAGCAAAAATCCTCAACTTAAGGAGGCGCAAACAGAGGTCCGTGAAGTTAAATAACAAGGCAGGAATACTTAGCTGATCAGGTTCAGAGCCCAGATTAGACCCTGGTCTGTCTGATTCACAAGCTGGCACCTCAAGTTCAAGGTAAAGAAAGGCTTCACTGTTCTGAACTAAGGTCCCAAATATGCCAAAATTATATGGCCGCTAGAGAGCTAATTAAGAAAAACTATGTCTAAATTATTTCCAGGTTTCAGAGTTCTCCTACTCTTTGGATTCAGAAGTCAGTTGAAAGCTGTGACCCGAGACATTTTTGTTTTCCCTTGAGAGGAAATGCACAGTTGGAAGTTCGCAAAAACACCTTTCCAAGAGGCAGCAATAAGGTTTTCATCTTTTTAAAAAGCTCGCTTGTCCCAACGATTTGGTGGCACTTTATGCCCTCAAGTACGCATGTTGGTGACAGTTAACTCCCTTTTAGCCTGTCTCACAAGCCAGGCTATCAGTGACTTGAAATCAGGGGCCCCGGTTTTATTTTGAGCCCACGGCAGAGCCTGGTACAGGGTGGCGGAGTGTGGCATGGATTTCCATCCAAACGCAGGACAAAGTCAAGCCATCTTCCTCTGCCAGCCCGTGCTGCGGCTGGGTGGGTGATTTTCTTCCTTAGAAAGCTTTGATGTGAATGACATGATTCCTTGGTGCGTGCACTGGGACATTAAAGAATTAAACGTACTCTTAGAGACAGAAGGCACAGTTCCGGACAGAAGAGAATGAAACGTGACAGTGACGTGTCCTCATTGTTCAGAAAAGAGAGAAGGTCAACAAAGAGTAGACTCGGAACCCTCGGCCCACCGGGCATTCTTTCCCGGGAACGTTCTCTGTGCGTCCCGTATCATTTAAGTTCTTTAAAAGCAGTTTTCTTGAAACACACCGGGTCTCTTTCGCGGTGAGGGGAGGAGAGGGCGGGAGGAGATGGAGGAGGGGAAGTCTGAGGAGAGGATTCTTCCACAGCAGCGTCCACTCGGGGCCTCGGGAGGCCGGGGTCACGGGGCCCTCCTTGCACCAGTGATCTGCAACGTCCCGCCTGCGGTTTACAACCGCTCTTTAAAAATACTTTCCCTTTGGGACGGCGGCTCCCGGCTGCTTCCTGCCCCCTCCCCGCCCCCTCCCACGGCCCCGGGCAAGGAAGGGCCTGGGCTTCGCCCTCAGGGCTGGAGTAAACGGCACGCTCGGAGGATTAAAATCGACCCAAGGCCAAGTCGACCCTTTCCCTTTGCCGCCCTCAAACGACCCTTGACTGCAGCCCCCGCTCTGCCTTCAAACGGAAAACCCTCAGACACACACGCAAACAAAAAACCCCAAGTCTTCCCTTCGGTTGCTACCCGCAATGACGTTTCCCGCTCGGGTCCCGCCCCTCCGGGGGCTTGGGAATTTGGGATTGGCCGAGAGGTTGGCCGACGGGGCGCCGATTGGGTGCCGCGGCGTGAGTGACAGCGGGGAGGCCACCGCTCCCGCCCGCCCTCCCCCCGGCCTCCCCAGCCCTCCCCGGGGTGCGAGTGTGTGCGGTGTTATGCCGGACAGGAGGGAGGCGACCGCGGCCGCGGCGGCTCCGCTTATTGTCCCTCTCGGCGAGTGGATGTGAGGAAGTCGGGCTGCGGCGCGGCCGACACAAGCGGCTTAGGCGCCGGCGGCGGCGACCCCGCTCCCGCTCCCCGAGGGCGGCCTCCGCGGAGCCTGAGGAAGGACAGGGAGCCGCTGCGTCCCCGGCGCGTCCGGACGCCCGCGCTCGGGGCCTCGGCCGGCCCGGCGGGGAGGAAGCAGCGCCGCCGCCCACCGCCGGCCTCCACGCTTCCTGCTCCGGCGCCGCCTCCTCAGCGGCCGCGCAGGCCCGGGCGCCGCGGCCGCGCGCCTCGAGTTTGAGGGCGGCGGGCGGCGAGGCCTCCTCGGCGGGCTCGGCCGGGCGTCCGCCCCGGGGTCGGCGATGGGGCACGGGGGGCGGCGCCGCTAGGAGCGCGGCGGGCGCGCGATCGGTGCGGAGCGGCGGGGCCGGGCGGCCCGCGGGAGGCGGAGCGGCGGCCTCGGGCCTGGAGCGGAGGAGCGCGCCATGGCCAAGGCGGGCGGCGGCGGCGGCATCGGCATCGGCGCGGGAGCCGGCGGCCTCGGGGCGCTGACCTGGGTGGTGAGTGGGGGCGGCGGGGCGGGGGTCCGGGCCGGGGCATTGTTCCCGGGCGGCGGTGGGGGGCTCCGCCCGGCGGATCCTGCTGGGGGTGGGGGAGGACAGGGGGAAATCCGGGCCCCCAGACGCGCGCCCCGTCGGGGCGCCTACCGGCTGAACCCCGCGCCCGCCCCTTTTCTTTCTTCTCCGCCTCGGTGGGGGCTCGGGCTGCGGGCGCACAGCGTGCACTTGAAACTTTGGGGGACAGACCGTGAGCAGGATGGGGGCCCCCCCGCTTCATCTTCTTTGCTGTTGCGCAGGCTTTGCAGGGCGGTGGGGCAGGAGATGGTGGGGATGGCAGTGGTGCGTGTGTGTCCGTGTGGGTCAGCGGTTGCTCCAAACGTGTCTTAAGAGAAGCCGGGAGAGAGGTGCGCGCCCGTGTGCGTGTGCCGTAAGTGCCACCATGTGTGACGCTCTCGCGTCTCAGGGAAGAATGGATTTGGTGAGGGATGCGGCTGCAGCCGTGTGCACTTCCGTGCCGAGGGTCTCGTTCGGTTGGAAGCGCGCTCGGGATGGCTCTTTCACAGCAGTGAATACCCTGTAGCTCGTCCGTCTGTCACGGGGATTATTAAAAGCGCTTACCTGCGTCAGCTTCGCGGGCGAAACAGGAGGGGGGCTGTGTGGACAGTGTCGCCGAGGTGACCCAAGTGATTTGTCCCGGAGTCAGAGCATTTCGGCGCTCGGTTCCTGCTGCTGGCAAGTAGTAGAGGAGGGAAGACCTAGAGAGATCCGATTCCCACGGCGGATCGATAATTCACCCGCATTTCACTGGCTCAGCAGAGAGTTCAGACCAGGGTCACTTCCTACACACACACACACCGGCTCAGCCAACTGACTAGGCATCCAGGAGAAAAAAAGCCTTACATTTTCCCAGGGGACTTTGGATGCACCCTCCCTTTTCCAGAACACCCAAGGAGACTTTCATATGGGCATTTTTATTAAGTTCTTAATTTTTTTTTTGTTTGGGTGAGGTTTAGGTGAGTTGGGTAGCAGTTCTGCTGTATTGACAAGTATTCCCCGTTAAAAAAAAAAAAAAAAAAAACTGTGTTACCGCTAACAGGAAAATATTTTAACCATTTATGTTTGCATGCCAAGATGCTTTGCAGACTAACTTGCCCGACTGTCATTGTTGGATCTGTCCGAATTCTGTGTATTACTCCAATAATGTAGTAAGTATGAATAGACCAGAGCCAGGAGAGAGAAAACGTCAGATAATAAGTTAGCCGTCCATGTGAACATGGGGGGGGGGGGCGGGGGGGGGGAGGAGGGGGAGGTTTGCATAAATGCAAAAGAAGGCCTTTACCCTCGTTACTAAAATCAAACAACTTCTGAAAATGGAGTTGGCCAGATGGTTCTCTTTCACTGTTTGGAAGTGTTGAGGCCTCATCAGTGTTTCCTCTGAGGACCTCTGATTCTCCGTAATAGTAAACATCTTGCTCCAAGATTGAATTGGTTAGCTTTAACATTTAAAAGCAATATTTTTTTAAAATTAATTTTACCTGTTACTTTTTACTTCTTTTTTTAAAAATTTTATTTATTTATTTATTTATTTATTTATTTCTGGCTGTGTTGGGTCTTCGTTTCTGTGCGAGGGCTTTCTCTAGTTGCGGCGAGCGGGGGCCACTCTTCATCGTGGTGCGCGGGCCTCTCACTGTCGCGGCCTCTCTTGTTGCGGAGCACAGGCTCCAGACGCGCAGGCTCAGTAGTTGTGGCTCACGGGCCTAGTTGCTCCGCGGCATGTGGGATCTTCCCAGACCAGAGCTCGAACCCGTGTCCCCTGCATTGGCAGGCAGACGCTCAACCACTGCACCACCAGGGAAGCCCTGAAAGCAATATTTTTGTTTACTGTTCCTTAACTTTGTAGATAATGAAATGACCACTTTTTCTTTCAACCTCAATAGGAAATTTTTCTTTCATTTACAGAAGAAATTTCGTGAAACTTAGAGGGTGTCATTCAATATCAGAAAAATTCATTTGAAACTAAAATTGACTTACTGATTCAATATTTTCTCACTGTAAACCTATTATGGGCAATATAGTAAAATAAGAAGTAAAAATCACTTAATCTTTTATTTATAAATTATATCCTCTTGTTGAATTAGAAATTTATTAAAAAGATAATAACTCCCTAAGTCCACTTTAAGATTTGATGCTTGCTTTAAATTCATCAGGTTATATGAGCATCTTTATGTCCATAATATACACCATTGACCATAGACCATAGTTTAATTTTGTGGGGGGGGGGGCAATATAGGGAGGTGGTTATGAGCATGGACTTTGGTATCATATTGATGTAGATTCTGATCCTACCTAACATGTAATCACTGGGACTTTGCACAAAGGGACCTAATCTTTCTAAGCCTGTTTCTTCATCTGTAAGATAAGGTTGCATTGATAATTAAATGAGTAATATACATAGCACATTGCTGGGCTTAATAAATGTTTGTCTTTATCGGTGAAATTCAAGAAATACACACTGAGAAGAATAAAGTTGCTTTTACATAAAATATCTTTGAGCCAGAGTGAAAGCAGATTATTCCTTTGCAAGAGTTCAGGAGTTTGTTGCGGAGGTCATCTATTTCTGAAGAGGGTTAATTTTGCCTGCTTTATTGAAACATGTCATATTGCTACCTGTTTGTGGGTAACAGGAAGAAATAAAAATTGAATCAGTCCCTGCTGTTGTTCTTCTTTTTAGGGGGTGGGGGTGGGTAACGCCATGTGTTGCTGGTAGTAACTTGTGTTGGGATGTGTGCTACAGAGTAGTGTTAACATTGTCACTGCACAGAAGTTTACATTTTTGAAACCACAAAGCAAAGTCGTTTAAGATTATTAACTTCTCCTTATAATAGTGCATTGGGTTTGTGTTTGATTCGCAATATCTTAAGATATTTTAAAAAATTAAAAAGTGAAAAATATAAGTACTATAGTAAAACTATTTTGAGTGAAAATTGACAACAGCTATGAAAGCTTCTCTGAAGCAAGCAATTTCTTGAATTAACTTTTAGTTTGTAAAGCTTTTCATAAAAAATATTTATTTATATGTATTTATTATTTATTTATTTTGGCCGTGCCGGGTCTTAGTTACCGTGCGTGGGATCTAGTTCCCTGACCAGTGATCTTTCCCAGCACCCCCCGCTGCACTGGGAACGCGGAGTCTTACCCACTGGACCACCGGGGAAGTCCCTGGTTTGTACAGCTTTGATTTGTAGACCCTAATAATCCATTTCATTCAGTCAGTCAGTCTTTTATCAGGTTTAAGTGGTTGCAAAAAACATTTTATTTTATTAGAGTACAGTTAATCACTATGTGAATATTGATCTTTTCCCAGTACTACTCTAATTTAGTAGATTAAGAAAAAAAAAAAAAGACACTGTAATGGAAAATATTAAGCCTATAAAATTATGGTGGCCAGAATGGTATAAGGACACTCCATCATCAAGCTTCAGCAGTTACAGCTCAGGGTCACCCACCTTTCCCCTCTCATTATCTTGAAGCAAAGCAAATCCACTTTATCTGTAGATATTTCAGTATTCACCTCTAAAATGTAAGTTTCTTAAATATAAAACTACTATTAACATTGGAGTTTTTTAAAAGTAAAATTCAATGAAACATAAAACATACTTTGTTTTGATTGTGAATATTTCTAATTTAGGAAACATGACTGTATATTTAAATAGTATTTAAAGATTTGTATTAAAAACTTTGTTATAGTGGCTTATTATTGCAAGTCTAAACTCCTCAACCAGACTTTCAAACCACTTCTTTTATAAACTATGTGCCAATTGAAATTTATTCCATATCGTCCTCATAGTTAGATTTACCTCTTCACTTGTCCCCTGGGCATCATGTTTGTTTTTGTCACTTTGCATGCTTATCTTTCAACAGAAATGCCTCTTTCTCTTTACCAGTCTAAATCTTAATTACTCTTCAAGGCTAGCTCAGGGTCTCACCAAACGTTTATCCTCCAGTTTATACTCATCTTTTTCTGTCACCCTTATGGATCATAAAACATAAATATATCTTTCCTTTTAATGTAACTTTCATGTGTGATACTTTTGTTTTAACAATTAGATTATCAACTCCTGGAGTCAGAGACCATGTATCCTTTATAGTTTTTAGCAAAGAGCTGGATACGTAATCCAACCTCAGTTATTGTTAACCAGTTAGATAATTGACTAACTTCCTCAAAAGTCTTCTGTCATTCTTAGGACAAGTGGTTACATAACAATGTTCTTTAGATACATTCTCAAGTAACTAATTGCAGTTACAATGAGAACAATTTTTAGAAACTGTGCTAACTTTTCTGAATAGAAGTGGGTGTGTTCATCAGTAGTTTCAGATATGTTTAATACTTGGGTGTAGCAACAGTTGCATTTTACCAAGTATGTTAAAAAAAAAAAAAAAGCCTCCTTTGTATTTTTAAAAATCTTAATACAAATAGGACTCAGTTTTAAAGAAGAGGTGAGATCGGTATAATTATTCCCATTTGCAGAGAAGGAAACAGGGGCTTACAGATTAGGTAACAAACTGTTAATCACGTGACTAAGGCAAAGGTGGGATTTAAACCAGGCCTATATTCCTAACCATCATTTACACATTCTCCTGGCTTAAAGACAGTAACAACCAAAACAATTTGTCTTTTATACCGTGATATCTTTCCACTAACCTTTCTTTTACTTTCACACAAAAAGCTACGAAGTACACTTCCCTTTCAGGGTGTATGTATTTTGAATAATATTGTAAGTGTGATGCCTTTTAAGAGTATGGGCTACGAAATCACATCACCTGGTTTCATAACTCAGCTTCTTCAATACTAGCTTTGTTAGCTTACATTCTTCAGACCTCAGTTTCCTTGCTGTAAAAAGGGAGTCATTAGTAATGGTGTCTACTTCATGGAGCTTTTATGAGGAATGAGAGTACTCATATAATTCCCACAATGCTTTGCCCATGGTAAGCTCTTAGATGAGTGTACACACACACACTTGTCTTCCCCCTCTTTGTTTTTAAAAAATCAAGGGATCAGTATTTTCACTTTTGTCTGAGAAAATTTTCTTATATTGCAAAATGATCGCCACAATAAGTCTAGTTAACATTCATCACCATACATAGTTACATATTTTTTTCTTTGTGACAAAAACTTTAAAAATCTACTCTTAACAACTTTCAGATAGACAACACGGTAGTATTAACTATAGTTACCTTACTGTACATTACACCCCCAGGACTTACTTATTTTATAACTGGAAGTTTGTACCTTTGACCACCTTCACCTGTCTCCCCACCTGCCCACCCCCCAACTTTGGCAACCACTGATTTGTTCTCTGTATCTATGAGTTCGGTTTTTTTGTTTTGTTTTGTTTTAGATTCCACATATAAGTATGATCATACAGTATTTTTGTCTTTCTCTCTCTGACTTATTTCACTAAAATTATGCCCTTTAGATCTACCCATGTTGTCCCAAATGTCAAGATTTCATTCTTTTTTTAATGGGTGAATAATATTCCATTGTATATAAACACCACATTTTCTTTATCCGTTCATCCATTGATGGACATTTATGTTGCTTCCTTGTCTCAGCTGTTGTAAACAATGCTGCAGTGAACATGGGGATACATATATCTTTTCAAATTAGTGTTTTCATTTTCTTTGTATAAATACCCAGGAGTGGAGTTGCTGGATCATATGGTAATTCTATTTTAAATTTTTTGTGGGACTTTCATACTGTTTTAAATAGTGACTGCACCAATTTATTTATTTATTTTAAAGAAAAATTTTTTAACCAGCTTTGAGATACAATTTACATACCATAAAATTCTCCCGTTTATAACATACATACAAGTCAGTAGTTTCTTTTTTTTTAATTTTTTAATTTAATTTAATTTATTTTTTTATACAGCAGGTCCTTATTAGTCATCAGTTTTATGCACATCAGTGTATACATGTCAATCCCAATCGCCCAATTCATCACACCACCCCCACCACCCCCCTGCGGCTTCCCCCCCCCCCCCCGTCGTGTCCATACGTTTGTTCTCTACATCTGGACTGCACCAATTTACAGTCCCACCAACGTACACAAGCGTTCCTTTTCTCCACATTCTGCCAATACTTGTTATTTCGATAATAACCATTCTAACAGGTGTGAGGTGATATCTCATTTTGGTTTTGGTTTGCATTTTCCTGAGATTAGTGATGGTGAGCACCTTTTCATATACCTGTTGGCCATCTGTATGTCTTCTTTGGAAAAATGTCAATTTAGATCCTCTGCCCATTTTTTAATGAATTGGTGTTTTTTGGGTTTTTTTTGTGTGTGTGTGTGTTTTGTTGTTTTTGTTGTTGTTGTTTTTTTTTTGCTATTGACTTGTATGAGTTCTTTATATATTTTGGATATTACCCCTTATTAGCTATATGATTTACAAATATTTTCTCCCATTTGCTAGGTTGCCTTTTAATTTTGTTGATGGTTTCCTTTGCTGTGCAGAGCTTTTTAGTTTGTTGTAGTCCCACTTGTTTATTTTTGCTTTGGGGATCAAGTTAAAAAAAAAATCATCGCTAAGACTGATGTCAAGGCATGTACTGCTTATGTTTTCTTCTAGGAGTTTTACGGTTTCAGGTCTTACATTCAAGTCTTTAATCATTTTGAGTTAATTTTTGTGTATGGTGTAAGATAGGGGTCCAGTTTCATTCTTTTGCATGTGGCTGTCTAGTTTTCTCACCACCACTTATTGAAGAGATTGTCCTTTTCCCCTTGTATATTCTTGCATCCTTTGTGATAAAGTAATTGACCATATACGCATGGGTTTATTTCTGTGCTCTCTGTTCTGTTCCATTGATCCATGTGTCTTTTTTAAAAGACGTTCACCGTTTTGATTACTATGTTACTTTGTAATATAGTTTTTGTGTTTGTTTGTTTGTTTTGGTCATGCCATGCAGCATGTGGGATCTTAGTTCCCCTGCATTGGGAGAATGGAGTCTTAACCACTGGACCGCCAGGGAAGTCCCTGTAATATAGTTTTAAATTATGCCTCCAGCTTTGTTCTTCTTTCTCAAGACTGCTTTGGCAATTCAGGGTCTTTTGTGGTTCTATATCAATTTTAAGATTGTTCTATTTCTGTGAAAAATGTTGTTGGAATTTTGATAGGGATTGCATTGAATCTGCAGATTGCTCTGGGGAGTACGGACATTTTAGCAATATTAATTCTTTTAATTCATGCACATAGAATTTTTTTCCATTTATTTTTGTCTTCAATTTCTTTAATCAATGTCTTATAGTTTTCAGTATACAGTTCTTTTACCTCCTTGGTTAAATTTATTCCTAGGTAGGGACTTCCCTGGTGGTCCAGTGGTTAAGACTCCATGCTCCTACTGCAGGGGGCACGGGTTCCATCCCTGGTCGGGGAACTACCATGCTGCACCATGTGGCCAAAAAAAAAAAAAATGTATTCCTAGGTATTTTAGTTTCTATTGTTTTTGTTGCAATTGTAAGTGGGATTTTCTTAGTTTCTCTTTCTGATAGTTCATTGTTAGTTTACAGAAACACAACGGATTTTCGTATATTGATTTTGTATCCTGCAACTTTACTAAATTTGTTTATTCTAATAGTTTTATGGTGGAGTCTTTAGGGTTTTCTCTACATAATATCATTTCCTCTGCAATTAGTGACAATTTTACTTCTTTCTTTCTGATTTGGATGCTTTTTAGAGAAAGTATATTTTTTATTTTCACTATGGACATTTAAGCATTTCTTATGATATTAAGTATCCCTCATCTTCTACCTCTCTCCTTGTCCCTTGGTTTGGGAGGGCATTTCTGGAGGTACATTAATGGTGGGTAGATAACATGGCCCTCTCCGTGGTTATATGGGTGAAATGTGGCTGAAATGAATATCAAAGCATGGCAGCCTTGAGGGAGAAAAGAAGAGGAGGAGATATTATAAAAGGGTAATGTGGAGTCTGAGACAGTCTTTATAGAAGATAGGAAAAGAGGCTTGTTGCTAAGCTTTTGCTGGTCCCACTTTTGTTGGCTTGGTGATGGTGAGATTTCTGTGCCTGTTGTGTGGATGAGTGGCTCAGTTCCTTTTTTGCACCAACTGGCAAACCATCTCCTTTCCCCTCTTTGGCAGCAATTCATTCTTTCACAGAAAAACAAACTATGGGCGATTGTCTCAAATTGCTGTATATCAGGTGACCACTCTGTGAATGGAAGAATCTTTCTTTCTACAGAATGATCTTGGTACATACTCTTTGTGAAATTAGGAGTTTGTTTTATTGGAATGTTTTTCTTTCCTTTTCTGGTAGTTGAAGTATTCTTGATAAAGGTTGAGTCTTTGATAAATATTAAATCTATATTCTTTTATTAGTAGTTAGCAATATTGCAAAAAAAGTGCTATAAAATAGATTAATATTTTAAAATAGATTTTATGTATTGTTTTGACATTTTTGTTATAATTTAAGAATTCTCAATAATGCATTGTTTAACATGGCAGCCAGCTTTTGAACTTTAGAAAAAGTCAATTATGGCATCATCATATGTATAAATCACAAATGATAGAATTAAAATTTTTTTTAGTTACGTGGAGGATATTTATCTTAATATGGGCTTATTTTGCATTTTCATTGTCTTTAGTTTTATGTGGGGATGAAAATGTGCCCTGAGTGCTTAGATTCCAGTATAATTGGGTGCTGGTGTTATTTATTACTATAAATAGTTTGGTGCTTTGTCCACACAAAGACAATAAAATAAATTACAGGGCTTCCCTGGTGGCGCAGTGGTTGAGAGTCTGCCTGCCAATGCAGGGGACACGGGTTCGAGCCCTGGTCTGGGAGGATCCCACATGCCACGGAGCAACTGGGCCCGTGAGCCACAACTGCTGAGCCTGCGCATCTGGAGCCTGTGCCCCGCAACGGGAGGGGCCGCAATAGTGAGAGGCCCGCGCACCGCGATGAAGAGTGGTCCCCGCTTGCCACAGCTGGAGAAAGCCCTCGCACAGAAACGAAGACCCAACACAGCCAAAAATAAATAAATTTAAAAAATAAAAATAAAATAAATAAATTACAAATAAACTTAACTCATAAGATTTCAGTTCTATCAGACCTTAATGAAAATTTATTCAGAATGCTCTTTGTAGTTGATTATTTTCAATGGCATACTGTTAATTTTTATTCAATGTGGAATACTTAGTGCAATTACTATAGTACAAGATACCGTATTACTATGAAGATACAAAATAAGAAAAGGTTAAATCATTTTTTTTTTATCAGAAGACCCCTTGTTTTCATCGTTGAAAATGAGCATAATTCTGTTAGTCTATAGGTATCAAATGTATATCACTCTCCTTTTCATCTGTGGGCTTGAGAGTGCTTTTATAAATGTGTAGATATGAATTTGCTGGACTGTTTTTATAGAAGCTAATTTCTTGATCTCTTTTCTGAATATTATGAGCAACACTGATTGAACTGAATTTCTACTCAGAGTGACTTTCTTTTCAAGAGCTAGAGATAGTGGTAATAGTAGCTGTGGTGAAGGTGCTCAGTGAACTTTTCTCATTTAGTGTCTCTGTTCTCAGGCCAAGGTTGTTTGTATTCACACCTGTTTGTTCTAGGGATGGGGCCATCCCATTGAAGCGGGGGGAGTTGCCCTCTCTCCCCTTACCTTCAGATTTTGAGTTTTAGTGGCCTGGACAATATTCAGGGGGACACTTTCTGCTAATAAACAGGAGCTGCAAGAGACCATTAATCCAGACTTCTGTCAGAAAAGCTGACAGACCTCTCCGGGGAGAGACCCTTCTGTGTTTGCTGCCCTGAGTCAGTCAGTGCGCGGTGCAGTCTGCCCCTAGTTGAGAGTAGGAACGTGCACCCCCTGCCTTCTACGCTGCCAGGACTGCCGGCTTGTTTTGGTTTCACCGAACCTTTTTGCCTAGATTCTAGTGAGAAAGTTGGGACTGCAGAAGTAATAAGTAGGTACAAACAGTGTCTCTAAAAAAAGAAACCTTCAGTTTTATTCTAGCTTATGTTCTCATATACATGGATTAATAAGCTTTTAAAATATTTTAATATATGTTCATTGTAGAAAGTTAGAAAATGTCTATCAGAAAAGAACATGGAAAAATATTTCTACTTCTCACAATTTTTATTTATATTCTGTTGGGTAAACAGCATTTCATATTTTTTCCTAGGCATGTATGTATTGTGTGTAATTTTTTTCTGATGAAAATGGGCTCATACTTTTTTATATCCTTTTGTAACTTTGTTCACTAAATAGTATAGTTTTAATAACCTACTAATTTAAAAATACTTGATTATATATAATTTTATATAAAAGTTATAGTAAGAGAAGTTTCTAATTAACACACCTATTTTTGGTATAGGTAATTAAAAATATTTACTCAATTAAATATCCAGGTTTAAAGGTTTATATGAAGTTTTAGAAATTATTTAATATCATCATGGAGAGTTGATTTGAAATATCTACAGATCATCTGTTTTATTATTGTATTCTATAAACAGTGCATAGTCCTTAAGCTTTTCATTACTTTAAATAGAATGGTACCTTTTTTGCTTTCCTCAACACCTGTCATATGACATGTAGGAAGAAATATTTTGGCATAAAATGTTTTAAGTATATTGTCACACTTATTTTTTAAGTATTTATGTATTATTATATTCCTGGAAAAGATTACAAATAGTAATCTGACAAAGCCGACTACATATTACATAGTCTTTGATTTATGAGACATTATTCTAGCAAGAATGACAACTTTTTGAACTGGATAAGGATCTGGCAGGTGCAAACCAAACATTCCTTATTCTCATGTACCAATTTGGGAGGAAGAGATGGCGACTGGTTGTAAGGGGATGTGGAAAAAGTTATAAATCCTCGAAAAAGGAGTGAGGTGGGGCTCTACCCTGTTTTCCATACCAGTGTGCCACTTTAGCTCAGTGTTAACTCCTCAGGGCTAAATGCAGAAGTCTCTGTTGGAGTCTGATCTTAAAAATGTTTTCTCTGTGGTGGGATTTGTTTTGGAGGAGTAGCCTGGGATAGGAAAGCCTTTACTCGCATGGTTATTATAAGTTCCTGAGCTTTATGCGACAATTGCCAGAGTTCTAAGTTAATGGTGAGAGGTTGCTGTTACCCACCTTGGAACGCATAGCATTTATCGTCCTTAAGCACCTTCCTGAAGGATGAGATCTTAGTCATTATGAGCGTTGTTCTAGCTATTCTGAGGACCCATTTAAAAAAATCAGTTATGTTTTTATTATTAGATTTGTTTCTATAAATTATCTCATCTCGAAAAGCAAGGGACATGACTAGAAATTTGGAGACGATCTGGCATTTTAAAAATACAGTTCATTTTTCTGGCCAGCAGGTTCGTCATGTAAATAGCTTGACAGAAATAGAATATGAAGACTTTATGAAACAGAATTTTCTTATGTCCAAAGCTATTTTTAATTGACTGGGCAGTGTTAATGGGTAACCTTATAAATGAAAGAATGTATAAGAAAATCTCTTTAATTTTATGTAAAATTTATGGCATTGGAAGATTGTAATTGATGTTTGAATTTCCATAGGTTTTATCTGTTAAAATTCTTGTCTTGCTTTAGACTACTCAGAAGTTATGTATTTTGATTTTTTAAACATACATTTGACATGTTTTTAAAAATAATAACTTTAAAGATGATGGTATGGCTATGCCTAGGTCTTGAAGTGGTATGTTGCTTGTTCAAATGCACAAAATATCTCTGCCCCCCATTGTTTGTCTTCTGATTGTTTCATTTCTCCTAAAATTCAAATACCTATGAAAATATCTTGCTGTGTCTTATATTTGAGTTATTTTTGGGCTCTGAAAAAACGGCCATCATAATAACTTTCTCTTAGTGAGATGTCTTAGTTGTCAGCATTAGGGAATCCCAGAAGGAGAGAGATGTGTTCTCTGTTGCTATTAAGAAGACAGGGAAGTCTCCAGACCCTGGGAATTTTTGTTTGGGATCCTTATCTCTGTAGGAGTTAGAATTAGGATCACAACTTCTGCCTCCTTGGAATTAGCAGAGAAACTGGAATTATAGGGTGCCTCAGAAATGGGCCATTAGTGCTGGTATGTAGGGAATTATTGGCATGGCCTACAGAAGTGTGACGTTTGAGATGTCATAAAACCATGCTTGGTATTCTCAGCCCTGTCAGTATATGCTAACTACATAGGTTACTATCTTGTGCAGGTTATTTTTGCCCACTCTTTACTATAGTCTCCAGTAGCTTAATGGCAAAGACTTGCATCTGGAAGTTTTGGGGAGCCCTGCAGCCAGCCAGGTTCAGTCGTTGTCAACCTATAGCCTGATAAGAATTCACATTCCTTGGAAAGTTTTGAAGACTACAAAAATTAACCTGATATCTTACAGAATTGCGAAATATTTCTTTCTTTTTTTTTTTCATTGCAAATATTTATTTCCATTATGAGATCTACAGAGGCGTAATACTGTTAAAATGAGAATAGTTTCTGAACTGTATACTTTTTTTTTTAAACATCTTTATTGGAGTATAACTGCTTTACAATTGTGTGTTAGTTTCTGCTTTATAACAAAGTGAATCAGCTATACATAAACGTATATCGCCATATCCCCTCCCTTTTGCGTCTCCCTCCCCCCCACGCTCCCTGTCCCACCCCTCTGGGTGGTCACAAAGCACCGAGCTGATCTCCCTGTGCTATGCGGCTGCTTCCCACTAGCTATCTATTTTACATTTGGTAGTGTATATATGTCCATGCCACTCTCTCACTTTGTCCCAGCTTACCCTTCCCCCTCCCTGTGTCCTCAAGTCCATTCTCTAGTAGGTCTGCATCTTTATTCCGGTCCTGCCCCTAGGTTCTTCATGACCTTTTTTTTTTTTTTTTTTAGATTCCATATATATGTGTTAGCATACAGTATTTGTTTTTCTCTTTCTGACTTACTTCACTCTGTACGACAGACTCTAGGTCCATCCACCTCACTACAAATATCTCCATTTCGTTTCTTTTTATGGCTGAGTAATATTCCACTGTATATATGTGCCACATCTTCTTTATCCATTCATCTGTCGATGGACACTTAGGTTGCTCCCATGTCCTGGCTATTGTAAATAGAGCTGCAGTGAACATTGTGGTACATGACTCTTTTTGAATTATGGTTTTCTCAGGGTGTATGCCCAGTAGTCGGATTGCTGGGTCGTATGGTAGCTCTATTTTTAGTTTTTTAAGGAACCTCCATACTGTTCTCCATAGTGACTATATCAATTTACATTCCCACCAACAGTGCAAGAGGGTTCCCTTTTCTCCACACCCTCTCCAGCATTTATTGTTTCTAGATTTTTTGATGATGGCCATTCTGACCAGTGTGAGGTGATATCTCATTGTAGTTTTGATTTGCATTTCTCTAATGATTAATGATGTTGAGCATTCTTTCATGTGTTTCTTGGCAATCTGTATGTCTTCTTTGGCGAAATGTCTATTTAGGTCTTCTGCCCATTTTTGGATTGGGTTGTTCGTTTTTTTGATATTGAGCTGCATGAGCTGCTTGTATATTTTGGAGATTAATCCTTTGTCAGTTGCTTCATTTACCAATATTTTCTCCCATTCTGAGGGTTATCTTTTCGTCTTGTTTATGGTTTCCTTTGCCGTGCAAAAGCTTTTAAGTGTCATTAGGTCCCGTTTGTTTATTTTTGTTTTTATTTCCATTTCCCTAGGAGCTGGGTCAAAAAGTAGCTTGCTGTGATTTATGTCATAGAGTGTTCTGCCTATGTTTTCCTCTAAGAGATTTATAGTGTCTGGCCTTACATTTAGGTCTTTAATCCATTTTGAGTTTATTTTTGTGTATGGTGTTAGGGAGTGTTCTAATTTCATTCTTTTACATGTAGCTGTCCAGTTTTCCCAGCACCACTTATTGAAGAGGCTGTCTTTTCTCCATTGTATATTCTTGCCTCCTTTATCAAAGATAAGGTGACCATGGGTGTGTGGGTTTATCTCTGGGCTTTCTATCCTGTTCCATTGAGCTATATTTCTGTTTTTGTGCCAGTACCATACTGTCTTGATTACTGTAGCTTTGTAGTATAGTCTGAAGTCCAGGAGCCTGATTCCTCCAGCTCCGTTTCTCTTTCTCAAGATTGCTTTGGCTATTCGGGGTCTTTTGTGTTTCCATACAAATTGTGCAATTTTTTGTTCTAGTTCTGTGAAAAATGCCATTGGTAGTTTGATAGGGATTGCACTGAATCCATCTGTTGGTATCATCTTTAATTTCTTTCATCAGTGTCTTATAATTTTCTGCATACAGGTCTTTTGTCTCCTTAGGTAGGTTTATTCCTAGGTGTTTTATTCTTGTTTTTGTAATGGTAAATGGGAGTGTTTCCTTAATTTCACTTTCAGATTTTTCATCATTAGTATATAGGAATGCAAGAGATTTCTGTGCATTAATTTTGTATCCTGCTACTTTACCAAATTCTTTGATTAGCTCTAGTAGTTTTCTGGTAGCATCTTTAGGATTCTCTATGTATAGTATCATGTCATCTGCAAGCAGTGACAGCTTTACTTCTTGTTTTCTGATTTGGATTCCTTTTATTTATTTTTCTTCTCTGATTGCTGTGGCTAAAACTTCCAAAACAATGTTCAATAACAGTGGTGAGAGCGGGCAACCTTGTCCTGTTCCTGATCTTAGTGGAAATGGTTTTAGTTTTTCACCTTTGAGAATGATGTTGGCTGTCGGTTTGTCATATATGGCCTTTGTTATGTTGAAGTAAGTTCCCTCTATGCCTACTTTCTTGAGGGTGTTTATCATAAATGGGTGTTGAATTTTGTTGAAAGCTTTTTCTGCATCTATTGAGATGTTCATATGGTTTTTATTCTTCAATTTGTTAATATGGTATATGATATTGATTGATTTGCATATATTGAAGAATCCTTGCATTCCTGGGATAAATCCCACTTGATCATGGTGTATGATCCTTTTAATGTGCTGTTGGATTCTGTTTGCTGGTATTTTGTGGAGGATTTTTGCATCTATGTTCTTCAGTGATATTGGCCTGTAGTTTTCTTTCTTTGTGACATCTTTGTCTGGTTTTGGTATCAGGGTGATCGTGGCCTCGTAAAATGAGTTTGGGAGTGTTCTTCCCTCTGCTATATTTTGGAAGAGTTTGAGAAGGGTAGGTGTTAACTCTTCTCTAAATGTTTGATAGAATTCGCCTGTGAAGCCATCTGGTCCTGGGCTTTAGTTTGTCAGAAGATTTTTAATCACAGTTTCAATTTCAGTGCTTGTGATTGGTCTGTTTATGTTTTCTATTTCTTCCTGTTTCAATCTTGGAAGGCTGTGCTTTTCTAAGCATTTGTCCATGTCTTCCAGGTTGTCCATTTTATTGGCATATAGTTGCTTGTAGTAATCTCTCACAATCCTTTGTATTTCTGCAGTGTCAGTTGTTACTTCTCCTTTTTCATTTCTGATTGTTGATTTGAGTCTTCTCCCTTTTTTTCTTGATGAGTCTGGCTAATGGTTTGTCAATTTTGTTTATCTTCTCAAAGAACCAGCTTTTAGTTTTATTGATCTTTGCTATTGTTTTCTTTGTTTCTATTTCATTTATTTCTGATCTGATCTTTATGATTTCTTTCCTTCTGCTAACTTTGGGGTTCTTTTGTTCTTCTTTCTCTGATTGCTTTAGGTGTAAGGTTAGGTTGTTTATTTGAGATGTTTCTTGTTTCTTAAGGTAGGATTGTATTGCTATAAACTTCCCCCTTAGAACTGCTTTTGCTGCATCCCATAGGTTTTGGGTCATCATGTTTTCATTGTCATTTGTTTCTAGGTATTTTTTGATTTCCTCTTTGATTTCTTCAGTGATCTCTTGGTTATTAAATAGTGTATTGTTTAGCCTCCATGTGTTTCTATTTTTTACAGATTTTTTCCTGTAATTGATATCTAGTCTCATAGCGTTGTGGTCGGAAAAGATACTTGATACGATTTCAATTTTCTTAAATTTACCAAGGCTTGATTTGTGACCCAAGATACGATGTATCCTGGAGAATGTTCCATGAGCACTTGAGAAGAAAGTGTATTCTGTTGTTTTTGGATGGAAAGTCCTATAAATACCAGTTAAATCCATCTTGTTTAATGTATCATTGAAAGCTTCTGTTTCCTTATTTATTTTCATTTTGGATCATCTGATCTGTCCACTGGTGAAAGTGGGGTGTTAAAGTCCCCTACTATGATTGTGTTACTGTCGATTTCCCCTTTTATGGCTGTTAGCATTTGCCTTATGTATTGAGGTGCTCCTATGTTGGGTGCATAAATGTCTACAATTGTTATATCTTCTTGGATTGATCCCTTGATCATTATGTAGTGTCCTTCTTTGTCTCTTGTAATAGTGTTTGTTTTAAAGTCTATTTTGTCTGATACGAGAATTGCTACTCCAGCTTTCTTTTGATTTCCATTTGCATGGAATATCTTTTTCCATCCCCTCACTTTCAGTCTGTATGTGTCCCTAAGTGTGAAGTGGGTCTCTTGTAGACAGCATATATATGGGTCTTGTTTTTGTATCCATTCAGCCAGTCTGTGTCTTTTGGTTGGAGCATTTAATCCATTTACTTTAAAGGTATTTTTCAGTATGTATGTTCCTATTACGATTTTCTTAATTGTTTTGGGTTTGTTATTGTAGGTCTTTTCCTTCTCTTGTGTTTCCTGCCTAGAGAAGTTCCTTTAGCATTTGTTGTAGAGTTGGTTTGGTGGTGCTGAATTCTCTTAGCTTTTGCTTGTCTGTAAAACTTTTAATTTCTCCGTAGAACCTGAATGAGATCCTTGCTGGGTAGAGTGATCTTGGTTGAAGGTTTTTCCCTTTCCTCACTTTAAATATGTCCTGCCACTCCCTTCAGGCTTGCAGAGTTTCTGCTGAAAGATCAGCTGTTAACCTTATGGGGATTCCCTTGTATGTTATTTGTTGTTTTTCCCTTGCTGCTTTTAATGTTTTTTTCTGTGTATTTAATTTCTGGTAGTTTGATTAATATGTGTCTTGGCATGTTTCTCCTTGGATTTATCCTGTATGGGACTCTCTGTGCTTCCTGGAATTGAGTAACTATTTCTCTTCCCATATTAGGGTAGTTTTCAACTATAATCTCTTCAAATATTTTCTCAGTCCCTTTCTTTTTCTCGTCTTCTTCTGGGATCCCTATAATTCGAATGTTGGTGCATTGAATGTTGTCCCAGAGGTCTCCGAGACTGTCCTTAATTCTTTTCATTCTTTTTTCTTTATTCTGCTCTGCAGTAGTTATTTCCACTATTTTATCTTCCAGGTCACTTATTCGTTCTTCTGCCTCAGTTATTCTGCTATTGATTCCTTCTAGAGAATTTTAAATTTCATTTATTGTATTGTTCATCATTGTTTGTTTGCTCTTTAGTTCTTCTAGGTCCTTGTTAAATGTTTCTTGTATTTCCTTCCTTCTATTTCCAAGATTTTGGATCATCTTTACTATTATTATTCTGAATTCTTTTTTAGGTAGACTGCTATTTCCTCTTCATTTGTTTGGTCTGGTGGGTTTTTACCTTGCTCCTTCATCTGCTGTGTGTTTCTCTGTCTTCTCATTTTGCTTAACTTACTGTGTTTGGGATCTCCTTTTCACAGGCTGCAGGTTAGTAGTTCCCGTTGTTTTTTGTGTCTGCCCCTAGTGTTTAAGGTTGGTTCAGTGGGTTGTGTAGGCTTCCTGGTGCCCGTGTTCTGGTGGATGAGGCTGGATCTTGTCTTTCTGGTGGGCAGGTCTGCATCTGGTGGTGTGTTTGCGATGTCTGTGACCTTATTATGATTTTAGACAGCCTCTCTGCTAATGGGTGGTGTTGTTTTCCTGTCTTGCTAGTTGTTTGGCATAGGGTGTCCAGCACTGTAGCTTGCTGGTCATTGAGTGGAGCTAGGTCTTGGCGTTGAGATGGAGATCTCTGGAGATTTTCGCCGTTTGATATTATGTGGAGCTGGGAGGTCTCTGGCGGACCAATGTCCTGAACTTGGCTCTCCCACCTCAGAGACAGAGACCTGACACCCGGCCAGAGCACCAAGACCCTGTCATCCACACAGCTCAGAATAAAAGGGAGAAAAAAAGAAAAAAAGAAAGAAAAAAAATAAAGTTATTAAAATAAAAAGTAAAAAATAATTATTAAAAATAAAAAAATTTAAAAAGTAATAAAAAGTAATAAAAAAGAAAGAAGAGAGCAACCAAACCAAAAAAGCAAATTCACCAATGATAACAAGCACTAAAAACTATACTAAAAAAAACAAAAACAAAAAAACCGACAGACAGAACCCCAGGACAAATGGTAAAAGCAAAGCTTATACAGACAAAATTACACACAGAAGCAGGCACATACACACTCACAAAAAGAGAAAAAGAAAAAAAATATATGTATTGTTGCTCCCAAAGTCCACCACCTCAATTTGGGATGATTCGTTGTCTGTTCAGGTATTCCAGAGATGCAGGGTACCTCAAGTTGATTGTGGACATTTAATCCGCTGCTCCTCAGGGTGCTGGGAGAGATTTCCCCTTCTCTTCCCTGTTCGCACAGCTCCTGGGGTTCAGCTTTGGATTTGGACCCGCCTCTGCGTGTAGGTCGCCTGAGGGCGTCTGTTCTTCACTCACACAGGACGGGGTTAAAGGAGCAGCTGATTAGGGGGCTTTGGCTCACTCAGGCTGGGGGGAGGGAGGGGTACAGATGCGGGGTGAGCCTGCGGTGGCAGAGGCCGGCGTGACGTTGCAGCAGCCTGAGGCGCACCGTGCATTCTCCCGGGGAAGTTGTCCCTGGATCACGGGACTGTCGCAGTGGCGGGCTGCACAGGCTCCCGGGAGGGGAGGTGTGGATAGTGACCTGAGCTTGCACACAGGCTTCTTGGTGGCGGCAGCAGCAGCCTTAGCATCTCATGCCCGTCTCTGGGGTCCGCGCTGATAGCTGCAGCTCGCGCCTGTCTCTGTAGCTCGTTTAGGCGGCGCTCTGAATCCCCTCTCCTCGCGCACCCCAGAACAATGGTCTCTTGCATCTTAGGCAGTTCCAGACTTTCTCCCGGACTCCCTCCCGGCTAGCTGTGGTGCACTAGCCCCCTTCAGGCTGTGTTCATGCAGCCAACCCCAGTCCTCTCCCTGGGATCCAACCTCCGAAGCCCGAGCCTCAGCTCCCAGCCCCGCCCGCCCCGGCGGGGAAGCAGACCAGCCTCTCGGGCTGGTGAGTGCTGCTCGGCGCCGAGCCTCTGTGCGGGAATCTCTCCACTTTGCCCTCCGCACCTCTGTGGCTGCGCTCTCCTCCGTGGCTCTGAAGCGCCCCCTCCGCCACCCGCCGTCTCCACCCGCGAAGGGGCTCCTAGTGCGTGGACACCTTTCCTCCTTCACGGCTCCCTCCCACTGGTGCAGGTCCCGTCCCTATTCTTTTGTCTCTGTTTTTTCTTTTTCCTTTTGCCTTACCCAGGTACGTGGGGAGTTTCTTGCCTTTTGGGAGATCTGAGGTCTTCTGCCAGCGTTCAGTAGGTGTTCTATAGGAGTTATTCCACATGTAGATGTATTTCTGATGTATTTGTGGGGAGGAAGGTGATCTCCACGTCTTACTCTTCCGCCATCTTGAAGCTCTTCCAATATTTATTTCTTGATTGAATAGTTGTAGGCTGTTCTAGCTATTCTGGTGACTATATATAGCTACTTTTTGGGCTCAGTCAAAACTGCAGTTTCACACTATATTATAAAAGGCACTAGATTTTCAGTAAATAGACCTGTGTTCTCTTTAGAACATAAAAATTAGAGCCTGAAAGATAATTTTGTTGTTAAAGAGAAAACCTATGTTATGTGTCCATATACATTTTAGTTTACCCCTTGGTAGGTTATTTAAATTTGATTTTTTGGTTAATTTTAGACTCTTTTTGATCAGAACAATGCTGCAAAAAAAGAAGAGTCAGAAACTGCAAACAAAAATGATCCTTCAAAGAAGTTGTCTGTCGAGAGAGTGTATCAGAAAAAGACACAACTTGAACATATTCTCCTTCGTCCTGATACGTACATTGGGTCGGTGGAGCCATTGACACAGGTAATTATTAAATTTTACTGAAATTAGATGTATTTCTACTTTTTAATACAATTTTGTAAGTATATGCTCTGTGAGTACACAATTTCATGTCTCTGGTAATGACAGAAAGTAGGGAGAGAGATCTAAGAGGTAGAAATGTCTTAATTTTTCACTAGAAATTTAAAAAACTGGGAGCTAAAAACGATCTGAGAAGTATAGAGTATAGAGAAGTATACAGTAAAATGGTGCTATGTGAACTTTTTAAAAGTTCTGAAGTTCATGCTGTGGTTTATTTTAAATTCTAGAAGTTATATATACACATTGATGACTATTGTTTAATGCTTACTATGGACTTGGTTTACGCATAGCAGTTTTTTTCTAGCAGTTTTGTGAAGCAGGTACTATTATCTCCATTTTATAAATGAGGACACTGAAGTTTAAATAATTTAAGTAACTTGCTCAGACCTCTCAACTAGTGAGAGCTGGGATTCAAAGCTAGGTGTCTCTGACTCCAAAATCATGCTGCATTCATACTGTTTTACTCTGTGCTACTTATACTACAGGAAAATACAATGTGTGAAGTAAAAGTGTAAAGTAAACATAATTTTTTTCCTATTTTATTTAAATACTGTTTCCAGCAATTTTTGGTGCCTTATATTAAAGCTGACTTTATGTATGAGTAAGAATACAGACTTGATACAAAATGAACAATTTCTCAATTTTGAGGCTATTTAAATTGAAGATGAATACAGTGAGGTTGACTGCAGCTGAAGTAGTATGTTTTTCTACTTTGAAGATCTAAGTATTTACAGACTAAATGACAAATATGGGTTTATGCTTTGTAAAATTGATGTTAAATATTTTTTACTCCATAAGTTCTTTTGAACTTTTCTCTCAATGCAGCTCATGTGGGTGTATGATGAAGACGTAGGAATGAATTGCAGAGAGGTTACCTTTGTGCCGGGTTTGTACAAGATCTTTGATGAAATTTTGGGTGAGTACTTGCTTAAGATTTAATGCATCTGTTTCTATTGATATTATTATAATGTCCCTATATACGTAAAGCCAGACTTATAAATTCTAAAGGCATGTCTCTGGTTTTTATGCTGAGTATAAATGTTCTTCAGAAAATCTGTATTACCTGCTGTAATATGTTCATATCTCTAGACATCATGTCTTTGTGTTTCGGTTTGTTCATCTGTAAAACGCATGTGTTGTATTTGATCAGTAATCCCAGGGTCATTTTATAGTCCTGTATGTGCAGTCGTCTCGGGGCTGCTCACATCCCAGTCAACAGGGGAGGGCACGTTAAAAATACAGATTTCAGGGCCTGATCTTGCAGATTCAGTCGGTTTGAGTTGAGACACATAAAAATGGGTTTTTCACCAACACATTAGGCATTTCTATTGGGCAACTGGGTTTAACAACCATTGTTCCAAATACCTCTGTCCTTTCCAAATCACATGATTAGTTAAATCGCAACAAAGTGTGGATACCTAATTGACTCCTAGGGCAGGCTTGCACTTTGGAAACGTTTTCAGCCAAGGATTCTCTATAGAGACTCATCAGTGCCACGTGAGGTTTCCTACCAGGGTTGTTTAGGTCTCTTGAAGCTGCTTTTGGTCTTTGGTAAAAGGATAGGAGGGTAACACTGGTTACTTACGTTTTGTACTTTTCACTCTTGTCTCCCAACTATCCGCCAGTTTTACTTTTAGGTTACACAGTGTTTATCAGGAGCATATACCTTCTGTGACTGAAGTTCAGTTTGGCAGCTGGCTAACCACTGAAGCTGTGGTTAATGTATGCAAGTATTATCAGTTATAGTTCATAGGATTTAAAATTTTGATTTCTAAGGATGCTAAAGAGTGCCTTTCTAATTCAGAAATAACTGGTTTCAGCTCAATCTGTCTATAAAATCACTAGTTTATTGAAGGAGAGCAAGAGAAAGTAGTTATGTGTTGCCAAGATAAAACATAGTTAAACTCGATATTTTACTTTTAGACCTGGATAGGGGATTGTAAACTACAGATGTTTGTTTTTAATTAATTTGTTTTTATATATCATAGAATCATCCCCGCCTCCCCGTTTTGTGGTAGAAGACATAACCGTAATTTGGTGTGATATAAAATTTAAGAATATTATTTGGAAAATAAGATTTTGTATTAGAAGTTAGCGGTATTATTTTCATTAACTATTACCATATATAAATGTTTATATTAAGCAGTGATGCACATGTAGCTGATGTTTATTTATATATGCCCTTGTATGTTTATTTATTATAACTTTTTATATATTTTACTACTTATCAAAATATTTAATTTTGTAGTTAATGCAGCTGACAATAAACAGAGGGATAAGAACATGACCTGTATTAAAGTTTCTATTGATCCGTAAGTATATTTCAAGTTTAATTTTTTATGCTAAGTTGTTTTATTCAGATGTTCAACTTTGAACATTCCTCAAAGGAATAATGCATACAGTTAGTACTCTTGAGTTTCTTGTTGCTTGAGACCTTGTTATTTTTGCCTCTTTTGGCCAGAATGCTACCCTCTTATAGTTTCCTCTGTCATTCATGATCTTTTTCTCCAAAGTATTCAGTACTTCCTTATGGGAGCGCTTGGAGACCATTTTTCTCCCTCTGATGCTGTGGATACTGTTTCAGCTGCTTGTATAATCAATCTTTTCTTATTTTTGCTTTGGTACTCAAGGCTACGGGCTATTGTTAGTACTATTCCAGTTATATTATGGGTTAAATTTACTTTTTCATAACCAACATTTGGACTTTTTCATTTATAACATTTGTAAATTGGGAACTGCTGGTATTATAGAGTATATATACCAGGTGTTCAGCTGATCACTACAGTGATTTTTTTTTTTTTTGGAGGACTGAGGGGGAGTGAAAATAATAAAGTATTTCTAACTTAAAACTTTATCCTGTTTTCACCAGTATGCTTTTGTGAGATATTCTGTTATATTTATCCTTTATAATTAGTAATTTAGCATGATTTTAAGGTTTTTCTTTAACATGAAAATTTAATAATTCAGTTATAGCCTTACTGTCAGTAATCTAATTTTAAGGACATGGTTAAGATAAATGATATAGTAAAAATATAATTTATATTTGGTTATACCATGAAGTTGACTGTATCTTATATGAAAATATTAGCACATAACTATACTGTTGAAGTTCTTGGTTTTTCTTTTTCTTCCTTTCTTTTTTTATTTGTTTTTCATTTACATCATTTCTATAACAGATAAATTCTTGAGAATCTGTATGGTAAGATGTACAGGACACTTGCAAGTTGCAACTTAGGCAGACATTTAAAAGGAAATTTTGGCTGCCAGGATTTCTTTTCTTCCATATTTAGGAAATTATCAGTTAAAAATGGTATATCATTTATTATGTTTTAGGAGAGCTAGTAAGGAATAATAGATGTTGAATTTTTGATATCTTTAAGCTTTTTTAAAAATCAGAACTGAAAGACTCTGAAAACTAAGGAAGAAGGCCTTTTCTTAAATACATTCATGGTGAACATGGTTACGATATTTGGTTCTTTTATCTTAATTGTTTTGACCACATTGATCCAACAATGTGGACTTAAAAAAAAAAGGTTAGATAGAACCCCATCATAACAAAGTGATCAAGAAGTGAGCTATAAAACAGCTCTGTAGACCAAATAATGACTCTTGGTGGCAGGCTTTACTTGAAGTTTATTACAGATTTGGGACAAAGTAATTCTATGTAACTAGTGCCTTTATTGCCCTCTTTCTAACTCCCTTTTCATTCAGCAGACATTTTTGTGTGAGTGTAAGAGTGTCATAGAATTATAACTAAATTTATTTGGTTCTTAATAGCAATCAGATAACAGTTTCTTTTTTCTTATTTATCTCTAAGTCATTTTAACTCTTCTGCTGGAAAGTTCTTTTATTTCATATAAAATATGTATATAAAACAAAAATTCATAGTCGACTATTCCAAGGAAAAAAGGGTGAAGGTAGTATATTTTTCACCTCTCCTTTCCTATTTTACTTTTGTTTATAAATTATTGATGAGACTCTTGAATCTTTCTCCTGCTTTTAATTAAAATATATATTTTATACACACACATACTTAAAATTGGCAACAGACAACCATTTTGGGACATGTTGCTGATCCTTATATTTTGTTAATTTTAACAATAACATTTTGACTTTTGTGAATATTCTCCCATAAAATCATTCCTTATGTTTTTCCTTTACTACATATATTACAGAATTCATGATACTTTTATTAAAATCAATTTTATTTCAGTGATGCAATTTTTGCTTAAGTTAGATTTCTAAATTAAGAAGTCATTTTAAAGCAGAATTCAGATGGGGAAAAGTGCTGTTAGGCTGTTTATTTTATTGACCCATTTTTCTCTGCTGTCCGTTTTTTATATTCTTTGGGTTTCATTCTTTTTAACATTTTTGTATAGCAGATTTTATTTTTCTTTGTGCATGTGTGTACATGAACTCTTTGTGTAAAAGAGAGGTTAAATTTTGCTAGTTAATGGGTTAAGTGTAGAGGATACATAGCACAGTTTAGCTCTTATTCCTCTTTTGATAATACTCTGTGACGTGGGAATAAAATTTAAGTAAACAGCCATGGTTGTAAAACAAAAAAACCCAAAAAAACAAACAACAAAAAAGTAGGAATAGATTAGCAAGGGATGCCATGCAGAATTTGGACAGCAATTCTAGAAAGAGAATTTGAAGCAACTTCTTACAGGGGAGCTTAAAACCCATTAAATAGTATAACATAATGGTTAGTTGTTATTGAAACAACTTATTTGTTGGCATCTATTTGATTAAAATCAAATAACCGTGGAAAGGACATTAATCAGAGTTCTGTTTCTCTAGCTTAAGTATTCTTATTTATTCAGGGTTGAAACTCTTAAAGCTGTAGCTTTCAAAAAATAATACACACTCATACTGAAATATATGTACATATATTTATACATTTTTAAAAAATCGCCTTCTGTATACTATTTTGTATCTTTCAATTTTTATTTGACATACTGTGGGCAGCCTTCTTTATTAACTTATGTAGATCTACTTAATTCTTTTTAATGTTCCTAAGTATTTTATTATGTCAGTATGTCATCATTGTTTAACCTCTTTCCAGCTAATGAATATTGGATGTTTAGATTGTTTTCCAGGTTTCTCGTTAGCTTTAATTATTTCAAAACTTTATTTATAGCTTATTTAAGGACATCATTCTTTTTCTCAATACTTCTGTGAAGATTATTGATGGAGCAAAGAATATAGTTATAGAATTCTGAATCATTGTTTAGAGATTATAGAAATAAGTACCAGATCTAGGAAGTGAAATAGATTGAAATTTTGTAATAGGTGACTTTGATAGAAAATTTCAGTTTCATACTCATACAGGCTTATAGAATGTACTTGATATCAAGCCTCATTTTTTGAAACTGTGATGAAGATAACGCATTTACAAAGTGCCTTATTTTAATTATAGTACCACATATACTAAGTAGGATGAAGAAATTTTAAGGGTTTTCTCATGAGTTTGTTGACTTTTTGTGTCATTCTGAGATGTTTAGTATCTGTAATTTTCCATGCATTGTCTTTCTTCATTTCCTTCAGAATTCTTCTCTATAGTTTTAAACTCCATGAAGTGTCTTGTAAAAAAAAAAAAAAAAAAAAAAAAGGGTGCTTAATAAGTTACAGGTTTTAAGCCCAAGCTAGGAACTATTTGGAAGTCTAAAAAAGTAATGCAATACACGGCCCTTGTTTCTAAGGCCCACTATTTTGACATCTGCATTTAGGACACACAAGGTAAAGTACAGTAGCTAATTTGAAACCATTACATACTTAAATATTCAGCTGTGTATTCTGTAGAGAGTGTTTACCCACAAGTGAGCTAACCTAATTATGTCCTGAGGTCCCCCTTAAATACTTTAGATTTTTTTGCAAGTTTCAATATAAGGAGGGTTGGGAAACATTGTTTTAGGCTGGGTAAAAGGCTTGTGGGAGAACTGAAGTCGTAAATTGATCCTTGAAGTTCAGGTAAAATTTGGCTAGACAAAGAGGGAAAAGGTAGTATAGGCAAGGGAAAGACCAATAAACAAAGAAATGGAAGAATTGGGAATGAACGTGGACAAGTAATAAAACTGACCTGCAGGAAAATAGCATGCATGTTGCAGAATAGTGGTAGTTCAGTTTGACTCTAAGTAAGGATATGGATAATGGGCCTGGAACATGCAATAGAAGACACTTAAACTACTGATGTGTTCTGGAGCAAACAGTAGTGTGAGGAGATCTGTGGTATCAGAATATAGTTAAGGGGAGCGGCTAGCTCTGTTTTTTAGCAGTGTTGCAGTAACAGTATTTAAGGTGATGCTAATTTAGACTCCTATACTGGCATTTGGAATGAAGGAAGGTCGGATAGTGCTGAAACGAATCTAATAGAACAAATTAATGTCTTGATGACTAAACGACTTAGAGAATGATCAGGAGATATGAATAAAAATGATATCAAAATTTGAGTCTCCGCGATTCGGAGAGTTGAACCTATATTGTAGAGCGAGAGAAAGAAGGTGATGTGTTAAGTTATTTTTTAGTTTCTTTTTCTTAAACTTTTAAAAATTTAATTAATTTCCTCTTGGATCTTTGATTTTCATTTTGGCTTTTATAACATTTTTTTTTTTTAGTTGTAATAACTACTTCTAGTAACTCTAGAGAGATTAAGCTATGTGTGTGAGTGAAACAGTGTGTCTAAGAATAATTGTGAATCAGATTGGCAAATGGTAGCTTTTTAAGGTAATTCTCAGTGAAGCTGTGTTTCCTTGCACATTTGGCTAAGTGGGTAAAGGCATCGTATACTACCCTGAAACAATAGGGTAGGCAAAATTTTCCATCAGGACCATGGCCTATGTCAAGTTGCTGTTAACTGTAGGAACCTCTACTCCATACCATTTAGGACTAAAATGGATGGTTTTGTGATTGAAAAACCTAAAAGACCTAAAATAGGTAATACTTAACATATTTTAAAACCATTAAAGTTAGTTTATAACAATGACTGCCACAATACAAACAACCCTGTAACATTTAGGCGGAGAATGGAGTACATTTCAGGCTGTTTTTCCTTTTCTGTCTGCCCTGCTCAGCAGTCAGGTAGGAAATAAAAATGGCCCTGGACACTGGCCCTGCAGAGCCCGGGTTCACAGGTGGTTGACTGGCAGGGTGAAGCAGGAAGATCATGGCTAATATGTGTGAAAAGAAAATGAAATTGATAGCTGGCTTCTTATAAAAGCTTCACTGCTTTTACTACTGAGAAGAGTTTCTTTTCCTGAGAAATGTTGCAGTATTACCTGCAGATCTTAGTGATCCTAATTTGAGTTATGACTCAGGGATAGAAATGTGTGTCCTCAGCAAGTATTTTCTTGGAAGACGAGTGAGTGTCTCCCAATTGGTAATGGCTGGCAAACTCAGGTTTATTCTGGGTTACATTACTTTTGATGTAAATTAATTGATATAGCTTATAACTATTTTAAGTTCTAAACTCTGCTTATTTATTTACAGTGAATCTAACATTATAAGCATCTGGAATAATGGGAAAGGCATTCCGGTAGTAGAACACAAAGTAGAGAAAGTTTATGTTCCTGCATTAATTTTTGGACAGCTTTTAACATCCAGTAACTATGACGATGATGAGAAAAAAGTAACAGGTAAAGTCTGATTTAGGCTGATCAGAATTTTTATTGAAAAATATTGCCCTCTCTTACTCTTTCTATATAAAATATTACAGAAAAGAAAATCTGTATAGTTTTATTATGAGAAAATCCTTTTCAGAATTAATATATAAAAATCTATCATGTTTAATTGTTTTCTTGGTTATAGTCTGATACAGACTTAACTCTCGTAGTACGTTGACTTCTGCTAGAACTCCTGGAGCTCTAACCTGGCTAACGGTTTGGGTTTTGAATTAGAGTCCTGATGAAAATAAGATGTATATGATTCCTGTTTATGTGAATTTGTTTTTACATAAGCACCATGTCTTTTGGTATCAATTAAATTGCTTTTAAACTGATTTCCTTAAGAGGGTCAAGATTGAAAGTCTAGACTCTATGAATAGAGTTGAAAGTGCTTTGACCAAAACCAGATGTTTTTCCACTTATTTACATTTCCTAAGTAGATTGATAATTTTTTTTTCCCAAAACCAAGGCTCTAGGAAGTTATATAGATTAAAATTTTGTAATAGAGAAGTAACTTTGATAGAAAGCTCAGATTTCATACATAGACTTACTGAATTATAGGAGATACAAAGCTTAATGTTTTTGAAGTTGTGATGAAGATAATGAATCTACAAAATGCATATTTTAATTTTACTATATGTGCTAAATCTTAATTGTATTTTTCTTTAAATGAAAAATCTAAATATACTTTGCATTATCATCAATTGATTATTTCAATAAGTGGAAACTGTTTTGCAACAGACCTGCTGTATGGTAGGTGAGTTAACAGTTTCTTTAAAACCATTTTCATTAAACCTTTCACATTTAATTGTTTTTACAGGTGGTCGCAATGGTTATGGTGCAAAACTTTGTAATATTTTCAGTACAAAGTTTACAGTAGAAACTGCTTGCAAAGAATACAAACATAGTTTTAAGCAGGTATGATAGAAATGTGCCTAATTTTTTTTTTTTTTTAAATAATCGTGTTTGTTGCTTTGCCAAGATAATAGACCTTAGGTAAATTGCAATGATACCTATATAACTTTTTTTAAAGCATTAAGCAAGTAATCAGAGTAAAAAGACTTAAGAATGCCTGGGATATTTTACATAAACCTATCTTTCTCCTATTCCTTTAAAACAAACGCTTTACTTAACAGACTTTTCCTTTAACCTATTTAAGCAATAGGGAAAATGTCCTGACCCTCATAGGCAGATTGAAATACATCCGCTTAGCATGTTTGAAAAATTCCTTGTTGATTCATCAAATTTACATTTCAAAATTTTATATTTCACTTTTGTAGACCTTTGAAAATAGTTTGAAAGTTTACGTAAGCTAAAATAATTTTGTCAGGAAAAGCATCATACCTTTTTATTTTTGTAAAATTCTATATGGTCATGTTGAAGAATTTGAAAGATGTTTAACTAACAATGTATAAAGTTGTGCCGTTTATTTTGCTTACTTTCAGCATGAGGTTATAATAGTAGTAGTTAAAATTTTTTCATTTATAATATCAGTTTTAAGAATCTGGTTTGTTGTGAAGCTGGAAAACGGATATAGTTGTGGTAAATGAGTGTTATCTCATTAGCTGAGTCTTTATGTATTATCAAATATAGAGGCATTATAGAAACATTTGAATATTTTTTCTTTTAAAGACATGGATGAATAATATGATGAAGACTTCTGAAGCCAAAATTAAACATTTTGATGGTGAAGATTACACATGCATAACATTCCAACCAGATCTGTCCAAGTTTAAGATGGAGAAACTTGACAAGGACATTGTGGCTCTCATGACCAGAAGAGCTTACGATTTGGCTGGTTCATGCAAAGGAGTCAAGGTTATGTTTAATGGAAAGAAATTGCCTGTAAGTGTCTTCTAAAATAGTTAATGCTTTGTTAATTCGTAGACAGCTTACAGTTAGATCTTGCTTTTCAAATCTAATCTGTTAATCTCTTTTAACCAGTGTGTTTAGATGATTCACATTTAAAGTGATTATTGATAAATTTGGCTTAAAATTTACCATCTTGCTATTTATTCATTGTATTTGTTGTTTTTCTTCTTTCCCTGTATCCTGCCTTCTCTGGTTTTAATTGAGCTTTTTTTTTTTATGATTCCATTTTATCTCCTCTATTTACTTGTTATTATACCTGTTTTTAAAACGTTTTTAGTGGTTGCCCTAGGGTTTATAATACAGATTTGTAAATGATTTGAGTCCACCTTCAAATAATTTATCACTTCATGTGTAGTGAAAGGACTTTATTTTTTCATGGAAAGGCATTCTATTTTAAATATAGAAGTGTGTACACGTCAATCCCAAACTCCCTAACTATCCCTCCCTCCACCTTTCCCCCGCCGGTAACCACAAGTTCGTTCTCTAAGTCTGTGAGTCTGTTTCTGTTTTGTAAATATGTTCATTTGTATCATCTTTTTAGATTCCACATATAAGTGATATCTTATGATATTTGTCTTTCTCTGTCTGACTTCACTTTTATGATAATCTCTAGGGCCATCCACGTTGCTGCAAATGGCATTATTTCATTATTTCTTATGGCTGAGTAGTATTCTATTGTATACATGTACCACATCTTCTTTATCCACTCACCTGTCGATGGCCTTGTTTCCATGTCTTGCTGTTATGAATAGTGCTGCTGTGAACATAAGGGTGCGTGTATCCCATGTGTAGTGGAAGGACTTTATAACAGTACGTCATACATTTCAGTTTTACATGTGCTATAAACAACAGAAGAAGAAAGAGAATGAGGTGGAAGAAGTATTTGAAAAAATGATGGCAGAAATGTTTCCACAACGAGTGATGTTGTTGTTAATGCTTTAAGCAGTCAGTTATCTTTTAGAGCAATTAAAAATACAATAAAGAATTATATTTTAGCTTCATTTATTCCATTTCCAATACTGTTAATTTCTTGGTGTGGATCTAAGTTTTTGATCTTAATCATATTCCTTCTGCCTGGAGATTTTCCTTTAATATTTATTTTCTGTAGAATAGGTCTGCTGGCAATAGATTCCCTCAGTTTATGTTTGTCTGAGAGAGTCCTTCTTTTCCTTCACTCCAAAGGATACAGAGTTTCACTGAATGTAGAATTATGGGTTGATAGTTTAATTTTTTCAATACTTTAAAAATGTCACTCTGTTGTCTTCTTGCTTGCATGGTTTCTACTGTAGTTCATATCCTTCTTCCTCTGTTGGTAAAGTGTTTGTTTTTCCTCTGGCTGCCTTGAAGATTTTCTATTTGTCTTTGGTTTTTGAGTATGCTATGCTTAGGTATATATATGGGTTTTTTTTGTTGTTGGTTGGTTGGTTTTTTTGGTGGTGGTTTTTGGTTTTTTTGGTACTTACTCTGTTTGGTGTTTTCTGAGTTTCTTGGATCTTTTGTTTGGTGTCTGTCACTAATTTTGGAAAATTTTTGGCTCTTATATCTTCAAATATTTCTTACATGCTTTTCTTTCTTTTCCTTTTGGTGTTCCAATTATGCATTTATTGTAGGGTCCCAAGCTCTTGGACATTTTGCTGTGCTTTATTCACTCTGTTTTCTCTTTGTGTTTTACTTTTAATTTCTATTGCTCTATTTTCAAGTTCATTGATCTCTTTCCTCTACTGTTTCAAGTCTTTTGCTGAGCCTGCCAAAGGCATTCTTCTTGTCTTCTACTGTGTTTGATTTCTAGGATTTCCAATTGATTCATTCTTAAAGCTTCTGTCTCTCTGCTGAAGTTGCATATTGTCTGCCTTTTTCACTAGAGACTTTAACAGATTAGCCATAGTTATTTTAAAGGTCTTATCTGATAGTTAAAACATCCGTGACACATCTAAGTCTGGTTCTGATGATTGCTTTGTCTTTTCAGACTGTGTTTTTTCTTGCCTTTTGGCATGCCTTGTAAGATTCTGCTGAAAATCAGCTATGTTGTATAGGGTAGTAGATACGGAGTACCTAGGCTCTAGTGTGAGGGTTTATGTTGATCTGGACAGGGACCGGGCCATGTTTGCAGTCTGTTGTTGCTATGCGCACCAGATACTTCAGATTGTTTTTTGTCCCTTCTCTTCGCTTTGAGCCTTCCCTTGGAGCTGCCCCTCAAGGAGGGTCTGTCTCGTGTAGCTCTCCCAGCTGAGAACCACTGTTGTTATCGGAGGCCTGCTAGCCCGGTTGTAGGTTGTGGAGACCCCCACGTGTGACTAAAGCTCCGGCTTCAGAGCGCACAGTGAGCCCGTGTCTCAGGGGTCTGGCATTCACAAGAGTGTCTGCCCTGCCGCTGGAGGTGGGGATTGTCCCTTTGTCCTCTGTTCTCTTGCCCTAGTTGCAGCAGGTCACCGCCAGTGTTCTCATTCAGTATCCTTTAGGCTCCCTGCCCTGCAGAATAAACCTTTTAAAAATGTAAACTTAAATGAGATGGGGGTGAGGTGGGGTGGCCCGGGGCAGAATTACTTCATCCCAGCTGCAGTGATACTTCACCAGGGCTTTCTGGCAGTGCCCTTCCCCCTGTGGATTAAGGGGGTTTTTGCTGTTGTTGTCGTTTGTTTTTCTTTTTGATAAGGGAGATGGGTCTGGGGGTCTGGGTGGGATTCCCAGTGGCTGCTCTTCTCCCCCAGCTGGCCCCATGGGGAGAACTTGTTCTAGATTCTCTCTGATCTGCCCTGTGAAAACCTGCTCTACGATTCCTGGGAGAGTAGGAACCCTTTGACCACAGCCCTCAAGTTCTTGACACACTCACGCCAGTCCACACGTGTCCTATAGCAGTTCGTCAGAAGCTCTGGCTTAAGGCTCCCGTGGGCTTATATAACCAGGTAGCTTCGGTTCCAGGTAAGCAAAAGGCTTAGGTTCTGTGTCTCCCTGCAGACACCTGCCTCTCTTCAGGCTTAGGATGGCCAGCTGTCCTGTGATCGCAAGCTCTTGAAGAGACATAAAACATTTGTCACCTGACCAGGTGTCTTCTTGTAAGGGAGAAGAAAACTTCTCCTTCTTTGTCCTCTACATGTCAACTCAAACTGGAGGTCTAGTTGGTCATTTTAAAAATTTAAAGTTTTGAAAGATTTTATAATAATTTACCTGTCCAGCTGTCCGTTCATAACCTCTCTTTGTCAAGTACACACAGAAATGAATTCCTTTTTAAAGGGCAGAAATCAAGGAGTAGAATAAGGTTGGGATCTGCAGATTGAGAGGTGTTGTGAATGAGCGGAAATGAGAGTGTGAGTACCTGTTGGCATTCACCTAGTTCAGCTGCCAGTAGGAGAGAAATTGTTTCTTGTTTTTGTTTTCCAAATTATTAGGTAAATGGATTTCGCAGTTATGTAGATCTTTATGTGAAAGACAAGTTGGATGAAACTGGAGTGGCCCTAAAAGTTATTCATGAACTTGCAAATGAAAGATGGGATGTTTGTCTCACACTGAGTGAAAAAGGATTCCAGCAAATCAGCTTTGTAAATAGCATTGCAACAACAAAAGTAAGTACACTAATTCTTTGTTTCCAAGTCAGTGGTAGAACAGTGCTTCATTAAAGACAATAAGATAAACAACAACAAAAAACCCAAATCTGCTTTTGTGAAATCAAAATTGACTTATGAAAAACTTATTTTCTATGAAACAGCTGTCTTACAGTTTAAACATCCATTGAGAAATAAGTTTATATGATTAGTGTTTATAATTGAATACATTTATATTTTATGACATTTAGAATGATAACAAATTCCTTATTCTGTGTTCTCTGAGTTTTGAGTGTAAAAGAACAAATAATAGGGCATGAGTCTGTTTTGGTGTCAGATTGTGAAATGCGCTATCTGCCATTCTGAGGAGTTTGAACCCTTTTCTGTAGGCTTTTAAATTTCCAAATCAAATGAAATTCTTCTCATCTATAAGCATTTATCCATTGACCATAGTAAAATATTAGGCGCTACAAGTGTGTATTTTAGAATAAGCTAAAGCAGTGATCTGTCACTTTGTCACTCTTGTTCAAGTTTGAACTTATTTTTTTTTATTGTTTTCTGTTTTTTTATAATCTAGCATCACTTTCTCTAGGCAACAGAAATCTGTATCAGATATGATTGCATTTTGTTATGTGTAACAGAAACCTAGTATACAGTGGTTTGTAAACATGTAAAGGTTTTATTCTTCCTCGTATGACTGGGGACTGGTGGTAGGCAGTGTTAGTCTGGTTCTGTGTCTCCAGAGTGTCATCAGGGACCTATGCTCTTCCTGGCTTTCTCTTCTGCCACCCTTAGCATTTGGCTTTTGTTCTCATGCTGCACCCTTCCAAGTTCTAGGGAGAGAGAATGAGTTTGGGCAAATGCACATGCCAACTAGAGCCTCTCCCCTTTGATCAAGAATGCAATAGTTTTTCTGGAAGCCCCATCCAGTAGACCTCTGCTAGCATCTCTGGCTAGAACTGGGTCAAGTGGCTACCTCTAGCTGCAAGGGAGTCTAGATTGGTGAATATTTTTAATTGGGCATGTTGCCAGTTAAAAACAAACAAATTTGGGTTTGTCAGTAAGGTTGAAGGAGAGAATGGATATTGAATGGACAACTGTCACTGGCTGCCACAGTCCCTAAGTGTCAGTCTTGTGAGTGTCACTGCCACCACCAGGCCAGTGTTCATTCTCACTTCCATGTTTCTTTTTATTCGATTGCTTTCACTTTGTATGGAGTTTTATGGAGTTGCTAATTGGCTCTATGGCCAAAAAGACTGTTTTTTAAATCCCAACTCTGGCATTCTGAGACTCATCTTAACTCTTTGGAAAATAGGGTTAATAATATAGTCATACTGAATTCACAAAGTTGTGGTGAAGATTAAACGCTCATTCTAGAAAAAAATGAATATGTAACTATTTTGCTACCTTAACTATAGAAGATTTTGGATTCTATTTTTTTTCCATCTTTAGGGTGGACGGCATGTGGATTATGTAGTAGACCAAGTTGTTGGTAAACTGATTGAAGTAGTTAAGAAAAAGAACAAAGCTGGTGTGTCAGTGAAACCATTTCAAGTAAGTGATGTTTTATATATTCTGTTGAATTATTAAATAATATCAGTTCTGATATTGACCTTTTTTGATATGTTTTCAACAGGTAAAAAACCATATATGGGTTTTTATTAACTGCCTTATCGAAAATCCAACTTTTGATTCTCAGACTAAGGAAAACATGACTTTGCAGCCCAAAAGTTTTGGATCCAAATGCCAACTGTCAGAAAAGTTTTTTAAAGCAGTGAGTAAAATCTGTATTATTTTTCAGTGTTTTTTGTTTTGTTTTTTGTTTTTTTATTGAGAGTTAAGTAGTTTTCTTGATTTATTTATTCTAATTATTCTAAATCATTCTAATCAGATTAATTTCTTATATTGATTGTGGGTACAGGCATACTTATACTAAAAACTAATATGCTTGATTCTGAAAACTTCAGAGGGTAGATAGACACTGTTTCATAAAGCAGTCAATTATTTTGCCAAGCATTAAAGTGGGGACTCATGTAACTAATTGTGTTTTTAGCTTTGCATTGTCCTTTATAAAGACAGATTTGCCTCTAAAAAGTGTACAGGTCCTTATAGGACTCCTGATTTCGTCTTTTCTACTTATTTCAAATTCATATACTGATTTTTACCTTTATGTAGTTTTTTTTTTTTAATTGTGGTAACATATGCATCACATAAAATTTACCATATTCTACATATTTTAAAATTTCATTTTACTTTGTGCATGTTTATTTAGGCTGCCTTAACTTTTCTGAAACAAGGTGAGAGTATAAATAAATAATAAATCTTCTATTTATAACTGAGCCTTGTGGCTGCTAATAATTTCTCATAGCCTCTTATGTATCAGCAAGATTTGCCTCAGTTCTCTTGTTCACCAGGACCATCAAACATATTAAATGATCATATCTAAAGTGCCTTTAAATATGTTTGCCCTGGGAATGTAAAGATGAATAAATTACAGCCCCTCCTCTTTGGAAGTTTATAGTTTTTTGGAGGAGTATCATGTAATTGCAGTAGAAATAATATTTTTATCAAATTCTGGTATTGGAATTTCAAAGGTAGGGTCTCACAAGCAAAAACAAAAGTTGTTTTTTAGGTTTTAGTTAAAGGCCTATAGAAGAGTACTGTTGGGTCTAATCATAATGAATTCTGAATACAGATGACCCAATGTTAATGATAGCCCAAATTTCTGCCCTCATTAAAAGTTGTAATTTGATTTTAGATTTTACACATTTTCATTTTTGGCAGAGAAAGTTTAGATTTGACAACATAGTTCACTTCTTTTTTTTTTTTTTAAATTTTATTTATTTATTTATTTTTGGCTGTGTTGGGTCTTCGTTTCTGTGCGAGGGCTTTCTCTAGTTGCGGCAAGTGGGGGCCACTCTTCATCGCGGTGCGCGGGCCTCTCACTATCGCGGCCTCTCTTGTTGCAGAGCACAGGCTCCAAACGCGCAGGCTCAGTAGTTGTGGCTCACGGACCTAGTTGCTCCGCGGCATGTGGGATCTTCCCAGACCAGGGCTCGAACCCGTGTCCCCTGCATTGGCAGGCAGATTCTCAACCACTGCGTCACCAGGGAAGCCCTAGTTCACTTCTTTTTAATATCTGAAACATTCCAGAAAACTATTTCATACACCTAAAATCAAACTACCCAGGTTGATGAAAAATAAATAACTCCAACTTTTGGAGACGCTTTACTTTTTCTTGTGGGGAGGTTGGGGGGAGGTTTGACATCTTGTCACATGTTAATTCACTGCAGAATGACACATACATGTAATGTTGAAATCCTCAGTACCAAACTTTTAAAAAATAAGGACTATTCATAAGGTTTTGTTTTGTTTTGTTTTGTTTTTGTTTTTTTGGCCACTTCATGAGGCACGCGGGATCTTAGTTCCCCGACCAGGGATTGAACCCGTGCCCCCTGCATTGGAAACGCAGAGTCCTAACCACTGGACCACCAGGGAATTTCCCATAAGATCTTGAGTTTATCCTAATGTTCCCTTATTGTTAATATTTCTTTGTCATAGGGAATTCAAGATTCACATTTTTGTGTTGAGGGACATCAAAAATGTCAGTGTCTAAAATTTCCCAGGAAGTAAATTCATAGGTGGATCAGCTTTTACTGTGTTAATTTTCACAAAACTAACTTGTAACAAAAGCTATGTATATTCCTTATGCAGTTTATTGTAATAGAACTTTTATCATATGTAGTAAAGTTGGCCTTTTTTCATGTGTTTACATTTCAGTACAATAGGTCATTGTGAATAGCTGCCTGAGTTAGTTTTACTGTAGTTAGAATAATATTTACCAGCATATGTCACAATTATTATCATCACTACTATTGTTTTGCCTTATAACTGCACAGATTCCAAGTATTACGCCAACTTTAGCTAAGTGTATAAACTTCTGGCTTGCTTGTATATTATTACTCTTTGATTTTTAGGCCTCTAACTGTGGCATTGTGGAAAGTATCCTGAACTGGGTGAAATTTAAGGCTCAGACGCAGCTGAACAAGAAGTGTTCATCAGTAAAGTACAGTAAAATCAAAGGTATTCCCAAACTGGATGATGCTAATGATGCTGGTAAGTTCAGATTTTTTTTTAGATTTTAAGTTTGTGTTTATTCAGTTAGAGACTGTTGTAACTTTCCACATATAGAGCATAGGGTTCTATGTTCAGAGTATGGTTTTACTTCACGAAAATTGCCATATGTACCACTGATTACTAATTTTGGGGGGGCAGGAGTTCCATAAAATGCACTTAATTTTTAAGTTACCCTGAGCATGGTGTAAGATGCTCTTACAGCGCTCCGTGGTCACTGCGATCATCAGTCTCTTGGCTCTGGGCTCTCGTGGGCGGACTCGAGAACTTTGGAATGTGTGTCCTCTGCCCCCAGGTGGCAGGCACTCCCTGGAGTGCACGCTGATACTGACGGAAGGGGACTCTGCTAAGTCGCTGGCCGTGTCCGGACTGGGCGTGATTGGGAGGGACAGGTACGGGGTCTTCCCCCTCAGGGGCAAGATCCTCAACGTGCGGGAGGCCTCTCACAAGCAGGTACGTATCTGCGCCCGTGCCCGCGGCACTTGAGTGCCTTGCTGGCACTGGGAGCTCTGTGCGTCCCTGCAGCTCGCCTTCTGTCTCTGGAGACCCTCTGAAACACTTTCCGTCCGTTTCATGTTTGCACAGATCATGGAGAACGCAGAAATAAACAATATCATTAAGATAGTTGGTCTACAATACAAGAAAAGTTATGATGATGCAGAATCGCTGAAAACCTTACGCTATGGGAAGATTATGATTATGACTGATCAGGTTGGTTTAAAAGTTGCCACATATTCAAACATATCTTTTTCAGAATGTCCTTTTGATACTTGTTTCATGAGGTTTGTCCCAAGATAGTAGACGTGGAAGTGATTGTATTTACATCCGGGGGGAAGATATTGTTCAATGGCACAGTTTGTGTGAAGCACATTCTACATTATCTAATTTATGGTAACCACCTCTTTGGTTAGGTATTTTAAAAATATTTTTAAATGCAACAAGTATGGGAAGAGTAGAACACACTGTGTAGTATTACGGGGTTGAAGCCCACCTATCTATAAGCAGGAAGGAAATGGTGAAATTTACAAGAAAGATTAATCAGTAGGATAATGGCTAATATTCGTAGATGATGGCATAATTTGGGATGCACAAAAAAATTGGAGGACCTGAATAGTGAAATGGCAGTAATTAGGAAAGAAGTAGAAAATTGAAAAGGAAGAATTCCACTTGCATCCAACTGCTTGTCTCTTACATCCTCTAATTGAAAGCATTTCTAGAGAAAATCTTCAATGAGAAGCTGCTGTATAGTTTTAAGCAGAAATTTATCAGTTTTTATGTTAAGAGAAGACTTGTGAATACCTGTACTCCATGGATTTCTCCTTCCAGTGAAGTAGCATTATAACCCTGTTTCATTAATTTCCATCTTTAAATCATTCTTTTAGTGAAATCTGGGCAAACTATAAAAAAGATAATGGTAGCATATTTAATGACAGAAAGGTTTAGTCTGTCACTTAGCTATATTCTTTATTTGAATTTTAAGAAAAAAATTCTTGACGGTGATCATCCAAAGAATGTTTTGTAAAGCACAGTTGTAAAATTTGAATGGAATTTTGCCTCATTGCTGCATTCATACATCTAAAAATTCGGTTTTGTAAGTAATTATATTTCATAAATTATTATAGCACTCTTTACTAACATTTATTTAGGATCAAGATGGTTCTCACATAAAAGGCCTGCTTATTAATTTCATCCATCACAATTGGCCATCACTTTTGAAGCATGGTTTTCTTGAAGAGTTCATTACGCCTATTGTAAAGGTACTATTTACATTAATATATTTTTATACTGTTGTCTTAAACAGTAGCGGAAAAACTAATTTTTTTTTTTTATTATTCATTTAAGGCTAGCAAAAATAAGCAGGAACTTTCCTTCTATAGTATTCCTGAATTTGATGAGTGGAAAAAACATATAGAAAACCAGAAAGCCTGGAAAATAAAATACTACAAAGGTTTGTTTTCTAAAACACTTATATTTTGTGAAGTTACTACTGACGTAAATTTATTTTTATGAGAGCATTGTAAAATAGTTTGAAAGTTGGTCTCTTTTGGCTTTCAGAAACAGCTATGGCTGATTTTTAAAGAATTGTTAGGGAAAATTTTATGTAAGTAGAGAGAGTAGTGTAATGGGCTTCCCGTGTTCTTAAACAGTCACCGTTTTGCAGCCAATCTTGTTTCATCTGAACTCTTGTCATTGCCACCCCAGTAGTTTGAAATAACTTCCAGGCATTAATTATTTCTATACTACTTTAGTATGTATCTCTAAGAGAATTTTTTTTATTGTCCATAATACCATTATCATACCTTTCTTTAATAACCTTAAATATTCAATCCAGGTTAAAATTCTCCTGATTGTATTAAAAATGTTCATTTTTATAGTTTTTATTTATTTATTTATTTTTTTTGGAATCAGGATCCAAACAAGGCCCACACATTGCATTTGGTTGATAAGTCTGTTTAATCTTAATATATTATTTCTCTTTTCATATTTTTTTCTTGTAATTTATTTGTTCAAAAAGTTGGATTGTTTGTCTTGTGTAATTTCCCATATTCTGGATGTTGCTCATTATCCCTATATATATTTTTTTTTCTTGTGGAGAGAACATTTTAAGATCTTCTCTCTTAGCAATTTTCTTTAATTAATTAATTAATTTATTTGGTTGCACCGGGTCTTAGTTGTGGCAGGTGGGCTACTTAGTTGTGACCTGCGGACTCCTTGGTTGTGACTCGCGGGCTCCTTAGTTGTGGTTTGCCAGCTCCTTAGTTGTGGCTTGCTGGCTCCTTAGTTGTGGCATGTGGGCTCCTTAGTTGCAGCAGGTGGACTCCTTAGTTGTGGCTCACGGGCTTCTTAGTTGTGGCATGTGAACTCTTAGTTGCGGCATGCATGAGGGATCTAGCTCCCTGACGAGGGATGGAACCTGGGCCCCCTGCAATGGGATCGCGGAGTCTTATCCACTGTGCCACCAGGGAAGTCCCTCTCTTAGCAATTTTCAAGTATACAATATAGTATTATTGACTATAGGCATTATGCTGTACATTAGGTTCCCCAGAACTTACTCATCTTAAACTGAAAGTCTGTACCCTTTGACTGACATCTCCCCATTTCCCTCTCCCCCCAGCCCCTGGCAACCACCATTTTATGCTCTGTTACTATGAGTTTGACATAGATTTTTTTTTTTTTTTTAGATTCCACATATAAGTGAGATCATACAGTATTTGTCTGTCTCTGTCTGGCTTGTTTCCACTTTTATTTTTAAAATTGTGCAGGGTTGGGTACCAGTACAGCTAAGGAAGCCAAGGAATATTTTGCTGATATGGAAAGGCACCGCATCTTATTTAGATATGCTGGTCCTGAAGATGATGCTGCCATTACCTTGGTAACAAAGTTCATTTAAAAAAAATCTCTCCTAATATCCATTCCCTCTTTCTGCCATACTTTTCTTCCCAGTCTTGGTTTTCTGTGATAAGTCTCTTTAGAATTCTAAGCCCAACCTAGTTAATCTTGGTGTCATTTCCCATCACCGCAGATTATGCCCTGCTTTCATAGTTCTTTAATTCAGACACCACTGTTCAAGTGTATTTTTGATGAAAGCGTATTGGAAAAAAGTTAATTTCCCAGAAATTAATAATTAGTTATTTGCCTTTATAAATTTTAATTTTATAATGAAATTCTTTTTATTTTTAATGTATGAAATTGTTACCTGGAATCTTTCAGGCATTCAGTAAGAAGAAGATCGATGACAGAAAAGAATGGTTAACAAATTTTATGGAAGATCGGAGACAGCGTAGGTTACATGGCTTACCAGAGGTTAGTCATAAAGAGTGGTGATCTGGGGGAAGAAAGAGAAAAAGGCTAAAATTCATGCAGTAATCATGACATAATTGCTGTATAACTTTTCTCTTAGCAATTTTTATATGGTACAGCAACAAAGCATTTGACTTACAATGATTTCATCAACAAGGAATTGATTCTCTTCTCAAACTCAGACAATGAAAGATCTATACCATCTCTTGTTGATGGTAAGTAGCTTTTGTTTAACAATCTTTTTCATTTTTGTATGTCATTGAGTATATTTTAATTTCATGTACTTTAACCCATCCTTATAATAAATTTAAAAATTCTGAAGTTGCTCTCAAGCTGTTTTAGTAGTTCTGAAATTTTATCTTCTTTATTTGAATCTTTTAAACCCTTTTTGAACTTTTAAAGAAAATTAACTTGCAGAATTTTAAAGCTTTTGCCCCAAGTTGTTGGAGACTTTTTAAAATAAAAAGTAAAATGTGATTTTGATAAGTTCTAAAGTATTTATTGGAGACTGAATTTTAAAAACACCTTTACTCCTCAATACCCAAAACCTAATGCTTTTAACTTATTTAACTTGACAGAAAAGTTAAACTGCTACCCAGTACTTAGAGCAGATTTTAGTCTTCTGTCTCGAGCATTTTGATTTTTATAACTTGTAGCAGATTAGTTGATCTTCGTGTTCCTTGGTATTTCAGCTAATAACAGATGGTTCTGCTAATCCATGTAGTTCTAGGTTTGAGTTACATCCGTTCTCTGATGTCTTCCCTAATAATTGCCGTCTAAATTGGTCTCAGATGCCTATAGACTTCTATGCCGATAATTGTATGCCTCTTATTTTACTTGTGTTAATTTTCCTCCTCAATTAGATTGTAAAATTCTCAAGGAAAGTGGCCATATTTTATCGTCCTTTTGCTTCTGCCATGCTCTGGGCCCACGATGATGATGGTGATAGCTAGCATATACTGAAAAGTTTATTACTGTGCTCACTGGCCTAGAGCGAGAAGAGTGATTAGGAGGCAGAGTGCTTTGCTTGCATTATCTCATGTAATCCTCGTGGTCACCCTATTAGGAAGGTAATTATTCCTGTTACACGGACGAGGACACTGAGACTTAATGGTTTAATAAGTTGTGGAAAGTCACATGGCCAAGTTGAGAAGAGTATCCAGATGAGTGAGTTTCTAAAGCCTGCATTCTTAACTCCCAGAACACATCTCTTCTTTGTAAGCGCTTTCCTGACTTAGGATATTCTAATAAGTTTTCAGGCTCATTGATGGCTTGCTGGTGCTTTAATCACAACTGGCATTTTGGGCACCTGAGTGTTTGGGAACTCCTATGAAAGGAATTTGGTGCCACCGAGCAGTTCTTCTAAGACCAGAGGGTGTCTTTCTATTGGTTCTTCACTTTGGAATAGATTGAGATGGTATAAAGTGTGGTAGTATGTACTCATTTTGTTACAGAATCTCAAGTAAACAATTTTACTTATTTTTCGGAAGCAAACTATATCTTTGCTTTTTTCTCTTGAATATATAAAACATTGTTGTCACTAAAAGAAACATTACAACTATATCCCGAGCAATATTTTTAAAAGAGGGTTGTTGTTTTTAAAAATAGGCTTTAAACCAGGCCAACGAAAGGTTTTATTTACCTGTTTCAAGAGGAATGATAAACGCGAAGTAAAAGTCGCACAGTTGGCTGGATCTGTTGCCGAGATGTCTGCTTATCATCATGGAGAAGTAAGCATGGAGACTGGAATTAATTGAGAACTATACTTATGGGCACGAAGGAGGATAGTAGAAGGATAATTCAGCATGATAAAGTGTTTTTTCTTTTATAAGTTCTTTGGAAATGTAAAAGAGTTGAGAGTTTGGGTTTTAATAAAGATTAGGAAATCCATTTAGAAAATTTGGAATGTGAATGTCGTATTCTGTCTGTTTCTGTCCTGCAGCAAGCACTGATGATGACTATCGTGAACTTGGCTCAGAACTTTGTGGGGAGTAACAACATTAACTTGCTTCAGCCCATCGGTCAGTTTGGAACTCGGCTTCACGGGGGCAAAGACGCTGCAAGTCCTCGTTACATTTTCACAATGTTAAGGTGATCATTTGCTGATATAATGGTATAAAGCTCTATTTGAAGTTTATTGGAACTAACTAAATGTGTAATAGAATTATAACTACGGAGAGAGGTGATTGGGTATTATGTTGAGGGTGAATGTTCCAAATTATTTGATCACATATAGAATGAAATTTGTTGATCTCAGTTTTTATGAATTATTGGTGGAACCAGTCCTAATGAATGTAAGGATTTTTTCTGATCCAACTTTACTTTTTAGGCTGAAGATGGGTTTTGTGGTTTAGTCAGAATAAGAGGAAATCCTTAAAAGGTTATTTATCAATACTAAGAATTTAGGCAGGTAAGTCAGTAAATAACTTAAGTAAAACAAGACTGTCTTATTCTGGCTTTGTGCCTGAGAGAAATATATTTGGTAATAAGGTTAGGTAAATTTTATTGTTAAATTTAAATTAAGCACGTGTAACCAAAATTCTTAACAAATGCATTCTTTTTAAAAGATTTTTTGAAATGTAAAGTCTTTAATTATGTATGAAGTTTTATTTTCTAAAACCATGATATTGCTCCATGTCTGTCTTTTTCCTTTATTAGCTCTTTAGCAAGACTGCTTTTCCCTGCTATGGACGACAACCTGCTTAAATTCCTTTATGATGATAATCAACGCGTAGAGCCTGAGTGGTATATTCCCATTATCCCCATGGTTTTAATAAATGGTGCTGAGGGCATCGGCACAGGATGGGCTTGTAAACTACCCAACTATGATGCTAGGGAGATTGTGAACAACGTCAGACGGATGCTGGAAGGCTTGGATCCTCACCCCATGGTGATTACCTAGAACTTACTGCTTATGTTGTTTTAACAAATGATAATGTGTAAACGGCAAAGGCCAGTCATTTTAGAAAAGTAATGGAACCATTTTCATTTTAGAACGTATTGTAGACAGTAAGGACCCTATTAGTGTGTAACTTGATGTGTGCTTACTGTAAAAGATATAGAGTTCGGGGGACTTCCCTGGTGGCACAGTGGTTAAGACTCCGCCTGCCAATGCAGGGGACACGGGTTCGAGCCCTGGTCCGGGAAGATCCCACATGCCGCGGAGCAAGTAAGCCTATGCACCACAACTACTGAGCCTGAGCTCTAGCACCCACGAGCCACAGCTACTGAAGCCCGTGCGCGTACAGCCCGTGCTCTGCAACAAGAGAAGCCACCGCAATGAGAATACCACGCACTGCAACGAAGAGTAGCCCCCGCTCGCTGCAACTAGAGAAAGTCCGCACGCAGCAACGAAGACCCAATGCAGCAAGCAATAAATAAATAAATAAATAAGAAAGGAAGGAAGAAAGAAAGAGAAAAAAAAAGATACAGAGTTTGGAAAAAGCCTGGATATAAGGTTTATGGGAGAAACTGTTTATTAAAATTTTAAAGTACCCTGTAGTTCAGGCTTTCAAATATCTAACTTATATAGAGAATAACATTTTTATGACAAAGTTATATGCAACTTTATGTTATTGTTCTTAAACTGCTAAGTCATATTAGAGTCATTAAGGATGCTTAAAGACACCTTGTATATATTTTAATAATCCCCATATTTTTCATTTTTGCCCTTACCTTACATCATTCATCATGTTCAGTTCTTCCCCCAAACTCCCTCCAAGAAAACCCTCAAAAAAGTGTCTTACGCTCTTCTACATGATTTAAAATCATCTAGAAATTTCCCTTTATCATGATACACTTAAATAGAAGAATATTTTTATTACAAAAATGATAGTGCTCATTGTAGAAAATATAAATAAGCGAAAAGGAAAAATACTCCATGTACATAGAAACAAACTGTTAATATTTTTAAGTATTTCTCTCCAAGTTTGATTTCATATTTGTATTTTAAAAGAAAATTAGAATATGGGGATGATTTAACGTCTTTTTTCTCCTAAATACTTTAAAGTACTTTAAAATATTTCTAACAGAAGTATCAAATTACTTTTTTTTTTTTTTTTAAATTTTATTTATTTATTTATTTGTTTGTTTATTTATGGCTGTGTTTGGTCTTCATTTCTGTGCAAGGGCTTTCTCTAGTTGCGGCAAGCGGGGGCCACTCTTCATCGCGGTGCGCAGGCCTCTCACTATCGCGGCCTCTCTTGTTGCGGGGCACAGGCTGCAGACGCGCAGGCTCAGTAATTGTGGCTCACGGGCCTAGCCACTCTGCAGCATGTGGGATCTTCCCAGACCAGGGCTCGAACCCGTGTCCCCTGCATTGGCAGGCAGATTCTCAACCCCTGCGCCACCAGGGAAGCCCTCAAATTACTTTTAATGATTATAGCATTTTACTTTATTTCAGATACATTTAGAGTATTTATTGTCTCAGTGTATTTGATCAATACTTGTTTCATATATATATATATATATATATATATATATATATATATCTTCTATATATGATACTGTGCTAGATGGTAAGATAAAGAACCATGCTCTCTGTCTTCAAAAAGTTTATCTGTTGTCAAGGCAAGACCTCTGGGCATGAAGTTTACAGTGACAAAAGATGTTAATAGTTGCTCAGTGAGCAGAAGTGTCCTGTGCTATATGCCTGACTTCTTAGTGATGATGACAAATAGGAATTTTAGAAGAGGGAGAGCTCACTTGTAATTAGGCCGAGAAGGCTAAGTAAGACTTATATGGATGAATGGGGTGTGGAGAGCTGAATAACCGTCAGGCCTGGTGGATAGAGTGAGTGAAAGGGAGAATATTCAAAATACTCAAGAGAAACGTGGAAGAAGAGTGTAGTGATCTGGAAGGCAAATCACTGGAGAAAAGTTAGAAGGTTAGCTTGGCTTGTAACGTAATGTCTGAGGAGTCTGGATTTTTAATCTAGGGGAGAAGGAAGGATGGAGGGGTAATAAGCTGGGAAAAAAAAAGGCGATATTCTTGGAAGACCAGGAAAGGTGGTGCTGAGGTTTTGAGATTTGGGGGGCTGTTGAGAGTATATTAACAGAAGCTGTGAATTCAAGATTGAATGATTATTTGGAGAGGGCCTATTGCCGACGAGAGGAATTTAGTTTCAGTTGTGTGAACCTGTTGGTAGCAATAGGTCATCGACTAAGGGGCATTCAGAGGTGGCACTGGCACTCAAGTGAGAAGTCGGGGCCTTTAGGTATTTTTATTTTTCTCTACAGCTTCCAAACTACAAAAACTTTAAAGGAACAATCCAAGAACTTGGTCAAAACCAATATGCAGTCAGTGGTGAAATATTTGTGGTGGATAGAAACACAGTGGAGATTACAGAGCTTCCCGTTAGAACTTGGACACAGGTTGGTATAAGACGTGAGCTGCCTGTGAGCTGCGTGTGGCAGTTGTGTTAGGCAGTCCTTTCTGGTGAGAATATGATTGTTTGCCCTGTGTCTGTAGAGTGTTTAAACATTCATGTATACACTTTTGACACATTCATTGGAATATTCCAATGGTAATTTAAAAGTTAACTTATCTAAATGTAGAATGACTTAGCTAGGTTTTAAAAAGACTATTATCTTTGTTTACATTGCAATGACTAGAATAGTATGTTAACAAATAGTGTTTTGAACCTTTATAAATATGGTCAATAAACTCATGTCATTCAGTATTGGATCTAAAAGTACGCGTGTCACCTCGTCAGTGCTAGTTGATGCCGTCTGCTTTGTGCTCTCAGCCTCTTCTTGCCTTTTGAGTATGAGCAGATCAGAACCAGTATCTTGTATGCCGTCTTTCTCCATGGAGATCCCCGTGTATCGTCAACTGTAGTGACTGGGCAGGAGATGATAGAGATGAGAGTTCCCCTTCTTCCCCACTGGAGTGGAGAAGGTTTAGATTGCGTGACTTGTAGAATAAGAACATGAATGTGTGTCATGAAAGAATTACTTATTTTTAAATCTTTTATAGGTATACAAAGAACAGGTTTTAGAACCTATGCTAAATGGAACAGATAAAACACCAGCATTAATTTCTGATTATAAAGAATATCATACTGATACAACTGTGAAATTTGTGGTGAAAATGACTGAAGAGAAACTGGCACAAGCAGAAGCTGCTGGATTGCACAAAGTTTTTAAACTGCAAACTACTCTTACCTGTAATTCCATGGTAATTGACTAGATTACTATGAATGTAACCTTGCGCTCTGTAAGTTGGATTTTTGTAATTGGCTTCATGATGGGAGTAGCTATAGTAAGTCTGAATGCGTTTCCCCCTGTATGTTTGCTAAAGAATCTAGAGGTACATTCCCTTTCCTCTAATGTTATCCTCTGCTCTTAACCCCAGCCCTGCATTTGTGCATCTGGGCTTGAACACACAGGATACACACACCCTCACACACACTGACTGGAATTTCTGAGAGTGATTGTTGCAGGGTCTCCTTGTGCCTCATGCCTGTCTCTATTAACATTTTCGTGGTGGAGTTCTTATCTCCTCATGACTCTAATCTGCTTTATTAAACTTTATATAATTGGGGAGGAAGATAAAAAGTGAACATGTACGATTACACTGTTCCATTCCAAATTAGCTTTTAGACTTGAGAAAGAGTAAAAGAAAAAAAATCCAGCAATAATAGCACAGTGACTGAGAAAAAGTGCCATAATCTGCCAAGCAAGGCTGATAGAAAAGGAGAAAAAGATAGAGAAGAAGTAAAATTTCCCTCTGAATTGAAGTTTGAGTAAATTGTAGCCCATTCATAAAAAACAACAAAGAGAGAGGCAAATGCATGTCCATTGAGTATATGGGAGAGAGAGAACTTTAATATTTAAAAACTTACAGATAGAATATGCTTGTTTTTAGTTTGAAAAAAAATCTATTAGGTGGCTTTATAGCCATAGTTTATATAGTTTTAAGTAAGAACCTTTTTTTAAGGACCTATTTTTGTCTTTCAAAATTATTCCAATTTTAAATATTTTCATAGTTTTGAGAATAGAATTTTATCAGTTTCTTGGAGCCACCAAAGGAATATTTACTTAATAATTTTGTTCTGGCTTTTAGGGGTGGTGTGTATTCATATACATGTATTATGGTTATTTTAAATACTGTAGCATACAAGTTAAAAATACCAACACAGATTTATATAATCTTCAAAAACTTTGTGTTTTGCTTAGGTACTCTTTGATCATATGGGATGTCTGAAGAAGTATGAAACTGTGCAAGACATTTTGAAAGAATTCTTTGATTTACGATTAAGCTATTATGGTTTACGTAAGGAGTGGCTTGTAGGAATGCTGGGAGCAGAATCTACAAAGCTTAACAATCAAGCCCGTTTCATTTTAGAGAAGATACAAGGGAAGATTACTATAGGTAAGATGCAACCTTTAAAAATTTGAACATTAGTTAAAATGGAAAAAAAAACTTTATTAATAGAAGACGTTTTTATCAGTAGAATATAAACAAATACAAATTGAATCTCTTTTCTTGATCCTAACTTTATTTTTCCCTCACATAGAGAATAGGTCAAAGAAAGATTTGATTCAAATGTTAGTCCAGAGAGGTTATGAATCTGACCCAGTGAAAGCCTGGAAAGAAGCACAAGAAAAGGTAATCATTTGCAGAACGAGACATTCAGAGAAGCTTTTAAAAGCAACTTCCAAAGCAAAAACCCCAACCCCTAAATTTTGAATTTAGTACTGCTAGAGGTGCTGAGTAGTCTGTGTGGAGACTGAAGTCTTCTGTGTATCCGCAAAACAGCTAGGGTGCAGGAACTTGCAGTGCACACCCACCGCCAGGCACTTTGCCAGTGTGGCTCAGCCAGGGCCTGGGGAAATGATTCCGGTTGGAGAAGGTCGCTCAGTCTCCTCAGCCTTCTTTCTGAGCCTGCCGTTAAAGGACGGTGGTGGTGGTGGTTTTGTGAGGTGCATGTCACTGTCTGGGAACTACACTGGTAGCATAGAAATCATTTCCCCCTGGGCAGTTTGTGGCCACAGTGTGGAATCCACTCACCACTCACTTGATCTGGCTTTGGTGTACGCTGGGGAGACTAGAGACAGAATGGTCAATATTTATCAGTATTTATCGAGCACCAAGTATGTGCTCTGACCTATGCTTAGGTCTTTAGCTGGAGATCTTAAACCCTGGAACTTCAGATTAAAAGTCTGATGTTTTATTAAATTGTCCATTTTAGATCATAGAGTACTAATATTAATTCAGTAAATGGGATATTGAAACGTTGAGATTCTTCTCAAGAATTAGCTTCTTGCTGTTGTGGACAATTTAAAAAAAATTTGAAAAGGCAGTACAGCATTGTGATTGAGAACACAAATGTACAAAAGGAAGAAAGTTGGAAATGATTAATTTTCAGATACTTAATTAGAATATTGTATATATATGTAATACTGATAAAGTTCACATCTTTAAAAAATAGTTAATGATTATGTGATGTAATTTGAACTGAAACTTTAAACTTCCCAACATTCATGAGTTCTCAACCATAATGTTTTTCATATTTTTCATCAAACTCCATTGAAATAGTGTTTTCATTTACATTAAGTTTTTTTTTAAATTTTGAACTGTCAGTAGATTGCCATATGTTAGAGTGAGTAAAATTAGAATAAATTACATATTTAGCAATTACATGTTAAGAGAACAGGTTTATTCATTGTTTGAGGAAAATGGGGTAGGACAAGTTGGGGGAGTATTCAAAATTAAGATGACTCAAGCATGTTGCATTCCTTTCAGTGTGTTTTGTTGCATTCTTAAACCCCAAATTATGGTTTATACACTACTTGCCCTTCTGTATCATTGTTAGTTTAAATTATATCTTTAAAAAAAATTAGCTAGTAAGCTAATGAATTTAATGTTTAGTTTTAAAAAATAAAGGTGTTTAGGGTTTGAGAATGCCCTTCTGGCAGAAGTAGACTTCATGGGTAAAAGCTAGTGCTTGGTTTCAATAATTTCATTGTTACCCTCAAAACGTTCTCAGCATCTTGGCCGTGTGTTCACTTTGGGGGTTCAAGAAACAAAAGGAACTGCTCTTACAAGAGTGTCCTATTGTGTAGAGTTGGAGAAGAGAGAATTATAAAGCCGATAATTAGAAGATCAAAAACATGGTAGAATTGTCATTGGAACTTGAAAAGTTTCTTGGTTTTTGCTTTTTTCCCCTGCAAGTATCCTTAGTCATCCTCATGATAACAGTGATAGATACACGTATTCAGGGAGCACTCATGCACGATACTTGGGGTGTCGTCAAAGCCTAGCGCAAGTAGACTTCTAAAGCGTGGGTCTAAATAGGGTTTTATGACACCCTAATAATATCTTAATAGTAGTGTAGCAACCTAAAATTCCATAGCAACACACTATTTCATGAAGAAATTTTAAAAACTGTAGACTATTAATTTGTCATAAATTATCTAGGTACTTAATAATCTATATCAACTCAACAACAGCATTCTTTATTTGGCTAATGTTACTTAATTGAGTTTATACTTTTGTTTATGTAATGAAGCATCTTGCTTTGCAATTTTTATTTTTATTCCTTTGCTTCTAAAATACACCTAACGTTTACTTCGTATATATACATTATTTTACCGAAAATTTTAAATTAAATTGTGAAGCTTTTTTTTTTTTCTCTTGATTGCTAGAAGTGAACTTTTGTTTTATGGAGTATCATGGCTCACTCAGTCATTTTTAATTATCTGAGCGCCTTTAAAAATTGAGATGCAATTTTATTTAACAGCTGTTGTTATTTTAAAAATTTTAAAGATGATGTCACCTATAATAACTTGTATTAAATTCATTGGACTTTGAAATTTAATATTAGCATAAGATTTTTTATTGCAACTGCTCCTATGAAAAGAAGGCCTTATAGATAAACTTTTAGAATAGCCCTTGTAACTCTGACTCACCAGCTGTTAAATGCTGGAGTGAGCTTCAGCTTAGTCCTCGCATGAATGTTCTTGCTTGAGGGAATCTTTATCAGGAATTCATCCGTAGTGACTGACTACCTTAGCATATTTATTATAACTGTAAAACATTCTTCATAAGTGATATTTATTTTAGGTTTCAGATTGTTCACTCACCAATATAAAGATCTGACAAGATGCATGATAAAAACATTAGTTCTGCTCTATTAATTTTAAGATGTGGTGTCTTCTCAAGCAGTTAATTTTTCGCCAGATTCCTGGATAGAGGCTGAATATACCATTCCTTTTGATGATTTTATTGTGCATTTTTAGAAAATTTAAACCTTTTATAGGAAATATATTTTCATAGATAATCTTGCAGATAATCTAAAATAAACCCACCACCCTGAAGATGTAGCTTTAAGAGTATAGCATGTATGGAATTTTAAACTCAGTCAATAAAATTCAACATTGATTTGATATTATATAGGACTTTAATATAAAGTTTATTATTTTTTACAGGCAGCAGAAGAGGAAGAAACACAAAACCAGCATGATGATAGTTCCTCTGATTCAGGAACTCCTTCAGGCCCTGATTTTAATTATATTTTAAATATGTCTCTATGGTCTCTTACTAAAGAAAAAGTTGAAGAACTGATTAAACAGAGAGATGCAAAAGTATGAACTTCTGTGGGTTAAATAATTTGAAACTTTAAGTGCTATCCATATCTTTATTTTTCTTTTCCAAAAATAAATAGTTTTATTTAGCCTTTATGTATACATTTGAAAATTATACATTTAAAATTGAATGTTTAAATCATACTACTTTTTTATTATAGGGGCGAGAGGTCAATGATCTTAAAAGAAAATCTCCTTCAGATCTTTGGAAAGAAGATTTAGCAGCATTTGTTGAAGAACTGGATGTAGGTTAAGTCTCCATTAAAATATATTTGGAGAAGTAATGTTTATGAAACAAGAATGAAAATTTTTAAAATTGAATTATCTCAGGGTTTCCTTTAACTCTACAAAAGTTAATATGTTTATAAGCTGCAGAGGATTAAGCTTCTAGCTCTGTGAAACCATAAAGAAAAGTTATGTCTGATGCAGATGAATAAAAGCTATGGAGTTGAAATTTAGAATAAATTCTAATACTCTCTGCTAGTTAAAATTTCTTAACTGACTTCAAATTAGCTTATTGATTCAATTTTAATGTTTTCCCCCAAAGAGGTAAGAGCAATATATATGATTGAATATAGGTACTTTGATTTTTAGAAAGTAGAATGATAGTCTCCTTAGACTTTCAATCGAGAAATTTTAATATTTTTTGTTATAGCTTAGTTTTCTCCAGGTAGAATTCCAATTTTAAAAATAAAAGAAAAATGTAGAGAAAGATGTAAAATATAAACTTTTTCTAAAATTGCCTAATTTGTTTTTAAGCAATTAACTCACTTAAAATCTTAGAATTAAATTCACAGTGGCAGTATGATCATCTGATTTTGAGTAGCACAAGGTAAATTACTATTTATTATTACTCATATGATATTACTTATATTTATTACTTTTTGGTTGTTTCATTGATTTACTGTCCACATGTTCTAATTTTATTTTTATGGCCCAAGTCAAATTCGAACTATTAAGAATGAGTGTGGTGTATTAGTTGCCTAATAAAATTTCTGGAATTGTTTAGTCCTATTGTTCTGGGTTCCCTTAATGATCTTTCAAGTGCCACAATATAATTATGCCTTGATTTATACTTATATTGTTATGAGTTAGATTTTTAAAAAACTACAGACCGTTTTTTTACTGCTGATTTACACATTTAAAAATTAATATCCATTAAAAATGAAGCAAACTAAAACAATAGTAAAAGAATAGCTTCATATTTGTTAACAGAACTGCCTTTTTGTGTGATTTGCTGGGATTCTGATGATACCATGTCATCAGAAGTCTGGATCCCATAATACGTTGTAGGATCCTAGAATTGGAAGGGACCATATAAGGTCATTTAGTTACTACCCCCTTGTATTGCAAATGAGAAGCTAGTTAGATAGAACTGGGACTACAGCCCAGATATTCTTTTTTTTTTTTTTTTTAATATTTATTTATTTAATTTATTTATTTGGCTGTGTCGGGCCTTAGGTGTGGCACGCGGGCTTCTCTCTAGTTGTGGTGCACGGGCTCCAGAGCACGCGGGCTCAGTAGTTGCAGCGCGTGGGCTTAGTTGCCCCACGGCATGTGGGATCTTAGTTTCCTGACCAGGGATCAAACCCGTGTCTCCTGCATTGGAAGACGGATTCTTAACCACTGGACCACCAGGGAAGTCCCCAGCCCAGGTCTTCTGACTTAGAATTATTTGGTTTTTTCTTAGATTAGATCACCTGGAAGGAAAGCTTTGTTCCTTACTGAATGAATAAAGTTAGATTTGACTTCTTATGCAGTAGTAAGTCTCTTTTCTAATGAGTTGTTTATGCCCCCGCCCTGTTCCCCATCCTTAATCATTACACTCCAGAAAGTGGAAGCGCAGGAACGAGAAGACGTTATGGCTGGGATGGCTGGAAAAGCAATAAAAGGGAAAGTTGGCAAACCTAAGGTGAAGAAGCTTCAACTGGAAGAGACAATGCCCTCACCTTTCGGGAGAAGAGTAGTTCCTGAAATTACTGCCATGAAGGCAGATGCCAGTAAGAAGTTGCTGAAGAAGAAAAAGGTACATGTCTCTTGTTTTGGCTCGTTGGTGGACTCGACCTCCATAATGATGTATGTAGGTATTTTAATTTTACTGTGTACTTCAGTCATGCTTTATTTTTTGTTTCTAATATGTTTCACTGTGATTGGAAATCACTTGTTCTGAGAGCAGTTGATCCATACATAGAATGAAGACATGTTAGTCAAGGACCCACATATGTGTAAAGAGCTACTCACTTGATTCCATTTCTAAAACGAGAGAGAGAAATACTCTACTCAGCATTCTAAATTAAAATCATGGAATAACGACAACAAAAAGTATATCAACTTTAAAATATAAACTTTAGTTCTATATCGTGACCAATTAAGGAAGTCTTATGAAAAGAGTCCGTTTGGCTTTCAAAGTAAGCTGTCAACTTTTACTATTTATTTGTTTTTACCTTTAGTTAAAAAGTCATCAAACACAGCATATATCATTGGCATTGATGAGAGTTAGAGGGGATTTAAAAGCGTGAGATCTACCTACCCTCCAGCAGGACGGGAACAGTTAGCCAGAGGAAGGAAGTATCGAGAAGGCTGCTCAGAGCTGAGAAGCAGGAGCCTGATGGTCTCAAGGGGAGAGTCTGATTTTTCTAGGCAGGTTGATTCAGAACCCAGGGGATATATAGGTAAATGCATCCCACAGTGTAAGTAGAGCTTGGGAGGTGAGCCTGAGAGCCGTGGTGAGATGGGAGAGTTCTCCGCACAGAACTAAGAGTTGAAGCCTGGGGCACCGTGCTGCCAGGGAGATCCCTCTCTTCCACGGTTCTGATACACGGAGGCCTCACAGGTCCACCTGCACATAGAACTTGCTCTCTCCTTAGGAAAACGTTTCTCTCCTTTTCCGAAGGTCTTAGCCAGGATCCGTTCTCAGCACACTTCTCTTCACCTTTCATGGTCTCCCCAGGTGACCTCGTTTGTGCCCAGGGCTTTTATCACTTACACTGGTGACTCTTTAATCGACGTCCTGAAGCTGTCATGTTTCCAGGAGGGCCAGGCTAACACAGCCACCAGAATGCCCAACGCCCCGCAGACTCAGCTTGCCTGCGGGGACCCCTTATCTGGGCTTCAAAACTGCCCTCCCACCTCTGCGCCTGGTCTCAGTTCCTGGCACTACCAGCTGTCACTAACACAGGCCGAAAACCTGGGAGTTTTCTCGTTTAGCCTGTGACTCAGTCCTCCTGACTGTCTGTGAAAGTTCCAAACGCCACCCTCTTATCTGGTCCACACCGACACTGTCTTAGAATTCGGTATTCCCCTGAGACGATTTAAGGTGAGCCGTGTGGCTCTCGTGATCCTGTCTCTAGTCGTCCAGGCACGACGTCTGCCTTCTTCACTTCAGTCCTCTCCGTCTCGTCTCTCACCACCAGAGTGAGGTTTCCAGACAACGAGCCTGTGTTCACCCGGCGATTGCTGGTGCACAGTGACTCAGCGCCCGCACGCCTGCCTGCCTCCACCCGGCTGCGCTTCCCTCACCTTTCATTGAGTCCTAGCAGACAGGAGTCTTCATCTCGTGCCTGGGGCGCGCTTCCCTCCTTCCTTCTCCTCACCTGGCAAACCTACCTGATTCTTCAGAGCCCAGTCACCATGGAGAAAGGCTCCTTCTCCGTGGTGTCTGCTCTGACCCTGCCCTGGGCCTCCTCCCTCTGTCCCAGGGTCAGGGGACTTCATTATGTACTGCGAGGCATTATAAGGCATGGGTTGCTTATTTTCATTCAGTAATCTGAAGATTTTTTCCTAGTATATAGAGGCGTGAGCTATGGGAACGTATTTTTTCAGGTACCTGTTGGTATACTTAGCTATGAGTCTGAAAAAGTCCCTTTGATGATCAAAAGCTGCCTTCTTATTTTTCATAGTTGGTTTTAAGTAGCTGTCATCTCATAGAAGGTACTACAAGATTAGAGTGATAAGCAGTGTCATCTTCTACAGCTGCATGAGATAAAGTAAAACAGGATCTGATCAAAGTCATTTCTTAGGACCTCAATAGAATCACACTTTATATTGGTTTTTTACTCATCTGATATGAAAAAGCGATCTCTTGGCTGGAAGTGTATCTCTAAAGTATATGGTGTTAATTTAACTTTTATTTTTACTTATGGTTTGGTTTTCTTTTCAATGTGTAGGGTGATCTCGATACCACAGCGGTGAAAGTGGAATTTGATGACGAATTCAGCGGAGCACAGGTAGAAGGTGTGGGAGAAGAGGCACTGATCCCGTCGGCGCCTGTAAACAAAGGTCCCAAACCCAAAAGGGAGAGGAAGGAGGCTGGTGAGGACTTGCTAGAGTTTTCGTGTCAGAAAGTCTGTGTGTTCAGGACATGACTAGATTCTTGTGACTGTACTTTCTTTTCTAGTAGTTGAAGTAATGTCTTCAGTTTCCACAAACATTTGTTATTTTATCATGAAGTTTGCATTACAATAGTTTTATTTTTACTAATGACATTTGGATAAGTATTGATACATATCTTATTGTTGCTCATTTGTTTTTAGGTACCAGGGTGAGAAAAGCACCTACATCATCTGGTAAACCCAGCGCAAAGAAAGTGAAGAAACGGAATCCTTGGTCAGACGATGAATCCAAGTCAGAAAGTGACTTGGAAGAAACAGAACCTGTGGTTATTCCGCGAGACTCTTTACTTAGGAGAGCGGCTGGTATTCTGATATATTTTATATTCTATTATATACTATGGTTTGACGAAGTTAGTATTACTCGTAAGTTGGTGTTATTTGTGTCATCAGTGTTTCTGAAGTACTAAACCGTTGGTATTTCAGAAGTTAAAGTTCAGGAAGACAAAAAAACCTGCTTTACAGAAGGCTATTTTCTAGCAGAGTTGGACTGAATTTCTCTAAAGTGAATCATGTTTTCTTACTGATTTTTGTTACAAAGTTTGGGTTGTACTCCCTCCATAGTTGGAAGATGTTTGGTAAAAAAAATGTAGCTTGGTGTAGTGTACCAGCAGTGGTGGATCCATAGGAGTGCTATGTAGTGTTCTTTTTGTTTCCTACCCCTTGTATCATGAAGAATTCCCCTACATTAGGAGTCTGGTTCCATATGCACACAGCATAATTTAGATAATTACACTGTTAGACTTAGGCTACAGAATCCCATTTTGCTAATATATATTGCTGTTAGCATGTGATTTGATGCTTTCTGCATCATTAATTTGAAGTCTTCAAATAATTAAAAACTGATGTGTCCTATTTTATAGATTCTTCTCAAATTGTGTTAAGTCCTAATTTACATAAAATGAATAATAAAATATGATTGTTTTATCTCTGGGAGATACTTTTAAAATTATATCTCAGGCCTTCAGTCACTAAGTGATTGAATTTCTTTTCCTAGTGTGCATAGGTCGTATAATAGAGGTGAATTAAAAAAAATTTTTTTTTTTTACAATGTTGCAATAGTTTAGAGGTGAATTTTTAACACAGTAACAAGTTACATGAAAATTAATTTATTAAATGCTTTAAAATTGTATTTAGGCTTTTTCCATACATCTAAAATGAAGTGTAAAATTGCATAGCATCCAAATGACTTTAAAACTTTATTCCATAGTATATGCTAGAAATTACAGTAAAACTTACTTGCATTATACTAGTGTGCCTTTCTCCATAGTTGGTACCTTTTTATGCATTATATTGTTTTGCTAATATATTGAGGTCTTATCTCTATTTTTACTATTCATCTGAAAAATGACTGTTTCTGTTATTTCATAGTAAACCTACTGTGAAGAGAAGATAGGAGTTTTTATGGAAGAGGTTAAGAGAGAGTGCAGCACTTTCTAAAGACCTGTAAGAGCTGTCTTTCGTAATTGCAGAAATGGGAGATCTCGTATTAGCAGTCACTTTCACAGTGGCCATAATGACTGCTTTCCTCACTGCTTTGAGTAAGATTTAAGCATGACGAGCTGCATCCTAGTGGCCTCACCAGCTTACCCTCTCCCGAGACACGCAGCGTTGCCCCAGAGCCTCCAGGGAGTACAGGACAGATGTCAGCACCATCAGAGTAACTGAGGCAGAGTGGTCGACTTTTGTTCTCTAATGCTTGTTTTTTTCTTTTTTTTCTTGTATATTTTAAGAGACAGCTGGAATATTTTTCAAGTGCACTGTTTGGAATAGTATTTCATGTTGATAAAGCTGGGTTTGAGTGTAACGCTCACTTTTATTTCTGTCCTAGCTGAAAGGCCTAAGTACACATTTGATTTCTCAGAAGAGGAGGATGATGCCGATGAGGACGACGACGATAATGACTTAGAGGAGCTGAAGGTGAAAGCGTCTCCCATGACAAACGATGCAGAAGATGAATTTGTCCCTTCCGACGGCCTGGACAAAGATGAGTATACGTTTTCACCAGGCAAATCCACAGCTAGCCCAGAGTAAGTAACACAGCAGCTGCTGTTCAGTTACACGGTGCAGCTAGGTGTCTGGGCCTCTGCAGCGATCTTACAGTAAGCTCCATCCTAGGTCAGGTCCTTCTCATGACGTAATAAATCTGCTTAGTATTGCAGCTGTTTACATAGCTGTTGCTATAGTTTAGAGCACGGGTTGGCAGATTTTCTCCGTAAAGGGCTGCATAGTGAATATTTTAGGCTTTGCAGGCCATATGGTCTCTGTTGCAACTACTCAGTGCTGCCCTTGTAGCAGGAAAGCAGCCATAAATGATATGTAAGTGAACAAGCATAGCTGTGTTCCAGTAAAATGTTGTTTACAAAATTAGGCGGCGGGCATACGGGACATAGCTTGACAACCCCTGGTTCAGAGAAAAGTTATTAAATCTTTAGAATTGAGAGGTTTAATTTTCCTCCCTAGCTTTGGCCTCGATTTTTTTTTCTTGCCTCTGGTGAGTGTGAACATGTAACATGTAGCATGTGAAGTCTGTGAACTATTTCAGATTTTTAAGGAAGTATTTTAACCACAAGCAGTCAAGTATTAGAAGTCAGATTATTGCCTCTTCTGATGGAGATTCTTTCTTCTTGGATTTTTGCCAATAATTTACTGATGTTAAATTCTGAAGAGGTTCTGTCAACCATAAAATTCAGTGATATTTCGAATAACTTTAAAGTTTTGCTTTTCTGTTAAATCAGTGGTTTGTCTGGTGTCTCTGTGTAGGCACGCACACTTACACTTATGAGAGAGAAGAAAGGAGTTTGGTTGCCCTGTCTTCAGCAAAGGGAAACAAATGAGAGAACTAAAATTGTGTTCTGTAATTGTAATCCTGCAGTACGTATATAAATTGTCAAAGTGGAAACCAGATATTTACATTATATTGTTGTGTTTAATTTTTCTATTAGAAAGTCTTCCCATGACAAGAAAGGTCAGGATTACGGGGCTCTCTTCTCATTCCCTTCATACTCTCAGAAGTCAGAAGACGGTATGCTCGTTTCGTCTTTTTGTTGCTTACTTACGTATGATTGCTATGGATTTTTTTTATGAGTAAAAAACTTACCTTCTTTTTACATTTTCCTCAAAGTAATAAAGTTTATTTAGTTTTCCTGAGGTGATTCCCAACTGATTGGTCAAAATCAGCATTATGGAAGCATTTAGGTGGAGAAGCAGATGCAAACCTGTGTGTGTGTGTGTGTGTGTGTGTGTGGAGTGGGGGGGGGGTGAGTGTTTTAAGGAGAGAAAAAAGTATAGACAGAGAAATTCTGGAAGATCAAAATTTAATTTTCATGGCAATGTGAATGGATATATGACGGCTTTTTTTTAAAGCTACAAGGGTACCAATATGCAGATTTGTTTTACTGAACCCTAGTAGCTGAAAGACTAGAACCTTCATAGAAGCAAATTTAATCAGTGTGCATACTGTTTTCTCGCCTACATTGCTATGTGTGTAATTTCTAAGGTCAGAACAACCTAGTTACATTTGAGTTACTGTTTTCCGTTTTTTAAATACACACATACATGTAGGTAGACACACAGATCGGGTACAGGTTCTATATGTACTGATAGATATGCATTTTTGAAAGCATGTCAAAACAGCTATATAAAACTTTCACATCCAAGTTGCCAGTCCCTGTTTTGGTTTGAGTGGGGGAAGGATGGAGGGAGGAATTGATTAATTAATTAAATTGAGTGTAAAAGTAAACTGAAGGTAAGCCTACATGCCTTTTCAATTAACCTTTAATGACGTAAAGTTGATGAACGTTATTACTGATATTCCTGAAATGGTTAGTTAGATGTGTAGATGCTAAAATAATCACAGTGAGAACTTTTTAATGTCTCATTTTAAAATAAGTCGTCAGTATTTATTTTTGAATTGGTCAGTTATGTTTTAAATGATTAGCGTTTGGGACTATTAGGAATTTTTATTACTCTATGCATTTCTATGTTGTTCTACAACAGAGTTAACTTTTTTGAAATATAACATTGTTATATTTTTTATTTTCTGCTGTTTGTATACTGTGGATTATATGATCACAAAATAGAAACTTACAAGATCTGTTATCTAGCTAAAGAGATGTCATCAGTAAAAAGAATCAGTTTAACTACTAAGTGGTCCTTATAGAATCTCTTTACTGAAAAAAAAAACTGTAATTTTTAGATTCAGCTAAATTTGACAGTAATGAAGAAGATTCTGCTTCTGTCTTTTCACCATCATTTGGTCTGAAACAAACAGAAAAAGTTCCAAGTAAAACAGTAGCTGCTAAAAAGGGTATGTACTTCTATTTGATTTTGTTAAGCATCGCATAAAACGTATAGAGATGGTTAAAGGAAATTTAATGTAATTTGAAACTATTTGCACTAGGACTTCAATAGAAAATAGGTATAAAGTATAAATGTGTATGAGGAAAATCCCTCTTGTTTTCTAACCATGTGAGGTAATTATTCAGAAGTCTGTAAGACCTCATTTTAAAGCTGCTGTAATTATAAAATAATGCCATGCATTGATATGGAAAGACAGCTTTCTGGTAAAGCTGTGCTGTAGTTGGTTGTTGGGTTGTGAAGTAGGCTGAGAGTTTGTGCTGGTAGCAGTTGCCTGCCTCAGCTGTGTAGGCCATGCCTTAACTCCTCCTGGGAGCCATCGCTCAGCTCAGTCTGGGCCTCTTGTTGTTTGTGAGTCATGCAGCTTTCTTTTCCGTAACCTTAGATTGTTTATGAATAAGTTGATTGGAGTTGATTCACGAATCTGTTACTGGTACTGAGGCACATACCTTGAAGGAGGTCAGTGTTAGTGCTTTGTGTTTAAAAGATAATCATCACTTACCCAGCAAGTAAGTAAACAGTATGGAATGTCCCTTCAGGATCTTAGACGCGCACAACAGACACCACATTGTAGACACACATGCACTAGATGCAGCAGAACAACAGTAAAAGCCCCTGCTCTTCTGAACACACTGGGGCGGCGGTGAGAAATTGGTTGGCCCTCCAGCCTCCAGCCCCGCCCTCACCCCGCCCTGGCCATGGTCTGTCTTTCTCCACTGAGGACTGTGCCCGCCACCCTTTACCCGTGACTGAGGAAAGCTGGTCTGCACGTCTCTCAGGGGCCGTGCCCCTCAGGTTAGCTCAGTCGGGTTTCGTGCCAGCTCTCCGCTTCCTCACGCGCTGAAGCGTCCAGAGTGACGACAGCTCGCTCGCCACCCTCCCGTTACCCGGCCCTCGCTTCACTGTCTCGTTCTGCACCGCCTGCCTGTACCTCCCAAGTGGGCACTCCTAACTCGAGTCTGCCTTAGGATCAGGTGGGGCCTGCTTCTGGAGAGCGCAAACTGCGGCGGGCCCTGTAATCTCCCTTTAAGCACCTTTTTATCGTCTTGATATGAGCATCTTGCCGCCACCCTGAAAACTGGGGAGCTCTGTGAACATGCCAGCCCGTTTCCTTCATCAGGCTGTTCCCCCCATTCGACCTAACGGGTTAGCGTGGCGTTAACTGAAAGGCCGGCATGCGCAGCTCACGCCCGCCCCGCGGCCCCAGCCCTTCGCAGCAGACGGGCTCAGAGCCCCCCCCACCCGACCCACCCCCGCCCGCCGGCGTCGCCAGTGCCACCGAACACTGCGGGCCTGCGAGCGCCCCGGGGAAGGGTGGTCACCGCAGCGCCCCGCCGTGTGGCGCCCGCACCCCTGCTGCGGGCCGCCCCGCGCCCGAGCGGTAGGAGAGCCCCGGAGCCTGCGGGCCTCGCCTGCTGCTCAACGGGGCCCGCACCTCGAGCCCGCGGAGTGAATCGCGATCCCGTGCTCCACAGGAGGAGCGCGGCTGCTTTTCTTTACTAGAAACGTGTGTGGTTAATTCAATCCGCTCTTTGTTTTCAAATGAGGTTTTACTAATCACACAAGTAAAGGCTGACTTATCAGTTTTCATAGACTGTAAATGAAGCAAGGTCTTTAAAAACAAAATAAAGGCCTTTGGATCTATTATCCACTTACCTAGAATTTTCATATTTCTTTTCACATAAAAGTACCAAGTCTGGATTTCAACCTCTGAGTGGAAGTGAAGTTTCTATTCATGGTATTTGAGGGTCCCATAATTTTTTTTTCTCTAAAACATTTTAAAAGTTAGAACTTAACGTGGTTATACTTGCATTATCATTAATGTCTTTTTACTACTACTTTTTAAAAGTTATTGCTTAATTCATTTTAATGGCCCTTGTTAATTTAAAATATCTCAATTGAATTATCAAAAGGCAAATTATGCAAAATCAAATAAAAAGCATTTTGTCACCTATGAGCAGTTGTTTGCCTTTACACTGGCACCAAATGGAGAGAAATCATTTTATTATTTAAGGCTACTCAATTTCATATCAGCAGTAAGAAATTCCATCGTTATAGGACTCACTCCAGCTTGAATTGTTGGTAAGAATATTCCATTGATCTATGAAATGGAATTTTGCTTAATAGGAAAACCATCTTTAGATACAACCCCTAAGCCCAAGAGAACCCCCAAACAGAAGAAAGTAGAGACTGTAAACTCTGACTCGGACTCTGAATTTGGCGTTCCAAAGAAGACAACAGCACCGAAAGGTGAGGATTATCTTTGTATAACCCTCTAGCATATTCCACATGGCAAGTGTTTAGTCTCTTCTACTCACTGAATTTAGAGAGACTGGGTCCCTATTTTATTTTAAATTGCTTCACTCCTCGGTAAGCAAATGTTCTAAGAATCAGTGCTGAATTAGAGTCCAAAGGAAATACAGCAATTTAGTCCACTTTGTTTACAAATCAAGAAACTGAGACTCAAAGAGGTTAAGTAAGTCAGCAACTTGCATACCAAAGAATGGTTCAGAGACCCCCTGCAGCGGACTCCCTGGAAGTGGTTGGTTGTAAAAGGCAGTGGGGGTCCTCATTGAAGTGTGAGACTCCTTGGCGGAGGCTGCAGCGGGACTCTGAGGCCAGAGCCTCGTCCTCCTCCGGGAGCTGAGACAGCTGTCCTCAGGGCCCCCGCAAGGGCACAGCACCCGTTCCTCTCCCTGCTGTCTCCTCTTCGCCTCCGGAATCTACAGAGTCCTTCAAGATGCTTAAAAAAGTATGTGAGACATGATTTCTCTAAGGGTAGCTGTTCAGTCTTTCGTCCAACTGATAGATACTATCATTAACGTGTTTATTTCTTAAAGCGGTGGTTGGGGTAAGGAGATACAGACCTACAGGGGACCGAAGGGGCAGAAAAGAAACATAGTGACTAGGGAGGTTGGTACTTAGGCTGTGCATGGTTTGAAACCTTTGTAAATTCAGTAGTGCCATCTCATTGATTCATTTGATCCAGTATGACATCCCAAGACCATTTAGGCTATCTTTTCTTACTAGTACAATGTTAGTCATAGCTCTTAAAGTTTAAAAAATTTAGAATTGCAGTTTACTTCCTTTTTCTCTTTCTCTGGCATCACTGTAGGATGGAGGACGTTTGGTGACCCCTTACGTGTTACCTTCTCCCCTTCCTCCAATGATGAGCATGCGAGATTAGGTAGATGAAAAAAAAAAAAAAACAGGCTGCATGGGGTGATTCTAGTCTGAGAAGGAGTATGGATTTGACAGATGATCTCGTGATTAATACTGGGGAATTTAGTTTAGGGCTGTGCTACTTAAAATGGGATATGCAACTGGCTGTTACTGCTGTGTGGCAGGAGAAGTTACAGTAAGCATCCAAACCTTTACAGTCTGTGCTAATAAGAAAGTGTGTCTTACTTTTCTAGTAATTCATGCTATATTTTTAGAAGTATTGGTCTATGACAAATTAGAAACTAATTTTTTTCATCACATACAATTTAACAAATTCTCTTCTAAGAGATTTTCTTTTCAGGCCAAGTACCACCTGTGCAAAATGCAAAGGTTTCTTTTATGCATTAGGGGTTTGGTCATTAAAGTTTGTCACCAGCACTTTCCAACTAATTTAAATGTATTGGTGAAATACTCCTTAGTCATGTCAACCCCAGAACTGAAATGGTGCTGACACACTTTCTATGTTAATCATAGTAAGAGATCAGGATTGCAGTACCAACTGGGCATGCCAAAGAAGTAAAAGTATAATGCTTTGACACTTTTTATATTGCACTTATTAACCTTGGGAGAAAAACCCCTTTGTATCATTTTAAGGTAAAGGCCGAGGGGCAAAGAAGAGGAAAGCATCTGGCTCTGAAAACGAAGGTGATTATAACCCTGGCAGGAAAACCTCTAAAACAACAAGCAAGGTAATTAGAAGCATCTTTTTAATAATGCACAGTTTTAAGAAATGTCATGTAACTGGCTTAGTTCGCTTGTTACTGTAATGTCTTGTAACAGATTTAATCCTAGCATCTCTTATCCATAGGCGGCTTGTATATGGTTAAAAAATTATCCACGTGTAAAATTTATATAATCGGGACCACCTCTTGGATAAAGGGCGGCATAAATTAGCCTGCTTGAGTCTGCCACATCCTGCAGTGGCAGAAGTTACATGCTACCCTAAAATATTACTTTCCAGACCAAATAAAGGCTATTTCTTTTGAACTTGGATTTATTTGACCAGGACTGATTTGATTCTTTTTAACTTGAATTCATTTGACTGTGGCTAATTTTCCCAATTTGTCTGACCCTTCTCCAGCAGTACACTATCTCTTTAAGGTAAATTAATAACATCAAATGCCACCCTTCTCTCTCTCTCCCCCTTCTTTTTAAAACTTAAAAACACGAACAGATGACTTTAGCTCCGTGGTGCTCTCCACACTGACCTTTTCCATCCAGTCACCTGCTGTGACTGGGGCCCATCCTGGTGACTCTCCTCTGCCTTTTATAAATGCTTACTGCCTGCACTACATCCTGTCCATCAGTCTTGTTTTCCTCTTATGAATTGACAGGTACTTACCAGTAAGACAGCTTGAATTGTAACTCATCTGTGCATTGTGCAGATTTGCTGGGTAACATAAGATGTTTAGAAAGAAAGAAGTAATGGTGGCATTATGAGATCACCAAGGTGGCAAATTATACTTAATCCTCCTCTTCCCGTCATGAAAATGATTAGGTAACTGGCTTCACACTTAAGTTAGCATTACAGTTCTGCTTTTAAAAGAACCACTGTTTGTAGTATTTCCCAAATATAAGTGAAGTGTAAGGAATAATAATTTTTAGCACTAGTCTTTTTTTCCCCTAACTTTGGGGTTTTAAATCTCTTTTTAAAAAAAATGTCTAGAAACCGAAGAAAACATCTTTCGATCAGGATTCAGATGTGGACATCTTCCCCCCAGACTTCACTTCTGAACCACCTTCTCTGCCACGGACCGGTCGGGCTAGGAAAGAAGTAAAATATTTTGCAGAGTCTGATGAAGAAGAAGATGTCGATTTTGTGATGTTTAATTAGGTGCCCACAGAGCACGGAAAACAATTTTCAGCAGATAACTAACTAACTTGTGTTGTCCCTTTTGTCTTTTCTGTCTCAGACTTTTGTACATCTGGCTTATTTTAATGTGACGATGTAATTGATGGTTTTTTATTATTGTGGTAGGCCTTTTAACAAACAAACATTTTGTTCTTACACATACAGTTTTATGCTCTTTTTTACTCATTGAAATGTCATGTACTGTCTGATTGGCTTGTAGAATTGTTATAGACTGTTGTGCATTAGCACAGATTTTAATTGTCATGATTGATTGCAGACTACAGACCTGCTTTTTGAAATGAAATTTAAACATTAAAAATGGAACTGTGTTCTCTGTCTCTTTACTGAAGATGAACGTGCAGTAAAAGCTCTCATACGCCTTTAAAATAAATATATTTTATTCTTTGCCAGGAGACTCCATGGAAAAAGGTAAACAGTATATGAACATAGAAAGCATTGTTAAACAATTTCAATGTACAAACAGAGCCAGTGAAAGTACATCACAGACTTGCTAATATATCAAAAAAAAAAAAAAAAAAACTTTTTCTACTAGTGCTTAAATGAGAACTAAGAAACTGACACTTGGATCTGTTAACCACTCCACCCCAGCCTCCACTCTGTTCATAGTGATTGATTGAACCAGGCCAGAGGACGCAGATTCTCTGCCGGTGACTTTGGGAGGCAACGCAGAACCGCCCAGTATCAAGCAGGAATCAGGAAGGATACAGAGTTACACGGTGCAGGTGATAGACCAGCCTGTCATTATCCCATGAAACCTCCCTAATGGCTTGTGAATAGGTAAACAAAAACTTTTATTAACACTGAAAAGTGTTTCTGCCTTGGAGGCTATCATTACTGTAAAAATGTATCTTTTTAAAAAAATTGTGTAGTTATGTCATTAAACAAGTAATAAACCACTTTTAAAGTGACATCCACAATTGAACAAATGACATTTGATACCTGAAGTGGCCGTTACACTGATACAGAATTCTCTTCTGCTAGTGCAGTGACTTTGTTGTACACTTCACTGGGCAACATGAAAGAAAAGATGCGGTCTGAGAGCATCCAGAGAGCAAGGACAAGCTTCTACGCTAACTAAAGTAGAACACCTTTTGCCTTATCTTGCCACACTGTACGACAGTCCCATTTCCTTACCTCGATGTCTTGATCTGCGAAGGCAAGACAGTTATCTTTTTGACCCTTTCTTAACGGGACATGTACAGTAATCTGTTCCGTAACCTTGGTGTCTTGGTTATTTGGAGTATGCAAGACAAAAGGAAAGCACCAAACGTATAGGAGAGAAAGAACAGAGCCATACTTCTGTATGTACAGAGTCTTCAGAAACTTAACCAGGGGTAAATCATTTTGACTGGGTCTTTGCCATGCAATCTTGAGTGTTCAAAGAGGAGAACAGAAGCCTTTAACTGGTTTCGGTTGCATGAAATGGCTGATTGATTTTTAGAATTTAAAAAGTTTGTACTTCTAGGTAAGTCAGACAGTGAGGGGTACATATTGATACATATGAAAACTTCTTGGTCCTTCTTGAGTTTGAATATATTTTCAGTCCAAAAACTAAGCAGCAGTGAAAATGTTTTTTCCTTGCATTTTCAATCCCAGGAGTGAAGGTACTGGGGAATGTTTGAAGTAGCTAGAAAGTGTCTTATTGCAGCAGTGGTGACTGACCGACACCGCTGTTCTCCACGGAGCCGGGCGAGGCGCTGGGACTGTGCTCTGCTGTGTTCCCACTTGAGCTTGGGGTCAAGGGCTCATGTCCTTCAGAATTCTCCAGCATTTCCTGAATGAGAGGGGGCATCGAGCCGGGAATTTCCATTTTCAAGGTAATTACACGTTCTGCACCTTTTCGAAAGAGATCATAGAAATCTGGTAGAGATACGGAGTCAAGGTGATAACCAGGGATCAGCTTTCATCTACTTTACTTTAACAAGGGTGGGTGAAAACCGTGCTACCAGGGCCTCCCAGAGGCTCTCCTAATTTGACACCATTAAAACATTTCCACTTCATCTGCAGAAGAGCAGCAGAGATAGGATGACATACTTAAATGTGACCACTCCACACCTCTGTCAGTTTTGGGAAACAGTATCATTATATATTTACTCGACAAATTTACAAAGAGAAGCTCCTGGTAAGAGACCAGAAAGAGTATATCTTGAAGAGAGACAGTGAAAGGAGAGCAGTTCCCCACAAGTGCAGGCAGGGACCTGAGAAACAGACGTGTGGCGAACGAGATCACCCGCTCGATGTAGCACCGCGCTGCCCAGGAGGGCGGCCACTAGGTACACGCGAGTGTTTACACCCGCTAGATTAAGTCCCGAAGGAAAAGCGGGCCTCGGCTGCCTCAGCCCCACCTCAAGGGCCTGAGAGCCACGTGTGGCTGGCGGCCGGCCGCTGGACGATGCGGGTTGCAGATCGCGTCCGCTCCGTTAGCGCTGTCCAGCTAGGTACAGGGAGGGGCGGTGTGAAGTTCCACAGCCTCGTGGGTTTAAAATCAGAGACGGAGGGGACATGGGGATATGTGTATACACAGAGCTGATTCACTGTGTTATACAGCAGCAACTAACACACCACTGTAAAGCAATTATACTCCAATAAAAATGTTAAAAAATAAAGTAAAATAAGATCAGAGACGTCACCGTGAGTGACAGTGGTCAAGACTGGTGACCTGTACACTTAATCCCAGGCTAGGGATGAACTCGGGGTCTCACGGACTCCTAGAAGGAGCTCAGGGCTCAGGAACTGAAACTCCTCATCAAACACGTTCGCTGTGCTTCTAGGCACTTTTGAAATGTCGAGTTTGTTCCCTGGCTCACCAGGCCTTCAGGGAAGGGGAGTGACAACAGCACGTCTGCTCCAGGGACGCTGCTGAGCCTTCTCGGTAGGAAAGCCCTGCTCGCACGCTCAGCTGCCCTGTGGCCCCAGGCACTTCTGGAATTGCTCCAGTTGCCATATTAACTGGAACTCACTAGCAAAAAATAGTTACACCTCTCAGGAAGGCAAGAATCCCTTTGCTTAGAGGTGCAGAAGTTAAATCTGCCTACACGCTGAGAGAACAACGGCTAGACTGATGGAGAGAGATGCATAGCCAGTCACGGTCACCCTAAGCACTACTCATTTTTTCTTGAGGTTTGGGTGTTCAGGAAAAACTGGAATCAAGTTTACACAAACCAGAGCACGTATGGAAAGCTGGAATGAAATGTACAAAACGAGAAAATTAAAATGCCGGTTATATAGTATGCTCTCTTGGAAACAGTTTTTCTAATCACTCACTTAGTCATCTGAATTTTAAAGCTTTCCTAATCTACTGAGATCACTGAGTAGGGTAAGAGACTTGAGGTTTTACTGTTTTTAAGGGCAGGTACTATTTAATTCCTTTTGATTCCAATGACAAATGAATTCCAGAATAATAGCAAAAAGGCAGCTACTATCAAACATCCTCCATTAAAACACGGGGTTTTAAAAAGCAATACACCGTGGTCAGGACCGCAAGTCCACCTGGTGGGTGAGGGCAGCGTGGCGGACGTACCTTTAGCACTGATGCTGCGGAGATCTGTGATTTTCATGAGGATCTTTGGAAACATGTGAGGCTTGCTGGGTCGTCTCTTTCTGATATAAATTTTTAGTGCTTCCAGCAATGGTTCTTGTAGCTTATCTACTTTTGTTGGTTCCTCAAGGTCCTGACGGTCTAGATTCCAGGAGTAAGGTATTAAACAGTTAGTATCAGGACAGAGAGAGGTACACATTTGCAGGCTAGACTTTCTGCCCAGTTCCCCTCCCTCCTTGGTTCCACTATACCGTAACCTTATTAATTTGATGACTCAATCACATAAACAGATCCGAAGATGTGTGCAACTGTCTTAAGCAGTGATACTTGAAAATGATTGTCCACAGTTTGAAGGCTGGTTGCTTTTGTCCCCGGTGGAGAATTACTTCTCATGACCAGGAGGTGTCACTACTGAACTGAGTTAAAGGAAACCTTGAGCAGGATGGTTAAAAAGGCAAGGTCAATCAGCCCCCTAATTGATGCCAGTAACTCGTTAACCACGCATGGTTTGGCCTCCCGTGAGCCAGGAGGGGTCACTGCAAAGAAGAACCATATTTCACCCCAGCCCTCCCAAGGATGGTAGGGGGCCAACACAGTGACTTGTCATCTCAGCCCCTGAAGAGCAAACAGCACATGCAAGTTTCTGGCTCATCCTAAAAATGTCCTGGGGCAACTTATGTTACAACAGTCTGATCCTACCTTTAAAAAGGCACCTGTGGTAACGAGAAATAGCATTTTGGGATTTCAGAGCAGGAAAACCCCAAATGCCTTTATTTAACTTATAGAAATATGGAAAAATGCAACAAACTCTAAGCATGCATGCCTGGCTTTATCCACACGTCCTTGTCCATGCAAAACAACTCCAAACAGGAGATGAGGAATTTCCCATAAATCACAGGCGTGAGCTGCTCGCGAGAGTCTCGAGGACTCTCACGAGGGTTTTCTGGGTGGCGGTACCTCCACAGATCAAGCAGATGGCGCTGAGAAGGCCTGTCTCCGTGTCGTCCATCTCCAGAGGCAGAAGCTGGCCGGCGAAGGTGAACACGAGGTCGGTCAGGGGGCCGAACCCGGCGTTGTGCATCTGGGTTCGATTCAGGGTCAGGCCGTCCGAAAACGTCATGGTGTCTTGCTCTGGGGTATACCTGGTGCAGATTCTCAGAATCTGGAAGAAAACAACCACGTCTGCATCATCAAAGCGAGCCTGGCCCGGCGGCCTCCATCGGATCAGGGCAGGAAATCACGGGAAGATTTCCGAGGAGCTCTGGCAGCACACGAGTCTCTGCCCACCCCCCCCCCCCCCTCAGGGGTGAACGTCTGTTCCAGCTCTTCCCTCAAAAGACCACAGAAGTCAAAACATGGCTAAAGTTCTTTAGGGAATAATAAATAGGACACAGAATTTGAGAAATATCTGTTTATGCTAAAAGTAATTCATCTGACTCAAATAAACATTTACTGAGTACCTACTTATGTCCCAGGCACTGTGCCAGGTGCTTATAAAAAGAGGAAGAAGATTCTATTCTTTTTTTTTTTTTTTTAAAAGAGCTTACAGTCTACCAAAAAAGAAGGCCACTATTTACCACTTACTAAATGCCTGGTGTATATCAAGTGTTACACGTGCTCTCCATTCAACCTTCTGAAGAACTCGGTGAGGTGAATACGTTTCTTATTTTACAGACAAGGGGCCGGAGGCTCAGAAAGGCTAGGCCGGGTGCCCAGCGCCACACAGCTGAGACGTGGCTGACTCTGATGTATTCCAAGTGGGACTCCCGCTGGGACGCCCCTGATCATGCAGCCCCAGACGACGGTGACCCATGGAGCAGGAGCGGAACAAGCAAGGTACCAGGGCGCTGGCAGGGGGGGAGCTCGGGCACAGCCGGCAGGAAGCCACGGGCAGGTCCACGGACAGGAGGTGGCCTGTCAGCTCAGCCCGGAAGTCTGGTGGGTTTCTCTGGAAAAGCGGCCTGGGCCTCCTGCCACATCTGCCAGCCCCGCCCGACACGCCCTCGGTCTGTAACCCTGCGGCCCGCGGTCACTGCACCGCCCGCCCAGCCCCCAGTGCCCGTCAGGGCTCTGCGCACCCGCAGCGCTGATCCGCCCAGAGCCGCAGCGCTGCACCAACCGGGCCTCCACACTGGACTCTCCCTCACAGGAGGCCTCAGAGCTGCCGGACAAGTTAACCCCGCCTGGACCCAGCAGGCTGGGGGAGCTGAGAATTTCTCCCAGATGCTCATGTGACTGGGTGTGGTCCCCACGGAGGTCAGCCTAGAGGACACTGCCACCAGGGGCTGCGGGCCCTTCCTGTCCCATGGCGTGGCAGAGGGCCGGCCCCTGAGAACGCCCGTGCCCGCTCCCCGTGATCCCACCAGGGCTCCCGAAAGGAGAACTTCTGCCGAACCTTGCATCGTCTCAGGGAAGTGCCGGGGGTTTGCGGCAAGTACGCTTCCGGTGGGGAAGCCCTTGCAATCTGATGGGCAGTGTGGGTGCAGGAGCCTCACGGCCACTGGACCACAGCAACCAGGGAGGGGCCGGGCCGCTGCAGGGAAGGGCCAGATGCTCCCGCGCCATGGCTCTGTGTCCCCCCAATGCCCAGGAAGACGCAGACAGGCAGGACTCCAGCGTGGACACCCCGTGGAGGGAGGCCGTGGCGGCCCTGCTGATGAGAAGGTCTGCTGCCGCGCCTTCCCGGTCAGAAGACGTCTGAGAGCAGCAGATGGCCATGAGCACGCCCCACCCAGGGCAGCAACAGCTGATACGGGGCAGATCGCCGACCACACGGGGCCGTGCCTAGTGCTTCTAACCGCGACGTAACTTGTGTGTCAACCCACAAGGCAGACGCTACTGCCACCCCATCCTACAGGCAGGCACAAACCCCAGCAGCTTGTCCTGGGTCACATGAGTCCCAGGAAGCATCGCGTGCTTCGGGCCTGTGCTCTCCACCTCTGCTCCCGGCAGCCAGCCTCGGGGCTCCTCAGGCCACCACCCAAGCCCAGGTGTCCCGTTCGGGGAGGTGACCGCTGGCCCCGCCGAGGGCCTCCTGCAGCTCCCAGCCCGGGGGGGCTCTTCACAGGACCTACCAGGCTCGCAGCGGCGCGTGCCCAGCGGCCTGGAAAGAGAACGTCGCACAGCCTTCGCGTTCCGTGGGAGGGGCTTGGGCGGAACCAGGAGCTGCGCTCAGGCTTCGCGTGCCCGGCGCGTGGCCCGTGGCAGCCCAGGCGTGAATGCGTGTGGTTATCAAAGCACCACAGAGACTCCTTCCCTGGAGGGGACCACCTGCACCTCTCGGACACTTGTCCAGGGACGCCCCCCCACCCCGGGGCTCAGCCATTCCCTCTGGGTCCCTCTGGCCGGCCTGTGGCCCTTCACCTTGGTGGCCGACGGGGCCTGAAGCCACGCCAGCGTCAGAGCAGCAGAGGGACCCGGACGTCGTCGGGCACGAGCCTTCGCTCCCTCAGAGGCCCGAGAGCACACGCGTGACCACACGCGTGACGGTGCTGGCAGAGACTCCCAACCCCCGGCCCAAGGTCCCTCAGCGCCTGGAGAGGCGCCAGGAGCATGGCCTTGGCGGGAGTCACCGCGTGCTCGGCGTTTAGGGGCTCGGAACCTCTGCACACGCTTCCAGGTTGGATCAAACAGGCAGCTAATCTCTGCAGTTTTGGGCATGAGCGCCGCGCCCGCCGGGGTGGAAGAGCCGGGTCTGGGGGCGAGGCGACTGCGAGCCGCCCGCCGCTACCCCGAAACCCGAGCCCAGACGGCAGCGCACGCGGCGCCCACTCCACCTGGCAGGGCTTTCCTCCTCACAAGCTGATAAATACGTGGACTCTGACGAAGCAGTGAAACCCTGTCCTGTTGCCCCTCGCCATACAAAGTTCAAAGCCAACACCAGGCATAAACGGGCATCCAGCGGGGAGGGCCTGGGGCTGGGCCAGGCCGCCCGGGGTACAAACCCCGGAGCTCCGGCTTGTCACACTAAAGGCAAACGCCAGCAGCCGCTGCCAAGCACTGCTCCAGGAAAAATCGCCCTTCGTTTGAAAGGAGGGGGTTTGGTCTGGGAGGTGGAGCACGCGGGCCCCACGAGGTGCGTGAAAACAGGCCCAGCCAGGTCGACCCTCCAAAGGAGGGGCGTGGCGGACACACAGAGCCCGCTGATGGGCAAGGCTGACCCTCCTCAGGGCACGACGCCCCTCCCCTGCCCCCAGGGACGCCGAGGGTCGCCCACTGCCTGCCGGGGCCGCGGGTCTGAGCACGGGGCGCGGGGCGCAGGGGCCCCGTCCGCTTCTGTCCTTCCGCCTCGGCAGCCGGACCCGCCGCTCAGCACGGTCACCAGGGCGCCTGGGCCTCGCAGCCATCCCTGGGCGTGCGGTCCTCTCCAGGCCCCGGGACCGCCCCTTCTCCCCGCGGCCCCGCCCCCGCCCGCAGCAAAGCCTGTGCGCGGGCCGCTCCCTCGCCTTTCACGCCTCTCCGCTGGCCCGCACGCAGGAGACTCTATTCAGGGCTCAGCTCAGTGTCACCTCGTCAGGGAGCAGGGAACACGTGTCCTAAAAACCATTACTTTGTATCACTCCACCCCATTTTTTTCGAAATAGGAAATACAGTGGTTTAAAAATTGAGGCACAGGGCTTCCCTGGTGGCGCCGTGGTTGAGAATCCGCCTGCCGATGCAGGGGACATGGGTTCGAGCCCTGGTCTGGGAAGATCCCACATGCCGCGGAGCAACTGGGCCCGTGAGCCACAGTTACTGAGCCTGCGCGTCTGGAGCCTGTGCTCCGCAACAAGAGAGGCCGCGATAGCGAGAGGCCCGCGCACCGCGATGAAGAGTGGCCCCCGCTTGCCGCAACTAGAGAAAGCCCTCACACAGAAACGAAGACCCAACACAGCCAAAAATAAATAAATAAATAAATTAATTAATTAAAAAACACATTTAAAAACAAAACTTGAGGCACAACACGCGTGGTGGTTTTGAAACATTCTCTGCTCGCACTCCCTCTGGGGAGCAGAGCTTCAGTCCCCTCCCCTGGAGACGGGGCTGGACCAGCACGTGACCCGCAGGCAGGATGCAGGGCAGTGAGGGCAGGTCACAAGGCCACGGGAGGCATGGCCCCGCTTGCCTGCTCTCCCCAATCTCCTGTCCTGGGGAGGCTGGCTGACGTGTCACTGGGACGTGCACGCAGCCCCCGGGGGGGTCCATGCGGCCGGGAGCCTGGCCCTCCGGTCAACAGTGACACCAGCCTGCCGGGCAGGTGTGCTGAGCCGGCCCGGAAGCAGCCCGTCTAGCCCCAGTCAGGCCTTCAGATGAGGCGGCCCGCAATGTCGCCACGGCAACCGTGGAAAGCCCCTGGCAGACCCACCCGGCTCGTGGCCAGCGAGGAACTGTGTAACACTGTTTTAAGTGGCTCAGTTTGGGGCAGCCTGCTAGACGGCAATAGGTCACTAACACAACGTACTTGCTGCAGGTCGTGTGCACAGCCTGACACACACAAAACTGGATGTATTCCCCAAGTGGGTGCCGGCGTGAGCACCACCAGATCACAGCACCCACAGTTCTGGCGTCCACAGGCACCCTTGGCCTTTCCCGATGAACCCTCCTCCCCAAGAGGCACCATTATCTTAACTTGTGTTCCTATCAATTAGTTCCGCCTGAACTTGAACTTTGGGTGAATGGAATCGCAGTGTAGTCTGGCTTCTGTTCCCTCCACGTGGCGGCTGGGAGATTCCCCGTGCTGGCTCGTGGGGCAGGCACCTTTTTCATTGCTGTGTGATATTCCACAACCGATCCCTCGCCCTGCTTTACGTTCCTCATAGCAGCTTTGTTCTCTGAGCTTACGGATCCCCCCTCCCCCCACCAGGAGATGAGCTTCTAGCAGGAGACCGCTCTTTATCTGTCCTGCCCCTTGCTGTTTCCTTGGCACCTAAGGCAGGGTGGTCCACACAGCAGGTGATGAATGAATACTTACCCACTTATTAAGGAAATCCCCTGAAAGGGGCTTACACAATCCAGAGATTTCTAAATTTTTCAGCAAAGGAGAAAACTCCAGTTGCTCACCGATCTTGTTCTCTTTACTAAATAACTGTGTTTGGCAATCTGGGGGCAGGTCCTGATCGGATTTGACTGTTTACCCTCCAGTGCTTGTGGGAATGTTGATGTCCCATAATAATACGAACTGCATCCACAGAGCTGTGCCTGGTCGTCTTCCCCGGCAGTACGTGTACCTGCAGCGATGACCACATGGGAACAAGGTGTCTCCCCAGGGGACCTGCCACCAGCCTGCCATTCCTGAGAAGGAAACGCATGTGCTGGGAGCACAAGTCTCCTCGCTGTGCAGCTTCTGAGACCACTGCTCAGGGAGCCACTGCTTAAACGTTACGGGAAGTATGCTGACTTAAATTTAACAATAAATACACTGCTAGAGCCCGGGTTCCTGGCCGCTGGCTTGGCCCTGCAGCTCCCCGCCTGCCCCCTGTGCCTGAGCAGTTATTTAAGAGTTGGCTGGAGACAAGATGGTGGAGTAGAAGGGCCTGAGCTCACCTCCTCTCATGAAAACTCCAAAATCACAACTAACTGCTGAACAACCAGTTACAAACCCACTGACCAAACAGACTGGAAACTACCAAAGAAAGATATTCTACACCCAGAGACAGAAGAAGCCACAACGAGACAGTAGGAGGGGCACTTCCACGATATAATCAACTCCTGTAACTGTTGGGGGGGGCGACACACAAACTGGAAAATAATTATTTCGCAGAGGTTCTCCCAAAGGAGTGAGAGTTCTGAGCCCCATGTCAGGCTCCCCAGCCTGGGGGTCTCGCATCAGGAGGAGGAGCCCCAGAGCATCTGGCTTTCAAGGCCAGTGGGGCTTGAGTGCAGGAGCTCCACAGGACTGGGGGAAACAGTGACTCCACTCTTGGAGGGCACACACAAGGCTTCACGTGCACTAGGACCCAGGGCAAAGCAGTGCCTCCGTAAGAGCCTGGATCAGACCGACCTGCAGGTCTTGGAGGGTCTCTTGAGGAGGAGGGGGTCGGGTGTGGCTCACTGTGGGGAAAAGGACACTGGTGACAGAGGTACTGGGAATATTCGTCAGCGTGAGCTCTCCTGGAGGCCACCATTTTGGCAGAGACCTGGCCCCACCCAACAGCCTGCAGGCTCTAGTGCTGGGACGCCTCAGGCCAAACAACCAGCAAAACAGGAACACAGCCCCACCCATCAGCAGATAGGCTGCCTAAAGTCACCCTGAGCCCACTGACACCTCTAGACATGCCCCTTGACATGGCCCTGCCCACCAGAAGGACAAGACACAGCCCCACCCACCAGAGTGCAGGCACCAGTCCCTCCCACCAGGAAGCCTGCACAAGCCCCTGGACCAACCTTACCCACCGTGGGGCCGACACTAGAAGCAGGAGGAGCTTCTATCCTGCAGCCTGAGAAACGGAGAACAAACACAGAAAGTTAGACAAAATGAGATGGCAGAGGAATATGTCCCAGACGAGAGAACAAGATAAAACCCCAGAAGAACAACTAAGTGAGGTAGAGACAGCCAATCTTCCTGAAAAAGAATTCAGAGTAATGATGGAAAAGATGATCCAAGATCTCAGAAAAAAAATGGAGACACAGACTGGTGAGATACAAGAAATGTTTACAAAGAACCAGAAAATTTAAAAAACAAACAGAGATGAAAACTACAATACCGAAATGAAAAATACACTAAGTTGAACCAATAGCAGAATAACTGAGGCAGAAGAATGAATAAGTGACCTGGAAGACAGAATAGTGGAAATCACTACCGTGGAACAGAATAAAGAATGAAAAGAAATGAGGACAGTCTAAGTGACCTCTGGGACAACTTTAAATGTGCCAACATTCACATTATAGGGGTCTCAGAAGGAGAAGAGAGAGAGAAGGGCCTGAAAAAATATTTGAAGCGGTAATACCTGAAAGCTTCCCTAACATGAGAAAGGAAGCACCCACTGAAGTCCAGGAAGCACAGAGAATCCCAGGCAGGATAAACCCAAGGAGCAACACACCGAGACACATACTAATCAAACTGACAAAAATTAAAGACAAAGAGAAAATATTAAAAGCAACAAGGGAAAAGCAACAAATAACATACAAGGGAATCCCCATAAGGTTATCACCTGACTTTCCAGCAGAAACTGTGCAGGCCACAAGGGGGGCGGGGGGGCATGATATATTTAAAGTGATGAAAGGGAAAAAACTACAATCAAGAATACTTTACCGAGCAAGGCTCTCGTTCAGATTTGATGGAGAAATCAAAAGCTTTACAGACAGGCAAAAGCTAAGAGAACTCAGCACCACCAGATCAGCACTGCAACAAATGCTGAAGGAACTCCTCTAGGTGGAAAAGACCACAACTAGAAACAAGAAAATTAGGAATGGAAAAGCTCACCTTTGTAAAGGCAAACATACAGTAAAGGTAGGAAATCATCCACACACAAATATGATATCAAAACTAGCAATCGTGAGAAGAAAAGAGCACAAATGCAGGATATTGGAAATGCATTGAAATGAAAAGACCAGCAACTGAAAACAATCTTGTTTATATACAGACTGCTATATTAAAACCTCATGGTAACTGCAAACTGAAAATCTACAACAGATACACACACAAAAAAGAAAAAGGAATCCAAACACAACACTAAAGTTAGTCATCAAATCACAAGAAAAGAGAACAGAGAGGAAGGGAAGAAAAAAAGACATACAAAAACAAATCCAAAACAAGTGACAAAGTAGCAAAAAGAACATACATATTGTTATTAACCTTAAACATAAACGGATTAAATGCTCCAACCAAAAGACACAGATTGGCTGAATGGTTACAAAAACAAGACCCATATATACACTGTCTACAAAGGCCCACTTCAGATCTAGGGACACATACAGACTGAAAGGGAGGGAATGGAAATCAAAAGAAAGCTGGAGTAGCAATAGTCGTATCAGATAAAACAGACTTCAAAATAAAGACTGTTATGAGAGGGACTTCCCTGGTGGTGCAGTGGTTAAGAGTCCGCCTGGCGATGCAGGCGACATGGTTCGAGCCCTGGTCTGGGAAGATCCCACATGCCACGGAGCAACTAAGCCCGTGCGCCACAACTACTGAGCCTGCACTATAGAGCCCGTGAGCCACAACTACTAACCCACCTGCTGCAACTACTGAAGCCCGTGCGCCTAGAGCCTGTGCTCTGCAACAAGACGAAGCCACCGCAATGAGAAGCCTGCACACCAAAACGAAGAGTAGCCCCCGCTCGCCACAACTAGAGAAAGCCTGCGCGCAACAACGAAGACCCAATGCAGCCAAAAATAAATCAATAAAATAAATTTATATAAAAAAAAGGATGTTACAAGAGACAAAAAAAGACACTACGTAATGATCAAGGGATCAATCCAAGAAGACGATATAACAATTGTAAATATATATGCACCAAACATAACAGCACCTCAATATATAAGGCTAACAGCCATAAAGGGAGAAATTGACAGTAACACAATAATAGTGGGAGACCATAACACCCCAGTTTCAGCAATGGACAGATCATCTAGACAGAAAAGCAATAAGGAAACACAGGCCTTAAATGACACATTAGATCAGATGGACTTAATTGATATTCAGAGAGCATTTCATCCAAAAGCAGCAGAATACACATTTTTCTCATGTGCACATGGAACATTCTCCAGGACTGACCACATGCTGGGCCACAAAGCAAGCCTCGGTGAATTTAAGATAACTGAAATTGTATAAAGCATCTTTTCCGAGCACAGTGCTATGAGATTAGAAATCAACTCCAAGAAAAAAAAAAACTGTAAAAAACACAAACACATGGAGACTAAACGATATGCTATTAAACAACCAATGGATCACTGAAGAAATGAAAGAGAAAATCAAAAATATCTAGAGACAAATGAAAACAAAAGCACAACAATCCAAAACCTATGGGATGCAACAAAAGCAGTTCTAAGAGGGAATTTTATAGCTATACAATCTTACCTCAGGAAATAAGAAAAATTTCAAATAAAAACTTAACCCTACACCTAAAGCAATTAGAGCAAATAAAGAACAAACAAAACCCAAAGTTAGTAGACGGAAAGAGATCATAAAGATCAGAGCAGAAATAAATGAAATAGAGATGAAGAAAACAACAGAAAAGATCAATGAAGCTAAGAGCTGGTTATCTGAAAAGATAAACAAAATTGATAAACCTTTAGCCAGTCTCATCAAAAAGGGAGAGGGTTCAAATCAATAAAATTAGAAATGAAAAAGGAGAAGTTACAATGGACACCACAGAAATACAAACGATCATAAGAGACTACTGCAAGCCAACTGTATGCCAATAAAGTGGACAACCTGGAAGAAATGGACAAATTCTTAGAAAGGTTCAATCTCCCAAGACTGAACCAGGAAGAAATAGGAAATATGAACAGACCAATCACAAGGAATGAAATTGAAACTGTGATTAAAAAACTCCCAACAAACAAAAGTCCAGGACCAGACGGCTGCACAAGTGAATTCTACTAAACATTCACAGCAGAGTTAACACCTACCCTTCTGAAACTGTTCCAAAAAATTGCAGAGGGAGGAACACTCCCCAACTCATTCTATGAGGCCACCATCAACCTGATACCAAAACCAGACAAAGATACCACCAAAAGAAAAAAATAACAGGCCAGCATCACTGATAAACATAGATGCAAAAATCCTCAACAAAATACTAGCAAACCATACACCATGATCAAGTGGGATTTATCCCAAGGATGCAAGGATTCTTCAATATCTGCAAATCAATCAGTGTGATACACCATACTAACAAACAAGAATAAAATCCATATAATCATCTTAACAGCTGCAGAAAAAGCTTTTGACAAAATTCAACACCCATTTATGATAAAAACTCTGCAGAAAGTGGGCAGAGAGGGAACCTACCTCAACATAATAAAGGCCATATATGACAAAACCACAGCAAACATCACTCTCAATGGTGAAAAGTTGAAAGCACTTCCTCTAAGATCAGGAACAAGACAAGGCTGTCCACTCTCGCCACTTTTATTCAACACAGTTTTGGAAGTCCTAGCCACGACTATCAGAGAAGAAAAAGAAATAAAAGGAATCCACATTGCAAAACAAAGTTAAACTGTCACTGTTTGCAGACGACATGATACTATACATAAAAAATCCTAAAGAGGTTACCAGAAAACTCCCAGAGTTCATCAATGAATCTGGTAAGGTTGCAGGATACAAAATTAATACACAGAAATCTCTTGCATTTCTTAAGAACGGAAGATCAGAAAGAGAAATTAAGGAAACAATCCCACTTATTGTTGCAATAAAAAAGAATAAAATACCTAGGAATAAACCTACCTAAGAAGGCAAAAGACCTGTACCCTGAAAACTATAAGACACAGATGAGCAAAATTGAAGATGACACAAAGAGATGGAAAGATACACCATGTCCTTGGATTGGAAGAATCAATATTGTCAAAATGAATATACTACCAAGGCAATCTATAGATTCAACGCAATCCCTATTAAATTACCAATGGCATGTTTCACAGAACTAGAACAAAAAAAAAAATCTTAAAATTTGTATGGAAACACATAAGACCCCGAATGGCCAAAGCAATCCTAAGAGAGAAAAATGGAGCTGGAAGAATCAGGCTCCCTGTCCTCAGACTATACTACAAAGCTACAGTAATCAAGACAGTATGGTACTGGCACAAAAACAGAAATACAGATCAATGGAACAGGATAGAAAGCACAGAAATCAACCCATGCTCCTATGGTCAATTAATCTATGACAAAGGAGGCAAGACTATATGATGGAGAAAAGACAGTCTCTTCAATAAGTGGTGCTGGGAAAACTGAACAGCTACATGTCAAAGAATGAAATTAGAACACTCCCCCAACACCATACACAAAAATAAACTCAAAATGGATTAAAGACCTAAATGTAAGACCAGATACTATAAAACTCTTAGAGGAAAACATAGGAAGAACACGCTTGGACATGAATCACAGCAATATCTTTTTGGATCCACTTCCTAGTGTAATGAAAATAAAAACAAAAATAAACAAATGGGACCTAACTAAATTTAAAAGCTTTTGCACAGCAAAGGAAACCATAAACAAAACAAAAAAACCATTTTCTCCCACAGAATGGGAGAAAATATTTGCAATCAAACTGACCGACAAGGGGTTAATCTGCAAAATATACAAACAGCGCAGGCAGCTCAATATCAAAAAAACAACAGAATAAAAAAATGAGAAAACCTAAATAGACATTTCTTCAAAAAGACATACAGATGGCCAAAAAGCACATGAAAAGATGCTCAACATCACTAATTATTAGAGAAATGCAAATCAAATTACAATGAGATATTACCTCACACCGGTCAGAATGGCCATCATCAAAAAGTCTACAAACAATAAATGCTGCAGAGGGTGTGGAAAAAAGGGAACCCTCTTGCACTGTTGGTGGGAATGTAAACTGATACAGGCACTATGGAGAACAGTATGGAGGTTCCTTAAAAAACTAAAAATAGAGCTACCATATGATCCAGCAACCCCACTCCTAGGTATGTATCCTCAGAAAACTACCGTTTAAAAAGATGCATGTGCCCCTATGTTCATAGCAGCTCTATTCACAATAGCCAGGACATGGAAGCAACCTAAATGTCCATCGACAGAGGAATGGATAAAGAAGATGTGGTACATACATACGATGGAATATTACTCAGCAGAAAAAGGAATGAAATAATGCCATTCGCGGCAACATGATGCACCTAGAGATTATAGACTATACTTACTAAATGAAGCAAGTCGCACAGAGAAATACAAATATCATATGATATCACTTATATGCGGAATCTAAAAAAAATGATACAAATGAACCTATTTACAAAACAGAAACAAGATTCACAGACTTTGAAAACAAACTTATGGTTACCAAAGGGGAAAGGTGGGGGAAAGGATAAATTAGTAGGAGTTTGGTAGTAACATATACACACTACTATATATAAAATAGATAATCAACAAGGACCTACTGTATAGCACAGGGAATTCTACTCAATATTCTGTAATGACCTATATGGGAAAAGAATCTGAGAAAGAGTGGATAGATGTATATGTATAACTGACTCACTTTGCTGTACACCTGAAACTAACACATGGTAAATCAACTGTACTCCAATATAAAATAAAACATCAAAAAAAATTTTAGTAATATATTTTCGTTAACCTAACAGATCCAACCTACTGTTTTAACAGCATCAAGAATCATCAAGGAGATATTTCGTATTATTAAACACGAAGTCTGAAACCACGCACTTCCTTTACCACCACAGCATGCAGACCGGCTGCACTCCAGCACAGCTCCAGACAGCGCCGTGTGGGCGTCTGTGTACACACCTACACGTGCACACACGCATGTCCATGAACGTGCACAGAGACGCTCTGGGCTTAGCGGCGACGATGGTGGCGAGGAGGAGGATGGCGGCTACGGTAAAGGAGCTCTTCCTAAGTGCCAGGTACTGAGGCAAGTGCTTCCCGTGCACTAACCCCATCCGCTGTCCCTTACTGGGGAGGAGCTACCGTCACACCCACTTCAGCTGGGCTGCTCGGAGGGGCAGAGCCGGGGTGTGAGCCCGGGAGTCCGGTCCCAGCACGCCCACCTCGCAGGGACCGCTCAGTACCCTGAGGCCGGCAGGCTGTGGCTTTTCTCACAGGGACCCTGGATCCTGCAACGGCACAGGCGGCTGGGCCTCTGAGAGCAGAGCTGGCCCCTCTCAGGCCGGGGTCCTGTCTCCACCGAGTCCTGGGGGGACAGGTTCACGCAGGAACAGCCCTCCCTGGCGGGGCCCCAGAGCCACAGATGGTGCTGGAAGCCAGGCAGGGCAGTCACTGCTGCGTGGCCAGGAGCGAGGCGCGGGTGGACGGCGGAGGGGAGGGCGGGCGGACCCCTCGGGACTGTCAACCAGACCCGCCCCCGCCCAGGCCTCCTCCGCCTGTCCTGCAGGAGGCCCAGCACAGGCGCTGGTGGCCACGGGAGCAGCACGCGGCCAGGCCCGGTGACCCGGGACTTTCCCTCCTAGGAGCTGAGCACAGCTGCAGCCCGTGTGCGCCCATCCTCGCGCCTCGCGGGCCCACTCCCGCCACACGCCCGTGGCTTCGCTGAGAAGCCGCCTCTACCGTCAGCCAGTTGATATCCTCACTCAAGAGATGCTCTTTGACGCTGTGCATTTTTCAGGATCTTGTGCCTTTGCTACAAATTTTTGGACATGAACTTGTCTGGGGCCAAATAAGTGTTCCTTCTGCCTGTCTCATCTGACTGGAGATCCTGCCCTGCCCCCGCTAGGGCTTCTCCCCTCTGCACGCCAACCCCACACTGCACCCTGAGAGGCCAGTGGGAGCAGTGGAAAGGTCTCCCGACTCCCGGCCCAGAGCCCAGACTCCGCCCTGCGTGCCCTGCCGACCCCGTCCCTGCTTTCACTGCCGAGCCCTGCACCTGATCCACGCTCCACCAGGGCCGCGTGAGCCCGCAGAAGGGCCTCCCCTGGTTGACTCGCATTCCTATCGTACACACGGGTACACTGAGGCCAGGAGGGGTCACGGAAAGTGGCTCCTGTCCTTCCCAAGTCCCCCGAGGGCGAAGGGAGGAGAGCTGCCGGGTTCCAAGTCAGCGAGAGACGCGGGGAGACGGCTGCTGGGGCCCGGGCGGGGCCCGGGTGGGGCCCTGATCCCTGCGCCCTGCGCCGCTGCCGCTGCGGCAACACGGCCCTCCCCACCCGAGGCCCTCGCAGCGTCCTCTCACCCGTCCTCTCCCGAGGGGCCGCAGGGGAGGGAGTCACGAACGGCCGCCACCTGGTAACCAGACAAAAGGAGGGCCAAGAAGCAGGCACAGGCCACAGCCAGAGCGTCGGGAGGTCCCAGGCCCCGCGGTGGCCGTGCGGCACAGGGTCAGGACCCCACGGTCGCGGTGCCGCCACGTGGCAGCGCCCAGCGGCTCAGGTGAAACTCGCGCTCGGCACTCGTGAGGACACACCGGCGCCCCGTCGTTCACTGCTCCCAGAACTCATCCCTACGTCGTGACCCACAGGCAAGCTGCCCCTCACGCTGGGGGCCGGGCGGGCTCTGTCCCCAGGCCCAGCCCCGGCTTGTGCTTCTAGGGCCTCAGAGCTGCAATGCCTCTCACGCCACTGGCGTGCGGCCCAGCACTCAGGTGACTCACCTGGTCTGCAGCTCCTCCTGTAAAACGGGCTGGGTCTCCACCCCCGGCCCGCTCTGTCACGTGCGGCTCAGATGAGCTGAGGTTTGCAAACTCGACAGCGTGTGGGTATGTGACAGATTTTGTTTTTTTGGGTTTTTTTGGCCGTGTGGCTTGCAGGATCTTAGCTCCCCAAGCAGGGATGGAACCCGTGCCCCCCGCAGTGGAAGCGCAGAGTCCTAACCACTGGACCGCCAGGGAAGTCCCGGTATGTGACAGATTAATGCTGCTCTGATGTTTCATGTTTTCTGAATGTTCCTAGGTCCATCCAAGACCCTCTGATTTCATGAGAAGAAAAGTATCACAGATACTCTCGGGGCCCCCGGCCCCTGTAGGTTACAGAGTCGCTGTTACCACTCCTCCTAAGACCCGGCTCCCAGGGAAAAGACACACAAACATTCGCGCTTCCTGCGCAACTGCCCCATCCTGAGCCCCCTCTCCTCCCGAGAGGGACGGTGGCAGGCGTCCGTGCGTGTCTCTAATTACAGTTCCTGTATTTGCTTTGCAGAACTGTTTATACCCAAAGCTATGAAAGATGTAATAAAAAGAAAAACCTACGCTTTCAAAACACCTCAAAAGCTCATCTTACCTTCCCTACTACGTTCTGACCCATCCCTGGGGGCTGCCCCCCACCTCCTCCAGAGGCCCAGCGCACACTTTCCCAGGCGGGACTCGCCCCTGCCACCTCTAATGCTTCCCTGCCCGGGGAAACCAGCCCAGCCGCCCGATGACACCGGCACTGGGGCCGAGGCCTGCAGAGGCCGGGCTGGGACAGGCCTCACCCCTCCAGGGCCCTGAAGCCACAGTGTGGCACTGAAGGGCTTTGGGGCCCTTTCCCAGGCCACGCAGAGGGGCGCCCACACCGGGGAGAGAGTACGAAGCTTCTGTCCAGCTCCGGGGAAGCCTCTGGCCATCGGGCAGCAGCAGGAGAGGCTAGGGACCCGGAGTGCCTCAACCCGTCCTCCCTGCCCACCCCGATGGCGGGCTCAGGCCACGTACCAGGATGTCCAAACAGGCCGCCTTCAGCAGGGTGATTTGGTCTGCGATGGTCAAGCCGGTGAAGCCGGGCAGACGTTTAGCAAACTCCACGATCTTAATAATGCACTTGGTAGCCAGTTCACTGAATTTGTCCCAGAGGCCCAGGTCCAGTCGGACTCGATGGTCGGCACTGGAATTCTACGAGGGAGAGAAAACACTGTCAGGGGTAGTTGCGGGAAGCCGAGCGGAAGGCAGAGAACCAAACACGTTTCCCATCAAACGTGAGGACAATTCACTCTTCACAGGGAGCCTCCAGAAGGTGGGGGAGAGCTGACCTTTTAGCTTAGCGTCATTTTTTAAAAATGCTCAAAATCTTATCCCTGTACCGCTGGATAATCGGGTAACAGATGTGGGACTCTCTCTTCGGCAATCATTCCCGCTAGTGAATGAAGTAAACGGTAGGCGGAGCCACCGCTGTGTAACCCTGCTGGACTAGTGGCTCTACCCGACTCAGGAAAGCCGAGATGAACCGTGGGAGGAGAGGCCCTTCCGGAGATGCTGGATCCAGCCACGCCTGAGCCACACCAGGATTTTATGTTTTAGTCTGAGTCGGTTTGAGTTTGGTTTCTATCACCTGCAACAGGAAGAATTCTAACTAACGTTCAGTTACAGCTTGAGATGGTTTAGGTGTGAGAGCTTCACGTTCTCCACCAAAGAGCGGTTACGACGTAGAGAAGGGGGCCACCTCCACGGCCACCATCGCCTCCCGCCTGGACTGGCTCCTCACGGGTCTCCCTCACTCTATCCTGACCTCCTCACGGTCTGTTCCTTTACCAGAGGAATAAAGGGATCCTTTAAAAACACAAGTCAGAGCAAGTCACTGTGCTGCTCAAAATCTGCAGCGATCTCTCACCTCACTCAGACGGAAAGGCAAAGTCCTCCCCACGGCCTGCGAGGCCGGCCCACTCTCTTGCGTCTCCCCCGGCTCCACAGGCCCTGCTGTCCCCCGGCCTGCTCTGCCCGCAGACACACCCCTCATTCCTTCCCGGCTGGGCAAACTTGAGCCCCCGCCCGACTGCTCTGTGGACTCCATACCTGCCCATACGGTCCCAGCCCTCAGCCCCCAACGCACACTCTCGTTTACTTCCTGCCTCACTGTCACTGCCGCGTCCTCAGTGTCCAGAACAGCGCCCGGTACGCAGCAGGGGCTCAAAACGTTTGTTGAGTGAATGAGTGAGTGAATGAGGCTTCCATGAGTCTATGCTCGTGTAGGATGTCTCAGGGCCACCACCACACGAGGACGAGGCTGTCCTGGGCTGCGGCCCCTGGCGGCCCCGGGGGGCCGGACCTGCAGCAACTGGCAAGGTGGAGGCTGGCGCTTGGGCCCCTGACACCCGGGGACACACCCACGGAGTCTGTAAAATGAGCTGTGTTGTTAAGGTCGGCGGGGAAGCTGGGAAGGGAAGTTTGCATACGGGGTGGCACAGGCCCTAACACAGGTGGAGGCTGGCCGCCCCCGTGGCGCTCCTGCGGGAAGGGCCAGCGTCCCGCCCGTCACTTCCCCCCATCCGTCCCCAAGGAGCTGGGGACACGGCGCACCCGGAGGAGCTTGAGGCCAAGCGTGCGGCCACTGGGTCTGTAATTCCACGTAATCGTCGGCTCGCCTGGTTTGTGGGAAGACGACGCGGGAGGGGAGGGGCCCAGAGGTGAGCGGACAGCAGGAAGTCACCTCACCACAGCGCCCATCCGCGGCCCGGCCCAGCACGTGGGAACGCAGCCTCCGCCAGCCTCGTACGAGGAGACTTCATGCACCGGGCCCGCCATCCTCCTGTTAAAAGTGACGCACAGCCGTCTCAACGGCATGTGAATCTAACCCACCACCATGCAAACTGAAGGGAAGAGGCAGCTGAGAAGACACAGAATAACCTGGTGTCTTATCGTTCCGGTCGCTGGACTTGCGCGGCATGAGCTTTAAAATGGCTTATACGCCATCCTCCAGCGCAGACAGCGCACAGCTCGGCCCGTCTGGGGGGAGCGGAGGCGGTTAGGGGGGCGCTGGGTGGGGGCCGATCCCAAAAGCAGGGGAGGGGGAGAAAGGGAAAGGCCCGGGCTGGGAGGGGCCTCGCCGCTGCTCACGGGAGCGGAACCAGAGCAGAGGGGCAGAGGCGGCCGCTGCCTGTCCCCCCAGGGTCCCCCGGCCCCCTGAGCAGCGGCGAAGCCCAACCCCACCACGAGATCCAGCTAAAGGACCATCTTGGTCAAGCAAACGGACCCCTTCCCGCTGCCGTGCGCATCTCTGCGGCTTCTCTGACCGGCGGTACTTCCAGAGCGAGGCCCATAAATGGAGGTGGAATCGCGGTGTCTTTCCGCCCGTCTGCGGCAGCTGCAGGCACTGCAGTGCTTCAGCCAGGGCTGCTTGTCCTCCTTCTCAGCCGAGGAGGAAACACAGAAAGTCTTAAAAGGAACGAGGAGCTAAGGTTCCCAGGGGTGGCTGGAACACCCGGGGGCCCGGGTCCGGAGTCTCTGCCCCCCGGCCGTCCTGAGAAGCTGACGTCCTTTCAAGCTCCACCTGTAGAATGCTCCCGGCGTCCACGGCCCACTTCTCCACTGGGCACGCTTCTCACGGAACAAGCCCTCCTCTGGGGCTCACCGGGAGCCAGGCCCTGTTCTAAGCTGTATGGTGAACTCCCTCTAGTTCTCAGGACGCCCTCACCCGGCAGCTGCGTCACTGCCCACCGGCCAGCGCAGAGGCAGCTCGTGCTGCGGCCCTGGGCCCACCCTCTCGGGGCTCTGCACGGCCTGATCTGTGTCTGCGGAAGCCTGTCCCCTGGCGAGAAACCCCCGAGGCTGAAAGATGCTCGGCATCGCCAGGAAGAGGACGTGACGCACGGGCCGGCATCCGCGGTCCACAGACACACGCCAACTACCAGCTGGGCAGGTCCATCCGCAGGAGGACGATACACAGAGGCCCCAACGCACACGCCACGTGGGACTGAGACCCGGACGCTTCTAACCATGTGGCAACCGCCCTGCCACTGAGGGGGAGAGACAGGGACGGGGCAGGGGGCGGGGCTCTGAGGGCCCCCAAGTGTTTCCCGGACGTCTGGCTGGAAGCGAGGGAGACGGTGCAGGACTTCCCTGCAGCTAATGTTGCAGGGGTGCTCCTGGACCCCTCCCCACCCCGCCTAAGATGCCTGGGCCGGGACAGGAGCCGGAGGGGCCCCTCCGGACAGCCGGTGGTCTCAGAATGCAGGGGCCTTGGTGGAGGGCGGGGTGTGGCCTGGGGGCCCCAGCTGCAAGATGAAGGGTGTCCAGCGTTCCACATGCTAGATTCGGGGTGGCTTCGTGATCCTGTGGGCGGTCCTTCTCCTGGTGGAGTAAGGGCTCCTCACATCTCCACAGCCCCACCTCCCGAGCCCTCGGAGGGCAGCCCGGGTCCCGCAGGGCCTGCGAGGGGGTGAACAGCCGCACACGGCGGGAAGCGGGAGCAGACAGCCCCGGCTGGGCCGTGCCCCCGGGAGACTGCCTTGCTGTCCCAGCCACACTTACGCTGCCAGGACCGGGCGTGTGGCTCCGAAAAATGACACAGCGTTGATACAGAGTCAGGAGGAGGGGACCTGTGCGTTCCGTATGTCTCTGGGCCAGAAACAGTACAAGGCACGCTGGATGTTTCCCTCATCTACCCTCCCCGGCAGCCCCACGAGGGAGTCACAGCTCCGACTCCCGTCACACAGATGAGGAGCGGGGGCTCCAACGATAACTCCAAGGTCACGGAGCTCCCAAGCAGCACAGGCAAGATCGGAACCTGGGCCTGGGAAGCCCTAAAGCCTGGATGCCAGGGTCACGGTCGCCGAGGAAGCAGAGCAAACACCCCCAGGGCTGGGCTGTGTACTCTTTGAGAGCGCATCATCCGCAGCCCACCCTGGTCCCCAGAGTTCCCCCTTGGCCCCTTGCTTTTCAGGAAGCTCACTGGTCAGAAGCGCCAAGGAGCCCGGCGCTGAGCCTGCAGGTGAGCAAGCACCCTGTCCCCCCCCAGGCCCAGGCGCGGAGGGTGGGTGCTAGCTTCCTGGGTCCTGACCAGGGTCCCAAATCGACCCTCATCAGGAAGAAAAAGCAGCTACTCCTTCAAGGATCTGTAGGCGGGCAGCTAGCTGCCTTTCTAACTGCTCCCTGCCCACTTATTCCAAAGCCACCTGACAGGGATGCCAGCCGGGCACAGGCACCGAAGTCCCCTCGCAGTGGAAGCAGCTGCCCGTCGGCAAGCCCCTTATGGAAAGTGCTCGCCCCATGGCCAAGGGCCTGCAAAGGATGCGTCACGGCTGCTGCTCTTTATTTACACCTGCGCCTACTTCCCGAAAGGACTGCAAGCTGCTTACGATAAAAACAGAGCTAGATCTGTGCACGCAGAGAAGGGCTGGAGGGAGGACCAGGGCCTGCAGGGCGCCAGGCCGCCCCGTGGTCAGGGGTCGCCCCCCGGGATGGCACGTGTGCGGCCACTTTCCCTGCTGGGTCCAAAGAGGCGCACAAAGTCCCTGCCAAGTGCTTAGGACTCAGGGCCCTCACCGGGGACCGAGGGGGCAGGGAAGGGGCGCTGGTGGCTCTCGGGGAAGCCCCGCCTGGGGCTGGGAGCAGACCCTGAGACTAGGATTCCAACGCGAGCAGCTTACGTGGGCAGAGATCCTGGGAAGCACTGGGAGAGGAGCTGGGGAAGGGCCGGGGGCACCGGGGCTCCACCTTGTTGGGGAGCTTTGGGAGCCGTTGGGCCGGGGCTGCTCCCAGGAGTGTCGACCCTGCCCCCCTCCACCCCTCGTGTGAACCACGCTGCCCCACAGGCGCAAAAAGCCTCGAGGCAGCGTCGTGGGGTTGCAGAATGAGCCACAGGGATGCGGGATGCCGGTAGGGCCCTGACAGAGGCAGGGCAGCGGCCCCACTGGCCTGGAAGCAGGTGAAATCAGACCTCGGGCACCAAGACAATCCAAAAGGAGAGGCTCTCGGATTCCGCCAGGTGGCCTGGGGGAGGGAAGGTGGGGAAGGGCCCAGAGAGGCCAACCAAAGTCCCTGGCTGTGCTGACCCGCAGAGGGACGACGGTCCCAAGGGGGCACTTTGGTCCCAGGTCGCACCAGGGCGTGTGCACTTGTGTTTGCCCTGCCCTCCTCCGGACCAGAGTGGCGGCCACTTCACCTGGTGACCAGGTGAGGCAGAGTCTGGGGCACGGACGAGGCCACCCTGACACCCCAACCCGGGGAAGAGGGTCAGGGCCCCAGGGGGGGCAGCAAATGACCCCACGGGTTGTCTCTCACCGCGGGACCTGGCTTACAAGTTTCCATCTCCAGGAAGCCCTCCCTGCTGGGACTGTTCTCTTTTACTCTGTCTTCTGGAGGGAAAGTTGATTTATCCCTGGGTAACAGCCCCGTCCTCCTAGCTAGACGCCTGGTGTCCCCCGTCTCCACCCTGCCTTGTCACCCACCCTCCTGAGACACGGTGTGCCGTGTGGGGTTAGAAGAGCTGCCCCGGCGTCAGACTGCCCACGTCCAAGGACACCCGCTGGCTACGGGGCGTGGGCAAAGTGACTTATTCCTCTGTCATACGGGGCACTGCACCCGCCTCGCGTTGGCTCCGTAAGGAGTTAAAAGAATTCACACAGCGAGAGAGTACTTAGCACGGCCCCTGGTACGGAGGAAACGCTCAGTGCGTACTGGCTGTAATAATGATGACCGTAACAACAATAAACACACCTGATCACAAACTGTCGACTTCTCTCCACCACTTCAGACTGAAATTAAAAAACGAGGCCGAGGGAAGTGAAGTAACGTGCACACAGTCGCACGGCTGGTTGGCGGCAGAGCGGGATTTAAACCACATTCATTCCTAGCACCCCTGCTCCTGACTCACGGCATCACCCGCCACCCAGGTCTCCGGGCCTGCCTCCCCTCGCAGGCCGACCTCAAGGCTCCCGAGGCCGCCCCGTCCTGTGTCTGCTCTGGGCTGGATGGTGCCCCTGTGCGCAAGGGGGACTCGTCCGCTGAGTCAACAGCAGGCCAGGTCGGCAGCTTCGCAGACTGGCCAGCGTCTCTCCCTGTCCCTGACGCCAGGGCCTGGGGGCCCAGAAAATCGTCCTGGGCCTCGCTACTCGAAGTACGCTCGTGGCCTTTGCTACTCAGAGTGTGGTCTGCAGACCAGCAGCACCTGGGAGCCTGTGAGCAACGCCCGCCCACACCTGCTGAATCAGAACCTGCAGTTTAATAGCTGCCAGGTGCTTTGTAAGCTGGCGGAGGACTGGGGAGCAAGCTCTAGGTTCTTCTTCTCCGGGCAGCTCATCCAGGGGACTTGCGGCTAAGCCCAGTGCCAGCTCTTTAGAAGCCGGTGCCGCCCACCGTGCCCCACTTGCTGTTCTTCGCCCCCGCCCGCATCATCATTTCACCTTTTTATCCCCATGACCTTCCCTACTATTCTTTTTCTAGGACGTCTCAATCAAACCAGCAAACGCTGCAATACTTGGATTTTTAAAAAGCGCGTCTACCAGCATCTTAGGCGGGCAATGCGAGCCACTGAAGAGGCCAGAACAACATTCTAGTGGCACTCACGCATTCAGTGGACAAATATTATTGAGCGCCTATTACGTGCCACGTGCTGGGAATGCACGTCGGCGCACAAAACACATGCAAAAGCCACTAAAAAATTCAAGTACCTAAAGACATCTCCACCAGCACATCCAGACCAGCCGACAAGGCCTCCCGCCTTCTGACCCCACCTGCCCCCCACCCCTTCTCTTCACTTCTCCCTCAGCGAGGCCACTCCCAGGGGAGCACAGCGAGCAGAGGGGGCCCTCCCAGGTCGGTCCCCCTTCGCTTTCCCAGCCCCCCCCCCCAGACCTTCTGTGGAGCCAGACCCTGGGCGGGGGAGGCCCCAGTCCCCCGGGCGGTCTCTTCCAGCTGGAGCGGGGCCCGTGAAAGGCTCAGCCCGGCCCTCCGTCCTCGCTGGGCTCTGCACCGGCGTCCGCCGCTGGGACTCCCGGCCGCCTCCCCGGCCCTCCTCGGCCCCTTCCCGCGGCTGTGGGTCCCCGCGAGGAGCAACCACGTCTCACTCACCCTGGCCCGGAGCCTCGCACGTGCCCAACCTGTGCGTCCTGACCGAGCGGGAGGAAACGCCCTCTCTACTCAGCGGCGGCTGCGACCCCGGTTCAGAGGACCGGCCACGCCGTCTCCTTCCTTGGCCCGGGCACGCCAGGCTCCAGGAAGGGAGCGTGCGCACGTGCGTCTGCGTGCGAGTGCGCGTGCGCTGCGGGGCGGGGTGGGCGGGGCCTCTCACCGTGGTGTACTTGCCCAGCTGGCAGAGCGAGGGGAAGGTTTCCTGGTGGGCTTTCCGGATCTTCTCCGTGAGATCGTCCAGCTCGGCCGTCATTTCGTAGCTCTCCGTGCATTCCTGCTTCGAAGGCTCCTTCTTTTTCTTGTTTCTGTCATTCCTGACCGCTGCAGACGAGAGAGTAGACAGACCAGGGTCACTCGTGGCCAGGGCTGCGCTACCCGATGCTGCCTGGGAAGGGATGGGGGTCGGGGGTGGGGGGAGGAGGTCCGACCAGCACATCTCCCGAGGCGAGGGGGTGGCTGCCGGGGGACTTGTTTGCGCTGCAGCCGCCAGCCGGCTCCTAAGGAGAGCTCAGCTCACCCAGAGGGCCTAGAGCCTGTTTGTTTGGAGGGAACTTTCTATCTGGACTCGTTCCTGGAAGAATTTTTCCGGGCAGGTTCCCCGCAGTTCCAGAGGGGGTGACCTGAAAGGCGCTCCAGGGAAACCCCTTTTTCCTGGGAGACACGTCCCAGAATGAAGCCAGGGATTCCCAGCTGGGCCCTGCGGTTCATTTTTTTGCTTTTCAGTTTTCTGAATTAACTGGCACCTTTTTTTTTTTGGCCACAGCTTGTGGGATCTTAGTTCCCCCACCAGGGATCGAACCTGGGCCCTCAGCAGCGAGAGCACAGAGTCCTAATCACTGGACCGCCAGGGAATTCCCTTAACTGGCACTTTCGAAGAAATTCATCTCCAAGGGGATGGGATTTGGGGTGTTGTCCCTTCATGTTTTTCTGCTTCCTAAACTTTCTGTATTAGTCATACAGTCTTTTATTACTTATAGTTTTAAAAAGTAGTAATCTGTGCATCATGAGCCCTCAGCCTGGAAAGCTGTCCATTCATTCATCCTTTACCTGCCCGCAGCCCTCATCCCCACACTTTGTCTGGCCCTGGACCTCATGGGCATGGTCTTGGCCTCTGTGCTGGGTGGTCGTCCCACAGCACAGCCTCTCAGATGACCCAGATTCGAGGGGCACTCAGAGCTCTGGCTCTGGCAAGGGTCTCCTGGGGAAGGAACCTGGGACCCAGAGAGGCTGACAGATAAAACTAGGTCTTGCAACCCACACTGCCCGGGGAACCAGGGTTGCCAGGCTGGACACTGCCTGCTGTGTCTGCCACCACCCTGACCTGGGAGTCTGTGCTGCAAACGACCCAGGGCATGATCTGATCTGCTCTAAGAGGATTCAGCCTGGTCCTTCCTGAGAGCCCTGGGCGATCTGAGAGCTGGCAGGTTCCTGGGTCTGGGTCCACACCATGAGGACCACAAGGCCGCCTGGGGCAGGAGCTGAGGGCAGAGTAAAAGCAAGGCACAGGCGCAGGGAGAGGAGAAAAGGTGAAAGGAAAGAGATGGGGAGGGAGGGAAAAGGGAGGGGGGTGAGTGGTACTGAAAAACCCCGTGGTCCGTATAAGCGCCTCACACCTGCAGTGGGGAGGGTATTTCTGAGTATCTTTAGCATCGTACTGGGAGCCGTGTCTACAGTGCAATTCATCCCCTTCCCAGGTAGGCAATTTTAGACCCATTTCACAGACAAAGGAACGAAGCCTCAGAGAGGCTAAGGGATGTGCCCATGACTACACAGCTGGCGTGACCCTTCCTCACGTCCACTCGCTTGTTTGTAACCAAGTGGACGCATGTGACAAGAAAACCTGTGCAGGTGGTTTTCTTCTCCAGGACTCTGAAATGACACTGTTCTTTGGCTCAGAACATTTCCAGGACTAGGACGAGTGCATAAAGACAGCTTGAGGTATCTCAGCCTCACAGGAAGGCTAGCTGTGTGCCCAAACTACTCCCGCAGGTGCAGGACACAGGTGAGGGCAGCATGGTTTAAAGCAAGGAGAATGCAAAAGTAAAAAAAAAAAAAAAAAATCCCTTTTGAAATCACATCCAAAAAATTTAAAAAAAATACATAGGAATAAACCTGACCAAGGTGGTGAAAGCCTTATATGCTGAGAACTATAAAGCATTAATAAAGGAAATTGAAGGTGATTCAAAGAAATGGAAATATATCCCATGCTCTTGGATTGGAAGAATTAATATTGTTAAAATGGCCATACCACCCAAAGCAATCTACAGATTTAATGTGATCCCTATCAAATTCCCCATGACCTTTTCCACAGAACTAGAATAATCCTAAAATTTACGTGGAACCACAGAAGACCCAGAATCGCCAACACAGTCCTGAGGAAAAAGAACAAAGCAGGAGGCATAACCCTCCCAGACTTCAGACAATACTACAAAGTTACATTAATCAAAACAGTGTGGTATTGGCACAAAAACAGATATCTGGATCAATGGAACAGAACAGACAGCCCAGAAATAAACCCACACACCTATGGACAATTAATCTTCAACAAAGGAGGCACTGATGTACAGTGGAGAAAAGACAGTCTCTTCAGCACGTGGTGCTGGGAAAGTTGGACAGCCACATGTAAATCAATGACGTTAGAAGACACCCTCACACCATACACGAAAATAAACTCAAAATGGCTTAAAGGGGACTTCCTTGGTGGCACAGTGGTTAAGAATCTGTGTGCCAATGCAGGGGACATGGATTCAAGCCCCGGTCCAGGAAGATCCCACATGCCACAGAGCAACTAAGCCCATGCACCACAACTACTGAAGCCTGTGCGCCTAGAGCCCGTGCTCCATAACAAGAGAAGCCACCGCAATGAGAAGCCCGTGCACCGCAATGAAGAGTAGACCCCGCTCACTGCGACTAGAGAAAGCCCGCACAAAGCAACGAAGATCCAATGCAGCCAAAAATAAATAAATAAAACATATATTGCAAAAAATAAAAAATGGCTTAAAGACTTAAACATAAGACAGGACATCATAAAACTCCTAGAAGAAAACATCGGCAAAATATTCTCTGACATAAACCATACCAATGTTTTCTTAGTTCAGTCTTCCAAGGCAATAGAAATAAAAGCAAAAATAAACAAATGGGACCTAATCAGACTTATACATCATCAAAAAGTCTACAAATAACAAATGCTGGAGAGGGTGTGGAGAAAAGGGAACCCTCTAACGCTGTTGGTGGGAATGTAAAGTCGTACAGCCACCATGGAAAACAGGATGGAGGTTCCTCAAAAAACTAAAGATAGTGTTGCCATATGATCCAGCAATCCTATCCTGGGAATATATTCAGAGAAAAGTAGTTCGATAAGATACATGCACCCCTATGTTCACAGAAGCACTATTTACAATAGCCAGGACACGGAACCAACCTAAATGTCCATCGACAGATGAATGGATGAAGAAGATGTGGTACATATACACAATGGAATATTACTCAGCAGAAAAAGAATGAAATAATGCCATTTGCAGCAACATGGATGGACTTAGAGATTATCATACTGAGTGAAGTAAGTCAGAGAAAGACAAATACCATAGGATATCACTTATATGTGGAATCTAAAATATGACACAAATGAACCTATCTACAAAACAGAAGTGAACTCATGGACATAGAGAACAGACTGGTGGTTGCCAAGGAAGAGGGGGTTAGGGGAGGGAAGGACTGGGAGCTTGGGATTAGCAGAGGCAATTATATAGAGAATGGATAAACAGCAAGGTCCTACTGTATAGCACAGGGAACTATATTCAATATCCTGTGATAAACCATAATGGAAAAGAATATGAAAAAGAATATATATATATATATATATATATATATATATATATATATATATGAAGCACTTTGCTTTACAGCAGAAAGTAACAACAGTGTAAATCAACTATACTTCAATAAGATAAATTTAAAAAAATAAAGTGGGGAGAACGCAGAGAAGACGGTCAGCACAGGGGAGACAAGCCCAAGGCAGTGGGCATTAGAAGCCCGAGGCCCAAGATCACCCTGTTTGAAAGCCGTCAAGATTTCAGTGGAAGACACACAAAAGCAAAGACAGGGGCACACACAGCACCTGCAGTCCGTCCCCAGCGCGCCTAAGCATCACCCACTGCCGCCCGGCCACCCACGGCCCCCGGGAAAATGGAACTCAGAGGAGCAACCGCAGCTCCAGAGGGTTATGTTCCGTGAGCTGCCACCACTGAGCATCTGCACCCAGGCAGAAGGCAGAGGTGAGGTGGGAAGGGGGCCTCGGTGAGCGCCGCAGGGCACCGGGTCGGGGGCACTCCTCATTTGCAAAGCCAGGGCTCCATCTGTTGTGCTCCGGGGCCCAAGCTTGGGGCACTCTCAGGGGCTGACTGGTTGCCAGAGGACTAGCACGTAACCTCATGCTCCCTTCCAGACGGCTCCCGCCCCCCCAAAGCAAAGTCCCCAGCCCCCAACTGTCTCCATCACCAGAGGATTCCCGGGACTATCGCAGACTCCTCGGCAACTGCGAATTGCAGCCACCCCGTGGGCGATAACACCCCAATTATGTAGAGGCTCCTAAGTTGATGGATGGATTCTCTAAACATTGGCTTCAGCATTTTGCTTTGCTCATTGGTTTTGAAGTGCTGTGGAGCACAGATGTGGTATCTGGGCCAGGCAGGCGGACAGCTGCCAGAACGTCCAGAATAAGGGATGCCTTCTATATCCAGTCACTATTCTAAGTGCTTTTTTATAAATAAACTCATTTGACCCTCATGAAGAACCTACGGGGTAGGTACCATTATCCCCATTGTACAGATGAGAACACTGAGTCGCAAAATGGTTAAGAACCTGCCCAAGGTCACACAAACAGAAAGGATGGAGCCGGGATGGGACCCTGGCACATGGAGGCTTGATCACTGTACTCCTCAGCATGACAAAGGAAGGGCAGGGGTGAGCCTGGAGCTGAGACGGTGAGGCCAGGCCAAGCACCTGAGCAGTGGCTCTGCTGCCTGCCTGCTGGGCTGCGGCATCCAGGTCAGAGAGGAGACCATCACAGGGCCCTCCCTGTGCCAGGGAGGAAGCGGTGCAGGGCTGGGGAGGCGTCTCCGTCCTGTCTCGGGGGACTCATGTCCGCAGCTGCCAGGGCGGGGCAGGAGCTCGCCCCCGGGCAGGGTTCCAGTGCGGGGCAGGGGGCCACCCACAGTTGCTGCAGGGCCCGGGGATCTGACCGCTCCCCACCCCGGAGCTGCCGGCCCCTCTCACAGCCTCTCCTCGATGGATGGTGGGCTGGGTGGGAAGGGTGAGTCTCCTGTGAAGCTTCTGTGCGCTAGTCACACAGGAAGGAGGATGGAAGCCCTTGCACGTGGACATGGCTGGACCTGTGGGCAGCGCTGTGGGTCCGTGGCTGTAAGTGGCATTGATGCTTTCAGAGAAGGCGGCTGGTAGCGGCACCACGTGAGCAGGTGCACCATTGCTTTGTCCGTTCATTCATTCACCAAATGTTCTGGGAGCCTCTACTCTGCGCCATGTGCCGTGGGGACGGAGTGGAGACCACACAGCCGGCTCCTGCTGCCTCGGGGCTCACTCACGGTGGGAGACAGACATGAATCATGTGATAGCAGTGACAGTGATAGGACTGTTGGCCTCACTATTACTACAGGTCCTGAGACTCTAGTACTAGAGCGGTTTTTTGTTTTTTGTGGGTTCTTTGTTTTGTTTTGTTTTGGCCACGCCGCACGGCCTGCTGGATCTAACTTTCCCAACCAGGGATTGAACCCATGCCATGGCAGTGAAAGCTCTGTGTCCTAACCACTGGACCTCCAGGGAAGTCCCTAAAGTGTTAATTATGATAAGACTGAAAAGGCTAATACAGCTTCCCCAGCTGCTCTGGGCGCTCGGTGAAGCCATTTATTCATATTAGGTCATTCAATGCTCACAGCCGCCTGACAGGGAAGTATCATTATTATGCCCATTTTGCACATGAGAAAACTGAGGCACAGAAAAGTAAGTAACCTGCCCCCTCCTGTAACTGATGTGGTGTAAACGCTGAACTCAGAAAACCTGGCTCCGGGGCCCTCAGCCGTGTCTGTCGCACTCATATGTGACGCCACGATGTGGTGAGTGTTGTGAAGGAGGCTGCAGGAGCACTGCGTGTGTGCACGTGTGTGTGTGTGTGTGTAGGGGGCGGCGGGTGGTCCAGGATCGGGAACTGATGCTGGAGAAAGGGGAGGGGGGGATGGGGGAGGGATGGAAGGATGGGCTGGTAGGCGGGGAGCCCGCGATGCTCTTCTCTGCAAGTCTGGGGTGGGCGGTGCTCAGCCCTGAAGGCCGCCTGCGATGTGTGAGGGGTGGTCTCTTCTTTCACCCCGATTGCAACTGGCTGGCACGTGCCCAGTCCTGCGACGTGCCTGGGGGTTTGACAACTGCTTTCAGGCACAGTGCATCCCTGGGAGGGCCGGGGTGGGGGCAGGAGGAGGGCACCTACTGTCACCTCTGCATCAGCACCCCATCACGGGGTAGGGGGGCAATTACTCTTCCAAAAACCCCTCCCTCCTAGTCTGTGAGCGTCAGGAAGGTAAGGGCCATATTTTACTTGTGTCTGCGTCCCCAGGGCTTGAGACATCGTCTGGCCCATGGTGAAGGGTGAGCATGTGGCGGATGTGGAGCTCTGTCGACCATCAGGGCCTGGGTGCAGCAACGCAGAGCTCACCTGAGCCTCTTTCTTCCAGAAATTAAAGGTCTCATCATCAGCTCCGGGCCTGCAAGGGACTCATGGCCACTCTCGGCCCCAGCAGTGCGGCCGATAAAGCGGGGGGCGTGCAAAGGCTCACGAGTGTGATGGACGCACCTGGTAGAGCCCGGCCCCGTGTCTGCAAAGCGCTTCTTGGACGGAAGGTGCTTCAGAAGATATCAAGTATTCTCCTTGTGAGGGCTAAGTGCCACAAATCAGATTTGGTGGCATAAAAGTAACATATTTATGATCCACTATCATATTGCAAATGAAATGAACGTAATAAAAGTGTCACTTATACAAATACCTCTGATGTACGGATCTCGACCTATGAATATGAAAGCAGACACCCAAGCACTTTTTTTTGAATGTCTAATCATGAAAATAAATGAAGTCATGTTCATTTCAATGTGTGCGCTTGTGCACGTATCTGGAATATTGATTCCTATGCACACAATAAAAATGTAATGCAGGAAACATGCGGAAGTCAGAAATTTCACTTGGATTCAGGAAGAGATGAAACAACGTTTCACTAGAAATTCTTTCTCATCAAAAAAAAAAAAAAAAAAAAAGGAAAGGAAAATACAATCAACAGTGATTTTGTCCATTAAAATTCTCTATAGTCAGTCCAGCAAAGGAAGCATAATGGTCTATTTATTCTTGTTTGAATATTAAAGTCTGGAATTCCTTCAACTTGACTCTTCACCTCCTTACTAACTGTAAGAATAATGGACCACAGTCGGTGATGAGAGCTATCTGCTTGCCGTGAGTAGGGGAGGGTCTCTAACTAACATACAGATGTAGTTTCATCTTAGTTTAAACATCATTTTCTGAACTAATTATATACGTGAACTTGAAGGCAGGTGGATCTGTAACTAGTAGAGAAATACTTTCCCGTAATTTCAGGATTTGCGGTTGGGACTCAAGCAATTAACAGAGCAGGTCCCACTGTGACCTTGCGTGGGTTGGGGTGAGTGAAACAGCCCTAATGTCAGAATCCCCTGCGCGGTGGAGACTGCGTCTTTCTCCCGATTCAGCAATAGCCATGGAGGCACTCATAGAAATGTGAACAAATACACAGAGAAAGGAGGTTAGTGAGTGAGGCTGCAGCTAAGTTTTCTCCACTGCTACCAAGACACACGCCTTCTGGACCAGGCTGAGGGCAGGGCACCCATGAGAGTCTGTTAAATGAATTCAGCCCCTGTGCTTGGACCTTGATTTTGGGGTTTTGAAATGGAGGTCAAAATAGCATCCTCCAGGGACCGCTCTAGTCTGCCACGTGGCAGCCCATGTGCAGGGATTTCAGCGGGTGATGTGGGCCCAGCACAAACGCAAAGTGTAAGGAACGGCATGGCACTTGTGGTGACCGAGCAAGGGAGCATACTTAGAATTTTTAGAGAATATTAAATATGCAAGTCTTGGGGGTAATAGTCTGGACACAGCATGCTGAGAGTTTAACTAGGATCGACCAGCCTAGCTCAGCTTCTTCAAGCTATTCCAAGCACTTACAGAAAATCCCCAAATATCAGAATGTACAAAGGCCAAATACTTCTTTTAGTTAAAGTGGTATATCCTACTAACAAAACTTTCCAAATGATTTTAAACACACTTTCCTCTCACTGCCTGCTTTTACTTATGGAGATGTGATCTCCTCTCGAGGGAACTGCGTTCCTTCTGTCTCATAATCCCAAACACTTTCCTCCTCTGTCGGGGCTGGCGGGGGCAGCCTGGTGCGGCTGCGTTTATCTTCAGCAGGCCCAGGGTGGTGGGCATTCTTGCAGGGAGACTTGGAGTTTAGAGGCTCTGCTATAAGGGGCAAATCCTTTCCTTTGGAGAAGAGTCTTGGATGAACTATAGGAAATATCCTAAGTTTAACAATGGAGACAAACACTCCTGCCTAATGCATAAAAGTAAGCGCTTGGTTATGAGCAGCCGAGAAAGTGCAGGCGGCCTCTGGGATGCCTTCCTCCACCACCCGTGGTCCTTCTCTGCTCATTGCCTCTGGCAGCAAGGGGCCCTGGCAAAGGATGGCTCTCATGAAATCTGTCCACTGGAGGTGCTGTTTCCCCGGCTCTGTCTGTGGCAGAGTCATCCAGCATGATCAGGGCTGAGATGAAGGACTTTCCTGATGCTATAAAACTAGATGCTAAAAAATGGGAACTGAAGACACCGAGGCTGTGGTCCTTTGCCTTTTTGTTTTAGTATTTATTTTATTTATTTGGTTGTGCAGGGTCTTGGTTGCAGCAGGTTTGCTTCTTAGTTGCAGCTGGCAGGCTCCTTAGTTGTGGCTCACCAGCTCCTTAGTTGTGGCATGCATGTAGCATCTAGTTCCCTGACCAGGGATCGAACCCGGGCTCCCTACATCGGGAGTGCGGAGCCTTAACCACTGTGCAACCAGGGAAGTCCCCCATTTGTCTTTTAATCAGGAGTAAACTCACACCCACTGCATGATCAACTCACCTTGTCTGTAAAAACCGCCAGCTTAGAAAAGGACAGTTCAGTCCCCGCTGCTATAAACCATTTTCATGGGCAGGACATGCTTTATTATATAAGCTGAAGTTCGCTTTGCAGAGCTCAACCTGCCCTCGTGTGTCGGAGAGGCTGTTTAGCGGGTCTTTGTGACTCAGTAAAACTGCAGGCAGTCTGAGAGTCAGGAATCTAGAGTCTTAAAATAAGGGCCATGTATCCAGAGTGACATGACTGAACAGAGGTGTTGGTATAATCCTTTAGATTTTTTTCATGAAGACAAAGACTTCATTCAAAGCAGTATCTGATGGTGAGGTGGGGCGGGGGGCTCCAAATAACAAAAAGAAATTTCCCAGCAGACTGTTTCAGATGAGCCTGTATCCTGCTCTGTGTCACATACATTCTTCACAGCAAGTTACAGGCTGTCATATCTTAAACAACAATCTCCATCAAGATTTGTATGGAAACACAAAAGACCCCGAAGAGCCAAAGCAATCTTGAGAAAGAGAAACAGAGCTGGAAGAATCAGACTCTGGGACTTCAGACTATACTACAAAGCTACAGTAATCAAGACAGTATGGTACTGGCACAAAAACAGAAATGTAGATCAATAGAACAGGATAGAAAGCCCAGAGATAAACCCAAGCACCTATGGTCACCTTATCTTTGATAAAGGAGGCAGGAGTATACAATGGAGAAAAGACAGCCCCTTCAATAAGTGGTGCTGGGAAAACTGGACAGCTACATGGAAAAGAATGAAATTAGAACACTCCCTAACACCATACACAAAAACAAACTCAAAATGGATTAAAGACCTAAATGAAAGGCCGGATACTATAAAACTCTAAGAGAAAAACATAGGCAGAACACTCGTTGACATAAATTGCAGCAAGATCTTTTTTGACCCATCTCCTAGAGTAATGAAAATAAAAACAAAAATAAACAAATGGGATCTAATTAAACTTAAAAGAGTTGCACAGCAAAGGAAACCATAAACAAAATAAAGAGACAACCCTCAGAATGGGAGAAAATATTTGCAAATGAAGCAACCGACAAGGGATTAATCTCCAAAATATAAAAATATACTAACAGCTCATGCAGCTCAATATCAAAACCAAAACAAAACAAATAACCCAATCAAAAAATGGGTGGAAGATCTGAATAGACATTTCTCCAAAGAAGACATACAGATGGCCAAAAAGCACATGAAAAGATGCTCAACATCACTAATTATTACAGAAATGCAAATCAAAACTACAATGAGGTATCACCTCACATGGGTCAGAATGGCCATCATCAAAAAAATCTACAAACAATAAATGCTGTAGAGGATGTGGAGAAAAGGGAACCCTCCTACACTGTTGGTGGGAATGTAAATTGGTGCAGCCACTATGGAGAACAGTATGGAGGTTCCTTTAAAAACTAAAAATAGAACTACCATATGATCCAGCAATCCCACTCAGAGGCATATACCTAAAGAAAACTATAACTGAAAAAAATACACACACCCCAGTGTTCACTGCAGCACTATTTACAATAGCCAGGACATGGAAGCAACCTAAATGTCCATCCACAGAGGAATGGATAAAGAAGATGTGGTACATATATACAATGGAATAGTACTCAGTCATAAAAAAGAATGAAATAATGCCATTTGCAGCAACATGGATGGACCTAGAGATTGTCATACTAAGTAAGTCAGACACAGAAAGAAAAATATCATATGATATCGCTTATATGTGCAATCTAAGAAAAGGGTACAAGTCACAGATGTAGAAAACAAACTTATGGTTACCAGGGGATAAGGGAGGGGGAGGGATAAATTGGGAGACTGGGATTGACATATACACACTACTATATATAAAATAGATAACTAATAAGGACCTACTGTATAGCGCAGGGAACTCTACTCAATACTATGTAATGATCTATATGGGAATAGAATCTTAAAAAGAGTGGATATATGTATATGTATAACGGATTCACTTTGCTGTAGAGCAGAAACTAACACAACATTGTAAATCAACTATACTCCAATGAAAAAAAAAAGAACAATTGTAGCAGCCAAAGTTTTCACTCTTATGGTCCTCTAAACCCAATTAATTTTCAGAAAATGAATTGCAGTTCTCGTTGACATTCTCCTATTTTCCCTTTTAAAACATTTCTTAAAATAGAAATGAGGGGACTTCCCTGGTGGCACAGTGGTTAAGAATCCACCTGCCAATGCAGGGGACACAGGTTCGAGCCCTGGTCCGGGAAGATCCCACATGCCGCTGAGCAACTAAGCCCATGTGCCACAACTACTGAGCCTGCGCTCTAGACCCTGCGAGCCACAACTACTGAAGCCCACACGCCTAGAGCCCGTGCTCTGCAACAAGAGAAGCCACCGCAATGAGAAGACCGTGCACTGCAACGAAGAGTAGCCCCCGCTTGCCACAACTAGAGAAAGTCTGCATGCAACAAAGAAGACCCAACATGGCCAAAAATAAATAAATAAATAAATAAACTAATTAATTAATTAATTAAAAAAATAGAAATGAGGCACTTAGCTTGGAGAAAGTTCTGAGACACGGCCTCAGTGATTCCCCTGGGGACACAAGACCCCTCGACAAGCCCTCAGAACTGGGCAGCAGGAGTGCAGTGCCAGGAAGGGCTGCTCACCTAAAGATGCCCCAGTGTGGAGAGGGTGTGGAGAAAAGGGAACCCTCTTGCACTGTTGGTGGGAATGTAAATTGATGCAGCCACTAAGGAGAACAGTATGGAGGTTCCTTAAAAAACTAAAAATAGAACTACCATATGACCCAGTAATCCCACTACTGGGCATATACCCTGAGAAAACCATAATTCAACAAGAGTCATGTACCACGATGTTCATTGCAGCTCTATTTACAATAGCCAGGACATGGAAGCAACCTAAGTGTCCATCGACAGACGAATGGGTAAAGAAGATGTGGCACATATATACAATGGAATATTACTCAGCCATAAAAGGAAATGAAATGGAGGTATTTGTAGTGAGGTGGATGCACCTAGAGTCTGTCATACAGAGTGAAGTAAGTTAGAAAGAGAAAAACAAATACCATATGTTAACACATATATATGGAATCTAAAAAAAAAAGGTTCTGAAGAACCTAGGGGCAGGACAGGAATAAAGACACAGATGTAGAGAATGGACTTGAGGACACAGGGAGGGGGACGGGTAAGCTGGGATGAAGTGATAGAGTGTCATGGACATATATACACTACCAAATGTAAAGTAGATAGCTAGTGGGAAGCAGCCACATAGCACAGGGAGATCAGCTCGGTGCTTTGTGACCACCTAGAGGGGTGGGATAGGGAGGGTGGGAGGGAGACACAAGAGGGAGGAGATATGGGGATATATGTATATGTATAGCTGATTCACTTTGTTATAAAGCAGAAACTAACACAGCATTGTCAAGCAATTACACTCCAATAAAGATGTTAAAAATAAATGATGCCCCAGTGCTCCACCTGTGGACGCCCTCTGCACTGTGATGCCCCAGCTCCTCCGTCCGAAGGTGGAGACTGCTCCCCAACCCCTGTATCTGGGCTGGCCTGTGATGCACTCTCACCAACAGAAACCAGTGGTAGTCACGTTGTGCCAGCCTAGGCCCAGAGGGATCCTGTGCTGGTCCCTCTTAGAGCATCACCCCTGTGTGGGAACAAGCCCGGGCTAGCCACTGGAGGAGGAGAGACCAGCAGCCCAGCCAAGACGTTCCTAGATCAACCTAGAGCCAGCCTAGCCCTGAACCTGGGAGAGCACTCAGGCAAGATGGGCAGTACGGCCACCCATGCTGCAGCTGACCACAGACTTATGAGAGGGCCCAGTGAGCCCAGAAGTTTCACCCTGCTGATCCATGGTTTTGTGAGCGACAATAAATGCTTACTGTTTCAAGCCACTGAGCTTTGGGGTGGTTTGTTACACAGCAATAGCTAACAGATATAGTCTGTGTAAAGGATGGGTTACACAGCAGTAGCACACGCCCACGTGCTCTTTCACACATGATATATCCGAATCAGTGGTTGCGTTTATTTGGCAATTAAGGCAAAAAAGAAAACAATTTGTCATTCCTTCAATTCAAGGTTCAAAATCCTGCCCACATCTGTTACAACACACATAATTTTTTTTTCTCCCTAATTTCTAGTTTACTAGAAGTCAGCTAGGTTTTCATATCTGCCTCTGCATTTAGTCTCTTGTAATATGTTCTTTTCATGGAATATATGAAAAAAAAGGGAGGTGTATTTTAATAGACTTAGCAAATAATTGTGGATATTCTTGATACTGCACTAAAACTTTACAAGATTGTAATTTCTTTTTTTAAACAAATCATTTATGTATTTTTTAATTGAAGTATAGTTGACTTTCAATGTTGTGTTAGTTACTGCTATACAGCAAAGTGATTCAGTTATATATATATATATTTTTTTCTTTTTTTAAATATTCTTTTCCACTATGGTTTATCCCAGGATACTGAATATAGTTCCCTGTGCTGTACAGTAGGACCTTGTTGTTTATCCATCCTATATGTAATAGTTTGCATCTGCTAATCCCAAGCTCCCAATCTATCCCTCCTCCACTGCGCCCCCTCCGCCTTGACAACCACAGGTCTGTTCTGTGTCCATGATTCTGTTTCCATTTCATAGATAGGTTCAGTTGTATCACATTTTAGATTCCACATATGTCATATGGTATTTGTCTTTCTCTTTCTGACTTGCTTCACTTAGTATGATAATCTCTAGGTCCATCCATGTTGCTGCAAATGGCATTATTTCATTCTTTTTTATGGCTGAGTAATATTCCATTGTATATATGTACCACATCTTCTTTATCCATTCCTCTGTTGATTGATACTTAGGTTGTTTCCATGGCTTGGCTATTGACAACACACATAAAGTATGGAATTAATGAAGACCCTTGTTCCCCACGGGTCTTAAATAACATGAAAGGTACCCTGGAAAAGTGGGATGACATTGGGGTAAAATTCCAAAGGCCCAAATTTCAGCCCATCATTTACTAACTGTGCAAACTCAGGGCGGTCTCTTAATGTTCCTCAGCCTCAGTTTCCCATCTGAAAAATGGAGAAATGAATTTTTCCATCATACACAGGATTCGTAATATATATTTAGACATGTAAATAAGTGCAACACAGTGTAATGGTACGAAACCAGTGGGAGTCCTACACCGATTTGCTTATTCACCATTTATTGAGTCCTGTAGCTACTGAAGATTCTGAGTCAAATAAAGCATGGTTTCTCCCTCAATAAATAAAATGCACATGATAGGTAATGTAGATTCTAAGGGTTTGCTGTACATGGACTGCTTTGAAATGTGAAATGCTAAGACAGCAGGATAAGTAGACAGGAATAAAGTAAAGAAGGAAAGAAGTAGAGGAAGGAGGGAGAAAATGAGGGAGAAGAAAGAATTTTTACCAACGGCAAGATCAGTGCTCCACCTGGGGCTACGTCACTAGCGATTAGGGGAAAATGGAGAGACGTAAACCGGACAGTTGTTAAACCTTCAGTGGGTTCATTCTCATGGCAGGACTTTCCACGTGAAGTTGGCTTAGCAAACAGACGTGACCATGTTCGCTTCCTTGGGATCCAACTTTTTAGATAATGCTTGCCACACTCGATGAATCTTGTCTGAGAGACAGACAAATGGTCTGCGAGTCTGCCCGATGTTGGCCAAATACCGTATTTAGGATATTAATGTACAGAAGCTCCTGCATATTGTCAAATACATTTTAGAAATCCAAATCATTACAGAAATGGTCTACATGTGAGTGTGTGGGTGTTGATTTTACATATTAGTTTAAATGAAGAACTCAGACTTTAAGGCCTTTAAACGGTTTATGCCAGCCTGTACACCCCTCAGTGATTCTCACTGGGGTCCTGCAAACACTAAGGTTTCTAAGGGTTTTCAGAATCACAAAGGAAGTGCATTGTTCAGTATTGCTTTTGTTCTAAATGCATTCTATTAATTTTAACTTTTAGAGAATCAGCGGTCCATGTATAAGATGTATGCTAGCCCACTATTGGATATGATTAGTCAATTAACCATAACCTCCTTTCCCAATAATTATGGATAAATTTAAACTTACTTTAGTGTTTTAAAGGCTGGCTTAGCTCTCAAGGTTATTTTTAAAGGAATTGTTATGATGGGTGTGAGGATAACCGCTTCAGTCTTAACGGCAGGTTTTTTCCTACATCTATCCATCTGTCCACCCTTCCATCCATCCATCCATCCATCCATCCATATGTCCCATCTTTCCTCCATTGATCTGTCCATTGGCCTATCCATCCATTTGTCCATTATTTCATCAATTTATCTGTCCATTCATCCATCTGTCCATCTATTTATCTGTCCACCCATCCATTCATTTATTTCTCTATCTGTTCAAATAGTTATTGAGTACTTACACTGTACCTGACACTGTGATAGATGTTCAAGAAACAAGAGTGAAAGGGTATCATTTCAAAAGACTCACATTCTAGTAAAAGATAGAGTCACCTAAACAAAAACCATCATTCAGTGAGCTAGATGCCAGAAGAGAGGTGTTTAAACAACAGGAATACAAAATCTAAGGAGTAGGTTTTAAGACGGTACTTAGTCCCACAGATGCAGGAGCTGACGACTCAGCGTGTGGGCGTCATGACAACCCCTCCAGGGAAGGTTCTGGAGCTGCGCGCCCCCCAGGAGTGTGTGTGAGGCTCAGTCACCCGGGTGTCCAGTGCACAGAGCCCCCCGAAGGGATGCTCAACAAACAGTCCATACGGACAGGCCTTGGAGGGTTAGGGAGACAATCCAGATGAAGAGAACGGTGTGGACCGAGGCCTCAGGGCTGGACACGACACAGCCGCGCGAGGAAGTTAGCTCTGCAAAGGCCTTTAAAGGGTAGGAAGAACCTTCTTAACGTGGGGGACATGAGGACATCCTTCCAGGAATGACCACCTCGTGTCTGTAGGAGAGCAGGGCGGCTGGTGTGACTAGAGGGAAAAGTGGAGACTGGGGACAGGTGGGGAGGAAAGACTGGATTGATACATGGAAAGAGAAAGAAGGCGGGATGTGCAAGGGGGCACCGGGAGGGAAATCGCAGGACCTGGTAATGGCTGGAGGATGGGGAGAAGGAGACTCATAGAGGTCACGGGGAGATTTTCACCGTGGCACCCGGATGACGACGGAACGGCAAAGAGGAGAGAATTAAGGTAGCTGGGATGGAACAGGGAATCGAGCACTGGGCAGGAAAATGATGAGCTTGGCTTAAGGGGAGGTGAGTGAGGAATCAGGCAGCCATCCCAGAGGCCGCAGAGGCTCAGGAATCAGAACCTCCCCGATGACCGTCGGGGTCAGGAGCCGGGATGAGCAGGGGAGGGTGACAGAGGAGAGGAAAAGCGGAGGCGGAACTGCTCTCTGGGTGTGGCCTGTAGCTGGTGGGAAGGGGAGGAGGGGGCTGTGATAGAGCAGAGGGCCAGAGGGCAGGAAAGCTGGGGTGATTCAGAATCACAGCGACCGTCGGAGACAAGGATTCGGAGACGCAGCAGAAGCCTGGCCGCGTGTCCAGTGGAGCCGAGAGTCAGAAAGAACGGAGAGGGAGCAAAGTTCACGGTCCGGCGACTGAGAAAGTGGTGACTTTCAAGAGAACATTTATAGCAGAGCAATATAGGATGGAAGCCAGGCCAGAGGGCGGGGAGGGTTAAGAGGCGGCCAGGGAAAGCCCTTCAAACACCAACCCAGGAAATAAACTTGGGTCCAGGCCCTTGAAAACTTGTCTTTCTAGAATCAGACCTGTTAGAGACATCTGGGAAACCACCCATGTTTACAAACAGAAAAAGGCTGCATGGATTTCCCAGAGAGTCTGCAACTGTCACTTGTCAAGGGCTCCCCGGAAGGTTAACACACTCACGTAGGAACTGTCTACGTGGAGACCCAGAGCAGGAGCAGGACGAGGGTTTAGGTGACCACAGGTGGGGAGGTGGGAGGGCTTTCCCGGCAGAAGACAGGGCAGGTTTGAAACCCTGGGTGGAAGCAACAGGGCAGCTTTGAAGTTCTGCAGAGAATAGGGCCGGGGCTGAGTTCCAGGCTCAGGCTGGACCGCAGCTCCTGTGGCCGGCGAACCTTGCCAAGGAGACTTGGGGTTTAGGTTCACAGGGGGCGCAGTGGCAGCAACAGGACCAGAGCTGCCTTTTAGAAGGGCAGCTCTGTCCATGGTGAAGAAATGATTGGGTGGAGACATCACTCATGTGGTTGCTAGGAGCTCCCAGCGAGAGAAGAGGGGCCATGGGGTGGGCCCATGTGAAGGGTCCTGGGCACCAGGCAGCGGGGCAGGGCCGAGTTGCATGATGGGGGAGGGCCTGTGCCCCCCAGGGCACGGTCCAGTGTGTGCAGTGGGCAGCTGGCTCTCTGGATCCCGGCTCAGGAGACGTGACTGTCTGGAGACAGGGTCTCAGGGAAAGTCTGCTGATGGGAACGGTGGCCATGGGAGGTGATGGCGAGCCCCTGACCCCTCTGGGCTTGTTTCTTCCCGTTCCTGACTTTAGGAATCAGCTGAATCTGAAGCAGACGCAGCAACCTGGAACTCGACACATCCGGACTCCCGCTACTGGCAGTTCCTGAGCCGTGACCACCAGCTCTGGGTGTCAGGCCCTGATCCAGGTACCGGGGATGCCACAGGGAACCCGAGTCCCCGAGTCCACGGGACAGTCGGGTGAGGGCGCAAGACCACGGTGAGGGGGCCAAAGCACACAGCGGGGAACTGACTCCACACGTGTACCGCAGACCCCGATGGCGCCCCGCACTGACAGACCCCACCCTGCACGCCTTCCCGGGACGCGCCCGAATCATGACCGGACGACCCCGGGTATCAGAAATGCTCAGTGAGAAAATATCCACTGCTCCTTGCCCTTGGCTTCGAAATGCAAAGGTGGGAGAAATTCCAAGCCAGCGTGAAAATTCAAACTCAAAATCTTCCGGTCACAGACCAGCTTCCCAAATCGGGGCCGCGGCCTGTGAGCTGGTCTCTTCTCTTTAACAGGAACTATTACGGTCACGGCCAGCCCCATCCCTTCGGGGAGGGAGGGTGTCTTCCCCGGGCTGTGTCAAGTGCTAGACATGCATTGTCTCTCACCCTAACTGGATGGAGATACTATGAGTCCCCAGTCTGCAAAGGAGGAAACAGAGGCTAAATGCCACGTAGCTGCCAGAGCTCAAACCCAATTCTAGCTCCAAACCACAAGCCGCTCATCAAAGAATTCTCGAAAAGGTTTCCTTTAAAGAAAAGATTAGTGTTAATAACAAGAATGCAACGAGGACTATAATTAAGGAATTTTTCTCCTTGGCCTTGGCTTCCCTGAATGCCATCGAGGGGTGACTCGCAGGCCACACGTGTGATTAAAAGAAAATGTGAAAAATGAAACAGCAGAACTAACCTCCCCTGCCCGCCTCATCCACCTCAGCGCGTGAAGTGGTGGCCGGAATCATGGCCAACTTCACCCTCCCCGAGTGAACAGTGTCTCAATACAAACAGATCAGCCCAAATTGTCTTCGTCTGGGAAGGATTGCTGACATCCTACTGAGTTCACAAAAATCCTCCTCCTGGCCTACAACACTTTAATTCCCAGGTACTTATTTCTGCAGAGCCTCATCTGGAAAAGAAAGCAAGGCGTCGTCACCATTCCCGGCACGGCTTAGAGCCACATGCTCGATGTTTGACGCAAACAGAGAACTGAGTTTCTATCCCCGGGAAGCTTCAGCTAAGGAATCAGAAAAAAGAAAACAAAAAAACCGCAACAAGTAACACACGCTGTTCCTGCCGCCCCACTCTGCTCCTCTGCCCTCCCTTCTCTCTCCACTAAACCCACACCCAACAGCGTGCTTTCCTCTCCTTTTCATAAAAAAGCCATCCGAGAATGCTTTCCGGGGAGAGGAAAGCAGGGCTTGGAAGAGAAAGCGGTGCAGGGTCCCAACTCAGACGTCCAAGAAACATCAGAGGACGTGCAGGGAAGTTGCGGCTGCCTGCGAGCAACTAAAGGTGATCTTGAACTTTAGAGCACGTCCTGAGCGCCCATTCTGTCGCGGGCACTGCTCTAGGTGCTGGGGAGGTAACAGTGTGTGAAGCGATGCCCCCGGCTTCTGGGAGCTTCTTCTCGGGAAAGGTGGACAATGACCGAATCCACGTACAGTGTCCCATCGGATAATGACGGCGTTACGAGCAAGGGCACGCGGGGGAGAGGAGCAGGCCGGGCACCAGGGATGCGGCAAGGTCTCCGCGATGGGGGGATTCTGGGGAGTGAGCTGGAAGCGGTGATGGAGCAGGTCCTCTAAAGAAGTGGGGGCAGGGCTTCCCTGGTGGCGCTGTGGTTAGGAGTCTGCCTGCCAATGCAGGGGACACGGGTTCGAGCCCTGATCTGGGAAGATCCCACATGCCGCGGAGCAACTGGGACCGTGAGCCACAATTACTGAGCCTGTGCGTCTGGAGCCTGTGCTCCGCAACAAGAGAGGCCGCGACAGTGAGAGGCCCGCGCACCGCGATGAGGAGTGGCCCCCGCTTGCCGCAACTAGGGGAAGCCCTTGCACAGAAACGAAGTCTCAACACAGCCAAAAATAAATAAATAAATAAATAAATAAATTTAAAAAAGAACTGGGGCCAGAAAGGATCGCATATATTGGGGCAAAAGAGCTTCTCCTAACTTAAAGACACCAGCTAGATGAGCTATGTGCTGACTCACTCGCCAAACGCCAGACAGTAATTATCGTAGATTTTGCAGGACTCACAGTCTCTGTGGCCACCACTGTGCTATCGCGGGGCAAAAGAGGCTCTGTGCACGGAAGGGCATGGCTGTGTTCCAACAGAACTTCACCAAAACAGGCTGTGTCGGGACTTGGCCCACGGGCTGTAGTCTGCAGACTCGCACTCTAAAAAATGTCCTTGATCTGTAAGAAGTTGTTTGTAGAGTAAATCCAAATTAGGGAAGAAGGTATTTTTTGGTTGGTTTTTTGGGTTTTTTTGGCCACGCTGCACGGCTTGCGGGATCCTAGTTCCCCAACCAGGGATTGAACCCGGGCCCTCGGCAGTGAAAGCGCCAGGTCCTAACCACTGGACCGCCAGGGAAGTCCCAGGAAGAAAGTATTTTTAACAGAAAAGAAATGACTTAACACCCACTCTCCTGTGTTTGTTCTTCCCTTTTATTTCAGTGATCAGGCAACAGAGTGGACGTCAATTGTTTTTTCTGCCCAGCACCAAAGCCCTGCCCCCTCCAACAGATTTTCTTCTGGGGACTCCTCCACCCCTGACCCTGACTGTGGCCTGCAGTCCGTCCAGACCCTGGTGGAGAGCTAGAGGGTCTCCTAGAGCGCACACAGAATAAAGGGTCGTCACCCCGAGAGCAGCGGGGGAGAGTGGAAGAGAGGGAGGAGTGGGAGGGTGGCCAGGGAAAACCCTCGCAGGGGAAGGAACATCTGAGCGGATAGCAGTGAACTAGGAGAATATTCCAGGCTTTGGGGAAGCGTGAGCAAAGATCCTGGGGGCAGAAAGACTCAGGGACTCGAGGTCGTGGTGTTCTGAGGTGCTGTAGGGATGTGATGGGAGTTCCGCATCTCACAAGACATCTTAACGAAGCTTGGCCTGGAAACCCACCGGGGTGTAGTGACAGCCAACGACCATGCCTAGAAGTGCATTCAACAGGCACTGCTGCAAAGGCCTCTGGACGCAGACGTTTGTCGCGAGAGGGAGCACGGACACACGAGACGTGATCAACGTGGTGTATTCGCTGCTCTGGAATCTGATGAAGCAACACCGCAGATGGCTTTGGGGGGCGCGGGGAAAGAGGGGTTCTCCTTCCAAAGTCCTTATTCTTCCTTAATACATACGTATTCCAAGTTTCTCCAAAGTCATTGCATTCCCTGCTGCTTCTTTGGAAGGTGTCAAAAAGGGAGTCGCATTCTTCCATCTGTAAATATTTCCAGCTCCTTTTTTTTCCATAACTTTTTCTCACACCCTTGCTTCAGTTTAGAGGGGCGAGGTTCTGTCTCCTTCTTGCAGATTTTAGTAGGGAGAGAAGTCAAGGGTGAGAAGGGACCTGAAAACCTGTTAGCTGGACCACACTGAGCGAGACGGTGACCCTCCTGTACTCAAAGCAGAGCCAGCCGCCCTGGAAACGTCCAGAACACGAGCAGGGAGGTCACCCTGGCCTATCCAGCCCTAACCAGCCACCGAGACGAGGATGTCCCCTCCTCCTTTCCACTGACGACCAGGTCCCTTCCAGCAGGGGCCAGCAGCCCTCCCACCTAAGCCACGCCCCGACCCCAGACATTTCCACTGTCTTGAGACACATGTGGCATAACTTTGCACACAGATGAGGTGGGCCGGACCCTAAGCTGGAAAGGAATCCTGGACTCTAAAGTCATATTCTTCTTATTAATTCCACCGGATCCCCTGCCCGGCCTGTTCCCCCACTTACCCCGTCATCTTTTGACTGAATTCAGGAAATTGCACAATGATTGTGCTGCTCCGGGAGCTGCCATTTTTAATCACGTGGACTTTTGCTACCAGGCACCTTAACTGCACAGGGGCCCTTGGTCACCTATGACTGTCAGCTTGACCCTCTTATCCCAGGGCTCTCGCTGGTAGCCACTTTATGTAAAAACAGGGAAAGGTCAGTAAGTTATGGCACTTTCTTAGGATGTGTCCGGACTTAAAAAAAAATAGCAACAATCATGAAACGCGGTATTAAAAAGTGCCTTGAGCTAACTAACTTCAAAAAGAGAAATGCTGGTGAATGGGGACGGGGCTTCTCTTCCCCGAGAACTACCGCCGACTCCCAGATTTACAACGAGGAGATGGAGGGCCTGTTGGAACTTGAGGCGGCTGCATCCTGGGATCCCCACGAGGTCTCTCTGGCAGCCCATTTAAAGGACTCCCTACTCCTGGGAGCAACCCTAGTCTTCTTCTCACTCTTCTTGTCGCCTGAGATCCGGGCCCAAGCCCTCCACCACCAAGTACGTACATCCAAGAGGCTCAAGTTCCCACCTCTGGCCCTGACTTCCTGCATCAGACGTGCACACCTCACTGTCCCCTAGACACCTCTCGACCCCTCACACTGATCCTCTCCTAAGAGGGGCCCCTCCAGCTGCCCTTACACGGCTCCTTCCCTTTGGTGCTGCCAGCTCAGCGACTGGACCCACCACCCATCCAGGGGCCCTCTCCCAGTGACAGAGGTAGACCTGTGCTTCTCTCTCCCTCATCCTGTGTACCTGCCAAGGTAGCTCCGTCTGCCTGCATCCTTTCTGTGAACGATGTTTTGCAGACAATGGCTCATCTGCGAAAGGTAGGCAAATACACTATAATACAATAAAAAGTAAAGTAGAAATAGCACTGTTAGAGCTAAAACAGGCTGTCTGTTTCCACGGAGGTCTCCTGACTCATTCTCTCTCGCTGGGTAAAACATTCAGTGACGCGCTCAGGGGACCTTAGGTCCTCACGACGGCACTTCACGGAAGGTCTCTCCTTTCATCCTCAGCACCCTGCTAAGACCCTGTCCCTAAAGCCTTCGATGATGACTTTTCTCATTAGTTTTTCAGGCCATGACCTCCTCAAGCCCCTAAGACAGACACACAGACAGACAGACAGACAGACACACACACACAACATATGCACATACTCTCACTCCCTTTCCGGAGGCTCCAGGAAAGTGCAGGATGGTAAGCCAGCCATTTTCAACCGTGTAGACAGCTTTTACTGCCAACGACCTTAACTGCAAAGGGGCCCTTGGTCTCTCAAACCACCTGATTTAAGCAGCAAGTGTTCCCAGACTAACCCCACCTTATTCTGGGTACTGTGAGAGAGGACCCCCTCCCTATGCCTGGAATATTTCCAAATATCAGGAAATGACTTTGAACATGTGTCCTGAATGGAGACCTAGGAGGTTTACAGCTGCAAAGGGACCTTACTGATCACCCAGAATCAGTCTCTGGAGCTGTTGCTTATGGCATAGGTCACAAGCGCTGGGGGAGAGCTGGGTTACATCTCGACTCTGGCTCAGGAGCTGCGTAAGTTCGGGCAATTTCCCTGGCCTCTCAGTGTCAGTTACCATGACCAGTAAGGAATGGTACTCATCTAACAGAGGCTATGAAAAGGTTCAGCGCTCCATTAATGCTACCACACTTTGTGACTTTCTTTTTTGCTCATGGCCCCTCACACAGTTCAGAGCAATTATCTTCTCCCTACGGCTGAATTTCTCCACCCTCTGAATTTCCGGCGTGTTCCGTCATATCTCATAGTGGGACAGCTGGATTCCACATCATCCCTCTCAACCGGCTTTGGATAATGTTCTGTTCTATATGACTTCCCTCTGAAAATGAGGTGCGCAGAACAAAAAACAATCATGTTCCAAGATGTGCTCTGACCGGCCACAAACACAGAGAGCTCTGGTGGTCTTCCGGGATCTGATTCACCCAAGATCTCAGGAGGAAGGCGCACCTGTGGCCTTCGCCCCTCCGCGCTGTCTGCCCAGCCATCCTCCCGCTGCGACCTCACGGCACTGCGTCCTCATGGCTCTGCCTCAGGACGCCTCACCTCTGTGGAGGACATCTCATCTGGACCCGCCCGTCATTCGCTCTACTGAGGATCTGCAGGAAGCCTCAGCCCTTCTGAAGTTCTCATTCTGCCAGGTTCACCTCCAGGACCAATTTTAGGCGGGGAGCCTTCTGTCTAAGGCCTCTCCCTTTAGTTTAAACTTCTTGAAGCCTGACAGCCCCTGTGGCCTCCCCTGCCCTACCTGGGACCCCTCACAGAGAGGCCAGCATGAAAGGGGAGACCCCAGAGGTGCCACTGCTTGCTGGGTGGCCAGGTGTGACAGCGCGTCACACACGCCAGAACATCCGACCAAACCTCAAGCCATAGCAGAGGGACCCGCCATCCCTACCCAGATGCCAACATGACTGTAGTTGGTTAGAAGGCACAAATATAAAGAGCACAGCTTATTCCTAAAGAAGTGAGTAGGCCTTAAAAAAAAAAACAAAAAAAGAAAGAAAGAAACCAAAGGAAACACAGTCAGGTAAGTATTAGGCTCTAAATACAGAGTCAAACCTCCTCCAAATTAGATACCCTGTGGCTCACCCTGAAACATCCATAATGTCAGATGCTGCTTCAGTGGATATTGGAAAAATATTTAGAACTAAAATATGGTATTTCTCCAGGGGGTGTATATCAAAAATGGAGAGAAAGCAGCAATTACTAGGGAAACTCAATAAATAACTTGTCTACCTGTCACTTTTCTCCAGGTACACTAATAACATATATTAGAAGGATTCAAATCTTGCTGTTTCCTCCCAAGAATTTTCTTTTTTTTTTTTTTTTTTTCCAGCCAAGTCTGGTGAAGTTCCATTCAGATCATGGGCAGGAAAAAAATCACCTATATAATGCAGTCAGTGATTCAGAGTGTACCTCACATTTAAAGGAATGGGCTTCACAGATGTAGAAAACAAACTTATGGTTACCAAGGGGGAAAGCGGGGGAGGGATAAACTGGGAGATTGGGATGGACATATACACACTACTATATATAAAATAGATAACCAACAAGGACCTACTGTATAGCACAAGGAACTCTACTCAATATTCTGTAATACTCTATATGGGAAAAGAATCTAAAAAAGAGTGGACATATGTATATGTATAACTGAATCACTTTGCTGTACACCTGAAACTAACACAACATTGTAAAATCAACTATACTCCAATAAAAATGAATTTTTTAAAAAGATCCCATTTACAATAAAAAATGTTTTCCTATTAAATCAAAAAATAAAAAATAAAGGAATGGGTGTGCCTAAGACTTTCTCTCGGTGCTGCTTATAATTCAGGGAATCTGAATGCCAGTCTTCCTGTATTATTCATTCCATAATTGCTGGGTTTTATTAGAAATATGATCTATTATAACCTTGAATAGAGTACATTAAATGACATTGAAAATTAGATTATTCTGATTATCAGAGAAGTGAGAGCTGTGCTAAACATTTGTAAGACTGATAATCAATCAGGGTATCCATCTGAGTGTAATAAAAATCAATCTGGAGTCAGTGTGTTTAAATCTAATTTTTTAAGCGTGACATTTTCCTCAGAGTTTCTTTCTAAAATGTCACCATCTTCTACGATGCTGATTGATTCTGTCTCTTGGGAGAAGCACTCACTCCAATTACTTCATCCACTGCACACAAACCAGAGTCCACTTAAAAAAAAGCGAAATGAATCGCAGCAAGGACAACGTATTTCCAGGGGCGGGGCACAGATATATGTCATTCAAGCTAGAAAATCACCCATCTTCAGCTCAGACAGATAAAATATGCTACTTAGATCACATGTGGCTCTTTACTTTCTTCCAATGGAAATTAGGAATCTCCATATTGGGTTTTTATTTCACCTGAGAAAAAAGAGGAAAAGATTCTGGCTTATGTAAAAAACATGATTCTGCTCACATCTTTTCAGAGAAAGAAAAAAAAAAAAAAGGTACAACTGTTAATTTACCCTTGCTTCCAACCTCCCCCAAGTCCTTCTTTCTTTCCTTTCTTCCATCCACCCATCTCTTAACACATTGGTCCATCAATCGACAATTACTGAATTCCAACTGAGGTCGCCAGGAGACTGGCCGGCTGGGGGCTCTTTCTCTCTTGAGGACATTCACATGGTACAAGGTGAGGAGGAGGGCTACTGAGGTGACATCCAAGGAGAACTTCCTGAGCTGACCCGACATTCCGTACTCTGGAATGACTGTCCACTAACTCAGCTCGGCCCCCGAGAATGGCACACGTGAATACTGACTTTACGGAATATTGGTATTTTCCTGGCAATGGTAGGGGAAGGGCGAAGATGACATTTATTGAGCGTTTGCCATGACGCAGAACTTGACATCCATCACTCCCTAAATCCTCAGGGGTGGGGGCCCCTCTGCTCCCGGGCCCTGGGTTTCCCGAGCAGGTGGCTGGGCAGTGACCCTCGGTTTTCTCCCCACGTCTCCTTCTTGTTTGCCCAGGAGGAGGGACCTGTCTTAGTGCATCTTCAGGGTAGAAGCCCTTCTGGGCCTTCTCTGCCTCTGCCCGCCTCCCCACCTCGCTGCAGAAAAGGGCACCTGCCCTGCTCTCCACACCGTGGAAGCTCCCAGGGGCGGGCTCTGCCTGGGAGGAGGCCTTCGGGTATCAACGCTGCCCGGGACGCGGCAGGGAAGCTCAAGTGATTCGGGGGTGAAGTTCAGGAAGCCATGAACCACCGAGGCTGCACACAGCAAGTTGCATCTTCCAATAAGCAAATGGCTCTAAAAATTAATTCATACCCGTAGGGAAGGACATCACACTGCTATCAAAAAGCATCTCTTCAAAGACTATTTAATGACATGGTAAAATATTCACGATGGTAAACTTAACTAAAAAAAGAAAGTCAGAAAAACTGGAATACACACGTATTGAAAAAAGAGCAGAATAAAATAAATCAAAATATTCATAGGACTTATATCTGGGACATGAGATTCATTGTGATTTAGATCTTCTTTATAAATTTCAGTCCTTTCCAAATCATCTGCAATGAGCTACTGTTGCTTCCATCATTTTTAAAAATGTAGTTGTTCTGTTTTCTCCTTTCAAAGGAAAGTAGCTTTTCTCTAACACTAAGAAGGTTCTCGGACTGTAAGGCGACTCTCAGAGCATGTTACTGACATGGTGATCTTCTTCTAATTCCTGCAGCTACTTCTCAACTGATTACTGCAAACTCCCATCACCACCAGCACCGCCTCACCTCTCCCACCGGTCAGAGCGCTACCGTCTCTCACCTGGTTCCCTTCTGTGGCCTCCTGAGCTCTCTCTGCTTCTCCCCTGACCCCCGATAGTATAGTCTGAACATAACAACCATCTTGGACCTATTAAAACCCAAGTATGTCCCCTTTCTGCCCGAACACTTGACAGCCTCCTATCAAACTTGGAGTGAGAGCAGAAGTCTGGACGAAGCCCCTGGGCCTCTCTGATTCCATCTCCTGCCTTATGCCTGCTTGTTTATGCCCTTCTTTTTCTTTTTCACTTTTTCTTTTTTTTTTACATTTCTTTATTTCTTGGCCGTGCTGTGTGGCATGTGGGATCTTAGTTCCCTGACCAGTGATTGAACCCGCACCCCCTGCATTGGAAACACGGAGTCTTAACCACTGGACTGCCAGGAAAGTCCCTATTTATGCCCCTCTTGACAACTGGCTTCCTTCTTGGCCCTCAAACACACTGGGGAATGCCCCCACCTCAGGGCCTTTGCACGAGCTGTTCCCGCCGCCTGGACCCCCTCCTCCAGATACCCTGGCTGCTCTCTCCCTCACCTCCTTCCAGGCTTTATTGAAACGTCATGCTCTCACGAGGCCTGCCCTGACTACTGCATCAAGAACTGCAGCCCTGATCTCCAGCAGTCCTAGTCCCCGTCCCAGTTTGGTCTCCTTATTTGTCTTTTTAATTATCTTTCTCTCCCTAAAGAATGTAAACTCCTGGAGGGCAGGGATTTTAGAAATTCGCCACATGCAATCACCAGCACCCAGAACAGTGCCGGGGCATCCAGGGCCTGGGACAAGTCTTTGTTGCTGATGAAGGTTCTGGAAGGGGGGGCTGAGTGCTGGGCAGGGGTGACAGGCGCTGCCCCTGGTAGGTGGGCTCACAGATACCTGTGTTGGAGCTGTGCTGGCGGTGAGGGGGTGGAGGGGCACCTGTCCAATAAGAAAGCCCTGACCCCAGGGCCGCACTGCATCCCCATCTTCACCAGCTACTCGGAACGATGCCAAATGTGCACAGGCCCAGGAGGCTGAGGGTGAGGCCGTGTGAGCATCTGATCACTGGCTGGGCCTGCGGAGAATCGTGCATTCCAATCACAGGGTGTTAAACCCCCGTTAACCCAGTTCTCCTGCAGCATCTGCTTCGGGAGAGGACACAAGAGCAAACCATGGCAGGGAAGAGGCCTGGCCCTAGCAGAGGCCAAGCCTCTTGGGGCATCTTTAGAGGTGACAGGGACTAAGCAGACAAAAGAAGGCTCCCTTGGTGTTTAGGCGAGCCATCCCTGCGTTCCTCCTTAAGAGGAAAGTGTGGAGGCATGTCCTTTGGGAGATGTACAGAGAATTAGAAGAATTCCCTAAACTCTCAGACCCTAGTTCTTGAAACCAGCAGTTCAGGTGAATTGAATACAGCTATGACAACCACAGATTCTGCCACAGGCTGCTGTTCAGTTTAGGACAAAAATCTAAATATTGCAGAGAGAGGCCATAAAGAACGGCATTTGGCAATGCTCCGGCAAGGTAGCAGCCCCTTGGAGACATGGCCCGAAATGTATAATCACTGAAGCAGCAGTTTGGGGATGATCACATGAAACAAGTCAGGCAACTAACTTCCTCCGCTTCCCAAATTCTAGGTACGCACTTATGCAATTTACCAGGAGGGGGAAGAGGGGGGAGGGGGAGGGGAGGGGGGGCCGGGAGAGCTCTTTGGTTTTCAACTAAGCACCTCTGAGTGTGAACAGGAGCCTAAGGCACTAGAGGAACTAACTTCCTTAATCTTCCAGGTAACGACTGGTTTTCGGTGAAGACAGCTGCTAAATTAGGTATTGGTCAAATGGTTTCCCAGAGTGTCCACAAAATATGAGAATCTTAATAAAGAGAAAAAGCTACATTCTTTTTTTTTTAAAAGCTACTTTCTTTTGAAAGAGAAAAAAAAAAGAGTATCTTTAAAAAAAAAAGCCACATAGGCTCACTGCACAGAATTTGGAAAATAATGAACTCTGCAAAGAAGAAAATACAAATTATAATTAACCCATGTCCCAGAAACAAGCCCTGTTAATATTTTATTTTTCTCTGCTGCTTTTCATGCATTTATATATATATATATATATTTTTTTTTTTTTTATTATAGATCATAGACTATCCAAATTTTCTAATCTTGTTTTTCATTTATATTTAACAGTGCGGATATTTCCGTGCATTGTGAAAAAACTGCTTTCAATGGCGGCATAATGTTCCTGCCTATGGGTGTGAATTAATTTTTTATACCTATTTTTAAAGTTATTTTAAATTAATTAATTAATTAATTAATTTGGTTGTGTCGGGTCTTGGTTGTGGCAGGTGGGTTCCTCAGTTGGGGCATGCATGTGGGATCTAGTTCCCTGGCCAGGGTTTGGTCTTTCTAATGGTGGCTTTCTGGGCAAATGGTCCACAAGGAGGCCTCCTTCCAGCCTCCCAGGGCCCCTCGGTTCCGGATCTTTTCCAAACCTGGTTCTCCAGCCTCCAGTCTATTCTGGGGGCCCCCAGTAGGTTTCTAATTAATTCCTCTTTGCTTAAGTTGGCCAAGTCGGTTTCTTGTAACCAAACAACCCTGACTGATGGATACCTGCAGAAAATTCTGGGGAGGAAAAAAGAAAACTGGGGAAATAGTCAAGGTGAAAGAGTTAGGGAAAAACAGGAGAGCCATTCTTAGCTGGTCTAAATGCAAACAGAACATGGGAGAGAAAAAGAATTATAAAGAAAACTCCTGTTATTGCTAACGTGTCATCTCAAACCCCACGCTCACGGAATGCAGGCACCTGCTCATCCCGAACAGCCATCGCTATTCTCTGCATCGATGGTGACATTTGTTGTCTCTCTAAAGATTAAGTTTCCAGTCAACGGACGGATGGTCAAAATTTCCAAGATTACATAAATTTTTTCTCGGCTCAGGAACAGAAATGTAATGATTTCAGCAGCATCTCTGTCCTCTCTGTCCTCCTGTTACGTCTCTGACCCGTCTCCTCCCTGTTCCTGTGACTCACCCTGTACCAGATGCACTGGCCTCTTTGCTGGTCCCTGACCACAACGGGGCCTTTGCACTTGCAGGTTCTCACACCTGGGATGCCCTTTCTGCAGATATCCACGGGCTGTTACTCTCCCCCCTATGCCACCTAAAACGGCAAACACTCCAACCCCCACTGCCTGCTCGAGGTTCCCTCTTTCCTGTGCCTCTCTGATTTTCCTCACTAGCGTTTCTCACTAATTTACTTAGCATAGACTTTATTTATCTATGCATTGTCTGCCTCCTGCCACTAGAATGCCGTCTCTCTGAGGGCAGGGGTTTCTGTCTGGATGCCCAGCGCCTAGGAAGTTGTGTGGCACACAGCAGGCAGCCAACAAATGCCCGTGGAATGGATAAACGAATGAATCTGGCTGAATGTGGATGAAAGGTTCCTTACGTGCTACCTTGCAGAGAGGCCTCGGGTACCATCAGAAAAGCCCTGCTTTGGGACTTCCCTGGTGGTCCAGTGGTTAGGACACCCCCACTCTCACTGCCGACGGCCCACGTTTGATGCCTGGTCAGGGACCTAAAATCCCAGAAGCTGCGCGGTGCAGCCTAACCATCACCATCATCATAAAAGAAAAGCCCTGCTTTGACTTCACAGGTGCATATCTGGGTCCAGCCCATGTCAAAAGCGAGTGTCTAGCTTGGAAGCGTGGAAGTTTCACCCTGTACCAGCTAAGACTCTCTTAGAGAAATGTCTTCTATTTCTTTGGCCCCAACACAAAACCCCTTGTTCTGGCATTTTTTTTTTTAAATTTTTTAAGTTTTTTAAATTTATGTCTGTGTTGGGTCTTCGTTTCTGTGCGAGGGCTTTCTCTAGTTGCAGCAAGCGGGGGCCACTCTTCATCGCGGTGCGCGGGCCTCTCACTATCGCGGCCTCTCTTGTTGCGGAGCACAGGCTCCAGACGCGCAGGCTCAGTAATTGTGGCTCACGGGCCCAGGTGCTCCGCGGCATGTGGGATCTTCCCAGACCAGGGCTCGAACCCGTGTCCCCTGCATTAGCAGGCGGATTCTCAACCACTGCGCCACCAGGGAAGCCCCTGTTCTGGCATTTTATGCCTGTGTATTCGATGAATGTAGCTTAATGATTAAAGATTACCAGTAAGTAGTCGAAGACCACGTATATCTTTGGCCATTATAAATACCCTCAGTTCCTGTGGCAAAACGCTTTGTTCCACGGATTAAAGACCAAATCCTGGTAGCTTAAAGGAGAAGGCAGCAGGCTTCAGCGACGCTACACAAAGGAAGATGGTGGCAGCGAGCAGGCAGCCCAATGTCCCGTCCACGTAAAGAGTTTGAAAAAGGTTTTGTAGCCATGGTTTTAATAGTCTAAAAGTGAGATGGAAAACACGGCCTGTGAGCCACAACCCTCTTCTTTCACGCCCACGGCCGATGTCGCTAATGGATTATGGCTCTCTTTCTCACTGAACTGAACCTGAATACGGCCTCAGAATCCTTCTCAACCCAGTGATGCAAGCAGATCCCAGCAGCCACTGCCTACTGATCAGCCTTAGCATAGAAAATAAAACCTCCTTGCCAGCCCTGACCTCGATGATAAAAGGCTTAAGTTATACTTCTTTCTTTTTCCCTCCCTCCCTTCCTCTCTTCCTTTGTTTCTTCCTTCCTTCTTCAGATGATAATTTATTTGACAAACATGAGCTAAGTCAGAAACGAAAAGACTGGAGGAGAAACTGCCACCTTCCCCGAAGCGCACGGCAGAGCCCCGGTCTGGTACCCGGCGCTGGACAAAGAGGGGCCCAGGCGTCTGTGGAGGAAGGGGCCAGACAACCATTCTGTGGCCTCCTTGTTTGTTCCACACTCTTCCTGTGACCCTTACCAGGGTCTCAGCTACTGTCCTTTGTGTGGTCCAGGAGACTGGGCCAAATTAGATGAGTAGAGGAGATTTACAGAAGCATCACGGCCATAGTAAGAATAAGGGCTCAGATTTGGGGCCAATGAAATGGAAAGCAACTCCCTGAAGTTCCAGGGTCTCGGCTGTGTAAGGGGACATGTTGGTGATTCCAAGCTAAGCCTTCCTCTGGGATCCACCTGTTCACCTGCGAGGTCCAGACAGGACTTTTCCGCAGGGTGAGCTCTGGTCGAATGTGCCCCTAGACAGAGCTAGACGCGCTCATGCATCCACCACACATGTGCCAGGCACTGTTCCAGGCACTGGGGGAAAGCCGTGACCCAAAAGATGGAAACCTACGCCCCTGTGCATGTCTCCAGCTGCAGCGGGGTCAGCATGGAAGCTGGAAGCGTGGCCAGAGAGAGCAGGAGAGGACGGTGAGGGTTCGCTGCACGGGGTGAGGGAAGACATCGCCACGAAGGGTGGTCGTGAGAGCTGGAAGCGGCCGGGAGGCGAGGAGCACGGGCAGGGATTCAGGACCAGCGGGGGCCAGATCCATGGATTTATTAACACAGGGCAGGGTCAGCAAACTGATTCGTGTAAAGAACCAGAGGGTAAATATTTCAGGGTTTGGGGCCACCTAGTCTCTGTCACAATGACTCAAGTCTGTGGTTGATTTGGGAAAACAGCCACAGACCATCAGCAGAAACAAATGGGTGCAGCTGTTCCAATAAAACTTAATGTATAAATCCAGGTGACCCGCTGGATTTGGCCCACTGGCTGCAGTTTGCTGACCTCTGAATCAGGTCATTCATCAACTTGGAAGAAGCGGTTTCTCTTCTGTCTGTAGGGTGGCTGGGGGAGAGGCCAGTGTGCGAGGCGTCCGGAAGTGAGTGGGTCGTGAGTAAGTCAGGCATCCCCAGAGGAGGTGGGTTCCACGAGGAACTCAACTCCAGCCAACATGAGGAGGGGTGATTTCTTTCTTCTCTCTTTAATCGTTTCTATTACTACTGCTCTTAACTGCAGACGTGCAGACGTGTTTATCATCACGTGTGAACCGATCACGTGAATGACTGTCCCCCACTCCGCCTCCATCCCGGCCCTCTGAGGCTACCCTCATACGATGTCTGCTGTGGTCCTAGGACGCGGTGGCCACGCCGTCAGAGGCGGGGGTGTGGGGATAATCAGGTGCGCCATCTGCACGGCATGGAGACCGATGTCACAAAGGTCACAGCAAAGAGACCTCCTTCATCAACGCTTCTTACAGGGAAGGAGGATTAGGGACGCAGCTAAAACCAACGAAGCGTCCAGCTGGGGAGCTCGCTGATACCCTCCGATTCTCCAGTCCCCAGCTAGCTGGGACCTGGTTAACTGGCTAACCTCACCCTGAGGTGTGGACCGGAGAGCTGGTGCCCAGACACTGAGCCTCCAGAGCAAATTAACGGGGATGATGAAAAGGCCTAAACCGCTTTCCTTCCACTGAGTATGATTTCTTCTGAAATAAACGACAGGATTAAAATCCTGAAGCAGCTAGGACAGGATTCCCCTGGTTGGCTGGATGGACGCTTGGTTGGATGGTGGGTGAAAGAAGGAATCAATCGATGAATAAATTAGTGGGTCAATATATAGAACAACTTCCCAAATGAAGGTGTTCACATTAAAGAGACGTAGCATTTTTATCCAGTACGAGAAAGCGATGAGATACGGCCACAAAATCAGTAATACGGTCTTAGTTGTCATGATAAGAAATACAGTGTGTGGACTGAGGGAGATGGTCATTTTCCTATATCCTGGAGAGACCACTTTTGGAGTGCCAGGATCATTTTGGGGGGCCACTGACTAAAGAATGCAGAGAGTGGAGGTGAGCAGGACAGGAAGATGGAGGGTGGGGTATGGAAGCCAGACCACACCAGGAAGAAGATTCAGAAGTGGCACAGTGCCTATGACCAAATCCTGGGACTTAGTATGATGAAGAGGTAGACCTGAGGCCAACAGGTAAGACTTAGCGAGGGAGAGGTGGGCCCGACATGAAGAAGGACTTTCTAACGGTCGCTGCTGACCCCCAAACAGAATGCTGTCTGCCACGATGCATCCCTCCCACGGTAGACGGGCTGCCCACTGGGCAGGTCAATGCCAAGGGCTACACGGCCCCCTGGGGTCTCTTCCAAACCTTAAGCTTCTGTGCAGCTATGATCCTTCAATTGCTTTGGAAAACACAGGGAACTGGCCTGTCTGTTGGGGTCTCTATGGTTTTCTGAATTAGGAGAACTCAGATGTTGTCAAAGGGCATCTGTTCATAGATCATTCAAGGTTGATTGTCCACAGAGATCCTTCCTTAAGAGAAAAACCTTAGGCAAGAGTATCGGCAGCTGAGCTTGCTCTGTGATTAGCAGAGTGGTATCTTAGGAAACGGCTGGCTTCGGGTAAGAAGCACTAGATGGAGACACAGGTGACAGGCCAGACGTCTTCACCTCGCCGAGCCTGGGTGTATTTACCTGTAAAATGGGGCTTAGTACGTAATCCCTGTGCCCCTCACAAAACTGGGGACAGCATGACATGGGATGATGGATGCTGTAACAACAGTCTTTCCCAACCTCTCTGTGGGAAGGGACCAGGATTTTTGTTTGTTTTGTCCACTTCTAATCCATAATAGACAAATACTTGTATAAAATACAATACAGATGAATCACTAGAAAAATGAAACGCTGCTTGGATGTTACAGCAGTATCAAATTGCTCAGAGTTTCTCAATGTTTGTTCCTCACTTTTTAATTTTATTGAAGTATAGTTGATTTACAAGGTTGTGTTAATCTCTGCTGTACAGGAAAGTGATTCAGTTATACATATATATACATATATATATATATATACATACATACATTCCTTTTTATCTTCTTTTCCATTATGGTTTATCCCAGGATATTGAATATACTTCCCTGTGCTTTACAGTCTGTTCCTCACTTCTGTCCATACCTACCTTTCCCATCTGGTAACAGTTCATCGGCCAGCTCTGGTCCACAGACCAGACTTTGAGTAACTCTAAAATGTTAAAAAGTATTATTCTAAAGCAGCATTACTGTAATGTGAAAACATTAAAACATCACAATGATAACACGTCTAAAACCTTGATGAGAAGGTAATGGTGTTTAGCAACCAAATGGATCCCTTTCTCTTTTGATAATCAGTTTGGGTTTGATGATCTTTACTGGGTCAGATGATGGGAATAATAAGGAAATTCTGCAATCAGGAAGGGGGTCTGGGGCCCCCTTTTCTGTCAGGCACACTCCAGCTTTCCTGGACATTGATGCAGCAGCACTGCAATCTCACTTCAAGTCCTTTCACAATCAAAGAGGCTGGATTCATTTAGTGTCTGACAAAACAGTTAAAAAGACAGACACTTTCTACCAGGAACCACCATTTCTAAAAAAAAAAAAAAAAAAAAAAGAAGGGTTTTCATTGTTGATTTTCAATCTAAGCGATTACCTGGAGGTCCCTGAAAACTGCCTGAGAACATGCCCCAGACACAAGGGACTTTGTTTCTATAAAGCATTGAGGCAGCAGTTTGCACAGAGTTAACTCAATAAAACAACACTTTCTACTTGGATAAACTGACCTAGATTCTCTGACTTTCATGCAGAAACAGAACTGGCGGGTTGCAATCTCGGGAGCCATCCGTGAGAGCGAAGGGGTGGGAGACCAGGGTTAGGGGCAAGTCCCGCTCGAAGAACTGCAAGAGGGTCCCTTCTGATCGTGGTTATGACTTTCATCCCCACTTCGTGAGCTGAAAGGGTCTGTTCTAGGCTTTCAAGAAGGGGTTCGTAAGTCAAATGACATCACCGTTCAAGCCTGGGCCAACAGAAGAGGCCCTCTTGATAAAAGAGCTCAGAAACAGGGACTTCCCTGGCAGCCCAGGAGTTAAGACTCTCAGCTTCAACAGAAAAGGGCACGGGTTTGATCCCTGGTCGGGGAACTAAGATCCCATATGCCCTGTGGCTAAATAAATAAATAAATGCAGAGGATGGGGAGTTATAGCTCAAAAAAAAAAAGAGCTCAGAAACACACACTGGCCCACAGTCCTCTCATTCATGAGCATCTGCATGACATGGTAGCATGAGGTTAGGAACGAACATCACTACAGCCAAACAGCCCCAAAGAGCCTCGTGTCTACATCTGCAATACGGGGTTATAACATCTGCCACGTAAAGGAATAAGCTGTGAACATCGGATCAGTCCATGCATAGTACTGGGAATGCAGACTGTGATCAATAACCCACGTGTGTGCTCACACCCACCCACACCCACACACACACATGCACATGTGCGCGCGCACACACACACACACACACGGAGTTCCAGCCCACTCAGAGCCTCTGCAAGCACACGACCAAACTTGACCTGCAGGGGAAGCCGATCTCAGGGGAAGAACTACACACAGTTGAAATAATTTACAAGAACATACAGTCCCATTACTCAATTAGCTTGGCATGAGTTTAAAGCACTCAATGGCCTTTCCAGATGCTTCTTGCTTTCAGCCGCTCTTCTGTTAACAGGCCTCTCTCCTTTCCACTAGGGCCAAGCCGCACACTCCACTCCCTCTGCCCCTGAGGGTTTGGGGTCTCTTCCTGACTTCGTTCCAGGCCACCCCTCCAACCTCCAATGGCAGCAGCCCCTCCCCAGCGGGCTGCAGAGGGTCCTGAGTCAGCGCTTCCCTCCGGGGGCTCCCTGGGGAAGCCCTTGGGGAGTTTTTCTCTTGATTCTGGGAATGCAGTCTCTTACTCAATTTTCTGAACTGGATCTGCCATCTTGTTCAGTACAACATGGGTTTATTTTCTTTCTCAATCCAAAATTTCACTGGAAAACTCCCCAACTTTCTTTTTCTAGGGCTTCTAAAGTTCTTGTTTCACGGTCATGCTCTTCCCCTCCCTCCCAGCGGCTCATAAAACTCGGATGGTAACTCCCCACCATCACCTCACAAACCTCACCCCTTACACCTCATCCACCAATCAGTTTCTTCCCGAAATACCCAGCCACATTTGTTCAGAACAGCAACACTTCTGCATTTTATTTTTCTTTGCAGTTTAGCTATACCAAACTAAATTCCCCATACGCTGGGCCAGAGCCCAGAGATAAAAAACCTTTGATTATTTTTGTTTTGATATCACAAATGTTATTAACTAGTTTTGCACTCGCCTTTGTGAGGAAGGGTTTGACTTGGAATATTTTTCCATCCTCCAAATGTCTCAATTCCATTTTGTCTTTTACCCCGTCGTGGGCTTCGCTACAAACCGGCCGTGTGGTTGGAATGAATTGGCATCATCTAACTTCCACCGAAGCTCCCAGGTGGAAGAGACTGGACCCACCAAGCCGTCCTGGGCATTTATACTTTAGAATTCCATATTCCCCGGGGATGTCGCAGGGCAGGTGTCAGGAGCTCTAGACCTGGATTCTGCAGCCTCCGCTGCTGGCCTGCTTTTGTCCTGACCAGCTGTGTGACTGCAGCAAAGACACAACCACTCTAAAATGAGATGAGATGCCTTTTCGTGCTCCCAGCAACCCTAACACTTGGGTGAAACAGCAGGTAGGAGAAAAAGATAGTTTTGTGTCGTGAGTGGGGAGGGTGCATGCCCCGGGGCCCTGGGGTCCCTGTCAGCATTTTCAGGAGCCTTCTCCCTTAGCTGACACTGCTGGCCAGCTGCTCCGGCGCCCCGCACTCTTTAAGGACTTCTATACATAACTCATTTCTTTTGCACAGCAACCTACTGAGGTCGGAATTCCTATTCTCCCACTTTACAGACAAGGACGCAGAGGCATGGAGAGCTTATTTGCCCAAGGTCACAGCCAGAGGCCATCCTCACAGCAGACAATGGCGACCTCTCTGCCATCAGCCCAAGCTTCCAGAGCCTCTTGGATGCTGGGCCGTTTCTTCCATGTTTTTGGCAAGCGTTCAGAAGATGGCTTAGGTTTCGGAGGAACGGTGCTGCATCCTGAAGGAGGGGTCTTTGCAGGACTAACTGGGCACCCCAGGCCCCGCCCAGAGACAGAAGCAGGGACCTCTTCACGCAAGGACTCTTTGCAGAAAACAAAACACAAACCTGAAACACGGTTAACGTGTTTGTTTATAACATTTTCTTTGAAAAGAAATATGGTCTCTGACAAGAAAAGTCTGCATCCAAGCAGGTGTGCTTGGCAAACACCATGCCAATGGGGCCCAGGAAAGCCACTGCTAAGGGCCCTGGTTGTGTGCTGACACCCAGACACTGAGTGGAAGGGGAAAGTGTGGTGTTCCCATAGGATCTGTGAAGCAGGGACCTTTCTCTGCTTTCACTTATAGTATAAAAACAAGTATAAGATCCTTAAAGAACTAAAAATAGAGTTACCATATGATCCTGCAATCCTACTCCTGGACATATATCCAGAGAAAACTGTAATTCAAAAAGATACATGCACCCCTATGTTCACTGCAGCACTATTTACAATAGCAAAGACATGGAAGCAACCTAAATGTCTATCCACAGAGGAATGGATAAAGAAGATGTGGTACATATATACAATGGAATATTACTCAGCCATAAACAAGAATGAAATAATGCTATTTGCAGCAACATGAATGGACCTAGAGATTATCATGCTAAGTGAAGTGACTCAGAGAAAGACAAATACCATATATCACTTGTATGTGGAATCTCAAAAAATAATACAAATGAACTTATTTTCAAAACAGAAATAGACTTACAGACATTGAAAACAAACTTATGGTTACCAAAAGGGAAAGGGGGAGGATAAACTAGGAGTTTGGGATTAACAGATACACACTACTATATATAAAATAGATAAGCAACAAGGACCTAGTGTATAGCACAGGGAACTATATTCCATATCTTATAATAACCTATAATGAAATGAATATATATATAAATGAATCACTTTGTTGTACACCTGAAACACTGTAAATCAACTATACTTCAGTTAAAAAAAGAGAAAAAAACCCAAGTTTAAGAACCTGAGTACTCCTCAGATTCAGAAAGGGTAACTGAAGACCCATTAATAATAACAGTGCTATTGATAATAACTAACATTTATTGAGTTGACTACTTACAATGAACCAGGTACACAGAACCTAAGTGCTGCACATAGATTCCCATCCATCCTTCTTGACCTTCAAGGTAGGTATTATTGTACTCTAATTTTACAAATGCTCAAGGTTTCACGGCCAGCAAATGGTGAGGCTGGGTTTCCACCTCACATGGACTGAATCTTTCTTTTTGATGATGGGTTATGAAAGGATAAACTGAACCCTTAATACTGTAAGAAGTTAGAGCTGAGTTAATGAAACATAATCTGGGGGTTTCTTCAGGTGGCATGCAGTGAAAGCATGTATTAAATTTGGATACACGGGAGACACGAGGAAGGACTTAAGTTTGATTCCACGGAGGAATTCTGAGAAGCCCCAGAAGAGCACGGAGGACTCGGCAGAGTCAGTGTCACCACCACGAGAGAGGAACCCAGGGTTTAATTTGAGATCAATTCAGAAGAGGTAAAGTGTTAGAAAGTAAGGCATTTAATTTTGCCCAGGAGTTCATATTTCTTTAAATCGTGCTCCCAATTATATAACTTAAAAACTTTCAAATTAGACAGTTCCTGCTTTTAACCCAAACTTTGTAACTGGTGTTCTTATTCATTCAGCACTGTCTACTAGAGTCCTACAGGTTACTTTTTCCTCCTTCTATCAGATCATTTTATGATTTCTGCTAATGAGTGAGCAGAATCAAACCAACAAAGGAGAAACCTAGATACATCATTTGCAAAGGAAGTACTTGCTTTATTTGCTGGCATATAAAATGCAATCTCCCCTCCCCCTGCTCACCAATAAAACATATCCAAACATTACCCTGCATTCCATGTCCTTTTTTTTTTAAATAAATTTATTTATATTTATTTATTTATTTTCAGCTGCGTTGGGTCTTCGTTGCTGCGTGCCGGCTTTCTCTAGTTGTGGTAAGCGGGGGCTACTCTTCATTGTAGTGTGCGGGCTTCTCATTGTGGTGGCTTCTCTTGTTGCAGAGCACGGGCTCTAGGCGTGCAGGCTTCAGTAGTTGTGGCACATGGGCTTAGCTGCTCCGCGGCATGTGGGATCTTCCCGGACTAGGGCTTGAACCCGTGTCCCCTGCATTGGCAGGTGGATTCTTAACCACTGCCCCACCAGGGAAGCCCTCCATGTCCTTCTACTTCTCATGGAAAACCAAAAGCACAAGATGTGAAATAAGAAACTATTCTATCCTCTTGTGAAATAACAAGCCACAAGCCAGGCAGCACATTAGGCATTAAGTTTGGCCCATTATCTTAATCTTTTAGATTTACTTTACTACTATTATAATCTTTCCATTATTTCCTGATACCAATATATTATTTACTTTAACTGTGGGGATTTCTTATTCAAGGTTAGTAAAACAACTATGTATCCAGAACTTGATACATCTTATTGAGTTGTGGTCTAGAGCATATTATGTTTATGTAAACACAATAATGTTCCCCCCTATAAAACCACATTATAAGTATGTTCAATACGTCAATATTTATAAAAATAGAGCTTTTTGTTAGTGTACACTGACATGGCCTTTGCAATGAATGCATTAGATTTAAAAGTGGAGGTAGCCTCTGTAGCATTTTTAGCAAGTATCATTCTTTCATAAAGAATCTCTTTTGATTCCTCAATACCTGTCAACTCATTAGCTGCACTGAAGGGAACCCTGGCTGTGTATGAAAGGAAATCTGGCAGGACCTCAGTACTGCCTGCCACCTGGTGTCAGCATGCTGAAATTGCAAGCACAGGACTCAGGCAGGTTCAGAGCTAGACATGGAGAGGCTGGCCTTGAGAGTGAACTTTAAGTGTCCTGGAGAGCAAAGCTTCTCTTTGCAAAACACTTCATCACATTCCCTGGGAGGAATTCCCTCATCTTGTGGCTCAGTGCCTGGGCCACTTGCCACCAAGAATGAAGGTAAATTCTCACTTTGGAGACAGTTATAGGAAGCCTCTTAGGGCTCTAGCCATTTGGAGCGTGTTCTTAATTATCTGAGAGCTGGATCTTTAGCCCTTCTTCCTGGATCTTAGCCCAAGAGCATCTACTAACCAAATCAGTTGGTCAAGTGTATTCACATAGTATATGGCAGATTTCAAACACACATTGCTCTTGGGAGGCAATGTGCTACACACATAAAATAAATTGTCACCAGAGAAACTACCACAAGCCTCTAAGTGCTCTCTCCTCTTTCACTTTAGGGCAACAGTATCATAAATAGAAGACATTTCTTTTAAAATAAAAAATACTACTTGTTTTTGAACAGTTCCTCTCTCCTTGTTACCCACCCCACCCCTGCCTCTGCTGTTAATAACCATCTGATCTGACATTTAAGCAGGAAGAAAATGAAGCCACATGATTTAAAAAGCATGTGTTTACAACTTGCCATGTTTAAGCACTGCTGAATAAATGTATATTGAAAACATATTTCAAGTGAGAAGCCATAATAAGGGGTTTGGAGATATTCAATATTACTCCATTAATTCATAGCACCCCAAAATTATGGAATATGTAGACTTTCTAGATGTAAATTACAATCCATGGCTCGGTGAGAGCCCTTTGCTGCTCTCCCCCCAAACAGCATTACACTCTTCAGGCAAATTGACACAAAATAGAATAAATTATGTCAAAAGCTATATAGAACCATTATTTCAGCCTTAAACACTTCATTAAAACAAAACAGCTCAAAATCTCCCCTCCCCACTCCTACCTTCCAGCCTGTGTGGAAACGAACTTAAGTCCAAAGATCCCGAACAATGTAGCTTTCTACATTTTTCTGGGTGGGAAGATTATTTTTACCAACAACACTAAATCCAGATTTTGCTCCAGTCCCTCCAGCAAGACCCTGAGGGAAAGGACACTGAGCTCTCCTCTGCTCTCTCTCGAATTCCTACCTGGCAGAAGATTCCTGACATACAATTTTTATAATTTGTAGGTCAAGAAAGTGGTTTTCTATTTTTCCTTATGTCTGTACCTTTTTCTTCTTCTTATAAAAATCTATCAAAATCGAAAACAGAAAGTTGAGTGAGTCTGGTTGAAGTAGGGATGGATGGGGACTTTCCTGCAAGGAGCCTTGGGGTTTCTCTGTAGAATCCTTCAGAAAACACGTTGGAAAGTTCCTGAACTATCATTAAAGGACCCCATTTAGTTACTCAGTACCATGACTTCACTACATTCAGATTTCCAGAAACCAACGCAAGTTATAACCGACAACTGTTGGTGCCCCGTGTATGTATATGTACCCCCTTGGCCTTGACTTTTTCAGTGTATTCTGACCCAACCTCCAACTGCCAACACTTGCATCTCTCTGAATGACGGCTTTCCTTGGCCCCGGAGTGCGCGCGTACATAGGTCCTGGGAATTGAGTTCCCCCAAGGGCAACCCTCACCTGAAGACTAACACTTGTTGGGGGAAGACTCCAAGGCTCATGTTTTCTAGTCCCCAGCATGGAATCCACCGGCACACAGGGCAGCTATCTTGATGACACGCTCTTATTGCTGTTTTTCTCTTCCCTATCTCCCTCCACTTCCCGCCGGTATTTCCAGAGATTATCCCAAAAAAAAACCAAAAAACTGTATGCACTCAAATCAGGGTCTGCTTCTCATGCGACTCATGTCAGGGTCTGTGCACAAACGAAGACAACAGTCCCCCTGATGAGGTCCTGAACACAGGAGGAAGCATTTGCTGTCATTCTGTTAAGCTGCAGTGGAGAATTTTATTCGTTCTTTGCCACGTGTGGTAGGAAGAATCATGCCCCTGACCCACCTCCCCAAAATGTCTACATGCTAGTCCCCAGAATGTGTGAATACGTTAAATTACACGGGGGAATTCAGGCTGCTAATCAACTGACCTTCAAACACGGAGACTAGCCTGGATTATCCAGGTGGACCAATGTGATCACCAGGGTCCTTTAAATGAGGAAGAGGGGGCAGAAGAGCTAGAATCACAGGGACGATATGAGAAAGACACGACCAACCACTGCTGGCTTTGAAGACAGAAAAGGGCCAGGAGTCAAGGAATGCAGGCAGCCTCTAGGAGCCGGAAACGACTGGGAAATGTATTCTCTCGCAGAGACTGCAGAAGGAGAAAGCCCTGCCAAGCACCCTGACTGGAGCCCAGCGAGACCCATTTCAGACATCGAGCCTCCAGGGCATTTTTTGAGGGAACTTCATCCCCAGTGCATTCCTCCCCATTACTCTTCCTCCCACAGAATCAAAGAGGATGCTTGTACCTCAACAAAACTGCACAAATCTTTGCTGAACTTCTATTAGTACCAGACCACATGTTGGAACGTAGGCCGCTTCCAGCCCAGGGTGATACAGAGCAGCCCACAGATGGCCACAGTTCAGCAAGGCCAGCATGTGGAGGAGGAGGACAGGCAGTGGGGGCCATGAGCCCAGGACAGGGGTGGCAGGCAGGGGTCAGGGCACGAAGCACCGTTGTCCCACGAACGGTCTGACGCTCACCCGAGGAGAATGGCAAACCACTGAGGGGTTTTAAAAACTGTTTTTTTCAGTAGACTGAGTAGCTAGGAAAAGAAACGAATTACATATAAAGTATGAAGAAATCACAATATAATAAACACACCTGTGTGCCTACTGTACACTTTTTTTAACAAGTGGTTTTTCAATTGAGCTATAATTTATATACTCCAAAATTCACCGTTTTTTTACACGAATGACTACACATTTTTACACAAACGCATAGTCATGTAAACACCATCTAAGATCAAGATATAGAATAGTTCCACCGTCCTCCCCCCAAATTTCCATCATGTACTTCTAAGCCCAAGGACACCCTGGGAGCCTCTCAGGTGTCCCTCCCCATTCCGTTCCCATCTCCTCATCCTTCAGAAATAACCCTACTCTACATGGTGTGTTTATCATTTCCTTGGTTTCTTTTTAAATTTTACCACATTTCCATCCATAAAGAAAAGGTTGTTTTGTCTTGCATGTTTTGAAATGTATATAAATGCAAACGTTCATATTTTTGGTGACTTAATCCTATGTGAGGATGAAACCTGAGATGCATCCGTATTCTCAACTAGACAATTTCATTGTTGTTATTTATGTGTTCTACTGTTGTTGAAATCTGAATTGTTTCCAGCATTTTGCTATTATTTTCTATTGACGTACAGTTGATTGACAATATCATGTTAGTTTCAGGTGTACAGCAAAGTGATTCAGTTTTATATCTATATCTATATAGATATACACACACACACGTACATACATATCTTCTTCAGATTCTCTTCCCTTATAGGTTATTACAAGATATTGAGTGTAATTCCCTGTGCTACACAGTAGGACCTTGTTGTTTATGTATTTTATATATAGTAGTGTGTGTATGTTAACCCCAAACTCTAAATTTATCCCTCCCCGCCCATTTTGCTATTTTGAATAGCGTTGCTAAGAACATTCTTGCACACATTTTTGTAGTAGGAAATATATATATACACACACTAGGGATTTACAAACATACAGAGAGAGAGAGAGAGAATTGTTACTGGGTCTCAGATATCCCAATATCCTTCACCTGTGATTAAGCAGATGCCACTTAACCAAATAATGCTAAATTCATTTTTAAATGTGTTGCAGCCAGTCTCCCTCCTGTGAATAATATTCCAATTACTTCTCATCTCATCATCCTGTGGAACCATTTTCAGCAGGAGAGTCATGATTGACCTGTTTTTTGGCTTCAGAAAGACCACGGTGACCAAGAGAAAATACGAGAGAACGACGCGGCTGACAAACGTGAAGGACAGAAAACTCTACGGTGAAGAGATTAGATCATTGCTAATGAGGTGGGTCTTCATGTGTCCATTTTAAGAAGAAAGCCTGCCTTCTAAGAGTTGCTGGCTCCCTTTGGGAGGGGTTGGGCTAGGTTATTCTACGTGGCAGGACCCCCGCCTCCCCAGCAGGGGGAGATGAAGGCCCAGAGGTAAGGGGCGCTCACAGGAGGAGGACAGGGAGAGACGGGTCTGTCTGATGGACTGGGGTGGCCAGGGCGGAACCGTGGGGCAGGGAGCCAGCCCGCCCCTCCCCCAGCCCTTCTCCAGACAAAACTAAGCTGGAAGGAGCCTGCCTTGGAGTCCAGTGCCCACCCCACCCCAAGCTGCCTCCGGGACCCGGGCACGGCCCCCTCGACCTCGGGGTGTCAGTGCACCAGTTCAAAGCAATCTGACCAACACCCTGAGCCCCACGCCGGCCAGGCCCTTCCTCCAGGACCTCCATGCCTCGCTCAGGCCCATCCCCTCCTTTCTCCACATCCACCAGCCTCTTTACTTTCTTCTCTCCTGGTGCCAACGCCCCGGACGTGACCGATTAGTCAAACGTCAGTGTTTTTTTTTTAATTTTTAGAATTTGCAATAAGCCCAGCAGTTCATTCTTTTTTTAAAAAAATTAATTTATTTATTTATTTTTGGCTGCATTGGGTCTTCGTTGCTGCGCGCACTTCTCATTGCGGTGGCTTCTCTTGTTGCGGAGCACGGGCTCTGGGTGCGTGGGCTTCAGTAGTTGTGGCTCATGGTCTCCAGAGCTCAGGCTCAGTAGTTGTGGCACATGGGCCTAGTTGCTCCACGGCATGTGGGATCTTCCCGGACCAGGGCTCGAACCCGTGTCGCCTGCATTGGCAGGCGGATTCTTAACCACTGCGCCACCAGGGAAGGCCCCAAATGTCAGTGTTTGGCAAGCATTTTCCTGAGGCTTCTGGCTCAGCCCGTGGGCATCTCCTCTGCAGGCCTCCTGCCTGGCTTGGTGAGGGGACTTGGAGCTGCAGCTGTGGCAGCGCGCACGAGGCTTTGAATGGGGAAGATGGAGGGAAGGAAACAAAAGCGAGAAATCTGGGGGGAAAGGCTTTTCTCCTGAGGTTTATGGAGTGAACCGGTTGTTTTTCCTCTGAAGTTCTGTGGAGGCCAAGCTAATGACCTGCAGTATAATTTTTACTCCCTCAAGGAGCAATCATCACATTTTGGTTTGTTCAAGGAATGCCAAGAACATCTAGCTACCTTCAGAAAAGCTCCCCTTGCCTTGAGACACAAGGGTAATGAGACAGGCTGGGACCTGGGACCTGGGCCCCTCTGCTGCAGGGCTTGCACCTGGACAAACATCTCCTCCAGCAACAGAATACAAAGAAACTATAAGGGACTAAAAATAGCTGCGTGCATGCACAGTTGGGGCAAATTATGGACAAGATACAAAAAGTCCAAAGAGCCCAACTGCCACTTCTGAAGAGCCGGGAGCAAAAGCAGGGCACTGCGCATGCCCCCTGCACTCAACACCACCTAAGGGGTGGGCAGACCACCTAAGCCACCCCTGCAGCCCGACCCCTGGACCCTCCCCTCCCCTCACCTCGTATAAGGAACCAGCTCGCCTTCCCCGCCAACTTGGGGAGTGAGCAAGGGAACCTGTTGCTTGTTCTCGCTCCTCCCTGCTGCAGCAGGGGCCCCAATAAAGCCTTGCCTGAATTTCTTGTCTGGCCTCTAATCAATTTCTATTGATTAAGGAGGCCAAGAGCCCTGGTTGGCAACAGGGTTGTCCTTTGTTCCACCTACCCTGCGCTTGCAAGGTTCTGGACCAAATGCTTCCTGTACAAGCTAACCCTCTCACTACACACCCCTGAGGTCGCCTTAGCTCCATGTTGTACTTAAGGAAACTCCAGTCCACAGACAGCCTGGAGTCGGAATGGAGCCCACGGCTGACCTCCATCCTAAAGGGAACTGGTTTATTTGAAACACACTGATTTTTCACTACCGTTTTCAGTGCTTCTCAATCAAAGTCTCCCCAGCTAGTCTTCCTGGGAGGAAATCAAGTCACAGCCAAGGGTCCACCACTGGGTTTACACAGGCAGGTGCCTCCCAGGGAATCTCCAGAGCCTTTGCCTCACTGAGGAATGATGCTCGAATAGTGAATGTTTAGAGCTAAGGTGCAAAACTGTGGCCACTACCTTACCACAGAGACCCAGCATTTGGAGGGCTGGCTGGTTGGAACAGACCTGGACGTTCTCAACTGCACATCTGCATCTGGGAGGAAATCATTCCTGCCACTGACCCGCTGTGACCTCAAGCAAGTGACCTGCCTCCTCTAAGCTTTAGGTTCCAAATCCGTCTGTACAGGGGGCTGGGTGGTGTCACCCTCACAGGGCAGTCCTGAGGACAAACCGAAGTATCATATGAGAACATCAGCACGCTGCCTGGCCCCGTGCAAGCCTCCACACCTTGCTCCCAGGTTAGTACACACACAGGACCACCACCAGTTGCCTGCTTAACCACAAACAGGGTTTTCTGATAAGATCATTGATAAATGATGCAATTCCTTCACCAGCAGAACTCCATCACTAAAAGCATGAGTGAGGAATCATAGGAAACTAGGGACCCACCTGAGGAAGGAGAACATTTCTAGGAACCAGCTTAGATATCACCCTGTTAAAGGTTGAGACTGGTCTGCCAGAACTGTACTGAAGGCCAGAGAATTAGCATTCCATCCATCTATCCCCCCCTCCATGCTTCCGTCCACCCCCTCACCTATCCATCCATCCATCCATCCACCCCCAACGATCCTTCCACCCACCCAGTCACCTAACCATCCATCCATCCACCCACCCCCCAATCCTTCCACCCACTCACCTATCCATCCATCCATCCGTCCGTCCATCCATCCATCCATCCATCCATCCGTCCGTCCATCCACTCCCCCCATCCTTCCACCCACCTACTCATCCAGCCAGCCAGCCATCCATCCACCCATTCTTCCACCCATCTAGTTCATCTAACATTCCCCATGTGCCTTTTATGGGCTGTCATGTTGGTTCTATACCCAATTTATTTATCAAAATCCACACACTTCTCTTTATTTTCAAATTTTATTTTTCACTTTTATCTCCACTGCCACCATCTCATTCCAAATCATCCTCTCTCACCTATGCTTAGCCAGTCTCCTCACTTTCCTTCCCAGCCCCTCCCCACCCAGTTCCCACACAGGAGACCAAGCAGTCGATATTTTAAAACCAGAAATGTGACCATGTCGTTCCACGTTGATCACTTACCAGTGGGGCCTCAGGACACTGAGAACGAAATCAAACTCCTTCAGGTGGGCTACAAGAGCCTGCCAATCTGGCCCCTGGCTTCCTCTGGGATGGCATGTTGGACCACTCCTCCCCTTAATCGCTATGCCCAGCCCCAGCGGTCGTCTGGGTTCCCAGAAGACAGACTTATTCCAGCCTCGAGACCTTCCCCCACGCTGTTCCCACAGTCTGTACCACCCTCCATCCCGCCCGCCATATGCACGGTCAGCTCCTTCTCAGACTTCACGCCTCCCCACTGAGGTCTTCTCTCATCAACCAATTCTAAGGCCCTTCTCCTACTTATTTTCTATCATAGCTTGATTTTCAACTATAGATACGCATTTTTGGCTACCTAGTTTCATGTCTACCTGACCCGGAGACTGAAAGCTCTAAGAGCTTGAATCATGACTGTGTTTCGTTTACCACTCAACTCTCAGCGGGTAGCACAGAGCCTGGCACCTGCTGCTTCCTCTGCCTGCAACAGTCCTGCCCTGACATCCACCTGCCTCACTTTCTTACTTCCTTTACATCCCTGCCCAAACGTTCTCTTGCCACACAGACGTTCCCTGACCGTCCTTTATCAAATACCCCCGCCAGCCCCGTAACCCTCTGCTTTACGTCTTTCTTTACATTTCAAGTGCTCGGCAGCCATAAGTATCGCGCAACACAGTTCTAAGCAGTGGGGACCACCCGGCACATTCCGCCAACCTGCTAATCACTTGCTTCAGTCTACCCTCTCCCCGCCTCCACCAAAGGGCGCTCCATGGCGTCAGGGGCTGCCCTCAGTGTGGACACTCGGTGCCCGAAGCCGGCATCTGGCAGATGGTAGGCACGCAATAAATATTTGTTGTTGAAAGACCAAATGGTAAATATTCAGGAAATACGTGAATAATTGAGTGGACTCGTGAAGGCACGGGCCAGAAACGGTACTTACTGAGGGGCCTATGAAGGCAGTGAAGGTAGAATTCCCGACCTCAAGGAGCTTGCTACTGAGGACACGGGACAGGGCGGCCTGGTGGCAATTAGCATCCAATCTGCGTCCTCTCTCCACCTCCACGCCCGCTCTCTGCCCTTTCTGTCCTCTGCCTCTCACCTCAAAATGAAACGAGGCTTTAACTGTGTTGATCTTGTTTCTGCCTTCAAGTGAATATTGGGCGTTTTGCCCCAAGGCGAACAGGATAATCCAGCATCCTGGGAATTTTCTTCTCACGACAGAAAGATCTTTGAGTGGTTTTTTTCCCCTCCTTTGTTCCCCCATCCATTTAACACTGCAAGTATGTGTGTAAAATTTTGTAGCGCTTTGTCAGAGCACTTTATCAAGTTGTGATATAAACTGAAAATTTAAAAACCTTCCACATCAAGTATAATCTCCGATTGTATTCCCAGAGCCATGAAGCAAACCTTTTCAAAATGGAGAGAGAGACAGAGAGAGAAAAGCCTTCTTTTGAAGGTATCTGTTAGTCTGTGGGTTTAATCTTTACTTTTATGAGATGAAAAAGGCTTGTACTACATTCCTTAGGAGACATCTTTATTCCAACCAAGATGGAAAAGATGGTGGAAACAGCGTGGCTGCTGGTACGTTTCAAATCTAACCCTAATTCCTACAGGAAAAAGGTTCTGATTAAATTATCCTTCGATCTTCTGTTTCGGGCCAACACCTTGACTAAAGAGACCTTAAAACTACGAATGCACTTTACCTTTTGTGCAACCTGCTTTTTCAAGGAGCTCGTTTAAAATGAGCGTTTATGCTGGGTACCGTGGTAACAGAAGTAGGTCACCCTGCTTTGGCTGTGCATCTGACTCCAGCAGAAAAGTCAGGCAAGCATCCCACCTCACACTCGCCCGAAAGCAGTGTTCGCGTCAGCCGCGCAGTGTGAGAAGGGAAAGGCGGCAATTTGTTTAGCTCTGACTGCAAGATCTTTCTCAGATGCCTCAAAAGACTTCCCTTGACTTTTTAAACACATTCCCTCCTAGCTGCAATGAACGACGTCTTCTGTATTGAGGGCACAGCAGCAAAACCCCACAGAAAATTAAATGCGCACCAGCCTTAGGCACTGCCGGTAGGATGGAATGCTAGAACTCTTTAAGAGGCAGTTTTCAAATTGTACATTTTATGGGAATGGGAATAAGACATTTTCTTCCCCCCTAACTCCTACTGCTAAAAACGGCTCATTTTAAAAAGTATGCAATGTTACTAATAGGTCCTGTACAAAAGAAAAAGAGTTTGTAAAAATCACTGCAGAAGTTTTAGCGTTATTCTTTCCCCCTTTTAATTCTGACAGTGAGTGAGGGCTGATGCTCTATTCAAATAGGGAAGTGATAGGTAAGCTGTTTTCTCATCATTTTCAAAAAGCACTTGTTAAGCATTTTTTGAGGGCACTACATACTATGCATGGGGTAGACATGGCCCCTGACTTCTAGAAGCTCCTAATCTGTAGTTTGTTCAGCTCAGCTGGGGAAAATGCTCTCCCAAGAGAAGGATGCTATGGTAATAAGGGCCCTCCCCTCAGAATCAGGATGCCCGGGTTCTACTTCTGGCACAACCATGATTAGCCATTGACACTGGACAAGTCATTTCAGTTCTACAAATCTTATATTCCTGAGTCATTATACAGGAGCTTTCGGTCTCTCCCTTACTGTTTCACATGAAACTTGCCAAGATCCAACCACCTGAAGTTGATTGCTTGTGTTATAAAAGGATCATTCACTTTACAAAAAAACCTACCCCACACTTCATTTAAACAGTGATTACCCCACTCTATATCTGGGGAAAAAAAGTCTTCCTATGTATAAGGACTTATCCTGCAAGAGGCCAGAAATCAAGAAATCAAGTAGAAACAAGGACAGAGAACAATGCCTTTATGCAGACATTCCCTCAACTTTGCATATGTAAAGAGATAATGCTTCTGATATGTCTGCAGAACCTACTGGAAACTATTCTCAATACATTCAGGTACATGTTTATTGTGATACCCCTGTGTTATGTACTGGATTTTTAAGCAAAGCTGTCAGCAACTGAAACATTTCCTTGTCTTAAATATGAGCTCTGGTGAACATGAGAACTTTCTAGACACCACCATAAAAATGTAGAACATGTGAACCGGATTCTGATCACCTGTTCATGGGCTCCTAACCCAGGGCTTACTGGGGCCGTGCCCTGGATGGGAACTTGGAGACCAACCAGCTTGGGTCCCCTGCTCTACGGACAGAGGTGGAGCCCAGAATCTAGGGCCATAACCCATAATACCCGATGCATCTCAGACCCCCCTATAGGCATGGGTGACAGGGGCAGGACAGGGGCGCCTCAGGAACGAAAATGCTGGGGTGGGGTCTCTGGGAGGACTGCAGACCTCTCACATCCCCAGGGCTGCCTTTCCAGATGGGAATTCTGTGCCACGGCTGATGCGGGCCAGACCCTCCCAGCGTTCTCCACCTTCGCTCCTGCCCCAAGGCACCCACACACCTTCTTCTCCTCTCCTCCCTCTGCCAAGTGACGGGAGCCAACACTTACTTCCTCAAAAGTATCAAAAAGTGATTTAAAATCCCACCTTTCCCCGGGAACTCCTACATTCGCGGGACTATAAAGAAAACCTTACAGTGAAGTGAAGAACGCTTTACGTGTAAGGATGGGAAGTCAGTGAGGAGTGGGCTTTGCTTGGACGTGGGGCGTAGGGACGGGTGTGCAGTGTCACCTACTCACAGGTGTGCCGGGCGCCCTGTCCCCACCGGGGGCTTGTGTGCCCCCGTTCTCTCTGTTTCTCCCCTCCCACCTACAGTCTAGGGACGGGGAGGGATGGAGCAAGTACACATCTTCTCATGGATTTTTAAATCTACACGTTCATGCTAGATCCCTAGAGATGGAGGAGGGCACAATTACAGCTTCACTTCTCTCATTTCCCGCGCCAAGCGGATAGCTCCTTCTCTGGACCACTTCTGCTTGAAGTATTTTGTATGGTGTATTTTCTTAGACAAGGTAATTAACCTCTTTGTGTCTAGGGAGTCCATCTCGCCAATGATGAGACGCTTTCAGAACACGCCATGATAGGAACGTTCAGAGATCCCCCCCAGAAAGGTGACATACGAAGAAAACGCAGAGAGAAAAGTCAATCCCAGCACGTTGTTAGATCACTTTAACAACTGTCTGTCTACTTTATTAGGAGCAGAGCACAGTCCGAATGAGACTTCACTGTAATTGTGTCCTGGAAGCAAATATGATTTTCCACGGCAAGGTCTTGCCGATTCTAATGAAAGGCATGTTACAAGCCTATTGTCTCAGCTCGTGGGATGCCTGGAAGGGATGCTACTAATCGCTGCTTCCACGCCCGTGTTTGGCGGATGTGTGACACCCAGAGAGGGCAAGTGAGTTGCGCAGGTCTCCCACCTAGTGAGGAGCACAGCTGGCCCCTAGGTCTTACCTATGGGATTCTAGGTGTGTTAACAGATGGCTATTACGCTCAACCAGGGAGCCCAGAGGCAGGCCTGCTGCGTGGCTCTCTTCTCCATTCATTCATGAATTACAGTCCAGCAGAACCAAAGCCCCCGTGGCTCTCATTTCTTGTTTATTGTTTCCCTCAGACATCCCCGAAACTGTCAGAGGCACCAGGAATAATGGAGAAACAGCCATCAACCCCCTGCAGCAGCAAAGTACACGTGCAGATCCACCCCTGACGCACGGAGCTCGGTGACGAGTCTGCAGGTGAGGGGAGGTTTGGTGCACCCCTGGGTTTGTATAATTCGATTCCAGGAGGAAACTCTGAGGAAGATGGTAGTATCTTTCAGAGGAGCAAAGTCTGCAAGCGAAGTAGGTCGGGGAAGTTCTTCTGGGACAGGAATACACACAGAGGTCATTTCTCCGCAGGAGGCGGGCTGTGCGTCGTGCAGATGGGGTGTCGTGGGAGATGTGGATTCCAGGAGAAAAGTAATGCCCTGTCCCCTGATGCGGAGAGTCCCAGACAAAGGTTCTTCTGCAGCCTTGGGCCAGTAAAATTAACCACACTTATATCTTCTGCTTCTCAAGCATTTTGATTTGTCAAGGCACTTTCACAGCTTTTTCGTACTCCCGATATTTTGGTCTCACAAACTCTCTTAGACGTGGAAAGGACAGGAATGAATATCTTCATATTACGAGATACAAAAATAGACGCAGTGGTGTTCTTCTGCCTTGGGTGCATCTTTAAAATGGTCCAGGACACCACGCTAGTTTATTGACCTGTATTTGTTTTAAGTTCCTCTTTGGTGGTTTATAAATGGTGAAGGGTAATAAGTTTGTCTTGAGTTGATGTAAATGTTAAAGCATTTCACTCTTTATAATGTATGAGGTTTAATACAACATGTGACCATTCAGACAAAGAGCCGTAATCCCAGGATGCTACCCGTTCCGGCTTTGGAGCCACTACTCACAACCATTTTCTCTCTCTTCTTCTAGAACTGCTTTCAGAGCCAATTCCTAGACAAGAAAATCAAGCTCATTCATTATTCACAGTCACTACTTCTTTTGGAGAATTCTCTTTGAGATAAAGAAGAGTTATCAGTTGGATGCTAACATTCTCATCTGTGTGTGCTTAAAAAAGTTACACAACTTTCTAGTCAGCTGCATTTCTATCCAGGACAAAACCCTTGTATTTTTCCTTTCCTGCACCTAACATGAAAGGACTTTCGGGGTGCTGCTGGGAGAGGATTTGTTTATGAATTTTCAGTCTGAAGTTGAAATTAGATGTGGTCCTTATTGAATTATCAAGACATGATTGTAAGGCACATAACCGCTGAGTAGCTTACACGAATTGGATAGAAATGAAGGTGCAGTTACAAATTGCACATATGTTTGGCATGGAACTAAACTCTCTTGACTAGTGTTTGAATTAAAATAGAAAACGTAGGAAGAGTGAATGGATTATGGCAGGGGCTGGCAAACTCCTTCCGTAAAGGGCCAGACAGTATATACTTTAGGCTTCATGGGCTACATGGTCTCCGTCGCAACTACTCAACTCTGCTGTTACAGCAAGGAAGAAGCCGTAGATGATACGTAAATGAATATATGTGGCTGTGTTCCAATAAAACTTTATTGATAAAAACAGGCAGCAGGCCAGATTTGACTCACAGGCTTAAGTTTGCTGACCCCTAGGTTTGTGGTCTATTAAACTGAGGGAAATATGGATGTAATCCTTAGATATCAAGATGTCTAAATGTCCAGGAATGGATTTATTTCTCCTTGGGGAAACAGACAAATGCAAAACTGTATTAGCATCTATCTTCTCAACCATTTCCACCTAAAGCATTGTCAATACCCAATGTTACTTTGCCTGAAGTATTAGACAATTAGGAAAACGGAAGTTCTACCTTGGTCAAAGAATTAACCCTCTTCTTTTTTTTTCAAAGAAAAGCCTTTCTTCTAAAATAGATAACTAACAAGGACCTACGGTATAGCACAGGGAACTCTGCTCAGTATTTTGTTAATAACTGAAATGGGAAAAGAATTTGAAAAAGAATAGATACATGTATATGTATAACTGAATCACTTCGCTGTACACCTGAAACTAACACAACATTGTTAATCAATTATGTTCTGATATAAAATAAGAATTTAAAAAACAAGCTTTTCTTCTTTTCTTATCACATGACTAACAAATGTACACTGACGTTACACAATCAAATAAAAATACAGATAAGTTCAAACAAGAATATAACAATAGCTTTTAACATTTTGAGCAATATCTTCCAAACTTTGTTTTTACAAATATGAGATCAAAATGTGCATAATTTTGTTTTATATTTTATAACTTAACAACAGATTGGGACTTCCCTGGTGGCGCAGTGGTTTAGAATCCGCCTGCCAATGCAGGGGACATGGGTTCAAGCCCTGGTCTGGGAAGATCCCACATGCCAAGGAGCAGCTAAGCCCGTGCACCACAAGTACTGAGCCTGTGCTCTAGAGCCTGCGAGCCACAACTACTGAGCCCGTGTGCCACAACTACTGAGCCCGTGTGCCACAACTACTGAAGCCCACGCGCCCAGAGCCCACGCTCCACAAGAGAAGCCACCACAATGAGAAGCCCGCGCACCACAACGAAGACCCAATGCAGCCAAGAATAATAAATAAATAAATTTTAAAAATTAAAAAAACAACAACAGATTGAGCTTTTGTTAAATTAAAAGGCAATGTAATATCATTAGTGATCATGAAAATGCAAACTAAAACCACAATGAGATATCACTTCATACCCAGTAGATGTCTAAAATTAAAAAGACTGAAATATCAAGGTTTGGTAAGAATACATCTCTGATGGAGTGTGAAATTGTAGGTAAAACCACCTTGGAAAACTGGCCACTTTTTACAGAATTAATAAACACATGTATCCTTATGACCCACTAATTCTACTCTTGAGTATTCACCTAACAGAAGTAAGTGTCTATGTCCCCCACAAAGCATGTACAAGGATGCTCATGGCAGTTTTATTCATAGTAGCCCCAAACTGGAAGCAACCCAAATACCCATTAAGGTGAGAACTGCAAATCTAGCAAATGGAATCCCACTCTGCAAAATAAGGAGCAAATAACCAACACATGCACCGACATGGAAAAATCCTGCAAACATAATGATGAATGAAGGACACCAGACACGAAGAGTACAGACTGTATGATTCCACACATAGGAAGTTCGACAGGCAAAACTCACCTCTGGTGACAGACATCAGAACAATTACATTAAGTGTGACCAGCACCCAAATCAAGATACGGAATGTTCCAACCCCAGAAGGTTCACACAGTCCCTTTCTAATATCTTGACTTGGAAGGTGGCTAGAAGGATGTTTACCTTTATCAAAACTTATTACATAGTACATAAGATCTGTGCCATTAAGATACGTATACTAAACCTTAATAAAGAGGAAAACATTCTAAAATATAGTTGATTTTCGTCTGAGAAAGGGAAGTCAAACAAAACTGAGGAGACAACCAGAAAGGCAGGATTTGAAGGAGAGAGTTTTAAAGGATAAAATCTGACAGGGAACGAGGGGAGGAGCTGACCCTTGCTTCGTGTTTTGTGTGACAGTCTTTATCAGGCTCCCTTCAATTTCGTGTCCAGTTATTTCTTTTGGGGTCTAGGGTCATAAAGACTGCCCTGCTCCTCTGTGCCCTTTTGATTCCAATTTGGAAAACAGATGAGCTTTAACTACATGGAGGGATGTCCCAAGGAAGAACAACGAAAAATGTCAAGGACATCCTAAATGACACCTCCCAGGACCCTGATGGAGTCTTTTTGTAAAAAAGTGGCCGTAAAAAAATCTCTGGAAAACCTGAGATTCTGCTGAACGATGAGGCTGTTTTCATCTCGTGGATGCCAAGGACCCTGCCACTGACTGCATCCCTTTATTGCTCCACTAGTGTCACCAGAACTAGGGTCACCAGAACCCTTGTCTAGGCTGCACGCACCTCACTGCACTAATCTGACTCCAAGGTTTCTCCTATTTTCCCTTAAGTCAGTCTGCCTAACGTTTAAAAAATCCTTTCATTTAAAAAAATTCATATATAATTCACATACTATAAAACTGACCTTTTAAAGTGTGTGATTCAGTGGTTTTTGATATATCCACAAAGTTGTAATACCACCAACCCTAAAAAGAAACCCATTAGCACCCACTTCCCATTCCCCCGTCGCTCCAGCCTCTGGCCACTCCTCATATACCTTCTGTCTCTATGTTTCAATTTTTAATTAGAAAAATTTTTTTAAATTCAAGTATAGTTGATTTACAATGTTACGTTATAATAGTTTCAGATGTACAGCAAGTGATTCAGTTATACAAACATCTATTCTTTCCTCCTGTCTCTATGGATTTCCTATTCTGGACATTTTACCTAGGTGAATTCATACATTATATAGCCTTTGTGTCTGGCTTCTTTCACTTAGCGTAATATTTCCAAGGGCCATCCATGTTGTACCATGTGTCAGTACTTCATTGCATTTTATGGCTGATTAACATTCCATTGTATAGAGAGACCACATTTTTTTGGTCTCTTCATCAATTGGCAGACATTTGGGTTGTTTTCACTTTTGGGTTCTTATGAATGATGCTGCAATGAACATTTCTGTCCAGTCTTTGTGGGGCACATGTTTTCATTTTACCCAAGTACACATCTGGAATAGAAATGATGGGTGACACAGTAACTCTACGTTTAACTTTTTGAGAACTGCCAAACTATTTTCCAAAGTGGCTGCGTCATTTTACAGTCTCACCAGCCGTGTGTAAAGGTTCAAATTTCTGCATATCTTTGCCAGCACTTGTTACTGTTTATCGTTTTGATGTGGGTGTGAAGTGGTAACTCACTGATTTTGATTTGCATTTCTCGGATGACTAATAAACATACTGAGTGTCATTTTGTGTGCTTATTGGTCATTTGTGTATCTTCTTTGGTGAAACGTCTATTCAAATCCATTGTCCTCTTTTTCAATTACGTTGTCTTTTTACTGTTGAGTTGTAATCTTTTTTTTTAACAATACTTTTGTAAACTCCCTTGCATTCTTTGAAGATGGCATTGAAAGAGAGGTATATCTCTATAAAAAGGGTTGGGGCGACATAAAACTTCCATTAGTTTTGATATGTGATATTCCATATCCTAAATCAAATTTTTAATACGCCAACATGCTAGACCACAAAGTCTATCTCTTTATGTTTAAATTTCAGAAGCTGAATTAATTCTTCATATTCTGCCAACTGGTATTAGGACAGGATTTGCCATTTTTACTATTTTCTCTTCTGTCATTAATATATATTAAAAAATTTTTAAAAAATAATAAAAAGGACAAGGAAATTAAGATGGGCTTTCTGTAAATCCAGAACTTTTTCTTTAAATGTGAACAGCCTCACAGAGAAATTACTCTGGTGGCCGTAAAAAAAACCTGTTGGTTGTCTATTCTACCAGCCACACCTTCTTGTTAACTCCTGTAAACCAACGTCAATCTGATCACCTACGCATTTAAAGTCCCATTTGCCTTTAGTGGATGAATCAAAATGAAAAGACATCTTTTGATTTTTTTTTTATTACGGAAAAAAGGGAGAGCAACTAATTATTAAACTACAATCAACACTGGTTCATAAATCACATTTGGATTACATTACATTCCTGAGAGGAATTTACTGGACACTACTGATAATTTAACATTAAAAAAATAACAATTCTTCTTAAGCTGTTTATTATCTGACGGCTGAAGTCAGTTTTCCAAACAAGCTGTAAGTGGATCCACGGGCTACTAATTTGCAGCACATGGCACCAAAGGGAAAAGCTGGTAAGCTGGGCTGATGAGATTAGAGGTGTTACATAACCATCCTCAGAGGGCTGAGAGTAAATCAGGGATAACATCCCACCTCTGGTGCTCCACAAGTGTTCAGAGCTGCAAGTGAAAAAGGTCCCAAATCGGAGGAAAAGGCAAAGGCAGAGAGGTCTAAACAACTCCTGAAGAAACGTTGGTGTCGTATAGGGCGGAGGATTCTTCTTCTCCTTCTTGTTTTTTATTTCATCTTGGAGTTGATTTACAACGTTGTGTTAGTTTCAGGTGTACAGATAAGTGATTCAGTTATACATATACATGTATCCATTCTTTTTCAGATTCTTTCCCCATATAGGTTAATACAGAATATCGAGCAGAGTTCCCTGTGCTATACAGTAGGTCCTTGTTGGTTATCTATTTTATATTTATTACTGTGCATATGTTAATCCCAAATTCCTAATTTATCCCTTCCCCTACCACGTTTCCCCTTTGGTAACCATAAGTTTGTTTTTGAAATCTGTGAGTCTGTTTCTGTTTTGTAAGTAAGTTCATTTATGTCATTTTTACAAAACTAGATTCCACATGAGTGATATCGTATCATATTTGTCTTTCTCTGACTTACTTCACTCAGTATGATAGTCTCTAGGTTCATCCATGTTGCTGTAAATGGCATGATTTCATTCTTTTTATGGCTGAGTAATATTCCATTGTGTATATATGTATTGATACCACATCTTCTTTACCCACTCCTCTGTCGATGGACACGTAGGTTGCTTCTAAGAAGAGGACGTTACACTTCTTGTCTGCGATAATGTCTCTATGCACAGGAAGGATGGCCGTCCAGGGCCCTCTCCAACCCTGCTTCCACATTTTAGTCTTTTTTTCTTTGTGATGGAGGTAAAACATACCCGTACAGTTATGTACACACCCCATCAATGTTTAGGACATCGAGCATCCACAAGAGTCCTGGGGTAACCACCACAGTCATCTCTAGCACCTGGATTAATTCTGTTCATTTAAAATCTTTATCCAAATGGAATTATCCAGAATATTCTCTTTTATTCTGAGTTCTTTTATTCAACATTGTGTCCGTGAGATTCACCCATGCTGTCTCATTTACTAGTCATTAGTTCCTTTTTTTATTGCTACGCATCTTCCATTATTTGAATAGGTCACAATTTATTTACACATTCTGGAATGTGGGCTGTTTCCAGCTTGGGGCTGGAAACAGGGGCTGTTTCCAGCTTGGGGCTCTCATGCACGAAGCCGCTGTGAACATTCGTATGTGTATTTTGGGAGGCTGTGCACTCACTTCTCCTGGGGCTCTTCCCAGGAGTGGGATCCCTGGGTCACACTGGTATGTTTACCATTAGTAGATACTGACAAACAGTTTTCCAAACTTTGGCTTGACTTTTACTTCCACCAGCCCCGTATGAGAGTTCAGCTGCTTCACATCTCGCCAACTCTTGGTATTGCTAATCCTTTTTATTTTTTTTTATTATTACTATTGGAATATAGTTGATTTACAATGTTGTGTTCGTTTCAGGTGTACAGCAAAGTGACTCAGTTACATGTATATATATATCCACTCTTTTTTTTAGATTCTTTTCCCATATAGGTCATTACAGAGTATTGAGTAGAGTTCCCTGTGTTATACAGTAAGTCCTTATTAGTTATCTATTTTATATATAGTAGTGTGTATATGTCAATCCCAATCTCCCAATTTATCCCTCCCTCACTCTTACCCCCTGGTAACCATTAAGTTTATTTTCTACATCTGTCACTCTATTTCTGTTATGTAAATAAGTTCATTTGTACCATTTTTTACATTCCACATATATGTGATATATGATATTTGTCTTTCTCTGTCCAGCTTACTTCACTCGGTATGACAATCTCTAGCTCCATCCATGTTGCTGCAAATGGTATTATTTCATTCTTTTGAATGGCTGAATAGTATTCCATTGTATATATGTACCACATCTTCTTTATCCATTCATCTGTCGATGGATATTTAAGTTGCTTCCATGTCTTGGTTATTGTAAACAGTGCTGCAATGAACACTGGAGTGCAAGCCTTCCTGGTGGAGTAAAAGCACCACTGTTCAATTTGATGGACATAAAATTCTATTATTCAGGAACACAGAGCCACAAAAAAGGCACTACTTGCAAAAACACACTGGGGTTTGTGCTCTGTAGCCCCGGATCCCGTCATCAACCTGGGGACATGGGTGAGGCCATCTCCAAGTGCTGGCTCAGGCCCAGGAGACAGGAGGAGGGCCTGATGCCCCTTTCCTGGGGGGCAGGAGTACACTCGGAGCTGCGTATTTTCACATCTCTGAAGCTCAAAGTCCAAGGGTGCCACAGCCAAGTTTCCATTCAAAGTTGCTCCAGCACTTTGTCCCCCCACTTCCAGGACACAAAGTGGGAATCCTTCAAGCATTACAGTTTGCACTTGATTCTCTGCCCCTCCTCATTAAATCCCAGAGTTGACAGCGTTTAGTAGAAGCAACTTTTTAAAAAAAATTTATTTATTTAATTTATTTATTTTTGGCTGCGTTGGGTCTTCGTTGCCACGTGCGGGCTTTCTCTAGTTGCGGCGAGCGGGGGCTACTCTTCGTTGCAGCGTGCGGGCTTCTCTTGCTGTGGAGCACGGGCTTTAGGTGCACGGGCTTCAGTAGTTGTGGCTTGCGGGCTCAGCAGCTGTGGCTCGCAGGCTCAGTAGTTATGGCTCATGGGCTCCAGAGCGCAGGCTCAGTAGTTGTGGCTCACGGGCTTAGTTGCTCTGCGGCATGTGGGATCTTCCCGGGCCAGGGCTTGAACCCGTGTCCCCTGCATTGGCAGGCAGATTCTTAACCACCGCGCCACCAGGGAAGCCCTAGAAGCAAATTTTATCTTTTCCTTTGGAAGCACTGTATCATGACTGCCTCCTGAGTGTGTCTATTTTGAAACACCAGTGAAATTCCTCTGTTCTATTTTAAGGTTTAAACTATGTTGCTGAATCAAAATACTGTTTGTTAAGTCTGACCCCGCGATGTTATTGAACACCTCCAAAAGAAACAAGCCAAGAAAAGGGGGGGACTTGCATCCTCCAAAATCAAAGCAGGACATTTCTGTCCTAAAATCATTTTGAAAATAAAATAATCAGAATTTTTCTTTAAATCATGGAGGTACATTATATTGGTGAAGTGAAGTGTTAGAACAGTCAAGTGTGAATCTGGGGCAAAGACATCCCTTCTCTGAGGAAACAGAGCGCTCTCTCCTTGGTGCCGGCGCTAAAAAGACACCTGTCTCTATCAATCCAGTCAATCAGATCAAAGCAACTCTTGGTTTTCCAGTATTAAAGGGAGAAATAACCTAACTGTGATGGTTAATACTCTGCGATGGCAGACTGGTTGAAGTGCTCAATCCCACTCCAGGAACAGCACATTCCAGACTGAACTGTGTGCGTGGATTTATGGAGCAATTTAAATGGCCACCCTCCAGAGAATTGCTGTCACGGGGAGAGGACACTTAAAGGGCCACGCTCATCACCCAGAACACAGGGGCTGCGGGCGAATCTCGGGTTGCTATTTTCACAGAGACATTTGTTTCCAAACAAAGGGCTCTCTGCTGGCTATTTTAGAAGTACTTGCATATTTACTCAGCCAGCTCTCTGTGCTGGGGATTGTCTTTGGGCACTGAGGTTTTACCATCAATGTCTATTTAAAGCAGAATGAAAAATAGCTCCAGATGAAAACATAGGATATTTCCAGCCTAGAATGTGAGATGCTTCCTTTTCTTACAGGGCTGAGATCTGGTTTCTCCCTCTCTTTCTCTCTCTCTCTCTCTCTCTGAAATTGCCACCTGTCTTACAATCTTTGCTGTGTCTTAGTTTAATTAGCGCTATTTTCCTTTTAGCGGTGCATAAAATTATAGTGCACCTTAACAAATTATAGAGTGGGTTAAATATGGTGTCTAGGTGTGTACAGTTTTGAGAGAAAGCAAATCTTCTCTGTTAGGACCTATTTACAAGCTCTATCTGGTTACATCCACCGCGGAACATACGATATCAAGACTTCGTGTCATGAAAGGGCCAGTAGGCTAGTATTTACGGTGTGCGAATTAGGGGAGGGGGCAAAACAAAAAGGGAGACCAGGCTCAATATATCTGTATATTGATTCAAATCTCTAGCTCTTGGGAAGATCAAAGTTCTTGATTCAGAATCTCTACTTCTCAAGTACCCTTTGCTTCTAATCCATTCCAGAACTAGCTATTAAATACAAGGCATTAAGTTGAGGACCCAAATAAGAATAAGACTCTGTGCCTGTCCTCAGGATGCTCCCAGCCCGTGTAGGGACACCTGTTGTTCTCTCGTTCCTTCCCTCTCTCTCTCTCTCTCTCACACACACACACACACACACACACACACACACACACCTACCTCCTGAACTCAAAACAAGTTTGACATTGAAAGTCACCCAGCAGAGGTACCGCCAGCATGTCACGCTGTGGGGAGGTGAGAATGCCCCTCGCCTGCCCCTGCTGTTGGAGGAGCGTACGGGCACACTTAGGAGGGAGGTGGGTTAGCACAGAGGGGGAGGAAGGCGGGGACAGTACCGCCCGAGGCAGCTCGCGTGGGGGTCTTTGGGGAGCAGGACAAGAGGCCAGCATGGGGCGGGCGGGCAGGCTGAGTGGCTGTGTGTACGGTGTCGCCCACGCCGATTCACGCGGAGCTGATTCTGCAGGTGGCACAGGATCACCGGGCTCAGGGCCAGCGCTCTGCTTTGTGGGGCTGGCTCTGAGCGGCAAGGACAGATGTCGCACTGAAGGGTGCCCCTTGCTTTGAATAAATGGACCGCTGGGCTGGGCGGAGCATCAGCTGTGCTGTACAGACACTGAGGACCACACTGATGATGACACAGGCTGCTCTCCGTAGGCCGGGCTGGGTCATCATCGTAGCAGGGTGGGAGCACCAAGGGCCAACACTTCGCTGAGGAAGGTCTTTAGTGCCGGCCACAGATTAATCCGTTTGTCCTCACGGTAGCCATCTGAGGGAGGCACTGTGATTGTCTCTGTGTTACAGACCGGGAAGCGCAGGCACAGAGACGTGAGATAACCTGCCCGAGATGGCACAGAGCTAAGCAAGGGCTGGGCTGAGGCTTGAACCCCAGCTGCCCCTCGGGTCAGCTCTCCAGCCACGACGCTGCTCTTCAGAGGCAGGGACGCAAGTAGACCGCCCCGGAGGCCTCCCTGGCTTCTCCCGCTCCCGCTCCAGGTGGTCTGGATGCTTGAGATCCCACCGGCACGGCTCCACCCGTTACCGACCCCTCCTTGCACCAGGACAGGACGAACCCAGGGATGCAAGCAAAGCAGGGCCCATACCCTCCACTAGGGGGGCAGCTCGGGGTGGGGAGAGGGCTGGACAGAGGCAGGTCAGGGGGATCCAGACCAACTGGCAAGGCCCAGGGCTCTGCAGGGGCCAAGGCTGCCCAGATGCTGTTCTGTTCCTGTCGAGGTGCAAGAACACCTGACCAGCTGACACAGAAAACCACCGTGGGTCCAACTTCAGTCCACGCCTACCTTCACGGTTTTTCACATACTCACAGGCCAGTACCCTCTGATGATTTCTGCCTAAATTAATTTTTTGGTTAGATAAATTTTAGAGAACTTGATTTTACTACTACAAAGGGGAAACCAGTAGCGTTGGCCATAAATAGGAGGTAAGAGTAAAACACAGACAGCATTTTCGGGTCAACTGCCTCTGTTTGTAAATAAAGTTTCACTAAATAAAGTTCTACTGCAACAAAGCCATGCTCCTTCATAAAACTTCCACGCTGCAATCAGGGCAACTAATACCCAATGGCCTGCAGAGCCTAAAATATGTCCTTTCTGGACACTTAAGAAAGTTTGCACGCCTCTGAAATAAATACAACTTCTCACTAGGGACAGTTGCCTGTCCTCTTTGTTAAAAACAGTGAGGAGCAAAGGTTCATGAGGTATTAATTAAGGGTGTACCAGCAACAAACTCGGATTTTCTCCCTGGCAATAAAAAGACTGAATGAATATTGACTGAAAAGGGAATAACTTTACCACCGTATGATTTGATATTATTCAGCACTCCCTAAATTATGTTTCACATCACTGTGGGCAGAGTTTACACTAGGGGAAATACTGTATTAAACTAGTACATAACATCAAATCATATATGTAAACGATAGAATATGTGCTTTGGGAACAGAGATGGGTGAAGATACAGAAAGCTTTGTAACATTAAACGTACGTAAGAACTGTACCATTAGAGAAGCGAAGTGAAGCTTGAAGAGACCCAGGGGCTGGAACTGGACCCGCGGGCTGAAGCCGGCACCGTGACTTAGGCAGGGACCAGCCTCTCTGGATCTCAGCACACTGAGGATCCGAACACCGCTCCTACCCGCCCCCCCCCCCCCCCAGCACATGGGATGACCTAAGTCTTGGGAGACCCTGCTGCTGGTAAAGCCCTTTGTGCCCGTATCACCCACACGGCTGACGGCAAAGGCAGTGCTGGGGTAGACGCCGAAAGGTGATGAGACTTGGTTGGGAGAAAGGAGATGAAGGACCCAGGGGAAAGGCAGGCCACAGAGTCCCAAACAGAGGATTTGGAGAGGGACTTCCCTGGCGGTCCAGTGGTTAAGACTTCGCCTTCCACTGCAGGGGGCGCGGGTTTGATCCCTGATTGGGGAGCTAAGATCCCACATGCCTCTCGGCGGCCAAAAACCCAAAACATAAAACAGAAGCAATATTGTAACAAATTCAATGAAGACTTTAAAAATGGTCCACATCAAAAAAATCTTAAAGAAAAGAATGCAGAGAGATGGAAGGCACCATGTGGGCAAAAAAAGGAAGATGCTGGGAGGGAGGGGGCCTTCCCGGGGGGGCAATTTGGCTTGGGTTCGGCACCTCCCGAGAGACCGCAAGGCCTCACCTTGAGCTGACGATGCACGAAGGCATCCTTTCCAACACCCCAGTTCAGCTTTCCCCATGGAGTAGGGTTCCATGACGCCAGGATCCTGTCCCGTTCTCTGATTACACGTCCCAGCATCTCCGGACAGGTGAGCCACCTGCCTCGAAGTTTACAGTAGCCAAGGAAGGCGGATATTTATTTTAGAAACTATGTCTGCAAGCTTTCTTCTTAATGCTGTGACATAATATTCGGGGCCGTACATCTAAACCGCATCATCATAAACAATTCAATACCAACAGAGCCTCCGCCCTTCACCTGCCTCCTGAAGGAGGACCAAGGCGGCAGTTATTAAAATAACAACCAGCTGTGGCAGCGACAGCAGAGAACAGAGCCTGTGTCAGCAGCAGAGGAAGAACCCGAGAGAACAGGTGTCCTTTATGTAGAACCGACCATGTGCCAGGCAGGGTCCGAGGCACGAGACCCGCCAGCAAGGCTGCTCACGCTGGGGCTCAGCTCGGGCCCTGCAGCGAAAGCACGCGTCCTGCCCAAGACGAGACAGCTCGAGAGCAGGGCCGGATTCGAACCCAGCTCAGGCTCCCTTCAAAGCCCTTTGCTCCTTCCTCTGCTCTGTCCTGCTGCGTAATGGAAATGTCTCCTTCTTCTAAGGTGAGAACGTGCCCGGCGTCCCCCTTCCAGGCTGTGGGGAGATGATGTGTTCGTAAAGCTGCAGGAATCTGAATACTTCCTTTGCAGCCTGAGTGCTAAGGGGCTGCAAGCCCCGCGGCGGACATCACCGCCTGCAGGTGCCCAAAGGCAATCTGCTGTTGGTGGGGGTTTTTTGTTTTTGTTTTTGTTTTAATCTCTTGGACAGATGTGGGAAAACATGAACATGTGGTCAGTGGAATGGGGCAGCAGATTTTTATTTTCCAGCTTCCATGATGTTTTTAGGTATAAAAATATAAAGTTTCTAGTCTTTCATTTAATTCGGGGCTGAGGGGGAGGGGCTTTTTGGGGATTTGTGTGCGGCGGGGAGAAGGCAGGGTTAATGCTGCATCTCTGCTGGACAGAGCAAAATGATCACAGTGAACCTCAGAAACACAGTAACGGGCTAGGACATGGGAACAAATGAAGAAATAAACTGAAATTAGAAAGACATTACGTGACCTGATGATGATTTTTATGTAATTTTCCAAGTACACAAGGCAACCGACAATATGAATCTCCTCGTTATTAAGCCAGTAAAATCCAGCCATAGAACCAACGAGCACATCAATATAATTTGTGCACCAAGAAAAGTGATTTTAACTGAGGTTAAGTGCCTTTAATCCAAAAGGTTTGTTTTAATGTAAGTTTAACACTAAAGGGGAAATGAGAGAAACAGAGAACAACAAAAGCCTCTCCTGGAAGTATCTAAGTGTCCGTACAAAGCACATTTATGGCATCCAACCCACCCATGGGGACATTCACATCTAAAGTATAAATCGGAATTTAGAGACTTTATAAAAAGCTGTTTTTAAGCTCAATGTGCCCCAAATGAGAAGTTGTCAATGAGTGCTTAGGGACTCTTAAATTCAGAGATTATTCAATTGCTCTATTCTACAAAAACACTTATGAAACTGTCATAGGAAAAAAAAATGCTGTGAAATAAACACCGAACAGCATTCTCACACAAAATCAAAGACGTGTTTTGCCTACCCCTCAAAGGCATGGACTACATAAATATAAGCTCAAAGAGAATGTAAAGAGGGTCCTTTGTAAATTAAAAGCCAGTGATTTTGAGAAAGGAAAGAAGAAATAGAAGGGGGTGACAGCCTCAGTACCTTCCCTAACATCTTTTGTTACAGACACGGGTGGAGGGCGCCCGACCTGAAGGCCAGAGGCTCACGGAACCTGGCACATGTCAGAGGCGCCAGGGGCCACAATTCCCCCTTCCTCACAGCTCACGAGTCTTGGTTCAGGCTAGTTCTCATCTCCCACTCTCCTCCCCCAAGCCCAGCCTGTCCTGGCACCTCTGCCTTTTGTCTGTGAGCAACTTCACTGAAAATGAGACAGGCTGGGACCTGGGCCCTGGGCCCCTTTGCTGCAGTGCTTGCACCTGGACAAACTCTGCGCCAGCAACAAAATACAAAGAAACTATGAGGGACTAAAAATAGCTGCGTGCATGTCCAGTTGGGGCAAAATCACGCACAACAAGATACAAAAAGACCAAAAACCCAACTGCCACTTCTGAGGAGCCGGGAGCAAAAGCAGGGCACTGCGCATGCCCCCTGCACTCAGCACCACCAAAGGGGTGGGCAGATCATCTAGGGCACCCCTCTGGCCCGACCCCTGGCCAAACCCCTCCCCTCACCCCATATAAGGAACACCCCCCCCCCACCCCACTCAGGGGGCAAGTGGGCGAGGAAACCTGTTGCTTGTTCTCGCTCCCCTCTGCTGCAGCAGGGTCCCCATAAAGCCTTGCCTGGATTTCTTGTCTGGCCTCTAGTAAATTTCTACTGATTGAGGAGGCCACGAGCCCTGGTCCGTATCACCAAGGTTTGGCAAAAGGGAGCCGCAATCCCACCCCTTGGCTGTCTCAGCCTCTCCACCTTCACTGGGCCTTTCGTGCACAGTCACGCAGGACGCCTGCTCAGCTCCACGGTCTCCCCAGCAAACACACTAGAAGATCTGACGTCTTCCAGGAGAGGCAACTGGCAAGAGGCAGCTGACTGACGAAACACTGTTGTCTAAACAGGATGAAAAGCATCAATTCTCACATCACGCCCAGGCTGTCAGTCACCAGTAATGCTCCTCGCATCCAGGTAGAAAACACAGCCCCAGAGAAGGTGCATAACTTGTTCTGGGCCCGGAGCAGAGAAGTGAGTGAGTGACAGCTGAATAGCTATACCCAGAAAGGCTCTGTGACTGACAACTTTTCAGGATGTAAAGCTAGGGAGATGCTGGGTTTGGTCATCTCTTAATACAGCCACATCACTAAGTATTAGAGAAATACAAATCAAAACTACAATGAGGTATCACCTCCCACCGGTCAGAACGGCCACCATCAAAAAGTCTACAGACAGTAAATGCTGGAGAGGGTGTGGAGAAAAGGGAACCCTCTTGCACTGTTGGCGGCAATGTAAATTGGTGCAGCTACTATGGAGGTTCCTTAAAAAACTGAAAATAGAGTTACCATATGATCCAGCAGTCCCACTACTGGGCATATACCCAGACAAAACTATAATTCGAAAATATACATGCACCCCAATGTTCACTGCAGCACTGTTTACAATAGCCAAGACATGGAAGCAACCTAAATGTCCATCCACAGAGGAATGGATAAAGAAGATGTGGTACATACGTACAATGGAATATTACTCAGCCATAAAAAGGAATGAAATAATGCCATTTGCAGTGACATGGAAGGACCTAGAGACTGTCATACTGAGTGAAGTCAGTCAGACAGAGAAAGACAAATACCACCCATCCCTTATATGTGGAATCAAAAAAACGGTACAAATGAACTTATTTACGTAACAGAAATAGAGTGACAGATGTAGAAAATAAACTTATGGTTACGGCGGGGGGGGCGGGGTAAGCGTCGGGGGAGGGATAAATTGGGAGACTGGGACTGACACAAACACACTACTATATATAAAATAGATAACTAATAAGGATCTGCTGTAGAGCACAGGGAACCAATACTCCACTCTGTAATGGCCCATATGGGAAAAGAGTCTTAAAAAGAGTGGACATGTGTATATGTATAACTGAGTCACTTTGCTGTACACCTGAAACTCACACAACATTGTAAATCAATCATTCTCCAATAAAAAATAAATAAGTAAACAAACCACTTGGCCACTCTAACTTCGCTGAGGAAAGCATTGTGCTAGCTTCTCGGCCTACAAGGTGAGGAAGACAGGATGCTTGCCGTTCAGGAGTTTATAATCAAGCCAGGGAGCCTGGCGCTATAAGCTTGTGGTTCCTGGACGTATGTCCAGAGCCCCGCGGGAGCGCAGGGGGAAGAGTGCACAACTCTGCCGCGAGTGTGGGGTGGGGTCTGGGGCCGGCTTCGAAGAGCAAGTGCCACCTCAGCAGGCTCCTGCAGTTCCTCGGACAAACGAGTGGAAACCCAAGCCCAGGGCACAGCCTTTGCCGGAGCGTGCAGGTGCGAGGCTCGCGGGTCCTCAGGCTCCAGGGCAGCTGGAAGCTGGGTGACGGTCCATCGGAGGAAAGCAGGGGACGGTGGGCGGGGGCAAGCTGGGGGTGAGGTCATCACTGGAGGAGCCCCTGCAAGCCTCGGGCCAAACCCAGCCCTACACCTGCTTTTGTAAATAAAGATGTACTGGGACACAGCCAGATCCTCTTCGTCCATGTATTTTCTATAGCTGTGTTTGTGCTACAGTGGCAGAGTTAAGCAACTGAGACGGAGACCATACGGCCCACAAAGCCGAAACATTTTCTATTTGACCCTTTTTTAAAAGTCTGAGGATCGCTGGCTGAAAGACCTGAACTATCGCTGGGATTTCCGTAACTGACTCAGATGCCTGTGCTCAGCTCCTGCGGTCTCCAAGCAGCGTGGTCTCAACCGGCTCCCTCCCCGTCACGGACGTAAGCTTGTCTGCATAGCTCATTGACAATCCCAAATTTTGTGTCTTCATTTACTGTTGATCCTTTTTTTCCTTGTTCATACTTTAGGGCTTTGCTACACACTTTCCTTGCCTGACACGGTTACAAGCCTCCCACCCGCCAGCAGAAGCTCATCACTCAACTTGGGAGTCGTGTTACTTCCTTTGCTTCCTCCCCAAGTTCTTCATAGATTTTTGTACTGCTTTTAGAATGCAGCTGAAAATCGATTTTTTTCCCCTTACTGTTACCGCTTTCAAATCCCATGGTCTGACAAAGAGCTACTCCTCCACAAAAAAGGTTCCCCTACTGTACAAAGACCTTGGAAAATATAAGGCATACCCACCAGCATTTATAGAACAGAAAAATGAAGAAATAATCATGCTTTGCTGACGGGACACACAATAAAGGATTTCTTTTACCAGTACATCCCCTTATACTTTTAAAACCGAATTTGACCTATGAAAATTAAATTTGCACATGATTTTCCAGGGCGTACATCTCTAATATGTAGCAAGGAGTGTAATTATTGTTTTATTAACCACTGGCAATAAAACCCAGAGTTTTCAAGGCTGCTTTTTACGGCATGCAGTATATATTGCTCCCTGGGCCCAGATCCCAGGGCTGCGCCTTACCAACCGTGTTACCTTGAGTAAGTTAACCTCTCTGTGTCTCAGCTTCCACATCTTGCTGGAAAGGAGGGAGAGAGGAATTACAACTAACCTACCTTACAGGGTTGTTATGAGGATCAAATGGTATGAAGTATTACAAGAGGTTAATGCAGTGCCTGGCCCATAGAAAACACCGCGTCTATGTTAGCTGCTACCATGGGATGAGTCTCAGGTTTCTTTCTTGCTTTTCCCCCGCAGCATAAAGAATAAGAACGTACTGGGAACAGCGCTGTGAGACGATAGTTCGTGGGGAACATGAAGTCGTTTCTGCCTCCTGACTTTCTGGTTTCCCACCGAGAAACACTTCTTCCACACCCTTGGCTCTGTGGTTTGGGTGGGGTCCGGGGCTGGGCACACGATCCAAAACTAGCCAATCACCGTATTCAGCCCCCAACACCCCAAAGTCCTGCATTCACAGAGGTTCTGAGGCTCTCTCTTTCTGCCGGGCAGGCTATTGGTTGGCCAACTTTATTAGCCATTTGGAAAATCTTCCCAGAAACAAAACCAACACAGCAAAAAAAAAAAAAAAAACCCCCAAAAAACAGCTATGAGAGATGAAGAGGAACAATGAGAATGCCCCCAAAACAAATGTGAGCCTTTGGATCCAGTCGTGTAATCCAGTTACATGGGGTGATTTTTTAGCTTATGTCAGGTTGGAGCTGGGTTTTCTGTCCCTTGCGTCCAAAGGGTTCTGATACATACTCGTGAAGTGACGTGACCTCTGGCCCCAGTGGAATGCAAACCTTGCTAATCTTGGTGCTGCAAAGGAAGCATGGCAAGCAGAGGTGGCAGACCTGAATTGTAAGCTTGGTTCTGTCTTTAGCCAGTTGCGGATTTGCTGGGAAAAGCGTTTCATCTTTCTGCATCCTGGTATACTCGTATGTCAAACAAAGGAGAGAGGTGAGTGAAAATCAATCTCTAAGATCCGTTTTCAGCTCCACCATCCTATGAGTCTCTGTTATTCCTGGGTTTGTTTCAGTGGTGGGTACTGTGGTATAACTGATTAGTGATTCTCATATTTTCCTGCTTCCTTCTGTTTCAACTTTTAAAATTTTCTATTAGACTCTCAGTCACTACACTCCAAGTATATATTTCTTCCCCTTCAGTTTCCTTCTGAAGAAAATATATTTATTTTTGTTCACTTGGGCATAATGATCCCATTTTCTTCCCATTTCTATATTTTTAAATCTAATTAAGGTGATAAGTTCCTTGAGGGTTGAAACTAGAGTTCTCCTGTGGGTGTAAACATTATTTTTCTAAATTGGCAACCAAGCTTCCAGTTTTTACGGAGAAGCAGGATATGGGTTTTAAGTAATGTAAGCAGGAAATGGGTCTCCAGCCCACGCAAAATAAATGCAAAAGTACTGATTTACCCTGAGCCCACATCTGGCTTACTCATTTATAATTTTAGCCTGCACTGAAATTCTCCCACAGAACTGCAGTGTAATATCCACATCTACAGAATGTCAGACCAAAAATGGGGAGTTAGGGGGTCATCCTGTGAGTCTCGCTTACACATATAAATAATTTGCCTATTTCAGGGCAATATCATGCTTTTCTCATTAGTGCTAGGGTTTGGGGCCTGAGCTAAGTAAAGATTAGCTTCAAAGCTTCACATTCATGGATTTTTTTAAAAAGGTTTTTAAAATAACATTTATTTCTTAAAAGTTAACCTGTGCATAATAGGAAACCAAAAAACACAAGAAGCAAAAAACAAAGCCATCCGTAATCCCGAGCAGTTTACCATTTGATGTGTCCTTCTAGGTCTCGTTTCTGTATTTACACAACTAAGCATCCATTTTTATGTAATTAAGATCATACAGTTAGGTATCATGCTTTTTCACACACCATGAATATTTACCATTTCAAAGTCCCAAAGCTATGAGTATTTTGATAACCAAGAATGTACTACACCAACTCAACCTGGAAGGAAAAAGTCATTCAGTAGCTCTAAAGTTTGGAGGGGATCAAAGGAACTGGCTGAGATGCGGGCAACAGGACCACCTGGAGGAGGTGACCCTCCCAGAAGGGACGGCATACCCAGCATGCATCCCTGTCTGGTGACCCCGTGCTTGCTCATCGGGACCTTAATTATGAATAAGACCCCAGCCTCAACTGCCTTCATGAGTCCTTGGCAGAGAGAAGCAAACCATCCGGAGGCAGAGGTTCCAGGGGTGGTTGGTTCGGCAGCTCAGGGATGCCAGTCAGGGCCCGAGTTCTGTCTGTCTTTCCACTCTTCCATCCACAGAGCCTGCTCTGTCCTATAGCTGAGCTCCCTTGGGGCTGGAGAACACTTGCGTCTCCTTGTTCACACGCGTCAGAAGGCAGGACACTTCTGCCCGGATATTCTAAGCATGAGTCTTTTGTTTTAGTAATTTTATTTTGATACAATTTCAAATTTGCTCAAAAGTTGCAAGAATAGTACAAGAAACTCCTTCACTGTGTATCCCTTCACTCAGATTCATAAGTCTTAATATCCTGCCACATTTTCTTCCTCTCTTTCATTCTCTCTCTCTCCACACACACACACACACACACACACACAGCCCTTTTAGACCAGGGAGAATTAGTGGCATATATCAAGAATAAGAACGTTCTCTTATGCAACAGTAGCACGATGGTCAAAGTCAGGACATGCAAAGTTGATTCAATGGGATATTCTAATTGACAACCTATACTCGAATTTCAATAACTGTCCCAATAATGCCCTTCATAGGTAGCTTTCCTCCACTGCAGGATCATCAGGACCATGCCTTGCACTTAGCTGTCATGTCTCAGCCTGTCTGTCTTTCATAATCTTGGCAATTCTGAATTTTAGTTTAGTTTTGTTTTTTTAATTGGGTTATTTCCTTTCTCATCATTGAATTTTCAGAGGTTTTCCATATTCTACATGTAAGTCCTTAGCAGATATGTGATTTGTGAATATTTTCTCCTCGTCTGTGGCTTGGCTTGTCATTAATTTCACAGTGTCATTTGAACAGCAGACATTTTCTGATTTTGATGAAGTCTGATTTACCATTTTTTTCCTGTCATGGGTCATGAGCGTGAGTCTTGAACTCATTCTCACTGGACCAGCCTAGGTTACATGCTCGCCATGAACCAATGACTGTGGCTGGGACAGGTTATACTGATTGGCTTGAGGCAAATGAATGGATCCAACCCTGATGTCTTCCCTGAGGAGTAGAAACCCAAGACGTAGAAAAGCCTATGTAAACCCCGGGCAGAGCTCGGAAAGGTGAGGGGCAGGAAAGACACTGGGCAGGCCACCAAGAAACATCCCAAGTCAGAGCTCCCAGCAGAACTCCCGTCGGCCAGCTGCGCACTCTCAGGGCAGCCCTGCCCGGCTCCAGGGGCCTCACTCCCATGGCCACACGTCCCAGCTCCAAAATCCAAGAGCTTCTGACCCACATAAAGCCTTCAAACCCCACTGTCGGATTGTGGCTTTTCGTCCCACTCTCATAGGGGTCAGTGGGCGTGGCTTAGCATCTCCGGGGCCCCTCAGAGCGCCCCGCCCAGTGCCCCACTCAGATCCTCAAGTGTCGGGACGCAGGGGGGGCAGGTGGGCAGCGATTCCACTGAGCGCCCAACCAGGCACACATCCCTGCGTCTTCCTTACACCTGCCTGAGCCCGGCCACGCGCCTGGCACGTTCTTGTTCCCTTCGTGATCTTTTGGTGCTGTATGTACTCTGCCTGTATATGTACTCTGCATGTATAATTCAAAGCCCCACAAGCAGATGATTACGGACCACTCATTTTTAATCTATTCAAATGTTCTCTTCTAAATTAAGTGTATAATTGTTTGGAGGGGTGGGGCTGAATCGAGTTTGGAAAAATGCCAACGTGCCAAGTTTCTAAATGTTTCTTCGACAGCAAAAGTTTTACACTCCCTCCCCTCTGAAAAAGGATACATTATTACCACGGTTGATGGACCCTCTGAAAAAGGGTACATTATTACCACATGCCTCTCGCCACGTTTTATTCTCATCAACACAGGCAAAGCTCTTTATTCCTACTGTCGAGATGGGGAAACAGAGTCTCCATGTGGCTCTAGGACCAGTTACCAGTGGCTCAGAGACACAGAGCTGGTTAGTAACCGCTCTGGAATACAAGCCTGCTGTCCACGACACCCAGCTCCTGCCTTTTCACCGACTGCCACTCAGATTGTATCTGAAAATCCCCACAGTTATTGTATTTCCATGTCATCTCTGTTGACACCTACCCTTGGCAAACTATCATTCGTGTCATGTCTGAATTCCACACGCTGACGTCCTCCACGACTTGATTTTGGAGGCTGAGCAATCATATTTATAGATAAGGCAAAGAGGAAAAAATTTTTTTGAGACTCCACTTACATTCTTTGGACATTCCCACTTCAAAGCACTTCTGGAGTCGACAGTACTGGCATCGATTCCTGGTGACTTTATTAATAACACAGTTCTTATCTCGGTGACAAGTGTAAATCATGTTCTTCTGAATACTTCTGCGGAAAAACCCCTGCAAGCAACCAAGAAGATGAGAAAATTAAGCAAAACTACTGAGCTTCGTGAGAAATCAAAGCCAACCTTATCAATGCATTGACTGCTCGTTCTGAGTAATGAAGTGAGGGCAGCAGACAAGTTAACTTATTTAAGCCTTAAAATCCTCGTGAAATATGAATAGTGAGTTCTCTCCCTTTGCTGCAAACCAGAAAGCCCCTTTTAATCAAAACTGGACTTGACCGTTATTATCTTGCTAAAAGAAAATGAATACCAAGCGAATTCACTTGGAAAACATAATGCAGAGCTGGGTTCACTCCAAACACGCTTAACTTCCTAAGTGGCCCCCTTGCGGGCCAGAATGATATCAGGTGAATCCACTGTCACGAAAGCCAACAGAAGAAGCATTCCATTTGCAGAAGAAATTATATGCTTCGTGAAAGAATTAGGTCTTTCCAAGGGAGTCTTCTCCAAATGCTTTTACATATGTAGCTCTCGTGATAATATTCAAAACACGATTTAATTTGCGAAGTGTTTAGAAAAATATTATCCAAGATTGGAAACAAGGCAGAAAAATGATTGTCTGCTCATTTAATGGCATGTGAGAGCTGTGATGTCCAGTACGGTAGCTACTAATCACGCGTGGCTATTTAAATCAGAATTAATGAAAATTAAATAAAATTAGTATGATAATCTCCAGGTCCATCCATGTTGCTGCAAATGGCATTATTTCGTTCTTTCTAAAGGCTAATATTGCACTTTATGTATGTACCGTATCGTCTTTATCCATTCACCCGTGGATGGACATTTAGGTTGCTTCCATGTCTTGGCTACTGTAAACAGCACTGCAATGAACATTGGGGTGCACGTATCCTTTCAAACCATGTTTTTCTCCAGATATACGCCCAGGAGTGGGACTGCTGGATCATATGGCAGCTCTATTTTTATTTTTATTTTTTTTTAAGGCACCTCCATACTGTTCTCCATAGTGGCTGCGCCAATTTACATTCCCACCAACAGTGTAGGAGGGTTCCCTTTTCTCCACACCCTCTGCAGCATTTACTATTGGTAGATTTTTTGATGATGGCCATTCTGACCCATGTGAGGTGATACCTCATTGTAGTTTGATTTGCATTTCTCTAATAACTAGTGATGTTGAGCATCTTTTCATGCGCCTCTTTGGCCATCTGTATGTCTTCTTTGGAGAAATGTCTATGTAGGTCTTCTGCCCACTTTTTGATTGGGTTGTTTGTTTGTGGTTTTTTTTTTTGGATATCGACCTTCATGAGCTGCTTGTAAATTCTGGAGATTAATCCCTTCAAGTGCTCAACAGCCACACATGTGCAGGGGCTACCACACTGGGCAGCACATGTACAGAATATTTCCATCATTGCAGGAAGTTCCCTCGGGCAATGCATACGCCGCAATGACTGACAAACTTAACCGAGTCATCTAACGGTCTTGGGAAATGTAACTTCCTTTGACTTACTGTTTATTATTGACTGGACCTTGACACTGTAAAGACTGTAGAAGACTGGTAACTTATAAATCATATGTGCCTAATATAGGTGCAAAGATTCCTGCCTGGTTGAAATATAACCAAAGATTATTGTTTTATTGCCTTGTAGGACATTAAGCAGTTGGGTCTAACTTTGCCACCTTATTCCAGCATTCTTTTTTCCAATCACCCTATCTGTCTGTCTGCCTCCCTCCCTCCCTACCTATTTTTTTCATATCCTTCTTTGAACCAGCTTTGTCATCTGACTGTTTCCCTCATTAATGAGTGAAATAAGTCTTCAACATGTGCTTACTGCATATTTGAATAAGTATTGGTTTTTAACTTTTGGAAAGTTATATTTTGACCGAAGAAGCAATTTATCCTGATTTTTTTGGAAACACTGATGAAACAAATCAGACTTCAGGCTCCACGAGCACAGGGTCTCCCCCCAGCTTCTCCTCTGCTTACCCATCTCCCCACACAGCTTTGCAGAGAACGGAAAATTAAGTGGTGCTTGTTAACACACAGATGAATGAAGAGTGAGTGACGGGTAAACCTGCTGTCTTTTCTAATCGCCCAACAAAAACCTCTACGCTGCTAGGAGTATTACAAGCAAGGAGTTTTACCTTATCAATTGTGATGTGACTTTTCCCTCCATTAGTAACAATTCTCTTGAGTGTGGAAGGCACACCATCCACTGCCTTGAACAGCAAACAAGATTTGCCATCTGAGTTCAACTTTCCCTGTAGTACATTAACACCCCAGGAGCCAGAACTAAAGACCTTCAAAGCTAAAGCACATTAGCAAAGAAAGCTCACATAACACACATTGTTTAGGATATTTACGTGGGCACCCTAGGATTCTGACATCTAAAAAAACATATTTTTATTGGCATGCTTCGACTGTAAACGCCTGGAAATCTTGTTTAAGGTTGCAACTCCTCTCACATCCCAGACACACACATTTTCCAAGAAAACGTAGTTTATTTTTGTACCTCTGGAGCTACAAATATGCTCAGAATCTAAAATAACAGGTTATAAACACTCTGAAGCTCTAAGAGAATCTGTGTACTGTGGTCACCTCAAACATATTTTTTCCTGCAAAGAATACCTACAGGACACTCTTGGCTGCCAGATGTACAAACTCAATTGACAGAAACTTCACTGCTCTCCCGTCAAGTAACACTGACACATGGAAGATCCGGTCTTTTTGCAGGTGTGAAACAAGTGAGGTATGGACCAAGGTGACCTCCTCCACTTATTACAAACTGAATAAGCAGTTCAGCAAATTCTTAAGTGAGTGAGCACAAAGGAGCGGAAACCAATCTCCTGACACTCAGATGAAAGAAGAAGAGAGAATTAAGAACTTTATATGTCACTAATTATGCAGTCAGCGTGGTTCATGAACAATGATAGCAGAAACTAAATAGGACTTCTTGGTTTTCCAAATCAGAGTTTGGGCTGGATTTCAGGAGAAGGTCTAAGTTTCAGTAAATTATTTCCACCAGGGTAGAATACTTGCTGACTAAAACGTATGCTGTGAGGTATTTTTATTCATGGGCTGGGTAAACAGAAATGCCCTCTGAGGCCAAAGAGAGATTTGCATTGTCCAAACCCCCCTCCTCCGCACTAGATACTGTGAACCGTTCTGTAAACCTCGTTTCCACTGCTTGGAGGACCTCGTGCGTGCGTGCGTGCGGCACCATAGCCCGTGTCACCCAAATTTAATCTACTTAATGTTTTATTTAGGTTGATTCTTCTTTATTTTTTATTTAAAGATTTGTTTTGATGTGGACCATTTTTTAAAAGTCTTTATTGAATTTGTTACGATATTGCTTCAGTTTTATGTTTTGGTTTTTTGGCCCCGAGGCATGCGGGATCCTAGCTCCCCGACCAGGGATCGAACCCGCACCCCCTACAATGGAAGGTGAAGTCCCAACCACTGGACCACCAGGGAAGTCCCTCTTCTTTTATTTAATTTTATTTTATTATTATTTTTTTAATGCTATTTCTTTTTTTTATTAATTTATTTATTTTTGGCTGTGTTGGGTCTTCGTTTCTGTGCGAGGGCTTCCTCTAGTTGCGGCAAGCGGGGACCACTCTTCATCGTGGTGCATGGGCCTCTCACTATCGCGGCCTCTCTTGTTGCGGAGCACAGGCTCCAGACGCGCAGGCTCAGTAGTTGTGGCTCATGCATGGGTCTAGTTGCTCCGCGGCATGTGGGATCCTCCCAGACCAGGGCTCGAACCCGTGTCCCCTGCATTAGCAGGCAGATTCTCAACCACTGCGCCACCAGGGAAGCCCTCTTCTTTTATTTTTAACATTATTTAAAATGGAAACCTTTAACCTCTGGCTCAATTTGAATACCAGCACCAACTGTCAACATGAGAAGGTATTCATAAAATAAATAAAATGAAGTCGAACAAAACAATAACCAGATGCGATTTCACTCTCGCTGGATCCTGGTTCTGCTAAACCTCACTCCTGGCTGAAAGGGAAAGGAGCAAGACTTAGGTACAGATCAGCACTGACTTGAGGCTTCTCCTGAGGAATTCAGAGAAAATAAACATGTTTCTCACTATGTGATTCAATGAGGTTTAAAGCCATGAATCTGTCCCACCTAAAATTGGGAGCCTCGTAATTTGGGAATCAAAACTGTATCCCAAAGTTGTTATATGTAATGAGCTTTAGAAGTACTGAGTTCAAACAGAAAACAGACTCACAGACTTTGAAAATAAACTTCTGGTTACCAAAGGGGAAAGAGGGGAGGGAGGGATAAATTGGGAGTTTGGGATTAACATACACACACTACTGTATATAAAATAGATAGGGCTTCCCTGGTGGCGCAGTGGTTGAGAGTCTGCCTGCCAATGCAGGGGACATGGGTTCGAGCCCTGGTCTGGGAGGATCCCACATGCCACGGAGCAACTAGGCCCGTGAGCCACAACTACTGAGCCTGCGTGTCTGAAGCCTGTGCTCCGCAGCAAGAGAGGCCACGATAGTGAGAGGCCCACGCACCGCGATGAAGAGTGGCCCCCGCTTGCCGCAACTAGAGAAAGCCCTCGCGCAGAAACGAAGACCCAACACAGCCATAAATAATAAAAAAAAAAAAAAAAAAAAAAAGATAAACAACAAGGACCTACTGTATAGCACAAGGAACTCTACTCAATATTCCATAATAACCTACATGGGAACAGAATCTGAAAAAGAATGGATACATGTATATGTATAACTGAATCACTGTGCTGTACACCTGAAACTAACTCCAATATAAAATAAAAATTAAGTTTAAAAAATTTTTAAGTGGAAAAAATAAAAAAGGTTTCCATCAAAGCAAAGTACCGAGTGCAAGTGTGATAGTTCTTGCAGCTAGGAGATGGGTAGAGTCACATCTGCAGGAGGAAAGACTGAAAAGCTGAGCAAGTACACATGAAGGATTTGGTCCTCTTTGGAGGAGCAGCCCCACGGCAAAGAGGGTGCAGGAGGGTGCGGTGGAAGAGTCCCGGCAGGGAAGGAGAGGGGCGGGCTTGGAGAGTCACAGCCTCGGCGCTAGGCGCACTCACGCACTACCTCCTGAGGGTGGGGCTGGAGGCTTACTTCCAAGACCCTTCCCAGCTGTACCTTTCTGGGACTCCAAGTGTGTCCTCGCACCAGGGAGTGATAAGTTGGGATGGCTTGAGAGTGAGGATGAGGGGGCTTCTGTGGGCAAAGAAAATGGCCAAGGAGGAGGTCTGAAGATGAAGGAAGGAGAGACCGTCCACCTGTAGGGGTGACAACTGCGATTTCTTCAGACTCACAGACACAGAGATCAGGCTGGTGGTTGCCAAGGGGGAGGGGGTTGGGGGAGGGATGGAGTGGGAGGCTGGAGATTAGCAGATGGAAGCTATTATGTACGGATTGGATAAACAACAAGGTCCTACTGTAGAGCACCGGGAGCTGTATTCCATATCCTGGGACAAACCATCATGGAAAGGAATATGAAAAAGAATGTATATATGTGTATAACTGAGTCACTTTGCTGTACAGCAGAAATTAACACACAACATTGTAAATCAACTCTACTTCAATAAAAAAATTAAAAGAAACAAAAACAACTGCGATTTGTTGGGACTAGCCTGGGGCTTAAAAGACACCAACAAGAGGGCTTTCAGACGGTGTCAGCTTTATCTTGGAGCGGAGACCTCACCGCACCTCTGTGGGGACCTGGGGCAGGTGTCTGTGACCAGATGGAGGCTGGAGTGTCAATCCTGGCTCATGGTTGCTGGTCATCAGGAAGTCTGAGGGCCCGGTTTTCTGACACCAAGTCTAGGGTTGCTGGTGCCACGAGTTTCCTCTTTCACTTTCCAGAAACATCCTTTTTTCCCAGTAAACACAGAAAACTTCTATCAGGTCTTGAAGGTGTTATGTCACCTCACCCAGGAAGCCTTCTCTGACTGATCCAAGCACACATGAATGCTTCCTCTTCTAGATAACCTTGGGCTTTTGCTTTTCCTTCTACATCACACCTATCTGAGTATGATATTTAAAATATTAATCAATAGTACCATCTACTTCAGAGGTTACATGGCCATCGTGGGGGAAGTCCAGTCTGTGGCCAGCAGTCACAGCCTCAGGAGTCCCGTGGGCTTCAGAGATTTCCACCACTGGGTGTCACAGAAGCACCACCAAGTGTGACATCTTTCTTGCTGGGATTCCAGCCTCCCTGACAGGGGACAAGGAGGAGCATGGGGGCCAGCTCCATAGAACTAGGGTGGACAAGATGGGGACTCCACGGTGACTTCATGCGTCTTCCCTGGACTCGCCACAGTGGACTTGGGTGAAAGGAGACAAAGACTGAAGGCGATGGTTAGTCAACAACTGGTAGGAACATAGTTCAATATTTCAGCACCTACTACAAATGGATTGGTACAAATCAACTGCATATCCCCAGGACCGGGACAGAACCTGACACATGGCAGATATCCAACAAACAGCTGTCGATTGAACGAATGAACAATGGGCATCCTCAGCTATGAACAGAGCCAGAGTGATAGTCCTGGATGAACTATACCTTAATTCCACAAAACATTCCTCAATGATAATGTATTCCCTGAGGATGATATTATCTGTACTTAGGGAAGGAAGCATCCAGATTTCCCTGAGGTTAGTAGAAGACCCACTGATTTGAGTTGTAATCAGGTCAGTCAATCAGGACTTCTGTTGGTTAGCCATGATTTGTGTTGGTTAATCTGTTAATTAACTTTTGTTGGTTAACTGCTAACTTGGTGAAACCTGCCTTCTGCTGTCTAATCATGGCTCCTGCAACTTATGCGTGACTTTTACTGTTTGAGATCGCCAAAGCAAGTGACACAATTAATGCTCTAATTACCTAGATTAAGAAGCTAGACCTGGGGCTTCCCTGGTGGCGCAGTGGTTGGGAATCTGCCTGCTAATGCAGGGGACACGGGTTCAAGTCCTGGTCTGGGAAGATCCCACGTGCCGCAGAGCAACTGGGTCCGTGAGCCACAACTACTGAGCCTGTGCGTCTGGAGCCTGTGCTCCGCAACAAGAGAGGCCGCGATAGTGAGAGGCCCGCGCACCGCGATGAAGAGTGGCCCCCGCTTGCCGCAACTAGAGAAAGCCCTCGCACAGAAACGAAGACCCAACACAGCCAAAAATAAATATTAAAAAAAAAAAAAAAAGAAGCTAGACCTGCATCACAAACTGGGTCAAGTGTTTTCTAACGACGGGTTTTTCAACCTTTCTTACCTCATAGGCTCTTCTACTCTTGCTATCGAAGAACTGGCGTCCAACCAAAAAGAAAAAAAAATACTCACTTGGTGGAGAAGTCTACATAGGCTTTAGAGCCATTTGCGAGCCATTTGCTTCGCATCACGGCAATAACCATGGAATGCCCACATCCTGCTCAGAACTCTTCTGTCTCCCCTTGGGGATATGAGGTGCCAGTGTTCTAACTAACGTCCTATCTACGGGACAGAAACAATCCTCAATCAGAAGGAACGGTATCTGTCTCTGTAAACCTAAATATCCTCCTATACGTAACTACTTACAGTTCGTAATTCCCTTGATGGACTAGTCAGATGTCCCAAATCTAAACAGGACACGGAGAAAAGTGACTCATCTCACTCCTTCTTCATATTTTGATATGACATTAAGTTGGGCCTCCTTCTCTCCTCTCATACTCTCAAATCATTGCGCCGATTCTCATCATTTTTTCTCCCATGCATGGGCCCTGTTTCACCTTCTAGTTTTCAGATATCATCACATATAATATCTTTCACCCTCTCCCAAAGGGGGAGATTTTTTGGTTGGTTCAGATAGTGGGCTAGTGGTTAAGAATTAGGCTTTAAAATATGTTTATGAAAAATAATTGCCTGGGGACTTCCCTGGCGGCCCAGTGGTTAAGACTCTGTGCTTCCACTGCAGCGGGCACAGGTCTGATCCCTGGTCAGGGAACCCAGATCCTTCAAGCCGCACGGCAAAAAAAAAAAAAATTGCCTGTAGTTTGTGTATTATATATAATTATAAATAATATCTTGCCTTACAGAAATGGAGTGGGGCTGAGATTTTTTTAAATTAATTTTTATTGGAGTATAGTTGAGTTACAATGTTGTGTTAGTTTCAGGTGTACAGCAAAGTGAATCAGTTATACATATACATATATCCACTCTTTTTTAGATTCTTTTCCCATATAGGTTATTACAGAGTATTGAGTAGAGTTCCCTGTGCTATACAGTAGGTCCTTATTAGTTACCTATTCTATATATAGTAGTGTGTATATGTCAATCCCAGTCTCCCAATTTATCTCTCCCACCCCTTTCCCCACTGGTAACCATAAGTTTGTTTTCTATATCTGTGACTCTATTTCTGTTTTGTAAATAAGTTCATTTGTATCCTTTTTTTAGATTCCACATATAAATGATATCATATGATATTTGTCTTTCTCTGTCTGACTTACTTCACTTACTTCATATGATATTTGTCTTTCTCTGTCTGACCTGATAATCTCTAGGTCCATCCAAGTGGCTACAAATGGCATTATTTCGTTCTTTTTTATGGCTGAGTACTATTCCACTGTATATATGTACCACATTTTCTTTGTCCATTCATCTGTCAATGGACATTTTGGTTGCTTCCATGTCTTGGCTATTGTAAATGGTGCTGCTATGAACATAGGGGTGCATGTATCTTTTTGAATAATGGTTTTCTCAGGGTATATGCCCAGTAGTGGGATTGCTGGATCATATGGTAGCTCTATTTTTAGTTTTTTAAGGAACCTTCATACTGTTCTCCTTAGTGGCTGTACCAGCTTACACCCCACCCACAGTGTAGGAGGGTTCCCTAATTGGTAAGGTAGGAATACACTGTTTCGGGCTCTGATCTTGCCCCCTAGGTGATATTTACATCATACTGTATGCTGCTGGCGCCTACTGAACAGAGGCTGGAGATGGTGTTAGATATCCTACAATGCAGAGCAATTCCCCTGCTGTAGACTGAAAGTATCCCCCGAAATTCCTACATTGAAGCCTATTGCCCAATGTGATGGTATGAGGAGGTGGGGCCTTTGGGAAGCACTTGGGCTATGAGGGTGGAGCCCTTATAAAAGAGACCCCAGAGAGCTAGCTTGGCCCTTCCTCCCCCATGTGAAGGTAAAGGGAAAAGACAGATGTCCAGGAAGCAGGCCCTCACAAAACTCTGAATCTGCCAAGCGCCTTGATCTTGGACTTCACAGCCTCCTGAACTGTGAGAAATAAATGTCTGTTGCTTATTAAAAAAAAAAAAAAAAGAATTAGGCTGTAGCTCGGGTACACGTGGATTTAAACACTGACTTGGCCGCTTAACTATGTGATATTGAGCAAGTTACACTAAGGCCTCAGTTGCCTCATCCGTAAAATGGGGATAATAAAGTACCTACTTCATAGGATCGCTCAGTGCACCCAATCAGGGAACACATATAAAGTGTCAGCACAATGACCAGCACATAGCAAGGGCCCCATGAATGGCAGCTTTAGTTACTGGCAAAACCTCTTTCCAAAGCTTTCTTCTGGACAATTTCCAATACACATTTTGTGTTTAAAATAAAGATTCCCAACTAGGACAGAATACTGTTCTGAATCTCTGAACAACATGGGCTATTGTGCGCAGACAGCCTCATGATTCCAAAGACTCATTCATATATTGATCCATTCACTCAATGCCAATTAACTGGGGTGGGCTCTCCCGGGGCGTAGAAAGATGGATAAGGCCTGGTCCTGCCCCTCCTCAATCTACCAGGAGCATTAAGTCAAGTGAACCCAGCAGTGTGGAAGCAGCAAGTGAAAAAGGGCCCAGTACAGTGCCTGGCAAATAGTAGGCACACGGCAGTTATTTACTGAGTAAAGGCCGTAGGTATTCAAAGGAGTCAGAAAGGAGTCAACACTTGATCCCAGCTCTAATGAAGGGGTAGGATTTGAACAGCAAGACAACCAGCAAGGACCTACCGTGTAGCACAGGGAACTCTACTGAATACTCTGTAATAACCTATATGAGAAAAGAATCTGAAAAAGAATGGATAGATGTAGATGTATAACTGAATCACTTTGCTGTACATCTGAAACACAACATTGTAAATCAATTATGCTCCAATAAAATTAAAAAAATATATTTCCCCCAAGGAGCATTATGGGTGAGCAGAGACTGGGGTTAGGAAGGACAGGGAAGGGCCAGTGGTCCAGGCTGGTAGAGTCGTGAGTGATGGACGTGTGTGTGAGACACAGCTGGGACAGTGGCTGACATGCAGACGGGGGAAGATCAAGAAGGCCACGCCAGGCGCTTGCTGGGAAAGTACTCGCTCTTCTGTGCAGGAGAGGACTAGGGTCGGAGGTATACTCCACCCAGATGGTTCAGGAAGCTGTGCATCACTGATTTCATCGTGCATTTATTGCATGCATACTGAAGCAGACAGTGAACTCTGGGTATCAACACAGATCCCTAAAACCCAGAGCCTGCCCTCAGGCCTGAGCAGGAATGGAGCCCAAGAATGCTTGATTTCTGAAATGACAGTGCAATTGGCTGACTTGTGTATAATTCTAAAGTTGCTTCTGAGAATTCACACCATGGTGTTTTGGATGGAAGTTGCTTTGCTGCCTTAAGAGCCATTTACATCGGGCTGAACAAGTTCAGAAACCATCAAGATCCTTTGAAGAAAGGCACTAAGTAAGAACGTTTTTCCTTTTTAAAAAAAAGGCAACTTGGCCCTTTATTTGTCATAAAAAGCATCGGGTCAGGAGAAATTCACCCCAAAACTAGTGTGGGAAGCACATCTGTTTGCACTGGGCTTTTGCAGAGCTAACTTCTATCCCACGCAAAGTTCAAAAGGGTAATTTCTCCTTCCTGAGTGAGAGAAGAGAGAGAAAAGTGAGGAGTGTTACTTAGTCGTTTTTCCTCGATCATTAAGAAGACTATATCTCAACCCCATCTCAATCAAAGAGTAATACGCAGGTGGCCGCCCCAGGGAGGCATGCCCCGGGCCAGCCAGGCGGGCACGGCGAGGTCCTGGCCAGGCCAGCGCAGGGCTGCAATTCCCATTTCCAGCCAGAAGCAGAGACGGTGGCAGTAGGAGGAGGTGAGTGTGGAATAAGCCCATCACAGCAACTTTGGGAAACACGGCTTTCAGACCAGGAAACACGTTGCCTTAAACAAACAAAAAACACCCTCCAGAGTGAGTGGAAGTCTATGCGTGACAACGTCTGAAAAGTTATTAATAGCCAGATTTGGGGGGAGAAAGAGAAAAGTGAAGACCTTTTCACCCCACTGAAAGACAATGGTGAGAGGGAGGGAGAAAGTAAAAAAACAGCCCACTATTTTGATGACAAACAGAGAGTTTCCTCCCCAGCAAGGAGGGTGGGCACGCATGTGACATGGAGAACACTGGACAGTAGAGCTGGGGGGGCCGCTCTGAGCCACGAAAGGAAAACAACGTTAAGATTCCTACTCCAAACGAGAAAGTCAAGTTGTCCCAAGGGGTAGAGGCTTAGAGTTGTTTATTTTTTGTTAAAAAAAAAAAAAAAATCCCCGCCAGGGGAAGGTCCCACTTTTGGAAATTTAGTAAAGATGAATGGGTGACAGTGGTGAAGGTGGTGGGCGCCGAGGTCTGATAGCCTCGGCTTCTATAAGGTCCCTTATTCCCCGGCGCCTCTCGCCTGCTCCCTGGGAAAGGGTCCCTTCTGTCCTTCCACCTGACCGGGCATTTCAGCCCTAACTCTCTCCTTTCAACTCCCTGGGACTGGAAATTTCCTGAGCACATTCACTCTCGCCCAGGTTAGAAAGGCGAGCCTTTATTTTGGGAGATGCCTAGAAAGATGGTTCGTCTCTAAAGAAGGCGAAGACTACAGATTTAGCAAAAATATCATCTCTGTGGGAACGAGTCTTTCCAGAAGAGGGTGATTAAGGTCTTTTCCTGGACTTTGTCAGGTAAACCCCTGAGGGCTCAACCCCTGTTAGACCCAGAGGCCAATGCTCTCAATCCTTCTAATCCCCAGTTAATTAAAACTCCCCGGGAATACCAAGGCAGAGGCAGCCCGTGTTCTTAACTGTGAACCTGAACTCACAACACCAGAGATCAAGGTTTAAATCTCCAAAGTCCTCCATGTCCCAGGAAGGGCACGGGGCCACTGCGTTCAGTGCACAGTGTTCTTTACTTTAGAGGAACATGATCTGGGGAAGAAATGCCACCAGGTAATATAAACTGGGAACCAACAAGTAAGAAGAGATTAATTGGTACAAATGTCTTTTAATTTAGGTAAAAAACTGGCTTTTTATATTTCCGAAACATGACCTTGGATAAAATAAAGAGTTTTTGAAAGTGCCCAGCTATCATATAGCTCTGACTGATTATTATAACCCCATTCTGATTGCTAGGCAGCCGATCAATCAGGTTTGGGGGCCAATAATCACAAACAAAATTTGGGAGGAGAGAGCTTCACAAGGCAAGTAAACACTACCGGTTAAACTGGCTGTTTTTCAAAAAGTGAAGGGATCTGCTCTGGGCTGGCTTCCAAAGCGTGTGGCCTGGGTGGTCACACAGAGCCTGGTTCTAAAAGGGTACTAGGTTTACTGCCCTGCTGTCGTTGTCTTGAAATTCTGAATCATTGTTGAACAAGAGGTGAGCGTTTTCGTTTTGTACTGGGTCCTGCAAATGAAGCAGCCAGCTCTGGCTCCAGAATACCACCTCCAGCAAAGGCTTCCAACCTTCTTCCTCCGTGAGGACCTGGAAGTCTTAGGTAGCCTCTCTTTTCCTCTGGCTGACCTGAAGGCTAGTTGTAAGATTGCTGGTCAGACAGAATTAAGCAAGTCCACCACCATTACACTTAGTCGCCCCAGGATCTCCTCGGGATGTTTTGAGCAATTCGATGGTTCCAGAAAGAGCCAGAAGGGAAAACCATTCGGGACGTATTTGATGTTCTACAATGGGCTTTATTTCCCACTTGGATAAGGGACTTTGGAGGGCGCTGGGAGGAGTAGGAAGAATACCGAGAACTTTTCCATAATTGGATACAATTTCCTTCCAAATAGCACATATATTTAGGTGCAATCTCAAGAGGGAATCCAGAAGCTCAGCCATATGCGTCCTAGATGTCTCTCACTCCCCCATTGGGAGCCACCAAAATAAAGAGTAAAGTAGAAAGAAGGTGAGGAATATGAGGTCAAACAGTTAATCTGTTACCCAAAGAATTTCTGTATAGCAGGATAAATATCACAAATATAGTATCTTGGGGACCACCTCCCCGCTTCTCAAGAATCTGAGTTGAGACAGGATAGAAAAAGTCTGAAAGAGAGAAATAAAACCTCTAAAATGGACGATTTCACTGGGCTCCACATAGCTTTCTTTAAATCTGGTCTTGAGAATTTACATTAAACCAACCAAAGACATCTGTTTTCTAGATTACTTGGGTCAGTTATTTTGTGCCCTTCGACCATGAAACCCATAGTTACCGATTTATCATCAAGATTACTCTAAATATAACAGGGCAAGAAGCCAATGCATTTTACGTGTTTTAATTCTCAATTCTTTCACTGAGAAAAATGCACCAAAATAGCTCCTCAGCTACAGCCTGGGAGTTAGCAGACCCCAGCTGCTTTGCACATTAATTTCTAAATCTCATCTGGACTCAAATTCAAGATCTTCATCTGTACTGAAGAGGGGGGAAAAGGTAAGCAGAAGGAGACAGAGCCAAAACATGCTCAAATATATTTAAACTCTTTGCAGAGGAGTATGGATTTTTAAAATCTCTTTTAGAAGTCTGGTATGCAACATGTCACCATCGACAAAGCCAGGACTCGCTCCTTCATGACATGCTGGCTGATGAGAATGTACATCTCACAGCAACTCTGTGTATCACCTAATTCACAGGCCCTTCACAGACGCCAATAATTAGAATGTACTGGTATTGTTCTATGATGCGAAGAGGGACCTAAATTAGAAAAGAAAACAGATGCTGGACGAAAATTTCTTGTACTTTTTCCAAGTTAATTTAATTTTCAAGGCCATTCAGGGATCTTCTACTGGAATTTTTCTCACTTATTTTGTATGTGGTTATGTCCTGAATCTGACATGAAAAGGAAGAAATCATAGAGGACGCGGAAGCAGGAGAAGGGAAGTCGGTCAGGCCTTCACATGTAAGTCATCAAGAGTCTGATAACTGTTAAAATAACGGGCATTTATTGGCTGTAGGCTTCTGTTTCTCTTCACCACAGACACTGCTCTGATAGAGCAATGATCTCACTAACAGGGTGGGGAGAAAATACTGCTTAAGCTCCAGCTCTCAAAATGGATTCTGTCCTTATATAGAAAAGCCACGGTGACTCTAGGCTGAGGCCTGATACACACCTTATCCCAAATCCACCCTCTCAACTCCGAGGTCATCAATGAAACAGTCTGGAGTCCGCCTGCCCCCCAAAGTTGCCTGTGTCCCTTGTCCAGGCCTCCACACCTAGACCATCCTCTCTCTCCTCCAAGCCTTCACTCACACTGTTCCCTATGACTCAAAAGTCCTTTCCCTGCCTTGCCCTTTAGTTCATGATACAGCCCCCGAGAGGGTCAGGCACCTATGAATCCCCTACTACACAGCAGCACACCCTACGGCAACACTCACTCCACAGTACTGCAGTGATGGATCTTCATGTCTTTCTTCCTCAAAACAGGAATCCTTTGCAGGCAGTATCTTAATTATCTTTGTGATGGAGCATAAGCAACTTTTCTAATTAAAAAATAATGTGGTGCACCCAATGTTCATAGCAGATCTATTCACAATAGCCAGGACACGGAAACAACCTAAATGCCCATCGACAGAGGAATGCGTAAAGAAGACGTGGCACATATATACAATGGAATAGTACTCAGCCATAAAAAAGAATGAAATAATGCCATTTGCAGCAACACGGATGCAACCAGAGATTATCATACTAGGTAAAGTAAGTCAGACAGAGAAAGGCAAAGACCATATGATATCACTTATCTGTGGAATCTAAAATATGACACACAAATGAACTTGTCTGTGAAAAAGAAACAGACCCACAGACATAGAGAACAGACTTGTGGCTGCCAAGGAGAAGGGGAGGTGGAGGAGGGATGGAGTGGGAGTTTGGCGTTCGTAGATGCAAACTGTTACGTAAAGGATGGATAAACAACAAGGTCCTACTGTAGAGCACAGGGAACTATACCCAATATCCTGGGATAAACCACAATGGAAAAGAATATAAAAAAGAATGTATATATATATAACTGAGTCACTATGGTGTACAGCAGAAATTAGCACAACATTGTAAATCAACTCTACTTCAATAAAAAAAATAACACGGTGCAAGTTATTTTGCTTTTTATGTATCATATGGCGATTCCATGTAGAAGGAAAGGGAGGAAAAGAAAGATCAGAATGGAAACTTAAATTCAATAAATATAACAACCATCAAATTTTTTTAAGCATAAGGAAAAGGAAAAAGGATGTTATATTTTCAACAGTGAAACTCCAGGATCATAAATTCAGACAGCAATCCCAACTTCATGATTTATCCCAACCTCCTTTCCTTCTTATTCCAAATTAGTAAGAAAGCAGCTCAAATTTCACCCCCAGCTCCTCTTTCTTGATCTTTAAAATTAAAGTTGCAATATTTTGTCAGCACGGTGCCAAGATCTGAAATTGGGCAGGTCCCCAGTGCAAGAGGTAAAGGTCTCTTAAACGGCATGAACTTGCCTGCAGTCAGCACATTTCGGCTCCCACCCAAGCACCCCGCGTTATAACAGCATGCTTCTGAAGCGGCTGCTCTCGAAGCCCTAACTTGTGTGCGTTCTGTGCCTATTTGATGAGGGGAATTCGGCAACACACACACAATTCACTTTTGAAGTGTTACTTCTCTGCTTTTCCGTCTCATCCCTGACCTGAGTTGACAAACAGGGGCAGCCTTCTGACTACACGGGGGAGAAGGGGAAAATCAGTCCCGGTCAGAAAAGAGGTAGCTGCCAATCAGTTCATCTGTTCTCCAGTTTTCAGTTAAAGGCAGCTAACGGATGTAGGGGGACACATTTTATTTTTTCCTGACAGAGCCCTTATGTTTAAACTCTTAGCTTCATTTTCCAAAATTGCTGGCTTTAGACTGAAGAAACACACAGCTTGAGTGGAAAGCTGTATGTTCTCCTATATCCTGTATCAAAATGACATTTTTCTGCTCAGTGGCTACTTCCCGCTTGGCCTCCCAACGCTCTGCTGCCTGGGACGGGCTTGTGGCATGGTCTCTGCCCCAGGGGATGGGTGTCGGGTCCCACGCTCCCCGCCAGCGAGGAATCCCTGGGAGCTCTGGGGTGCTTCACCCAACTTTGCTCTCTTTGGATGATCATTCGGTGGAATTTCATTTACCCTTCCAATTTTTTCCAGGAGGACAAAGAAGATAACTTGGAAGGGTGTGTTTATTTGGAACTCATCTGAAAGAACTCCAGTCTCTCTTAAGCAGCTGCCTCTATACGGCATTTGGGAATTATTTTCCTTAGATCAAACAGGACTGAGCATTCCCTTGGCCACGGCTGGCCTTCTTCCCTGGAACACACACGTTTTCAGGATTGCTATTTTTATCCAGAGTTTTCTCAAATGAATAATTAGGAGATGTACACAGGCAGGAGTAGGAAAAAGTGCTAGGCCCCCATAAATCATGACCAACTGACCTGTAACCACCGAAGGACTGAATGACTTTTTGTTAACAGTTTAGCAGTTCTGTTTCTGCGGGACTGCACTGTCGCTAGACTTCAGGGATTTGTGGGGCAGTGGGAGTTAGAGCTATGGGAGAAGTCCTTCAGGATTGGACCAGCCACCCCTCAGGGCTGGAAAAGCTGCTGTGAATCACGTGATCCTGGTAATTTGACGTTTAACATGCCTATGGGGGCAAGACGATAAGACATTATATAGTAATTCCTATTTCTTTTTGTTTTATTTTTTCATTTTTTACTTTATTTTATTTTTATTTATTTGGCTGCATCGGGTCTTAGTTGTGGCACGTGGGATCTTTTTGCTGAGGCATGCAGGCTTCTCTAGTTGTGGCACGCAGGCTCCCACGCGGGCTCAGTAGTTGTGGCGCACGGCTTAGTGCCCCGCGGCAGGTGGGATCTTAGTTCCCCGACCAGGGATCAAACACACATCCCTTGCACTGGAAGGCAGATTCTTAACCACTGGACCACCAGGGAAGTCCACCTGTTTGTTTTAATATCACCTGAAGTTTGCTTGGTTCACCCAAATCTTCGAGAGGCACATTAGGACTGAGCATTACACCTCGGTGGGCATTAGAACGGACCTTGTGAAAACACCAGGCAGCGGCACAAAAGTGGCGCTTTCATCCTGCCAGAAAAACGGAGAGGACTTTTAGAAGGCCCTCAGAAGGAGATTCTGAATTAATCTGTAATTTCAGGTTTCCAAGTGGCTTTTACAAGTTTGCTTACCCGAAGCATTTCAGAGCGTCATCTCTTTTACTTTTTCTCCGCACGATGTTCCACAAGCATCCCGACCTGAATCATGGCCCCTCATCTTGTTATCTTAATGGGGGGAGGATAGAGTGTCCTGCCGCCCTTCCTCATTAGGAGTCCTCATTTACACATTGAGGAAAAAAGTGCCGAACGTGAATTATTTAAAATCTACTGTATCAGTGTGTGTTCTGTAAGCATTCACTACCGGCAAAGCAGACCGATTATTTTTCACTTTTAATTGTGCTGATACCTCATCTGCTCGGTTGAAAGTGGAGAGTGGTAGGTGACACCGTCTCTCACGCCGAGGACCAGAGAGGCAATGAGGTCTATCATTTAAAGCCAAGATAACCCACTTAGTGGACATACCTTTAACATGCTGCTAAGGATGGGCAACCTGGAGTAGCTTTTCTCGTCTGTAATGTGTGTCTATTACTGTGTCAGACATGAATGAGAGCAGGACAGAGCCCGCTTCCTTAAAGAAGCTCTCAGCTGAGGGAACCGGTGACATGCCACCAACCACACACAGACAGCCATCGCATGTGAGTGAGAAGGGGCCCGCCCATTCCCCCACCTCCTCCACCAAATCTCAGGTGTGACCTAAGATGAGAAGCATCACATGAGATCGTCGCTAGGTATGCTTGGAGACCTTGTCCTAACCTGAAGAAAACAGTTAGAGCAACAAAAATATATTTAGATAATAAACTTACAAATCTGTGATTGGAAACTGATCGAAATAAGATTGCACACAGGACACAAGGATTTATTACTAGACATTCAAAATGAGCCCTAATCCCTCTCCTCCCTTTCGACCCCCAAGACCATCATCAGGAAATGCCCACGGGTACTGGATACGTCGGTATGTGGTCAAAAAGTGTCTCACCGTTATCTGAATTTAACATATCCCTTCCAAACACAGCAACTCAGGAATTCGTTTGGGCGAATCCACAGATAATGACTATAGAATCATTCTGATGTTGTTTATTAAGTCAAAGACTTGTTATAACTCTTGTGTATCCTCAGCACCCCATCCAGTGCCTGACCTGGCTTCTGAGAAACATTTGCTCATCTGGATGGATGCAGGGTTGCATGGGGGAAATGACTCAGTTTGCCAAACTGAGACCAGCCGGGACCTGGGACCCTCTGCTGCAGTGCTTGCACCTGGACAAACGTCTCCTTGAGAAACAAAATACAAAGAAACCATAAGGGACTAAAAATAGCTGCGTGCATGCACAGTTGGGGCAAATTATGGACAAGAAGATACAAAAAGACCAAAAATCCAACTGCCACTTCTGAAGAGCTGGGAGCAAAAGCAGGGCACTGCGCATGCCCCCTGCACTCAGCACCACCAAAGGGGCGGGCAGACCACCTAAGCCACCCCTCCGGCCCGACCCCTGGGCCTGCCCCTATCCTCACCCCATATAAGGAACCAGCTCGACCCCCTCGGGGAGTGAGTAAGGGAACCTGTTGCTTGTTCTCGCTCCCCTCTGCTGCAGCAGGGGCCCCAATAAAGCCTTGGTTGAATTTCTTTTCTGGCCTCTAGTCAACTTCTATTGATTAAGGAGGCCAAGAACCCTGGTAGGTAACAAAACGACCTCTGCTGAAGCAGAGGGATGGCCGAGAGAAAAAGCACCAGGAGGAAGGCTATGGGGAGTTTCTACTCTGCCTCTCACTGACTTTGGGACCCGAGCAAACTGTTGAACGACTCTTGCGGTTCCAGTTCACACATTTGAAATCATCTCTACGCGTCTTCCAGAGCCGACGTTTGAGACTTCCAGGAGTCTGAACGAGGAAACACACGTCCGAGAGTCCCCCCGTATGAGCTCAGGTCCATGGCTTTTGTGGGACGGGTCTGGTTTGGTAAGATGCAAAGACATGAAGAGATCCAGCATCTCCCAGACCTGGGTCCTTTTCGCACTAAGTCGATATCCAGCAAAAAGACAACTCCCAGAAAGCTAACCAAGTCCACGGCAGGATGCAAAAATGAGCTGCAGCATGTGTGACGCTGGTGAGCTTCGTGTCCGCACTGTCAAACAGAACCACTTCGGTGAAAGCCCGAAGTCGGGCCCACACGGTTCATACCCTCCAAACCCACCGCTCCAATCCGGTGGGAGCTTCAGAACGCGCTCTTGCCTTCCCCATTCCCAGCAGTTATCCCTGGAATCTCGACAGCCCGTCATCACCTCGAGTCAGCGTGCCAGGGGAGCAGAGGCCAGGAATGTTCTACCTCTGCCCCCAAAGGGACCGGGCGAAGGAGAGGCTCCTGCCTTCCTTTCCATCTGGTTTCTCCAAGAAAAGGGAAAAAATAAATGGAAATGAAAAGTAGACAACTAAAAAAAAATCACATTTAACTTCCTTTTGCTAATGTCTGTAAGTTGATTTTTTGGCCTGGTAGGAGATTCCAGATGGGCCGTATAATGACTATAATTTAATACGAAAAACCCGAGTTCAAAGGAACACATTTTTCCAAGTCAGAAAGTGGGTTGTCTCCCGTGTAATGCAAAACACCGGGACAAGTCATTGCATTTCTTCTCTTATTGCACGTTCGCCTTTCAACCTAGTATCAGTGGAGCCGGACCCGAAGCCATCAAACTAGAAGCTGCCGCTCTCCGAGATGGGCCGGCACTGGTGCACGCTCGCCGAGGGGCCAGAGACTGCTCACAACGCAATGTGTTTTCCTCCGGGCTCTCAGGATTTATACCACCAATTAAGGGCATAATGAGTGCCCCAAGTTGACCTCCTAGGAGCAAGAATTAATTAAGCACAGTATTTCTTAGTAAAGGATGACATTTCCCCAAACGAGTAATGCAAGGGAACCGTATTTCCTGATATTACTGTGCTTCCATGTACCATCCTGAATTGTTAACAAAGATAGAATGATCCGGGAACATGGCTTAGTTTATGTTTTTAATTTGGTAATGAAAGAAAACAATCTTTACTTTTATCCTTATTTGGGGGGCAAAGAGAATGTTTTGAGCATATTGCGTATATGTAAAGCACAAAATTATTTACATTAGTAATATAATGTCACTTCTTTTAATTACCAACATCAAGACAAAAGAAGGAAACTGGGGCTCGTATTTAGAATCTCTAGCTTTCGAAAATGAAGAGCTGTGTTTTGAAACTATTTGCTCCCTAAAGGTCTTATGGTTCCATAAATTCTGTAACCGAGTTTTTTTTTTAAAAAAAAGGTTAAGGCTTTATTTTGGAAACTACCCCTTCGATAGTCTAATCTAGGGGCTGGCAGAGTCCTTCCGTAAAGGGCCAGATGTAAACTTTTTAGCCTGTGAACCATATAGTGTCTGCTGCAAAAACTCACGCCAGCCATGGCTGACTGAAAGCAGCACAAACAATTCACAAATGAGCCAGCACGGCTGCGTTCCGAGAAAACTTTATGCATGAACACTGAATCTGAATTTCATATCATTTTCATGTGTCATAAAATATTCTTTTACAAGTTTTTTCAAGCTTTTCAAATGCAAAAGCTATTCTTAGCTCTCAGCTGTACCAAAACAGGCAGTGGACCAGACTTAGCCTGTGGCCTGTAGTTTGACAACCTCTGGTCTAAAAGTAACGTCTATTTTTAAGTAATCAGTGAGGTCTGAGAAAATGCAATCTCTGTCTCTCTCTCACACAGACGCACACGAATAGAGAGTCACACACAAATCCACCTAATTATCAACACCAGGGTCTCTGAAACCACTGATGTGGTACAGGGAAAATATGGCTTCAAGCATGTGTCTTTAGTGCTATGAACTAGACGTGAAAAATATCTCAGCCTTGAAGAAACATTACGAGGGTGGTAGGCAAAAGAGACCTCCTTCCTCCCGTCCTTTCTCATAAAGAAAATTCCCACCCTAAATTACAAATTATGCCCTCTACTCCTGGAAGGAGTTAATGGAGCTAGCATGAATCTGGAAATCCCTACAGCCTACTTGACAATTAATGTATTTAACTCTAAAGAGCAGAGGCTTTTTAATTTAGCCCATCAATCACTAACAGAACATTTTGGTTGAAAATATTAGGATTTCCAAATAACTTTATGGCTCTGTAAATTGCCAACATACCATCTGCAACTGAATTAACATTTATAACCAAACTGAAATAATAAATAAAGCAAATTATGCTGCAAATATTCGTGAGTGCCCAATATGCACTTGAGAATGATAATTAGCATTTTATAATCACGCTTCATTTTCTTTATCCAACTCCCTGTCACATTAATGGTAAAATATTTTAAACTGTGCTCTATCAGCAAATGGCAGTACAATCTCTAGATTAGCCATTAACTAACATGGAGAATGAAAACAGTCTGTGTTGCTGACATGATGCATCCAGAGAAGTTTTACTTGTAATCACATCCTCCAGTCTCCCTGGCCCTTATCTCTGGGTTTGGGTTTTTTTTTCCCATGCTGCCGAAACAAGCCTCAGAAAGGCAATGCTTCCTTTGCACCATCCGAACCTCTATGAGAGCTGAAGCCACACTCTTTTGCTAGGAGAAAAGAAAGAAATAGGATTTAAAAATTTATTATGCTCCTCTGATCTAGAAAACCGAGAGGGGTCTAGAGGTCAAGAAGCTTTAAGTCACTCAAATGGAATAACTCTGGTCCTCAAATAATTCTTTCCGAAGTTCTTTCTCATTATGATCTGACATCCTCAGCTGTGGTATGTGCAATTTTTTTCCTAGCTTCAAATAAAAATGAACTTCATTAAATAAATCAGTAAAAAGTGGATATATATGCATATTTCTTTCCCAACTAGATTTTCCACCAATTAGTAAAATTTCCCCAAAGTTTCCCATTACCTTCCTTCAAAATCACTTCTTTAAAATAACTGTATCCAGATGCTTTCTTGACTCTTTTCTGCCTTGTGCCCCTCCCCCATCTGCACTTGGCGTTTCAGGGTTTTCTCACACGGTTTCTGGCTTTGTGTGTAGCTCCCACACCTCTTTGGTCCAGTGCTGTCCTATCTACCACCGAAGCCACTGGCTGCATGTGGCTACCAAGCACTTGAAATGCGGCTGGTCCAAACTGAGACTGTTCTAAGTGTTAAAGTAACTTCAAGTTTGGGAGACTTAAGTATGAAAAACAATGTAAAGTCTCTCAATGGTTCTTTTGAAATGATAATATTTTGGATATGGAGTTAGATAGCATATATTCTTGAAATTAACTTGCTTCTTTTTACTTTTTGAAAACGTGGCTACCAGGACACTTTACATGACACATGTAGCTCGAATTGTGGCTAGGACCATATTCTTATCGGAAGGCGCTTGTCTAGTATTGGGTTGGCCAAAATGTTCGTTCAGTTTTTTCCATAAGATGGCTCTAGTACCACTTAGTTGTCTTTAACTTCATTCAAAACAATTTTGTTAGACTGTATGTGACAGCTGTCATATCGGCGTGCATTTAAAAAAAAACTTATCAAAATTGGTGAATTTTTGTGTAGCCATTTTAATATTGAAGATAGAAGAAAAAAACAAGTTTTTTGGTATATTATGCTTTATTATTTCAAGAAAGGAAAAACGCAACTGAAATGCACAGAAGGATTTATGCAGTGTATGGAAAAGGTGCTGTGACTGATTCAATGTGTCAAAAGTGGTTTGTGAAGTTTCGTGCTGGAGATTCCTTGCTGGACGATGCTCCACGGTCAGGCAGACCAGTTGAAATCAATAGCGATAAAATCGAGACATTAATTGAGAAGAATCAATGTCATACCACGCAGGAGATAGCCGACATACTCAAAATATCCAAATCAAGAGGTGAAAATCATTTGCACCCGCTTGGTTATGTTAATCGCTTTGATGTTTGGGTTCCACGTAAGTTAAGCGAAAAAAATGTTCTTGACCATATTTCCACATGCGATTCTCTACTGACACATAATGAAAACATTCCGTATTTAAAACAAATTGTGGGGACTTCCCTGGTGGCACAGTGGTTAAGAATCCACCTGCCAATGCAAGGGACATGGGTTTGATCCCTGGTCCGGGAAGATCCCACATGCTGCGGAACAACTAAGCCCATGCACCACAACTACTGAGCCCACGTGTCACAACTACTGAAGCCCATGCGCCTAAAGCCCGTGCTCCACAGCAAGAGAAGCCACCACAGTGAGAAGGCTGTGCATCACAACAAAGAGTAGCCCCGCTTGCTGCAACCAGAGAAAGCCTGTGCACAGCAATGAAGACCCAACGCAGCCAAAAATAAAATTAATTAATTAATTAAAAATAATAATAATAAAGCAAATTGTGACGGGCGATGAAAAGCGGATACTGTACAACAATGTGGAAAGGAAGGGATCGTGGGGCAAGTGAAATGAACCACCACCAACCACACCAAAAGCCGGTCTTCATCCAGAGAAAGTGACGTTGTGCGTATGGTGGGAATGGAAGGGAGTCCTCTACCATGATCTCCTTCCGGAAAACCAAACGATTAACTCCAACAAGTACTGCTCCCAATTAGACCAACTGAAAGCAGCACTCGATGAAAAGCGTCCCAAATTAGTCAACAGAAAACGCAAAATCTTCCATCAGGATAACACAAGATCGCATGTTTCTTTGATGACCAGGCAAAAACTGATACAGCTTGGCTGGGAAGTTCTGATTCATCCGCCATATTCACCAGACATTGCACCTTCGGATTTCCATTGATTTCAGTCTTTACAAAATTCTCTTAATGGAAAAAATTTCAATTCCCCGGAAGACTGTAAAAGGCACCTGGAACGGTTCTTTGCTCAAAAAGATAAAAAGTTTTGGGAAGATGGAATTATGAAGTTGCCTGAAAAATGGCAGAAGGTAATGGAACAAAAGGGTGAATACATTGTTCAATAAAGTTCTTGGTGAAAATGAAAAATGTGTCTTTTATCCTTACTTAAAAAACCGAAGGCACTTTTTGGCCCACCCAATAAGTCCTGAATACAATGATGCCTGGGATTTTTGGTTGAGTACATGCTCTGTGATTGACCAAAATGATTATTATTAAAAGACCATATCAAGTAAAGCTTTTGATCTAATCAATCCTGCAGGAGGCCCATCAGGCAACTCCAGACATTTCAAAGAGCAGTAAACCTGGCCTCGTGCCGTGCATAATCATATTTGTATTGAGATAAAGGTTTGATGAGCCACACGTTCATGTGGAGATAGAGGGCAAGTGGAAATGATTCTGTGAGTTGTAGGGCTCAGCCTCCGCATTGGACCAAGCCCTACAGGGAGCGCGAGGGCTTGGGAGCCTCAGCGTAGAGTCAGTCTAGTGGTTGTGGGCTTGGGTCTTGTTGCTGAGCGGCCTGGGTTCAAGTCCCATCTCTGCCTGATAGTAACTGTGTGGTTCATCTTGGACAAGTCACAACCTCTCTGTGCCACGTTTTCTTATCTTACAATGGGGACAGTAATGTTTTCTGTCTCATGGGGTTGCTAGGAAAATGAATGAGCTAATATATGTCAAGAGCCTAAAACAGCATGAATGCTTAAAAACATTAGCTGCTATTATTATTATATATATATTTTAAAATAAATAAATTTATTTATTTATTTAGGCTGTGTTGGGTCTTCGTTGCTGCGTACGGGCTTTCTCTAGTTGCGGCGAGCGGGGGCTACTCTTCGTTGCGGTGCGTGGGCTTCTCACTGCGGTGGCTTCTCTTGTTGTGGACCATGGGCTCCAGGCGTGTAGGCTTCAGTAGTTGTGGCTTGCGGGCTCTAGAGCGCAGGCTCAGTAGTTGTGGCACACGGGCTTAGTTGCTCCGCGGCATGTGGGATCCTCCCGGGCCAGGGATTGAACCCGTGTCCCCTGCATTGGCAGGCGGATTCTTAACCACTGCGCCACCAGGGGAGCCCATAGCTGCTATTATTATTATTTCACAATGCAACTGGAAGTGGCAAAAGGTGCAAGTGAAGCTGAAACAAAAAGTGAGGCGAGGCCAGGAAAGAAAGTAAGTTGGATGTGGGTGGAGAGATGCAGAAAAAAGCCTGAGAGGTACCACAGGTACGATGAGGTGAGGATGAGAGCAACATTGCCCCGCTAGGATCCTTCACAGGAACCAGGCCCGTCCCTGGCCGATAGGCTTCACCAGGGACCATGGCTCACAGGCTGCATCCACCTAACCAAGGGAACTATCTGATAATTTTAACAACTTATGGATTTCCCCTTCCAGTTAGAAAAGGAAAGGACAGTTATAAAAGTAGGTTTCTGGACTAGCTTTTCTTTTCTTCTGCTAAAGTTTTTCCTGATATTTTTAATTACAGAGAAGACATTCAAAAAACTGAATTCTTTCTTTCTCATCCATTATATCTTCTTAGCATCTAAAGCAGAAGTTGCAAACTACTCATCTGTACGCTGAATTGAGCCAACAAATATGTTTATTTTGGCTTAGTGGTGGCCAGCACAGCCGTTTAAAAACTTTTAAATTCGTCGCCAACATTTAAAAAGTGGGAGATTTCAATTACAAAAGAGATTGATTTGATGTTTCTGCCTAATATTTTCTTGCCTAATCCTCGTCTGGTCTGAGCGTTTTTTTCAGTAGCGAAATGTCAGCAGAACCACAAAGACCTTGAGAAAGCCACAATCCTCAAGGAATTGAGAGATTCACTAGAAATACTAGAAAACCAGGCAATGCTAGTCCCACGTTCCCATAGGGCAGTGACTCTCAAAATGTGGTCCTTGGACCAGCACCCTGCATGACCCAGGAGCGTGTTAGAAATGCAGACTCTCAGGGCCACTCAGACCTCCTGAATCTGAGACTCTGGGGGCAGGACCCAGCAATCTATGGATTAACAAGCCATCCGGTCCATGCTACAGCTCGAACACCATTGATACAGGGGAGCAATCAATGAGAAGACAGCTGCTGTCTCCCCACCACTCTCTATTGTCCCAAATTAGCCTGCATCATTCACCTCCTTGCCTGGCTCTCCCCATAAGGCATCCAAATTCTCAACTCCAATAGTAAAACGAACTCCAGTAAGAAAAAGTACACACAATTTCTTAATGGGGTTAATTTTTGCAGAAAATGATCTGGCATCCTTTTACCCTAAACTCAATGAAACAGAGTGGAATATGTAGTGACTTTTACCTCTACAATTATATGAAACATGACCAAAATGCATCCTTGCCTCTCAAGGAATAATGAATCAGAAAATATTCAAGATGAAAGTCAGTAACCTCAACTCCCATTTGAATCTAACCTGGCTCGTGTCGCTGGTGGAGAATCAGAGGAAAAGAGAAAGTGAAGCAAACTGGGGTCTCACCTGCAAAGGTGAGCAGTTATAGCTTCTTCAGAGAGCCGTGGTGAGGGTTAACTGAGTTAAAATATGTGTCCAGCACAGGGTAAGTGCTAGATAAGTGCTTTTCTCACTAAAGGAACACTGGGTACACACGACAGTGTATGTTTCTCAAATAATCCTAACACTCAGATGTTATTTTCCTTTTTCTACAAAAGATGAACCCGCAAATTGGGTGATATGACTCCCGGGCCAGAGGAAATCACTAGCTCACGCTGAGGGGATGCAGGAAACACAGGACTGCAATATTCCATCTCACCAAGACTGAGCTTGCTGTGAAGTATACAAATCTCTCTTTTCCAAAGAATACACTCAACCATTTGCGATTCAGGAATATGGTCAGTATGTGGGCCGTTAAAGTTCTTTACCAGCTCCCTGGTCGCTGCACTGCTGGTACTGCATGAAGGGGGTAGGGAGAGGAAGTCAGATCAGTCTATGTCACTTCCATGTGGCTTCTTTAAAAGGTCCAGCAGTGGAGGGGTGGAAACATACAGTGCAATTAACACGGCCTATGAATTCTGCGGTCAGGGATAGTCCAGCCTCCTTTACAGAGATAGCTCAGGCTTGGTAGGTGGTAACCCCATGAAGCCAAGCAAGGGACCTGCAGATCTCCAAGATCTCACAATTCTGCTTCACAGTTAAAAGCCATCAGAAACAGTTCAGCATTCTACAGATCTCCTTAAAACCCATGACATCTGATACTTTAAAAAGTCACTGTGAGTACTCAGTTACTTACAAGGATTCAAACAAAATACAGCATATTTCGCAGTTTTGTGTTTAAATTTGAAATAGGAACAAATTTAATCTATCGGGAAATGTAAAAAAGTTAAATAAAAACTCTGGTCAGAGAGGGGCATGGACTGCATAAGACTATGCACAGCAAAGTTGAGATTTCTAGAAGCAGCCATTTAAAATAAAGTAAAACACCTCTTATCTCATTATACGGTATACCACCCTAAAACCGGTGAACACACCATGATGGATACGCTGAGTAATTTTTAAGTAAATACCCCTGCATATTTTCTCACTGCCCTTCCCTTGACATGCTGTACTTTACAAAAATTCATGTCCAAGTTCAAAGAGAAAAAAAAAAAAAAAAAGAAGAAGAAAGACAGACAGCATTTTTTAAACAGCCCAGCCTTGGAAATATGTACAGAATTTATGCATGTTTCAAGTGCTCCTTCTCCTTTGCCAGAGGGTGTAATTAAAGGCCCAGAGACAACTTCCAAACTGAGGCCAAGAGAATTTCAGCCGAAGTCAATGGGAGGTCAGCACCCTGACCACGCACAGGCATAGCACGCCCAGCGAGGAATAAATAACTCTCTTGGCAGAGAGCTCGGGAAGCACAGGGACGAGAACATCTCACATTAGAGCCCACATTTATAAAAGCAAAATTCATTCAGTCGCCTAGAATCAATAAGATAATAATCGTACAACTTGACACAGCCTGGGAGGGCAGGGCGGTGAGCAGGCAGCCTGTTTCTAGGAAACTGGCGGAGCTGGGTCTCACTTGCACCTTCTGGATTACTTTTTTCCCCTCTCTGTTGACACAGACATTATGTACACCCTACGTGTACATCATCATTTTTCTTAGTTACCTGTGAAGTAAGAACCCACTCACAGCAGCTTCAAGGTGGGTGGTAGCCAAACACCAACCCGCCGTTGAGCTCTGGGGGTGCATGCCCTGAAGTGCAAGATTGGTGATGGAACCCACGGGGCCCTAGTCTCTCTGGGGTCCCCCTCTTCAAAGTCAGCCATGAGTCTTCCCAGTGCATAAAGATGCATGCTTTTCCTACAACAGGCTCCTAAGAACAAGCCACCTACTTCCCCTGGCTTCTTCAGCTGGAGAGAGAGCCATCTAACTGTGGTTCAGACCAGACCCCAGGCTGCAGCAGGCTGGATTTCCCCAGGACGGTCACAGGGGTTACCTCCATCCCAGATGCTCTTCTCAACTGACCTGGGCTCTACCGCCACGAGAGGAGGGTATTACGTCCCCCCCCCCCCCCACCCCGCTGAATCTGGGTGGGCCTGTGACTCCTATGACCAGCAGAATCTGACAGAAGGGACACTTGGGACTTCCAAGAGTAGGAATAAAAGGCCGCTGGGCTTCCCCCTTGTCTTCGGGACCTCTGACCACCATGCAATACGTCTGATTACTCCGAGATCACCTTCTTGTGAGGAAGCGCAAGCCGCACTGAGAAGTTCCGCGTCAGGGCTCTGGGCCAGAGCCCCGGCCGAGGTCCTAGGCAACAAGCAGCACCAAGCACCAGATGCAAAACTGAAGCTGCCTTCAGAGGGTTCCAGCTCCCAGACCTCAGGCACTGAAGACGCTGCCTTCTCAGTGGAGGCCCAGACAAGCCATCCCCACCGTGTCCTGGCTACATTCCTGACCCACAAAGTCTGTGAGCAAAACAAGAAATGCCGTTTTATGCCTCTAACATTTGCGACGGTTTGCTGTGCAGCACTGGTAACTGGCACACACTGTTTGGATGATTAAGGGTCACTTTAACCCTTTGCAATTTTTACTGCATGCACTTATTTTAGAAATTAAGCCCTAAGGAAGAAGGGATTCTCCCCTCTCTGTCTTACCTACACAATAAATGTGTTACATAAAGGAAGGAGATACTGTATTCATAAATCCTCACTGTGGTATGCCCCGTACTTGTTAGTAATTACAGGATTTTTCATAATGAAAGGAAGGCATCTGTTATCTCACTGGTGTATATGACGAATGGGAAACGACCAATATTTGAAATTCAAAACCAGTTCAACGCGAGGCTAAGAAGTGACCTTAATAATTGATAAGAAAACAGTCACCCTTGGCAGACACGAACACACCATCTATCTCCTGAGGTGGGGAATCTGAGCCCAAGCGTTGCTCTTACATCATCTGTTCCAGGCCAGGAGCAGTGTGGTAGAGGGCAGCAAGGCAGACAGCAGGACAGTGGGTTGGACACCCCTGCATGGTCCTGAGTGCTCAGGGGAGAACGCTCCTCCCGAAAATGACAACGCAACGGGTGACGATGCCTCCTGAAACCGTCACTCTTCCTCTCCTGTCTGCTAGGACACAGTCAGCGTTACCCGAAACCTGTCTTCCTCCCTGTGCCCCTTCGGTCCAAGTTATTACAGGGCAGGGGCTAACACAACCACGGGGCACAACTGTGCTCTAATCCTGGCTGGTTTTTCTCCCTCGCTTCCAATTTTGTTTATTACAGAATCATTCAACGAACATCTACAGAGTGCCTGCATCATGCCAAGCTCTGTCGTAGGCACTGGAAATACAGAAGAGGACAAGACTTACAAAGTCCCTGTCTCAGGGTATTTATACAGTAATGGAAGAGAAGACCAGTGAATAAGTGGACAATTAATGAAATCATCTCAAATAGTAGTAAGTGCTACAGAGGGAGTTCTGCTCCATTACAGGAACCCTGGCATGTCAGGATGGCTGCCATTGCTTCAATTCAACCAAGACTCAACAGGCCACACTGAAGACATGATGATTCCACAGAAAGGGACAGCGGTAGGTGCAGGACGGGGTCTCTCAAATAAAGACAGGGAGAGCATCTGCCCTTCAATGTGGGGAGTTTCCCAGAGAGGCAGGGGAGATTACTGAAAAATAAAATGACAGATATGGTATAACCAAATTCAGTCCAGAGACAGGCAACTTTGGGTGCGACGTAAATTTGTTCCTAAATCTATCCTGGGAAGTATGCTTAAGGGACTTGGAAACATTTTTGGCAGAGAAGAATGGCATTAAAAAAACCGAAGGCACAGACAAGATGGAGTGTTCTTACCCAAGGGGTTTTACATAAACCCCTTCTCAAGGGCCCCGTAGTGTGTGATACGGATGGGCAGGGAACGCATCCTCCGCCGCATGGGAACACAGCCAGACATACCAACCGTATGTACGAGGCAACCACACTGAGAACCACACGACTATGGAAAAGAAGCGGTGGTGGCGGTTCTCGAAGCCGAGGGGTGAGCACTAGCGATGCCACGAACACTGCCCACCCTCCTTCTCCTGGACACATAGTAGGGCTGCATTTCCTTCCACTGGATTCGGTAGGGCCGTAAGACAGAGGACCTTCATGATGGGAGAAGACAGGTGGCCTGCATCCCAGCAGGGCCTCAGAGCAACATATACCCACAACACTTCCTGCTCCCAGGCGGCTTGACCAAAAAGAAACAAGCGTTACAAAGACAGGAAGTTTCACAAATGTACCTAAATCATTTTTTTCTATTTTATTTACATTATTTTTATATGTCCTTGTAGGAATTTCAGCTTTAATATTTTAAAATAAGTTGCTAGGGGCTTCCCTGGTGGCGCAGTGGTTAAGAATCCGCCTGCCAATGCAGGGGACACGGGTTCGAGCCCTGGTCCGGGGAGATCCCACATGCCACGGAGCAACTAAGCCCGTGCGCCACAACTACTGAGCCTGCGCTCTAGAGCGCGCGAGCCACAACTACTGAGCCCGCGTGCTGCAGCTACTGAATCCTGTGCGCCTAGAGCCCGTGCTCTGCAACAAGAGAAGCCACCGCAATGAGAAGCCCGTGCACCTCAACAAAGAGTAGCCCCCGCTCGCCGCAACTAGAGAAAGCCCGCGCGCAGCAATGAAGACGCAACGCAGCCAAAAAAAAAATAATTAAAAATATTAGAAAATAAATAAGTTGCTAAAATATGTAAACATCACGCTCCTTTAGTTTCCACCTGTGTTACGGGGGCGTGGCTAAACTGACAGTGGCCCACCCACCTGGACGTAACAGAGGCACAGGTGAGCTCCTCGGAGGTCACCATCCTCATCTCTCCTCCAATGCTCTTATTTCTAATAGTGCGCATTGTAGACAACAGGAATACTCTTTCTTTCTTTCTTCTTTTTTTCCGGCTGTGCCACGTGGCTTACAGGATCTTAGTTCCCCAACCAGGGGTCAAACCTGGGCCCCCTGCAGTGGAAGCGCAGAGTCCTAACCACTGGACCGCCAGGGAAGTCCCAGGAATACTATTTCTGCGGCCCAGGGCTCATAAAGGATAAGATGGATGGGACAGAATCAAAGAGTAAAGGAATGCTGATCTAGATTTACTAATTAAAAAATACTCTTTTAGGTTTCTTAAACCACCGGGTCCATGATATTAACCCTGTGCAAACATCCCACACGTGGGTGTAGTGAAAGAAATAACTTCATTATTTGGGTTTAAAACCAAATATATCTAGTGGTGACAATTAGACCCTTTTAGGCTTTGATATAATTCACAATTTTGTGCAGAATCCTACCTGCCACAAATATTTACAGAAATAAGTTCTATATCTATATGTATAATATATACATGAGGCTCAAATTTTTGGTCAACAGGCAAGAATTAGCACCAAATACTCATTTAAATAGAACATATTTCCCACCTAACTCTTAAAGCAGGAAATAATTTAAGACCAAAATACAAATGGATGAGGAATTTTACATTTGATTCCATTTTGGGGCAAATAACCAGAATTAGTGGAATCGATTTCTAATATCCTCTCCCATAATTTCTGGCATTGGACTAATAACTGTCACAGTTTTTCTATCACAGTTCAATTCAACAAATGTACTAAGGGCTATTCAAGCATTTTAGCATAGTGTTTTTGATGAGATCATAAACATGATATATTGTGCGTTCAAGTGGAATAGAAGCCATGAAAAGACATCTCATGGAGTACTGGGTCTATGCATTTTCTAACTTAGGGGACCAACCAGTTGAAGGAGCATCTAACACAGCAGGACATGCCTGTGGAAACCAATAAATATCAAAAAAAAAAATGCCCTCCTCAAAATTCTATTATTCTGAGACTAATTCTTTACGTTAATGAGGAGTAATGTAAACAAGGGCAGCAGCCTTCAAAAGTATTTCTTGGCTGAAAGTGTGCCCACACTCCAAAGTCCCCAGATGCAGCAGAGCTTGTCTACAATTTGAGTACAAAATGCAGAAGTGAGATCCACGCTGAAATTCTCATTTCCCTAAGGAGCAGTCAGATGATCCCTGCTGGGTTTGACTAATCAGGATAATTTTCATGATTTGGGGACTTTCCAGCCCGTATGAATGGTGGTGTTGTGTACTGAGAATGCTGCTATTTTCGGATTCAAAAGCACAGAGGAGAACTCACGTTGTTTGATCATTCTAGTTTCTCCAAATTTGTTTAACCATGAAAATCCTTTATAAAACCGAAGTTTTCTCCCCCTCACTGACCTACCTCACATTTTTCCATCGCTCATTATTTTAAGGCTTACAGACCCTGAGAAGTACATTTTACATGCTCCAGTTCAGAGCTGCAGCCAGTATAAAGGATTTTTCTTTTTTTTTTTTTTTTCCAGGCCACAGAAACAGCCTCCATGGAAGCAGAACTGAGAGGGTCACTGAAGATTTTGCTTTTCCTTATTGGAATATTTACTCTGCAAATCCACTGATCTCTGTTATAAATGGAGCATTACGTGAAATCCTGCGAGGGAGGAGGGGGCCCACATTAAAACCCAAGGGCTGTCTCAGCAACACCTGAGAACAAGCTAATAAGTTAAATTTACTGTATGTGCCTTCTCACATTTTGACACTAGTGAATAGGAAGCAGACACCCTGGCAGACTGGCCACCTTGACTGTACTGAGAAGTCTGACGACAAGCTCTATAAAAACAGTTCCACCTTGTACGCTTAAGCAGCCTGCACTTTGCTGCTTTTGAAATAAAACAAAACCAACCCAAACAAAAATGCCCCAGGCGACAGTGCCGGCCACAGAACTGGTGCCAGAAATCCGGGCAGGACGTTGCTAGCAAAGGAATGTCATCTTTTCAATATGGAACAAGCAACAAGGCTCTAATGGGGCAGGGCTGCCAGAACCCAGCCTTTCCCCTGCACCCCAGACAATGCGAGCATTGTGCGGGCGGGAGATAGATGCACGCAGATTTTTATCCCCCTTTCTAGATATTTTTCAGGGATGAGTTCTAGGGTCCAGAGAACACAACTTTCCCCCATTCTGGCATTGCTTATCCATTGGACATATCTAGCCACCTTTCTGAAGCGGAAAAATACTGAACCAAAAAAAAGAAAAAAAAAGACAGCTCATAAAAGGCACAAGAGAAATTCCAATCCCAAGGAAACTATTATGATGAAAGAAACTCAGAAACAAGGAAATGGCTAGAGAGATGTGTGATTTCTGTGCCGCGAGCGTTGTGTTGTGCTCGTGTAACTCTTGTGCTTAAGGACGCATATTTTTGGTACAACGCAAAAACAGAAAACAACTATCTCACACGGTGCTCCACAGAAGGGCTAGCAGTCTTCCAAAGCTGGAGGAAGAAGTGGCTTTGCTGCCTTCATGGGAGCCGTGTGTCCATCTCCAGCCGTCTGCTTGCCGAAGGGGTTTTCTGGGGTCATTCTGGCTACATGTGATTTCTGCCTTGTGGGCTGACACTGCAATCGAACCCCTGATAAAGGCCTCCCTCTACTAGGGAAGGCCTTCCCGGTCTCTCAAAACGTCAAAACCGAACATACTAGGGAATGAAGATGTTTAGGATCATAGACTTTGAAAAGATAGTTCGATGAGATTCAGGGAAAATTACGGGAACACTTGTATAATGTACCCTCGCTGGTTTCCACAGTAACCGTGTCAGGATCAGCAACAGATTCCAAATCAAGGACGTGAATGGTAGATGGGTGCGTTTTTCTCACCTGTGAAATGGAAGTTAAAAAAAACCTCTTCCACCTACTTCTCTAAGTTTTATGAGGATCAAATGAAACACCTAAGGCAGGAACGCTCCGCTCTCCACTCAATTCACTATGGCTGTCCTATCGCTAACCATTGGTCTGTCCCCAGGCTCATGGCTAGACTCCATCTCCTGCAGCTGGCTTGGTGCTGAGCCCGGGTCCTGACGGTTCTCTGTGCCCCCCCCCCCCAGGACTGGCTTTCCCCTCCCCTGCGCTCTCCTTCCCAGTCTGCCAGCGGGAATCAGATGCAGCTAAGGGCCTAGTGGGTGCTGAACTGTAGCACGGGGAGCAACCTGCCTTCCTACTCACTGTGAGCAAGAGAGGAGGGGCCAGCCGGGGACACAGGCCTTGGACGGTTACCTGACGAGGAAATTCTGTACCAAACATGGCACAGTTTGGAGGGCTTTTTCCTAACTGCAGCAAAGCTCAGCTGAATTCAACTCCATAAAGTGAAAGTGCTTTAGAAACACTTAGAGGCGGTGTAAGTGTGAGGCATTTTTCCCGTTTCTGTAATTTTATACAGGTCTGCAGGTGAGGAGAGAGCCATCCACACAGAGAGGGCACACAAGGCATGCACAGCCCTGCCCTCGGGAAGAGCAATACAGGGGCTGGCAGAACAGGAGCGCCTGCCCTTGTCACCAAAGGGGAAAGGTGGAGGCGGGATAAAATAGGAGTTGGGGATTAACATACACACACTGCGATATATAGATAACCAGCAAGGACCTGCTGTAGAGCACAGGGAACTCTGCTCAGTACTCTGTAATAATTTGTATGGGAAAAGAATCTGAAAAAGAATAGATACTTGTATATGTGTAACTGAATGACTTTGCTGTACCCCTGAAACTAACACAACATTGTAAATCAACTATACCCCAATATAAAATAAAAATTAAATTAAAAAACAAAACAAAACAGGAGTGCCCTTGCCAGGTGATTCCACTCCTCATGACTTCTTTCCAAGACTTCAACCAGGAGAAGGAGATATAGAACTGAAAGCTCCCTATTTAACCTCTCCAGTAAAAGGTTTATTAGGGAGACGGCGGAGACACTCATCTCCCCAAAGTAACTAAATCATAACCTAGGATGGTGTAAAATCTATTTAAACAGAAATGATTTTCTGTCATAATTTCTATCACTCTCAGGAAACCCCAAACCATATACTTTTATTTCTCTGACAAAAATACATTCTTGTTTTTGTTTGGTGAAATTGTAATACATTGTCACAATTCATTTTTAGATGATAGTCTCCAGGAATTTTGTAAAAGGAACTTATTTCCGCACCCCCCAAAACCTGGTGGATCCACAATTGCTTTAAGTCAGAAACATTGTTGATTTTTTGCTAATTATTTTCATTGACCAAAACTCCTTGAAACATACACTTGGGACATCATTGGGAGTAAGCCATTTTCAAGTCAACAGGTTAATTATGAATATCGGAGCTTGTTTCTCTACTGTATGACAAAGGGAGAAAGCTTTACCAAAAATTACAGACTTGAAGCTTGTTTAAAAAAAACAGCAAATGAGAGTGATCTAGATATTTTTAAACAACAAGCAGGCGAAGTAATTTAAACAAGCATTTATGAATTTGTAACTGTTAAAAAATTTATAAACCATGTAAAGCCACCAAATTAAATAAACCATTCTCACTCAGCCAACATGGGAAAAAAAATATAGGACTGCAGGAGAATTCAGAATTCACCCTCCACTTCCTGTTTATTCCTATATCAGAAGCAAAAAAAAGACAGATTTTTCCTGCTTTTTCAATCCAAAATGATTTCTCAAGTTAGAACAACATTTGTCCAGCAGCAGAAGTGTTTTCTCCTTCTGTAGGAACTAAATCTAGAAATAGCCAGACTGTCATTTCAGCTGTCTTGATGTTTCTGGATATGAAGGTAGATTCTAGATGTTGAGATTCTTATTTTTTTTAAAGCACTAAGAGCCCACAGTATTTTTGAGTATATCGATCCAGTTGCTAATCCTTAAGAGTTCGCTTAAAGATGGTATCAAAAAGAACATATCTTTTGCAGTGAAGGGCTAACCTTGAGGTGAAAAGCAGAAATTACTAAGGAAATGAGCTGTATTTTGGCCACCCAAGGCCTTGTCCTGTTTATAAGTTTCATAAAAATGTTCATGAATATATAATCACAAACCCTATATATTTCGATGCAATTCATTACATAATTAGATAGAATATATAAGATTATACCACTATGTGCATTACCATAGAATTAAATCTGATTTATTACATGTCATTTATTACTATATTAATTACTATAGAATTAGATCTAATTTATGATTAAAAACACTTATTCAGGCCCTACTATGCACAGAGCACTACGCTAGGCATTGGTAATAAAGCTCGGACAAGAGACCAGTCCCAGTCTTCCTGCAGTTTACAGTGTGACAGAGGAGGCTGGGAGCAAACAAACAGCTCCATAATAATAAGTTAATCACATGACTCAGCCATAAAAAAGAACGAAATAATGCCATTTGCAGTGATATGGATGGACCCAGAGATTGTCATACTGAGTGAAGTAAGTCAGACAGAAAAAGACAAATATCATATGATATCGATTATATGTGGAACCTAAAAAAAATGATACAAGTGAACTTATTTACAAAACAGAAACAGAGTCAGAGATGTAGAAAACAAACTTACGGTCACCAAGGAGCAAGGGAGGGGAGGGGTAAATTGGGAGACTGGGACTGATATATACACACTACTATGTATAAAATAGATAACTAACAAGGACCTACTGTACAGCACAGGGAACTCTACTCAGTATTCTGTAATGGCCTCTATGGGGAAAGAATCTAAAAAAGAGCAGATACGTGTATATGTATAACTGATTCACTTTGCTGAACAGCAGAAACTAACACAACATTGTAAATCAACTATACTCCAATACAAATTAATTAAAAAGTAAGTTAATTACAGCTGGGTTAAGTGCAACAAAGGAGAACAACAGAACACGTGAAAGAGAAGGACCTAATGAGGGTGCCAAAGACGGCTGCTCTGAGGAAACACAGCAGTGAGCCCTCCTGAGCACCTTTCATGCCCACTGATCCCCAGATGCCTACACAGGGCTGCGCAAAACCAACCTTAAGAGAAGGGATAAGTTTCCACATTTCCATGCAATTCTTCACGGACTATCCCAAGTTCCCTTGTTTTCAGATTAGTCTTTAATTTCTTCCTGGAACGCTCCTCTCCCGTGCCTCATCTGGAAAATGCTCACACATCCATAAAACCACCTCTTCTGTAAAGCCTTCCCTGGAAGTGTCAGAGGGATGCGAGTCTCCTTCTCTGCACCCGTCACGCCCTGCAACTTCCAGTGTCACAGCACACAGCACATGCACTGTTTTCTCCTTGCCCGTACGTACACTCATCCTCTCATTCAGTAAATTTTCTACTATGTACCTATTATTTAACAGGCACTGTTCTATGTACTTTCTAAACATTGGGACACAACACTGGGAACAAAATACATAAAAACCTTTAATTTCTGTACCTAGAGCCTGTCTCATTGAAGGTGTTTAGTAAATGTCTGATCAATGAGAGAGTAAGTAAGTTCTCCATTGTTGGCCAGTTTTATAAAGGAGGACAGTTCTTTGGGCCTATGAGGGGACCTACTCTTTTTGGATCAAGGACTGAAATCATGAACTTGATGGCAGGCTTCATAATTCAGCTTTAATTTAATTTAGCTACTACAGCATGCAGACATTGTCCCGTTTTTGTTATTGTCTTTAGTGTGTTATATTGTTCTTGGGACTGGATCTTGCAGCAAACCCCTAAGCAGAAGCAACTGTGAAGGGCGGGCAGAGCCCAGAATGGTCTCCAAACAGAGCATAATGTTCATGTTTATGGATGCTGATTAAAAACAAAAAAACAATGTCATCTTAAATGGCCTCGGTCAAATAAAATCACCAAGCACGTTTATAGTATTTAATAGGAGTTCTAAAATTAAGTGCAGACATCCATCTTCCTGATTGCAAAACTCTTTGTACTGAGCATACTACTTGCTGTCTGCCAGGAAAAAAACCCCAAACCAGCCCAGCGGCGGAATGCTGCCCTGGAGATGAGCGCCTCCTTCTTCAGAGGCAAGGAAAACAAAGGCAGATAAGAAAATGGATGAAGTGAGCCCTGAGGGATTGAGCGGGCTGGTGGAGTTTACACTCTTCAAGGCTGCTTTAAATAGCAGGCTACCAGCGTGACCGCGATCAAGCATCCCTCTGTGTCTCATGGGCTCCCCACGTGGGCTGGGCGCTGGCTCAGAGATGGGAAGTTTCCACCCACCAAGGGCAAAGCGGAGAGAACAAGGACTCAGCACCATTTGGGAGTGTGCCCATGGGTGGAGCCCGTGTGTTAACCGTCCCTCCTTGGGAAAGACTGCCTTGCAAGCTCTTCCTTCTTTTACTTATTGATGTAAAATGTCATTTCTTTTATGAAATGATCAAGACGATAGGGTTGTTTCTCTTTTGAAGTACGCTCCCACCTGTTTTTGTTTTTCATTTGTTGCCCCATGAAACCCCCAAACTGGAACACAACACACCACTGCTTCCTACCCACTGCTTCAGTGTGGCTGAAGCAGTGAGGAATTTTCCAAACAGACTAGGATTGAAATCCAGCTGTGTGACCTTGGCCAAGTTCCTTAACCTCTCTGAACCTCAGTTTTCTCATGTTTAAAATGGTGGTCATAAAGCCTAACCCCCTGGAGGGCTGTTGTGAGAATTAAATGAAATATGATTATAAAATGTCCCCATGCCTGGTACAGAGAAGGTATCCAACAAGAGCAGTTTTTTCCTCCCCCCCTACTCACCCCAGACTTGTAAACACCAGGGACTCCCACGCCACACAAGCTATTCCTAACAAGAAGTCAGTGCACTTACTGGGTTCACTGTTGTAGTGTTTGCATTTGGCGTAGGACGGGGTTCAAACTTGTGGATTTTAGTTTCACAGCTTTGTTGAAGCCCAGAGAAGTTAATGGACACAACAAAGAAGGGAAGAAACGGCCCTAGAATCCAAGTTCACTTTCTGACCTAAAATACCCCATTACACAGCCGGCTCCTTCGCAGCCATGAGCTCTCACCTGACTCCCTATCAAATCACGTCCCCCTCCGTTATTCTTTACCAGACCATCCTATTCATTTTCTTCCAACTCTAAATTGTTTGCCTGTCTTCTGCCCTTGTTCCAGAAGGAACCTGTCTGTCACGTCCACTGCTGTATCTCTGGCGCCCAGCACTGCGGCCCTGGAATATAGTTTTTGGAAGAGAATTCTGCACAAAACCAGGGCATAATACAAGAAGGTATGTCATCAAATGTCGGCTCTGGCATCCTCACCCTTTTGCAGGGTGACTCTGCCACTTTTCCCCATAAGAGGTGGTGTTCGCTTCTCTACCCACTGAATCCAGGCTTAACCACGCAGGGCCAATGGGACATTAGCAAATGCGATGCAACCAGAGGTTTGCACACTGGTGCTTGTCCTGTCTTACTGATGGGAACCTGCCCACCACCACGTGAACAAACGCAGGCTAGGTTGACGGGTGAGGAGCAGCAACATGGAGAGAGGGTCCAGTCATCCTGTCAAGGCCCCGGTCATGTGTGTGAGGCCATCCTAGGCCCGCCTGGCCCAAGCCAAGCCAGCCCAGACAAGAAGCTCTGCGCAGAATTGTAACAAATAATAAGTGTCGTTTGTTTTAAGCCAACAAGCATTAGAGCTTTTTGTTAGGCGGGAAAAGCTAACTGATATGGAAGATCGTAAAATACATCCCACAAACCTCTCCAAAGTAAGGTGCCAGGTGTTTGTGGAAGTAGCTCACTTATAAGGAAATTGCTAATTTCTGGCTTTGGATGATAAGGAGGTGGGAGCTGAGCAGGAATGAGGGGTGGAGGAACAACTGATAGGGAGAGTGGTCCTGAAGCTGTTGCCATGGAGGCCGGGCAGGCAGGGATGGGGAGCAGCCGTCCTAGGCCCACAGTCCACCAGAAACAGCTGCCGCCACCTCTGACATGAGTGCTTTGGGCCATCAGCTTTTGAGTTTTAGAAACTAAAAACAGGACATATCACCATGTACTTCTGCAGAGGTCAGGAAACTAGGCCCAAGGGCCAAACATGGTCCACTGCTTGTTTTTATAAATAAAGTTTTATTGGAACATAGCCATGCCTATTCATTTACATATTGTCTATGGCTTCTTTCATGCAGCGATGGCAGAGTTGAGTAGCTGTAACAGAAACCATATGGCCTTTGAAGCCTGAACTATTTACTGTCTGGCTCTTTACAGAATCAATTTGTGACAACTCCTGTACTAGGTAATCAGGGGAGGTTCCACGCAATGGCTGGGTCTTAACCTGAGTCTTGAAGGAAAGAGGCAGTGTTGATCTGGGTACAAAGGGATAGGGAGTTGCTGAAAGAGCATTACAAGAAGGAATACTGAGATTATAACCGATGTTACATGGCTGTGTGCAAAAATAATTATACTAAGTTCATGACAGTACAAACAATAACTAAGCAGATATACCACTTACTATGTGCCAAGTATATGCTCTATAGTAACTCATTTTATCCTCACAACAATATTAGATGGTAGGCGGTATCATTATCTCCATTTTTCCAATTGAGAAAAGAGAGAGACACAGAGAATGAAAGATGCTTGCCCAAGGTCACCAAACTAGTAAGTAGCCCAGCTAGGATTCAAATCCTGGTATTCTCACTCTAGACTCAATACTCTTTGAAAGCTACAAAAATGGAAATGTAAATAGGATAAAGGCCAAAACTGTGCATAAATTCTAGCTATGAGCAATGAGATTGTTTCTTAAAGACACCTGAAAATCAGCTTTATTACTTTATATCATTAAACCTTCTTGGCTAACTACACCACGTGTTCATTTTATGTACCCTTTGTCCCCTATAAAAATTTGCCATTTGTCCTGTTCAGCTGGAAGTCCCCTAACAGGACATCACTATGGTACAGCTAGCTGGTGGTTATGATGCCCTGTTGATGCTGTGTCAGCACAGCAGCCACTGGCCGTTCCCAGAGGTAGCCCACAACCCACTCATTAAATTCTGAGGCCGATACTGCCGCCTGGTCCCTAGGGAGACAGAACGTTCTCTTCCCCAAACAATAGTCAATACGGCCATTCTGGTCACGACAGGCGGAAGCTACTGTGGATACTCCTTTTTAAAGATGTAAATTGGGTTCTGTTTGGGAATCCTACTTTACAGCAGCGGCTCCCAGCCCAGAGAAGGGATCTTTGATCCCCAGCCAAAGGATGGACCAGCCCTTACAGGTCAGCTGGGCCACGGTGTACCTGCTGGTAGCCCAAAATGGTATCGCGCCTGGGGCCCCTTATAAACAACAAAACTAAAGATAGGCAGAATTCCCGAAGAGGAGTTGTTTCTTGACCCGTTACCTCATAACCACGGGGACAGAGTTCTAACAGATAGTCTTCAATAATACTAACTCTTTACAGACCAACAGAGCTTACACTGACATACCTCTTTTAGAGGGCATCTTGGAAATTTGTTTAAGCCTTAAAAGTGTACAGAGCCATTGACTTAGAAAGTCCACTTCTACTAATTTATCCTAAGTAAATTATCAGAGATAAACATAAAGGCTATTTATTAAAGCATTATTTATAGTAGAGAAACACTGAGAACACCTCAATTGTACAACAGGGGGTTCATGAAATATATTATGATATAACCATAGACCACAACATTAATGGCATAGCCATAAAAACTATGCAGTTGTTTAAACTTTGGTCATGAAAGATTATTAAATTTGAAAAGGAAGTTAAAACCAGTATACAACGTAAGATTCTATCCTTGTAAAAAAACACCAAAAATAACAATATGCACATACTAATAGAAAAACAGGTTTAACAGGGGTTTTTCTCCCAGGGTAGAACTATGGTTATTTTAATGTTCTATTTTTTATACAATAAATTCTGCATTGTGTTGGTAATTTTTAAAATGATAACAAAAGTTATATTTAATTTTTTTTAAAGTTATATATTTTTTCCTTTGGCTGTCACATTATACTTTTGCTTTCTCATGTTTTTCAGTTCTATGAATTTCGTCATGTTTTCCCAGCAAGTCAAAATGCAGAGCAGTCCTTCTCAACAACCAGGGGGAAAGGCGGTCCACATTTTCAGAGACCCACCCATAGTTCAAAAACCCTTTAGTCGGACAACTGGTTGGCAAGCTCATCTGACTTTATTGGGCTTATAGTTCTTTATTAAAAAGGTACACTCCAATAGGACTCTGAACAGCTTTACCAAGTTCATCAAAGTTGCTTGTGCTGCTCTGGGTTTTGTTTTTGTTGGGTTTTTTCCTAAAAAGAGACAGAATCCCAAATTAAAACAAGAGGTCAGGGAATTAGCAGACTAAGAGGTGATTAAAACAGTTTGTACTTTACAGAGTGTGAAACTGCTTAATATGTAGGTAGGGCTTGGGATCTGGCACGAGAAGACACGCTGGATAATTTCTTTTCCCAGGACATAAAAGGAGCAGGTAAACTGAGTTATAACGTCCCTCATTAAGGTTTCTGGTCATGAGATGACAAAGTTTTTTGAAATAAAGGAGTGTCGTTTCATTTAACTTCCAAATGAGCACTGGAAAATGATTTATTTATAGATTGCACAACAAATGGACGGAGTGAACCGGGATTCTGCTGAAACCTTCCCAGATCTCGGGATAAATTTAAGTAGGTTCGGCGAGGGGTTACCAATAATAAAGCAGTAATTAGATGCACAGACGCTTTGCTTTTTGTCCAGCTGCCAACTGGTTGCCGTGTTCTCTTCCTTGACCACCGTATCTGAGGCTACTGGAAGAAGGGGCATTCCTGTCAAACCAACACACCCCCGGAGGAAGAGATATTCCTAAGGCTGTAATGAACTTCTCCAACCGGCCTCACCCTGTAAACAAATTCATGTTTATTCAAATGATTCGAAGAGGAAGGAAAGCTCGCATAATTTCTTGGAGGGGCTGACACTCAGGCGTTTCTTCAAGCTGCATCTTTCAGCACCCAGGACGTGCCAGGCTGCGTGTGAGGGGCAGCTGGGGTCCCGGGTCCCAGGTCCTGGTCCGCTCTGTGTTCCCAGGCCATCAGACGTGCTGTGAGCGAGACCGAACGCAAAAACGGCCCCAGCTGTCCTCCCCCTGTACTCCCGCCTCTTATCTTGTGACTTCGCAGCTCCTCCTGCTAAGAAGTTGAGTTTATGTTCTTACCTGTTGAGTACGGACTGGCCTTCTGACCTGCTTTGGAATGTGTCAGAAGCACGAGTGTGTCCCTTCCGAGCCTCCGGAGGACTTGCGTAGCCCGACTCTCTCTTTTGGAACCCTGCCTGCAAATAACTGGGGCCAGCCCGACGGGATGAGAGGTCCCCCACCAACCGGCAGCACCCTCAGAAGCAGAGCCCACCAGCTAACCTGCGGCGGACCCGGTCCGTGTGGAGCACGGCTAGGACCACACGAAACCCCCAGAGGAACCTGGCCGAGCGCACCGGCCCATGAGTTGTAAGCCAAATTAACAGTTGTGGTTTCAACAACAAAGACCTCCTGTACAGCACAGGGAACTCTGCTCAATATGATGCAACCACCTAAATGGGAAAAGAATCTGAGAAAGAATAGATGCGTGTATACGTATAACTGAACCACTTTGCTGTACACCTGAAACGAACACGACGTTGTGAATCAACTGTACTCCGATATAAACTAAAAAGTTAAAAATAAATAAATAAAAAGGCTGTGGTTTCAAGCCATTCCTTTTGAGGATGGTTTGTCACAGACTAGCTCCTGACCCATGCACGCAGTAAGTACTAACTCTGCTCAGCTAAATACAAAATGCCTTGGAGCAGCTGGGGGCGGGGAAGGAGGCTGTAATGCTCCAACGTGTCTGCAGTGATCAATGCATCATGCAGTTTTGATGCATAAACAGCACACCTGAACTGCCATCGGCGGGAACAGAAAGAAGCCGTGTATCTAGGGAAGGGCTGGCTCAAGACAGCCACGGATCCTTTGAAAGACTGTCTGTGGATGAGTTGGATTTGCCTGTGAAGTCATTCTTTGTTTCTTTTCTCTCTTTAAAAAAAATAAGAAGCTCTTTCACTTAATTAAGCCTGTTGGACTCGATTACGATTGTCTAGCTTGATTCAAAGCAGCCACATAGGCTCTCTGACACATGTTCAGCCTCCGTGACTCTGTAGGCTGGAATTTTAAATCCAGCTCCCCTGAATTTATGACGCACGCACACACAGTAGCAAGTCCCCACAGGCTGAAAATCAAACTGTAATTCAAAGGCCACAGGGCTGAGGAAACAGCCAGAAGATAAATCCCCATTTCAACCTCGGATTCTCTGCAAGTTGATTCAGGGGATTGTCAGTCATATTTAAAAATGAAATAAAACTACAAAGACACCAGACGGCATGTTCTAAAGAGAAATAGGGGATGCTTTTCAGGACGCCTTCAAAGGCTCTCGCGACCTGAAAAGAACTGTTACGGGTTATTGTAAGGGCCCTAGAACATTTGGCTCCCATCAGACATTTGCAGAAGTTTCTGAATTAACTAGTGAGCTCTGAGGAAGAAATGAAACCATCACACACAACCCAGAGCACCACACCGACTGGAGGTGACGTGACAAGACATCAAAGCAGCCCAATCCTGGAGCTGGGCACTCACCTTACACCCCTCGCAGGCGCTGACCCCATAGTGATACCCCGATGACTTGTCCTGGCAGACGAAGCAGGGCTTGTACACTCGAGGGGGAGGAAGTGGAGACGGAGGGCTCGGGACCAGTTCCTCGGAGCTGGTGCTCTGCGTTTCAATCGCTACGGTGGAGACGGGAAGGGGGAGGAAAAAAGAGAAAGCGTGTTTCAGTTCATTGCTTTTTCACCAGTGAGTTCATAGGCCTCTGCCCCCAATTCAGCAATAACATAGCAAGGATAGGCCCACAAAAAGAGCTGCCAGTGTAGGCACTGCAGGGCGATCCTGACTCTAACGTGGTATTGACAGTTTACAAAGCAATCCCGTACGTCTCTCTCGTTTGCAGAGCACCGTGGCACCGTGACGGAGATGATTTTATCACCATCTTACCCTCAAGAGAAACAGAAACTCAAGGAGTGCAGTGACTTGCCCAAGACCAACTGGGCAGTGGTAAAGCCAAGACACAAAGTCAGATGTTCACTGCACACCCAGGGCTCTTTCGACTCCTGTTCCCCCTGGCTTCCAGCTCAATTAGAGTCTCTGAGATGACCTGCTTGACCCTGTCTCTCACTTAACCAAAAGGAACTTTCCTTAGGACAAAGGAAGAAAATGCCCAAAGCAGCCATTCAACAAGGACACGGAAAGGGCCGTCGGCACGCGGCCAGAGCTGAGCTTCACTAGCAGCAGTGGCGGCGAGACCTTTGCTACTGAGTCCTCCTTGGACCAGGAGTGTCAGCGCCACGTCAGAGCTTGTCAGAAAACGCGGTATCAGGCCCCAGCTCAGGTCCAAGGCGCCAGATCTACATCTTAACCAAACCCCCAGGTGACGGAACGTACAGTTAATGTTGGAAAAGCACTGCATTACATTAGTGATGGCGCAGCCTGACGATGGTCTTCGTTCTAGACTTACAAACACGCGATCCCCCATCTCATTATTTAACCACCCAAAATCCACGAGGAATAGGAATTTACAGAACTTAAGACCCAGGTATTCTCCCATCCCTACTCTCCAGATTTATGCTCCATGTCAAAGCAAGACCTGGCCCTGTTCCTATTACAGGCAAAACTGCTCATAAAGGATGAGAAAGTGGGGCAGGGAGGGGCGAAAAGTGGTCAAATAATGTTCCAGAACCTTCCAATCACTTTACAATACACAGTATATTTCCCAGAGTATAAAATTTCCAGTTGTTCCACTGTCCACCATCTCCCAGATTAGCTACTCTACCCACTGGATTGTCTGACAGCCTAACTTTCAGCAAGTCAGCTCTGCCCCCTGCACATACTGTTAATCCATCCTTGTCTGAGGTCTTGCTGCCAGGCCAGCCCAGCAACCTGGCAGCATCTCTCACCTCAGTTACTGCAGAAGCTTCTGCACTGGTCTCCCGGTGCCCACCCTTCCGGCCTAGGGTCCCCTCTGCACACGCACAGTCAGATAACTGCTCCAAAGTTAAAATCACTCTGTCTCCCTTGCCTGCCGAGAGCCCTCACACGCTCCAACAGTCACCGATGAGAGCCAACTCAGACTTGCTGTGCCCAGCAAGGCTCTTCATGATATGGGTCTTCAGTAACATCACTGAATTCAATGACTCTCCTCATTTACTGACTTCTAAACGCTTGGTTTCTGTTCCATCTCTTGAACAGGCCAAGCTCTCGTACCAACTTACGGCTATCGTGCTGACCATTCTCCCTACATGGAAGTTCTCAGACCTTCACACGTCTAGTCCCTTTTCTCTCTTAGATCTTAGAGCTAATGTCACCTCCTCACGGGCGACTTTTCTAAATAAAAGGCCCCTTCCCACTCCTGGTCACTATATCTCATTTTATTTTATTTTCTATAATACCCTAAATAGTGTCTAAATTTAGAAAGTCTGTTTGTGTACAATTTTATATTCTACCTGTGCTACCCCCCCAAGTATGGGTCTTGTAAAACCAAGGAACTTAGATGAATTGTTTACAACTCTGTTCCAGGCCTAGAAGAGGCGCTGGCACATAGTAGGTGGGTAATCAATAAATATTTGTTGAATTAATACATGAGCTTTTCCCCTTTTCCTTACTTGTCTTCATTCCAAGCCCTAAGTGCCCTTCTAAGTTGTTAAATGGTAAAATTAGAAACCAAGTGGCTTTCACATACTCATTGGCTTCCTTTAAAATTAATTAATTATCCCTTTGGAATAGAATCAACTATAATTATAGTACTGTCATAATTCAGAAGAATCTTGGAATGAATTCATTAGAGTTAGGCAGGTCTAGTAGATAAATCTAGTGCTGTCTTTACTGGGTAGCTCAGCACAATTGTGGCAAGGGTTGTGCAGGAAGGTGGGCATCGAAGATGTCACGAGAGCTCATCAGATCAGCTATCAAGCTACAAAAGCAAAAGCATGCCTCCCCCTAAACCAATCAGCTTCACTGAAAGCAAATGAGTCATAATGGCATCGACAAGAAAGCAGTACAAAATAATATATCACTCTTTGTTAAAAATCTAAGAAAACAATATAAAATAAGCTACAACGATACAACACGGGGAATAGAGCCAATATTTTATAAAACTATAAATGGAGTATAACCTTTAAAAATTGTAAAGCACTATAATGTCACCTGTAACTTATATGATATTGTACATCAACTATATTGCAATAAAAAATCTAAGATGCTGCTACTGCTGTTACTATTGTCATTACTGGGTGTCACTGATCCTGAGTCACCATAGATTATAAAATGCATGTTATTCTATGTATCATTAAGAAAGACAAAAAAGTACTGCCAATTAAATTATGACCCGTCAGTGCTTGTGAGACACAGCCTGATTTCAGAGATGTTAAAAAATTAAATGCTTCTGGAGCCCTGAAAAAAAAAAAACAAGCCTAAGAAAACACACGCAGAATTACTCACAATCCTTTCATTCAGAGAAAATTACTGTTATCTTGGCATCTACCCTTCAAAACATTTTACTATGCGTATAAATGTTTTTGGTCAGTTTGTTTACCTTAAAAAGTGGAATTATACTGTAGATTCTGTTTGGGACTTTGTTTAACTTACTGTGTCATGAGTTTGTTTCCTTGTCAATAAATATTTTTCCCGCAAAACATTCCATTATGATGAATATCTTTGTAGCTAATCTCAGCACATCTCTGACTATTTCCTTAGGCTAAGTTCTCAGAAGTGGAATTATTAGTTCAAAAGTTATGGCTATTTAAGAGTACGTTGTGAGTTCTAGAAAGGCTGTGTCAATGTACGCTCCTAATATCAACATAAGTGTGTCCTCCCCTAAACGCCTCCCAGAACTTTCTGGTTGGTTTTATTTGTGTGCCTCTACTTCCCCCCTAGGGACCGAACTGTGTTGTCACCACGAGGAGCAATCCCGCATTATGTGCAATGTAGGGAGAGTGTATTTTCATGTTCTACTGGCTCGTGTAGAACAGCTAATCTGCCTTGTCTAGGAAGGTTGTAAATAGAATTCTGTTAGGTCTGGATTCAGCTGTCAGAGCTATGCCCTGAATTTCAAACGTGGGTGGTAATTTCCATAAATATGCAGCTTCAAATCCATGTACTGAGGGGGTCCAGCATCTCCCCCTCCCAAAGAGAGGAAACTGAACTGCAGGCAATCTAATTCCCAAGAAACTCAGGCAAAGCACATGAAAGCGGGGAGACCTCAGAATTGAAAGCTTTTTTCTATAGATGAGAGTCACTTATAACCAAGGAGTGAATCAGAAAACTTTTCCTCAACAGGTGTACGGATGAAAATGTTCTATTTGGAAGTAATCAACAGCGAGGGCTCTGGACTTTTATTAAGGCTGTGGTTATTTCACTAGTAGTGCTTTCCCATATTTGTACAATGGATGTTGGTGTGTTCAATCTTTTTTTTTTCCCATAAACTATTTATTTTGGCTGCGTTGGGTCTTCATTGCTGCACGTGGGCTTTCTCTAGTTGTGGCGAGTGGGGGCTACTCTTCGTTGCGGTGCACAGGCTTCTCATTGTGGTGGCTTCTCTTGTTGTGGAACACGGGCTCTAGGTGCGCGGGCTTCAGTAGTCGTGGCACGCAGGCTCAGTAGTTGTGGCTCGCGGGCTCTAGAGCGCAGGCTCAGTAGTTGTGGCGCACGGGCTTAGCTGCTCTGCGGCATGTGGGATCTTCCCGGGCCAGGGCTCGAACCCGTGTCCCCTGCATTGGCAGGCGGATTCTTAACCACTGTGCCACCAGGGAAGCCCGGTGTGTTCAAACATTTAATTCCCTGACTATAACATACCAAGTGTGTGTTACACGCTATGGACGGTACATGGTATAATCCCTTATCCTTGACAAGTTTGGCCTAATAGAGAGTAAACCAACAATTAGAATATAATACACTGGTTCTCAAACTTGGCTGTATGTTAGAACTACCTGGGGAGCTTTTAAATGTCCTAATGCTTAGATTGTATCTTAGACCTATTATGGCAGAATGCCTGGGAGTGGGAGCCAGGCATCAGTGTTTTTAAAAAGTATTCCCAGGTGAATCCAAATTGCAGCAGTTTGGGAAACACGGATATGATATGATATGACAGAGAGGGCTATAAGCCTTATTCAGCTCAGAGAAATCAAGGGAGGCTTCCCAGAGGAGGTGACCAGGCTGTGTTTTGAAGGATGAATTGATTCCGTCCATTGTGGTTTGTAACGTGAATCCTACAAATGCCACGTGTGCATCCCAGACAAACATAAATAGAAAAGACTTATATATGACAAGAAATAATCATCTTTGGAAAAATTTTTCCATTGGTGGTAAAGCATTAACTAGTTGACTATATATATTCAAATATCCCCTCAAAATAGATCATCAGTGGTCCTTCATTTTCCTCTGTGTGGCCCGCTGAGAACAATGCAAAGCAAGTAAGAAAAATCTCCGTGGTACCGTCAGATTGCCAAAGCTAGCTTTAAGCAAACATGCCAACGCAAGTTCTAGGATTACAACCAGGATATGGCATCAGTATAAAAGCAGATCTGAACTTCAATTCAACCTCTGGCCTTTTCGGTAATGTAGCAAAAACATACTTTGGCCAAGTTTATTAGTGCGCCTCTTGCCCTTTGGTGCCCCCCGTTACTGCCGCCCCGAAGACAGTGGGAAACAAGGCGGAGGGATAGCCCAGGGCCCCCTTCACGAGTCAGTTCTGGCATTTAAGACAGCTACAGAGCGCCTGCCTTTGATCTGTTCGCTGTTGTCCTGCTTAAATCAATAATCTATTAGTCCCTTTAAATGAGAGTTAGATTCATCAAATGCCCTTGAGAGACGTCAAACATTTTGTGCCTTCTTCCAGGCAAGCACAATCAGTCTATGGAATGATGAATATTTTGCTCAAAAACCCTGCAGGCCCAGCAGACAACGTGTCCTGTATTAGCTCATTCAGCGATCTCAGGCAGGCCAAAAAAGCAGTTTTTAGACTTCCCAGGGGGGAAAAGAGGTTTGTGTCATTTAAGAGAACAACGCACTCCAGCCATCCTGTCGTGATTTCAGTTCAGGGAAAAGCAGTCTTTGAGGACTAATTCAGATCTGCTTTTTGCCTCCTGCTTTTATTTATTGCCTTGCTTACTTATTGTCTTATTGAGCTTTGTTTAGTGACTGCATCCCCAACAAGCAGCAGCCTCCAAGGTGGCATCCAAACTGCTAACCAGATGCGCTGCCTCGTTTGTCAGGGAATGGCCAAGACAGGAGCTTCTGTTGCTCGGGCGAGATGGATGTTTGGCTCCATGGGTCCCTGCCCAGAGGAGAGTCAGCACCAGAAGTGCTGAGGGGGCTTCTCTGGGCTGCCCACTGGCCAAAGGAGACAGCGATCCAAAACCTGCACTGACAGAAGCTTCCAGCCCATATTTTAAACCTCTCCAACCCCGCAACTCAAAGGTGGCTGTCATTAGGGCACCCAAAGCTAGAATCACCTTCCTTGCCGAAAATTTCATTACAGGTCTTGTTTGCCTTTAAACTAATGCTCCTCAAAGTGTGGTCCAGACCAGCAACCTGCAGCAGAATTCCGGGGGTAGGGAGGAAGCCATTTCCTTTAAATTAGTGGTTTTCAGACTATCTATGGTAAAGGACCTTTTTTTTTTTCCCTCATAGATCGATAAAATCAATAAAAACAAATCCCTAGGGGAAAAAAAGACACACAAAATGAATCTCCAGAAAAAAGGAATTAAGAAAAAGATGCTCAAAACACAAGGTACAACTTAAGGAGGGAAAAAAAGGATCATTTAGACGTAAAATTCCTCTGCCAAATTTCTGTACAAGTTTCTAAGCATTTGCTCTCACGGCTGCCCTATCTCCTGGAGTACTGGCGGTGGGCCGCAGAGCAACTGGCCCGGGCCGCAGCTGGCACTTTGAGAAGCACTGCTCTGAAGGGCTCTGTAAACTCGGAGGCTGTTTGCAGACAAAACAAAAACAAACCAAACGAACTCTCCACCGACCGAGACGCCGCACAAAAGCAGAATACGGGCACTCCCAAGTGACACAGTCTTCTTAAACACTGCCACAACTCTGGGGGTTTAATTCACTCCCAAAATAAAAGCAAAATAAAAATAATAACAATAATAATAATGCTGTTGCCTGTTAAGACGACTTGGCACTTGCAAATTAACTCACCTGAGAAAACACAGTATAAATGTCCTTGTTGTTACAACACACCTGAGTGTCATTTAAACACACGGAAAGCCTCTAACAATAGCGCCCTTCACAATTCCTAACATGCTTGGCATTTTTCTAAAGGTTAGATTAAGTAGCAGATAACATTTTTAAGAGAAGGCCCAGTATACTATGTTTTTCTTTGTGAGAACTAATTTATGGCAGGCTAAGCCATGCTGACAGACTTCAGGATTTTCGAGGCCGGGCAGGCAGGCATCCGGCATAATGAAAGCCCTGCCTTTTCGCCAGAACTTTCGATGATTAAGACAGTATTTTAATGCACTCTCTGGGTAGCTGAGCCTTAAAAGAAAAAGGAGTTGTAAAGCAAAAGGCATTTCCTGCACGGCCCCGGGGGAATTTTGAGCCCTGAGCTCCGGGACCCGGTGGGAGGGAGTAATTTCAGCTAATTAACGGAGACTAGCAAAGTGTTGCATTTGGTCACAACATTTAGTTGGGTTTCATTTTTGTTGGCACGGAGGAGAGCCGGTCTGGATTTTTTCCCCCCTTTTTCTGTGGATTCACTGCAGGATCGCAAGGCCCACAGCTCTCATACATTAGGGAGAAAGTCAAAGGAAACGCCAAAGTTCAACCAAAGTACAAGTAATTAGAACCAGATTCTCCGCTGCGGGCGTGTGCGCATGCGCGCGCGCGCACGTGGACCTTTATTGAAATATCATTTACATGCCTCCAACCGTGAGCGTGGGACGGGGGACCTCCGTACTGCCGTTCATTTAATTTTCCAGTCGCCTCCAGTGAATGTGTGTGTGTTTGGGGCGGGGGGGGGGGGGAAATCTTGCTTTTAATCATCTTTCAGGAGAAGCGGTTTGTTTCCACACACAGGGGATTTTGCAAATCTGTGAATCGTATTTTGAAATTAGGTAATTGCCAAACAAGAAAAACTCTGCTTTGAAATGGTCTTGACTCACTCTGCTGCTGGCTTTGTTATTACTGAGAAGCTCCAAGATTAGTCCCGGGTCTGGGGGAGGGGAGGGGAGGAAAACGGCGTGGCGGGCTCTGGCAGTCTTGACTCAGTAACCTGCCCGTGACCCTGAAGGAGTGTGTGTTTGCCCGGGTCACCCGGGATCCTGGCCGAGGGCTGGGGCCGGGTTATGAGAATCCCTGCTATTCTGACCACACATGCAACAGGTGCTGAGGACAGGCAGGGGACAAAAGAAGGGCCGGGAAGACTTTGCTTTTTAAGTCCTTCAAGAAAGCCTTGCTTTCCAAAGTGCGGTCCCGGGCTCGCACCATCAGCACCACCTGGGAACCGGGTCAAACGCAGGCCCCCACTCCCCTCCACCACCCTCCACAACCCCAGAAATGCCTGCCGAATCCCAAAAGGCATCTTAACAAAATCCCCAGATAATTCCCAGGCACACTAGCAACATTCGAAACACCTTGACATAAAAATGTCTTGTTGCTCTCCTAACCTCCCCGGAACCCCAATCTGCTGAGTCAATCTGGCACCGTTGACTCTGTCGGCTCCCCCTTTGCTCAGGTCCTCACTAAATGCGCTCCTTGTTGAGCACGTAATACCTTAAGCGCTCCAGGCTGCGTGGTGTTTACGCTCCCCAGAAGCCTGCGTCCGCGCCCACGGAATTTCGGCAGTGGATTTTAGTTGGCAGAAGGGGTCAGAGTTGCACCGGAAGAGCTGAACTAACAGCACCTACCATTCACTGAGCACTTCCTAAGTGCCCAGGACTGCGCCAAAGGCTTAGTACCGACACCGTGAGCTCCCGGACTCTTCCCCAGAACCGAAGGGGACAGCAGGGCCGGGGAACCCCGCACCTTAGAACCGGGAAATTTAAATCACACACTACTCGCAGCCTTTACGAAAGAGATTTATTTATTTATCAACTGGGGTGGCGTTGTTTTACAATGTTGTGTCAGTTTCCACTGTACCAGCGAAGTGGAGTTCCCTGTGCTATACAGCGGGCTCTTATTAGTGGTCTATTTTATTACAAAAGAGATTTAAATGGCTGAATAGATATTACTCTTACTTCACTCAAACCCACAGCTTTTTAACTTCGCATCTTCCACCTCCTTAGGAAGTAAATCACTGGTGTGGTCCGGTCAGGCCTATTTACTCATATTTGAGAACTGCAGGATTGTGTACCTCCCTTTCTTATAATTCACGGTTATAATTTTCCAAACACTGATTTGATTCAAGACATGGTTAAATTTGACAAGATAGTTTGGGCCTTAAAAAGAGAGACAGGGAGGCTGAGGACCCACTAATCACTCTGTATTGCAGCTACACCTGTCTGGGCTCTCGGCCAGCAGCAGAAATCCTTCCTGAGACCGACTTTTACCATAGGAAGTGCTGTCATATTTTCCTAAGGGACTATAACACGTCCAACACCTACATTTCATTTTTATAATATGCTTTCTTGCTCCAAGGAACATGGTCGAAAATTATGTCATAGATTGTTTTAGGTGACGTTTGTAACAGACGATGCTTTAGATCACGATTTTCTGGGACATACTAAGATAGCTTATGACAGGTTCAAATAAATTCTCCCTTAAAATCACTTAACGGGCCGACACATCTAACTACCTATTAATGATGTGAACTGAGAGGCATCCGAAATGGAAGGCGTTAACTGAACAAATGCTGTAACCCGCCTCAGGAGTCGCGTGTAGATGAAGCTAATTACATCGCAATACCGAGGTCCCTGAAGAGCTTATCTCCACACCAAATGATTCAGTCCCATATTCCACTTCCAATCAGGATTTCCATAATTCTTAAAAAGCAATTATTGCTCTAACAAATGGCATTCTATTATCTGTTCAAATTTCCTGCACCCATAGTGGATTAAAACAGGAGCACTAAAAAGTTTATCATCTGAGATACACAATTCTTTGCTTATGTGCTGTAAATATATTTGAAAATCACATTGGTACCAGCCCTTACAGAAAACAGGGGGGATACTGGGGTGGGATATTTTTAAAAGATGATGATGAAATTACTCTTTGTCACATGGGAATTTTTGCCATTCTTCTGAGATCTGAGAAAGTTCACGGGTAAAGACACCAGAATGTAACCTCTTTCGCAACAAAGTAATGTTCTACTTACTCGGTTATACTTTGCTGCAAAGAAGTGTTTTTTGTTTTATTTGGTTGATATTTTACAGGTAGACACTCACACTAGTGGCCTCAAAAAGCTCTGAAACCAATTTAATCCTCATCGTGTGAGTTTCCTTTGTTCCTAAAAAGAACTAAAATGCCCTGAAACCTGCAGAAAACTGTGTGAGGAAGTGATGGGACGGCATGGGCTTTGCTCCAGATGGACCTGGATTTGAATCCCTCTTCTGACACTTACTAAGTTAGTGACCATAGAGTTTTTGTTCCTTCTCTGAGCCCTAGTGTCTCCTAGGACAATGCAGACGCTCCTAGAATTCCTGTTGGTGAACGAGAGACATTGTTTGCAACTTGCCTGGCACACGATGTTTCATAAGTGATGGTCAACCCAGGCCCCCCAACCCTCCCACATTTCCCTTCCACCTTCCTTAATCTTGGACAGTGGCTCTTAACCAACACTGATTTTGCCCCCCAAGAGACATCTGGCAATGTCTGGAGAGATTCTGGCTGTTATAACTGGGGGCGACTACTGGCATTTAGTGGGTAGAGGCCAACGATGCTACTAAACATCACACAGTGTACCCCAATGTTCATTGCAGCACTATTCGCAGTAGCCAGGACGTGGAAGCAACCTAAATGTCCATCAACAGATGAATGGATAAAGAAGATGTGGTACATATATACAATGCAATACTACTCAGCCATAAAAAAGAATGAAATTCTGCCATTTGCAGCAATATGGATGGACCTAGAGATTGTCATACTGAGTGAAGTAAGTTAGACAGAGAAAGAGAAATTTTGTATAATATGCATGTGAAATCTAAAAAAATGGTACAAATGAACCTATTTACAAAACAGAGAGACAGAGTCACAGATGTAGAAAACAAACTTATGGTTACCGAGGGGGAAAGGCCTGGAGGGATAAACTGGGAGACTGGGATTGACATATACACACTACTATATATAAAACAGATAATTAATAAGGATCTACTGAATAGCACAGGGAACTCTACTCAATACTCTATAATGACCTATATGGGAAAAGAATCTAAAAAAGAATGGATATATGGGGACTTCCCTGGCGGTCCAGTGGTTAAGACTTCGCCTTCCCATGCAGGGGGTGTGGGTTCGATCCCTGGTCGGGGAGCTAAGATCCCACATGCCTCGCCTCGGGCCGAAAAACCAAAACATAAAACAGAAGCAATATTGTAACAAATTCAATAAAGACTTTAAAAATGGAAAAAAAAAGAATGGTTATATGTATAACTGATCATTTTGCTGTACACCTGAAACTACCACACATTGTAAATCAACTATACGCCAATAAAAATTTAAAAATAAAACAAAATAATATAAAATAAACAAGGTTGTCCTGTATAGCACAGGGAACTATATTCAATATCCTGTAATAAACCATAATGGAAAAGAATATGGTAAAGAACAGATATATATGTATGTAAAACTGATTCATTTTGCTGTACACCTGAAACTAACAACACTGTAAATCAACTATACACCAATAAAAATTAATCAAAAACAAACAGAAAACATCCCACAGTGCACAGGACAGCTCCCTCCCCCTCCCCAGACAACAACGATGAACAAGTGTCTGGCCCAAATTAGAAATAGTGCTGAGGTTGAAAAACCCTGCTCTAGGGTAAGGAGACTACTTGTGGGAAGACTTTAGGACAAAAAAAACAACTTCTTGGAGCACGGGAGACAGAGGCGGGAGCTCAGTGCCTGATGCTGCCTCTTACTACGGTCACTTCACCTTCCTGAGCCTCAGTTTCCTAACCTGAGAAATGGAGGTGACAAGTGTGTGTACCACACTGCAGGGTTTACACATTGTAAACGACACAACTCTATATTCGAGGATTGTTTGAGTATTTGGGAACAGGTGGGCGAGCCATATCTTGATGTGACTAATGCCTTAGAAGATGATGGGAAATTCTTTAACGTCAAAGAAAAACAATACAACAGGGACTTCCCTGGTGGCACAGTGGTTGAGAATCTGCCTGCCAGTGCAGGGGACACGGGTTCGAGCCCTGGTCCGGGAAGATCCCACATGCTGCAGAGCAACTAAGCCCGTGCACCACAACTACTGAGCCTGAGCTCTAGAGCCCACGAGCCACAACTACTGAGCCCGCGTGCCCAGAGCCCGTGTGCCCAGAGCCCGTGCTCCGCAACAAGAGAAGCCACCGCAATGAGAAGCCCACGCACTGCAATGAAGAGTAAGCCCCGCTCGCCGCAACTAGAGAAAGCCTGCATGCAGCAACGAAGACCCAACGCAGCCAAAAATAAATAAATAAATTAATTAATTGAAAAAAAAAGAAGAATACGACAACAGTATTAACAGTGACAATCACGGGGCATCTACCGTGGGCTAGCTGCCACCCCCATTCTGTTCTAAGCATTTGACATATATTAATTCATTTGACCCCCGTAACAGCCCTATGAGAGAGAGCTCGTCTTAGTACCTCTAAAAAATACTTCCAGGCAAGAAACTGGAGGCAGAGGCTGGTGAGGGAACTGGCTCGAGGCCATCCAGAGGGGAGCAGATAAGCAGGAATTGGCACGCAAGTGGTCTTGGGCTCAAGAGAATGGGTGTGACCCCGGGGATGACATCCTGTCTTGTGATCCTGCACAACTTCTTTGGCAATAGGCTGGTAGAGTCCCTGGCAGCAAGTCTGAGAAAATACAGACCACGTCAAGCAGACCCATGCAGTCATCCTGGCATAAGGAGCAAAAGTAAAACTGGAAAACTAAAAAGGAAAGAAGCTAAAGGGACAGAAAGAATGCCCTTTCTTCTTTCCAGTCAAAGCAATAAAGTAGGAAAGTCCCCAGAGGCAAACACAGGAATGAGGAGGCACACATCCCGCGCCAACGAACCCCTCCTGCACCTTCCCTGCCGAGAAACCAGCCCCCAGCGGGCCGGGTGGCAGCAGCTCAGACCAGGTTCCAAGGGCCTCTGGCGGCGGTCCAAGGGCGTGTAACTCCACGCTGTCAGGCGCGGGTAACTCAGGCCACATGTGGCCCGCCCCACCGCCAGCTTCGGGGCTCTGCTGGGCGGCGAGAGGAGGGCTCAGGCCCCCCTCCCCGGGCCGCTTCTCCAGCTTTCACCAGTGGGCCACTTACACTCCCTCAACCAGAATGTCTCTGGCACAAGAACGCAACCCGAAGCTGTGCGCTGGCTCTTCTGTCCCCGTCTGCAGGGTTGGGACGCCTCAGGAAGACCTGGATCACTCCCTCCCAAGAGGACCAGGGTATGGGGGGCAACCAGAAGCATCCCCACAGAACCTTCTAGTGGACTAACATGACGACTGTGTTAGTCTGGAGATGAGCTTCACACACCAGCTCCAAAGGACCCACTGGGGATATTTTAGTTTAAAGGATTCTTAATTTTCTACATGGAATTGTTCAGGTTATAGACAGAAACGCTCTAACACGGCTGATTTTTTTTCTTCCTACGTAACAGTGATTTCTCACTATTTCTTGATGTGAGAAGAATGACGGTGTCAAAGTGCTTTCATTTTAGTTCTTAAAAAAGAAATTGCTAAACAAACTGATGGTTACCAAAGGGTGAAACGCTGGTGGGAGGGATAAATCAGGAGATTGGGATGAACACACCCACATGACTATATATAAAATAGATAACCAACAAGGGCCTACTGTATAGCACAGGGAACTATATTCAATACTCTGTAATAACCTAAATGGGAAAAGAATCTAAAAAAGAGTGGATAGATGTACATGAATAACTGATTCACTTTGCTGTACACCTGAAACGAACACAACATTGTAAATCAACTATACTCCAATAAAATAACAAACAAACAAACAGACAAAACAAAATAACACACCCTCACAGAAACACTCAGGATAATGTTTGACCAAATATCGGGGACCCCGCGGCCCAGGCAAGTTGATACATAAAATTCACCATTACAAGTTTCTATTTTGGGGGATGAAAGTGTTCTGAAATTAGATAGTGGTAGTGGTCGCACAACTCTGTGAATATACTAAAATCCACTGAATTGTACACTTTATAAGGGTGAACTGAATGATATATAAATTAAATCTCAATAAAGCTGTTTAAAGATAAAAAATTTAAGAAAAGAAATTGCTAAGGAAAACTTGAAAAAATAATTCAAAGACATTTCTACCACCTGTGAGCAGGCCCCAAGGCTCAGGTCTTTTTGGATATTCCTTCCTTCAGGGAACGTCCCATCTTTAAAGACAAGCTGAAGCATGTGGTTGGAAGTGTGAACTCTGGGGCCTGCCTGCCTGGGTTCAAATCCTAACTCTCCTACCTACTAGCTGTGTGGCTCTGGGCAAGTTACTTAGTGTCTCTGAGTCTCCATTTCGCCTTGTACAAAAAGACAGCCTATCCGGCACTGGATCATCGTGAGCATTAAATGATGAATCACTGTAAAGCACTGGGCCCAATGCCTGTCGCACAGGCGGCACAAGCAGAGTTGCCACCATCACAGGATCAGGGGTCGTGCCTGTGCTGACAAATCTCGACACGATTCACCTCCCATCTTCCTCCTAAGCAGCAGTCTCAAGTCTTGATTTGCTGACCTTTGCTTCCATTTTCCCTCTTAAAACACTAGTCCCTCCTGATACGATTCCCCCACCAGCGAATGTGAGCAGAGCCCTTTGTGTCAGCTCTGCTCCCGCACACTCCCCCTCAGCTGTCGTGTCCCTCCCCGCCTCTGCGCATCGCCCAAAGGACCACCACAGCTCTCTCCTCGTGGCCCATCCCCAATCCATGTGCACAGACCCCTCAGAAACAGCTTCTTGAAACTCCTCCTTCCCACGGCGATCTCCCCTTTGGGAGCCTTCCACAGCTGCTGGAACCCAAAGTCGCAAACCTCTGCATGGACCAATGGGGAGCCGGGTGGACGGGGCCAGGATTATCAGCCAGCAACATCCAACTGCTGACATGTATTTATTGAGCACCTGGCAAGGCCAGACACCGTGCTAAATGCTGGGTTAAAAAGAAGTTAGAAGACACCATTCTTCGCCCACACAAACTGACAGCTAAAAATACCAGACAGTAAAGATGGTCCCAGCTGGAGGCTGGGATCCAATGGTGCCCGAGGCTGCCATGATTGGGCATGTCACGAGCACACAAAGGCTTCGGCTGACTTGCCTTTAAATACTCAGTGCATAAAAGTACACAGCAGGTGCTTAATAAATGTTGGTTGAAAAATGAGTGAAAGAATGAAATCTGCATAGAAAGGCTTGCATAGTTATCCTACGCATTATCAAACACATGATGACTGTTTCAGCCAATTCAGCAGATCTGCCAACAGCACACATTACCTGGTGGTGGAGGATTCCAGGTGTGTTTTCGTCCCATTCCCTCACTTGCTCCCTCAGGGCAAAAGTGTGAAGAAGAGCAGGGATTATTATCATTATCCAATTTTTACTCTCCATTATTTATAGGAGGAAACTGAAGCTTAGAGAAGTTAAAGGACTTGGCCAAGGTCACAGAGTTTGGAAACAGCTTGATCCAGAACTGGCCTCCTGAATCCACCTACATTATTATAACCGAGGAACAAAGCACTCATTTCTATTTGAAGCTGTTCTACTGATTTTTTAACGTTTTAAGACAAGATCAGTAAACTCTTTCTGTAAAGGACTAGACAGTAAATATTTTAGGCTTTGTGAGCCATATGGCCTCTGTCACAGCCACTCAACTCTGCTGCGGTAGGGGGAACAGCTACAGACGAGACATAAACGAGTGGGCGTGGCATGTTCCAATAAAACTTTATTTACAAAAACAGGCTGCAGACCAGATACGGCTCAGTTTCCTGACCCCTGCTTTAAGATAAAGGAAATTAAAACTATTCCTTCTTAGAGTAACTGCACATGTACTATAAAATCCATGCTCTTCTTTGCTTCTAGGGTAAAGACAGAATATGATAGCCATATGTTACAGAGATGAGGGAAATAGTTTAAGAATGCTAAGCACTACAGTGTATACAGTATTTATATACACTATAAATGTGTAAGGTCTGCACATTTCCCTCAAAACTAACCTCATGTACACATTTTTATTAGTTAGGGAGGTCAATATGTCTATCGTAAATACATTTTAAAATTCCTTCCTACATATTCCATCTATTGGGATTATTTATCATGCCCTGTTCCCTGGCCTAGAGCCAGGGAGAATATGGGAGTTTTAATACCTTTAATCCATTACATGGATTTTTTTAGAGCTCCATAAGACAAAATAAAAAGCACTCTCACGGTCATATATGCAATACACCTGATATGCCACTTAATAGTTCATGTCCCATTTTATTTTTCACTTGTGATGGTTTCCAGCTCTCAACGTGCAAAGTGACATCATTTCAGCCATCTTTTTTTTTTTTTTTAAAAGGATTTTCTTATTTATTTATTTATTTATTTATTTATTTATTTATTTATTTATTTTTGGCTGTGTTGGGTCTTCGGTTCGTGCGAGGGCTTTCTCCAGTTGCGGCAAGCGGGGGCCACTCTTCATCGCGGTGCGGGGACCGCTCTTCATCGCGGTGCGCGGGCCTTTCTCTATCGCGGCCCCTCCCGTCGCGGGGCACAGGCTCCAGACGCGCAGGCTCAGCAATTGTGGCTCACGGGCCCAGCTGCCCCGCGGCATGTGGGATCCTCCCAGACCAGGGCTCGAACCCGTGTCCCCTGCACTAGCAGGCAGATTCTCAACCACTGCGCCACCAGGGAAGCCCCCTCAGCCATCTTTTTGCTCCAGTTTTTTGTATTTGTTGTTTAGAGAACTCCTGACAATTCATAGACAAGAAATCTCCCTGTGGACTTTGAGGGGTGATGACTATTGCTCCCTGACATTCTGAGTAAGTACTGAAATGCGTTCGCTGACACATGCCACCCAGTTTACGGCACTGTTAATTGATTAGGCCTTGTTACCTTGTATCGAAAAAGAGGTGCGCATGTATTTCTAGTTCGCATGTAGCTGGTTTCCAAAGATGGCTTGCCCAGTGACCCACACCTCCAGGAAGCCACACCATTGTGTAGGCCCTTCCCCTTCAACCTGCGCTGCTACTGGGATTGCTTTTTGATCAAAAGGACGTGGCAAAAATAACACCGTTACACACGGGACTAGATCCTAAGAGGCCTTGCAGCTTCCATCTGGGTCTCTTGGAATGCTCATTCTGGGGGAAGCCATGTGAAGAGCTCAGGGACCACCATCCCGTAAGGAAGCCCATGTCACAAGAGGCGGCCGTGGAGAGAGAGAGGTCCACGCAGCCTCCAGCTGCTCCAGAAACCTCAGCCGAGGAACTGGACATGGAACGCAAGAGCTACGGTGAACATCCGCCTCGTCTGGCCCTACGAGGAGTTCAGCCCCGGAACCATCTGACTGCACCCACGTGAAAGATCCCAGGTGAGACAGAAACTTGAAAGTGAATAATAAATTGTGTTTTAAGCCACTAAGTTTTGGGTTGCTCTGTTCCATAGCAATACATAACTGAAATTAATTCTACAGTTATCATTAATTGAAGATGATTTATCTGGAGCCATGAAGAACCTGTGGAAAGAGCCCACCCTGACTCTTTTAGAACCTGGGAGACAGTAATTTGACATCACATTCACGGTCCAAGGTCTGCATGCTTTCCTGCCAGTTACAAGAACAATGGAGTAATTCCATCTAAAAATAAGTAACTAGGGAATTCCCTGGCAGTCCAGTGGTTAGGACTTGGCCCTCTACTGCTGGGGCCCTGGGTTCCCTGGTCGGGGAACTAAGATCCCGCAGGCCGTGCGGCGTGGCCGAAAAAAAAAAAAAAAAAAAAAAAAATTAACTAAGAAATTCTGGATAAAAAGGAGCATGATAGTTGCTCAGCTATGAATTCAAAGACTGTGATGATTAAGATATTATAACAGAATAAGGCTCTTAAAAAATTAAAAAGTGTCCTATCACGCAATGGGTCTTTTTTTCTTCAAATTGCTTATAAAACTCATTCATATCCACCTGAGCCCACCTGCCTGTCACCTGCACACGCCCTCTTTTATTTTGAGACGCAGATGTCTGCTTATTGGGTCGTTGTGTTTTTGTTTGTTCCTCCAGAGGACTGACTGAATTCTCCTCCCCATACCGGACACTGCAATTCAAAATAATAGCAACAACCCTGCAAGTAATGGGCCAGAATACTCACTTGATACCCACTAAAGGAGGGTTTAGATCACTAGCTCTCGGTTACCTTTCGAGAAACATCTGTTTCACATGAGCCCGTTTAAAGTGCATACATCTGTAAATAATAAGCCTGTGTGTGCACATAATTTAATGAATTAGGACATAAAAAGGAATTGAACAGTAGGGGCACAGCAATTAGAGTAAATGCCCATTTTGTTAAAAATGTATTGTTTCCAGCTTTCACTTGGAAACCCTTTTATTATACTGCGGGTTCTGGGGCTTCCAACCTTCCTCATTCCCCCTCCCTGCAAAGAACATGGGAGTTTACTTTGCAGAGTTAGCAGAAGGAAGGAAACCCACGTCACACAAAGCTGAGAGGGGGACTTCAACCCGCTTTCTCCTACTCCACGGATCTGGGCGCCTGAACTGCTCTGTGTCTGGGGATTCTCATCTGTAAAATGGAGCAATAACAGTGCCTTTCTCTTCAGGCTGCTGTGACAATGAGGTGACCGAATTCATTTTATGCACTTAATAAATATTAATTATGATGATGGCGGTTGTTTCATTTTAATAAAAATCAGTCACAACTTGAAACTATTCAGGAGGGAAAAAAACCTTGGTTCAAAACTTTCTTTTGGGGCTTCCCTGGTGGCACAGTGGTTGAGAATCTGTCTGCCGATACAGGGGACACGGGTTCAAGCCCTGGTCTGGGAGGATCCCACATGCCGCGGAGCAACTAGGCTCGTGAGCCACAACTACTGAGCCTGCATGTCTGGAGCCTGTGCTCCGCAACAAGAGAGGCCGCGATAGTGAGAGGACCGCGCACCGCGATGAAGAGTGGCCCCCGCTTGCCGCAACTAGAGGAAGCCCTCGCACAGAAACGAAGACCCAACACAGCCAAAAAAACAAAAAACAAAAAAAAACAAAAAAAAACCCCAACAACTTTCTTTTGACTGAATAGACTTGTGGTTGCCAAGGAGGGGTGGGGGAGGGAAGGATTGGGAGTTTGGGATTAGCAGATGCAAACTATTACATAGAGAATGGATAAACAACAAGGTCCTACTGTACAGCACAGGGAACTATATATTCAGTATCCAGTGATACACCATAATGGAAAAGAATATGAAAAAGAATATATATATGTATAACTGAGTCACTCTGCTGTACACCAGAAACTAACACCACATTGTAAATCAACTATACTTCAATAAAATAAATGTTTTTAAAAAGTTTCTCTTGATTGTTAATTTGGTCCTATTTCTCTTTAATTTCTTCACCCCATTTCTAGGGATGGACAAAAAAAAGAAGGAAGGGAGGAGTGGCAATGTGAACGGGAAGTACCATCAGAGATTCTATTCCAAGGATATCAAAGCGAGTGCCAGAGCCCAAGGAAATACCACGTTCTCCTATTTTCAGGCCAATTTTTCAGCTGACACGTTTCTAAGGGCTTGCCATCACGGCCAACGTGGGCCTCCCAAGTTCTAACCACTCCCTCCAGTTTACTTCAGGTGTTTTGAGTGACCCCCCAAATATACAAATAAGCAAAAGCAGAGACCACTTGAGATGTTCTGAATTTCAAGTTCGTGTTCACTGAACTATACTCAGATATCTCCTGAGCACCTACTGTGCGCCCGGCACGGGGTGACTAAGCAGAGCACACATATACGAGCAAAAGGTGCTCGGGGGAGAGAAAGCGTGGCATTTTCTAGAACACACACTGAGGCTTCCACAGAGTGTGGTCCATTCCTCTCTGCCTCCCTGCAGTTTAAAATGTGTAAGTAGAGTTGAAAGTAGCTGGGAAAGGTTGGAAGATACTCTATATCCATTTGAAAACCACACAGGTGTGGAGCACAGGACTAGAATTTGTATTCTCCCACAATAGGACTGCGGCAAGAAACAGACCTCACGTCCAGCCCACTGGGATTCTGGGAAAATCCTGGTTGAGCTCTGCAAAATAAGTGTTAGCAAAATAAGTGCTAAGTATTTGGCAAGCCCCAGGAAAAAGGGTTCCACCCAGAAGGAAAACAAGTTAAACAATGACTGAAATCACTACCCTCCAGTATTCTGTTTACATTCTCCTGCAGTCTATTTACCGTCTACATAAAGAGATAATTAGAGCTCCTGAACAGCAGTAGGAGAGAATAATAGAGGCTAAAGGAAAAGGGAAATAAAAGAGAATGCACAAATATTGAAAAAATATTAATAGCTGAGTATATAGAGCTGTGTTGTTCAATGCAGTAGTCACGAGCCACATGTGACTATTGAAAGTTAAATGAACTAGAATTAAATAGAAAAAAAAATTCAGTTCCTCAGACATACTGGCCACATTTCAGGTGCTCAATAGCTCCACATGACCAGCCATCACCGTACTGGACAACACAGAATTACAGATGGTTCCCGTCCTTGCAGAAAGTTCTACTGCAGAGTGCCGGTATCTGGGACCTTAAGGGGTGGTGTGCTTGAACACCTATATCCATTGACTCAACCATGATTAACTGAGTGCTGACCAATTATTTTCTAGCTGTACTAATACCATACGACCATATTGGGAAGACAGAGGTAAAGGACACCGTATCTGACCTCAAAAGACTTCCCAGGTTAGTAAGGGAACCCAATCAATAAAACAAAATGAAACAACACACGCTAAAAAGGAGAAATGAGAAGAAACACAGAAAACAAACCTGGTAACTTTAATGGTCAATATGGTAGTAAGTATCCAAGGGTTCCCTGTAAAGTTCTTTCAACTTTCCTGCATTTAAAAATTTTTTCATAGCAAAGTATTGGGGGAAAATTATTTACTGAGTATTAGGTCTCAGGTACTTTAAAGAAACTCTCTTATTTATTTAAGTCTATGGTAAGCTTGCAAGGTAAGTGTTATGGACCAATGGTACAGATGAAAACCACTGAGGCAACAGCAAAGGCAGCGCGTGAGGAGTGCCAGCTCCACTGTACCACGCTATACACACAGGAACGCATGGTGCTTCCACCTAGCACCCACTACATGACCCGTAGACAGTCACTTCAGCTAGCCCATCTGTCTCCTCAAAATCCGTAATTCAACAGCTAGATTTCAAACAAAAGAAACAGGTAGAACACGGTATGTAAAAATCCCAAGTACAGAACAATATATTGCACTTAAAATAGCAGTCACCCCTTCGTATCTTTGGGGCATTGGTTTCAGGATCCCCATGGACAACAAAATCTCTGGATGCTCAAGTCCCTTATATAAAATGGCGTACTATTTGCATATAACCTACACATCCACCATATACGTTAAATCATCTCTAGATGACATACAATGCCTAATACAATGTAGGCGCTATGTAAGTAGTTGCAAATACAATAATACTGTGTAAATAGTTGCCAGCTGTGCAGCAAATTCAAGTTTTGCTTTTTGGAACTTTCTGGAATTTTTTTTTTTCTGAATATTTTCCATCTGAGATTGGTCAGATCCGCAGATGTGGAACCTGCGGATATGAAGAGCAAACTGTGTCTGAAACCACTGAACTGAGAGCATCATGTGAGAGGCTAGTCACCATCATCTTGATCCACGTAAACTTCATTAAACAGTCAGTTTTCATAGGTTTGGGACCCTCTAAACAAACTACGTGGCAAATACCAAAATATCAATTTTTCAGTGTCTCCTGGAAACTTTCTTTTTTTTTTTTTTCTTCCTGTTTTTCCAGTAATGGAAGACGCAATAGTGCTGGCTGACTAGGAGGTACCACCACTGGTGCCCATCTCCAGACGAGAGTTCTGAGTGAACCAGGAGAACAAGAAAACCTTCTTTCTCGTCTCTCACCTCCCTGCAATTCCTCAGCAAACACAAGGCTGATCCCGACCCCGCCTCCTGTGAGCCTTAGAGGGACCAGGCCAGCGCAGACACGAACAACAAACAGGATGGAAAACAAAAAAGTAAACAGCCTCCTGGTTTCTTCCACAATTTAAAAGGCTGTGGCTTCTATGAGGGAAATAATGTCATCAGAGGAAATTCTGTGGGACAGTTCTTCACCTCTCTCTCTCTTTTCCACCTTTTCCCAAAACCAAAGCACTCCATGGTCCCTTCTTGGTATTACTGGGGCATAAATATCTTCCAGGAAGTCTTCACTGGGCTGTCAGGTGACAGGGTCAAACTCGCCTTCTCTGAGCCTCAAGGTCCTCTGCCGTAAAAAGAGGCAAATCGTACCTGCCTCACAGGATTGCTTGTGATGATGATGTAGGTACAGTCATTAGAGTAGAATCTTGTTAAAAATTTAACCAGCCCAGAAAGCAAACTAAACACCCCACCACAGCTCTTTAAGTTGGTCTCTATTATCAGAAGACAATCATTTCTTTCGTGTCCTAGGGCATGGCTGTGATGACTGCCGTGTGGACCGAAGACGGCTGCGTGTTTTTGGTCCCTCCCCACGGACAGGTCGCCGTACTGAAGGCGAGCTGGCCCATGCCGCTCCCCCGACAGCAGGCGGTGACAGTGACCGCACGCCAGCTCTGCCCCAGCCTTTCCGAGGCCTGGGAGCTTCCGCGCCCACCCCCCCTCGGAATAGTGCCACCACGCAGAGAGAAGCACAAGGCACACGCAGCTACCTCGGGTGACAGCCCGGCTGAGCTCTCTGCCACCAACCAACATGCACTGCCAGCCCTGGGTGCCAGCAGTGACAGACTTCCCGCCCAGTTTAGCCCTGGGGGCTGCAGCCTCATCTGACATCACGTGGAGCAGATCTGCCCAGCTGAACCCAGTCCAACCACAGAACAATGAGATAATAAGTTGTTAGGCCACGAAGTTTGGGGGCAGTTTGTTACACAGCAAGATGTCACAAAAACAATCATAAAGAAAGAAGTGATACAACAGCCAAGACGTGGAAGCAACCTAAATGTCCATCAACAAACAAATGGATAAAGAAGATGTGGTACCTATGTATACAATGGAATATTACTCAGCCATAAAAAAGAAATAATGCAGCAACATGGATGGACCTAGAGATTATCATACTAAGTGAAGTTAAGTCAGAAAGAGAAAGACAAATACCATATGATATCACTCGTATGTGGAATCTAAGTTTTAAAAAATGACATAAATGAACTTATTTACAAATCAGAAATACACTCACAGATTTCAAAAACAAACTTATGGTTACCAAAGGGAAAACGTGGTGGGGAGGGATAAATTAGGAGCTTGGGATTAACATATGCACACTACTATATAAAATAGGTAACCAGCAAGGACCTACTATATATAGCACACGGAACTCTATTCAATATTCTGTAATAACCTATATGGGAAAAGAATCTGAAAAAGAATGGATATGTGTATATGTATAACTGAATCACTTAGCTGTACACCTGAAACTAACACAACACTGTAAATCAACTATACTCCAATAAAATTTTTAAAGTGATTTAAAAAAAAATATAATCTAATAGACCCAACCCCCAAAGAACATTATTTAACAGACACTCGAAGCATCCATGTGAGTCTTCAAGAAGCAAGTTCAGAAGGTATGCACTTATTCCACTGCGTAGTTTAAAACTCCGCATCGTAAACTGCACTTAGAATGTACTCTGCAGCCTACCCCCAGAAAAACTCCTTTCCTGCTCCTTATGACAAAAATGCGTAACCTACGTGATCCTCCTCTTGTGCACCAGCTCTGGTTCTCAGTGGGTTTTAGTTCTTTCTGTAATCAAACTCAGGTTCAAAGTCCTGAGGAGATTGTGTTTGTGTTACAGGGGGCTACGTCACAGTGACATGTGTATACAAGTGTCTCCCGTACATCGAGTCCAGAGAGCAGGGACCACATGGGCTTCATCTTGGTGTGTCCGTCCCATCCCCCCCACCTCCCGCCAACCCCTGAACACATCAGGGAGCCTGGCACACAGCAGACATCCAAGAGCCATTTGTTGAACAGGACTCTGCAAGATGGAATCCATCAGTGAGCAATCGAAATGTACTGGCCTCTGACAGTATCTCTGGGCAAAGTGTACCGTGACCACCTGGAAGGTGACAACGGTCAGGTGTAAAAGCCAATTATTTGTTCCACATGGACGCCACTGCATCAGGACCACAGTGCTGTCCCACTGTGACAAACAGGAAGGATGGTCCCCCCGGGTGATGAGCCACAGTCAGAGGAACCATTTCACAGAGGAAAGAGATGCCAACTCGACAAACACGGTCGCCGTTAGTGAAGGCATGCAAGCCGCAGTGTCACGCTGAAACCAGAGAAGCTCTACTCGGGGAACTGTGTGTGTTTTCAGGGCAGAGCAGAATCCTTGTTTACATTAGCTATTATATTAAAAATCCTGCAACGTCCCACGTCATGGCCGTAGACATCGATCCCGCGTCAAGGCAGGCTATTTCTCAGCCCATGGGCAGCGCGAGGACCACAGATGGAGAGATGCTCGCAGGGTAACGCATGTGCGTGAGCGGGCAGAGAGGCCGCCGTAAAACTCTCGGAGTGACAGCTCCACCGCCTCTGGGCTGAGGGCAAGGAACTCACTACCCCTACCTCTCTAGAGCGCTCTCCTTGTACAGGTGGCGGGATAACCTCTGGAAGCCCATTTAGGACTTGTGCCGCTAGAAACCCAGCACGGGTTTCTGGAAACTCTGGCCCGGGAAGCAGAAAGACAGCCTTCATCTGCATCCTCCGACTTTCTCAGCGAATCCAAACCCGTTCATCCTGTCTCTAGTTCCTATTGTTTCCTCTGATAAGCAGGGCCCCAGTGAACAATTAAAGCTTTCAATAAATAATCTCTAAGCACATTCATTTGATTGACTGTTATTTGATACAGCAGTTAGTTTCAATGGGGCAGTTAATATTGATCACATAAAGTACTCCAGACAAACATGAAACAGTTCCAGAACTCCATGGATTATTACCCTTTATCTGCCAGTCATCCGGGTTACTTGTAATGGTCACGGAATTTAAAATCAATAATAACAATTAGTGTTCTGTACACCAAAACAGATGAATCATGTGAAATGGGTTTTCATATAAGATCAAAGGTAAAGTGCGCCTACCACGTGGGAGAAGGCTCTCTGAGTTTCCAGGACACACTTGGCAAGGTACTTTCAGGCAAGTCTTCAACACAGCCAGCAAGACAGAAAGAACGGTATTTAGGAAATGTGATCATAAAAACGCATGTGAAACCCGACTGTCTTAATCCAAAAAGATGAAGGGTAAAGGATAAAAAGTGATCAAAATGCATGCTAACAAACGTAGTAAAATTAATGGGACTGGCAATTTACTTCCTCTGAGATAGGCTTCCAGCTACCTTTTCCCGCTTCCGATTCACAGGCATTAATCGTGATTTTTTTTGTAATAAAATGGCAGCAACGGTATTTTAGCTCTACAGCACTGCTACTGTAATGTCTGGATAATTAAAACACAGAGCAACAGAGAAATGTCTCATCATTAAACTGCAACCATCGCACTATGTGAAATCATCCATCCCAAAGACTTGTTTTTCATCAATTATTTGTTATTTATCTGATGTAAATATAAAAAGGACTAATTAAAATGTATGCCTTTTTACACAGCTTCTTGTCATTAAAGCCAATGAAAGCATTCTGAGGACCATAATGAAATAATTATGTTTGCCTTTAAGAATTCTCTTCAACAACACATGGCAGTACTGAGCTAAATTAAAACATCAGGAACTAAATTTCGCTTGCCTCCATTTCCATTTTAGTTAATTATACCCCCAAGGTTTCCATAGGCCAGACCCTAAAAAATCTTTTGAAGCTGAAACAGCCTTCAGATCGTCAGCCTTTTTATAATCATGAACTCTGATGATAAGACAAAGGTACCGTAGCCCCCAAAGCTTTAATATTTTTGAGAAGAGGTACTTATTACTGAGGTCTTCGTTTGTTCTGAAAATTAGGGAAGTATTAGGATAAATGTGATCCAAAGCTTCGTTTTCAGGTTAGCTGATACACTCATCTTATCTGGTCTTATCTGCATCATTTCTACCACAGTATGTTGAATTTAGCTATTTTTTTCCCCTGATTTGATAACATTTAGTCAGTGGCGAACAGTAGTTGATCAATATCAACAGCAAAAACAAACATTTCACTATATCTGAGTCGAATCAGGAGAATAACTCCTTATTCAATACTCAAACTTAAAAACAAAACAAAGAGCAATCTTTAAGAGTAGACTGTGAAGCCATGAACTTGAAAAATAAAATAGGACCCTTTCATTAGAATTTCTCCTTCTCCAGACCTCAAATTGGTGACACTTGTAAAAGGAAGAAATAGTAAAAAAAAAAAAATTTTTTTAAATCTGAGTTTAAGAAAAAAGGAAGAAGGAAAGAGGAAAGGAAAAACTGCCAGGCGGTTTCAGGGCTGGTGGCAAATGCAGTGGCTTTCACCTGCTGTCAGATGATGCCAATGGGGTGGGAACGCCGTGTTTAGAAAAGTAAACAGGAGTCCCAGGGATTAACTCTGACAATGTGAATTCCGCCCATCTGGTTCTGTGTGGAGAGTCAACAGGGTTCACGGGGGATGATATTTGACTGCCGGATAGACTGTCTGTCTTCTGAGACATCAGAGGGAAACTGTTGACGGCTGCGAAACAAAGATCTAGTACATGACAACCTAAAATTGCAATTATAATCCCAGAATCTGCTTTTATTAAAACCACACCGAAGTCAGTCTTTGTTCCGCTTAGAGAAATTTCCTTTCGGGAATGAGGGACATTGTCACCCACGATCAGCCTTGTTAAAATCAGCTCCCCCCGCCCCGTCCCAGTTCGCTTCATCAGCTGCCGAGGAGCCTGTGCTCTGAGACAGGAAACGCTCAGCAAGGCTGGGTCACCTCCTGACGTCAGTTCCTGTTATCCTGCCTTATCGTGCTGGGGACCAGGAGTCTTATCTTACTGAATGGCCCCCCTTTCAGCTCCCCATCCTGCAAGGCCAGAGAAAAAGCAAGTCAGCGGTTCCACTGCCTGTCTGAATTCCCATCTAAGAAGCTCTGAAAGCTCCAGATAAATAATAGAATACTTGCAGGCTCACCCTCTACGGCTGCCTAGGTGGAGAGAACTTTTGCAACTTTATTTTTTATTCATCGGAAGGGGTTTAGGGGCTGGGATGGGACGGGAATCATGCCTCTTAGTGATGAAGCAAGGAGGCGGGAAGGAAAAGAGGAGCATTCAGGGCGACATATTGAGTGATTAGATCGTGTTATTAGATCTTACAGATGGGCAGGTTATCTCATCTCCTATTTAACAAGAGGTGCTTGGGCCAAGCCACTTACAGACAGGATACTGATAAATCTGAAACTGGAGTTAACTCTCCTCTCTCCATCACCTCCAACTCCAACTTTTTACGAAGAAGCTGGCCAAGAACTGATACAGATTTGTTCGTAGTGATTCAACGTATAATTCCACCCCTCCCCCACTCCCAATACACACACACACACACACACACGCTGGCATCAGAGCCACGGTCATAATACTTAAATCCATATTGCAAGGGACGCCTTCTATTTACAGATCTACATTTTGCCACAAAAGGAATTCGTGTTCAGAAGAATGACCCAGAAGCACAAGGCGATCTTCAGTCATAACAGAAAAATTAAGCTGTGAGTGCTCCAGTTATACTGACCATCAAGTCCAAACAAAGGCTTTCTGTGCCACTCCTGGGTGCAAGGGGCAACCCTAGGAGATGTCATAATATTGAAATATCTGGCATATTTAAATGGCTTATGTGGGAGTTGTGGCAGTATATTTGAAAGTGGGTTATTCTAGAAAATCTGAGATGTATGATTGTCATAACTACCCTGTAATTTGAAAGGCAAGATTCTACATTAATATCTTTTAGAAAGGTTTTTAGCCCAGATTTTTCTGATAAACCTTCATCAAAAAACTCCCATTTCCGAAATAATCTAGTTAATTGATAGTTAACTGAATTTATATTAGAACATTTAAAGTATAAAAATGTCATTTAGGGAGAAATTTATTGGCACTTACATGTAACTCAAACTCTATAGAAGATTCTTTTTAAGATGTTCTAAAATGAACAGTGCATTCACTGTTTCGTAAGTCCTGTTCGACTCGAAGAGTTTTCTATTTTGCAACTTGGTTTTACGTCTTCATCTTCCTCGCAGAGAGAACTTTCTAGTTAAAAAATTCCCAGCCTTTAAAAAAATTTTTTTCGATTTTAAAGATTCTAAATTCCTTGACAACAGAATTTATAATCTTCATCATTTATCACGTATTTCCCTTCTGAGATAATCTATGCATTACATTTCACAAGAATGTAGAAAGGAGAAAACGGTAAGGTTTTCTTTCTTTTTTTTAGCCATCTCTGGGGCTTAACATGTTGAAGGGAAATTATAATCACCTGATATCCAGAAGAACTTTCTTTTGTGCTTTAAAGCAAAGTTCGTGACAATACCGACTGGTTATATATGGTCAGAGCCAGGCTTCCAAAAATGAGAAGAAAACTTCTGGTTCAGGTCAGCGAACCTATCAGAAATTGCGCTGCTGGTCATTTATCTACTAAGAGAAGAAAGGCTTAGTTCAGATGCGAGGGCTTTGCATTTGGGCTGGGAAATCAAATGCTACCAAGAGTTTCCACATCCATTCCACAGCCTAAGCTTAAGGGACACATGACTACTCTCCTAGCATTCTGATCTATTTTTTTTGAGTCTATCCTTTTCTGGTGATAAAATTTAAACTTCTGCATTTTTTCTTGTAAGTTGCACATCAGTGCTTCCCTACCCAAAGTGCCGAGTTACCTGGATACTGAAAAAATTTTAGTAATTCTTTTTTCCTACGGGGAAGGAAAACTTTGTGAATCTTCCACTTGTTTTCAAACGGCCCTATCCTGCACTCCCTGAGATTTAAGTAGAATTCCCTTTTCTTTTCTTCTTTCTGATGGTGTTAGTTACCACTGTCATGTGGCCAAGAAGCAGAAAATTATGTCCTACTTTAGAAAAACAATTGAGCCTTTTCACTGAAATATTTATTCAAAACCCCATTCAGTTCATACGGTGGCTGTCAGCCTTTATTTAGTCTCTCTTTCAGAGGGTATCTTTGATTTTGCCACTTTGACCCCAATTTATATCTCACTAGGAGAGGATTTAGATACTGTTTAATACTTAAAATTCAGGTCCCAGCGCTTAGGAAAGGAGACGTCTTTCCTTCCTAAATCATAACATCGATACTGTTTGTTTTTAAAAACAGATTATTTCTCCTCATTAGAAAAGAAAATCTGTTTTTCCTTTTTTCTTTTGATGTGTTATGAGCAGGGAGAAGACAGGGAAAAGGGCCAAGAAGTTGTCACACTCATGATTTCACCGAAAGCAACTACTATATTTAGACCACAAATATTAGGCTTTATCTTATGCCCACTGAGCAATTAATGCTGAAAACATCTGGAGCAGCCTAAACCCAAGGTAATCCACGAGGCACCTGAACAGAAACTTAGTGACTCTGACACCTCCAGGGGCCGTCTTAAATCATATTATTTACACCATGTTCCCTTAGTAACTCGCTACTCCTGACTTCGAATTTTTAGAGGCAATTCACAGGCCCTACTCCAACCGACAGCTGGTTGGCATATCATTTTTCTGCCTTAAAATTAAAAGGGAAAATAAAGAGAATATTCTAACACCTTTCAAAGAATGCTTCTGGTGTGTTGTACATTCAAAGGGTTTACTCCAATTCCTACACACACACACAGACACACACACACACCATAAAAAAATAAGTAGGATCTCAAAGCAGAAAATAGCTTTGGTTAGAATTTAGTACTATTTTTTTCCTTCTGGCCCACTGCTTCCTCTGTGTTAAGAGCACAAACAGATCTGCTTCTTGTCAAAACAGTCATTGAGTAAAATGGAAAAGGTTGCGGTTTTTATGTTTGTACTTATACAAACAGGGCCCTAATATGCTTTAACTTCAAAAGCCCTAACTGGCTGTGCCACCCTGAGCCAAACACCGCGTGGCAGAGCTGTGTCAGAACTTTTATTATTTATGCTTAAAAACTTAAACCACTTGAACAGCTAAACTGACCTGTCCTAAAGCGGTTTGAGCGACTCTGCAGGGGCCTAAGCGATATTTACACTCTATTCATTTAACCTGGAGTCCGGGGGTGGGATCCAAACCCTTGTGAAACTGACCACAGTGAGCACTAATTGCCCTGCTTACAAAAATAAGACACTGAAATTTCTGAAATCCCTTTGTCATTTGCCTTTATTTACTTTGTCTAATGCAAGCTTCTTTGATTAGCTGAACTTTGCTGTTATCAACACTTCTTGCTTATCGGCTGGCCCTAGGTGAATGACACATTCACCACTAGCCTCTCCCCAGATAAGGCAAATCCCTTGTTTAACTTGTTCAAGAACAAACAAAGTTCCCCCCCAAACTCCTGCAACTTAATAGGCACTTTTGGAGAGTTAATTACAAAAGGAAGAATGTCTACTTGTAAAACCTCTACTAGGTCTAATAGCTTGACGCCAGGGTCCTGAGCATTCTTTTTTCCTTTGTTAAAAAACGTTTCATTAAAACTTTCTCTCACAAGAAGAAGTTTGAGGGAGCCCTAGTTCCCTGAGATTCCAAATGAAATTGTTCATACTGTTTTAATTGCTACAGAGAGGAGGGGGGTAGGGTCTAAAAGATCTGTTAGTGGGTTGGAAAATTATTTTGTAACAGTTTCTTTGAGCTCTCCAGAAAGAAAGAGAGGCAGCAGGAAAGAAAAAGCATTTGAGGAGCAGCTGAAAATGAGGACGCCTTCTGAAGATGATATTCTTTTTACCCTGGTTATGGCTCTACGAAATACTAAGTCAGACAGCTAGACTGTTGGCATCAGATGGTTATTGACTTTTCAGCTACAAACCTGTTGATTTCCTGGACCCCTGAAGCAAGTCTTTATTCTTAAGAAAAAGTTTCAGAAGAGGGTGATTTAAATCTTGTCATTGTCCCCTTTCTCTCCTTTTTCTTCCCTCTCTTTAGATAAGCCATCATGTTATTAGGAAAACTCAATTTCTTCCAGTTAAACTTTGACCTCTTTGAAAACAAAGATTTAAAATGTCATTTTCAGGCTAATGCTCCAATGAATTGTCAAATAAAGTACTAAAAACATTTTGATAGATAGCTGAGCCATTTATCTAAATCACTGTCAGGGCAGCGATGCGTCCAGCAGGCTCCCACTGCAGCCACCCGAAGGTGGGATTTTTCTGGGACTGCTGGTCATTTCTCAAGCCTGCAGCCAGGCTACTGTTGACCAGTGCGTGCCTCGGCACCCTCTCAGAATCAGATAACCAAATAGTCAATATTTTTTTAAAAAACTGGGCTACCCCACTTATGTTTCCTTTCCTTTAACCGACGTCCAGGTTCCCGGCTGAATTGCAAGATATGGAAATAATGGATGGCTCAGCCCAAGGGGTGTTCATTGCCAGTAGTTTTCTAGCAAAACAGCAACTTCTTAGAGCAACAAAGTGACTCGGAAAGGTGGCAGCAGGGTCAATGCTAAGAAATATTGCCTTTCCTCCACAAGGAAAACATTGGCGGCGGTGGCAGCTTTAACTGGTGGTTTATGAACTTCAGGAGCAGCAGCAACCTTAATTAGGCTAAATTCCTTGCAAGGAAGATGTCATATTTTAATTACTTTGGACTGTTGAAACACACAAGGGGGGATATACATATAACTAGTAGCTAATCCAAAGAACAGCAAAGTTAAATTCCCCTCTGCACATATCTTAGTAAAAACTGTACAAACGTTGTCAAATTGCCTCACTTGAAGAATGTTTCAAAGTCCTGTGGTCACTCTACTTTTTCCCCCCTCCACGCACATTTTCTAAAACTGTTTTCAAGGGACTGTAGGGTCGGTAAAGAGAGAAGCAGGGGTCGGCAGGGGTTGTTTGGGAAGAAAACATCTAACAGGAAATTTTCAGCAGAGGGAATCAATATGCACACCAGCATAGCACACCCTTTCAGCATTAAATCATTAAATCCTTTGTCTGGCTACCAGTGCAATTTGTTTCCAATGTCTTCATTGCATGCAAGCGAGACAATTCATATTTTTTTCTTGGTAGAAGAAGGGAAAAAATAAACCTACATTGCGCAGTGTGCCGATGCTGCCATTCGGTTTGGGTCAATCCACTGAAGCATGCTTTGAGAGCTTTCTCCTGGAGCATGCAGGAAGACGGGCTCGCAGTGTAGAAATCCAGGATTTGCCCAGGACTCACTGACAGGACATCCATACAGTCAAACATGATCTCCCCTGCACCGAATGTCTGCAAAAGTGCTTATCCTCTAGGTGTGGAGGCAAATGGCATAGAAAAGTCCACCCAACTCCATCAAACTCTGCCCCCTTTTTGGCACGTAGGCTGTTGGTCTTTTTCCCAGCCTCGAATCATGAATTATGACAGACAAGCCAGCTAAAAGCCTGTAATTGATCCAAATGATCATTTACCATTTTCCAGGCTTGCTCGGCCAATCCAGCCGGGGCGGGGGGTTCCCAGAAAGAGCCCAAGTTCTCCTTCTAGGCAGACGCCTGCAAAAAGCCTTCGGAATGCGGTGCGGATCCTACCCGGACGGTGCCCAGACCAGCCCTGCCCGGCTCGCGCGCGTCCTCGGCATCCCCGTCCTCAGGCGGCTCACGCGGGGACTCTGATCCCCCCTTTGGCAAAGAATAGACCCTCCTGCCTCTGAACAGCTCACTTCCTACTACTTCTGTCACACAGAATGAAAGATTGAATTGCCTAATATATGCGAGTGAACTTTCGGTGAACCCTTCCCGGGCTGCTAACCTTCAAATGACCCAGCGAGTCTGACATCACCAGCTCCCAGGATTCTCACAGAGCCGAGCACTCCCAGCAGCCCCGCCGCGCGGGCGGCCCGCGGCCCGGGCGCGCGCACCTCCCGCCCCGCGTCTCCGCTCCGAGCGCGCGGGGCCCGGGGCGCCCGGAGCCACAGGGAGGAGGAGCGCGCGCGGTCCGGACTCGCCGGGAGGAGCGCGCGGGGCCGGGACGCCGCTCGCCAGCTCCCGCCCTTTGCGCCCCAGTTCGCGGGGCTTCGCTCGGCCGCGCGCCCCCCTCGCCCGCCCCCGGCCCAGCCTTTACATTCCTCCGTGCGCCCGTCTGTCTGTTAAATGCCTTGTAACGTGTGTGTTTTTCCACTCCTGCAAAAGCACAGCAAGCCGTAAACCGGAGCACGGAGAAGAGCCGCCCCTGGGGAAGCCTGGGGTCCAGAAACTTTCCATTTGATAGTCTTTTTCTGTCTGTCCCTCTTGCAGGCCGAAGGGACTGCGTTGGCTCGGGAGTAAAAAAAAAAAAAAAAAAAAAAAAAAAATCCAGCTTTTTGGATTCATTTACTTCTTAAAATTCTCCCAAGTCTACACGCAGCCTACGAAGGAGTCGAGAATTATCGGTAGTTCCTCCTGCCCCAGACACACACAGACAATCACACAGATATGCAGGACCTCATAATATAACACAGTGGTCAACAGTGTGGATGTGGAAGTCAAACTGAACTAGATTCCAACCCACTGAGCAGCTATGGGATCTGGGACAAGTACCGAACCTCCCTGAGCCTCAGCTTCCTCATCTGAAAAATGGGAGCATGCTACTGGCCACCTCAACGGATTGCTGTGAGGACAAAAAGAAACAGTGCTTGCATGGCACTCAGCACACACCCTAGACCAGTTAGCTGTGACTCATCCTCTTATTTTTAACAGGGGAAACAGAAGCCCAGGGAGGCTGAGAGCTGCTTGAGGTCCCACAGCCAGAATCATGGCTAGAACCCAGCTCCCTGGAATCCCAGCCCAACGTGGAAATTACTTTTCTGTTGCGGACGAGCGCGGATGAGCCCTCTCATCACATCCCCACCCCACCCCACCCCCACATAACACACACAGATTTTGAGAACTGGTTAAGTGTGAAAGTTCTGTATTTCCAAGGGCCACTTTTCACCCATACTAGCCCCTGCTCAAACTTGGCTATTTATTAGAAGACAGTAATTTTAAGGGAAAGGGACTAATTTTTTGTACCTCTCACACTGAAGCTTTTCAGCCATCCCTGAGAAGGACAGATGCAGAGTTTGGAAATCAACCCAGGCAGAAAGCTGTGGACGGGAGAGCCAGTCCACCCTGCAGCCATTTTGAACCACTTGCTTAGAGGATGCAACGTACATCAAAGAAAGGAAGCTCCGGGGGAGGGATTAAAACACGTGAAGTCCGCCACTGCCCCTCCACCGTTGACTAATAATTCTCCCACAAAGCAGGGAGGGCGAGTGGGCGGGCAGGGGGGGACAGCTTCCTTGCCTCTCGCAGGGAAGCGCGCACTGCAGTCTCCTTTCTGTGAATGGGCTGGAATGTGCCCCGGCATCCAAGCCTTCTAGAAGCCTGTCGGGCACTCGCCCCGCGCTGCTCGGCTAGCAGAGTTGCTGAGTGGCGCTCATGGTGTAACATGAAAAGTATGCGTGGTACACACTTACCAAGCCAAAGACTCTTTCAGGAAGGTGTAGGCAAACAATTTTCAGCCCAGCAAGCTCAGTTCTTGCGATTGCAAAGTCCGGGGCGATAAAGGGGTAAGCTTTTGCTGAAACTATGTGTTTGTTATTCTCTCTCTCTCTCTCTCTTTTATATGGTCATCATTTTGTAACAGAGCTTTATTATAAGAAATCCTTTAACTACAAAGAAAACACACATTTTAAACAAGGAGCGCAGAGGAATTTACAAAACATTTAACACTCTGTCATTAAGATAGTTGTAAAGAGACACAAAGCACCACATTGTGTGCCAATTGCTGCGTGGTCCATGGGACTTATAGCTCCAAATGCTTATTTAAGGTCCTTAGAGTGCCCTGGAAACTGGGCTCGTTTTGTACAGGATCATGGAGGTGGGTGAAAAGTTCTCTGAGGAGGGAGAGGAGGGAGCTGTACTTAAAGTACAGCAGGAGGAACTAAGAGATGAGAAACATGGCACCGTGGCCAGGTGTGTGTGTGCAGGTTACCCATGGCACTTACCTGCTCATTCAGCATCTTTCCAAAGGGTAGGGTGCACTGGTCACAAGGAAGTGAACATGCGGATGGCGTCCCCAAATTCAGTTTTCTCTCAGTTCTTAAGCTAGAGTTATCAGCCTCATCTAGGAAGGGAGACAACGGCTCCCAAATTTCTTTCCTCAATACTCTGTCACGGCACAAAAACAATAACAGAGAGGTGTGTGTGTGTGTGTGTGTGTGTGTCTGTGTCTCTTTGTGTGGTAGGGGTTCAGAGATTGGTGTTTTCTTTCTTTGCACAAGAAAATTTTACATTTCTATTCACCTAGGAACACAGTTCTCTTAACTGTAGAGAAATAAACTTGAGCCTTGAAATGAAGGATCAGGGCTTAAATCCTTGTGAGTGGAACATTATGGGTGTTTTACGGTGCGACAGTATTCACTAGTCAGTTCATCATTTCTCATCATGAATCGATTACGTGGATAGCAACTATTAGGGTTATTATTTAATCCAAGTGTTAACTTACAAAGCAGCCCCCAAATTTAGCCACACGTTTCTTATTTCTTCGTCAGTAAATCTAATTCTTATACTTCTTGAAAACCTGATTCTTCATCTTAAAAAAAGATAAGGGAAAGATACACAAATAAGCCCCAGTTCCTTAATACATATCCATGCACCATAAAGATTAATGAACAGGTAGAAGGTGAAAAATGGCCTAGTTAATTTGTGGATAATGAAGTTTAAATTATCGACACCTATTTTAAACATTAATTAAACGATTTGGAAGAACCGTTGCCCAAATATCCTCTTAGTAAGGCATAAAATAACATTCTGATATGTGTCATTGCCCCTGTTTTCTTTATGCTTGATCAATGATAAAAGGAACTCTAATAAAAGTATTTCCAACCACAAAGAAACAAAACAGCAAAAGTTTGAGCCCCAAATTCATTTTGTTTCAGAGTAACTGTGTATTTGTCAGTGTGACACAGCACATTTGAAACCCATAATCATAAAACAAAAATTTATAGCCAGGGTTCAGGGTCTACATCTGTTTCTCTGGTTTCTGTACAGCAATTACCCACTGGACAATCCAGAAAGAAACACCATGAATCATGCTCTGCAGACATGTTTCAACTGGAGAGTTTGGTGAAGAAAGAGCAGGCGTCTCTGTGCACCAGCACTGCAGCCGGCCGTGTTCAAAACTGGTCACATGCCTCGTGATGTCTAAATAAAAAGATTCTCACAGGCGCTGACATCCACCCCAGGCACAAGTCACGCAAAGTGCTGGCCATACGGAGGTGGGGCGGAGAGCGGCGGACACGGGTCGTATTTTAAGAAGACACACCTGTTTCTTTCATGGTTTTGTTTTCGTTTATTTTTATTTATTTACTTTTTTTTTTTTTTTTTTTTTTTTTACCGTTAGCCTCCTGTAAACCCCTCTTGCCACACTTCTGCGGAAAAAGCAACCGGCAGCACTGAGGGAGTGTGGGTTTTGGCAGGGCAGCCCGGACGGGGGTGTGCGGCGGCACAGGGCAAGTGCTGAGCTGGTCCGGGGGCTTCTGCACCCCTGGCTCAGCCGCTTCCCGCGCTGGGAGCTGGGGAGGTCCTCACACTGATCCACAGCAGAAAGCGCCCTGGCCTGTCCGTCTGAACACCGGCTCCTGGGCCGGGACTGGTGGTGTCCGTGATTCTCAGGCCCACAGGCAGCAAGCTGCATCCCAGACGTGAGCCCGCATCCCCGCAGACGCCGGGTCTTCTCAGAGCCCAGGAAACATGTGTTCTTCCTCAGAAACGTCTCTCCACCTCCAGGGCTGGCCGCTGCATCCTTCCTTCCCTTGGCTCCTTCTTCTGTAGCTTCCTGCTTTTCCCAGTTTCCTGGACGAAGTTTTCCCACCCGTTACTTGCGGACAATGTCCCCAGGACGCGGCCACCGCCCCCCTCCCGTTCCAGACCCGAGTGGCCTCCTGGGCGCTTCCCCGCGTTTGCTGTGCGTGGCTCCTGCCCCCGGGTTCCTGCCGGTCCCACCTGGAGACCAAACTCCTGCCTCCCCCGACGCCCCCCACCTCGAGCCCCGCATGCCAGCAGCGGGCTCCAGCGGGTCCTCAGCCCCCTGGCCACCCCTGTTGGCACCGGCTCGTGTGTGGGAGCCGGGGAGGCCTACCTGTGGCTATTTCCTCTTGTTTATTTTTTCCCTGTTTTAATTTAGAGTTTTTAAAAAGTAGTGCATGTTCATAAACAATCAGAGTCCAGGAGATTAAAAAGTGAAAAAGTAATGTGTAAACTCTCCATGTGTTCACTCCTCAAATGCTGAGCCCTGTGCCAGGTGCTGGGCATATATCCCTGTATCTTCTGGGGGGATTGTTTGTTGCTTTTATACAAATGTAATCAAATAATGCATACTGTTCTGCGACATTTTTCTATTTAGTAATAAATAGTACATACAGAACTATCTCATTAAAAAACAACAATAAATAGCTCAATTAAAAAAAAAACAGGATAGTGGAGAAAGATGGCGGAAGAGTAAGACACGGAGATCACCTTCCTCCTCACAGATAAATCAGAAATACATCTACATGTGGAACTGCTGCTATAGAACACCTACTGAACGCTGGCAGAAGACCTCAGACCTCCCAGAAGGCAAGAAACTCCCCACGTACCTGGGTAGGGCAAAAGAAAAAAGAAAAAACAGAGACAAAGAATAGGGACGGGACCTGCACCAGTGGGAGGGAGCTGTGAAGGAGGAAAGGTGTCCACACACTAGGAGCCCCTTCGCGGGTGGAGACTGTGGGTGGCAGAGGGGGAAGCTTTGGAGCCATGGAGGAGAGCACAGCCACAGGGGTGCGGAGGGCAGAGCGGAGAGATTCCCGCACAGAGGCTCGGTGCCGAGTAGCACTCACCAGCCCGAGAGGCTTGTCTGATCACCTGCTGGGGCGGGCGGGGCTGGGAGCTGAGGCTCGGGCTTCTGTTGGATCACAGGGAGAGGACTGGGGCTGGCAGCGTGAACACAGCCTGAAGGGGTTAGCGCACCACAGCTAGCCGGGAGGGTGTCCGGGAAAAGGTCTGGAACTGCCGAAGAGGCAAGAGACTTTTTCTTGCCTCTTTGTTTCGCAGCGCGAGGAGAGGGGATTCAGAGCGCTGCCTAAACGAGCTCCAGAGACGGGCGCGTGCCGCGGTTATCAGCGCGGACCCCAGAGACAGGCATGAGACGCTAAGGTGCTGCTGCCGCCACCAAGAAGCCTGTGTGCGAGCACAGGTCACTCTCCACACCGCCCCTCCCGGGAGCCGGTGCAGCCCGCCACTGCCAGGGTCCCATGATCCAGGGACAACTTCCCTGGGAGAACGCATGGAGCGCCTCGGGCTGCTGCAACGTCACGCTGGCCTCTGCCGCCGCAGGCTTGCCCCGCATCCGTACCCTTCCCTCCCCCCGGCTTGAGTGAGCCAGAGCCCCCGAAGCAGCTGCTCCTTTAACCCCGTCCTGTGTGAGTGAAGAACAGACGCCCTCAGGCGACCTACACGCAGAGGCGGGTCCAAATCCAAAGCTGAACCCCGGGAGCTGTGCGAACAAAGAAGAGAAAGGGAAATCTCTCCCAGCAGCCTCAGGGGCAGTGGATTAAAGCTCCACAAACAACTTGATGTACCTGCATCTGTGGAATACCTGAATAGACAACGAATACTCCCAAATTGAGGAGGTGGACTTTGGGAGCAAAGATATATTATTTTTTCCCCTTTTTCTCTTATTGCGAGTGTGTATGTGTATGCTTCTGTATGTGATACTGTCTGTATAGCTTTGCTTTCACCATTTGTCCTAGGGTTCTGTCTGTCCGTTTTTTTTTTTTACTTTAAAAAAACTTTTTTCTTAATAAATATTTTCTATTTTAATAACTTTATTTTATTTTATCCTCTTTCTTTCTTTCTTTGTATTTTTTTCTCCCTTTTATTCTGAGCTGTGTGGATGACAGGCTCTTGGTACTCCAGCCAGGCATCAGGGCTGTGCCTCTGAGGTGGGAGAGCCAACTTCAGGACACTGGTCCACAAGAGACCTCCCAGCTCCATGTAATACCAAACGGCGAAAATCTCCCAGAGATCTCCATCTCAACGCCAAGACCCAGCTTCACTCAACGACCATCAAGCTACAATGCTGCACACCCTATGCCAAGCAACTAGCAAGACAGGAACACAGCCCCATCCATTAGCAGAGAGGCTGCCTAAAATCATAATAAGGCCACAGACACCCCAAAACACACCACCAAACGTGGACCTGCCCACCAGAAAGAAAAGATCCAGCCTCATCCACCAGAACACAGGCACTAGTCCCCTCCACCAGGAAGCCTACACAACCCACTGAACCAACCCTAGCAACTGGGGACAGACACCAAAAACAACGGGAACTATGAACCTGCAGCCTGTGAAAAGGAGACCCCAAACACAGTAAGTTAAGCAAAATGAGAAGACAGAAAAACACACAGCAGATGAAGGAGCAAGGCAAAAACCCACCAGACCTAACAAATGAAGAGGAAATAGGCAGTCTACCTGAAAAAGAATTCAGAGTAATGATAGTAAAGATGATCCAAAATCTTGGAAGTAGAATAGAGAAAATACAAGAAACATTTAACAAGGACCTAGAAGAACTAAAGAGCAAACAAACAATGATGAACAACACAATAAATGAAATTAAAAATTCTCTAGAAGGGATCAATAGCAGAATAACTGAGGCAGAAGAACGGATAAGTGACCTGGAAGATAAAATAGTGGAAATAACTACTGCAGAACAGAATAAAGAAAAAAAGAATGAAAAGAATTAAGGACAGTCTCAGAGACCTCTGGGACAACATTAAACGCACCAACATTCGAATTAATAGGGGTCCCAGAAGAGAAGAGAAAAAGAAAGGGACTGAGAAAATATTTGAAGAGATTATAGTTGAAAACTTCCCTAATATGGGAAAGGAAATAGTTAATCAAGTCCTGGAAGCACAGAGAGTCCCATACAGGATAAATCCAAGGAGAAACACGCCAAGACACATATTAATCAAACTGTCAAAAATTAAATACAAAGAAAACATATTAAAAGCAGCAAGGGAAAAACAACAAATAACACACAAGGGAATCCCCATAAGGTTAACAGCTGATCTTTCAGCAGAAACTCTGCAAGCCAGAAGGGAGTGGCAGGACATATTTAAAGTGATGAAGGAGAAAAACCTACGACCAAGATTACTCTACCCAGCAAGGATCTCATTCAGATTTGATGGAGAAATTAAAACCTTTACAGACAAGCAAAAGCTGAGAGAGTTCAGCACCACCAAACCAGCTTTACAACAAATGCTAAAGGAACTTCTCTAGGCAAGAAACACAAGAGAAGGAAAAGACCTACAATAACAAACCCAAAACAATTAAGAAAATGGGAATCGGAACATACATGTGGATAATTACCTTAAATGTAAATGGATTAAATGCTCCCACCAAAAGACGCAGACTCGCTGAATAGATACAAAAACAAGACCCGTATATATGCTGTCTACGAGACCCACTTCAGACCTAGTGATACATACAGACTGAAAGTGAGGGGATGGAAAAAGATATTCCATGCAAATGGAAATCAAAAGAAAGCTGGAGTAGCAATTCTCATGTCAGACAAAATAGACTTTAAAATAAAGACTATTACAAGAGACAAAGAAGGACACTACATAATGATCAAGGGATCAATCCAAGAAGAAGATATAACAATTGTAAATATTTATGCACACAACATAGGAGCACCTCAATACATAAGGCAAATACTAACAGCCATAAAAGGGAAAATCGACAGTAATACAATCATAGTAGGGGACTTTAACACCCCACTTTCACCAATGGACAGATCATCCAAAATGAAAATAAATAAGGAAACACAAGCTTTAAATGATACATTAAACAATATGGACTTAAGTGATATTAATAGGACATTCCATCCAAAAACAAGAGAATACACTTTCTTCTTAAGTGCTCATGGAACATTCTCCAGGATAGATCATATCTTGCATCACAAATCAAGCCTTCGTAAATTTAAGAAAATTGAAATCATATCAAGTATCTTTTCCGACAACAACGCTATGAGACTAGCTATCAATTACAGGAAAAGATGTGTAAAAAATACAAACACATGGAGGCTAAACAATACACTACTTAATAACCAAGTGATCACTGAAGAAATCAAAGAGGAAATAAAAAAATACCTAGAAACAAATGACAATGGAGACACGATGACCCAAAACCTATGGGATAAAGCAAAAGCAGTTCTAAGAGGGAAGTTTATAGCAATACAATCCTACCTTAAGAAACAGGAAACATCTCAAACAAACAACCTAACCTTGCACCTAAAGCAATTAGAGAAAGAAGAACAAAAAAACCCCAAAGTTAGCAGAAGGAAAGAAATCATAAAGATCAGATCAGAAATAAATGAAAAAGAAATGAAGGAAATTATAGCAAAGATCAATAAAACTAAAAGCTGGTTCTTTGAGAAGATAAACAAAATTGATAAACCATTAGCCAGACTCATCAAGAAAAAAAGGGAGAAGACTCAAATCAATAGAATTAGAAATGAAAAAGGAGAAGTAACAACTGACACTGCAGAAATACAAAGGATCATGAGAGATTACTACAAGCAACTCTATGCCAATAAAATGGACAATCTGGAAGATATGGACAAATTCTTAGAAATGCACAACCTGCCGAGACTGAACCAGGAAGAAATAGAAAATATGAACAGACCAATCACAAGCACTGAAATTGAAACTGTGATTAAAAATCTTCCAACAAACAAAAGCCCAGGACCACATGCTTCACAGGCGAATTCTATCAAACATTTAGAGAAGAGGTAACACCTATCCTTCTCAAACTCTTCCAAAATATAGCAGAGAGAATAACACTCCCCAACTCATTCTACGAGGCCACCATCACCCTGATACCAAAACCAGACAAAGATGTCACAAAGAAAGAAAACTACAGGCCAATATCACTGATGAACATAGATGCAAAAATCCTCCACAAAATACAAGCAAACAGAATCCAACAGCACATTAAAAGGGTCATACACCATGATCAACTGGGGTTTATTTCAGGAATGCAAGGATTCTTCAATATATGCAAATCAATCAATGTGATACACCATATTAACAAATTGAAGGAGAAAAACCATATGATTATCCCAATCGATGCAGAGAAAGCTTTTGACAAAATTCAACACCCATTTATGATAAAAACCCTGTAGAAAGTAGGCATAGAGGGAACTTTCCTCAACATAATAAAGGCCATATATGACAAACCCACAGCCAACATTGTCCTCAATGGTGAAAAACTGAAACCATTTCCACTAAGATCAGGAACAAGACAAGGTTGCCCACTCTCACCACTATTATTCAACATAGTTTTGGAAGTTTTAGCCAGAGCAATCAGAGAAGAAAAAGAAATAAAAGGAATCCAAATTGGAAAAGAAGAAGTAAAGCTGTCACTGTTTGCAGATAACATGATACCATACATAGGGAATCCTAAAGATGCTAACAGAAAACTACTAGAGCTAATCAATGAATCTGGTAAAGTAGCAGGATACAAAATTAATGTACAGAAATCTCTTGCATTCCTATACACTAATGATGAAAAATCTGAAAGTGAAATTAAGAAAACACTCCCATTTACCATTGCAACAAAAAGAATAAAATATCTAGGAATAAACCTACCTAAGGAGACTAAAGACCTGTATGCAGAAAATTATAAGGCACTGGTGAAAGAAATTAAAGATGATACAAATAGATGGAGAGATATACCATGTTCTTGGAATGGAAGAATCAACATTGTGAAAATGACTCTATTACCCAAAGCAATCTACAGATTCAATGCAATCCCTATCAAACTACCACTGGCATTTTTCACAGAACTAGAACAAAAAATCTCACAATTTGTATGGAGACACAAAAGACCCCGAATAGCCAAAGCAATCTTGAGAACGAAAAATGGAGCTGGAGGGATCAGGCTCCCTGACTTCAGACTATATTACAAAGCTACAGTAATCAAGACAGTTTGGTACTGGCACAAAAACAGAAACATAGATCAATGGAACAGGATAGAAAGCCCAGAGATAAACCCACACACCCATGGTCACCTTATCTTTGATAAAGGAGGCAAGCATATACAGTGGAGAAAAGACAGCCTCTTCAATAAGTGGTGCTGGGAAAACTGGACAGCTACATGTAAAAGAATGAAATTAGAACACTCCCTAACACCATACACAAAAATAAACTCAAAATGGATTAAAGACCTAAATGTAAGGCCAGACACTAGCAAACTCTTAGAGGAAAACACAGGCAGAACACTCTATGACATAAATCACAGCAAGATCCTTTTTGACCCAACTCCTAGAGAAATGGAAATAAAAACACAAATAAACAAATGGGACCTAATGAAACTTCAAAGCTTTTGCACAGCAAAGGAAACCATAAACAAGACCAAAAGACAACCCTCAGAATGGGAGAAAATATTTGCAAATGAAGCAACTGCCAAAGGATTAATCTCCAAAATTTACAAGCAGCTCATGCAGCTGAATATCAAAAAAACAAACAACCCAATCCAAAAATGGGCAGAAGACCTAAATAGACATTTCTCCAAAGAAGATATACAGATTGCCAAGAACCACATGAAAGAATGCTCAACATCATTAATCATTAGAGAAATGCAAATCAAAACTACAATGAGATATCATCTCACACCAGTCAGAATGGCCATCATCAAAAAATCTAGAAACAATAAATGCTGGAGAGGGTGTGGAGAAAAGGGAACACTCTTGCACTGCTGGTGGGAATGTAAATTGATACAGCCACTATGGGGAACAGTATGGAGGTTCCTTAAAAAACTAAAAATAGAACTACCATACGACCCAGCAATCCCACTACTGGGTATATACCCTGAGAAAACCATAATTCAAAAAGAGACATGCACCACAATGTTCACTGCAGCTCTATTTACAAGAGCCAGGACATGGAAGCAACCTAAGTCTCCATCGACAGATGAATGGATAAAGAAGATGTGGCACATATATACAATGGAATATTACTCAGCCATAAAAAGAAACGAAATGGAGTTACTTGTAGTGAGATGGATGGACCTAGGGTCTGTCATACAGAGTGAAGTACGTCAGAAAGAGAAAAACAAATACCGTATGCTAACACATATATATGGAATCTAAGGGAAAAAAAAAAAAGGTCATGAAGAACCTAGGGGCAAGACAGGAATAAAGACACAGACCTACTAGAGAATGGACTTGAGGATATGGGGAGGGGGAAGGGTAAGCTGTGACAAAGTGAGAGAGTGGCATGGACATATATATACTACCAAATGTAAAATAGATAGCTAGTGGGAAGCAGCTGTATAGCACAGGGAGATCAGCTCGGTGCTTTGTGACCACCTAGAGGGGTGGGATAGGGAGGGTGGGAGGGAGGGAGATGCAAGAGGGAAGAGAGATGGGAACATATGTATATGTATAACTGATTCACTTTGTTATAAACCAGAAACTAACACACCTCTGTAAAGCAATTATACTCCAATAAAGATGGTAAAAAAAAAAACAAAAAAAACACCCACAACCCATTAAACAATGGGCGGAAGACCTGAATAGACATTTTTTTCCAAAGAAGACATACAGATGGCAAACGGGCACATGTAAAGGTCCTCAATTATTACAGACATGCAAATCAAAATCACAATGTCACCTCACACCTCTCAGAATGGCTATCATCAAAAAGACAACAAATAAGAAATGTTGGCAAGGATGTGGAGAGAAGGGGACCTTCATACACTGTGGGTGGGAATGTAAATTGGTACAGCCACTATGGAAAACAGTATGGCATTTCCTCAAAAAACGCAAAGGAGAAATCTGAATGATCCAGCAATTTCACTCCAGAGTGTATACCCAGAAAAAACGAAAACGCTGATTTGAAAAGATACATGCACCCCAATGTTCATAGCAGGATTATTTGCAATAGCCAAGACATGGAAGCAACCCAAGTGTCCATCACCTGATGAATGGATAAAGAAGAAGTGGTACATATATACAATGGAATATTACTCAGCCATAAAAAATAATTTAATTCTGCCATTTGCAACAACTTGGGTGGACCTAGAGAGTATTATGCTTAGTGAAATAAGTCAGACAGAGAAAGACAAATTATGTTATCACTTATATGTGCAATCTAAAAAAATAAAACAAATGAATCAATATGACAAAACAGAAATCGATTCACACATATAGAGAACAAACTAGTGTTTACCAGAGGGGAGAGGCAAGGGGTGAGGGGCAAGCAAGGGGTAGGAGATTAAGTGATACAAACTACTATGTATAAAATAGATGAGCAACAAGGATATATCATACAGGAAAGGGATATATAGCCATTATTTTGTAATAACTTTTAATGGAGTATAATCTATAAAAATGCTGAATCACTATGTTGTAAACCTGAAACTAATATAATATTGTAAATCAACTACACTTCAATTAAGCAACATCAACAACTGAACAGTATTCCTTTGCACAAATGCACTGTAATTCATTTAACAATGCTCAGCTAGTGGACATTTAGGTTGTTTTCCGTTTTCCAGTGTTTTAAGAAACCCCTGTGTGTATGTGTACCAGTGTAGCAGTGTTGCCAGGTCAAAGATGATGTGCATTTAAAATTTGATGGCCACACAAAATAGTACTCCAAAATAGTTATGCTAATGTATTTTCTCCTTTTGTTCTAAAATGGAGGTCAGTAAGCTTTTTTCTGTGTAGGGCCATAGGAAATGTTCTAGGCTTTGCAGGCTACACAATTTCTGTTGCAACTGCTCAGCTCTGCTGCTGTAATATAAAGGAGCTGTAGACCACACGTAAATGAATGGACCTGTGTGTACTTAATAAAATTTTATTTATAAAAACCAGCAGTGGATTGGGTTAACCCATGGGCTGCAGTTTTTCCACCACTGTTCTAAGCCAATATATAATGATTTCACCAAATTCTACATTGCCTTGTCTCTATGCTATAAAACCTAGCCATATACACTTGGGTTTTCTTAACACTTTAATTTTCCTTCCCGTTTAAAAGCTTCACCCAATTTCAACTTGTATACCACACAAAAAATAATATGGCTCTTTTCTTACATTACTTCATCCAGAGCCATCTTTATTTCTCTCTTGGCTTGTCATTTCCCACTTTCCTACTCATTTTCTTCATTTCCTTGTGTAAGGAGTGTGGGATGGCATCTCTCCTTGAAATGAGCACAGATGCCCCCGTACTTCCGTTTTTTTCCTTTTTCCCACCACTGAACGCCGGGCGGCACGCGGGATCCTAGTTCCCCGACCAGGGATGGAGCCCGCGCCCCCTGCAGTGGAAACGCAGAGTTGTAACCACTGGGCCGCCAGGGAAGCCCCCGAACCCTGCTTTAAAGTCGGTTATTTCCGTCGACTCCCACGTCCCCTAACATAGGACGGCACGTGTTTGGGAGACGGAAAATGTCACCATGACTCCTGGGAGTAAACGCCGATGGTACCACCACGCTGCAACCCGTCTGTACTGGTCGGCCTGAATGACCTGCTCTGTCTCATCTCAATCCATCTTCCAATGAGCCAAGGGTAGATGTACCACCCGGCTGGCAGAGCGCTTACAAGAATCGTGAGGCTCTTTTCGGGGTGGAAAGAAGCACAAAGGATTCTAAGAGTGCTTTGTAACTATTTCACGTTAATAGTATTAATAAAGGATAATGGCTATAGCTGAGATGTCTTCCTGAAGCCTAGTTCAGCACTTAATTTTTTTAGGTCATCTGTATGACCAGAGGCTATTAGGTGGTTCTTAAACGGTGCTGTTTAAATTAGTTAAAATTCCATACAATTAAAAACTTAGTTGCTCAGTCATATTGGCCACATTTCAAGTGCTTGAAAGCCACATGCGGCTAGTGGCTATCATGTCAACAGGACAGCACAGATATAGAACATTTTCATCATTGCAGAAAGTTCTATTGGACCAGGGTTCTTAAAAGGTGAGCTGAGTGATCAGAGAGGCAATGTAGCCTGGTGGGTGGGGTCGTGGAGTCTGGACATGGACTGAGCTTCAACTCCAGCTTCACCTCTTACCAGCTGTGTGACCCTGGTCCTGTGTTACTTAACCCCTACCCGCTTCAATTCCCTCACCTGTAAAATGCAGATATTAATGGTTCCTACCTTAAAGGATTGTGGTAAAGATCGAACGAGGTAATACAAGTAAAAAGCACTTAGAGCACTGCCTGAGATATAATACGTACTTTAAAAAGTGTTAGTGGAATGTCTGTAAGGAGAAAGTGACATCAGGAACACAGAGCTCCAACACTACACAACTACCTCTGGTACAAGGTACAGAGACACTTCTGTCAGGGCAGTAATTTTCAACCAGGATGTACAGTTCAGGCTGTGAGGTCCAGGCATATGCAATTAGGGCAAGTTCCCCAGGAGATTTTGCTATAGGTGCCTGGTTTAAGTTCCACAGTGCTGAAGCACTAGTACATATATTATATTTTAAAAAAGGATGGTGTCTTTTATTTTACAAAGCAGACACTGAGTCAGAATGGCAATGAAATATTTGACAAGTCCCACCCTGACGCTCCTTGTGGAAGGCAGAAAGTAGCTCACATGGCATGCTGATTTCTGCGAAGTGGTATTTAGCCTCAGGAACGTAAGGCCAATTATGGATAATTAAATGGCAAGGATATTGCACAAAATGGAAGACTGGCATGATTTATCTATCTTCTCTTCCCATCCATTCATCCATGCATCCGTCTATCCATCCTCTCCACCTACTCACTCTTCTACCTCACCCATCCACCCACCTGTCCGTTACCCATCTACCAATCCATCTACCCTTCTAGTTATACACCCACCACGTGGTCCATCTACCCATCTACTTACCCATCTACCCATCATCCACCCAGGATCCAACTACCGGAGGTGATGAAGGGAGTGTGGCTTTTTGGCAGCAATATCTAGAGTAGGGAGAGGGATACAAGTAAAGCTTCTCAGATTGTACATGCGTCTTTTCTCTAGAATCCTTGAAAAGGATTTCTCGGTGAAGTGTGCTGGGAGAAATAAGGTCAAAGGCACTGGCCACTGCTGATTTCCATTAAACAGGTCTGGCAAATCAGGTCATGGGTGGGGAGCCCTCAGACCTGACACTGATCGCTGAGAACATCGCAGGATTTGAGATGCTGATGAAGCCAAGTTTGATTAGCAACACAATAGTTTCTGACTCAAAGGCCCCAAAGGAATTTCCATCTGATTCTACACAGAAAGGGAATGTAAAACAGAGCAAACACATCGGAGAGGCCATTGGCCAGGGACTGGAGTTTAAATTCATCCTGGTGTCTGATGGAGAAAAAGGCAAATAAAAAGCTCAATGCAATTGGGTGGGAATCGAGGGTAAGATACAGCCACCTAGAAATCTCCGAGAAATTTCTGCTGGAGAAACAATAAGTATATATGTACATTATACACACACACAATATGAAAAAACAAATATTTTTTATGAAAACACCATTTTTTCTCTCCTTTCAAACTATAGGGTATAAAGCCACCCCCTCAACCAAGGGCTTTGAAAACTTCTGTGTGAGAGGCTATATGGTGGCGTCCAAAATTAGTTTTTTTTTAATTCAAATCACATTTATTTTAAATTTATTTATTTATTTATTTATGGCTGTGTTGGGTCTTCGTTTTTTTTTTGTGCAAGGGCTTTCTCCAGTTGTGGCAAGCGGGGGCCACTCCTCATCGCGATGCGCGGGCCTCTCACTATCGCGGCCTCTCTTGCTGCGGAGCACAGGCTCCAGACGCGCAGGCTCAGCAGTTGTGGCTCACGGGCCTAGTCGCTCCACGGCATGTGGGATCCTCCCAGACCAGGGCTCGAACCCGCGTCCCCTGCATTGGCAGGCAGACTCTCAACCACTGCACCACCAGGGAAGCCCCAAAATTAGTTTTTGACATTTTTATCATTGTGTGATTTTGGTTTTGAGTTAGAGGTGCTTCAAAAGAAATTAGCTGGGATTTTTCAGAAGGCAAGAGTTCCAAAATTTAACAGATAAGCATGGGAATGCAAAAAGGGAAAGAATAGACAGAAATAATATGAACTATCTCCCCTCTCTGTTTAAGCAAAATACAATAATAAAATGTAAGATCACTGCGGTGATTCCCAAAGCATGGCAATTCTAGGGCTTCACGCCGGAGGCTACGTAGTGAAAATTTCTAGGATTGGGGTAATCAGGGACTTTGCACACTAAAGTGTCAGACCCTCTGATCGGATGGGACATTCTATTTGGTAAACACCAAGTCACAGGCCTTTAGAGGATTAGGTGTTAAGTTTCTAGGAGTGCAAATGGTAAAGCTCTGAGCCTGGAGTGAGGTTTGGGCTCTGTATGTAGCTGCTGTATGGCTTTGGTAATCTCACACTCCTTTTTTAAAAAGTTTTTAATTAGAAAAATTTTTAATTCAAGTATAGTTGCTTTACAATGTTGTATTTGTGTGTGTGTGTGTGTGTGTGTTTATTTATTTATTTCGCTGCACTAAATAATAGCTGCAGTCTTAGTTGCGGCATGTGGGATCTTCGTTGCCGTGTGCGAGATCTTCGCTGCAGCATGTGGAGTCTTTTAGTTGTGGCATGCAGGCTCTTAGTTGTGACATGCGGGATCTAGTTCCCTGACCAGGGATCGAACCTGGGCCCCTTGCATTGGGAGCTCGGAGTCTTAACCACTGGACCACCAGCGAAGTACCTACAATGTTGTGTTAATTTCTGCTGTACAGCAAAATTATTCAGTTATACATATAGATACATTCTTTCTTTAAATATTCTTTTCCATATGGTTTATTATAGGATATTGAATATAGTTCCCTGTGCTATACAGTAGGACCTTGTTCTTTATCCATTCTCTATATAATAGTTTGCATTTGCTAATCCCAAACTCCCACTCCACCCCCTCCCCCAGCCCCCTCCCCCTTGGGAACCACAAGTCTATTCTCTATGTCTGTCACACTCCTTCTGAGCCTTACTTCACATAAATGAAGTAAGTCTTCACATAAATGAAGATAATATCTACTTCCAATCATAGTGTTTACTTCAAGGGAAGATAATGTTGAAAAATTAAATGAAATAATGTATGAGAAAGATTTTTCTAAATCTCTAAAGTATTATGTAATGTTAGGCATTACTATTTATATATTAGGTAAAAATAGACAGAATTTTTTCACCTCCTTGTATAAATTCTGTGGCGAACTGCTAACTCCAGCCTCCCTCTTAGTTCACAGTTCCCTTTAAAAATCCACATTAATAGATTTTTAGCTGAGCACATGGCTCCCCAGATAGAGAGGGTGTTTCCCAGCCTCCTGTGCAGCCAGGTGTGGCTACGTGATCATGCTCTCATCAGCAAAACGTGCTGTGTGCAAGTTCCATGTCACGTCCCGAAAAAGTACTCTCCCACCTGCCACTGTCTATCTTCTCCCTTTCCTGCCAGCTAAAATGCCGTGGGACCCAGCCCAGGCCGTAGGGAAGAGGGCAGCCGCCCAGGGATGGCAAAGCCTTGAGATGGAGGGACCCTGAATCCCTGGATGTCCACATGGAGCACAGCTACCCAGCCAGCCTGGACCACTTATCTCTAGACAATCACACGAGGGAAATTAACTTCTATCTTATTTATGCCATCATAGTTCGGGTCTCCTTTGAAATAAAGTTTAGTCTATATTCTAATTACTCAAATCTCCTTTGACATGTTTAAAACTATAAATAAGAGAAATGATTATCTTGGTATCCCTCCTGTGAGGTCTCCCTTACGTTAAAGATCTGCTTTTCTTTTCTACTTGGACCAGGGTCTGCTCTCCTTTCTTGCCGAGGACAGGCCAGTGGCAGGGGACACAGAGGACGTCCACGTCCACCCATGTTGCAGCTTCAGTCTTTCACTTGTTTTTCTGTGTGGCAAAGACACAATACGACAAAGCTCTGCAGAAACCCTTACTTCTAACTTTGAAAATCACCGGCCACTTCCTGGGAAAGTCTTCCATTCAGGCTTAGGCGGGCTCTAGCCACGGGGGCTGCACCCACATCCCTCAAAGCCCTATAACTGTCATGTAGGTAACGTAATTGATGGCATATCTGGAGGGGTGAGGGCAGGCTAGTGTGACAAAACTGAATTAGGAGACCAGAGAGCTAACTTCCCACTAACAGCTTGTGAGAACTTGTCTGGTCTAATGGGTAACACAAGGAGGCAGTCTGACTCACAGTGGCAAATACACGGCTGAGGTGCCCCACGTGAGCCCACGACAGAATGACTAATGAGTCCCTCTGAGAGGTGCAGGTAAGACTGCCCAACACCACACTAGCCCAGATGCTGGCAGACTTCAGGGGCCAAATCCAGCCCACCAGTAACATAAAGTGTATTGGAGCACAGCACACTCACGTTTGTTTACATATTACTGTGGCTGCTTTCAGCCAATGACAGAGCTGAGTGACTGCAACAGAAACGGTATGTCCCACAAAGCTGAAAGTATTTATGATCTGGACCTTGATAGAAAAGACTTACTGACTTCTGCTGTAGGCATTCACCACCAATTCATTTGAATTGACTTTGAAGATGAAATCTACCAGCAATCCTGGAACCGGCTAATAGCGAGGGTTTCTTCAAGATCTAAAATTCTCAATTCAAATACCCCCAGGACCCTCTGCAGCTATTTTTTAAGCATGCCAAATACACTACTTCAGCATCTTTGAGTTTATTTTTGCTCTGCCTGGATACACTTTGCTTGGATATCAACAAGACTTATTCTATCCCTTTCTTCAGATCTTCATGAATATATTGCCTTAACTGAGGCACTAATGATCCTATTTAAAATAGGGCTCTAGGTCATCCCCATCACTGTCTGTTCCTTGACACTAAATTTTAAAATTTATGGACGTTATTACTACCTGGCATACATTTATTCTTTATTGTATGTCTACTATAATAGAAAGTAATCTCCTTGAGGGCAGCCACTCTATCCAGTTCACTGTAATGACCCCAGTAATAAGAACAGTACATGACACATAGTAATCCTTCAATAAATATTTGCTGAATGAATGAAAAAAAGGACTTCTTGGAAGATACTGCCGTGTACAACTTGGTAGAAATTTAAAAGAGGCAGAAACTATGATCTACTGTCACAAGGCAATTTGAATGGCCTCACTGTAAGTAAAATAAAATTAGGACTAATTATTAAAAGAATCAAAACTACAACGAGATATCACTTCACACCAGTCAGAATGGCCATCATCAAAAAATCTACAAACAATAAATTCTGGAGAGGGTATGGAGAAAAGGAAACCCTCCTACACTGTTGGTGGGAATGTAAATTGATACAGCCACTATAGAGTACAGTATGGAGGTTCCTTAAAAAACTAAAAATAGAACTACCATATGAGCCAGCAATCCCACTCCTGGGCATATATCCAGAGAAAAACACGGTTTGAAAGGATACATGCACCCCAGTGTTCATTGCAGCACTGTTTACAATAGCCAAGACATGGCAGAATACACTTTCTTCGCAAGTGCTCACATGATGCAGCTCCACAGCTGGGCCGCTGAGTTTGTACACACGGCCACCTCTATGGGCACCGCCATCTTGCCTTCTCCACCGACCCAGACTCTTGCCTTCTCCACCAACCCAGGATAGATCATATCTTGGGTTACAAATCAAACCTTGGTAAATTTAAGAAAATTGAAATTGTATCAAGTATCTTTTCAGACCACTACGCTAAACAATACACTACTAAATAACCAAGAGATCACTGAAGAAATCAAAGAGGAAAAAAAAAAATACGTAGAAACAAATGACAATGAAAACACGATGACCCAAAGCCTATGGGATGCGGCAAAAGCAGTTCTAAGAGGGAAGTTTATGGCAATACAATCCTACCTCAAGAAAAATCTAAAATAAACAACCTAACCTTACACTTAAAGGGAAAGAGCAACAAAAAAACCCCCAAAGTTAGCAGAAGGAATGAAATCATAAAGATGAGATCATAAATAAATGAAAAAGAAATGAAGGAAACATTTGCAAAGATTAATAAAACTAAAAGCTGGTTCTTTGAGAAGGTAAACAAAATTGATAAACCATTAGCCAGACTCATCAAGAAAAAAAGGGAGAAGACTCAGATCAACAGAATCATAAATGAAAAAGGAGAAGTAACAACTGACACTGCAGAAATACAAAGGATCATGAGTGATTACTACAAGCAACTATATGCTAATAAAATGGACAACCTGAAAGAAATGGACAAATTCTTAGAAAAGCACAACCTTCAAAGACTGAGCCAGGAAGAAACAGAAAATATAAACAGACCAATCACAAGCACTGAAGTTGAAACTGTGATTAAAAATCTTCCAACAAACAAAAGCCCAGGACCACAAGCTTCACAGGCGAATTCTATCAAACATTTAGAAAAGAACTAACACCTATCCTTCTCAAACTCTTCCAAAATATAGCAGAGGGAGGAACACTCCCAAACTCATTCAACAAGGCCACCATCACCCTGATACCAAAACCAGACAAAGATGTCACAAAAACAGAAAACTACAGACCAATATCACTGATGAACATAGATGCAAAAATCCTCAACAAAATACTAGCAAACAGAATCCAACAGCACATTAAAAGGATCATACACCATGATCAAGTGGGGTCTATCCGAGGAATGCAAGGATTCTTCAATAAATGATAAATGAAAACCAATCAATGTGAAACACCATATTAACAAACTGAAGGATAAAAACCACATGATATTCTCAATAGATGCAGAAAAATTTTCAAGAAAATTCAACACCCATTTATGATAAAAACTCTCCAGGAAGTAGGCATAGAGGGAACGTACCTCAACATAATAAAGGCCATATATGACAAACCCACAGCCAACATCGTTCTCAATGGTGAAAACTGAAACCATTTCCTCTAAGATCAGGAACAAGCAAGGGTGCCCACTCTCACCACTATTATTCAACATAGTTTTGGAAGTTTTAGTGACAGCAATTAGAGAAAAAAAGAAATAAAAGAATCCAAATCAGAAAAGAATAAGTAAAACTGTCACTGTTTGCAGATGACATGATATCATACCTAGAGAATCCTAAAGATGCAACCAGAAAACTACTAGAGCTAATCAATGAATTTGGTAGAGTAGCAGGATACAAAATTAACGCACAGAAATCTCTTGCATTCCTATACACTAATGATGAACAATCTGAAAGAGAAATTAAGGAAACACTCCCATTTACCACTGCAACAAAAAGAATAAAATACCTAGAAATAAACCTACCTAAGGAGACTAAAGACCTGTATGCAGACATATAAGACACTGATGAAAGAAATTAAAGATGATACAAACAGAGGAAGAGATATACCATGTTCTTGGATTGGAAGAATCAACATTGGGAAAATGACTATACTACCCATTTGTATGGAAACACAAAAGACCCCGAATAGCCAAAGCAATGTCGAGAAAGAAAAACGGAGCTGGAGGAATCAGGCTCCTGGACTTCAGAGTATACTACAAAGCTACAGTAATCAACACAGTATGGTATTGGCACAAAAACAGAAATATAGATCAATGGAACAGGATAGAAAGCCCAGAGATAAACCCACGCACATATGGTCAAATTATCTTTGATAAAGGAGGCAAGAATATACAATGGAGAAAAGACAGCCTCTTCAATAAGTGGTGCTGGGAAAACTGGACAGCTACATGTAAAAGAATGAAATTAGAACACTCCCTAACACCATACACAAAAATAAACTCAAAATGGATTAAAGACCTAAATGTAAGGCCAGACACTATCAAACACTTAGAGGAAAACGTAGGCAGAACACTCTATGACATACATCACAGCAAGATCCTTTTTGACCCAGCTCCTAGAGAAATGGAAATAAAAACAAAAATAAACAAATGGGACCTAATGAAACTTCAAAGCTTTTGCACAGCAAAGGAAACCATAAACAAGACCAAAAGACAACCCTCAGAATGGGAGAAAATATTTGCAAACGAAGCAACTGACAAAGGATTAATCTCCAAAATATACAAGCAGCTCATGCAGCTCAATACCAAAAAAACAAATGCAATCCAAAAATGGGCAAAAGACCTAAACAGACATTTCTCCAAAGAAGATATACAGATTGCCAACAAACACATGAAAGAATGCTCAACATCACTAATCATTAGATAAATGCAAATCAAAACTACATTGAGGTATCACCTCACACCGGTCAGAATGGCCATCATCAAAAAAATCTACAAACAATAATGCTGGAGAGGGTGTGGAGAAAAGGGAACCCTCTTGCACTGTTGGTGGGAATGTAAATTGATATAGTCACTATGGAGAACAGTATGGAGGTTCCTTTAAAAGCTAAAAATAGAACTACCATATGACCCAGCAATCCCACTACTGGGCATATACCCTGAGAAAACTATAATTCAAAAAGAGTCATGTACCACAGTGTTCATTGCAGCTCTATTTACAATAGCCAGGACATGGAAGCAACCTAAGTGTCCAACGACAGATGAATGGATAAAGAAGATGTGGCACATATATACAATGGAATATTACTCAGCCATAAAAAGAAACGAAGTTGAGTCATTTGTAGTGAGGTGGATGGACCTAGAGACTGTCATACAGAGTGAAGTAAGTCAGAAAGAGAAAAACAAATACCATATGCTAACACATATATATGGAATCTAAAAAAAAAAGGTTCTGAAGAACCTAGGGGCAGGACAGGAATAAAGACGCAGACGTAGAGAATGGACTTGAGGACATGGGGTGGGGGAGGGGTAAGCTGGTATGAAGTTAGAGAGTGGCATGGACATATATACACTACCAAATGTAAAATAGATAGCTAGTGGGAAGCAGCTGCATAGCACAGGGAGATCAGCTTGGTGCTCTGTGACCACCTAGATGGGTGGGATAGGGCGGGTGGGAGGGAGACGCAAGAGGGAGGAGATATGGGGATATATGTATATGTATAGCTGATTCACTTTGTTATACAGCAGAAACTAACACACCATTGTAAAGCAATTACACTCCAATAAAGATGTTAAAAATAAAATAAAATAGATAACCAACAAGGAACTACTGTACAGTACAGGGAACTCTGCTCAGTATTCTGTAATAACCTAAATGGGAAAAGAATTTGAAAAAGAATAGATACATGTATATGTATAACTTAATCACTTTGCTGTACACCTGAAACTAACACAACATTGTTATTCAACTGCGGTCCAATGTAAAATGAAAATTAAAAAATAAAATAAAAACATCATTTTAAAAGTGAAATCTATGGCATTAGCCTTGTGCTTTTAATTTACTGATAAAACGTTGAACCTATACGCAGACCAGGAGAAAGGACAGTCTCTCCAAAATACAGCACTGGAACAATTAGATATCCACTGCAAAAAGCAAACAAAAAACAATGATCCACAGCTCACAGCATATACAAAACAACTCAACATGGGCCTAAATGTAAAACATAATGCTATAAACTTTTAGGTGAATAACATAGGGGATCTTGTGACCTTGGGTTGTGCATGGGTTTCTTTTAGATGTGACACCAAAGTATGACACATAAAAATATGAACTGATAATTTAGATTTCATCACAATTAATAACTTCTTTCCTTTGAAAAACTCTGCTAAAAGAAAATGAATACGTATCCAGAATACCTAAAGAAATTTCAAAATTCAATAATAACAAAGCAAGCACCTCATCCTCACCCCTAGTGGGTAAGTTATTTGAACAGAAATGTCACCAAAGACAAAATATCTTGGCAAACAAACACATGAAAAGATGCACAACATCACTAGTTATTAGGGAAGTGCAAATTAAAACCACAATGAGCTACCATGACACACCTACAAAAACCTCTAAAATTAAAAAAAAAAACCCCAAACCTGCCAAACCAAATGTTGCTGTGGCCGTGGAGAAACTGGAACTCTCATACGCTACTGCTAGAAGTGCAACACCGTACAACCACTTTGAAAAGAGTTTGGAAATTTCTTGAAAAGTTAAACATGTACCTTTCAAATCATCTAGCCACTCTACTCCTAGGTATTTACTCATTTAATTTAAGAGACGTTAAAGCGTATTTTTACTCAGTAACATGAATGTTCATAGCAGCTTTATTTGTAACAGCCAAAGATTGAAAATAATCCAACTCTTCACCAACGGGTGAATTGATGAACTCTGGTGTATCCATACAGTGGAAAGCTCTTGGCAATGAAAAGGAATGAACTACCGATACATGACATGACATAAATGAACGTCATAATAAGTATGCTGAGTGAAAGAAGACAGACGCAAACTGGTATTTAATGTATGGTTCCATTTATGTAAGGATATTCTAGGAAACGCAAACTGATATACAGTAGAGGAAGCAGATCCCTGGTTGCCCAAAGACAAGGTCTGGAGGAATAGGGAGGGGCAAGAGGACAAGAGTAGAAAAGCACATGGAGAAATACTTCTGGGGGTGCTGGTAGGTATGTTCACTATTATTATTATTGAAATATAATTGACATACAACTTTATATCAGTTTCAGGGATACAACATAATGCTTCAATATTTGTATATATTGCAAAATGATCACTATAGTAAGTCTAGTTAATATTCATCATCATACATAGTTACAGATTCGTTTTTTCTTGTGGTGAGAACTTCTAAATTTTGCTCTCTTAGAAACTCAAATGTGCAATGCAGTATTATCAGCTATTGTCACCAAGCTGTACATTACATCCCCAGGACTTATTTATTTTATAACTGGAAGGTTGTACCTTTTGAGGACCTTCACTCATTTTGCCTGCACCTCACCCCCTCAGTGCCACCCCCCGCCCCCACCTCTGGAAACCACCAATCTGTTCTCTGTATCTACGAGTTCAGTTTTTTCGTTTTTGTTTTTTAGATTCCACATATAAGTGAGATCGTATGGTATTTTTTTTCTGTCTGACTTGTGTCACTTAGCATGATGCCCTCAAGGTCCATTCATGTTGTCACAAATGGCAGGATTTCCTTCTTGTTTAATGGCTAAATAATAAATATATATCACATTTAAAAAACCAATTCATCCATTGATGGACACTTAGATTGTTTTCATTTCTTAGCTATTGTAAATAATTCTGCATTGAACATGGGGATGCAGATATCTTTTCAAGTCAGTGTTTTCATTTTCTTTGAATAATTACTAAGAAGTGGGAGTTCTGAATCACGTGGTAGTTCTATTTTTAATTTTCTGAGGAACCTCTATACTGTTTTCCATAGTGGCTGCACCAATTTACATTCCCACCAACAGTGCATAAGGATTCCCTTTTCTCCTCCTCCTCACCAACACTTGTTATTTCTTATCTTTTTGATGACAGCTATTCTAACAGGTGTGAGGTGATACCTCATCGTGGTTTTGATTTGTATTTCTCTGATGATTAGTGATGTTGAGCACCTTTTCATGTACCTGTTGGCCGTCTATCTGTATGTCGTCTTTGGAAAAATGTTTATTCAGATCTTCCACCCATTTATCAATCAGATTTTTTTTTTTTTTTTTTTTGCTATTGGGTTATATGTATTCTGTACATATTTTGGGTATTAACCCCTTATCAGATTTGTGACTTGCAAATATTTTCTCCCATTCCATAGGTTGCCTTTTCATTGCCTTTTCATTAATGGTTTCCTTTGCTATGTATATTATTTTGACTGTGGTGATGATTTCACAGGTGTATACATATGTCAAAACTTATCCAATTTTACACTTTAAATATGTGCCGTTTAATGTATGTCAATCACACCTCAATAGAGCTGTCCTAGAAAACAGTATTTAATAAAATATTTAGCACTCAGTATAGTACAGGCACTGACCCTTGAGGAGAAATGCTGGCCATGTCAGTATGTGACAGCTGAATACCAACCAGCCTTGGTTGCAAAGGTGCTCAACTGGTTTTCCGGGAATGAAATTTAAGACCACAATGTAATAACAGCACTACATACCTACCAACACGGCTAAAATTAACACAATCAAACAAGGAATGATACAAAGGGTGTGCAAAGATGTGGCGAAATCTGACTTTTCATACATTTGCCAATAGAAATCAAAATTTGTACAACTATCTTGGAAAACCATTTGCCAATATCTACTGAAATCTGATATACTTCAACCTCTAGTACATGGGGACTTCAATCCTACGTACGTACCCAATAGAGATGGGGATATATCCAATAGAGATGGGGATGTACCCAATAGAGATGCATACATATGTTCATATAAAAGACATGTAAAAAATAGCCATAGCATCATTAATCATAATAGCCCCAAACGGAAAACTAACCAAACATCCATCAGTAGTAGAAGGAATAAATAAAATATGACATATTCGACCATTACATACTATTAGGCAATGTGAGAGAATGAACTTTAACTACAGGCAACGGCATGGACGAATGCCACAATCATAATATTGAGTGAAAGAAGCCAGAAACACGCAAAGAAGTACAACTCCATGATTCTATTTTTATAAAGTTCAAAAACAGACCTAATTAATCTATGCTGTTACGAGTTAGGATACCTGTTACCCTTGAGTCAGGATCAGAGACCAGGAGGAGGTAGAAAGGGGTTTTGGTGCTCTGTTTCTTGATCTGCGTGCTGGCGACATGTGTATGGTCAGTTGTAAAAGAATTCCAAACTGTATCCTTACGATTTTCCCACTTTACTTCTATGTGTATTTCAATAAAGTGTTTACTTAAAAATAGAGTGTGGATGGGACAGATGACTGACAGATTTTTTTTTTTTTTTTTTTTTTAACTCTTCTCAATTGGTCCTTGGATTGAAAAAGTTTGAGAACAACTACTCCGGTCAACAGTCTTGAGAAGGTGAGGTGCTCTCACCACAAGCATGTCAAGCACTGGGAGGGAAAGGGAGGCCGGGGTCCGGGGAGTCACTACAGAACCAGCCTTGAATATTTAACTCTAAGTACAAAGAGCATCTTGATGAAACCTCATGTCAGCATCTACATAATCAGGTCTCTTATTTAACACCAAAATCTAATGAAGAAACACCAAAGCCTCAATATATCAGGATATTTTTTTTTTATATGTATATACTGCTATTTTATTTCAATCACACAAAGTTAGTGTGTAGGAAATTTAAATGAAACAGTACGGTAAGAATAGTGGAGAACCAAAAAAGTCTAAAAAGGAAGTATACCTAAAGCATGAGAATTCAGTATTCATTACTGTTTCATCTTCAGTTCTGACTGACACTTGATGCTTTTAAATTCTAAAACAAACTTTGAGATCACGATGATGATTCTGAAGAGATTTCAGCACCACCACTAACGTTTGTACATTCAGTTGGTTTGCAATTGACTTTTAGCCATTTACATAGTGCATAGTACAGATTTGTCACAGGTTGGATCACAGCGTTGAAGGAAAGAAATACCTTCCTATCTGCATGTAATTTTTATCTTTTTAAATAAATATCTAAGAAATTAAACACAGGAGAAAGAAGGGAATGAGGGACAGAGGACAAAAGAAAAATAAAATATCCATTTTCCTCTAGATAATAGTTTGCTATCAATTTCCCATCAAGAAGCACCTTGACCACAATGTAATAGTAGAAGCCAAGAGTGATTAGATAACTTACAGACTCATTTCCAGGAGGGCCCAGCTCTGTGATGCCCCGTGAGGACCGTCCCTCATGCCTCCCACAATCCCTGGATGACAGACAATTGTTTAAGCGGGATGGTGATTCCATTTGCAGTTGGCCATTTCCCCAAAGTCAGCTGCTTCCACACTGCCCTCACCCAGTTCCTAACCTCCCGCTGCACTGCCCCTGCTGGCAAGGAGTCCTTCCTGTACTATCCCTCTCCCTCAGAGTCCCCTGCTGTCTCTCCAGCTGTCCCTGCATCCTTTGGATTTGCTTAGAGTTCAGGTCGCTTGGCATCTCCTCTCCGGATGCCCAGGGATCACCGTCCTTTCAGCCAATCAATTCTCCTTTTTGATAGTAGCTCATCAAGACAAAGGGGTACAGGCCAGGCTCTGAAGGACATTCCTTGGCCTTGATGTGGAGTACTGGTTCTTATCTAGGGCAGTACTATTCCTAGGTTGCTTTGTGAGTCTTTAGGAGATACCGTGGTTGCCTCTTTGACTGAGGGCACTCCTGGCATTTAGTGGGTGGTGCTAGAGATGTCAGTGGTTCTGTACAAGGAAGCACTACCCATGTCCCATGTGACTTTAGAAGGCAGGTAATCCACGCAGGTACATAACCTGAACCTAGAAACAAATTCCTTCTCCTACAAACACACAAACTATTTTTTGCACGGTTTTAAATATGCACTGGACCTTTCAAGATGCGATTACCTTGTGGGTTGAGGGAAGAGTGTACTTTACATTGTGCAGAACTTTACTAAGAGCTGTTCATCATCTCAGAACATTACACTGATTCACTGAAACCTCACCTCTATCCATCTGCGTTGTAGCTGCTGCTTTCTCTGTGGTTCTAAATAAAGGTATGAACATTAGGCTACCTTATCGTGTCTTCTAGTGGAGACATGACCAAACATTTATATATTAAAATATATATTCATCTATTACAAATAACTTTCATTTTTCCTTTATATTATCATTGGGATATTATGCTGACTTTTTTTAAAGGTTTTGTGCAGGTAGATTATATTATCTATGAAATTCATTTCAGAATGGAATAGGATGTTTTCTAAAATATTTAGTATATAATGGAGATATGGAGTTTCAAAGGGCTGGGATCCACTGATTTACAGAAACAGCTCCAATTCCTCTGAAAAATTTTCAAATGCTTTTGTAAGATCTTGTCTTCTTATGCCAAATATAAGCTGACCTTTGCCCAGTGGTGTGCTGGTAAGTATTTAACAACTGGCTCTCTGTGGGGGAGAAGCCCTGATTCACAGTATTTGCTGATTTCCACCGTGTAAATACTCTGATCGTGGCCAAGTTCAAGAATCATCTAACATGACATCACTGGACTGAGGGTTGAGTAGAGATACCAAATGTGAGCTCCGGTAACTTATACAAGTAAGGGGACCTGAAGACCCCTAGGTCATCAATTTTCTGCTTAGACACCACCCCATTTTTTTCTAGGTTTTGTCTACCAGGGCTCAGGGATCATAAAGTAAATTAAGCGAAGACTAAATAAATGAAAAAAGTCACAACTTTGTACAAGTAACATAGATACTACAAGGCTCAGATTCAAAGGGAATGCAGACAGGCATGAATGAAAGAGTTCTCTATGTAGTCAGCTGATGTCAGTTAAAATTCCAGGATAAAAAGAACTGCCTTGTTCAGATGAGAACTAGAGGACACTGCAATATGTTTCTTGTGTTTATTCTGCCCCTGGTTTTAGAGAAAACTCTAGAGACAGATTTGTGAAACTGTTTCAGGGCAGCACCTGGGAAAGGACCATTTGGCCAACCAGCCAGTGGAAATCCACGCACAGGAGGCTGGCCCTACCTGGTGGTATCTTAGCTTCTTGTGAGTGCTTGAGTGATAGGGTAACTCACGCTCAGCTCTTCTGTTACCATTTTCAGGACTGGGGGATCCACACGGTGTGTCTGGCCAGAGTACAAGAGGAATGAATGGTGGATGAATTATCAGCTAAGAGAAAGGATGAAATTAAGAACTGGATTGGTGTAAGTGATGCTCAAACATGAAAAAAGGATCAAGATCCAATGAGAGGGACTTCCCCGGTGGCACAGTAGTTAAGAATCCGCCTGCCAGTGCAGGGGACACGGGTTTGAGCCCTGGTCCGGGAAGATCCCACATGCCGCGGAGCAACTGAGCTCATGCGCCACAACTACTGAAGCCCGCACACCTAGAGCCCGTGCTCCGCGACAAGAGAAGCCACCTCAACGAGAAGCCCGCGCACCACAACAAAGAGTAGCCCCCGTTCGTCACACCTAGAGAAAGCCCACACACAGCAATGAAGACCCAACACAGCCATAAATAAATAAATAAATAAATAAATAAATAAATAAATAAATATCCAGTGGGAAACTGTCTGATGTCAATACACGTGTGTCTGATTTTGAATTTGTCCAGGACCAAAATTAGCCATATTTTCCTTCTTTTTTTTTCTTCTTTTTTCTGACCACGCTGCGTGGCTTGTGGGATCTTGGTTTCCTGACCAGGGCTTGAACCTGGGCCTCCGCAGTGAAAGCACCAAGACCTAACCACTGGACCGCCAGGGAAGTCCCAAAATTAGTCATATGTTCATTGTTTCTGCAACTCCCCAATGAAGAACACTGAAGAATTCCTGGGATTTGAAAATAACGCCCTGTTGTAAAAAAAAGGCATTAAAGTACCTGCTATACCCATGGGGATATTAACAGTGAAATTTCTGGAGAGCAGACGTCAGGGAATTGCCCAGCTGGCTTGGATGGACCCCAGGTTCTACTGGCTACTTTAAATTTTGCATATTATTGATATTAGAGGGGATACCACCAGAGTCCTTTGTAATGATGAAAGCTAAATTTTGTACAGTTTGCCCTCTGCATCCTTCTTTAGTGCTTTCAGATCTTCCGAAATTTCAAGCATAGTCCCACATCTGGAGATTCCAATGACCAGTGTTACTCTGGGACTTCGCATTCCCTGTGAATCCTGAATATTCACGCTGTTCAGAGAAGATCCTTGTACTCCACGGCACTGCAGAGTTAACACAATTTTGAATAAAGTCTCTAGTTTATGATGAATGTGTTCCAGACACGCGAAAGTTTACGGTGACTGTCAACCAAGAAAATGTGCAATCCCAGCAGATAATGGCATATGGTGCGTGATCTGATGGGGGGAAAGCAGGTTCCGAGCAGGTGCTTAACGACAAAAGCAAAGTCAGTTGTACGGTCTCTTGGGAAAACAACCAGAAAATAAAGGTGAAAGAATTTTTCTGGTGTGTCAGTAGAAGAAATTTGTGAGCTATACATTTTCTTCCGGTGTTGAGGAACGAGGGACAGAGAGCTAATGGCGGTGGGCTTAGGCCACGGTGGTCAGAGGGTCAGACAGAATCACAAAGGACCTGCTGCATTGGGGCTCGCATTCTCGAGCATTTAATAGCATAGACGTTGCCGTTGTTGTTGTTATGTTTTATACGCCGTGGTGGCATTTGCTTTGCTTGCTGCCTGGGGCCAGGCAAATCATCCCTTAACCATTCTTTCATGGAAAAGAACTTCTGGTAGCACTGGAGACACTGCAGGAGTCATAACTTCCTGACAGGTGTCTGGAGTGAGAACCGATTGCTTCCTCGGGTGTTACTGGGAATCAATAAGTGAGTGAGGGAGCGTGTCCTGCGCAGTTGATGAAAGATGACACGCATCATGTTTGCATCTCAGGTTGGGTTCCCATGGAAACAGATACTGAGAGAAGGTTTTGAGTGCATGTAGTGTATATGGGGCATCTCAGGAAGCAGCGGCTGCAGGTGGGGAAGTAAGATGGTGAAGGGACAGGCAGTTACAGGCTGTATCACTGAGAAGCCGCTGTGGGCAGTTGAAGTTCTGTCCTGCTGGGGGGCTTGGGGGGGAGTGTAGAACACACTTGAGAGTTAGCTATCCTCCCAAAAGAGCAAGAAGGCTGGAGGATTTATCCACCAACTTCCCACTGGCCCTTGTTGAGGGCTGTTTAGTTTTCTGACACTTCCAGCTTGCATGGCCTCAGAGCTGAGAATGCTCTGCTGGCCAGGAAACGCCTGCAGGCAGAGAACTGCAGGTCCTTACGCAAGCAGCCTCTGGTTTGTGCAGAGAGGAGGGTGAAGGATATGAACGGGGCTTGGCAGTCTCCTGCCAGTGTGTGTGCGTGTGTGTGTGCGTGCACAGATACACAAAAAGATGGACCTTGGAGAATGGAACTAAGATAGGCATGAAAAAGGGCGAGGTCTCAGCCAGCTGGTGGAATAGCGCTCAGAGGTACAGAAAGAGGAAATGCAAAGTAGAGTCAGGGATGGCAACAATTGTTGTGCCTTTAACTGAGAACATACTATGGTCAAATAGGCACCTTGGATACATTATAAACTGTCTCTCCAGCAACGTTCAAGTTAAGTATCACTGTTCTCATATTACAGACGAGTTTCCGTTAACAAGTCTCAAATGCCAGTGAGTAATTTTCATTTGAATCCAAGTCTGTTTTACTCAGAAGACTGTATTCTTCGGACTCCTACACTGCCTGGTATGTCCACCTGCTGATCTGTAGTGAGAAAGTTAGGTTCTGTTGAGGAACACTGCGAATATTGCACTACAGGCAGCAGGGAACCACTGAAGGCGCCTGATTTAAGGAGCACAGGCCAGCACACGCTGCAGCTGTCAAAACCAGCCCGGAAAGATCGCGGTGGAGGCCGTGGTTAGGGAACTGTCCAAAAAGGCGGCTGGCAGAAAGAGGAAAACAGATAGCTGTGAAAGACAGCGCTTACTTGAGAAAAAGGGGAGAAGTCGCTCCCCAGTAAAGACAGAAAGAGGGAAGCAAAGGTTACTCGGAGGTGTGAAAACAAGGGCGGAGGTGGGTGATGAACTGCCATGAGGATGCCCTGGCGTGAGCGCCAGCGAGCCCAGCCCTTGTCACCCTGAAGCGGGCAATGCAAAGTCCTGGAGAGTACGGGTCTGACGTCACGGTCGTGGCTAGGGCCTCTGTCACCCTGCCCTCATTGCTGTGGCTGATCTGGCTGCAAGGCAGATGATCGTGTCTTGAGCCATCCCTGTTACGGGCTGAATTGTGTTCTCCCAAAATTCATGTGTTGGAGTCTCAACCCACAGGGCCCCAGAATGTGACCAGATTGGGAGATAGGGTCTTTCGAGAGGTGACTGAGGTTGTTGAAATCAGGTTGTTAGGGTGAAGCCCTGACCCAACATGCCCGATATCCCAGTAAGAGGCAGACACCCCGGGGGGCACACGTGCACAGAGGGGTGACCTTGCGAGAGGGTGGCCGACTGCAAGTCAAGGAGAGATGCCTCGGCGGAACCCAGCCCGGAGGGCACCTTGATCCAGCACTTCCGGCCTCTGCACTGAGGGACAATAACTGACTGTTGTTTAAGCCAGCCAGTCTGTGGTATTTTGTCATGGCAGCCCTCGCAGACCAGCACAGTCCCTGATGAAGGCTTTGTGCTTCCCCAGAACATGTGCCTTCCCGCAGAGAGGAGGACAGGTCTTCCAATGCACAGCTAATCTCTTTAGTGGAACTTCCAAAGAAGGGTTTAAGCATGTCCAGTAGGTGGTCATGTGCCTCTGTGACCTGAGTGCGGCCAGGCCTGGATAGGGAAGGATGCCTGAGCGTGCTGGTGAAGGTTAGAGTCGTGGGAATAGACGGCAGTCCTGTGAAAAAGGAGGGAGGACCAAGGACACTACCCCTCACGGTCAGATGGCGGGAGCCGACCAAAGAAGGAAGAGCGGGAATACCCTCAGAAGAGTGACCATGGCATCACTGCTACTAATGCTGCCACCAAACAGGCTCCAAAGGTTCCCTTGGCTTATGCCATTCCTCTGGACAGTCTACCCCTTTCTCATCAACGCCAAGGGCTGGCTCTTATCTCACATCTGCTGTGAAACCTCCCGCGACCAACAGAACAGATCACGCTTTCTCATCTCTCCGTGACGGAAATGTATCTGTGCTCTACAGTACTGAAGGCATTAGGCACACGTGGATATGGAGTGCTGGACATGCAGCCGGTGTGACTGAAGAACAGAAAATTTAATCCCATTTTAATGTAAACAGCCACATGCTGCTAGTGGCTAACACTATCTGGTGCTTACCGTGCCCGTCCTGGCATTTCACACGTGCCTCTCCGTTCTCCATCCACGTGGTGAGCCAGGTGAGAGCAGGGGTTCTCTCTTAAGTGGCTTTGTATCCCCACACCACCAAGCCCAGTGCCTGATACACAGAGATCCTTACAACACGTCTGAGAGCACACCACTATGGTTGCCATTTTGTCTCCGATCATCGATCTAGTAGATTACTTGTCAATCCTGTGGCTCAAAAGGAAACACTTTTAATGACTTTCATGAGTTCCACCAGGTGCCAGGTCTCTGCTCCACTTTCCGGGGAACGAAAGATGGTTAAAACATAGCCTTGGCCTCTAAGGGCTCAGGTCTCATGCAGAGGGCAGAGAAGCAAATCTAGGCTCGCCTCTCAGATGGGCAAATGCCATTTAGGCAGGCCTGCAGTCTACCTTGTGGGATTTAAGATTGTCCTCCTTGTACTTTTTTCTCGGGTCCTACAGAATCAATTTTCTTTCCCACAGACTGAAAAAATATGGAACAAATGTTGACAGGGCAGGACACCTTTTAGGATCCCTGACAAAATGCAGTGAGTGAATTATGTTTTTTGAGAAGCCATCACCAGCTGGAAGGTGGGAGTATAAGAGGAGTGCGGGATGGTCTTCCAGGTCAGAGACTTTGAAAAACTTCACTTGTTTCATGTAACTGAAAGTGTCACAATGACGACCTACCATCAAAGAGGGTCTTTCTCTGTGGGCAATGCTTGAAATACAGAGGCCACGCCTAACTGATCACGTTCCTTTCCCTGTCCCATCTCGACCCCCGACTCTGGGGACCTTGCGCATAGTAGGTGCTCAGAAAGTATCTGCTGGAGAGTGAACAGGAGAACCTGTTGAGGAGTATCTATGCTTCCTCTCTCTACACGGGGCCGATTCTCCAGTCCCTAGAACCCTATCCTTCCAGAAAATGGGGGATAGTAAGGAAGCAGGTCTTCCTTTGGTCTAATAGGCAGTAACTGTTGGAAAAAAACAGTCCTCCAGGGATTTAAAGGGGGTAAGCGTTAGCAAGCCAGCTCTGTACCAGGGAGCGCGTTTCTGCTGGCTACACAGCGCACCAGGCCAGCTAAGCTAACCCTGCAGGGATGTTAGACGGAGTATAGCCACAACCTTGTGAATGTGGAGGGAAGCCCACCGGGCTGTGCCAGCTCTGCTCGTCAGTGAGGGGAGCCCTCTGCAGAGGACGAAGTAGTAAGGACTGGCCAGGAGAGTGTCAAACACCCTGAGACTCCAAGGACATGTTGACAAGTCTCACTCCTCCCTGCTTTCCTCAAATCAGAATCAAGCAGTACAAGCACGAGACGTTTCCAGATCGGGTTTACACAGTTCAAGACGGGGCTCTTCCCTGCCTTCTCAGCAGCCTCTGACAGGCTCCAGGTGGGTGCTGTCCAAGAAGAAAAAACACCAGAAACCCTGAAATATTCAGTACAGTGTTATTAGGGAGGCTTTGCCCTTCAACTATAAGCTTCTGGGGAAAAAATATCTAGTGTTTTGTTTTGTTTTGTTCTGTTTTTTTAAGAAAAAGGATTCACAGCTTGTAAAACTTGGCATCTTAAAAAAAAAATAAAGATGACTGATTTCATAAAAGAAAAAGAAATGGAAATAAAAGTGCTAAATAGCAGCACTCAAATGTCAAAGAAGACAAGATTTTCCAGGAAAATATCAGTGATCAAAAAGCTGAAAAAGTTATTAGGATGGCAGTATTGTTTGAGACACAGTCTCTCCTTACTTCAGAGCAGATTAAAAAAAAATAATAAAATCACAGAGCTGATGTTTTTATTTTTGTTCTGGTTCTAAAGTTAAGCCAGGGTAACTTTATCCTAGCCTGATCTGCCTAGGTTTACTCTGGTTTAAAGGCAAAGTTGAGGTCAAGTTGAACAATAGTGTCTCATTCTCCAGCCTCAATCACATGTACTCAATGAAGCTTCTCATGGTTTTACTTCTAAACCATGAACAAATCAAGTGTTGAAAGAAATTGGCTTTGAGTAATTGGGTTTTATCCAACTTGGGATTCAAATTATGTTCTTTAAACTACTGTGATGTGTTCCACCAATTTTGGACAATTCATGGCCTTTTTTTGTCTATAAAATTCCTTTGTCCCATTCTCTCTCTTCTCGCCTTCTGGGAATCCAAATATATATGTTAAAACTTTTTAATATGTCTCCTATGTGTCTCTTTTCTGTATTTTCCACCCAACGAAGTCTTCTCCCTGCTTCAGTCTGAATGCTTTTCCCTGACCTATCTGACAGGTCACTTATCCTCTCTTCAGCTGTGTCCAAGCTACTATTAAACTCATCTAATGAGATCTTCATTTTTAAAAAAAATTTTATTGGAGTATAGCCGATTTACAATGTTGTAGACCTTCATTTCAGTCAGTATATTTTTCATTACAGAATTTCCACTTGATTCTTTTAAAAAGATTTTAAAAATTTAAAAATTTGTTTTAAAATTTTTATTGGGGTATAGTTGCTTTACAATGTTGTGTTAGTATCTGCTGTACAGCAAAGTGAATCAGCCATAAGTATACATATACCTCCTCTTTTTTGGATTTCCTTACCATTTAGGTCACCACAGAGCATTGACTAGAGTTCCCTGTGCTATACTGATTCTTTTTTAATAGGGGCTAGTTTTCTGGTGAAATTCTCCCTCCTACCATTTATTTCTTGAATGTGCTAATGACATTTATTTAAAAAATAAGGATTGTAATTATCTTTAGAGATAAGTGTAGTATCTGGATCACCTACGTGTCTGTTTCTATTATATGTTTCTTCTTGGTCCTATTTCTTAGTTTCTTACTTTTTTATTAAGTTTTGATGGAATGAAGAACATTGTGTATGAAAATTTTAGAGGCTCTGGATGATGTTATCTTCCTTTAGCAAGTCAACCCTCTCTGGAGGTAAAAGGTAAATCTCAACATCTAGAGCAGGGGGATCTTACCTCAGTCTAAGCAAGGGCTCAGTTGACCTGAGAGAAAGTTTTACCTTTCTCAGGCTGGGTCAACCTTGAGTTCACCCATCCCGAGGGTGTTGCTTCCTAGAGGTCCCAAGAAGAGCTTTGTTTATGAGAGCCTCTCCCCAGAATTCTCTTTTTTGCCTTTCCAGCACCATGAGATTCTGAAAACCTCACTCTTTTTTAAAATAATTAATTAATTAATTAATTAATTAATTTTTGGCTGCATTGGGTCTTCGTTGCTGCACGTGGGCTTTCTCTAGTTGCGGCGAGCGGGGGCTACTCTTTGTTGCGGTGCGCGGGCTTCTCATTGCGGTGGCTTCTCTTGTTGCGGAGCACGGGCTCTAGGCGCGCGGGCTTCAGTAGTTGTGGCTCACGGGCTCTAGAGCACAGGCTCAGTAGTTGTGGCATATGGGCTTAGGTGCTTGGCGGCAATGTGGGATCTTCCCAGACCAGGGCTCGAACCTGTGTCCCCTCATTGACAGGTGGATTCTTAACCGCTGCGCCACGAGGGAAGCCCCTCACTCTGCTTTTTAGCAGCTTTTCCTTTGCTTGACTTCTTAACCTTTGCCTTATGCAATTAAGCATGAAAAACTTGGGGCTTCCCTGGTGGCGCAGTGGTTGAGAATCTGCCTGCCAATGCGGGGGACACGGGTTCGAGCCCTGGTCTGGGAACATCCCACATACCGCGGAGCAGCTGGGCCCGTGAGCCACAACTACTGAGCCTGCACGTCTGGAGCCTGTGCTCCGCAACAAGAGAGGCCGCGATAGTGAGAGGCCCGCGCACCGCGATGAAGAGTGGCCTCCGCTTGCCGCAACTAGAGAAAGCCCTCGCACAGAAACGGAGACCCAACACAGCCATAAATAAATAAATAAATAAAATTTTTTTTAAAAAAAGGAGTTACACTTAAAAAAGAATGAAAAATTTACTGAGGGGGAAGGAGCATGGGGCCTTCCTTTCTCAGAGGGGCTGGCCCCTCAAGCCTTGGCAGATCTCTGATGCCTTCAAACAGATTTTTATTTTCGTTTTCTCTGGCTTTTCTATGGGTTCTTCCTGGGATCATTGGTCTGCTAAAAGCTGCTTTGCCAGAGCCAGGAGTAGAAGTGTTGAATAACTGTGGTTTTTACAAAAGCAAAATCCCAGAGACAGCAAACTATCAAGAACTCAGCTGGGAAAATTCCTTCCATGTGCCAGAAAGTGTACTTGTACTGGGGTTTTTACATGAATAAGATAATATCCTGACCCCGGGGGCATTCACATCCTATCAGGCTTCTTCTAAGGTGAACTTGATTCCATTCCGTGTCCCCTCCTCTTTTTTTGCTCACTGTTAGTATTTTAGCTCAAGACCCCCAATAAACATTGGCTAAAAGACTCAGGCAAATATTAAGATCTTCTTTCTCTGAGACCTCATGCTACTTATCAGCACCTCACGGAGGCCTGAGGTGGTTAATACACTGGGCCCTACCCGCTCCCCGCACCAGACTGGGAGCTCCCTTGAAGAGAAGAACTAGGTCTGATACTTACACTAGAACCTCCAAATCACCCAACATGTATTTTTGGCATACTTTTTTCACTAGAATCACTCAATGGGCAAACTCCCATACTTCCAGCGTGTTTTGCTCTTTCTGTTTTGTTTTTGGCTGTGCCCCTCGGCTTGTGGGATCTTAGTTCCCTGACCAGGGATCAAACCCGGGCCCCGGCAGCGAAAGCACCGAGTCCTAAGCACTGGACCACCAGGGAATTCCCACCTCCAGTGTGTTTTGTATGGGAAAGAGTGGGCTAAGGCAGTGGCCCTGTTTACGGCAAGGGGAGGAGTGCTGAGACTGTGTCTCTGGGAGCTGGTTCTTCTTGTCTGTGCAGCATCGGTAATGATTCCAGCCCATAGCGATAATGAGCAGCAGTTATAAACTGTTTCCCAGTATGCCCGGAATTATTCTAAGCATATTACGTGTATTATCTCATTAAATCTTTAGAACAATCCTAAGAGGTAGGTTTTATTATTGCCCCCATTTCGCAAATCAAGAAACAGAGGCAGAGAGTGGCAAAGTTATAAAACCCAATCCTAATACTCTCTTCTCTGGAAACAGCAGCTGAGACCGTAACCCGAGACCCCATTCATGGTGGTGGACCCTCGTCCTAATCTGAGTAATTCCTGGTGATGAACCCTAGCCGGTGGTGGAGAGTTGGTGGGAGACTTGCTGATTATATAAAACAGTCTCTGCCTGAGAGACAAACCTCGCCATTTTCTTCCGGTTCCATCTACCATTTTTTTGGTCTCATTTCTAGTTTGTTTTACTCTATCAGTCAGGACTGAGTGCAGTCAGAGCAGCTACACTGGCTTAACCAGCCAGGGGCCTCTGTTTTTCCTGGGACAAGTGGTCTGGAGGTGGGTTCCTTACAGTCCCGTTCCCTATGGTGGTTCCCTAATGCCCTGAGGGTTCACGCTCTTTCTATGTGTTGATTCTATTAATTAAATTTGTAACTTTCATCGTCATGCTTGCAAGCTGGTTACTCCCTCTTCAGCACTGTGTGTTTTTCAGGCAGGAAGAAGAAGGATAAAGGGGATCAGATAAAGAGTAAAGCTAACAATTCTGTTCCCATTTAAATAGCTTTCCCAACCCTCCTACACTGTTGGTGGGAAGGTAAGTTGGTGCAGCCACTGTGGAGAACAGTATGGAGGTTCCTCAGAAAACTAAAAATAGAGCTACCATGTGATCCAGCAATTCCACTCCTGGGCATATACCCAGACAAAGCTATAATTTGAAAGATACATGCACCCCAATGTTCATAGCAGCACTATGTACAATAGCCAGGACATGGAAGCAACCTAAATGTCCATCCACAGAGGAATGGATAAAGAAGATGTGGTACATACATACACTGGAATATTACTCAGCCATAAAAAAGAATGAAATAATGCCACTTGCAGCAACATGGATGGAACTAGAGATTATCATCTGAGTGAAGTAAGTCAGAAAGAGAAAGACAAATATCATATGATATCGCTTATATATGGAATCTAAAATATGACACAAATGAACTTATCTATGAAACAGAAACAGACTCACAGAGAACATACTTGTGGTTGCCAAGGGGGATGGGGTGTTGGGGGAGGGATGGAGTGGGAGTTTGGGATTAGCAGATGCAAGCTATTATATGTAGAATGGATAAATAACAAGGTCCCACTATATAGCACAGGGAACTTTATCCAATCTCCTGGGATAAACCATAATTGAAAAGAATACAAAAAAAGAATGTATGTATGTGTATAACTGAGTCACCTTGCTATGCAGCAGAGATTGGCCCAACACTGTCAATCAACTATATTTCAATTAAACAAACAAACAAACAAGTAAATAAATAGCTTTCTCAGAAGCCCCATCCAGGGATTCTCTATACATCCAGCTGGCCAGGACTCTGTCACACCGTCACCCCTAGTGTAAGGAGTCTGGAAGATGGGTATATTGCTACACTGAAGAACATCAAGATTCTTTCAGCAAGGAAGAAAGAACAATGGCAACCTACAGTGCCTGCCATAGTTATTAAAGTTTTAACTGAGGTCAGAGGAGGGCACTTCATCGAGGACCAGCAAGCCCGGGAGGCTAGATTTCTCAGTGAGCATCACAGCGATGTGTGGAAGCTTGAGTAAGAGATCAGCATCCTTCTGGATCAGAGCCCTGGTCCCACCTTCCTGTAAGTGATCACCTGTTGTACAACCGTGACGGTGTCGTGAGAAGATCACTGAACTTAGAGGCAGAAGAACACCCTGCTTTTGCCACATATAATCTGGGAGACCTTGGGCAACATATTTTCACAGTCCTTATCAGGAAAATAGTCCTACCCACTCCACAGAATTGGCAAGATCAAAATAACGAATGTGGAAAAGTTTTGTAATCTACTGACCTGCGCATTTTACTTGTCTCTATGACTTTTAAAAATTAGAAATGGAGACGTATAAATAGAAACTAGCTAATTATTTCCATAAACTTTTAAAAGTCCATCTAAAATTACATAGGTATATACATTTATAACACTTTAACATTTTGTATATATAAAGTGTATGTTGATGTAGATAATTTTATCACATTATAGCCTGCACATACACATATGTATGCAGCTGTTTGTTAATGAAATTTTGCGATATCCTTGTAATGGAATGTGGCAGAATTTACAAAGTTCAGTATTAGTACTTAAGCTTCTAGACCGCACCGGGTTGCTTAATCTACTTCTTGGGTTTATTCCATACTGGGGGGGAAAGAGGGCTTGGAATTATCAGTGTATCTCAACATTAAAACTGTCATCTCTCCCACTGGAAATATGAGAACAGTGCTGTGTTTTCTAAGATATATGCCAGCAATATTTCAAAATATGATTAACAGTGCCAATACCTTGTGAAGTTGGGTACATCTTTTCTCGTTTGGTCTTAGTGATGCCGTCTATCTTTGTGAAAGCTGATGTATTAAATAGCTTTTTAAAAGCCTTTTTGTGCCCTTTCTCTCCCCTCGGTATAGGGCTGTAACTTTCATGGATCATAATGGGAGTTATGCTGGAGCATCTGGGGGTTATGTGGCTTCTGTAGTTAATGGTGATGGACCAGGCTGGAAGCCACGGCCTGGAGTTCAGGATCCCGTCTCAATTATGTAAGCTCTCATGGTGGGGTGGACGGAAGGTGCCTTTCAGCTGGCCCCCAAATTTGGAGCTTTTCTACCTTTTATTTTGGCAGAAACCAGTGCACGGACACCTGAATTAAGTGAGATGGAATGACCACAAATTTCATATAAAATTGTATGATATCCAAAATCCAACATTAGGAGAACTTTCACCCCAAAGATTTATTCTGATATAATCCTGAATTTCAGTTAAAGAGTATATGAAAGTTATAACCTTCAATAAACAACGAGGTCCTACTGTATCGCACAGGGAACTATATTCAGTATCCTGTGATAAACCATAATGAAAAAGAATATTAAAAAAGAATGTCTGTATATGTATATAATGGAGTCACTCTGCTGTACAGCAGAGATTGGCCCAACACTATAAATCAACTATCCTTCAATTAAAAAAAAAAGAAAGCTATAACTTTCAGTTAAATGTTATGTACACCAGCCCTTGAGAACTAGACAGGAAATACATTTTTCCTAATAGAAAAAAAAAGCCTGCTTATTTTAAAAAATCACACAACTTTTGAGCTGGAAAAGATCTATGTAATGGACTCATTTTATAGATGAGGAAAATGAGGCCCACTGAGGTTAAATTGTTTACCCAAAGTCAGTTAATTCTAATCCCTGACCATGGATACAGAAAACATTATGATAATGTGACACTTGATTGCTGAACAAATATATATGCTTCTTTGGGACAGAAGGGACGCTCAATAAATACTTTTAAAATAAATTCAATATTCGAGGGCTTAAGTATTAAGAATGGAGCTAACCTAATATAAAAGTTATCAAATTTATTCATGTTTTACTGTACTAGGAAAAGTCAAACTCATATAGTCAATGAGGCTTGGTGGGATGTCCACCAGCACATAATAAGAATTGAATAAACATTTGTTGACTGAAGGACGCTTGTTAAAAGTTTATCATACATGGAATGAAATGAGAGTAATTTTTAAGCTACCTTATTTTTTCCTTTGATGATGACTTTTACTATTCTGAACCCCAACCTTGATACAAATGATAGGATATGCCCTTGGTTATTCTGTCTGGAGTAGATTTCCACTACGTATTTAAAAACCTGCGCTAGTTTCTGAAGAGGAAAAATGAATGTGTCTGCTAATAGTCACACAGGTGCGCTGGCATGTTTACACGCCCAGGTTGTCTCTTCCCCGATACACAGCCCTGGGCCTGGCCTTCGCCTTCGAACACTTCTCTCACCAGCCTCACTTGACCTCGTCAGCCTCAACCAGCTCAAGTCTCTACGTATTTCCGTAACGCCTGTCTTGGCACCTTTGGTCTTGCTTTCCTACCCGCTTCAGTCCTCTCCCGCACCTGATTTGCCTTCGTGCAAGACTCAGGTCCTACTGTACAGCATAGAGAACTATGTTCACTATCCTACGATAAACCATAATGGAAGAGAATATAAAAAAAGCATGTATATATGTATAATTGAATCACTTTGCTATACAGCAGACATTAACACAACGTTGTAAATCAACTCTACTTCAATACAAATATATATGCTGATAAAAATTCAACTGTACACTTTAAATGGGTGAATTGTTTGGTATGTGAATTATATCGCCATAAAGATTTTATTTTAAGAGGAAAAAAGAAGACTCAAATATTTATCATCTTCTCTTTTAGACATTACAACCTACCTAAGACTCTTCTCTCTGGGCCCCCGTGCGACCCAAACATGACTACTATTGGTGAAGTTAATGCAAATGTCGGGACCCACAGAATGGAGGCCACCCTGGCGGCCTGGCCCGCGTCACGCATCTAAACCGAAGTCAGCCTGTACTTACAGGAAACACCTGCCAAGCAACGCTAACATACACCAATGACAACCCTCCAACTCAGCTTTAGCTGGCCCACCTTATCCTAGAAGAAGGACCTGCCAGCCTGACAGGGGAGTCCCTGACCTCCTGTTCCCACCTTGCCTCTTCCAGCTCCTGACGAAACTCATTCATGCCCCAGAACCCTGGGGAAGGGTGGTCCGCTGTTCGTGAGGCTCTGTCCCGCCCCTTCCGTGGACTGTTTTCCTTTGAACAAATGACATCAAACTTGTTACTAAATTGTATTATTGTTGTCACTTTACACTATTATTTCAATTATTTCTATAGGCACCATTTTCTTTCCCATTAGATTGTGAATCCTGAGAGGGCAGACACCCTGCATTCTATTTATTTGTGTGTCCACAGCAAGGAAGCCCCACTGAATACAGAGTGGGTGGACAGTAAATATCTGTAACATGAGTGAATGAAAACTGTCCCCCGCCACAGACCCGACTCCCGGTCCTCTGCACTGGTCCTCTCCTCTCTGTGCATGCAGAGCACGGGCTAGCAGCCATCGCCACAACACGCCGTAGCTGATTCTATTACTGGCCTCCTTTTACTGAAGGGGAAACTGAGCCTTCTGAGATGTTTAGTGACTTTCTCCAAGTCACACAGCGAGGCCCAATGGCCGTGCTGTGGAAAGACTAGGGGAAGAAGCGTGAAACAAGTGGTAGAAGCCACAGCGGTAACAAAACCAATCCAAGCCAAGGATATCACGGAAGAAGCCACAGAACAAAAGATCCAAGTGTGTTACCATGTAAAACAAGGAAAGCAGGACAGCCAGACTTGATCCGTCGCCCAGTCAACTCTGAACGCTGGGGTTTCGTCAGGAAGATGTCTGGATGGAGAATTTCTGCCACCAACCCAGGAACCTTTCCTGGGGCCCTCCACGGGGACGGGCATCCTCCTGCTAACCTGAGTCCCGCACGCTGCTGCGCTCTGAGCGCCGCCGGCCACGCTCCCTCCCCGCATTCCATGAGGCTACTTTCCTGCTCTTCCCTTTCCTTTCTTCTTGCAACCGGCAAGATGTTTCTGTCCCCCAGTTTATTCAGAAGCATCATGTGTTTCTATTCAGTGAAACAGATCAGGGGCATTTTCTACCACTAAATCAAAAAAAGCTTTCTCCTCCTCCAACTTCAAAGACAAACCTGCTAATACCCAAAACACTTTCTAGATTTTTTTTTTTTAATGCCTAGAAATTCACATGACAAAGGAAATAGGAAAAAACCCTCCCCACCTATCTCCTGCGTTTGTGAATATTTACAGCGCCATCATTGTTTATGTTGAGTTCTATTCCTTTTTGTCAGCTGGCTTCCTTTGTACAGTTTAACTACTTTCTCATCATGCCAAGCTCTCCGTGAATTGTCACAATCGTTAATGGGATATTCTGTGTCAAATACTATTTAATTTTAAGGCATTTCTGTCTGCTAACACATTACCAACTGCAAATTTCATTTTGCCAAGGCAAAAAACAATTTGTTTGTTTTATGTTGAAAATGGTTTTTCAAGTAAAACCTGATGGTACCCTTATCAAGCACTCTTATCTTTCATTAAACTAATGCTTTCAGACATAATTAAGAAGGGGCTAGAAAACTAAGTATACTGTAATATGCTGATATTAAAGAAGGCATATCAAAATAAATTTGCAATTGTATCATTACATCAATCTCTACCCTGACTGCAGTAGCATTATAACCATAATTAATTAGCTATAGTACAAATTACTAATAAATCTTTAGAAATTAAATGCCTAATTTTTCAAAACCATATGTCTTTGTAAGTTGATTATTTAGAATTTAGAGGCTTTTTAATTAGGAAGAAATTTATGCAATGCTGTATGTAATCATTAGGAATCAGCTTTTCTGCAATACTTTTGAACATCATCAAAAAATTAAATCTTGGGAAAACAGTCTGGGTTAATTACAGTATTTCACTGTCAAAAATCAACATAGAGGTAAAATTTAGAGGTTAATGTGGCCTTTCCATTCCTTTAACTTCCACCTAGCCTTATGTTCTCAGTGCTGGAATCATTAACCGAATCCAAAAATCAATGAGAGGGGGGAAACCTCCCCCATGATTTATGCCTCTAAGAAAGTTTTCATTTTATCCAATAGTTTCAGCAAACCTCATCAATCCAGGTTAAACATTTAACACTCTCTCTCTCTCTTTTTCTTTTTCCTATTCCCTAAGGATAAAGCAAGGCTATTTCTGAGCCTGGCCATCATTTTGGGTAAGTGATTATTTTGACATAAGACACAAAAGCTGCTTTGTCAGGAGGGTGGGGACATCACTGGGGTCTAACAAAGGCATTGCTGAAGTGCGACCTCATTATGTGTGTGGGCAAGAGACCCACGGGCCGGGAAGAAGCCCCAGGGGTGAGCCCCTGCTCCCCCAGGGACTGCTGCAGGCAGACGTCAAAGCCAAAGCCCTCCTGTGGCCAGGAGGCTGGCTGGGAGGTGCCCGGGGCCACGTCTGCTTCCCGCCTACACTGGGGCCTGGAGGGAGATGCCTAGAGACACAACAGCGAGAGGGGAATCCTATAAAAACCAGATGATCGCCTATACAATCCAGAGGCCAACTCTCTCTTCCTCCTTGCTTCACCTCCTCCCACTGTAGCTCTCTGAGGACAGCCCAGCCCAGATGTGTTTTGCATCCGTAGGTGCCACAGGAATGAGGCCAACCAGAGGGAAATGCAATTTTGCTCATCGAAGCACTTTTCCTTACGTCGTCCTTTTGAATTCACCTTCCTCCATAAAGAGTTGGGTCCTGAGTTCTCCCAAAGCCAGTGTCCCCTTGCGGCCCAGGAAACAGAATTATTCTTCCCCACCAGCTCCCAAAGGAGGGAAGTCACCGTTTTCTCCCGTTGGGGTTCCGTGGTGTATCCCCAAGCTGCTTCTTCATCTGAAGGTCTTCCGGAAAATCTATTGCAGCTCCTGAGCACGTGACTCAAGGGTGTCAATCACTCACAGACGCATTTGTGCTCAGGCAGAACTGGTCCCTAATTGTCACTGGTACGGGAAAGGAAAGCAACGACAGCATCTCTGTTCACTGTTGCCGGCAGATAACAAACTCGAGATGAAGCCACATTTACCGGGGAAAAACTGCTTACGCCTACAGAATGAAATCTCAGGCTTTGACAGCTGCTAGGTAAGTAAATGACAATCATTTTATTCTGGGGAAATGCAACACAGCACATCTTGCACAATGAGACGGAGTTGGTGGCCCGAGGGCGGAGACATCCCGAGTGGTGCATGTTCAGAAGAGTCCCCTAGGAGGAGAAGTAGGGGCGCCAAGCGGCCTGACAACGGTCCCCTCATCAAAGCAGGGCTCCGTGTGAGCTCACGTGGAAGGTACAGCCCCTGAGAGGGAACTGGAGAAAGTGGCCCTGAATTTTCAATTCAGCAGGCGAATACCACACAGGGACCCCGAGGAAGCCCCGTGTGAAAGGCCTCCGCCCGAATCCAGGACACAGACCTTCATCTCATGTCTGGAGGCTTCTCACAACCTCCTAACTGGTTTCTTGACTTCCCTCTCCACCTGCGGCCAGAAGAGAAGCCTTCTCAAAGGCTGCTACACTCTGCGGTCCATCAGGGGCCCCCACCTGCCATCAGAAGCCCTACCTCTCCAGGCTGATGTACAAGGCCTTCCACGCTGGCCCTTGTTCACGTCCCAAACGCATTTCTCCAGGCCCTTCAGAGGCTCTTCCATCTTTGGTCCCTCTTCTGGCCAACGCCCGCTGATCCTTTAGGTGTCAGCTGAGTTGTTTCCTGCCCCCAGATCCTTCTCTAACTCTGAACTGGGCTGGTGACCCTCCTCTCTGTACTCCCTTTGTGTCTCTGGGATAGCTTTATCAGACTCCCTTCCCTCTTCACGTTTTGTCTCTGGAGTTTTCAAGGTTGCAGAAACTTGAATCAACTTAAGCTGAAAAGGAAATTCGCTGGACCCTGGATTAGCTCACAAAACTGAAGGAAATGCTGAACCACCAAGCTCAAGGAGAGCAGAATTAGGGTCCATCCCAGACCCCCAGATTCTACATCAGGGCCTTGAACACTGGTCTTGGTTTGCCCCTATGTTTCTTCTTTTTTCTTTAAAATATTTATTTATCTATTTATTTGGCTGCGCCGGGTCTCAGCTGCGGCACGTGGGATCTTCGTTGCCGAGTGCGGGATCTTTTAGTTGCGGCACGAGGGACCTAGCTCCCCGACCAGGGATCGTAGCCAGGCCCCCTGCATTGGGAGCGCGGAGTCTTGACCGCTGGTCCACCAGGGAAGACCCTGTCCCTATGTTTCTGCTCCCCGCCTCTGTCTCAGTCTCTCTCCTCTTTTTTGTCGATGATCTGCTGTCCTTTGCCAGAAGGGGCTTAAGCTTGCATTTTCCCCGGTTCTAATGTGAAAGTCCAGCAAGAATCCTGGTTGCTCCTTCTTGGGTCACCCGCTTGCCCCAAGACCACTAATGATGTCTCTGGCTTAGGGAGGATGTATTATAGGAAGATGGCAATCCCATCCAGATTCCCTGTCAAGCTCTTGGGAGGAGGGAAGAGCCTGGCAGAGGACAGAAGGAGAGGAACGGCGGGCTCCAACACATGGATCATCTCTTGTTGCAAAACCCACAAGCACAACATCTCAGTGGGAAAGGTCAATAAGTATTTTTTTGTGCCACTGCAGGTTGGCTGGAGGTTGACCAACGTAGCGCTGACGGCTCTGCTTTGCACTGCAGGTCAGGCTAGTGGGTTAAATTCAGGCCTGTTCTGTCAACGTGCCTCATTCTGGTGCCCAGGCTGACGGGGCAGTTCTTGTTAGGGCAGTGACAGGGGTGCAGAGGGGAATGGAAGTCCTTGGTGGATCTCAGGGCCCAGGCTTGGAAGTGGCACACTGAATTCTAGACTGTTCTGTCTGGCTGAGCACCAAGTCCAGGGCTGGGGATGGGCACCGAGCCTCTGGTGGGAAGCATGGCAAAGTCACAAGGCAAAGGGCACGGATACGGGGTGGGGGGTGAGGACGGGGAGTCCAGGGATCCCAATGATTCCCCCTCCTTGTGTCCTGTGCCACGCTCTTCCTTCCACCCAATGAGCCCAATGATTTTTCAAAGGAAGGGTGAGGTCATTTCCTAAAGAAGGAAGAGGTGCTAAGCGGATAAAACCAGTCACGCCCACACATTCTCCTGGTCATGCTGTGCCTTTCATGGGGGCAGGAGACGTGGCTTATTGACCTGTTTCTAACTCAGTGCTTGGCAGGCAGAAGGCAGTTGAAGATGACCGGTTGAATTGAATAGAAGTGATTTGGGGGTTACAGAGAGGACAGACACCCGAACCATCTTCTGTGAAACTCAAAATCTTGCTAGGGAGGCCCAAGTTCATGTGAGTAACTGGCACAAAACACAGAGAAGTATGTGCTCCTTCGGTTCAGACAACGTGCTCTGGGCGTGATGGGGAGGAAGAGGTGAATTCCAGCTACATATGCTCAGGATGTGTCCCCGGAACAGGTGGGATTCAGGGACAGCTTTAAAGGGGACGGAAGCAGCTCTGTGACCCGCCAGGTGCTGGCCTGGCAGTGAGGCCGAGGGCTGTCGCCTGGTTCCCACTGCGCACACCTGCAGGGGACGCGGCACCCCCGTGGTTTCCCGCGCGAGGCTGATTAACCCTCAGAGTTACCCGGCTAGAAGCCGGCAGAGCCCGATTTGGACACAGGAACCTCGCCTGTCACCTCTTCATTGTCTGTGTCTTGTTTAGTGGCTGACACTTCGTACAGCGGCTCCGTAAGTGTGAACCAATGAGTAGGTACTGGAGCCTGGCTCTCTTTCTTCAAACCCTTGGCAAAGGGAGAAGTGAGGACAAGGCACTTGAGACAAAGGGACCAGTCTGTGTCCGCTGTAGGAGGAGACAGGGCACGCCCCAGAAATGCCCAGGATTTATGTGTGGCCAGGGCAGCATGTGTATGGGGTTCCTGGCAAACCCCAAGGCTGAGAAGGTACGTAGGAGACAAGCACAGGGGTGAGGGTGTGTGCCTTATTCTGCCTACAAGTAGCCCTTAGGGCCATGGGCACCATAGATGACCACCTAGGTCAAAGTTTATGATGTATAAGGCAACACAGATTGTAGATGCTACGCACTATGTAATAATCTGGATCGAGCTCACTGCACACGTTTTTTTACTATCAGCAGATGCAGGAAAGAGGTGCACTTAATTGGGAAAACAATTTATTTCTTATTCCCTTTTCAGCTTTCTGAATGAAAAGAATTTGGCTAGCTGGTCTTGTCTCCTTAAGAGCATACAGAAGGCTACACTGTCAGGAACTGCTCTTTTCTGGAGAGGACGCCGACAGGTGACATCACGCGCAAGGCACCGGTGTGAGCACGTCACGCGCCAGCCCCCTCCTGCCACTGCGAGCTCCCGGCTGACGAGAGAACAGCCTCAGGTGAGGAGCCTCAGGTCAGCCTCACTCTGGAGAAAGGGGGGCCCGTCCTGGGGGTGGCTGTGATTACAGAGCCCGGGGTCTGAGGCTTCAAAGAAGAGAGAAAGCTGAGGTGCAGGTCCCTGCCCCAATTTCTAACACCCTGTCATCAAACAACTGCGTAGGACCCTCATCACCTCTGCTTTTTCACTTCTACAGGCAGGAGTTGAGAGGCAATTTACAATTCTTCACACAAGGCTCTGCCCACACAGAGGACAAATCTGTCATTTTCGGGCCATCCGCTGACTCTCACCCCACCCAGTTGGTTCATAGGAAATAACAACAATAAATAAAGCTTGAGTTCAGAGAGGGAGCCCCTGTGCTGACTTTTCAGAAAACAATCAGACAATTTAACAAGTGCCGGGAGGTGATGGGGGCTCTGCTGGGGGGCACACAGACCTCAGACAGACATGCTGCGTATTTGGGGTAAACGTGGATTTTGTTGTCTGTCTTCAGAGGTTGAAGGGACAGAAGTTAAATGATATTTTGGTTGTTGTTGTTCTGTTTTTTTTTCAATGATTTATAAGGTATTTTATTTTATTTTTTAGGTTCTCATTAGTTATCTGTTTTAGACATAGTTTTGTGTATACGTCAGTCCAAATCTCCCAATTCATCCCTCCCCCTCCCTTCCCCCTTGATAACCATAAGTTTGTTTTCTACATCTGTGACTCTATTTTTGCTTTGCAAATAAGTTCATCTGTACCATTAAATAATATTTTTGGAGAATCTATCCTAACAGCCAACTAAAAAATGATCTTATAAACCTGTGTGGTCTAATACGGTAGCCACTGCTACAGGTGACTTTTAAAATTTATACTGATAAAAATGAAATGAAATTAAACCTTTAGTTCCTCCTCTACCATACTGGGTGGTATAGACACAAAGCATTTCCCTAAGCACAAAGGTGGTTGGGGCTATGGGCCTGGGCTGCTATAAGCTAATGGTCGTCATCCTCTCTTGCATGGGCGAGCCCTGGGTTCTACCAAGTTGATGTCCGGGAAAATTACTGGAGAATAGCAGCGGCTATCAGCACAGGGGCTACCGAATCCAGTAAGCAAATTGCCTTTTCATTTATTAGGTTCAGAAAGGGCCTTCCTGCTGAGAACCCACGTCCTCTCCAAGCAGAACACCCGCTGTCCATCCCAGGTCGTGGGCTGCAGAGAGAAACCACGTGGTGAAGGAGAAAATGCCTGGGTTGCGGGTCAGAGGACCTGGGCTCTCACCTCAGCTCTAGGACTAGTTCTGTGCCTTTCGTTCTTACAACCTCTCTGAACCACAGCTTCTGCGTCAATGAACTGGAGGTAACCACTGTGGCTGGTTAAGTGAATATAAAGGTGTAACCTCCTTCCTAAACACAGAAATTTGTATTGGGTTGGTCAAAAACTTTGTTCTGGAACATCTTACAGAAAATCCCGAGCAAACTCTTTGGCCAACCCAGTAGTTGCATGGAGACTGCATCACGTCTAGCACGTCTTCGGGAATGACAGCTCTAAGGTTGTAGTGTGGACGGTGAGGCTGCTACCGAAGTGCTCCCTGTCTGCTCCTCCTCTGAGGACTTCTGGGAAGCCTGCCTTGGGGGAGGTTGTGGCCCCTGAGCTACTGTCTCTTTGGGATGTCACCAGCAGCAGCGGTCAGCTGTGATTTCTTTTTGCAGTCAACAAGAGAGGTGTGCCCAACCCTCGGCCACATTCGCTAGAGTTTCACAGGTGCAGGCCGGTCAGCCGGGGCTTGACAGGACAGAGCAATGCACACGGGTCGTACTACGGACAGGGCTGCATAGTCCACAACCCTAAAACACACCTTCTCCAACCACCAAGGAGCTCCAGAAGGAAACCATCGTGATCTGCCCTGAAGTATCAACTTCATAAGGTCCCAAACATACCCCAAAGAGGACAACTTAGAAACATTAAGTAGAGGTCACGGTATGTGTACTGCCAAGTGACTTGATTGTTTTGAGAGGTGAAAGGCACTGGTATTTAAGACTGAGAGAAGAGGCTGGAGCTGCAGTAGAAAATCTGCTGGACTCAGCGGTCGCTAACTAAAACACCCAATGAATGGAAGATGTTGGCATTCTTCATTCCACAGGAGGCCACCTGAGGCCAGCTTAGAGGAGCGCAGGCCCTGCACACACCTTGATCCTTATCAGCAAGCCCGCCCTTGAACCATGGCTATAAAACTCCTCACCAAATCCTCCCGGGTCGGGACACACAGTTTTTCAGGGCAGGAGCCCACTGTGTCCTCCTTTGCCTGGCAAAGCAGTAAAGCTATTCTTCTACTTCACATACACACACAAAAAGGTCTGGACTAACTAGTCTTGCTTACCTGTAACAATGAAAGACATCTCTTTGTTTTGATCCATCCTCACCTACTATACTCTCTTGGATTCCTACTCTTCAGACCAAAAGAAATAAGCAATTCACCACTGTGGGCCAATGGAAGAGGTGATGCTAATATTCCTTAGGTAGAATATTGCTACCCTGCTCCCATAGCTTGCTCCCTAGCCAAGCTGTTCCAGAGAGCACGACCATGTAGCATACAGAGGTTCACCATGTTGCTGGTGGTGGTGGTGGTGGGGTGAGGTGGGTACAGCTCTATTTTGTATTCTGGACACACCTTTGGAGTAGAGAGAATATCCACCACAGGGCCATGGTTCTCATGCAAACTTTAGCATCACCAGAATCACTTGAAGGGCTTGTTAAAACTTGAATTGCCTGGCCTCACTCTCAGAGGTTCTGATTCAGTTGGCCAGGGGTGGGTCAGAGGTCAGGCTTGAGAATCTGCCTTTCTGACAGGTTCCTAGATGCTGCTGCTGGTCCAAAGGATTAAACTTTGACAATCACTACTTTCAAGCCTTCTCAAACTTGAACACAGATGGACACGTGCAAGAGGGGGTGTATTTCCCAAAATGCATGTTTTCTTGTGTCTGATACCAACTCAAGTGACTTAGGCAAATCATAATAGTTAATACATAGCTTTACTGTGTTACAGGCACAATTTTAAGTGCTAAATGTATTAACTCATTTAATTCTCATGAAAATCTTATAAGAGGGGTAGTTAGTATATGATCGTCTGTATTTGGCAAATGTACCCCAGATAAGTAACTTTCCTAAGGTTACACAGCTAAAGCTGGAAGTAGAGTTGGGGTCTGAACACAGGAATTTTGGCACCAGAGGCTGTGACCCCTATTCACACTGCCTCTCCCTCCCACCCCCTTTCTTTCTCAATTTTGTCCTTGTCCTGGGCAAATGACAACATGCCTTTAAGAGGGCACTTGGGAACATCCCTGAATGCAATCCTAACAGCCTCAAGACTGTCAGATGGTAGCTTTTCTCAAGTTTAGTTTTATACCTCGTAACTGCAACAGAGCACAGCTTCTCATCTGCAGATACCCTGACATTTTGGGAGTATCCTGGACTCAATAATTATTTTACAAGTGATGTAGAATGACTTCACGAATAGAAAAATGGAAACCTGAGTGAAGGAAGATAAATAATAAACAGGAAAGAGAAAATAATAAAGAGGAAGAAGGGTGAAAATAACCAGATGGAAAGGTCGAGGTAGATCAAACATGGGAAATCAGGATTCTACAGGAGAAACAGTCCTGAGAATTAAACATACATGATATAAAAGTTTAAGTGTGCTGCTGTCACACTGAGAAAATAGAAATTTAAAAGCTCAGAGTAAATCCAGTCAAGAGGAGAGAACACAGGAAACAAGGAGGACGGGAGATTAGGAGGGAGAGGAGACAAGTGATGCCATAAACTGGGTTTCGAACTCCTGTTATAATTGGGCATTTATGCTATGTCAACATTCTTCTTTATCCTTAGCGTATTTTGCAATCTTTTAAATACAGGAAGCGCCGTTTGATTTTGTCCCAACTCTGGCCACTCAAGTCCTGGTTGCTTGTTTATTTTTTCTTTTGCAAAAGAAGTTTCACTAAAGGTTGGCATATGGGATAAATCTTTTAGAGGAAAGAGAGGGGAAAATAATTCAACGGGAAGGAAGGATTCATTATGACAGGGTCCAGGTCAGGGAAATGGCCACATAGCTGCATTCCTAAGAGCAAAGGCCTACGAGAAACTAAACCTGCATGAAGGCTGTTTGCTCTGCCCTGGGATTGAGCTGGGGTCACTCCAGAGGCCAGTCTCAGAGCCTGAGACTCTGAACGTTCTGTTTTAGATTAGAGCCGGGTTCACCCAAGGGGTACAGTGCGGGGAAGAATACGGCTGAGGTCAGCTCTCGTCCGAGGGCCTGAGTCCAGCATGGGAGCATCCCCACTCTGGAGCCTCTCTGGAAGGTGGTTGGCAAAGGATGGGGGGGCGGGAGGGAAGGGGAGGAGTGTTGCCTTTCATTCACCTTTTCCCCACTAGTAGTCAGATTCTTCTCTTTACATTTCTCTTTTGGTGTAATAGGAAACTCTTGAATTTTAAAATGGAATGCTTGCAAAATTTATCTTTCCTCCAAAACTAGTTCCTATCCAGTTCAGCATAATTTTCCAGCCACGCAGCTTACAAAGTCACTTTTCCTGCAAAGTCGTTCAGCATCTGTCCTCAGGGGATCTGTCTCCCTCCTCCCTCAGCCCCTTCCATCCTGGACGAGAGTTATCCGTGAGGCCATAGTACTATACTTCCTTGAATCCAAGTCACCTCTGAGTGTAAGAACCAGGCATCGTTATTTCATATGCCACTAAGAAAAAAGCATCTGCCAATTCATGCTGAATCACTGGTTGTGAGATGTATCTCCAATCCAGAGATGTTACCACGTCATATAAAAACTTAGAGTCCATGTAATGTGGCATCGCCTCTGCAGGATGGTAAGCTCTTTGCTAGTAGGACTGCGCCTCAGACTCTTTTCTCTTAGGTCACCCCCAAGGCAGAGGATAGCTTTTTGTATTTCCCAAGCTAGCTTGCTAACAATTTTGATTGAACTGAGAGAGAGGGAAGAGAGAGAGAGGAGAGAGAGAGAGAGTTTGATCATGAATATTTGCATAGCTAGCATTTGTATGCTATACTACAAAATTTGCATACCCATTTCGTCCTTAAGTTTTCCCAAGAAATTCAGGAACCGCAGATACTGAATTTTCCTGTCTTACATGCGACCAGCCTGAGGCTCAGGGATGTGATCTGATACACCCATGGTCAAGTCACCAGTAAGAGTGGAAACTAGGACTTGGAGCCAGGTCTGAGTCTAGCTTTTGCTTTCCATGCTCAGGAAATAGTAGAAAGTATAGAGATTGCTCACTGCCCATCCCAGCTCCTGAGGAAAGCCCTGCCTCTGATTAGAGAACGAGGGCCGCTTCTGTGCCCCCGTGTGCTCTGGCAAGAGGCGCCTTGCTTTACCTCCGTGGCAGGTCCCTGTCGATGCGCGGTGCTGGGAGCTGCTGGTAGGGAGCCTGTGCGCGCCGAGACTGTCTAAACTGACCATTAAGTGGCAGTGAAGTAACACAGGGGAGCGACAGGTCAGTAAATCCCCAACGACTTGTGCTGCCTGCGAGGGGCAAGCAGTGCTGAGGGTTGTGTTTTCACAAAGTCAATTTTACAAGCGATCTTAAATAATTAGAGAAGACGCCACCATAGAGCGGATATTCTACATTCATGTAATAGCCTCAGCATTCATCTCATTGGTTGCTTTTGTTCGATAGTACCCGTGGATTTTATTCTCCCAAGCAGCTATCTTCTCTGATAGCGTCTTTATGAGATGCTGAAATGCTACCTTATGAGGAACCAAGACACACATTCTTATCAGTGTTTTACAGACTAAAGACCCTGAAGTTACCTATTAGCAGAGTCTTCATGAAGCTCAGCTTTTCCTTTAATTCTCTAATGGGAAGAACTTAAAATATTTGGGGGATCGATAAATCAGGGGAGGGGGTAGGTACCATACATACTAATCACAGAAGTTGGAGGAAAAATAAAAACTGTCTACAATGGGTTTATGACAACAGCAAAGAACATTTAGATAAATGTAGGTTTTCCCTTTAAGTTTCTAGCCTTCTGGGTGATGCTTATTTTTCCTTTATAAAGTTTAAATACAATGGATCTTCTGTTGACATCAAACACCATTTACAATGCATCGCAGGGGTCCACTGGGGACAGGTTTTCTTTAGGGACTCAGGGTCCAGAGGCATCGGGTGGCTTCCGTCAGGTAGAGGGAGCCTCTCTGGCTTGTGAGGAAGATGCTGTAAACCCACGTTTGCCCTGGGATGCCGCGGGTCCCATCTGTTCCCTCAAGTGCCTACATAAACGAAGTTTCTGCAAGCCATCCGCAAAGGGCCCTCGTGCGTGCATACCGGCGTCTTGTGCTAATGCAATGTGGTGATTTTGCAACTTCCAATAAGGTTCCTTTTAATTGTCATCGTTAAGATCAAATGCTTTGCAGCTGTCTCTCTTTTGCAAAGTTGAAAACATGACTTTGATGGTGGACGTGATGAAGTCTCATGTTCTGTTTTCTCACCTGAACTAGTCCCTACATCTAGTATGTGCTTAACAAAAATTTTATTTATTTTTTTTAAACTGTGACTAGGAAGAAGTGGTGGGAAAAAATATAAGAATCTCAGATTAAAAAGTGGGTTCTGGCTATTGCTCGGCTATTGAAGAGCCGTGTGACTGAATCCCCAGACTTCTTCTTCCCCTTTTGTAAAATGGGCATGTTGATTAAGTGACTCCAAGGTCCCTACCGGTTCTAAAATGTGGGTTCTATATTTTAACCATATTCCTCTCATAGCTAATTCTAACCTTGTTTGAATTTTCTTATCTAGGGAACATGACACAATTTGGAAATTATGTCCCCTTCCTTTTCCTTTACAATCCCAACTAAAGTTTTATATAAACCAGCCCAGGGAGCTGCAGTTATCATTAATCACCGATTTTAATGAAACCACATACTATAAAAGATGACTTAATTAACTCTGGCTGGTAATTTTTATCTGCTTAAGAAACCTTATGTCCTATTACCATACTTTAAGTAAAAATTAAAAAGCAATTTATCTTAAGAGATATCTGACCTACACAGTGGCATCCACATGCCTTGTGTGTAAGAACGCTTCTATTCTGTTAGGATTGTTGATACCACCTCCACATAGGCCTATCTGCACGTTTCTCCCTCTGTCTGCCTTGCAGAGGACAAAAGCAGTGCGCAGCTCTGAACACTGTTTTGTCCAGTCCCCTTTTTGATATGGTTGGTGTTTAGTCTGACGTTTGAAAAGCAAAGAAAGGACAATTAGACAAAGTCCAGGAATACCTGTTCTTTGAGTGCTGATAAGCTCAATTGCGTGGGGCATGTCTGAGCAGAATCTGTCATTAACACAATGTACTATTTGTCCAAACATCTGCAGGTCACATAATTTCTCTTCAAGACAGTGAGAGCAAAAGCAAAACCAAGACGGGTTATTAATCACTTACTCAGTATTTCTCAAGCAACACTGAAAAAAAAAAAAAAAAGAGCTAACATAATGGATTGAAAGAAGATTACACAGAAGAAAAACAAGGCATTTTTCATTATTGTGAAATGAGCCCACCCAGGTACCACGTGGTGTACTTGGTGAGCTCTGGGGGCCATGAGAAGTTGGAAACAGGACCAGTGCCTCACGAAGGACACCCTGGTAGCTCTCATTTCCTCCAGAAGGAAATGGAAGTTCAGATGTGCATGTCATCAATATTTGTGTTGGAACTGCTTCCACCAGGGGTGTGGGAACCCACATGGATGCAATGAGCCAAACAGTCCTTGGGACACCTGACAGCATCAGACACAGGTAGACCTGGGGAGAAAAATCCGAGCGTCCATTAATGCCAAGTGAAAAGAGAGCATGTGGGTTCTTGGCCATCCACAGCTGTCGAGGTGATGGGGAATTGCATAGGTAGGTGCACTTTTACACATCTATTGGCAAAAGCCTGTTTCCAAATTTAAAAATCCAGTACTCAGGAACAGCAGGTATATTGTTGACCCTCCCAGGAGGACTTCAGTTTCAGGGCAAGGCATGGATTAGAAGGTGACATAAAGACATGGTTGTAGATTCCGCAGCGAAAAAAAGTCATACAAATGAGCTTATTTACAAAACAGAAACAGACTCACAGACTTAGAGAATGAACTCATGATTACCAACAGGGAAACGTGAGGGGAGGGATAAACTGGGAGTTTGGGATTGACATATACACACTACTATATATAAAATAGATAACCAACAAGGACCTACTATATAGCACAGGGAACTCTACTAAATAGTCTGTAATAACCTAAATGGGAAAAGGATTTGAAAAAGAATAGATTATGTATAACTGAATCACTTTGCTGTACACCTGAAACTAGCACATTTTAAATCAACTGTATCCCAATATAAAATAAAAATTTTAAAAAAGACATGGTTGTATCTGGGGCCATAAAGGCTGGTAATTACTCACAGAGGCAAAAATTTCTTTTTCTTCAGTATTCTCCACACTCACAAAAGATAACATTTTGAGACAAACTGGAATTGTGTCGTATCACATGTAGCCCGCAAACATTCGAGGAGCCCCTGCCCTGGGTTACGCACCAGACACTTTTCTGGGTGGTTGACACAAGCCCGAAGGGAGGGAGGGAGGTTGTTTTGTGGTGGGTAGAGGAATGGTGAGATCTCCAAAGTGAGATGAGAAAAATGCCATTTGATGTGGCTGATTCTACACAAGTAAAGCATAATAGCTCGTCTAGGTGGTTTTCTTCAACAGTGCAATACATTAGATCTGCAATAAAGGCGGGGTTTTAAGGGCTTTACATGGATTAACTCATTTGCTCCTCCTTAATTCTGGAGAGGTAGATGTAACATATCCCCGTTTCATAGATGAGAACTTGACCCACGGGGAGTTTCCGTAATGTCTTTCAAGCCCACATAGCTAATAAGTGGCTGGTGGAAACTTGAATCCTGGGAATCTAACTTTGGAGTCCGTGCTTTTAATCATTCTCACTCAAAGAAATGGTATGGCTAAATGACTGAGGCTGATCACAAATAGAACCTCAATTTTGACCGTGGTACATGTGTCCCAGCATACATGTGTATGTTCACACATAGAGAGTTTAGAGGTAGGTATAAGGGATTGTAGAAGTTCTCAGATTCTCTCACCCAATAGGTGGTGATCATCTGTTAACTGATGGATAACAAAATGTAGGCCCCCAAAGGATCCAAGTTTGCGCCCAACAAATGTGTTCATTATTTAACTCAAAAGTGTAAAATGGTACTTCTTGAACCTCAACAATTAGTCGTAAGAGCCAAAGGGCCCAAGAAACTACCACTTTGCTTGACTCGACAATCACCACGTAACTGCAGAGCTTCCGAGTAAGGTGGTAATCACTGGTATGAAAACAGGGCATTGGTACAGGAAATCTCACAGTTAAGGATGGATGGCTGTGATGTTGCCTACAACACCCATGGTTCTCTAGACAGAAAACAGATTATCATCAGTAGGAGGTAATTCAACTCCAGTGACAGGGTGGTGGAAATACATCGTTATCACTGAGAAGGCGCTGGTTCACCTACTGTGCGTAGGGTCCTATATTGACTTCCTTGTTTGAAGCTAATGATTTTTCAGAGGTGGAATATGCTGGTGGAGGCTCACTTTCCAGGCTTTATTTTCCCCTTGGCAGAAACCCTGTAATGGTTTTGGTGCCTAGCACTTTGGAGTAATGATTTTTCATTGCTTTTTGACAACCTGGTTTATTTCTCTCTGCTTTAAGTTTTCAGGAAAGTCTATTCTCAGCCTGGAAGATCATCAGCGCTTCCTGCACTAAATAAAAAGTATGGGTTTCAGAAAAGATACTGGGGAAAAAGAAGAAACATAAAATAATCTTTGGGTCTTCCCTGTGGACTTTTTCTGGGTGTGGTTCTGTAGTTCTTCTCTAGGCAAAGTCAAGGTTAGAAGTGCTGGGTGTGGCTAAATTTCTGCTAAAGTCATTCATACCTGAAGAGAGACACCTTGTGCCGTTTGAGGAGAGAACATACCTGTTAGGCTGGACCCATTCATTCCAGAGAGGGGGTCTGTGGGGATGGCCTCCAGTTGCCCCTATGGGCCCTCTCCCCACTCTTCGTGCCCCAGGAGGCTACATCTGCTCTGGCTTCTGGTTGGAGAACAATTAGCAGGTGGAAGGGCGCCCCCAGTCCCCTCGCCGTTGGGGCAGCAGGTTGGGGGCTTCGTGAGGGAGGCCCCAGCTCCTGTGGAGCCGCCTCTGCTGTCAGCTCCACGTCAGCAGCTGCCTCCTTCCCCTCCCGTTTCCTCCCCTCCCGCTTCAGTCTGGGCACGAGAAGGAAGCCCTGATCGTCCTTAGCGCCAGGATGCTTCTGCAACTCTTCACCCTACTCGCACCTTTAGATTCTCCTCAACTAGCCAAACTCTTTCCTGTTGGGAACTTAACCTGATGCAAAGTCCCGTCCTGGGACCACTGGTCCTGAGACCTGCCCCCTGTGCCCAGGCGTCAGACCTCACTTCCCGTCTGCCCTGTACCTTGGTGCACAGGGTGTGCACGGCACCGTGGACGGGTCTTCGTGTGTGACTGTGCTCGCCAGGTGCTGACCAGGTCCCCAGCCCTCCTCCTCGAACCATGCACCCCGCCCAGACCCCTGCTGGGGCCTCGGAAGGCTAAGGAGGATTCCCATTTGAACTGAACTTCGTTTGCCAGTGGCTCGAAATTTCAAAATACACCTGAGGACTTAATGTGATCACAAGTCTCCTTCACGTTTTTTGTAATTTAATACATCATGGTTTCCCAACCACGTACTCTGTCCAGTCAGGTATTGCCCTGGCTTCTCCTCTGTGAGCTCATTCTTTTCCTGTCTGTCCACTGCCTGGGGCAGGATGTCAAACCACGACAAAGGAAAACGGCTCCTCAGTCTGGACATGGTTCCAGTCACGGACGGGTATCAGCACAAAGTTAGAAAGGATGGTGAGAGTTTTCGTGGTCCACTCCCTGCCCTGGGAGAAGAAGGGGGTCCACAGCCCCCTTGTTCAATTACCAGAAGAGAACAAGACCCAGAATGCAGATCTTGGATTTTTTTTTTTTTTTTACTTAAGTATAGTTGCTGTACAACATTATATAAGTTACCAGTGTACAATATAGTGATTCACAATTTTTAAAGGTTATACTCCATTTATAGTTATTATAAAATATTGGCTAAATTCCCTGTGTTGTACAATATATCCTTGTAGCTTATTTTAGATCTAATAGTTTGTACCCTGTTCCTATATTGCCCCTCCCCGCTTCCCTCTCCCTACTGGTAACCACTAGTTTGTTCTCTATATCTGTGAGTCTGCTTCTTTTTTGTTAAATTCACTAGTTTGTTGTATTTTTTAGATTCCACATATACGTGATATCATACAACATTTGTCTTTTTCTGTCTGACTTATTTCACTTAGCATAATCCTCTCTAAGTCCAACCATGCTGCTGCAAATGGCAAAATTTTGTTCTTTTTAATAGCTGAGTAGTATTCCATTTTATATCTATCTATCTATCTAAAATGTCTTCTTTATCCATTCATCTGCTGATGGACACTTAGGTTGCTTCCGTATCTTGGCAATTGTAAATAACGCTGCTATGAGCATTGGGGTGCATGTATCTTTTTTAATTAGTGTTTTTGTTTTCTTTGGACATATGCCCAGGAGTGGGATTGCTGGGTCATACGGTAGTTCTACTTTTAGTTTTGTAAGGAGCCTCCATACCGTTCTCCATAGTGGCTGCACCCATTTACATTCCCACAACAGTGTAGGAGGGCTCCCTTTTCTCCACACCCTCTCCAGCGCTTGCTATTTGTGTTCTTTTTGATGACAACCATTCTGACAGGTGCGAGGTGATATCTCCTGTGGTTTTGATTTGTACCAAAATGCAGATCTTAAGATCATGAAGCAATTAGTTAAGTGCTTTAGAACATTGGGCATCTGGCCTGCAGACTGGACTTTCTAGCTAGAAGTGATTAGAGGAGAGGAAACATTTAGTATCTCTCAACACTAATAAGATTGTTTATTCTGACCTCTGGGAGCTGCTTTTCATTCCTTGTCTTTCCAGCACAACAAAAGCAAGGTCTTTCCTGTGTCTTCTAATGTCCTTCACTGTTTTTCTGGGCCCTCCTCATTCACCGGGCCCTCTTTCTTGGTTTCTTCTGTTGACGTCTCCTCTGACAGAACTCCCAGCGTGTGGGCCCCAAGCTCAGTCCTGGGGCCCCTTTGCTCTCTGCTCTCCTATTCTCTCTCCTCTGTCCCGCCCTCCGTCCTTCCCTCCCTCAGAAATCTCATCTTGACCAAGTTTTCAAAACCAGCTGCATGCCAACGATTCAAAAACTGTACCTCTAGCCTGACCACTCTCCTGGGCTCCAGACTGTATAGCTAACAGCTTGCTTGACCTCTTTCCTCCATGGATGTCTCTAGACATTTCAACAAACACACCACATCAGAACATGTGCCCTTCCTCCTTGCTCTGCCCTCCACCCAACCTTGCTCCTGCATCTTTCTCCATGTCAGTAAGAGATGCCACGAATTACCAGTTGCTCAGGCCACTAACCTTCTTTGATTCTTCTCTTTCTCTTACATCCACACTTCTAACCCATCAGTAAATCCTGTGATTCCACCCCCAACACATATTCCAAATTCACTCACGTCTGTCTCTCTGCACCTAGAGACCACCATGTCCTCTTGCCTGGAGCACAGCACAGCCCCCTAACTGGCCTCTTGCCTTCCACTATTACCTCTCCTACCAAAAACTCTCCTCATAGTAGGCAGAGAGTGCTTTATTAAACCCAGTTGTTCTCATCTGGGGGTGCTTTTGTACCCCAGAGGATGTTTGGCAATGTCTGGAGATACTGTTGGTTGTCACAGCTGGGGAGAGTGGGTTCTAGCCAGGAACGCTGCTAAACCTCTTCCTACGCACAGGGCACCCCGTCCACCCCAAACAAAGAACTGTCTGGCCCCAAATGCCAACAGTGCTGAGGCTGAGAAACCCTGATCTAAATGGACATCAGACCATGCCATGCATCCTCAAGAACGATATTTGTTCCAGGACCAACATTTGTTCCAAAAACACTTAATGAACACCTCCCATAGGACAGGCACTGTGCTCACCTCTGACTATTTGCCATCTTTTCCGTACTGGTTCGCTTGCAGAGTCATTCATTTGTGCATTACTTCAATAGGCAGCATGTCAGAAACCATGGAAGGGGCTTTGGTCTTAACAGTGACAGAGAAATGTCTCTAGTCCTTGAGACACCCTTGGACTTGACTTGCCAACATCGGTGTCCAAGGAATCAAATATGATGGTTTCCTTCTCTATGCTTTGCCCCATCAGCATTATGGTGGGCTGGATGATGTCCCCCCAGACCCACTCCACCCTCTGAAAAGGATTTGTCCATATCTTAATCCTGAGAACCTGTGAATGTGACCTTATTTGGAAAAAGGGGCTTTACAGATACCATCAAGTGAAAGATCTCCAGATGAAATCATCCTGGATTAGCCAGCTGGGCCCTAAATCCAATGACTTAGTGTCCTTGTAAGAGACACGTAGAGGAGAGGCACAGACAGAAAAGAAGCAGCCTGGGAAGATGGGGGCAGAGGTGGGAATCAGGCAGCTACAAGCCACGAAATGCCTGGAGCCATCAAAAGCTGGAAGACGCAAGGAAGGGTTCTCCTCTGGGCCCCCAGAGGGACCACAACCCTGCTGGCCTTCAGAACTGCAAGAGAATAAATTTCTGCTGCTTTAAGCCAGCAAGTTTTGGGTAATACATTATGGTAGCCAGGAAACTAACACGAGTGCCTACACCATACACAGCTGGTTTCTCCACGTGTCACTTGGGGACCTCCTGGCGTTGGCCTCTGCCTGCTTTCCTGTCTCTTCTCCGGGTTCTGTAAGTGCTTTCTACACGCCACGCTTTTCCCACCACATGAGCCGTGCTTGAGTCAAATGGGATTATTTACATTCTGTAAAAACTCACCTTTAATGCTTCAGCTGCTCCTTTAGTCTGCCCCGTTCCTCCAGCTACTTCCCACGCTAGTGAAGCCAGGTGACTCCCACTCAGAGTTCAAGGCCTGCTTTCTACTTCCCTGGTTTCTCACTCCCTCTTAAGGCGTGTCTGCAGCACCTCACTGCGCTGTGGTGTCAATTAGTCCCTTATGGGACTGCCATAGCTTGGAGTACGTATCTTTACTGTAACGCTCATTTTTATGCTACTGTATTTTGATGATGGACTTGTATTCACGAATTTTAATTATAAAGCACTTCATGAATACAGTTGCATTCAAAAAGAGCACTGTCGAGGGACTTCCCTGGTGGTGCAGTGGTTAAGAATCCGCCTGCCAATGCAGGGAACACAGGTCCGATCGCTGGTCCGGGAAGATCCCACATGCTGCAGAGCAACTAAGCCACAGCTACTGAGCCTGCGCTCCAGAGCCCGCGAGCCACAACTACTGAGCCTGCATGCTGCAACTACTGAAGCCCGCATGCGTAGAGCCCATGCTCCGCAACAAGAGAAGCCACCGCAATGAGAAGCCTGTACACTGCAACCAAGAGTAGCCCCCGCTCACTGCAACTAGAGAAAGCCCGCGCAGCAACGAAGACCCAACACAGCCAAAATTAAAAAAAAGAGCACTGTCGATGAAGCTAAAGTGTCCCTTTGGCCACTCCTGACAGTGGCTATAAAGCAGGTTGCTGGAGTGGTCAGCCATTTTTAATTTTAGCGAATACGGCCAAGTGTTCCTTCCCCACAGGACTGGAATGGGAGCGCCTGCTCTATGGTTCTGAGCGGAGCTCTCCAAGGAATGCAAGCATCGTGAGGACCAGCACCTTGTCTGTCCTTGTTCTACGCCCAGCTCCCTAGAATAGCTCCCGGAACACGGCGGGCATTCAACAAACATCTGTAGAATGGATGACAATTTCTCCGTTTCAGTAGAATGCAAGCTTCTCTGGGCAGAATTAGTGGCTAGTTCCTTCTTGTAACAAGCCCAGTGCCTACACGGGTCTCATACAAAACAAGCGCTCGAAAATTCTTTATTGTTGAGCTAATGAGAATATCTTCTCAGCACGATACCTCTGTATCCTGCTTTTCAGTTCTCTGAGATTACCTTCTAGGCGCTAAGTAGCTAAAAAGTGGAAGCTATGTTCCCCACCTACTCCCCTGCCCAACTGGAAATGATTATAATCAGCGATTTCACACATGCAGTACTTAAATATATAACTACGTGCTCTCTTAAGAGCACAAAATCAAAAGCATGATGTGGCTCAGCGATGCCGGTGGACAGACCGACTGGTCGTACAGTGGAGAATTACTCCAAGAGGTCCAGGTGATCTGTTGCAACTTGCAGGTGAGACCCAGAGGCCAGAAAAGGGAAAGGAGCAACGGGCCCTCCCGACAGACCCCTGGGCTGGTACCACGTAACATCAGGCAGATTTCATTTCACACGTGATGAACACACCTGCTGCTTGCACTTAGAAAGAGATAACGGACACGTCTATCAAGGCCAGGTCTGTCTGTCAGCAGCTCAGGCAACAGGAGTGGCTTGTGATGACGTGGGTTTTCAGTGAAAACACATACAGTTCCTTATAAGTGCATCGCCACCTCCTGCATTTGTGTGGAGATATTTTTTTGGTCTTGAGCTGTGTGAAAGAGAGTGTGTATATATTTAAACAGTGTATTACAATGAACGTCTTGGATGGTGTCTGCTTGCATATAAGTGCTGTATACATCCTAATTATGTCACATATGAATGATAAATACCAAACTTTTTCTCACATAAGGTGGTAGAGCTATTTATTACCAACTTTGTTGCCAAATCACTGTTTAAAGAATTCTTTAGTTTCTCTAAAACGCAAGAGAAAAATTCTCAACTACTAGTCTAGAAGTTCCCAGATCTTCACATTTCAGAGGATGATTAAAAGAGCAAACCAGTAAACAAATTTAGGGTCTGCTATAGCTTGCCAACTTTTCGTTTTTGCCAAGGAAGGACATTCAGAAAGAAAAACAACTATTATTTACTGCAATCACTTCATAAGAGGAAAGATTTTTATGGCCCCCATGCCCCCCAAAAGTCAGAAGATTATTCTCAGAATAAAGGGAAGTCTTTCAGCTTGAAGAAAGCAGATTTATAAAAAAATTTAGGTTTACAAAAAGATTTCCTTACATTTTCTCATTTCACAGAGGAGCACTGAAAACTTGATTGCCTACAAGCCCCAGTGCAAGAAGCAGTGCTCGGAAACCACCTTTCCAGCCTGGCTGCTTCAACACTCCCTTGATCCTTCTGCAACTTTCCTATGAAATCCACGATAGTCACAGTTCGGCTGGGCAAGCAGGTTGACGCAATTCCACCAGCATTTACTAAGGGCCTACTATGTGCTCAGCCCTGAGGGAGGTGCTTTGCCAAAGGATACAAAAGTGGAAATCCTGCCCTGTAAGTAAATGTGCACTCATGGGGAGGGGTTTCTGGCAAAAACCAGAACATAGGAAAAAAATTCTTACGACAAAATGTGACTGAAGCCATTATGCTGGGTGTCAAAGGAGATTGCTCAAATGCTACCACAGTTGGAACTTCCTTCTAAAATAATTCTCTCTGCCAATGTTGAAAACCCAATTTTCAAGTCAACATTAATAAGCATGTCTGTCTTTTGCTTTTCCTGTTGGTTATTCCAACTTGAGGAAATGCTGGAGAGTCTTTTTAGAGCTCTAGTTTCACATGTTTAGATTGACAGGAAGATCATGATGGAGATATACACAATGGAATATTACTCAGCCATAAAAAAGAATGAAATAATGCCATGTGCAGCAACATGGATGGGCCTAGAGATTATCATACTAAGTGAAGTTAAGTCAGACAGAGGAAGACAGATACCATATGATATCACTTATATGTGGAATCTAAAGTGTGACACAAATGAACTTATCTACAAAACAGAAACAGACTCACAGATGTAAGAGAACAGACTTGTGGTTGCCAAGGGGAAGGGGGGTGGGGGAGGGAAGGACTGGGGGTTTGTGATTAGCCGATGTAAGCTATTACATGTGGAATGGATAAACAATAAGGTCCTACTGTATAGCACAGGGAACTATATTCAATATCCTGTGACAAACCATATTGGAAAAGAATATGAAAAAAGAATGCATATATAGGTATAACTGAGTCACTTTGCTGTACAGAAGAAATTAACACAACATTGTAAATCAACTATACTTCAATAAAATTTAAAAAAAGATAATGATGGAGCATGAACTCTTGACATAAAGAAGGTTCGAGACAGACTTGCTTATATAAGGGTCCGCCTCTCCTTCCTCTCTCTCAATCTTAAAATGACATTCCGTCTGTTGCTATAATCCTGAGGCTTCCGCTGCAGAAAAACAAAAATGGCTAAGTTTGGGCCTCACTATATGTTCACCACTCTGGGAATGATCTGCTTATCTCATGCGGTAAAGTATGGCCCATGAACTATTCCAAATGCATGGATAAAATTGAGCAAATGCTCTCACCCAAGACACTTGAAATAACCTATTTTCTCTGCCCCACAGAGAGTTCATTTGCAGTCACAGACGGCCAACATGTGTAGACAACATAATAACGCTTCTTTTTTAAAACTGAAGTACAGTTGATTTACAGTGTGTTAGTTTCAGGTGTAGAGTAAAGTGATTCATTTATATATACACATATATATGTACATATATATGTGTATGTATATATATTCTTTTCCACAATATATATATTCTTTTCCATAATAACTCAATGTAGATGAATAAAAACAAGTCCCCCTCACAAAGGTAAACTTTTGCAGAGTGGCTGACAGGTGTTTAGAAACCATGAGTCATAAATAATTTGTGCTCTGTAAATTATTTCATTTCTACTTAGTTGTCCAGCTCATGCCTAACCTCACTCCATTTTCAAAGATCTAATTCCATCAGTTTTCTAGGAATCTGAGTGCTTTCTACATAAATTCTACGGCGCCTCAAAACACAGGTTGTTTCTGTTAATCTGATCATTTGTTTCACATAATTAGAATTCAGTTGCCTTTTTGCGCAGGCGCTGAATAAATGGTGAATCTAGCTGTGTCTCACACCTACAGAGAAAAAGGTAGTGGTATGCAATCTGTCCTACAGTCTCCATGAGGATGCTTACATTTCTAGGAGTGTGATGTTTAAAAGAAATGGCTACAATATTCTTTGACGCCTTCCCATAGAGCAGTGGTTCTCTGTCCCCTCTCCTTGAAGAGGGGCTCAGTGTGATTAAAGCATATGGCAGGGGACTTCCCTGGCGGTCCAGCGGTTGAGACTCCATGCTTCCACTGCAGGGGGTGCAGGTTCGATCCCTGGTTGGGGAACTAGGATGCCACCTGCCCCAGGGTGTGGCCAAAAAGAAAAATAAATAAAGCATAGGGCAGAAGTGTTGCCATGTGGTTTCCAAGGTAGGTCATACAAAGCTATGCTGCTTCCACCTTGTTCAGTTTTGTTGGAGTCGCCACATAACAAATTTGATTACCCTGAGGTCTCCATGCTGCGAGGAAGCCCAAATCTCACAACCCCAGCCCAGGTGTCACACGTGTAAGTGAGTAATCCTCCGTGTGATTTCAACCCCCAGCCTTCAGTTTACTCCTCATCTTCAGGTGTTTCCAGCAAGATGCTAGGCATCGTGGAGCCGGGTCAGCCATTGCTGTTGTGCCCTGCCCATACTCTTAACTCAGAGTCTATGAGCAGAATAAATGGTGGCTTTATGCCACTAAGTTTTGGGGTGGTTTGTTACACAGCAGTTGTAACTAAAACATAGAACGTGTTTTCAATTTGGGGAGATTGCTAACTTGGATGGCTAATTACCCTCTTTAAGGTACCGAGGGCATTCCTGTCAAGGAACTAGGAGCCCAGATGGCCTCATTTTATGTGTTCGCACATTCAGAGCATTTTTTTTGGGCCTTTGAGTAATGAGAAACTTCTTCTAGATATCTATCCCCCAAATAACAATCAAAACAAAGCATGAATCAAGGGCCACGGCAGAGTACTAAGCTCCAGCAAAGAAGAAGTTGGGATGCTTTGTTGCAGGGAAGGAGAAAGGATCAAGAAAACAACAGCAACGAAAAGCAACCCCCCCAAACAAAGCGTGAGATGGACAATATCAAATTGAAAACTTAGTTCTCACTGAATCACATGACAGCATTAATAATCAGATAGTAGGAGAATGATGCAACTGAGACAGTCTCAGAAGTGTAATATAAATTAGATAAACTACAGTAGTTTTAATAGGGGCATGGATGCATTTTAATTAGCATAATGATGAAGTACTCATCTATCTTTTACAATAGGAGGGAGGCTTATAAAAGTCTTTTGAAAATTCTATTAGTTTCTCTTGTTTAAAGGCAAATGAAGACAGAAGTACATTGTGGAACGGGAGGTGAACATAGGGCAGAATTACCAGGCACAGCTCCTCATGGCTCCCCATCCTCTCCTCATCAAACAGAAATAACCTTTCTCTGGAGTTCTGGGCCCTACACACTACAGCCCCGTACTTATCTCCCGTTACTCTCCGCTTCATCATACACTCAAGACGAATGATTCCTGGTGAGCCTCTGACACGAACACGCATTCCTGCCTCTGAGCCTTTGTCTATGCGATTCTTTCTGCCTAAGACACAGCTCCTTGATCTTGGTTTCTTGGATGGGTCTCAGGATGTGCCTGAGCCTCCCGGAAGTGAATGCAGGATTTTGTGTAAATTTGCATATGTGCCTCATTCTGGGAAGAGGTCCATAGGATTCACCAGACTTACAGAGAGGGTTGTGAGTCAAGGTTGTTTAAAAACTACTCACTCTCTCCCTTTTTTCAGAAAAACCCTCATTTCCCTATGAATCTGCTTATCTGCTTATTGGCAAATGTTTACTGAGTGCCCACTACATGCCAGGCACTGTTTCAGGCACTTGGGATGCAGCAGTGAACAAAACAAACAGGGATGCTACCTTCTTGGAACTTCTGGGAACTGTAATATTCTAGCAGAAGGATAGAGACAATAAATCACATAATAAAGAAAAACTGGATATGTAAATCATATAGTATGCTAGAAGATGGGTTCTAAGGACAAATTAGAACCTGTAAGGAGAATCAGAAGTGCTAGCGGGGAGAAACTCAATTTTAAATAAAATGGTCAGATAGGCCCTGTTAGGAAGATGACACTTGAGCAAATTGTTGAAGATGGTGAAGGAGTGATCTATGTGGGTATCTGAGAGAAAAGCATTCCAGATTGGGGGGAAAGCCAGTGCAAAGGCCCTGAGGTGGGAGTCTGACTTGTAGGTAAGAGGAGATGCGAGGGGGCCCGTATGGCGGAAGCAAAGTCACAGAAGGAGAGAGTAGTGGGAGATGAAGCTGAGAGGCTTTGCCAATCGTGTGGGACTTTGAGAGACGTGGGAGCAGAGGAGGATTCTGAGGAATGAATGATGGAGTCTGATCTGTGTTGTGTTGAGAAAAAGCTGTACGGTATGGAAGGACGGAGTCAAGGACAAAAGCCAGCGGGCTGCGGTGACCATCTAAGTGAAAAGCAGTGATGGAGCAGGTGACAGGAGTGGGGAGGTGGTCCGATTCTGGGTGTATCTAAGGCAGAGTTGACAGGACTTCCTCACAAGGATGAGGCCGAGATCTGTGGCCTGGACGACTGGAAGGGTGGTCCCACCCACCAAGATGGGGAAGGCTGGAAGGATGGAGGTGCTGGGGGCAAGCTGGGAATTCAGCTTTGGATTCGGTGATTTGGATTCTAAGTGGAGCCATCTAGTCGGCAGCTGCATGAGTCAGGGGTTCCCGGCAAAGGTTCAGCTGGGGGTAAACGTTTGGGAGCCATCAATTTCAGATATTCAGGAGAGCTATCCCCAACAGCCTTCATCCCTTCTCTGACCCCCCGAAAACATTTTGCTGTACTTCCCTAGTGAAAATTTTTACATCTTTCATAGTACTATAGTTTTCTGCCTACTTTCCTCATTCTCTCTACTGGACAATAAAGTTCCCCAATTGTATCCTATCCAACTCTGTATCTCTTGTTTTGCCTCCCAAAAATATTGGTTTAAGCTCCTCATCGTTAGGCCTTCATATTTCAATTGCTATGACCTGTAGATGAATTGAATGTAATCATTTTGATTTCTTTTCTCGTTACTCATCAACATTTGCCATCAAATCCAGGCTCTGTTTTCATCTTCTCTTTAATGTAAATCATATCCAACCAATTTTTTTCTTTAAAATAGGTTATTTTTAAAACAGACACTTGAAAAGATGCTAATCATCAGGGAAATGCAAATCAAAACCACAATGAGATACCACCTCACACCTGTCAGAATGGCCATCATTGAAAAGACAAGAAATAAGTATTGGTGAGGATGCGGAGAAAAGGGAATCCTCGTGCACTGCTGGTGGGGTGTAGACTGGTGCAGCCATTGTGGAGAACAGTACGGAAATTCCTCAAAAAATTAAAATGAGAACTACCATCTGACCCAGATTTCCACTCCTGGGCATTTACCCAAAGAAGACGAAGCCACCAAATTGAAAAGATGTACCCCTGTGTTTAGTGCTGCATTGTTTATAATAACTAAGATATGGAAACAACCTAAGTGCCCATCAATGGATGAATGCATAAAGATGTGGTACATATACTCAATGGAATACTACTCACCCATAAAACAAGAATGAAATCTTTTGCCATTTGTAACAATATGGATAGAACTTGAGGGAATTATGATAAGTGAAATAAGTCAGAAAAAGACAAATAGTGTACGATTTCACTTACATATGGAACCTAAAAAACAAATCTAAAAAATGAACAAACCAAAACAAAACAAAAATCATAGATGCAAAGAACAGAATGGTGGTTGCCAGAGGGGAAGAGGGAGGAAAGTGGGCGAAATGGGTAAAGGGGGTCAAGAGGTTCAAACTTACATTTATAAAACAGAAAAGCCATGGGGATGTAACGTACAGCATGGTGACTATAGTCAATAATATTGTAGCGCATACTTGAAAGTTGCCAAGAGGGTAAATCCTGAAAGCTAACTTTATATGGTGACAGACAGTAACTAGACTTACTGTGGTGATCATTTTACCATGTACATCAATATAGAATCATGATGTTGTACACCTGAAACCAATATAATGTTATATGTCAATTAAACCTCAATAAAAAACCCCACTATGCATACTTATTGTAAACAAAGCAGAAAAAAAAGTCAAAAGGCAAAATGTAAACTTTAAGAAATACTCCTCGTGTAGTTTCCCTGAAAATTAGCTTTTGTACTCTGCTTTCACTTAGCTGGGTGCAATTACTAAGCTCTGTGGGTCTCAAGTTTCTCATCCGAAAGATAAAGAAACTGGGTTAGACAATTCGAAAATTCTTCAAATACTTGTTTTTGAAAAACTCAGAATGGCTCTGTTCAATCACTAACATTTCTGAAGACACACCATTTATTCTGCTTAAAACTAGATGTGATCAGAATAAATATCAGGGAGAAATAAATCTTGCAGTCAGTAATCTTTACTACAACTCCTTTCTATTAACTTGCACATAGAGAATATTTTTTTTTTAAACAAAAGGACATTTCCAAGAATGATACTGACCATTTTCTATGTAAGGATTGATTAAAAAGAGTCTTTTTCTGAGTTCCTGCTTACCATCTTTTCCCAATTAATAATAGCTAAGTCTACTATAGATGCATCCCATAAAAAGAGACCTAATCACAATGCAAACAAAATCACTCCCTGTGTTCTGGCACAAGTGTATTTCATGAGCTTCTAGGATACAATTTGCATGACTAAACTGAAATCCTGTGATTCTTACATTAGAACTATTTTATCTAATTATGAGGGTGAAAAGTATTGTGTCCACAATATCTTGCTTTCTTTTTTGTTCAAGTTATTTTTAATCAGGAACATTGTAGGGACATACAAATGGCTCTTCTCAAAAACGACTTGCGGATGCTGCCTGGGGAATCATGATAATTAAAAGAACAAGGTCAGATCGGGCTGAGTGTTTGGGAGTGGAAGTCAACCACAGGTGGCGGCAGGGCAAACAAACAAACAAAACCCCCTCCAGCCAAAGAAACGCCTGTCAAGAGGAGGCTAAGTGGCTTTGATTGAATTGACTCATTGTGTGACAAAGGGGTTAAAACAGAGATTCTTTCAGATTATCTCAGATCTGAAAGCCCTTGGAGCACGGGGAGGCCAGCCAAGGAAAACCCTGCCCTCAGAAGAGATGGATGGAAAAGATTAAAAAAACCCAAAAACCAAAAAGCAAAGCAACAAAAACTTGCCACCGCCAACTGGTCCAATGGTGATAATCGGCTTCTCAGGCTTGACCCTGGTTGGATGTATCCATGCAAATGCCAATATTACCCTCCATAATCAGATTTACTTTAAGAATACGTATGTTACAATCTGTCCATGTCAGGCAGTCTTCTAAGAACTTTGCAAATATTTCATTTTCCTGTAAACCCTGGGCGGTTCGCAGTGTTAGTACCTCTACTTCTCTAGGTGAGGATGGTAGACATCCTAAAATTTGCCCAAAGTTGTGTAACTCCTAAGTGGCAGAGCTGGGGTTCAAACCCAGACATTCGGAATCCAGAATGTGTGCTCATGGTCACGGTGCTATGTTGCAAGGAAATGGAAAAAAGACACTGCAGACGAAGTTATGTGATTCAACAACTCCTACTTTTCCCATTTCACGGAACTTTAGGGAGCATCCTTTGTCCTGCCACAGCTGAGTAGCAGCAAAGCACAGGCTGTTCTTTAAGTATTAAAAAGTATTTTAAGCACCTCCACCGTTGCCTAAGTGTGTGCAACTCTGTTACCAATAAATCAAACCCAACCACGGCAAAACAAAGTACCTTGGCCATCTAACTTGGAATAGGCAGCTGGGAAGCATAGTTGAGTTTACACTGAGCATCTGAAAGGCAGGCACTGAGGGGAAACCAGCAAGTTTAGTTTCCAGGTTTACAGCACAAGGCGAGAACTAAAAACCTGGTCCTGCTTGTACCCCGGGAAGATTTTCCATGGCTTATGATGGTTCCTTTTCTCCTTTGAACAAAATGACATAAAATAAAAATTAGTGGCTTACACTCCCAGGTCCAAGAGGATGTTGATATAAGTTTTGGAAGCGAGAAGCACAGACCACCCCCAGGAGGAAATTCCAGAGAGGAAAAACATACTACCAGGGTACACATGATCGTAACCTGATTTAGCATCCTTTAAAACCACAGTCTCCTCCAGGATTTTCCCGATTACTGTCTTCAGAAGCGTGAAACAGTTACACGGGATTTTCCTGATTAATGAATGCAAAAGCATGAGAAAGTTCCATGAGTCACACCATAGACTTGTCTAATTTGAAGTCTGCTGCCAGGCAGTTTGGAGGGTTACATATTTATTACTGCTACATAGCAGTTCTGGGAAAAGTAAAATATGTTAGTCATAAGAAAGCACATTCTTCAAGTGGGCTAGAATCTTTCAATCAAGCGTTCTTAACCTTTTTTTTTTTTTTTGGTGGTGGAAGTGGGAAGGATCATGCATCCCTTTGAGAGTATTTGAGAATCTGAGGAAAGCTGGGGAGTATGAGTGGACCCCAAGAAAATGCCTGGGCATATTGTCATACTATACTGTGCTTTATTTCACGGGGTTCATAAACCTCTGAACTCTCTGTAGTTAGAAACCATGTTATACATTGGAGTCCCAATGGAATTCCCTAGACAGCTTAAGATGCTAGAATAGAACTGCTCGAGGGCTGGGCTTACTGCTGCAACTGGGTCAAGATCAATGTGCTTAACTCTGGCAGACCTCTGTTCTCCCTAAAGCCACCTGGGACAGGAAGCAGGGAAACAAACACCCAGCGACGGTTAAGAGTTATCAGACAGGCGAGGAATAATCTGAATTTTGGTTTCAGTTACCTTTTTTTTTTTTCCACAAATACCACTGAATCTACTTGGGGTAAGACAAAAAAATCTCAGCAGTTGTTTTCCTCCAGAGAATATCAATCTTACAGTTAAGTTTAATGAGTTAAGAGGAAATCAGTTTCCAGTGAAAACTAACTGGAATCAGATAAAACAGGACAAATAGAAAATAAGACCTTCACAGGAATCCCCATTGATAGGGCTGAGCACGGGAAACAAATCATCATCATACATTCACTCATGCATGATTTATTCGTGAATTAAGTTAAGCAAGTTTCCATTGAGACTCTGCGATGTGGCAGATTCCATGGTATGGGGATACTCCACTGATTCAACGGATCCTGTCCAGCAGTGACAATAAAGTGCTGTGGGAGCTCAGAGCTGTGGGTACCAACACCATCTTCACGGATCAGTGAAAGAGATGGGCGAGCCCAGGAGCTAACTGTGAGCTCCATGCGATCCCAGGTCTGAACACTACAGGTGAGGCTGTGTGATGACGGTGATCATGATGATGAACCACCTCCAAAGGGCAGCAGCAGCCTTCCTTTAAAAGCCGTGTTCCATTGCTAATTCCTAGAGAAATGAAAATCAAAACTACAAAGAGGTATCTCCTCACTCTGGTCAGAATGGCCATCCTCAAAAAGTCTATAAATAACAAATGCTGCAGAGGGTGTGGAGAATAGGGAACCCTCCTACCCTCCTTGTTGGTAGGAATGTAAGTTGGTACAATTACTATGGAGAACAGTATGGAGGTTCCTCAGAAAACTAAAAACTACTGGGACTTTCCTGGTGGTCCAGGGGCTAAAACTCTGTGATAAACTAAGAGTTTGCATGCAGCAACTAAGATCCCGCATGCTGCAACTAAGATCTGGCACAGCCAAAAAAATAAATAAATATTTAAAAAAAGAAAACTAAAAATATAACTACCATATGACCCAGCAATCCCACTCGTGGGTATATATCTGGACAAAACTCTAATTCAAAAAGATACATGCACCCCTATGTTCATTGCAGCACTATTCACAATAGCCAAGACATGGAAACAACCTAAATGTCCATCGACAGATGAATGGATAAAGAAGATGTGGTACATATGTACAATAGACTACTACTCAGCCATAAAAAAGAACAAAATAATGCCATGGGCAGCAACATGGATGGACCTAGAGATTATCATACTAAGTGAAGACAGACAGAAAGAGAAGACAAATACTATATGATGTCACTTATGTGGGGAATCCAAAATATGACACAAATGAACCTATCTATGAAACAGACACAGAATCACGGACATCGAAAACAGACTGGTGGTGGCCAAGGGGGAGGGGGTTGGGGGAGGGATGGAGTGGGAGTTTGGGATTAGCAGATGCAAACTGGTATGTAGAGAATGGATAAAAAACAAGGTAGTACTGTATAGCACAGGGAACTATATTCAATATCCTATGATAAACCATAACGGAAAAGAATATATTAAAAAAAGAATGTATATATAGGTATAACTGAATCAGTTTCCTGTAAAGCAGTAATTAACACAACACTGTAAATCAACTGTGCTTCAATTAAAAATAAATCTGTGCTCTAACTGCCGTGTGTTACATGGTAAGTGCTCAGTTAGCTCTGTGCTGAGCAGATGAAAGCTTTCGCTTCTCACTTGGTTGCTCAGTGACTCCGTAACAGGCAGGGCGGTCATGATCAGTCCTATTACGAAGATGGAAAAAACTCCGTCTTAAAGAAGGTAAGCAAATGTCCAAAGGTAGCACAGTTCATACCTGCAGCTCCGTGTCTAGAATCCAGGACCTGGCAGCTCTCAGTCCAGGATTCTTCCCACTATAGCCCAACAGGGAGGTCCTGAGGTGGATGCAGTACATCGTGGAAGACGAGAGTCTGTAAAGCCAGTCTTAGTCCTGTTCAGAGCTGCCTGAGAATTTTGTGCTGCTGACATTAAATGGGCCGGATTTGAGAGGAATGAGCAGTAAGCTAAATAGTGACTGAACTGGAATCAGGTGGGAGAGAAAGGAAAAGACAGTAAAGGAAAACATTAAGTTCCTGAGAAACTGGGACAGGTTAAACCTGCGCAAATCAGACGCGAGCAAAGCTACAGACATACTTGCTTGCCACAGGTGAGGCGAAAAGATAAGTAACAGGTGGTTTTAATCCAGTAGAGTTCCGTTATCAAGGCTTCAAGGCCGTTGTCAAATTCAAGACAGTCTGGGGTTGTTTTCTTCTCCTAGTTTTGGAGAGTCAGGGACACATTCACATCAGGAAAGATGGATATTCAGATGGAGAGGGAGAGAAAGGAAGCTGGGATGATTCCCAAGGGGATAGGGGCTCAAATTCTCTTATGTTGAGGTTCCGCCATGCCCATGGCCTTGCCTTGGTTTGCTTTTAGGAGCTCAACTGGACCACTTCATTGCCAAATTCCAGATTTACAAACTCAAGGCTGTTTTTCAGTAAGTGGTGTGGGGTGGTGTTTTCATACTCCACAGGACACGAATTGTCTCTTATTTGATTTAAAACACACATTGTGTTCTAGGAACTCTAGGCCTAGGGTCTGAAATGCCTCGGAAAACTCTAATCGAGCTCTGGCAGCTCTGAAGAACTTGGTTAAGGTCATCAGAGAAACAACTCTCCCATCAGTGCTTTCGAAGAACATCTCAGCCAGACGCCCTCTTTTTGCAGCCAGACTGGGCTGAGGCCCCCGTGGAGAGAGTCATCACACTCTGGTGATATAAGCAGAGACAGGAATGGGGCTGAGGGTGGCGGCTGGAACGAGGGTAAACAAAAGCACGTGAAGGAAAACATCCAGGACTCAGTCCGAGAGAAACATTCACGATGCTTTCTCAAAGCAATTTCTTAACCTTATTTGAAAGGACACAGATGCCTCTGGGCTGGGAGAAAGGCTGCAGAGCACAGCACTGAGGACCACTCCATGCAGGCAGGTGCACAAGGCCAGGAGGAAAGGATTCAGACGAAGATCCTTAATGGGTAAGGACTAGCCTGGGCATCCAGATGAGAGGCCCCCCAAACGACAGATCTAGGTGACCTGTCACCAAATCCGATGCAAGCACATAAAAGTCATTAAGGAAATCAGATTTGTTTTTCTGCGATCGATAAACAATCAAAAGAGCAAATGGACAGAAGGGTGAGCACAAATGAGGATTCTAAGCTATAACGCCGAGTTTTCAAGGCGATGCTACAGGAGAAAAGCAAAGAGAGAAAAAAATATAGATTGGCAGAAAGCAAAAAAAAAGGGAGAGAAAGAAAAGAAGAAGAAAGGAAAACAGCAAGCCCCTCTCTACATCCCAATGAAAAGCAGAACAGAATGAAAAGCTACCTGGTTAAGCCTCTTTTTAGGAATGAATAGCTCATACTCACTAACCAGTTTTAGCAAGGGTGAGGATATCCGAGGTTTAATTGGAAAAAATCTAGCATTGCACCAGAAGCCGTTCCTTAAAGCTAAGGCATTCAATAAAGCCAGGTTCATGTTTCTCCCACTTCTGTATTTGGAAACAGGAGCACAAAGCCTAATTGGCCAAATAAAGGAGCTGGAGGCCCCACAGAAAACCCTCTAAGCCCATGATTGATGTCCACTGACACCTTGGGACAATGACACCATGGGAACCGGCAGAGGAGACACAGCATCCGTGACAAGGGGGTGCCCTGCCCAGGGCCTGCAGAGGAGACCCCAACGCAGTCACAGCCCTACATCAGGACAACGTGCTCTGGAGCTGCCACGTCTGCCCCGGAGGCATATTCCCAAACATGACATTTCTATTTTCATTCCTTCAATAACTATCTTTGCAGAGCCTCTGTGCGCCAGGCACTGCTGTTGGTGCTGAGCACGCAGCAGAGAGCACAGGAACTGAGTGCCTTCCCCCGGGCGTTTTACATTCGATGAACATTTACATTGTGGGGAGACGGGCAATAACCACGGAGACAACACTTAACACAGTGTTAGGCAGTGGTGAGTGCTCGGAAGGAGAAAAAGAGCAGGGTAAGGGGAGAGCAAAACCAGAGGAATTTTTCAGCAGGAAGTTAAACAGAGACCCCAGTGTGGAGGTTCCTTAAAACACTAAAAATACAGGTGCCATATGACCCCGCAATCCCAGTCCTGGGCGTATATCCAGAGAAAACCATAATTTGAGAGGATACATACACCCCAATGTTCATGGCAGCACTATTTACAATAGCCAGGACATGGAAGCAACCTACATGTCCATCAACAGATGAACGGATAAAGAAGATGTGGTCCATAGATACAATGGAATATTACTCAGCCATAATAAAGAATGAAATAATGCCATTTGCAGCAACACGGATGGACCTAGTGATTATCATACTAAGTGAAGTCAGACAGAGAAAGACAAATATCATATGGTATCACTTATATGTGGAATCTAAAAAAAAATGGTACAAATGAACTTATTTACAAAACAGGAAAACACTCACAGACATAGGAAACAAACTAATAGTTACCAAAGGGGAAAGGGACGGGGAGGGATAAACTGGGAATTTGGGATTAACATATATACCCACTATTATATATAAAATGGATAACCAACAAGGAACTACTGTATAGCACAGGGAACTCTGCTCAATATCCTGTAATAACCTAAATGGGAAAAGAATTTGAAAAAGAATAGATACATGTATATGTATAACTTAACCACTTTGCTGTACACCTGAAACTAACACAACATTTTAAATCAACTATATCCAATATAAAATAAAACAAAAAAAACAGAGATGCCCTGCAACAGATACACATCCTCGTCCTCTGAAAACTCTCTGTCAGATACAGCCAAAGCCATTTTTGCATGTTTGGGAGGCTGTGATGGACTCAGAGCCCAGCTGACCGGCCTGACTGGTGTGGAGGCAAGGTGCTCTCAAGCAGTATGGACGGACTCTGGCTGTGGTGGCCCCAATGCCCCACACGTCCTGGGGTTTACGCCCTGTACAGACTGTCCTCTTGAGTGTGGCCTGGCCTGGCAGCTCCTTTTCACCTGAATCCGTAAGAAGGCCTGGTAGTTTCTGCTTCTGCACCCTGGGCCCTATCCTGAGCCCAACCTGCTGTGAGAAGCCCAAGCTAGTCTTACGGGGAGACCCAGAGAGGAAAATCCAGGCCCCAGGAGAGGTGGGTAGATCCTCCAGCTCCAGCAGAGCCAGCCTAGGCAACCCTGCATGCGGGAGGGCAAGCTGCTCTGAGGCAGGAGACAGACGGGCCCCAGGCTGAGCAGCATAACGCTGTCCCCTGTGGGCAGATGCTCCAAGATGAGATAATGACAGGAGCAAGGAGGAGCTGAGCCCCGCTTGGACAGAAGATAAAAAGACCACACACCTCTAGTTCTCGAGGTCAAGGAGACCTTCCCGACTACGCGTGTGCAGAAAGGCTCCTGGGAGGTCAAAAGGGAGGGGGTGCCACCCCATAGTAGGTGATGCCAACCTTCCCATAGTCCTCTGTGCTAGAATCCATCTTGGCTAAAAGATGCGCATGCACATCGGGGAGGGTCCTAGGGCAGGTCAGGTGCGGAAAAAGAAGTGGGATAATTGGCCAAAGTCAACAAAGACCCGAAAGAGCTGCCCTGCATATGTGATTAAATCACCTCTTTACCAGGCTCCTCCTCATTAGGGAGGTTACCCACACCTTTTCTCTCCGGGGTGTGCATCTCTGCCTCACTTCTGTCTTAACTAAACAGTTTCTCTCTGTGCTCTCCCACTTGTTGTGCTGTGTCTCTAATAATAAACTTTGTACCTGTTTTCCAGTTTTTGCCTCCTTGAAACATTCTTGCTTTCAAACGGGGCAAAAGCCAGGGCAACTTTTCTGCGAGCCTCTAGCCCTTGCTGGTCTAGTGGTTAGGATTCCTGGTTTTCACCCAGGCTACCCAGGTTCAATTCCTGGACAGGGAACTAAGATCCTGCTTCAGAACAACTCACTGCCATCTCCCTCAGATCAGCTCCACCCAGAGCTGCACACACTGCAGACTCAGGAGCAAAGAAATAGAATGGTTGATGTTGTAAACCACTACATTTGGTGGGTAGTTTTATTATTCAGCAGTAGTTAACCAAAACACTGACTTTCAATTTCAGGAACTAACATAATAACTTTTTATGCACAATTTTGGCTTGGAAAATCTGGGGTGGGGTTTAGACATTTTTCTTTTTTTTTTTTGGTTTTGCTGTCTTTGCCTTTGATTTTAAAATACCTCCTCATTTGAGGACATAAATTACTGGATCTCAAATAGGGGAAAAATATGTTCTGATTTAAAGCTTAAAAATAGAGATGTCTGCTATTAGGAAGACAAGAATACGTTTCTGCTGACCTATTCATCTCACGAGGGCCAAACTTCCATCCTGCCATAATTCTGTAGGTAGGAAGCTGAACTAGAGTTGACCTCAGTTAGCATTTCCCAACTCAAGTGACAATACCCCGCCCTGGAATTCCTGACAACACTATCAACCTCAGACAGCAGCCAGTTTCTGGCTATCCTCGGAAAGTGCTGGCAACAAAGTCTTGTCCAAACAGGGGACAAATCTGCCTAGCTTTATGCAAAGGAAAAGGAAAAGCAAAGCAATTAATTCACCCTGGGGAAACATGCTGAGGCCATGCTTTTACCGGGTGCTGCAAAATGTCAGCTGCGGTCTCAGAGAGGATGCACCATCCTTCCCCTGTTCTCTGGCCCTTTCCACCTCCATCACGGGGGAAGGGCAGCAGATGATGAGGAGTGGGTGGGAGGACATTTAGGACATGAACGGGTGCTATAAACCAGGATATAGTGGGAACGTCACTTCTTGAGGGCATTGATCTTAACTACATTTGTGTCACATACATCAAAGGTCACGAGAGGATACAACCCAAGGGGTCATCACGATGATCGATTGCAGAGGTTCTCAAAGTGTGGTCCTAAGACCCGTAGCATCAGCAACACTGGGGAACTTGTTAGAAATGCAAAGTCTTGGGCCCCACCCAAGACTGACTGAATCAAAGATTCTGGGAGGGGGGCCCAGTATTTAACAAGCCTGCCAGGTGCTTTTTGATGCACACTCAGGTATTGAAATTCTGGAAATAAACCCCTAAAACTTCTATTTATATGTGTTTGTAATTTAAAAAGGAGAAACATGAAGCGTTATTAACATTTACATGCAACCGACTCTCCTGTTCTCATTTGATTCTTATCTTGTGTCGTACGGGATAAGACATTTTCCACAACCCAAAGGATTTGAGATTATTATCACTACTCCTTCATTCACTTTCAGTCTATTTAAAAATATTACTCTTATGCCCAATGGCAGATTTACAAATTATATTATCTAGTTTTAATTTCACTAACCTGTTTCAAATGGCCAAGTGGCTTAAAGGTTTCCTGCAAAGAAACTGCCAAGCCGAAGCAAATAAGAAAACGGGCAGAGGTGACACTCTCACGATCTGCTCACACTTTTACGAGCCATGACATTGTCCCCACTATAAATATTGTTGAAAATAATATCTTACTGAGTACCCAAATGAAATTTTATTTAATATAATGAAATTTAAAATATTTAAGATGTTGTTTGGTTTACCTAATGTCATTCCTTAAAATATCTATTTTATATGGTCTGAGAATATAAAAATATATTAGCACAGAAGTACATTTGTATACATCCTGTGCGTATCTCGGGGACTCAGTCTAAAATACCTTTTATTGATAGGATATACTGATATATTCTATTGAGCTCTTTTAAACAGAATTCTTCACAGCAGGTGTACAGGTATGCACAATAAATTCTGAAGATAGTATAGGCAAGTTATGTTTCTTATCCAGGGTAAGTGGAAGATATCAAATAGAATAGAAACAGTTTGGGAGAACGTGCTATCATTTATCTTGGATTAAACTCTCTGGAGTTTGACTGCCTTGAGAAATGTCCAAATCAAGAACAATTATAGATTTTTCTCACACCACATACACCATGAAACATTGAACAAATACTTCTTTTAGACTATTCAGAAGCTTAGAAAGGAAGAAAATTGTCTATTTAGTGGTCGCCAAAGCCAGTAAGATGGGAATACAGTATGATGTGTAGAAGAAAAATAAAGAGAACCAAGACTAGCAGTGAAAAAAAAAAAAAAAGAAACAGTTTGGGAATGGTGACACATGGGTACCTGTGTCTGGTATATAAATATGGAATACCCCAAATGGTTAAACTTGACAGGATTAATGCCATAAAATTAGCAGAAATTGCTCCACAGACACAGTCACACTTGGGATTTCATATATTTTTATATATAAGATGTGATTTTTATCTATTTCAAATCAGTACTAAATCAACCAACCCCATTTCACAGATGAGGAAACGGAGGCTTACCTAATTACATAAATATATCAAAACTCTAAGGGAAAGATTTAAACTCTGGAGCATCTGTTGGATCCCATAACCTATTGCTATCAGGTGACTGATGGCCTGCGTGTGGCTTTTTAGCTTACGAAGCCTGTGAAGGTGGCGATGGGAGATACAGGTGGGCTGAACAAGATTGGATCCAGCTTGGAGATTTGTGTTCACCACAGAGCTTGCAGGAATTCTCAGAAGACAGGGCCAGAGTGTCCTCAAAGTATCTGGACTAGTTGACAGTACGTCCAGAGAAGGTAGAACGTTCCTGAGAAGGGTTTGCTATGCTATCACCAGTGATATCACCTGGTTAATGGGATTTGCCATGTATTTTGCAGGCAGTGAGTGAACCCGTGTGAATGATTGGAGTAGTCATTGTATTAATTTTTTCACAGCATCGCATAGATTCCCTTCTTCATGAATTACAAATCTTGGGATGGTGTGGATTAAATGGGCTTTCAGGCCTTTTGCTGATTTTACAAAATGTCTAACCCTGAAGTTTCCATTATTACCACATCTTTTCACTGCTTTTGGGTGGCTAACTTAGACTCCCTTGTCACTGTGCCTGGAAAAATACGTTTCACCAAAGTGAATTTCATGAAAAAGTAATAATAAATGATATAGAGAAAATAAAACTTCACTTAAAAATCTAAGTGTACCTAAAGACAGTATTCTTTGTGACCTATCATTGATGATTTTCTTAAAACATTCTTTTATTTGTTTATTTATTTATTTATTTGGCTGCATCGGGTCTTGGTTGCGATACGTGGGATCTTCATTGCGTCATGCGGGATCTTTGGTTGGGGGGTGTGGGCTTCTCTCTAGTTGTGGCACGCGGGCTCTAGAGCACGCAGGCTTAGTTGTCCCATGGTGTGTGGGATCTTAGTTCCCCGACCAGGGATCGAACCTGCGTCCCCTGCATTGGAAGGCGGATTCTTAACCACTGGACCGCCAGGGAAGTGCCTTCTTAGAACATTCTTATCAAGTACCATTTTCAGGTGGGTGGCAGGGGCTGCTTTCAGGTGGGGTACCCTGTAGATGGGGAGAGGTGGCCAGCTCACAGGCTCCAGAGTGCCACCCAGTCTGGAGGCACATGCATTTTCCACCTATACTACTAAGGGTGCACCCCACAGCTCACCCGTTCAGAACTTGCCTGCCCATGCTTTCAACTCCCGGTACCTGGTACCTGGTAATATCAACAGCTGCAAATTGCATGAACCTGGCCCTGGCTGTATGCAATGACCCATTGTTAGGCTCTGTATCTCGGTGGCTGAGCCCTGCAGGAGGAGAATCCACAGTAGATTCATGGTGTCCGTTTTAGAGCCTGGTAATCCGGTATGTTTTCCTGGTCCACCGGCTTCTCCATTCTCAATCACCATAATTATAAACCTTCTTTCCTGTCCTCAAACCTATATTCTCAGTGCTTCCTCTTCAGAACACTCATGATAGCTTGTATTGACCAATGTGGAAGATTAATAACTAACAGTTCTCTTACCAACTTGACTAGAGCCTCATGTGGGCTGAGCCGGCATCAATGTTGCTCACATAGACTCCCCCAGAGGGTTTCACCTGGGGTAGCTGCTCTAATATGCATTTGAATATTTACTGCTCAGGAGAGATGAGTGGCTGCTTTCAAACTTTGACCCTTGGGCCCTGTCCCCCTCCAAATACCAGTGAGCCTTGGAGGGGGTCTCAAACAGCCTTGTCCAAACAGCTGTGTCAAAACATCCTGTGTTGATGGAGTTGTAATCAGTCCCTTCGAGCTTCCTGATTAACTGGTGAGGAACAACTGGGGCACAGTCTGCAGTGCCTACGGAGGTGGTAAGTGGTGTCCATGTTGACCTCGGGATGAAGTCTCTAAGGGCAAAACTGCCAGAGACTGGTGAGCTTCTCTGAGACGTACAGGAAACGGGAAGTGGAAATTAAAGGCAATAAATTCAAATAAAAATGCTAATTCATTTAGCCATCAATTTTTAATCATTTGACCATCTAATTAATGAATCAATTAGTTCTGTTTGGCCTGTGGCTCCTTCCTGAAAGCATTTGGGGCTGATGACAATAAAAGACACAAATAAAATAACCCTAAAAGTTACGAAAAATCAGAAGAAATGTTGGCTTTCTCTCCACTCCGTCTCAAGAAAATCCACGCAACCAGGAGAGGATGTTGCCCTCAGGAATATTCTAATATGACACAGATTAAAGAAATTACAAAAGGAATTTAGAGACATGGCCAGATGAAAAAATAAATGGAGAAGGTATTGAAGTTTGATTCGAATAAGGGACCAGGCTGAAAGGCCCCATGGAGAGAGGCCTCAGGTGTCTTTGCTTTGGCCGCCTCTGACCAGACAGTCCCCAACTAAACCAGCAGCTGAGCACGGATGCAAAAAATGAACTCCACTGAGGTGGGTCAACTCCGGATCAGAATAAACACTCCTCAGAGCCCACCCCAAAGGGCAGGCTTGTAGAGTCACGAGCTAGTTAAATGATGGTTAGTTCTGGAGAAGCTCTTTACACATCAAAAGCTAATGGATATACCCTGACTTTGAACAACACAGTTTGAGCTACATGGGTCCACTTTACACGGATTTTTTTCACTTAACACATACTCCAGATCTGCAGTTGGTTGAGTCCCTGGATGCGGATGGGTAGATTTGGAGCAGGGCTGGCTGTAAAGTTATACGTGGATCTGTGCAGGGGTTGGCGCCCCTAACCCCAAGCATTGTTCGAAGGTCAACTAGATTTCATTTCACACATAATCACCTCTTGAGAAACAAATACTTGTTTGCTCCAATCTGCAGCTTTGCCACATGGAAAAATCTTTTTAAGCTTTTCCTGAGTCCATTTCAATTTCGTCCTTGATGAATTTTGTGCAGCTTAACCCTATCGGCTATTGGATGTAATATCCATAGAGGTAAAATAAAGTACCACGAATTTCTGCTCAGCAACTTCTGTTGCTTCTTTTTCACTACAAAACCAAAACAAAGAAATACTCCAGAGGTTAAATTGGACTCCTACAGCTCTAGACAGACAGCTTTGGTGAGTTGCGTTTGTTTAGGTTTTTTATGCTTCTGGGGGTATTAATACTATTGAGTTTGGGTTGAGAAAATTTTTTTCTCTTTAGAAGCTTGAGTCAGGGGCAAACCTAGCAAATCAACACCCACAGATATTTTTTACAAGGTGGTAAGCCAAACAATCCAACTTCAGTATGTCTGCTCTCCCATAGTTAAGATGGTCTCTGTAAACCAAACAAACAAGCATAAAGGAAAAAAGAAAGAAAATGCTTAAGAACACAAATGTATATTTTAACTTACAAACACAAGTATGCCAAATACTTTTCAGAGAGCATGCATGAGAATGACAAACAATTCACGCTTGAGCCCTAAAAGCTTTCCACTCTCTCTGGCTCCAACATGTATATAAGAGGTTTAAATGAACAAGAAAAACATGTTGGGATTAGGATTTGATTCCAAAGAGCTCTTATATCATATAGAATGACCAGGAGTTACACTAGCTTCAAAAGACACACCAAACAAAAACTGATTTTTATCAAATAGCATTAATACTTTATGGACCAAAGTTGTTTTCACAAAGTATTTACATAATGAGGAGCTTGCCAAGCTGTGTAAATGTTTATGGCGTTAGGATTCCCATCTTGACGCTTTCAAATTCAGTCAAAGGAAAAACCATGTGTTTGTTTATTTGAACTTTAAAATTTGTAACTAGATATCAAACCGCACACTTCTGAAACACAAATGGTGGGCCCAGTTCTGACTCAGTTAACTACTTTGACAGTGATGGTCAGACACCCCAAGCTGGGGTGCTGGCAGATGCATTTTGATAAGTTACTTCATTTCTTTGTTAATTGACCCAATCACGTGTAAGTCTCAATGATATAAACATTACTCAGAAATTAATTGTTCTGGACTTGTTAATGTGAAAACGTGCCCAAGATGCTCAGAACCTCAGACGGAAATGAATAAACATAACTGTTTTTTCACAAAGTACCAAGTCTTTTCATATGTTATTTCACTCTTCTTGAAATAACTCCAAAGTTCTCTACCAACTTGAGCTTCTAGCTTATTTCCAACATGATTTTATGAAAGAAGAAATGAAGGGTTTAATTATCCCATTACCTCTGAGGCAATCAGTTCAGAAAAGTGATCCAAGTCACAGAGGAAGTTTCTGGAATATAATACCAGGCTCCTGATTCTTAGCTTTAAGCTGAGAAGTTTTAAACTTTGCTAGCGTGCTGTCTTTGGTCTCCAGGCTAAACCACACATTGAGGGACTGTCATGGAAGGCATGAAACCCAAGCTTTCCTCTCATAACTGCTGTTTTTCTGTCTGCTTGAGCTTCCCATTTTACAAAACGCCTTCTTCTGTCCTTTGAATCCTTTCTTCCTGTATGCTCCCTTTATTTTGCTCTTTATAAGCCTTATGATGTAAAACAGCAGTTCACAAACTTTGCTATGAGTGAGAAAATGATTGGGTAATCATTATCCATGATTTTTTCCCCTGGAACTCTTTCTGGGTTGCATCATTCAATAGTTTTTTTTTTTTTTAATTTTTTAATTTAATTTTATTTATTTTTTCATACAGCAGGTTCTTCTTAGTCATCCATTTTATACACATCAGTGTATACATGTCAATCCCAATCTCCCAGTTCATCACACCACCACCTTCACCCCCTGCTGCTTTCCCCCCTTGGTGTGCATACGTTTGTTCTCTACATCTGTGTCTCAATTTCTGCCCTGCAAACCGGCTCATCTGTACCATTTTTCTAGGTTCCACATATATGCGTTAATATATGGTATTTGTTTTTCTCTTTCTGACTTACTTCACTCTGTATGACAGTCTCTAGATCCATCCACGTCACTACAAATGACCCAATTTCGTTCCTTTCACTGGCTGAGTAATATTCCATTCTATATATGTACCACATCTTCTTTATCCATTCGTCTGTCGATGGGCATTTAGGTTGCTTCCATGACCTGGCTATTGTAAATAGTGCTGCAATGAACATTGGGGTGCATGTGTCTTTCTGAATTATGGTTTTCTCTGGGTATATGCCCAGTAGTGGGATTGCTGGGTCATATGGTAGTTCTATTTTTAGTTTTTTAAGGAACCTCCATACTGTTCTCCATAGTGGCTGTATCCATTTACATTCCCACCAACACTGCAGGAGGGTTCCCTTTGCTCCACACCCTCTCCAGCATTTGTTGTTTGTAGATTTTCTGATGATGCCCATTCTAACTGGTGTGAGGTGATACCTCATTGTAGTTTTGATTTGCATTTCTCTAACAATTAGTGATGTTGAGCAGCTTTTCATGTGCTTCTTGGCCATCTGTATGTCTTTTTTGGAGAAGTGTCTATTTAGGTTCTGCCCATGTTTGGATTGGGTTGTTTTGTTAATATTGAGCTGCATGAGCTATTTATATATTTTGGAGATTAATCCTTTATCCATTGATTCGTTTGCAAATATTTTCTCCCATTGTGAGGGTTGTCTTTTCGTCTTGTTTATGGTTTCTTTTGCTGTGCAAAAGCTTTTAAGTTTCATTAGGTCCCATTTGTTTATTTTGGTTTTTATTTCCATTACTCTAGGAGGTGGATCAAAAAAGATCTTGCTGTGATTTATGTCAAAGAGTGTTCATCCTATGTTTTCCTCTAAGAGTTTTACAGTGTCCAGTCTTACATTTAGGTCTCTAATCCATTTTGAGTTTATTTTTGTGTATGGTGTTAGGGTGTGTTCTAATTTCATTCTTTTACATGTAGCTGTCCAGTTTTCCCAGCACCACTTATAGAAGAGACTGTCTTTTCTCCATTGTATATCCTTGCCTCCTTTGTTATAGATTAGTTGACCATAGGTGCATGGGTTTATCTCTGGGCTTTCTACTTTGTTCCATTGATCTATATTTCTGTTTTTGTGCCAGTACCATATTGTCTTGATTACTGTAGCTTTGTAGTATAGTCTGAAGTCAGGAAGTCTGATTCCTCCAGCTCTGTTTTTTTCCCTCATGACTGCTTTGGCTATTCGGGGTCTTTTGTGTCTCCATACAAATTTTAAGATTTTTTGTTCTAGTTCCATAAAAACTGCCATTGGTAATTTGATAGGGATTGCATTGAATCTGTAGATTGCTTTGGGTACTATAGTCATTTTCACAGTATTGATTCTTCCAATCCAAGAACATGGTATATCTCTCCATCTGTTGGTATCATCTTCAATTTCTTCCATCAGTGTCTTACAGTTTTCTGCATACAGATCTTTTGTCTCCCTAGGTAGGTTTATTCCTAGGTATTTTATTCTTTTTGTTGCAATGGTAAATGGGAGTGATTCCTTAATTTCTCTTTCAGATTTTTCATCATTAGGGTATAGGAACGCAAGAGATTTCTGTGCATTAATTTTGTATCCTGCTACTTAACCAAAATCATTGATTAGCTCTAGTAGTTTTCTGGTGGCATCTTTAGGATTCTCTATGTATAGTATCATGTCATCTGCAAAAAGTGACAGTTTTACTTCTTCTTTTCCAATTTGTATTCCTTTTATTTCTTTTGCTTCTCTGATTGCCGTGGCTAACACTTCCAAAACTATGTTGAATAATAGTGGTGAGAGTGGACATCCTTGTCTTGTTGCTGATCTTAGAGGAAATGCTTTCAGTTCTTCACCATTGAGAATGATGTTTGCTGTGGGTTTGTCATATATGGCCTTTATTAAGTTGAGGTAGTTTCCCTCTATGCCCACTTTCTGGAGAGTTTTTATCATAAACTGGTGTTGAATTTTGTCAACAGCTTTTTCTGCATCTATTGAGATGATCATATGGTTTTTATTCTTCAATTTGTTAATATGGTGTATCACATTGATTCATTTGCATATATTGAAGAATCCTTGCATCCCTGGGATAAATCCCACTTGATCATGGTGTATGATCCTTTTCATGTGTTGTTGGATTCTGTTTGCTAGTATCTTGTTGAGGATTTTTGCATCTATATTCGTCAGTGATATTGGTCTGTAATTTTCTTTTTTTGTAGTATCTTTGTCTGGTTTTGGTATCAGGGTGATGGTGGCCTCATAGAATGAGTTTGGGAGTGTTCCTTCTTCTGCAATTTTTTGGAAGAGTTTGAGAAGCAGGGGTGTTAGCTCTTCTCTAAATGTTTGATAGAATTTACCTGTGAAGCCATCTGGTCCTGGACTTTTGTTTGTTGGAAGATTTTTAATCACAGTTTCAATTTCATTACTTGTGATTGGTCTGTTCATATTTTCTATTTCTTCCTGGTTCAGTTTTGGAAGGTTATACCTTTCTAAGAATCTGTCCATTTCTTCCAGGTTGTCTATTTTATTGGCATAGAGTTGCTTGTAGTAGTCTCTTAGGATGTTTTGTATTTCTGCGGTGTCTGTTGTAACTTCTCCTTTTTCATTTCTAATTTTATTGATATGAGTCCTATCCCTCTTTTTTTTGATGAGTCTGGCTAATGGTTTATCAATTTTGTTTATCTTCTCAAATAACCAGCTTTTAGTTTTATTGATCTTTGCTATTGTTTTCTTTGTTTCTATTTCATTTAGTTCTGCTCTGATCTTTATGATTTCATTGCTTCTGCTAACTTTGGGTTTTGTTTGTTCTTCTTTCTCTAGTTCCTTTAGGTGTAAGGTTAGATTGTTTATTTGAGATTTTTCCTGTTTCTTGATGTAGGCTTGTAGAGCTATAAACTTCCCTCTTAGAACTGCTTTTGCCACATCCCATAGGTTTTTAATCGTCGTGTTTTCATTGTCATTTCTCTCTAGGTATTTTTTGATTGCCTCTTTGATTTGTTCAGTGATCTCTTGGTTATTTAGTAATGTATTGTTTAGCCTCCATGTGTTTGTGTTTTTTACGGTTTTTTCCCTGTAATTGATTTCTAATCTCATAGCGTTGTGGTCAGAAAAGATGCTTGATATGATTTCAATTTTCTTAAATTTACTGAGGCTTGATTTGTGACCCAAGATGTGATCTATCCTGGAGAATGTTCCATGTGCACTTGAGAAGAAAGTGTGATCTGTGGTTTTTGGATGCAATGTCCTATAAATATCAATTAAATATATCTGGTCTATTGTGTCATTTAAAGTTTGTGTTTCCTTATTAATTTTCTCTTTGAATGATCTGTCGATTGGTGTAAGTGAGGTGTTAAAGCCCCCCACTATTATTGTGTTACTGTCGATTTCCTCTTTTATAGCTGTTAGCAGTTGCCTTATGTATTGAGTTGCTCCTATGCTGGGTGCATATATATTTATAATTGTTATATCTTCTTCTTGGATTGATCCCTTGATCATTATGTAGTGTCCTTCCTTGTCTCTTGTAATATTCTTTATCTTAAAGTCTACTTTGTCTGATATGAGTATTTACTACTCCAGCTTTCTTTTGATTTCCATTTTCATGGAATACCTTTTTCCATCCCCTCACTTTCAGTCTGTATGTGTCCCTAGGTCTGAAGTGGGTCTCTTGTAGACAGCATATGTATGGGATTTGTTTTTGTATCCATTCAGTGAGCCTGTGTCTTTTGGTTGGAGCATTTAATCCATTCATGTTTAAGGTAATTATCGATAGGTATGTTCCTATTATGATTTTCTTAATTGTTTTGGGTTTGTTTTTGTAGGTCCTTTTCTTCTCTTGTGTTTCCCACTTAGAGAAGTTCCTTTAGCATTTGTTGTAGAGCTGGTTTGGTGGTGCTGAATTCTCTTAGCTTTTGCTAGTCTGTAAAGCTTTTGATTTCTCCATCGAATCTGAATGAGATCCTTGCCGGGTAGAGTAATCTTGGTTGTAGTTTCTTCCCTTTCATCACTTTAAGTATGTCATGCCACTCCCTTCTGGCTTGTAGAGTTTCTGCTGAGAAATCAGCTGTTAACCTTATGGGAGTTCCCTTGTATGTTATTTGTTGTTTTTCCCTTGTTGCTTTCAATAATTTTTCTTTGTCTTTAATTTTTGCCACTTTGATTACTATGTGTCTCGGCGTGTTTCTCCTTGGGTTTATCCTGTATGGGACTCTCTGCACTTCCTGTACTTGGGTGGCTATTTCCTCTCCCATGTTAGGGAAGTTTTCAACTATAATCTCTTCAAATATTTTCTCAGGTCCTTTCTCTCTCTCTCCTCCTTCTGGGACCCCTATAATGCGAATGCTGTTGTGTTTAATGTTGTCTCAGAGGTCTCTTAGGCTCTCTTCATTTCTTTTCATTCTTTTTTCTTTATTCTGTTCTGCAGCAGTGAATTCCACTATTCTGTCTTCCAGGTCACTTATCTGTTCTTATGCCTCAGTTATTCTGCTATTGATTCCTTTTAGTGTATTTTTTATTTCAGTTATTGTATTGTTCATCTCTGTTTGTTTGTTCTTTAATTCTTCTAGATCTCTGTTAAACATTTCTTGCATCTTCTCGATCATTGCCTCCATTCTTTTTCTGAGGTCCTAGATCATCTTCACTATCATTATTCTGAACTCTTTTTCTGGAAGGTTGTATATCTCCACTTCATTTAGTTATTTTTCTGGGGTTTTATCTTGTTCCTTCATCTGGTACATAGCTCTCTGCCTTTTCATCTTGTCTATCTTTCTGTGAATGTGGTTTTTGTTCCACAGGCTGCAGAATTGTAGTTCTTCTTGCTTCTGCTCTAAATAGGGTTTTGAAGAGTAGCAAACTGTCTTGGGAAGACACAGCACACACTGGCATATCAAAGGCAGTGACTGTTTAACCCAGTATTTCCTAAGCTACTTATTTAAAGAACTGGGTTTGGACTCCCCTGGTGGCGCAGTGGTGAAGAATCCACCTGCCAATGCCAGGGACATGGCCTCGAGCCCTGGTCCGGGAAGATCCCACATGCCACAGAGCAACGAAGCCCGTGTGCCACAACTACTGAACCTGTGCTCGAGAGCCCGTGAGCCACAACTACTGAGCTTGTGTGCCACAACAACTGAAGCCCGCGCACCTAGAGCCGGTGTTCTGCAACAAGAGAAGCCACCGTAATGAGAAGCCTGCACACTGCAATGAAGAGTAGCCACCACTCGCCACAACTAAAGAAAGCCCACACAGCAGCGAAGACCCAATGCAGCCATAAATAAATAAATAAATAAATAAATAAAGTTATAAAAAAATAAAGAACTGGGTTCTTGTTATATATCTGAAACTAAAAGAGTACTGTAATTAATTATACTTTAATAAAAAAATATAGAACTGGGTGTGGGAAAATTTCTTTTTCAAAATTCAAAATATTCTTTTCTTGAATAAAGCTTTCTTCTTTTCCTCAGAATTTTCCCTAATTCAGAGTTTCGTCTTCTATTCAAACTATAGGAACTATTGCTTGAGATGAAAAAGCAGAGATGGGGGGAAAAAGTGAGATTAATCTCCTCCTCCAGACTTTCATTACTTCTCTCTCTTTCTTTCACAATTATGTAATTTAGAGACCAAAAAAGAGAAAAACTGTAAGTGTGCAATTGGTAAAACATTGACTGAGAATGTCCTATAGGCATGGCACTCTGCTGGGACCAGAGAAACTGACAGCAAGAGGACATGGGTCTCGAGGAGACCTTCAAGATGGCAGAGGGGTAAGACATGGAGATCACCTTCCTCCCCACAAATACATCAGAAATACATCTACATGTGGAACTACCCCTACAGAACACCTACTGAACGCTGGCAGAAGACCTCAGACTTCCCAAAAGGTAAGAAACTCCCCAAGTACCTGGGTAGGGCAAAAGAAAAAAGAAAAAAACAGAGACAAAAGAATAGGGACGGTACCTGAACCTCGGGGAGGGAGCTGTGAAGGAGGAAAAGTTTCCACACACTAGGAAGCCCCTTCACTGGTGGAGACGGCGGGTTAGTGCGGGGGGAAGCTTCGGAGCCACGGAGGAGAGCACAGCAACAGGGGTGCAGAGGGCAAAGCGGAGAGATTCCCGCACAGAGGATCGGTGCCAACCAGCACTCACCAGCCCGAGAGGCTTGTCTGCTCACCCGCCGGGGCGGGCGGGGGCTGGGAGCTGAGGCTCGGGCCTCGGAGGGCAGATCGCAGGGAGAGGACTGGGGTTGGCTGCGTGAACACAGCCTGAAGGGGCTAGTGCACCACAGCTAGCCGGGAGGGAGTCCGGGAAAAGGTCTGGACCTGCCCAAGAGGCAACAGACCATTCTTTCGGGCTGCGCAAGGAGAGGGGATTCAGAGCACCGCCTAAATGAGCTCCAGAGACAGGCATGAGCCACGGCTATTAGCGTGGACCCCAGAGATGGGCATGAGATGCTAAGGCTGCTGCTGTAGCCACCAAGAAGCCTGTGTGCAAGCACAGGTCACTATCTACACCTCCCCTCCAGGGAGCCTGTGCAGCCTGCCAATGCCAGGGTCCCGTGATCCAGGGACAACTTCCCCGGGAGAACGCACGGCGCGCCTCAGGCTGGTGCAATGTCACGCCGGCCTCTGCCACTGCACGCTCGCCCTGCATTCCGTACCCCTCACTCTCCCCGGCCTGAGTGAGCCAGAGCCCCCTAATCAGCTGCTCCTTTAACCCTGTCCTGTCTGAGCAGGAACAGGCGCCCTCAGGCGACCTACATGCAGAGGTGGGGCCAAATCCGAAGCTGAACCCCGGGAGCTGTGCAAACAAAGAGAAAGGGAAATCTCTCCCAGCAGCCTCGGGAGCAGCGGATTAAATGTCCACAATCAACTTGATGTACCTGCATCTGTGGAACACCTGAATAGACAACGAATCATCGCAAATTGAGGTGGTGGACTTTGGGAGCAACTGTAGACTTGGGGTTTGCTTTCTGCATCTAATTTGTTTCTGGTTTTATATTTATCTTAGTTTAGTATTTATAGAGTTTATTATCATTGGTAGATTTGTTTATTGATTTGGTTGTTCGCTTACTTTTTATTATTATATATATTTTTTCTTTTTTCTCTTCTTCTGAGTGTGTATGCGTATACTTCTTTGTGTGATTTTGTCTGTATAGCTTTGTTTTTACCATTTGTCCTAGGGTTTGGTCTGTCCGTTTTTAAAAATTTTTTATGTATAGTTTTTAGCACTTGTTATCATTGGTGGATTTGTTTTTTGGTTTGGTTTCTCTCTTCTTTCTATTTTTTTTCTTTTCTTTTTATTACTTTAAAAATTTTTAATAATTAAAAAAAAATTTTATTTTAATAACTTTATCTTCTTCCTTCCTTCCTTCCTTCTTTTTTTCTCCCTTTTCTTCTGAGCCGTGTGGCTGACAGGGTCTTGGTGCTCCGGCCAGGTGTCAAGCCTATTCCTCTGATGTGGAAGAACCGAGGTCAGGATATTGGTCCACCAGAAACCTCCTGGTTCCACATAATATCAAACTGTGAAAACTCTCCCAGAGATCTCCATGTCTATGCTAAGACCCAGCTCCACTCAATGACCAGCAAGCTACAGTGCTGGACACCCCACGCCAAACAACTAGCAAGACAGGAACACAAGGCAACCCATCAGCAGAGAGGCTGCCTAAAATCATAATAAGGTCACAGACACCCCCAAAACACACCACCGGATGCAGTCCTGCCCACCAGAAAGACAGGATCCAGCCTCATCCACCAGAACACGGGCACCAGGAAGCCTTCACAACCCACTGAACCAACCTTACCCACTGGGGGTAGACACCAAAAACAATGGGAACTACGAACCTGCAGCCTGAGAAAAGGAGACCCCAAACACAGTAAGTTAAGCAAAATGAGAAGACAGAGTAACACACAGCAGATGAAGGAGCAAGGTAAAAACCCACCAGACCAAACAAATGAAGAGGAAACAGGCAGTCTACCAGAAAAAGAATTCAGAGTAATGGTAGCAAAGATGATCCAAACTCTTGGAAATAGAATGGAGAAAAGTACAAGAAACGTTTAACAAGGACCTAGAAGAACTAAAGAGCAAACAAACAATGATGAACAACACAATAAATGAAATTAAAAATTCTCTAGAAGGGATCAATAGCAGAATAACTGAGGCAGAAGAACGGATAAGTGACCTGGAAGATAAAATAGTGGAAATAACTACTGTAGAACAGAATAAAGAAAAAAGAATGAAAAGAACTGAGGACAGTCTCAGAGACCTCTGGGACAACATTAAACACACCAACATTCGAATTATAGGGGTCCCAGAAGAGAAGAGAAAAGAAAGGGACTAAGAAAATATTTGAAGAGATTATAGTTGAAAACTTCACTAATATGGGAAAGGAAATAGTTAATCAAGTCCTGGAAGCATAGAGAGTCCCATACAGGATAAATCCAAGAAGAAACATGCCAAGACACATATTAATCAAACTATCAAAAATTAAATATAAAGAGAACATATTAAAAGCAACAAGGGAAAAACAACAAATAACACACAAGGGAATCCCCATAAGGTTAACAGCTGATCTTTCAGCAGAAACTCTGCAAGCCAGAAGGGACTGGCAGGACATATTTAAAGTGATGAAAGGGAAAAACCTACAACCAAAATTACTCTATCCAGCAAGGATCTCATTCATATTTGACGGAGAAATTAATACCTTTACAGACAAGCAAAAGATAAGAGAATTCAGCACCACCAAACCAGCTTTACAGCAAATGCTAAAGGAACTTCTCTAGGCAGGAAACAGAAGAGAAGGAAAAGACCTATAATAACAAACCCAAAACAATTAAGAAAATCATAATAGGAACATACATATCGATAATTACTTTAAATGTAAATGGATTAAATGCTCCAACCAAAAGACACAGACTGGCTGAATGGATACAAAAATAAGACCCGTTTATAGGCTGTGTACAAGAGACCCACTTCAGACCTAGGGACACATACAGACTAAAAGTGAGGGGATGGAAAAAGATATTCCATGCAAACTGAAATCAAAAGAAAGTTGGTGTAGCAATTCTCATATCAGACAAAAAAGACTTTAAAATAAAGACTATTACAAGAGACAAAGAAGGGCACTACATAATGGTCAAGGGATCAATCCAAGAAGAAGATATAGCAATGGTAAATATTTATGCACCCAACATAGGAGCACCTCAATACATAAGACAAATGCTAACAGCCATAAAAGGGGAAACTGACAGTAACACAATAATAGGGGACTTTAACACCCCACTTTCACCAATGGACAGATCATCCAAAATGAAAATAAATAAGGAAACACAAGCTTTAAATGATACATTAAACAAGATGGACTTAGTTGATATTTATAGGACATCCCATCCAAGAACAACAGAACACACTTTCTTCTCAAGTGCTCATGGAACATTCTCCAGGATAGATTATATCTTGGGTCACAAAGCAAGCCTTGGTAAATTTAGAAAAATTGAAATCATATCAAGTATCTTTTCCGGCCACAACGCTATGAGACTAGATATCAATTACAGGAAAAAACCTGTAAAAAATACAAACACATAGAGGCTAAACAATACACTACTAAATAACCAAGAGATCACTGAAGAAATCAAAGAGGAAATCAAAAATACCTAGGAGCAAATGACAATGAAAACATGACGACCCAAATCCTATGGGATGCAGCAAAAGCAGTTCTAAGAGGGAAGTTTACAGCAATACAATCCTACCTCAAGAAACAAGGAACATCTCAAATAAACAACCTAACCTTACACTTAAAGCATTAAAGAAAGAAGAACAAAAAAAACCCCAAAGTTAGCAGAAGCAATGAAATCATAAAGATCAGATCAGAAATAAATGAAAAGGAAATGAAGGAAACAATAGCAAAGATCAATAAAACTAAAAGCTGGTTCTTTGAGAAGATAAACAAAATTGATAAACCATTAGCCAGGCTCATCAAGAAAAAAAGGGAGAAGACTAAAATCAACAGAATAAGAAATGAAAAAGGAGAAGTAACAACTGACACTGCAGAAATACAAAGGATCATGAGAGATTACTACAAGCAACTATATGCCAATAAGATAGACAACCTGGAAGAAGTTGACAAATTCTTAGGAAAGCACAACCTTCTGAGACTGAATCAGGAAGAAATAGAAAATATAAACAGACCAATCACAAGCACTGCAGTTGAAACTGTGATTAAAAATCTTCTGAAAAACAAAAGCCCTGGTCCAAATCGCTTCACAGGTGAATTCTATCAAACATTTAGAGAAGAGTTAACACCTATCCTTCTCCAACTGTTCCAAAAGATATAGCAGAGGGAGGATCACTCCCAAACTCATTCTATGAGGCCACCATCACCCTGATACCAAAAGCAGAAAAAGATGTCACAAAGAAAGAAAACTACAGACCAATATCACTGATGAACATAGATGCAAAAATCCTCAACAAAATACTAGCAAACAGAATCCAACAGCACATGAAAAGGATCATACACCATGATCAAGTGGGGTTTATCCCAGGAATGCAAGGGTTCTTCAGTATACTCAAATCAATCAATGTGATAAACCATATTAACAAAGTGAAGGAGAAAAACTATATTATCCTCTCAATAGATGCAGAAAAAGCTTTTGACAAAAGTCAACACCCATTTATGATAAAAATACTCCAGAAAGTAGGCATAGAGGGAACCTACCTCAACATAATAAAGGCCATATATGACAAACCCAGAGGCAACATTGTTCTCAATGGTGAAAAACTGAAATCATTTCCTCTAAGATCAGGAAAAACACAAGGTTGTACATTCTCACCCCTATTATTGAACATAGTTTTGGAAGTTTTAGCCACAGCAATCAGAGAATAAAAAGAAATAAAAGAAATTCAAATCAGAAAAGAAGAAGTAAAGCTGTCACTGCTTGCAGATGACATGATACCATACATAGAAAATCCTAAAGATGCTACCAGAAATCTACTAGAGATAATCACTGAATCTGGTTAAGTAGCAGGATACAAAATTAATGCACAGAAATCTCTTGCATTCCTATACCCTAATGATGAAAAATCTGAAGGAGAAAGTAAGGAAACACTCCCATTTACCATTGCAACAAAAAGAATAAAATACCTAGGAATAAACCTACCTAAGGAGACAAAAGACCTGTATGCAGAAAACTATAAGACACTGATGAAAGAAATTAAAGATGATACAAACAGATGAAGAGATATACCATGTTCTTGGATTGGAAGAATCAATGTTGTGAAAATGACTCTACTACCCAAAGCAATCTACAGATTCACTGCAATCCCTATCAAACTACCAATGGCAGTTTTCACAGAACTAGAAGAAAAAAATTTCACAATTTGTATGGAAACACAAAAGACCCCTAATAGCCAAAGCAATCTTGAGAAAGAAAAATGAAGCTGGAGGAATCAGGCTCCCGGACTGTAGACTATACTCCAAAGCTACAGTAATCAAGACAGGATGGTACTGGCACAAAAACAGAACTATACATCAATGGAACAGAATAGAAAGCCCAGAGATAAACCCACGCACATATGGTCACCTTATCTTTGATAAAGGAGGCAAGCATATACAATAGAGAAAAGACAGCTTCTTCAATAAGTGGTGCTGGGAAAACTGGACAGCTACATGTAAAAGAATGAAATTAGAACATTCCCTTACACTATACACAAAAATAAACTCAAAATGGATTAAAGACCTAAATGTAAGGCCATTCACTATAAAACTCTTTGAGGAAAAGATAGGTAGAATACTCTATGACATAAATCACAGCAAGTTCCTTTTTGACCCATCTCCTAGAGAAATGGATAAAAACAAAAATAAACAAATGGAACCTAATGAAACTTAAAAGCTTTTGCACAGCAAAGGAAACCATAAAGAAGACAAAAAGACAACCTTCAGAATGGGAGAAAATATTTGCAAACGAAGCAACTGACAAAGGATTAATCTCCAAAATTTACAAGCAGCTCATGCAGCTCAACACCAAAAAAACAAACAACCCAATCCAAAAATGGGCAGAAGATCTAAATAGACATTTCTCCAAAGAAGATATACAGATTGACAACAAACACATGAAAGAATGCTCAACATCATTAATCATTAGAGAAATGTAAATCAAAACTACAACGAGGTATCACCTCACACTGGTCAGAATGGCCATCAACAAAAAATCTACAAACAATAAATGCTGGAGAGGGTGTGGAGAAAAGGGAACCCTCTTGCACTGTTGGTGGGAATGTAAATTGATACAGCCACTATGGAGAACAGTATAGAAGTTCCTTAAAAAACTAAAAATAGAACTACCATACGGCCCAGCAATCCCACTACTGGCATATACTCTGAGAAAACCATAATTCAAAGTGTCAGGTACCACAATGTTCATTGCAGCTCTATTTACCATAGCCAGGACATGGAAGCAACCTACGTGTCCACTGACAGATGAATGGATAAAGAAGATGTGGCACATATATGCAATGGAATATTACTCAGCCATAAAAAGTAATGAAATTGAGTTATTTGTAGTGAGGTGGATGGATCTAGAGTCTGTCATACAGAGTGAAATAAGTCAGAAAGAGAAAAACAAATACCATATGCTAACATATATATGGAATCTAAAAAAAGGGGGAAAAAAACGGTTCTGAAGAACCTAGGGGCAGGACAGGAATAAAGATGCAGATGTAGAGAATGGACTTGAGAACACGGGGAGGGGGAAGGGTAAGCTGGGATGAAGTGAGAGAGTGGCATGGACATATATACACTACCAAATGTAAAATAGATAGCTAGTGGGAAGCAACCGCATAGCACAGGGAGATCAGCTCGGTACTTTGTGACCACCTAGAGGGGTGGGATAGGGAGGGTGGGGGGGAGACACAAGAGGGAGGGGATATGCGGACATATGTGTATGTATAGCTGATTCGCTTTGTTATACAGCAGCAACAACACTCCACTGTAGAGCAATCATACTCCAATAAAGATGTTAAAAAAAAAAGGGGGGACATGGGCCTCATCTTCAAGATTCTCACCGTGTAGTGGGGAAAACTAGACAAGCAGAAGGAGGTAGATGTACACATTTTGTAGGATAGCCACTCTATGCTATAGTCTTTCCCTCCATGCAGAACCTTGCAATCTGCACCTGAAATTCTCATCTTCTAATCAGTCACTCCCTCTGCCAGCCCCTGCCGCCACAGAGGGCAAAATGTAAATGGCAAGTCAGTCAGGTACACTTTGTATCACGAGTATTTGTTTTTTTCTCTCTTTAACCATGAGCCCTCTTTTGTTGTACTCTCTGCAGCGTGGACTGGCCTCCCCATTAATCTTTCAGTGCCACAGCCTCACCACGTCAGATTCTTTTATTTACTTGTTGCTTTAGATGAGACATAAGCCCAGGTCCCTGCAGTGGAAGTGTGGAGTCCTAAGACCACAAGGGAAGTCCACCCCCCACCGCCCACCCTTTTTTTTTTAACTCATCACTTTCTTGAACTGAAATAGAGAGCAATCCAAGACCCCCTGACAAATTTCAGTTGCTTGTGGAAACTACAACTCTACTTGATCATCTTATTTGGCTTATTTCCTAATGTTAGTCATGTGTTGATTCATCCATTCAGCAGACATTTATTTAGGTTCTACAACGTGCCAGGCATTGTGTTAGGTGCTAGGATATAGTGGTGAATGAGATACACACAATTTCTTTTTCTAGGAGGTGTGATTTTTAATGGAAGAGATAAATATTAAGTACTTACTTATAATTGTGACAAATACTATGGAGGGAAAGTACAAAGTGAGATGAGGATATTATAGGGAGTTAGTGTAGCATGAGGACTGTCAGGGGAAGCTTCCCCAAGGTACACTGAAACCACCGTTTCTAAGCTTTGGCACTACTGACATTTTGGAGTAGAGAATTCTTGGTTGTGACGGCTGCCCTGTGCATTTCAGGGTGTTTAGCAGAATACCTAGCCTCTTCCCACTAAATGCCAATAGCTCTCCCCTCCCAGTCGTGACAACCAAAAATAGCTCTAGACATTGACAAACATGCCCTGGGGGGCAAAACTGTCCCCAGTTCAGAACCACTGACTTAAACAAAGACTTGAAAGATGAATAGGGGATTCAATCACACCAAAAGGGAGAGGTTCATCTTTCACCCAACCCTCTTTCCTTGGTAAATTTTTAAAGCCCTCTTGCTTTATTCGAAGACCTTTAAAAATCACTTCTTCTAGAAATGTGTTGAATAATTGCAAAATAGGTGCAAAATTCCCTCTGGTTCACACCCTGAATAAACAGTGCGTCTTATGACCTTTTTCTTTTAATTTCTTTTTTTAAAAATTATTTTATATTGGAATATAGTTGATAAAAAATGGTGTGTTAGTTTCAGGTGTACAGCAAAGTGATTCAGTTATACATATACTTATATCCATTCTTTTTCAGATTCTTTTCCCATATAGGTTGTTACAGAATACTGAGCAGAGTTCCCTGTGCTATACAGTAGGTCCTTGTGGTTATCCATTTTAAATATAGTGGTGTATACATGTCAATCACAAACTCCCAATCTATCCCTCCCCCTCCCCTTCTCCCCTGGTAACCCTAAGTTTGTTCTCTAAGTCATGACCTTTTTCTACTCACTGTTTCACCAACTGCAGGGTGCCCTGAGGTCTGGAAGCATAGATGGTACTATTCCACTTTTCCACCAATTGAAGATGACCTAGAGGACCTCATGAACATTCACCTCTGCATCCAGACTCTACGGCACCCTGTGTACGGCTTCCTCTCTTCTGGCCTCTCCACAGCCCGGCCTCGAGGGCCTGCTTTGTGTGGGGCCCGTCTTAGATGCTACAGTAGGACTATGATAAGCAAAGAGCTGTGCTCTCTGAGAACTCCCTCTCCTGCTCCCCCAGGAGCAGTACCGGCAACCCTTCAGTGTGCAACCAGGTCCTTCCTGCTGCTCGAGTGTCCCTTCAAATGAAAACAGATGGAGAAGCAAAGGCAATGCCCATCTGGTTCATAATTCAGCACCTATGATGGTGAAGGGAGAATATCTGCAGAAGATTGACTGATCGTAACTCTGGTAGCAAATGATGAATGACAATGATTCTGCACTCACTCAGGCAACCTGTAGCTGAAGTGGCTGTTCCACTAAGGCTCCATTCTTCCTAATTATTTGCTGAATCAATTAAAACTTGGTTTTCATTTGCTTCAAGCTCTGTTGATGGCTTCCCCAAAGGGAGATCTCTCCTCAAATCCTCTGCTTGGCTCTTGACCTACTTCCTTCTTTGGCCCGTCTCCCCAAGACAGAGCTTGCCCCTAAAATCTCTCGTCTATCACCTGTCTGGCCAAGTCAACTGCCAAGGACAGCAAAACCGAATGGAGGCAAAGTATTTCTTTCCTGCTTTGTGGAGCCAGATACTTTGAGTCAAAAAAAAGGTACCCTTGTGCTTTCTAAGTCATGTTTTGTTTGGTCAGAACCACACAATGATTCATATGTCCAGGCTGCTTATAAAATAAAACCAGAGGCATAAAAACTGATAACAACATGCATTTCTATTTTTTTTTTTCCCTGCGAAAGGGAGCATGATGGTGGTGGCTCATTCCTCGTGTACTGAAAGTGGACTTGAGATTTTAAAGTAAATGGGGCTCAGAATGGAGGGATGGTTAAATCACGAACTCAGGTAATTGGGAGATTAAACTATTATCCTGTGGAGGTGAAAGTAACTCACCAGGAGAGCCCCCTAAAGGGAAAAAGTTCACTAGAACAGTGCAATGGGGTAAATACAGTAGGACCCAAGTCTTCCCTTCCTTCCACGGGCCCTTCAGGTGCCTCTGGGGCCAGCCTGGCATCGGGACCGAGGAGGATGGCTCCACCCTCCCTCTTCTTCAGAGGAAGGAAAATGGCAGCAGGTCTCTGCATTTAGTATCAGTGACCTTTGCCCCGAGTGCTCCCTGTCACTTTAGGCATCCGTTACCCATGGTTAGTGCGCTGAAGGTCTTCTTTTTCATGTGCCCATGAGGGGCTTTAAACCCACTCAGGCCCTCCGCATGCCTTAAGCTTGCGGTCACCTCCACGGTGGGGCGCTTAATAGTTTATTTCTGAGAAATTGTCTAAATCATAGCGCAGAAACCGTGGCCAGAGTTATGTGAGACTCAGGCAGTGTTATGTGGAGACGGCCGAGGACGAAGTTCTCTTTCAGATGAACAGGTGGCCAAGCACTGCAGTGTATGTTATTAGTTGCATGCAGTCCTCGGACCTCCTCTGGGAATGGAATACGGCTGACTCCTATATCCCAGCCGATGCAGCCGTGCAGGAGCGGGGGGTTGGGGGAGATCCCTGTTCCCTTGTGGGCGTACGTGTTAAAACCAGAACATCCCTTCTTCGGAAATTCTCGCAAATTAGGCAAAGGGTGTGAGGCTTGTTTCGGTAAGGGCAAGGCAGTGGAAGTAGATCCTGGGGGACTTCTTCTTTAGGATGTTTCTAAACAGCTTAATATTTTCACCTGATGTGAGTTCCATCTCTGTTATGAAGTAAAGGACACAGAACTTGCAAATGCAAGTTTCATTGCTCTTACGGTCTCAGGCAGCCTGATATTTAAACATTTATCATGTGGAAGGTAAGGGCGCTGCTACTCAGAATGGACCTGTTCCAGGAGGCCCCCTGCTGTGTCAGGCAATGACTGTCGGGTGGTGATTTTGGGAAGGGCTGGTGAGGGGCTTCTGGTGGAACAACCCAGGCGACCCTGGTGGTGCAGGAGGCTCAGGATAGTGGACCCTTGAACAACACTGCTCGGGTCCACTTATACATGGAGTTTTTTCAAACAGTAAATACTACAGAACTATGTGATCTGCAGTTGGCTGAATCCACAGATGTGGAATTGCAGATGCAGAGGGCCAACTGTAAGTTAGATGTGGATTTTCGACTGCACAGGGCCAGGGCCCCTAAGCCCCTGCATTGTTCAATGGTCAACTGTATTTCACAATTTTAATACCCAGTATAGCTGTATTGGTGCAAACTGCTGAATATCAGCCCTACTTTCATGAATAAAGTTAAATGAATGAATAGATGAATGACTTATCCTTAAGGAAGAATCAGGTCCTCCTGAGTTCTCCAGAAATCTACAGAAGCTTCGAAGGGTGAATTCAGTCTTTTCCTGGGAACTTTCTTATGGATGGATAACAGGTTGCTGAAGAACTGAACAGGCTGGCCACTGCCTTTTGGCCATATGTCAAAGTAACTGGAGAAGGTAAATGATTCCCGCCAAAGCTATCAATAATTGACAGCAGGTAATTTGGGACATTGATTCCCCAGCCGCCTTTCTACAAAGGTGGCAAAGAGAATGTCTCTCTGTTTCTCTTCACCCATTCAATTTAGACACTAGCCCACCTCCAAATAACGCCACACATTCCAATCACGAAAAACAAACAGTGTGGCAATAGCCAGGGGCCCTCAGGCCAGAGCATTCCTTTGGTAAACACAGCCTCCAGCTGCCGTCTCCAGCTCAGCTCTTCCAGGGGACGCCTGCTGCAAAGAAGGAAGGCTGAACCTCAAAGTTGGGTGCGTTTAGAAATTATGGGTTATATCACCTCTGGGACCCAAATGTAGCACCTGGGCCCCAGAAAACTTTTATTCTGTGTGTGTGTGTGTGTATGCGCGCTCAGTAATGGTGATTTCATTCTAAAGCCAATGATTCAATGAAAGACAGAGCATTAATTATCTGTAGAGGTAACTTACAATTGTTAGATGTAATTTTCTGGAGCTTTCAATTTATTATCTCTAGGTAAACTCGATTAAATTAAATTTATTCATTTATTTATTCAACCAGTATTCATTGTCTCCATTCTGCATCATCTACTTTTTTTAGGCTCCAAGGATGTAGAAGGGAAGAGAGTAAACAAGAAATCTATTCTCGTGGAAGTCACCTTCTAGGGGAAAAAGCCAGATAAATAAATAAACAAGTAAATATTTGTCTTATAATTTCAGGGACTAGTAAGTACTCAAAAGAAAAATTAAGCAGGATAAGTGGTGGGTGGGTGGTCAGGGAAGGCCTTTGTAAGGAGATGACCTCTGAACAAGTGAGGGGAGAGACCTCTAAATATTTGAAAGAAGACCATTCCAGGCAGAGAGGACCATCAAAGCAAAAGCCTTGAGGTGGAATGATCCTGGTGTGTTCAAGTCACATCAAGATGCCCAGGGAGAAGATATTTGCAAACAATGCTACTGACAAGGGATTAATCTCCAAAATTTATAAACAGCTCATGCAGCTCAATATCAAGAAAACAAACAACCCAATCAAAAATGGACAGAAGACCTAAATAGACATTTCCCCAGAGAAGATACACAGATGGCCAAGAGGCACATGAAAAGATGCTCAGCATCACTAATTATTAGAGAAATGCAAATCAAAGCTACAATGAGGTATCACCTCACACCAGTCAGAATGGCCATCATCAAAAAAATCTACAAACAATAAATGCTGGAGAGGGTGCGGAGAAAAGGGAACCCTCCTACACTGCTGGTGGGAATGTAAATTAGTACAGCTACTATGGAGAGCAGTATGCAGGTTCCTTAGATAACTAAAAATAGAGCTACCATGTGACCCAGCAATCCCACTCCTGGGCATATATCCAGAGAAAACCATAATTAGAAAAGATGGGCTTCCCTGGTGGCGCAGTGGTTGAGAATCTGCCTGCCAATGCAGGGGACACGGGTTCGAGCCCTGGTCTGGGAAGATCCCACATGCTGTGGAGCAACTAGGCCCGTGAGCCACAACTACTGAGCCTGCGCGTCTGGAGCCTGTGCTCCACAACAAGAGAGGCCGCGATAGTGAGAGGCCCGTGCACCGTGATGAAGAGTGACCCCCGCTTGCCGCAACTAGAGAAAGCCCTCGCACAGAAACGAAGACCCAACACGGCCATAAATAAATAAATTAATTAATAAAAAAAAAAAAAAGAAAGAAAAGATGCATGCACCCCAATGTTCATTGCAGCACTGTTTACAACAGCCAAGACATGGAAGCAACCTAAATGTCCATCAACAGATGAATGGATAAAGAAGATGTGGTACATACATACAGTGGAATAGTACTCAGACATAAAAAAGAACGAAATAATGCCATTTGTAGCCACTTGGATGGATCCAGAGATTATCATACTAAGTCAGACAGAGAAACACAAATACCATATGATAGCACTTATATTCTGAATCTAAAAAAATGATACAAATGAACTTATTTACAAAACAGAAACAGACTCAGACTTAGAAAACAAACTTATGGTTACCAAAAGGGAAAGGTGGTGGTAGGGGGGATAAATTGGGATTTTGGGATTGACACACACACACTACTATATTTAAAATAGATAACCAACAAGGACCTACTGTATAGCACAAGGAAGTCTACAGAATATTCTGTAATAACCTAAATGGGAAAAGAACTTGAAAAAGAATGGATATATATACCTGAATCACTTTGCTGTACATCTGAAACACAACATTGTAAATCAACTACACTCCAATATAAAATAAAAAAATTTTAAAAAAAAGGATGCCGAATGTCTGGAGTGGCCTGAACGAGGGTGCAAGTGTAGGAGAGAAGGCTAATGTCACTCTTGATAAGTCTCAGCCTTCTGGCAGGCAGATGGAAGGGACTTTTCAAATCAATGCTGTAAGTTCCCTCCGAAGAACTGAATCCTTCCTAAAATAGCTCCAGTGGTGGTGATGAGGAGACTGAATTGTATGGTCATGCTCCTAAAACAAAAACTTTATTATTGTTGGTACCTGGTATGGTTTCCCACGCGATTCTATAGCAAACGTGTTCTAATTTTTCCGTTTTTTGTCGGGGAGAGGAGGGACAGGATGATGGTTTAGTGGCTGACATATCTAGACTAAGGCTAAATACAAAACAGGACAAAATGTGCATTTCTAATTCCTGCCTTTTCTGATTTAACACATGGTCCCAGAGCTCTCTCTTTTCACACACTCTCACCATTCAGTGACACCCAGTTCCAACTCACTGGGACCTGATGGAGTTTCTCTAGTAGAATTTAGTTTCCACGAGGGCAGGGGTTTGCTCACGGCTTCCATGGTGGTTTGCAGGTAGTCGCTGAACACCTGGACACACTCCGCCCAGGTTCATCTCCGCCTTGTCATTGCTGTCTCCTCTGTTAAGCCTCACAGGGCAGGACTCCAGTCTGAGAGGAGCACCACAGGGCACTCTGGTCTCCCAATCATGCCCCCTCATGCGGAACATAATGTGCAATGGGCCATTCCATGGGAGCCCCCATCCACCTGGTTCAGGTAATAGCACTAAACTTAGGAACAGTTCAGAGGAGTTCTGGGGGATGAGAGAGGGGGCCGTGTTTGTCCAAATGGTTCCTGTCGTTGTGGAGGATTTGTTCTAAGGATCCTAAATTGGTGGTAGCATCACACCCCCTCTGTCTTCAAAGCTGGGATATTTATAAGCACTTAACATCAGAAGAGAGCTGGGCACTAGTGGTGAGACAGGCTGGGACCTGTCTGTCTGTGCTGCAGTGCTTGCACCTGGACAAACGTCTCCTCCAGCAACAAAATACAAAGAAACTATAAGGGACTAAAAGTAACTGTGTGCATGTGCAGTTGGGGCAAATTATGGACAAGATACAAAAAGACCAAAAACCTAACTGCCACTTCTGAAGAGCTGGGAGCAAAAGCGGGGCACTGCGCATGCCCCCTGCACTCAACACCGCCTAAGGGGTGGGCAGACCACTTAAGCCACACCTCTGGCCCAACCCCTGGACACACCCCTACCCTCACCCCATATAAGAAACCAGCTCGCCCCCCCCTCAGGGAGCAAGCAAGGGAACCTGTTGCTTGTTCTCGCTCCTCCCTGCTGCAGCAGGGGCCCCAATAAAGCCTTGCCTGAATTTCTTGTCTGGCCTCCAGTCAATTTCTATTGATTAAGGATGTCAAGAACTCTGGTTGGTAACAGTGTTACAGAGAGGTCTAACAGCTGGTTCCTTCCTACAAGAGGTTCAAAATCTACTGAGGAAAATGGTAATAATAAGATACCATTAAACTAAATTCTAAATGAATAAAATAAATTTCATTACCAAAGTGCACTGAATTCTGAAAGCATCTAACATGGTATTGGAAAACAAGTACTCAAATGTTCCTGAGTACTTATAAATAAAGTTGTGTTACTTATCTTGAGGTTATTACTACTTATTTTTAAATCATATATATATTTTTTCTCATGATAAAATAATAGACTTCCTAAATAAAAACAAAAAGAAGAGAGGAGTAAGGAAGGAAATGAAAACTATTCATAATCTTTGAATCCAGAAAGACCTCTCTTAATATTTTGGTTTATTTCCTTCCAGTTTTCTTTTTTTTCCTTCTTCTTACATAGATAAGATCATATGGAATACATAATTTTATTTCCTATTTTCCTCTTAAAATCAAAGCATGTTCTGCATGTCTTAAAACTCTCTGGTTCACCGCAATGAGAGGCCCACGCACCACAATGAAGAGTGGCCCCTGCTCGCTGCAACTAGAGAAAGCCCACACACAGCAACGAAGACCCAACAGCCAAAAATAAATTAAAAAAAAAAAAAACTCTCTGGTTATTGGCAAAATAATCATCAAATAAATGGTTTATTAACTAGGCTGAAATTTTATGTATGCCGTATTACTACATACTCCAACAAAATTTCTGTATTTGGATGCTTCACACTGTCTACTGTGCTTTGCTTTGGTCTGTTCCCTGGTCATATAGGTGACAAATTATCAGTTCAAGAAAAGAATATAGCAGAGAACATACAGATAAGGCCTTCAGAAGCAGAAGCTCAGTATTTACTTGTCTGTCCTTGCAAAAAGTGACCGTGTGGGATTCTGGCTGTCTGACTGGGTTCTCTGTTCTCCAGCAGGGTTCCCTCAGGAAGTAAACTCTCAGTGGCCTTTGGGTTGACAGCCAGAAGACAGGCGATGCTGTCAGCAGTTACGCCGGAGCAGAAACCTTAAGAGGTGACTGTACTGATGGAATCGGTGGAGCCGAGAGAAGGGAATGAAGTGCCAAACCTGGCCTGACATGCAGAATGCAGGAGACAGAAGCCAAGCAAACACACACCCACTCGCTGGGCTTGGGAAGTCTGTCAAATGGTGGATGGCTTTTGCAAAGCTTTTCCATTCATAATCGGAGCCCTGTAACTAAATGTAACTAACAATTATTTTTATAAGGAAATTATTTTTTAAAAATCCATGGCTTTGCTTCCTAAGCATTTTGGACGCCTTCTTAGCACTTCCACTTACTGTTTCATGATGTGTATGTTATCAGCTAAAATACAGTGGTAACTGCTGCTTATTGAGCGTTGAGTATGTGCTAGCACTGAAGTGCTCTATATGCATCCACTCACTTAATCCTCCCAACAAACCTACACAATATGCTTGTTGTATCACCATTTCCATGTTACAGATGAGGAAACAGAGGCACAAGAGGTTGCCCAGAGTCAGCCATCCAGGGTGGGTGGAGAGTGGACCTGGAGTCCCTTCCCTTCACTACTCCAGTGCCCTTTCTCCATCCCTAAGTAACCCCACAAGGGACATGGTTGTGCCTTATCTTCACATCTGCCACGACTCACACTCATTTGGAAAAAGAAGGTGACCAACAAATAACGTTGGCTTGAATTGAATCAAACCATGTTGGGTATCCTTATTTTTGTTTCCTTTTAATTTCTTTGTCAAAGTAACATACATCATTAAGAAAAATAGTGACAAAAGAAATGTAACAATTAAACACCCCTCCCCACTGCATGCCCCCAACTCCCACCTCTTTTTCTCTTCCGCCCTCCCTCCTTCCCTCCCTCCCTTCCTTCCTCCTTCCCTCCCTCCCTTCCTTCCCTCCCTCCCTTCCTTCCCTCCCTCCCTTCCTTCCTTCCCTCCCCTCCCCTCCCTTCCTTCCTTCCCTCCCCTCCCCTCCCTTCCCCCCCCTTCCCCTCCCTTCTTTCCTTCCTTCTTTTATTTTTGGCTGCGTTGGGTCTTAGCTGCAGTAGACAGGAACTTCCTTGCTGCATGTGGGATCCTCTGCTGTGGCGCTCCGTCTCCTCCTTGTGGGGCACGGGCTTCTCTCTAGTTGTGGCGCACGGGCTCCAGAGTGCATGGGCTCTGTAGTTGTGGCACACGGGCTCCTTAGTTGCGGCCCGTGTGCTCAGTAGTTGCAGCACACGGGTTTAGTTGCCCTGGGGCATGTGGGATCTTAATTCCCAGACCAGGGATCGAACCTGCGTCCCCTACATTGGGAGGCGGATTCTTACCCACTGGACCACCAGGGAAGTCCCCCACCTCTTTCTTTTACATCTCCTTTAGCAATTTATTCTGATCTCCAGATTGCCAAATTTCTTATATAGATATTTCTCAGTATATTAATTTTATACTATGTATATAGATATCCTTTATGAGACATGAGGATCTAGCTTTTACATCACTCTCCTTCTCACCCCATTTAAGAATATATATTTCTAATGATATACTAGGAATATCTATAATTCCTAATAAAGTTCTTGTTAAATCATCAGTGTATTAAGTACTGTCTATTATTTACTGCAGAGCCAAGTAGTGTACTATAATTATTTTTCATTTCTTGTACAAATGACTTCATAATTGCATCTCTTATTAAATTTGCTTAGTTTTCCATATATCTATCTTTAATTTTCTTTCAACCATTATACGTTCCAATAGTCAAGTTGGCCAGATAATATACCAATTCCTTCACCCTCCCACCACCCTGGAGAATGCCTTCCCAGAACGCTTCATTCTCTTGCTTTAATCTGAACTCCTTTCCCTCTAGGCTAATGGCACAGTTTGTCATCTGGGACTTTACTTTTCCCATAATCTGCATATTGCTTTACATTTCTGATTTTCTGTCTTGGATCCTCCCTTTCTACTTCAGAGTTAATTGCCTAATTTGGCTAAAGCCAAACATCGAGGATCAGGTTAGGAAATCGTGCAGGGAAGAGAAATATTCTGAGACCCTACATATCTGAAGATGCTTTATTCTGTGCTCACACTGGATTAAAAGTTTAGGCAGGTGTAAAATTCTAGGTTGAAAACCTTTTCCTCTCAGAACTGTAAAAATACTGCTTTTATGTTTCTCTCTCTTCTAATTGTGGCTACTAAAAAGTCTGATGTCTTTTTGGTTCCTGTTACTTTGAGTATGACTTGCTCCCCTTTTTGGAATGCTTTCTGAGTCTTTATCTGTTATTGAAATATCCCAGTAGTGTTCCTTGGTGTGGATCTTTTTATTTACTGATTTTTCTTTTTCATAAATTTTATTTATTTATTTATTTATTTTTGGCTATATTGGGTCTTTGTTGCTGCATGCGGGCTTTCTCTAGTTGTGGCAAGCAGGGGCTATTCTTCATTGGGCTTCTCATTGTGGTGGCTTCTCTTGTTGCGGAGCACAGGCTCTAGGCGCGCAGGCTTCCACAGTTGTGGCTCACGGGCTCAGTAGTTGTGGTTCGCAGGCTCAGTAGTTGTGGTGCACGGGCTTAGTTGCTCCGCAGCATGTGGGATCTTCCCGGACCAGGGCTCGAACCCATGTCCCCTGCATTGGCAGGTAGATTCTTAACCACTGCGCCACCAGGGAAGCCCTTTACTGATTTTTCAATTACTGTACCTAAGCATTTGTTGTGCCCTTTCTTTCTGGAACTGTATGTCCTTCATATCTTGGAAACTGTCCTTTATATTTTATTCTGTATTTTTCAAAATTTCCTTCCATCCATTTTGCCTTTTCTCTCTTTCCAGAATTACTGGTAGTCAAATGTTAAACCTTCTGTGTTGATCTAAATCTTTTTTTTTTAAATAAATTTATTTATTTATTTATTTTTGGCTGTGCTGGGTCTTGGTAGCTGCGTGTGGGCTTTTCTCCAGTTGCAGCATTGTGGTGAGTGGGCTTCTCATTGCGGTGGCTTCTCTTGTTGTGGAGCACGGGCTCTAGGCACGCGGGCTTGTCGTTGTGGCACGTGGGCTCTAGAGCGCAGGCTCAGTAGTTGTGGTGCACGGGCTTAGCTGCTCCACAGCATGTGGGATCTTCCCGGACCAGGGCTCCAACCCGTGTCCCCTGTGTTGGCAGGCAGGTTCTTAACCACTGCGCCACCAGGGAAGCCCGATCTAAATCTTTTTTTTCTCCCTCTTATTTTTCATTCCCTTTGTCTTTTTATTCTACATTTTGGGAAAGTTTTTTGATATTCTCATTTAGTTACCTATTAAATATTTTCATTTCTATAAAAAGATGTTAATTGTGACTTTTCAGATTGTCTCAGAGTATCAGGAGAGGCTCCCGAGGCTGACAACAAAACTTACAGACCTACTAAGGAGATGCTAAAAGAAGATGAAACCACAAATGGAGCTAGGCTGTTAGAAAAAAGTTGGACTTGTTAGGCTGAAGTCAGGAAATCATTTTTTTAAAAACCATAGTCTGTCAACCATATTATTTTGAATATTTTCTTCCTGCCCTTGAAAGAAACTTGGGTCACTTCCAGGTATTAAAAACAGTCTCAATTAGACAATTGTCTCAAGAGACAATTGGGGACATCTTGCTTGTCTAGGGGTCCCTTCTAGGGTGATGCAATTTCTGCTCCTTTCCAAAGTTTCCACACGTGACCCATGGGAAGCATAAAGATTTGTTCCACCCCCAGTGGGATGAAGCGGGCTTTCACCACAGTCCTTTCTCCTTGTTCTCCTGCTGGGGCCGTTAGTTACCAACCATTCTGTCCCCCTGAATTTTACGGAGACAAATGACAACATCTTTCAGTGTTTTTTCAAAAGTGAATTTCCTTTCCCTAGGGGGAAATGAGCAATGAAGAATGCATTGGTACCTCTCTCTAAAGAAGCTCTCACTACTGCTCTCCTTCCATAAATCTCATTCTCTCATATATGCTTAAGATGCGTGATGACAAGGGATGCAAATCCATCTCACGTTCTCTTATGTGGACCAAATAGGATATCTGCAATCTGCTCATCTTGGATCTAGTTAAAACTGAGACAGCAAGAAAATCTGCATTTAACCTCTTGCTTCACTCTAGCAATTTTATTTTTATTTCCAAGAATTCTTTTTGTTTCTTCTTTTCAGTTTCCTGCTCTTTATTAACATGCAGTATCTTCAAATTTATCTGAGACCACAAATTAGTAATTTTCTTCCATTTCCTTTATTATCTCTGTTTTCTTTAGGTTCCTCTTTTGTTTGTTTACTTTTGCTTTGTTTATTATTTTACATCAGAAGCATCCTTCCTATGCTTGGGAATTCTTGATAATCTGCTGTCATTTAAGAGTTAGGGACTAGAGTCTGAGTGGTGTTTTAGAAGGGAGATAAACTTATGGTTAAGTTTATCACATTTAACTGAAAGGTCTCCTGGGCTTTGGGATCATCAATTAACTGTAATTTAAAAATCTTATCACCACATTAATCCATTTTAGCGTCATGTCTTGTGTCTTTTTCTGCAGTTCTTCTTCTTGGTGTGGGCCTGGAGGTCCAGCATCAAAATGTGTGACCCTTCATTATCCAGGATAGTGGGTGTTCTGAAGAGTTTCCAAACTAGATCCTTCCAGTAATGGGCAAAAGGTTTTATTTCAAAATGCATGAAATACAGTATATCAGCCAAAGTTATGGCATCTACTTTCCCCATGTATTCCATGCATACACACATAGCCACAGTTCTTATTTGGGGGGATACTGAAAAAATCTTGGGTATTTACATTGAGTAGATGACTACTATACCTTACGGCCACTCCTAGATTACTTACGTTGAACACGCATGTTGGGACACAAATGGACTAATTCATCTGTTGGCTAAAAGTGGCACATTTCTGAGTCACACCGTGGTGGATGCAATCCACCCCCCCGAACCCACGGGTCCTATGCCATCCTGCCCACTGTGAGTCTGTCTCCCCTCACCTTGGATCTGGGCTGGCCCCGTGACTTGCGCTGAGGAACAGAAGGTGGTGACAGTGACACTGCGGCTGCCAGGTTGCGTGGCCGCTGCCCTGCTCTAAGCCGAGGCCGTGTGCCCTGCCGAGAGAGGCCGCACAAGGGGTGCCGAGATGCCCAGCCCGCAGACGTGGAGTGAGGTCCTCCTGCGTCTTGCAACCCTAGTCACGTGCAGGCGACCACACTCGAAGCGGAGAAGGGCTGTGCCTGCCGAGTCCCGCCTGAATGTCTGACCCACAGGATCACGAACAATCCAATGGTTTGTGTTTTAAGTCACCGCGTTTGGGGGCGGTAATGCAGCACTGGATAAGTGTGCCTTTAGAAGGGACTCAACTCAAGTAGCATTTGGGTGTCTGCACTTCTAGACACTTGTCAAGCGATGGAGTCCACAGCTTTCACCTGATTCTTAAAAAAGTCTTTGTCTCCGAAATGACCAAGAACCACTGATTTATGGGTCATTCAAAGTTAAACACAGTATCAACACAGCTTTTAGTTTTTGTTTATAAAAATAATATATGCTTGTACTTTTATAAAAATAAGATGAGAAAGTTAAGTAAAAGATTGTCCTAAAGGCATGGCAAAAATGTTGGTGTGTACCTCCCAGGGCACATAAATATTAAGAATCTAGCTGGAGAAATTAAAATGGTATACGTATGTTTATATACGTGTATCTTTAGGTGTACATTTATATTCATATATGAATGAATCACTTTGCTCAGTAAGAAAATCAGACCTTTGAAATATGTATTGCAAATATCTTATACTGGTTTGTTGTTTGTCCTTTGACTTTTGAGGAGAGCCTAGTTTTGTTTTACGTCAGATATATCAATATCTTACACTGTAAGATATTCTGCCTTTCATGTCACTCCTAGAAAGGTCCTCCCTTCTTTAGCATAAAATACACCCAGGATTTCTTTTACAACTTTGTGGTATCAATTTTTTTTCCCCCCATTGTAATCATTTATCCCTCTATGGGTTCTCAGAATTGTTTAAAATTTTTGGTGGAAGAGGTGAAGTAGAAAGCCTGCTTTATTTTCTTCCCATCATTTATTAAACTGCACACCTTTCCACCACTGATGTGAAGGCCACCTCATCTGCTGACTTTCCCTGTGCACTTGGGACGACGTCTCCACGAAATGCTGCCCCACCCATCTTACTACTCCTACATCAGTAGCTCTGTTTTCATCACTGTTGCTTATGATGCATTATACGGAAAGGAAGTCCTCTCTTCTTTGTCTCTTTTTACAAACATATTTTTCCCTTATTACTATCTTTTAATTTTTTGAGATGAACTTAAGAATCATATCAAGTTAGCATCCATCCTCCGACTGCCTGCCTTCACAAACTCCCCAGACATCTTTTTTAGTTTGGAAGTCATACCATTGAACTCATAGTTCATTCTGCGGAGAAGTTACGACTTTATAACACTGAGCTCTCCTACCCAAGAACAAGTTATCTTTGCAGTTAATTCAGGAAGCACAGTGGCTGATGGCAGATTTAAAATTTTTTTCTTTACTTGTCTCTGTTGAGTTTCTCTCTAGATATTTTAACTTTTTTTGGTCAAAAAGATAGTATACGATACAAATATTCAGTTACCTCTGGCTTGGAGGAAGCAGATACATTACTGCAGTGTGCAAGTAAACCCATGACTTCCCCCCATATGTTTCAAAGTCATTTTAGTCAAGTTCTCAAAGTTTCAATGTGACACACAGAACTTCAGATGCGGCATCGGTCCTGTTCAGCTCAGGGATAATTGCCCTTGATCAACTCGGTGGTTTCCCAATTCATCCTGGTTCACCGCATCCAACACGGGAAGGTCTGCCTGTTAAATTGAGACTGATTTCCACAAAGACGCCAACACTTAGAAAAACAGGGCTCCCAGAGAGAAACCCCAAGCTCCTCTGACGGGCTTATACAGCTTATAATTTGAAGGAGGATACAGAGGAAAAATACTTTAAAATATCAGTGTTGGTGGGTGCCTCAAAATTTCCCAGGTACAAGTCTCTGTTCTGTAAATCAAAGTGTTTTGAAGGAATTAAGTGATAAACATTGAGGCTTTACCTGGGATTTCACTAGATGCTTCAAGATTGAAAGAAGAAACAGTTAGATGAATTCACTGGGAAAGAAGCCAAATAATATCTCTGGTATAAATATGTATGTAAATCCTTGGTTTCAGAAAAAGCCCCTTTTTTAGCACTTTTTTGAGAGACATGCTAACATCAGTAATTCTACCTGTGGATCCACATAAATGGAAGCCTGGATTCTGAATATTATTTTGGTTTTAGACGTAAGACGTAAGAATTCAGAGGTCAGGTAGCTATTTGACATGATGAAGAATTTAAAACACAAGTATACGGGGGTAGCACAGTATGGGGAAGTGGCAGAAGGAGAAAGATAATGGGTGGGGTTAGTGAATTGGTAATGGAGTCAAAGCAAAAGGCCTCTCAGTGGCCGAGGTTTACATTGTGTGTTTTGGCCCTGGTAAGCTTCTCTTCTGTCATCAAAATACAGTGCGGATCAGTTCCCAAAGATGATCAGATAGGGATTCAAACTGAAGTTGGTGTGAGAGCATAATGCAGAGAAAAGAAGCACATGTGGGGCAGTGGTAATGTCTTATGAACCATTTATATTTACAACAATATTTTGAGGGAAAATAGTGAAGTTGTGAAGAAAAAACAAGATGGTGTGCGGGCTTCTCATTGCGGTGGCTTCTCTTGTTGCGAGGCACGGGTTCTAGAGCGCGGGCTCAGGAGTTGTGGCGCACGGGCTTAGTTGCTCCGTTGCATGTGGGATCTTCCCGGACCAGGGCTCGAACCCATGTCCCCTGCATTGGCAGGCGGGTTCTTAACCACTGCACCACCAGGGAAGCCCACCCTAATATTCTTTATGAAAACATCCTGACCATCTTTGATGACTGCATAGAATTTATTGTGGAAAGGAATCCTAAAATTTAGGAGCTGATGGTGGGCAGTTTGTAGAGGTCAGGGAACCTTGGAGGGGGTCAGCGCCCCTTGCCTTGGTCTCTCCCAGATTGATGTATCAAGAGATCCAAAAGCAACATACCCATTAGCAAAAAGATGGTCCTTATCACTTTCATTTTTAGTTGCTGATTACGGGGAACATATCCCCACTGTTCCAGAAATAGCCTGATATACAACAAGCCTTTGACCTCCCAAATTAAGTTCGGATATCAAGATATCTCTAGTGATTTTCTGCAGTGAATACTTCCAAGCTGTGTCACCTTTTCAAAACAATAATAATTTAAAAAAATGACCCGAGCGTGTATCCTGAATAAATAAATGTCTGAAATGCGCACAGTGCAGATTCTACCGTAAACATGATTTTTCTGTTCTGGAATGTAAACCTCCTCCCCTCCATGAACACAGTGTTCACTTGGTCGTCAGATCACTTTCTCATCAGGACCCACCCCTCTTCAGGCGGCGGTGAAACCTGCTGCTGAGGAGAAGGAAATCAAAACTGCCACGTATGCATGGCGTGATGCTGAACTGGGTTCTCGGGACTGTAAGGAAAAGGCCCCCAGTCACCGGCTTGGGTGGAATGCGACCACTCCTCAGTTTGGTTGGTCGATGAGCTTGTCTGGGCTGAAGGCTGGAAAACGGGTGTAGACTCAGAACATGGAGAGGGGAAATAGGGTGATGGGTTTATGAGAGTCCCACACATAATGCAGCAGCTGGGTTCAAAAGACTCAGGTTCACTCACCCCTGAGGACAGCATGACCCTCCACAAGAGAAAAACTAGTTATCGTCCCCATGAATGAGATGGATGCTATCAAGAGAATTCCACGAGGATTTAGTTATTAGGTGGGAATGGCCTATGTCATCAAACCGTATCCCAGGAGGACCATGGGGCGGTGATGGCCGCGATCACAGGCTTGCAGGGGTGAGAGGGTCAGAAAGTACTCATGTCAAGCACCTTATCCCTCCTGTCCTCCCCACCCCCCCCCCACCCTTTTTGGAAGACAGAACTGCAGCATTAATTTAAACCTGTCATCTGTCATAGAAGAATTTCCTTTCATCTCCCAGGCCCGAGAACACAAATGTATCGACCCAAGAGATCACTGGAAACCATCTTTCATATTGTAGTTAATAAAAATTTAACAGCTAAATCAGATCTTTTTTTTAGAAATGTTTTTGGTATTTATTCTCCATCTTCTCTTTCTATACTTAAAAAAAATTTTTTTTAATTGAAGTATAGTTGATTTACAATGTTGGGCCAATCTCTGCTACACAGCAAAGTGACTCAGTTATACCCATATATACATTCTTTTTTTTTAGATCTTCTTAATTCTACTTTGTTATTCAGTAATCAAACACAGACACGGAGTTCGGGGGAAAGACACATCACGAGTTACCATGAGCGCTGGGCCCTGCGAGCGTTAAAATGAAATGTTGGTGAATGGACACAGAGAGGAAAGGACGTCAAGGATATTGCCCGAGGACAATGCTGAAAAATCAAAACCTTCCTGAAATTCCCGTGTCTAGCAGGTCATGAGAGTCTCAAGGTGATAATGTTTAAACCTGGGGGCCACTTACAATCCTGCTAGGCGCTGTTAAAAGTGGCCGCGTGCTTGGGTGGAAATCACCCTTTCAGGAACACCAGAGAACTCTGCATTTTCTCCTAAAGAGCCTCTTCTTTAATAAGGACTTGAGCAGACCCCTGTCATTGTTCTAGATAATGGATTACCTATACATACATTTTCAAGTGTAATGACACTCTTGCTTATTAAAGACCTCTCAGCTGAAGGGGCAGAATATTATGAACTGGCCGAGCCATTCATTTTCCTGAATATGTTATTCAGTATTTTATGCTAAACCAGCAATACACCATCCATTTCAGTACAATGATCCTTATGTTCAATAAAACTGAAGTGTCACGTCATAAATCATTAGAGTCATTTATTTTACATTAGACACATTAGCCCCTATATTCCATAATCTATTACAATAAGGTGGATTTAAATGTACCCCAAGGAACTGCAATAATAACTCGAGAACCGAATATAGCAATTTATGGATAAAATATGCTTAACCTAAAACTGCACCAGCTATTGTGATGGCTGTGAACTCCGAATGGAATCGAGTGCTGATGGGGGCTGAACTCAGCTGCACAGAAAGAGGGAAAAGAGAGGCAAAGAAATGGCAGACTTCCCTCACATTTTCTGTTCGTTAGTTTAAAAAATGCGTAAGATCGATAATGACACAATCAGCGAGAGAGACAAACTTTGCTGTGGGAAGGTACTCAGACAAAACCTTTTCTCAGTGACACGTGTTCAAGATCTCCAGTGGCCATTTAACGGGGTGTCTGCTGCTTCCCACATTGTGCTGCCTGAAAAACCTCATCAATTCAGACTTCCCTTAATTACTCGTTTGTGAAAAGGCAGACAGAGGTTGGGTGGTGTGGAGAAAAAGGTTCGCACATGTAATTAATAATGTGAAAGAAGTGCCAGGACAATGTTTTCATACCCGAGAACCATCTAAAACCATCCTGAAATTTTGTAGGAGGCATCCTGTTCCTCATAACTGAGAGGATGAATACACATTCTTATCAATGAATGAAAAGAGGTTTCCCCACTGATCTTTTTTAGATAATATTTTATTAGCCTACTCCATTTTTCCTGTCGGTACCTAAAAGCAATGCAGTTGTGTTCTGCAGTTCAGATTCTTCACTCATTTGATGTCCCTCCACTTAGTCATAAACAGTGAGGTCCTGTTGGTAATTTCAGGCAACTGACTCCTAGCTCTGCTATCGATGCTCCTGGACACCTCTTGGCAAACTCAACTCTACTGATCATGAAAATGAGACTGGATTTTTATATTACCTGAAATTAAGTCTTTGCTGTGTTAAATATAAGATAGCATGGCCCAGAATTGCCAAGGTCAGTTCTTCCTCAGGAAGTTGGAGATCAGATCAAATTTCCCCTTGGAGGTCAGTCACCTGTCTTTCCACCCAACCTCCTTCTCTTCCTCACTGTCTCCCTCCCTCTTTTCCATCATCCAAGCATCCAAGTATCCACTCACCAATCAATGATCCAGCATCTCTGTGTCGGACACGAGGTGAGCACTAAGGATGCAACAAAGGACCAGACAGAGCAGCTATCCTTGTAACAAGATAGGTTCAATGATTATGTTATTCTTTTACCTATGCAAACGTGCTGTGTGTTTTTGTTTTTGTTTTTTTTACACCATTTCTAATCATCAAATACTTATGGCTAGTTTTGCATTTTCTCTTAGTCAACATACACGGAATTGTAAGTTGACACACAAGGAAGATTCTGAGGGGAAAGGGAGGACCTTGTTTAGCTCAATTCCTTGATGTGAGTTATTTATTCTTGCATTTCTTCATCTGTACAATGAGGGGGTAACCAGGTAGTTTCTAGGATCCCTTCTCAAATTCTAGGATTAGAATAATTTTTGCTGTCCCTTATCGTAGCCTGTCCCATTTATGAAAATGTCTCCAATATAAAAAAAATGACAAAATATAGAAGTACAGAATGTCACCATTGTCATATCTGTTAGTCCTCTGCAATGCCATTTGTACTTTTTGGTCTTTTCTTTTTACCATCCACACTAACAAATTTGCTATTCTCTCCTCAACTTGCAGTCCAGTTTATGCTCTTAAAGTTATTACCATCTGACTATGGTGCTGATCCCAAGTTTGTTGTCACTACTATTCTGATCCTCTTTCGGTCTCGGCACCATCCCGGTTTTACTACTCTATTGATAGATCTGAATTATATATTATTTCCCCCAGGCATGTTTTTCCAAATGAAATAAAATTTCATTTTCTGTTCCTAGTTCTAATCCCACTAGATTCTCTGGCATTTTTATAACTTGGTCCTATTACACGTATTATATAAGGTACTTCAAGGGAGTTCTGGATGATGCTCGCCCATATTTAAGGCTTTCTCTTAACAGAATATGCCACCTTTCATATGTTTGCAATTGTGGAGAAAAATGACACTCTCTGTCTCTCGATAAGTGGACAGACTAGAAATTATATAAATACATAAAAAAGATATATGGATATAACGGCCCTCAGACCAACCTGTGGGCTCAGCCTGGTACCACGTATAAACAGTTTACTGAAGACAATAGGGATCTATTCATACAGAATCTTTAGGCTAAGTTCAGAAACATATAAAAATCTCTAAGCTTATTTTTTTTAAGCAGAAAAAGAGTATGGATCAGAGTCCAGTTAGAAAAACAACCCCATTCTAGGTGATCCAGTACAATGAACTTAATACAGTAACTAGTCACACATGTTCTGTAAGAGCTGGAAATTGAAAGGGGTGCTGACAGAAATTAACACAGGCAGGAAGCTGGAGGGAGAAAGGGAAGAAGTGGGGTGAACAAAAGCCAGGAGGCCCCCAACCCCCAACCCTTGCCAAGTGCCTCTTTTTGACCAGGCCAGGCTGGAAGAAGTGGATTGAGAGGGAAGTTAGTGAGGCCTAGGCTGAAGGGCCTCTCACCATGAAGACCCCTTACAAGGCCCTAGCAACTTGCGTACAAGGGTCCTATGTATGCAATTTGAAAAATATGCTATTTGAACTCATGGCTATCAGTGCTGTCTCTTTGAATTCTCTACACACACCCCGTCTCACATTTCCTCTCGAATTTGTCATTCAAATGGCCTGGGGCATCTTTAGGGGCTGGCTAGGGGAAGGTGATTTAGTTGGTGTCTAGTGGGGTGTATGTCTGCGGTTCACATTTATTTCTGAGATAACTGAACAGGGGGTCTGGTTGCTGTCACAGGATTGAGGGCTGCTAGCACCACTTAGTACATAGACATCCTGCAGACATCAGAATGTCCCACGCCCCTGAGAATTTTCCGCATCTTACATGCATTTTAAATGTCCCATCAGACATTCAGATAGGGGGAAAAAGGTTTTTCCTGGTGTCAGAATAGCCTGCAGTAAAACACGACTGTCCGCTGTGCCGTTTCACCTGGCTTTCACCTCAGATGCCTTAACATGAGGACATGGTAACAAACCATTTGGTTGCAACATAAGAAACTTAAACCACCTTAAAAATCTCACAGCTCTACCATGAAAGCAAGCTGATAGAGGCTTGCCCACAATTGACAATGATCCTAAAATTTTACATAACTGCATTAATAATGAGTTGATAATGGAAACTCTTCTGAATTGTCAATAATAAAAAAGTGAATTCCAGTCAGCATACCGAGGAAAGACTGAATGATATTTCTGCTTTTCTCTATAGAAAATTATTGTCATAGGAAGAGAAAATCCAAGAGTATAAAGTCGAAAATTCTAGGAAAAAAGTAGGAGAGAGACATCTGCCACAGTTCAAGAAAAATATGATCTTATGTTTCCAGCTTTTTTTTATTTGTTCTTTTATTTTCTCATTGTAGGTAAAATTTTTAAGATTTGTAATTTGTTGTGATTTTTTTTCTCATTAAATATTCCCTTTTTTACATAATTTTGTTTTTATAATTTTGAATTATTTTTTATAAAAGAGGGCCCCCAAACTGCATGAACTTTACAAACCTGCTGACACAGGAGCTTGGGAAGTGTATTTTATGGTGGTTGCCGTGTACAACATAGAGTAGACGAGGGGAAGGGTGGGGAAGGGAGCCGAGACCCAACAGGCGAAAGACAAGCACTGCAGAAACTTAAGGAGCTCACGGTTCCTCTGGGAAGGCCGGAGAACAGGGCGTGGTAGTCAGGCAACCAGCGATGATGGCTCACTCCATGCAGGGGATGGAGGGAGCCCAGACGTGTCCTATACTGGCTCACATCGCCAACCCACTGATGCTGGGTGTTGAATGGTACCACTGACGCACCTGCCATGGCTGTTTCCAGAGATGCAATGTAGCTCTTGCAAGACGCACCATGCACGTGTGTGTTCCTGTGGGTCACTAGCTGTCAGATCTAAGTCTGGTTCATCTGCATTTGACTGGAGGAGCCAGGGTCACCCAGTGCTGCCCTAGGTGCCAGGGAGTCTTGGGAAACATGTGAATCTCCTTATCCCCATAAGATGGGAACTTCCAAAGAAAGAAAAAACGTTGAAAGAAAAAACAACAAAAAAAATCCCAAATATCCAATGTTCATAGCAGCACTATTTACAATGGCCAGGACGTGGAAGCAACCTATATATTCACTGATGGAGGGATGGATAAAGAAGATGTGGTACGTACATACACTGGAATATTACTCAGCCATAAAAAGAGCGAAATAACGCCATTTTCAGCAACATGGATGGATCTAGAGATGATCATACTAAGTGAAGTAAGTCGCAAAGAGAAAGACAAATATATGGTATCGTTTATATCTAAAAAAAGGTACAAATGAACTTATTTGCAAAACAAAAATAGACTCACAGACATTGAAAACAAACTTATGGTTACCAAAGCAGAAAGGGGGGAGGATAAATTAGGAGTTTGGCATTAACAGATACACACTACTATATCTAAAATAGATAACCAACAAGGACCTACTGTATGGCACAGGGAACTATATTAAATATCTTGTAATAAACCATAATGGAAAAGAATGTGAAAAAGAATATATATATATATATATAACTGAATCACTTTGCTATACACCTAAAACATTGTAAATCAACTATACTTCAGTGTAAAAAAAAAAAAAAAAAGAAAAAAAATCTAAAGAAAAAGAAAGAAAATGTAACAAAAAAATCCCGAATACTCACTATAGTGCCACCATTATCATCCCTATTTTATAGAATGGAAATAGAAGTGGAAACCTTGAGAGTGAAAGTAGACTGCCATGTTCACATAGCCAGAAATTGATAGAGCCAGGAGGCACAAGTTCAAATGCCTGCAGAATCCAATGAATGGTGCAGATGAGTAGGAGAAAAATAACAGCAGGGGTGTGATGGAAATATCAACTGACCCCTGGTCTTCAGGGCTGGGGACGATAGAGAATGGTGAGGACTGTGGCAAACTAGAGCACTCATGTCTATCAAAGAGGGACACTGCTCCTAAGCTCCTGCTGGTTGTGACCATGTGGGACCAGACAGTGGAACCAGACATGCTGATTTTAAGAGAGATGAGAAATCTAGATTTCACTGTGAATTGTCCTGAATTTTAAATCTTGTTAAAAATTGAAAAAACTTTGTCAACATTGTTTGGGCCATAACTGTGCAAGGTCATCTTCTAGTAGATTATGATCTCTATTTGCAATTTCTGCTCCAGAGTGAGCCCTTGCCTACCAAACTATTTACATTGCCACACCTCCTCTCTTAAGTGGATTGCATTTTATGAACCCACTGTTAACTCCCAGGTTTTGCTTTTCCTCCATACTTGACCAGACCAGAGTTAGGACTGAGTTTCTAAAGGCCTGACTTTACTGTTCATTACTATGTAATCCTGAGGCAGAATCCTCTAACTTCTCATCTGTCAAATGAACATCAAAAAAAAAAAAAAAAAAATCCACTCTGCCTACCTCCCAGGGTTGCTGGGGGAATCAAATAAAATACTGGATCTGGACGTCAAGACTGGACTATCAAGATCCACAGAAAAGTCAGTGCATTATTTTTAATGATAACCTTAACTTTCCGAAAGGTAATTAGCCCAAATTCCACCTTTCCATTTATAGAAATAACACACTAATTTTTCTTCCATCTCTGACTCTCCCCCGCCCTCCTTGGCATTTCAAAATGACTGTCTTGGATTCACTAAGTTCATTAACCACTTCCCCTCATACCACGGGAAACAACTCATCTGCTCCCCAAATAACTTCCATTTGGGACACAGGATTTCTTTTTTCACCCATCTTCTTACTTTTTTCTTTTTAACTGAGTACAACATTAAGGAGCTTGGTTTTCACTTGAATTTTTCTGTGGAGACCTGAAACTCACTTGAACAAGGAGACAGAAACACCCAGGAGGTCAGCTGAGAGGCAAAGAGGGGCGGCTGCAGTGTGTGTCTCCACAGCCCCCACTGTCATCCCCTGCGTTTTGTGAGAGTTTGTGTCATGAGCCTGAACTGTCTATGTACCATATGTGCCCCGGGGAAAGCCATTCTCACTGAAAGCCTAAATAAACCCATCACTTAGATGAAGGATGGCGCCCATTTGGCAACCATTTGGTTGTTTGTTTTTGTGTTCCTTTCCATACTTCCCTTCTCCAAATGTTTTTTTTTTTTTCATGGAAAGGCATTTTGTTTTAAATATAGCAGTGTGTATGTACATGTCAATCCCAAACTCTCAGTCTATCCCTCCCACCCTCACCCTTACCCCCTGATAACGATAAGTTTGTTCTCTAAATCTGTGTGTCCATTTCAGTTTTGTAAATAAGTTCATGTGTATCTTTTTTTTTAGATTCCACATATAAGTCGTATCATATGATATTTGTCTTTCTCTGTCTGACTTACTCGTCTTAGTATGACAATCTCTAGGTCCATCCATGTTGTTGCAAATGGCATTATTTCATTCCTTTTTCTGGCTGAGTAATATTCCATTGTATATATGTACCACATGTTCTTTATCCATTCCTCTGTCGATGGATATTTAGGTTTCCATGTCTTGGCTATTGTAAATAGAGCTGCTATGAACATTGGGGTGCATGTGTCTTTTTGAATTATGGTTTTCTCTGGATATATGTCCAGGAGTGGGATTGCTGGGTCATATGGTAGCTCTATTTTTAGTTTTGTAAGGAACCTGCATACTATTCTCCCTAGTGGCTGCACCAATTTCCATTCCCACCAACATGTCTTGTTACAACGTGAGGACAGGCTTAAGCTCCCCCTGCCTCCCCATGGAAGCCTTCAATCGACCCATTTACACTGATGTGGAGTACCTGCCATCAACACAAGGGATGTCCAGGGAGGAACGTCTGTAATTTGAAAGTTTGATAGCTATTGTTAGTTAGATGAAAACTAAACGAACAGAGAATCTGTGATAAAAGGAAAAGTCCCAGACAGGCAAAGCTCTTTTTGTTAGCTATGGGAGAACTGTTTGATTGCAAAGAAAATGAAGAAATCCTTTACTACACATCTAGACAGTATGGATGGTTGGTATTCTGTCTTTCAAAATTCTATCAGTGTCAGCTAACTGTCCACACAGCGCTGGTCAGAATGTGCTCCTCACTCCCGCTCTCCGTTCTTACCAGGGGGGACCCCATCCTGCTTTCACAGTACTCCACACTCGCTGTCCTCACCTTCCCTAGGGGGCTCTCCCTGTCTGATAGGTCGCTCCCTGATGCCCTCCACCTACCTGGAATCTACAGTCCTTCCAGGCTGGACACAAGTCCAGGGCTCTCCATGAAGCCCTCCTTGGTCACCCTCATCCCCACCACCTCTCCCTTTCCTCTGACTCTGAAACACAATTTAGTACAATATGTCATGCCCTGGTGCCTACCTGCCACTTTTTTTTTTTTTTTTGCAGTCACTGTCATAATTCCCTTCAGAGGGCTATTTTTTTTTTTTTTTTAAACACAAAAGCCAGGTACATAACCAACATAATTTTTCCACTCTGGAGTAGTCTTTCAGAGGGCAGGGATGAAACCATGGGACTGATTCCACCCTGAAATGAGGCATTCAAACACTTCTGGGACCTACCTGACTCTCAAAGAATAACTGGTTAAATACCAGTGTGAAACAAATTAAAGGGGTTTAAAAAGAAATAGAAGTTAAAAGAAAATGATATAATATGTATTAGCTATAATAGAAATATTACTTATCTTTATTAAAAGTTTACTAACTCTACTCTGGGCATTTGGAACATTTTACCTGTATTTTCTCATTTAATTCCCACAACTCTCCAATGAATTCGTCAGTATTATTATAACCATTTAAAGAATGCCCACCTGCCACTCTTATCCACCTACTTGAATGTGAAGTTCAGGGCCATTGTGCAAGCTTCTCCTCTAAGCTCCAGAGCTTCCGGTCCAAGGCAGTGCTTGGCACAAAATAGGAACTCAGTAAAAAATCGATTTACCTGCAAATTCTGGCCTTGGGGATTTCACCACAAAATGTAATTTGCTGCATCTCCAGGCTTCTGGAGTCTAAAAGCTTCAGAGGAAAGACATTCAAGCAGACACAGGTGCTCAGAAACGTAATACTGCCTTGGGAAGTGGTGAGGATGCTGTTTCCGGAAGTATTCAAGTAGAGGCTGGACAACCATTGGTATGAATGGCATGGAATGGAATTAAGCAGGAATGGAAAGGGGTAAAGGAAAGAGAGGCCCAGACAAGTAGAGTGGTCAGCCTAAAGTCATACAGCAGGTAAGTGGCAACACTAGCACGTGAACCCTGGCACTCCGACACCCAGCCTGGATGATCTCTAATGTATTCACGGACAGTCACACATCTGAAGACACTCAGCCTGAATGTGTTACCTTCTGTCTGCCACGCTGTATTTGCAAGAGTCCAGGTGTGAGGTGGCCATTACATTAAAAGTTAAACCCTTTATTTCCACAAGGGTAGAGATTTTTGTTTTGTTCACTGTGACAGCCCAAGTGCTTTCACACAGTAGCTACTAAACAAAGAGTTACCTGATGTTGAATGAATGAGTGTCCAGAAAATGTGAATATAAGTCAGATAGGCCAGGCTATGTTGCAAAAACAACCCCCAAATCTCAGCCACTTACAGAAGCAAAGGAATATTTTTCACGCAGTCTCCATGTCCAACCTGACTTAGCAGGGGATCTGCTCTCTGCTACCATATTCTGAGACCCAGACTCATACGATGGCCACAGTCTTGAATGCTGCTGAGCACCATGCCAGAGAGAGAGAGAGAGAGAGAGAAACAGAGAGAGAGAAACAAAGAGAGAGGAGAGAGATCCAGCGTTCTGAACATGAACAGTTACATGCTTGGTCTGGAAGTGATGCACATCATTTTCACGTTTGTGATTCATTGGCCAGGTTTCATCATATGGCCTGCTCAGCCACAGAAAGCCAGCATGGGCAATCCTATCATGGTACCAAAAGGTGGGGAGTCTTTGCTTTTAGCCACTTTCTTTCCATTAGAAGTGGATAAAGTAGGTGGGAGAAGAGTCAATAGTTTGGAAGAAGCCATGTTTCACATGGATGGATGAAGGGAGAAAGAATTAGAGACCTTTGTTTTATTCCTTCCCAGCTAAGAAGCAACTATCAGATGTTAAGGGATCAGGTTCCCTTGTAAAATCAGAGACACAGTTCAGGCAGGTATGATGGTGGGGGTAGGTCGGTGGAAAAAGGACAAAGGTAGGAAAAAGAGCAAGATTACTTTCTATATATCCGAAAAGGGGTTTTAGTCGATGCTATGGACTGAATGTTGGCATCCCCCCCAAAATTCACAGGGTGGAGCCCTAACTCCCAATGTGATGGTATTTAGAAACGGGGCCTTTGGGAGGTGATTAGGTTTAGATGAAGCCATGAGGGTTGGATTAGTGTTCTTATAGGAACAGACAGAGAGACCTCTCTCTTCACGTGCACACAAACCAGGAAAGGAACTGCAAGCATACGGTGAGAAGGTGGCCGTCTACAAACCAGGAAGCGGGCTCTCACAGGAGCCAAATATGCCGGCACCTTGGTCTTACAATTCCCAGCCTCCAGAACCGTGAGAAACACATGTCTACTGTTTGAACCACCCAGTCTATGGTATTTTGTCGTAGCAGCCAGAGCTGACTGAGACAGTGGATTTCACGCGTGGTCAGAATCAACAGTGAGATGTGGTCTCCCCAAAGGCTAATTCAATTTTAGCTTACAGTAACAGAAATATTAATTCTAGAATGATGGAGGTGATGGCTCTGTGTAATCCACATCGGTGGAACCACAACCTGGAATACTGCCTTAGTACCTGGTGGTGGATTAAGGCATCCAGGGGAGTGTGACTGGATTGGTAAAGGCCTCAGTACTCGAACATAAAAGGAACCAAGAAAGTAAACTGGAATATCTAACTTGAAGAAGAAAACACTCAGGGACAAAATAGCAGTTTTTAATACCTGAATGATCATTGCATTGAGGGGGGTTCATACTTGTTTATATGCCTGCAAAGCATACAGACATACAAATGGAAAGAACCAACAAGGAGATAGATTTTTACTTGATTCAAGGAAGAGTTCCTAAAAGAACTATCAAAATACAGAATGGCATGTTTGGGGATTTAATAGTTTTCCCAATACTGGAATATGTTATTGACGGTAATCAAACATCAGTCAGATGGGGAGTAGGACAAGGTGATTTGTAAGATTCCACCTCACTCAAAAGGCCATGATTTTTAATTCATGATTTAACCTACTCTTATGTTTGCATTCATAGTGAAGCTTTGAGAAGCAGCTGTATCTACTCTTGGACATCATAATGTAGGAGAAGATTTTAGAGGAACACAGCTCTATAGGCCAGGGATTAGCACATTTTTTCCGGGAAGGACCAGATAGCAAATACTTCAGGCTTTGCTGGCCGTGCATTCTGAATGGCAATTACTCAACTCTGCTATTGTAGAGCCATAGACAATATGTAAACACACAGACGTGGCTGTGTTCCAATAAAACTTTATTTACAAAAGCAGGTGTCAGGTTAAGATTTGGTTGGTGGATCTTGTCAACCCCTGCTGTGGACGCTAAGCAGGATTCTGGTTAGAGGAGCTGCTTATCCAAGAAATCTACACTCTCTGAGTGTGTCACCCTCCTTCTAGGAATAAAGACTGAAAAGTTAGAGAGTGAGCTCATCTCTGTCCAAAGACAAGGAAACCCCAATAGTCCCTGGCTTAGCAAGAGGTAGAGAGAGCTCTGAAAAAGGCACACAAGTTTGTGATAATGGCTTGAAAACATGGAAGAATAGAGAAAAAGGACATGGGTTTTTAGGAAAGATGCTTTTGCTTGACTTTCAAATCTAACTCATGGCACGTTGTAAGAAAACAGAAGTGCAACCAGAGGTGCTGTGGAGGCTTTGGTGTGTTGGCCCAGGAACTTCTGAGATCAGCAGTAACTATGCAACAAAATCAGGACTATGCCAGGAACTTCTGTGGCTCTGTTACTGTTCTAAACAATGAATAGGTACCATCGATGTTTTCTGGACCACGGTGAGACCAGACGTAGGTCTCCGACCCTCACAGAATGTGAAGGAATGTGTCTTACCACGGGGCAGCTTGACATGCCTCCCTGAATGACTTGGATGATGAAAGTGGTCCATCCATGGTCCTTACCCAGGGTGAGGCCAAGCCAGGCAGACGATTAACATAGACACACGGTTTTTGATCTGAACTAACAAAAATGTTCAACCCACCCCACTCAGCATGCATAAGCAAGCATTATTATAATGGTATGCAAATTGTAGAAACGGCAGACATTCTTTCCAACTCTGTTTTCATTAAAGATTCAGCTTCTTTTTTTTTCCCCACAGAATAATAGTAAATGACATGCGAACTTCACATGAACTATGGGTCATGAAAGGATTTAGTATTGGCATTTTTAATCTAAAAAGTCTGGTGCCAGAAAATCAATACGTTTCAGTTGCAGCATTCGAATGCAATCTTCCTCACGTAACAGGGTTTCTTTCTTCCCTTCTTTCTTCTTCTTAGTCTTTTTTTTTTTTTAAAGAATGAATAATTCCTGTTTTTTCTATGAAACAAGCTGCTGTATTATAAGGTAATGACATCAATAACACATTACATGTAAACAGAAAATGAACAAAAAATCATTCAAGGCCCTTTTGAAACTGGAGCGCTTTTCATCAGCACTATTACAGGTTCCATTCACATTATCGGATTGAACCATCCTGCATAACCGAGGTGCTGACAAGTCCTGATTACCCAATAACTCCTGGATCCCTTTCAGGCAGGTTCACGCAGAGGACAGGGGTACCAGGCCTTGCTGGGGGGCCGCCGGCCTGCCATGGAGACCTGATCAAGAAACCCAACGCCAGCTCGCTCACGCCCCCTTGCCAAAAACGGGCACGGCCCCTCCTGGGGTGTAACGGCCTTTCCTTCCCTGTGTTCTCCATGGTTTCAGATGACAACTTTATGATACATCGGGGAGGGCCAGGCTAAACCTCCTAAACCCTTCCCCCCAAATGCGACCAGGCTCCAGGTAGGGTACCCACGTGTCACTCACGAAGCAGAATCAACAGAAGAGCTTGGGCCCCCGGGACAAGACGGGGACCCGGCGGGTTAATCGCCTGAACTGCGTGACTGTTTCAAACAACCGGCCACCTGCCTTCCTCCCCTGACTCTGCAGCGACCCTGCTCCCAGGATGCCTCAGACCCTTCCCCATCCCTGTTGTTCACAGCACTGGGGGACATTTTCCTCTTTCTGAGGGAATGCTGGTCGAAGCCCAAGCTCTTTGTGCTACTCAACAAACAGGACTGTTTCCTCCTTATGGGGTAGGGAGTGTGGTGGACACTTCTGGCCGGCGGTGCCTATGGTGAAAGCCAGTGGCCCACCGGCCTGCCTGACGTCAGCAGCCCAGGGCACTCCTTCCAAAGACGCAGAGCCTCTGGGAGGGCAGGACCACGGTGCCTCTTCTCCAGACGACTTTTCAACCCTTGCCTAGAAACTGCAGCCCATGGCTTGTGGTGCAGCTGAGCAGCTAAGCTAACCTAAAGCAGCCTTTAAACAAGCAAGCTGCGGTTTTGCCTTTTGGGTGGTATATCACCATATATTTGACGTAATCTGCGGCTTGGGAGAGATCATATTTTTAAAACAAATTTCTTGGCTCCCAGCTTGGCTCTGGGGCATTGCTGTCTGAGGGATTGGGCTTGACTAATTAATTCAGGCTCCAGTTTTTTCTCTTTCCCCTTCCTTAAAATATTTCCACTTACAAAGTCACACATTGATGCATTTGCAAATGTAAGAAAACAAATAGTGTCGGGCTCCTTACGGAAATATATGAAATTACAATGAGGGCCTGACAGCGTGGATTGCAGCACATCTTAGTATACAGCCTATGTCTAGTGGCAGGGGCGGTGGTCCAGAGGCTGGTATGGGTTCAAATCCTAGCTCACAGCTTACTGCCGGGGTACTTGGGGAAAGTCTCCTGACCTCTTTGTGCCTCTGTTTCTTACCAGGTAAAACATGTAAAAGGCTTAGAGCAGTGCCTCGTGTAAACACTTGTTCAATGCCAGCTGTTATTATTAATATGGACAGTCAAACTCTGTGAAGAAAGTTTTAATCGCTTGTGTGTCTTAGAAGATCTTGGTGAATTTTCAATTTCATCCTAAGGGTGGTGGGAGCCATTGAAGGACCTTGAATAGGGGAGGGACATGCCTGGAATTACAGTCTAAAAGGATCACTCTGGAAGCCAGTCTGTAAGGGCAGAAGTGGAAGCAGGAAGACTTATTGGGTGATTATTACAATAACCAAGGTGGCGTCAAATGGTGCCTTGTACTTGTGCGGGTGGTAAGCAGTGGGGAGATTCTGGAGGACTTTCGAGATGGAGCCCATAGGTGCAAATTAAAACCACAACAAGGCATCACCTCACACTGGTCAGAATGGCCATCATCAAAAAGTCTACAAATAATAAATGCTGGTGAAAATGTGGAGAAAAGGGGCCCATTGTACACTGTTGGGGGAATGTAAAATGGTGCAGCCACTGTGGAAAACAGTATGGAGTTTCCCCAAAAAACTAAAAATAGAACTACCATATGATTCTGCAATCCCACTTCTGGGTATATATTTTAAGAAAACAAAAACACTAATTTCAAAAGATATATGCACCCCAATGTTCATAGCAGCACTATCTACAACAGCCAAGATATGGAAACAACCTAAGTGTCCATCAATAGATGAATGGATAAAAAAGATGTGGTACATGTATACAATGGAATATTACTCGGACATACAAAAGAATGAAATTCTGCCATTTGCAGAAACATGGATGGACCTAGAGGTTGTTATGCTTAGTGTAATAAATTAGAGAAAGACAAATACTGTATGTTATCACTTACATGTGGAAACTAAAAAATAAAACGAATGAATGAATATAACAAAACAGAAACAGGCTAACAGATATAGAGAACAAACTGGTGGTTACCAGTGGGGTGAGGGAAGAGGGGAGGGGAAGATAGGGGTAGGGCATTAAGAGGTACAAACTACTGTGTATAAAATCAATAAGCTACAAGGATACATTATTGTACAGTACAGGGAATATAGCCAATATTTTATAATAACTATAAATGGAGTACAATCTATAAAAATATTGAATCACTATGTTGTACACCTGAAACTAATATAATATAAATCAACTATACTTCAATAAAAAATATATATCTTAAAACAATCAAAATAAACTTAAAGCAGTAGTTCTCAAACTCTGCGGCACATTAGAATCACCCCAGGAGATTTTAATGATTCTGACACCCAGGCCTCACCCCAGATTAATTAAGTCAGAATCTCTGGGGAAAGGACCCAGGTATCACTAGTTTTTAAAGCTCCCTGGTAATTCCAGTGTGCAGCCAATACTGTGAACCAGTGCTTGGAGCAAACTTGCATCTCATTCAAGGCTTACGTTCTAATACCCAAGGCAAAATCTGAGAGTAGAAAAAGTTACTCTTGATAAATCCTTTAACTGCCCATGAAGTAGAGCATAAGTGGCTTTGTGCCTCTAGCCCTGAACGGTTGATATTAAGTGTAGATGCTTAGGGCACCCAGAAATGTAGAGCGTATGGTAAATGGTACATGTGCACAAGAGGGTTTTGCTATATAAATTATATAACAAAAGCACACATTGAGTTTCATTCAGGTTATTAAAATGCACAGAAAGATGAGTTCCACCATCCACATGTGGAGTTAAAGTAGTGTTCATATAAATGATTAATCTTTAAATTTTGGATGGCCCGCTGCTAACGTTAAGATCTGAGAGTTTTCACACCATATCTCTGGTAGTATTTTTACAACTCTCCTGACGCTCACAAAAGGAAGTGCCTCTTACGTGATGCACAGATCACGGCTGAACCTAGAAGCCAGGTGTCTAGACTCGCAGTGCATTACTGGGCAGGTAGTCAAGCCTCCCAAATCCCCACTGCACCTGACTTCTCTGCCTCACTTCCACTGCTTCCTAGCAAAGCTGCCTTACCCAGTTCTGCGGGTCTCCTCTACCCCTGACATTCAATGTTCGTTCCACTCCCACAGCTTTGTGCAAGCGTTTTCTCCTGCCTTGAATGTCCTTTAAATCCTCTCCACTTGCCCATGACCCCAAAGCCACCCGCCTCTGTGCTCCATCCGTCGTAACTACGGTGCTCTAGTATTGCTCCCTCAGACCCCCAGGATGATTTCTTTCTTCCTTACTCAGCTTGGTGCTCACATTCACTCTTCTGGACGTTTTCTTTGACCTTGATCCATTCGAGCTGGTCAGTCCATCTTTGGAATAATCTTTGAATCTTTTCTTCCTTTATTCCCAATATCTAATTCTTCCACAAGGCCTATGGGCTCCATCTTTTGTTTCTTTTAAATTGAAGTATAGTTTATTTACAATATTATATTAGTTTCAGGTGTACAACATAGTGATTCAATATTTTTATAGATTATACTCCATTTATAGTTATTCTAAAATATTGGCTATATTCCCTGTGCTGTACAATAAATAGCTTATTTATTTTATACATAATAGTTCGTACTGCTTAATCCCATACCCCTATCTTGCCCCTCCCCCATTCCCTCTCTCCACTGGTAACCACTAGTTTGTTCTCTGTATCTGTGAGTCTATTTCTGTTTTGTTATATTCATTCATCTTATTTTTAAGATTTCACATGTAAGTGATAACATACAGTATTTGTCTTCTCTGTCTGACTTACTTTACTAAGCATAGTACTACCCTTGAGGTCTATCCATGTTGCTACAAGTGGCAGAATTTCATTCTTTTTTATGGCTGAGTAGTATTCCACTTTCTATATGTACCACATCGTCTTTATCCATTCATCTGTTGATGGGCACTTAGGTCGCTTCCATATCCTGGCAACTGTAAATAATGAGGCTGTGAACTTTGGGGTACATGTGTCGTCTTAAACTAGTGTTTTTTTTTTCTTTAGGTACCTATGAGTGAAACTGCTGGATCATGTAGTATTTCTAGTCTTAGTTTTTTGAGGAACCTCCATACTGTTTTCCACAGTGGCTGCACCAATTTACATTCCCACCAACAGTGTATGAGGGTTCCCTTCTCTCTACATCCTCACCAACATTTGTTCTTTGTTGTCTTTTTGAAGATAGCTGTTCTGACAGGTATGAGGTGATATCTCACTATGGTTTTGATTTGCATTTCCCTGATGATTAGTGACATTGAGGATCTTTTCATGTGCCCATTGGCCATCGGTATGTCTTCTTTGGAAAAATGTCTATTCAGAAATTCTGCCCAATCAGGTTTTTTTTTAATTGAGTTGTATGAGGTGTTTATGTATTTTGGATGTTAACTCCTTATCAGTCATATCATTTGCAACCATTTTCTCCTATTCAGTAGGTTGTCTTTTTGTTTTGTTGGTGGTTTCCTTTTCTGTGCAAAAGATTTTAAGTTTAGCTAGGTCCCATTTGTTTATTTTTGCTTTTATTTCCTTTGTTTTAGATGACAGATCCAAAAAAATACTGCTAAGAAGGCTATTTTATTTTTAAGGTTAGCAAAGGAAAGGTATGCATGTACCCGTATTACTGTGGTCAAGGGGGTTAAATGTGTCTTCTGTCAGGTCTCCAGGTGCCTGTGGGGGACGTGAGATGGACCTAGGAGGAACTACCATGTTTCCAGTTTTTCTGGAACTTTGGAGCTGCTCTGTGTTCTTTTCCATACCAGGTACCCCCAAGCCTCAGGCCTGTCTTGGCTATGGCCTGGCAGTATTCACAAGCCTTGGTAAACCAGTGGGCCACCCACGGTTATAATTCATCCGTGAATCCTGGACACTGCAGTCTGTAATTAAGAAACAAACCAAGACCAAACAAAACAAAATAAAAACATTCTGCCAGACTGGCAGTGGCTCTATGGGGCTCAAAAGTAGCTCTACTGAAATTCTGCCAGTGATTGTGGTAAGTTGTTATTGTATCTGAGTTTCACCAAGAGGGAAACCTGAGCATCTAAACAACCGTTTATCACGGGGAGAGAGATGAGGAACATCATCTTCTGTACTTGATGAGGTTTCAGCCGTGCGGCGGGCGCCTGTGGTGTCTGCCCAGCTGAGGTCATGGGGGATGAGAGAGAAAACCAGAAGTCAGACAGGACTCGGGCTTCGCTGGGGGCTCTTACTCATCAGAGCCATTGGTTTACTTGCTCTTTGGGCTAGCACAAAGAATTAATTAGCACAAAAAATTAACTGAAGCTCAGCTTTGCTATCATCGTCAATGATCATGTTTTAGCTCAGTTGTAGTCGTTACTGAACCCAGAGGCCCGTGACAAAGTCAGTCAGCAAGGTTCACTGTTTTTTTTTAAATTGATTGAGCTATAGTCGATTTGCAATGTCGTGCTTAATTTCTGCTGTACAGCAAAGTGACTCAGTTATACATATATACATTCTTTTTCATATTTTTTTCCATTATGGTTTATCACAGGATACTGAATATAGCTCCCTGTGCTATACAGTAGAACCTTGCTGTTTATCCATCATAAATATAATAGTTTGCATCTGCTAACCCCAAACTCCCAATCCATCCCTCCCCGCAAACCCCCTCCTCCTTGGCAACCACAAGCCTGTTCTCTGTGTCTGTGAGCCTGTTTCTGCTTTGTAGGTAAGTTCATTTGTGTCGTATTTTAGATTCCCCACATAAGCGATATCATATGGTATTTGTCTTTCTCTGTCTCACTTACTTCACATAGTATGATAATCTCCAGGTCCATCCATGTTGCTGCAAACGGCATTATTTCATTCTTTTTAATGGCTGAGTAATAAGAGCACTTCGAAGAATCAGATTAAAGGGGGTTGGCAAACTCATGAGGATAAAATCAGTGTCCGTTTTCTTTGCTTCTTGAGCTACCATCTCTCTGAGCTCGGTTTTTCTCACATGCAAATGCGGATACTGATACCTCCCCAAATTGTTTTGAGTGAACAAGGCTCCGGGGCTGGACCGCTGTGTGTGCCAGGGGGCTGTATGTGGAAGGGACCACGGAGCCCCCGGGAAAGAACGCAGGCTCTGATGGGCATGGAGGTTGGAGCCGTCCTGAGGAGGGCATCCAGCCTGCTCTTCGGATTACCTTCCAGGCCAGCCTCTTAGAACCTGAGGCTGGAGGATGCAAACACATGCTTAACAAGCTTTTCTCTCCTCACATACACACACGTTCTGTGACTGGAGAACAGTACACCTTAGACCCAAACCACTCAAGTGAGGGATGAGAGGAATTGTTCTCACGGGACCTAGTGTAACCTCTGCCCAGCTTTGGGGAGGACTCATCTTTTTGTTCTAACAGTTTAATGGAGATACAATTCACATAACGTAAAGTTCACCCTTTTAAGGTATACAATTCAGTGGTTGTGAGTATATTCAAAAGGGTGTGCAACCATCACCATTATCTAATTTGGGAACTTTTTCATCGTCCCCCAAAGAAAACTCAGTAACTGCCCATTTTACCCTGTCACAGCCCCTGGCAACCACGCATCTACTTTTTGTCATATCTGTTTATTTTGGACACTTCATCTAAATGGGATCATATAATATGTGGCTTCTTTCACTTAATGTTTTTGAGGTTCATCTGTGTTGTAACATGTGGCAGCACTTTATTTTTTATGGCGGAATAATATTCCATTTTATGTTTATCCATTCATCCACATTCATTTTTCCATTCGCAAGTGATAAACATTTGGGTTGTTTCTAATTTTTGGCTATGATGAATAACACTGCATAAACTTTCATGTTCAAGCTTTTGTGTGAACACATTTTCAGTTCTCTTGGCTATGTCGTCGTAACCTTGTGAGAACCGCCAGACTATTTTCCAAAGCTGTTGCACCATCTAAAATTCCCCCTGCAGGGGCTTCCCTGGTGGCACGGTGGTTAAGAAGGCGCCTGCCAATGCAGGGGGACACAGATTTGATCCCTGGTCCGGGAAGATCCCACATGCTGCGGAGCAACTAAGCCCGTGCGCCACAACTACTGAGCCTGCGCTCTAGAGTCCGCGAGCCACAACTACTGAAGCCCGGGCGCCTAGAGCCCGTGCTCCGCAACAAGAGAAGCCACCGCAATGAGAAGCCCGCGCACCACAACGAAGAGTAGCCGCCGCTCGCTGCAACTAGAGAAAGCCAGCACACAGCAACGAAGACCTAACACAGCCAAAAATAAATAAATAAATATATTCCAAAAAAAATAACGTAAAATAAAATTCCCACCGCAATGTGCAAGGGTCTCAGTGTCTCCACATCTTTGCTTACACTTGTTATTGTTGACTTTTTGGTTTTAGCCATCTTAGTGACTGTGAAGGACGATCTCATTGTGATTATGACTCACTTTTATTTATTCAGCTTGGCTTTTGAGTGAACTTCATCTGAGGACTCATGTCCTAAAAAATTCATGGCCACTATTTCTTTTCTTTTTCATGCTTTCTATTTTCTCTTTTTGTGCCATTTATTAGACGGATGTTGGAAGTTCTGGATCTGTCCTCAGGTTTCTTAACCTTTTTTTTTTTTTAATACTTCCCATCTCATTATTTATCTTCTAGCTCAGGGATTTATTCTGCACTTGAGTCCAGTATGCTGTTCAGCTTGGCTGTTGAGTTTTCAACATTGTCCCCACTGTCAATAACTTCAGCCACAGTGGAGGCGGTACCACTGCCAGGCTAGAGAAGGTATCTTCGGCACAAGTGCTAGCACCATGGGCATCAGCCCTGCGATCATGGAGGTGGAGAAACACCTTCCAGAAGCCCCAGAAACAGCAGAGCGCTCAGCCATGATCTAAGAGGACCAAGCAGAAGAGAAGGAAAGTGACCCACATGGGCAAAGTTGGTGAGTACATGTGAGACACCCACAGGAAATGCCAGGAAACTTATGTGTGTGAAGCTGGGGACTCCTGAAAAATGTTGGCATTAAAGAGGAGGACTAGAAAGAATCCTATAAAGGAGATTGACATCAGAGAAATCTTGGCAGGTGGAGCTTGAGGAAAACTGAGGATGAAATGAGATGATGTACACAAAAATTTCCTAACATATACTGAAGGGGAAATGGTGGGTTGGGATAAATGAGGAGTTTGGGATTAACAGATACACACACTACTATATATAAAATAGGTAACCAACAAGGACCTACTGTACAGCACAGGGAGTTCTACTCAGTATTTCGTAATAACCTATAAGGGAATAGAATCTGAAAAAAGTAGATATATATGCATAACTGAATCACTGTGCTGTGCACCTGAAACTAGCACAACACTGTAAGTCAGCTATACATACTCCAATTAACAAAAACTGCCTAACACAGAGTCAGTCACGTAAAAGGCCCTCCTATGTTCCCTGAATATGTATCTGAAAATACAAAGAATGGCTAGCTTGGTCTTCATGCCCCGGTCTCTGTACCAGCCACCAAGGGGGATGTCCTGTCAAACCTCACAGGTGGGGGGCTTCCCCGAGAATCATTATGTTCCCTCCGTTTTCAGCCTTTATGAGCCCATTACACAAAGCTTTGCCTCCCTTGATTCTTCTCAGAGAACCGCCCTCCACGTATGGGGTCCCTGCAGGATGGCTGCACCGTAAGACCAGGTCCCCTTGGCTTCCTGAATGAGCCCGGAGGACATCAGACTGGACAGTCATATTCCTTCCTCTAGAATCTGGAGGGAATGACCCTGAGACTCAGTCATTCTGCTAACAGTGAGACCAGGAGGCCACACGGGATGAGGAGGCTGCGTGTGCACAGGACAGCGTCCTGCCCCCCGTGGAAAGCAGTGTCACCCGGCCCACGTCAGCCTCCTGCCCCCGCAAAAGCGCCGTCTACAAGTCTACAGCATCTTAATCCTTTTCCACATGGAGGAGCACATGTTTGTGCTGAACAAATGATCACGCAAGAACATGACCATGTAGAAGACAGTGTCATCTGTTGTCCCACAAGAGTGTTTATCAGATACACCGCGGAAGCGCTAATGGAAGCACAGGTTAAATGTAGAGCCGCGCTTGACTTCACGCACCATCTTCTCCCCCTCAACCACGTTCTCACTGGGGCAGAAACTATGACACTATGAAGCCTGCTGAAATGAACAGAGTTTGGCGTTGAAATCGAAGCAAATAACTAAATATCGATTTGATGTACACTTAATGCCATGCATAGTTGTAATTATGTTGCACGGCAATTAGACACAGAGGCAAACTCTTCAGGGGGATTCATACAATTATTACGACTTTTCCACAGTCAGTTGGAGTGGGGGAAGGGGGAGAATGATTCTCAAAAAGGAGAGAGAGGGGCTTCCCTGGTGGCGCAGTGGTTGAGAATCTGCCTGCTAATGCAGGGGACACGGGTTCGAGCCCTGGTCTGGGAAGATCCCACATGCCGCGGAGCAGCTGAGCCCGTGCACCACAGCTACTGAGCCTGCGCGTCTGGAGCCTGTGCTCCGCAACAAGAGAGGCCGCGACAGTGAGAGGCCCGCGCACCGCGATGAAGAGTGGCCCCCGCTCGCCGCAACTAGAGAAAGCCCTCGCACAGAAACGAAGACCCAACACAGCCATAAATAAATTAATTAATTAAAAAAAAAAAGTGGGACTCCTGATATTCATCCCACTTTAAAAAAAAAAAAAAAAAAGGAGAGAGAAAGGAATGAACATTTCCTAGTCGTGAACTTGCTAAGCAAAATCTCTTAACCTGATTTTTGTGCCACCGACCCTTCAGCTGGCGTTGAGGCTTGTGAACCCCTTCTCAGGATAGGGTTTCATAAGATAAACTATATAGTATTACAAAAGAAACCAGTTTTGTTAAAAGACAGTTAAAGTATACATTCTAAAATTTATGATAAAATAACAGACGTTCCTCTTTATTAACTCATTAAATAACATATTAGTGGTAGGTCTTAACAACTAGTGTAACTTTGAAATAGTGATGAGCATGAGTAATATTTTGAGATATTGCAACAATTTAAATGTGATATAAGAAAAGACACAGGTGCCGCCAGTACTATTATGGTTGGTTCCCTCCATTCAAAATCCTAAATTTCAGTTAGGAGTGAGTGATAATGAAGATAGAACTTTTTTTTTTCCCTATCAACGCTGACGGATCCTCTGAATCTATGTTAAGAAGCCTGTCCTGAGGGGAGAGATCAAAAGCAATTAACCATCAGGACTTCCCTGGTAGTCCAATGGTTAAGACTCTGCACTTCCACTGCAGGGGGTGCAGGTTCGATCCCTGCCCAGGGAACTAGGATCTCACATGCCCAAAAAAAAAAAAAAAAAAAAAATCGCACGTTCAAGAAAACAACCATCACTCTCCAGGAAATGTTCCCTAAATGTTAATTATTTGTTGTACAAACAAAAGCTGCATGAATAATAACAAGTGTTTTCATGTCACCTAAAACTGAGCTAATACACTGATTGTGTTAGAGTAAGTCACTTAATGCCATCCTCCAGGAAACAGTTTTAATAACCGCACAAGTCAATGATATCCCCAACGTGAACGGTGCTTCCCTTGTGCAGTGCACGTCAGCACAACCAGACAGGGCAGCCTTGACCATGAGGGCCTGCATGGCTGCAACGTTAGTTCTTGCTCAGATGCTCCAGTTCCCTCCTGGCATTTGGAATCAGGACTGACCTCTTCCGTCTGAGTAAATCCCTGTTTATTTGGATGATCTGGGGAGGGCTGAAGAGGTCTCCGACCTCCTGAATCACGTTGTCCATAGCGGTTATTGGAAAGCCCAATGGAATTCTCCAGTTTTCATCCTCGAGCCCTCCCAGGGAAGCTGGGAAGTTCTGCTCCTTCTTGGAATCTGCAGACCCCATGCATCCAGCCTCCTGGGCCACCCAAGTCCAAGACAGGTGAGGACTGCGGATATTCCCAATGTGGTGTCACACCTGGGACAGGAAATTAGAGACCAGCCTAAACTCACCACTGCCCAAATCACTGGCCTGAGATTTGATTCTCAAACACAGACACACGAGTAGTTGAGTTAAGAGAACGTGGGAACAGCCCTTGCTGGTTCTTTATCACTGTATCTAAGCCTAGTTTTTAAGCATACACTAGAGGAAAAGACGTGGTAGCAACTCTTAATAAAATTATATGAATGTTTACATAATCAAAATAGCTCTTTTGTAAGCTGGACAAATAAATACTACTGCCGCCTCAGTCTGACCCTCTGCTTTGAAGAAAGAACGCGTGCTTAGCTGTCCTCTGTCCTATGTTACAGAAGAAAAGCCCCTTTCTCTGGAATATCTGAATCATCCACTGGCAGTTTCTCAAGGAAAACAGAGTAAATTAAAAATTAATGTTTCTCATATGTATGTATACACAACACAGAAGTGAACGCTTGCCTCACCAGGCATTAAAAACAGTCGAACCCATCCATCATTACAAAAAGCCACTAAAAAAGTAGATATGCTAGGACAACATCAAAAAATTCTGAAAACAATCTCCTGGATAAAGATAGATGTCCTCGTCTAATTAATCCCATGCGTGAGATTAGACTGAAGGACGAGGAAAAAAGAAATTGGATCAACTCTTGCTTTTAACAGGGGACAAGACAAAAGGAAAGAAATAATACTTTATAGTCCTGATATCTTAGGAAAGGGAAAAAAAAAAACAAAACCTCACGAAGATCTGCTTTTTCCTGCCCATGATTATCTTCTCCTCATGAATTAGGTTTCTGATAAAAGCTGCTTCAGATTACAAGAAAACAAACAAACCACGATGCTTATGAGTTCATATTACATTACATCTCTGTAGAGAAGGCAGGAAAGCCTCTGACCAGTCTAAATCCAAAATAAAATTAAAAATAAACTGTAAGTTGGGAAAAAGAAAAGCGGCTTTTGGATTCTCTGTTTTTTTCCAACTCTGCGATGTTGGGGATGGGGACGGGGACGGGGAGGTTGCTGGGTTACGTGCACTGATTACAATCTCCTTTCTTTCTCTAGGGTACCACATTTCAGGTATTGGTCTGATTATCCTGCTGGTGGGGAACCTAGACCTTAATTCCCCTACTGTATCCTAAACCAGTTATTATTTTTAACCATTTGAGAATATGAAGAAAGCAATGAATTCTCTCCTAAGAAAGATGTATCCAGGCCCATACAATCATGCCTCCCAACACACAGGGGCATGGGTGTCCTATAGTCTCTATCCTCAGAAGTCTCAGAAGTCCAGAGAAGTCAGATGAAGGGCCTGGGTCTTTAGCTGATTTTACTGTCCACTTAACTCTTTCTGTAGATGACAGACACTTGGGAGAGGAGAGCCCTATACCAAACGCAAAGTCTCCGGGAACCATCTGGGTCCACGGGCCTTAGGGACCTCCTTCCATGATATTCCAAGAACTATCTCCTTGTCTGTGTGAAACATCCTCTCCAGATCAGGTGGGAAGTAAAGCACTGCTGCGGATGGCATACTGAAGAGATGGCTGGTTCACTTAACCAATCGTACGGATTCAGGCCAGAAAACAAGAGTCATAGGACTTCCAAATTACAACCGGTAACAGTGACATGGACCAGTTCATGGGTCAGGCTGGAGATCCACCCTGAGAATCACTGAATTAAATAGTAAAACAATTTGGACAGGGAATCAGTTGATACTCCCGGGTAGAGTAAGGTTTTTTTTCCCCCAGTGACCCAGATCATTCCTATCCTTCTCTTCCTTGAATAATTTACTAAACCTTTACCACCAAATAATTAAAATAAATGAACTAAGAATTTGGGATATTTACTACCTGCCAGGTACCATGTGAAGCACTTTCACATACAAACTCATTTTAACGTCATATCCATGTCACGAAGGAAGTACAGTTAAAATCAGCATTTTATAGATGGTGGCACAGAGGCACAGGGACATAATTTACCTGAGGTCCCCAAGCTAGAAAATGGTGAAGTAATTTGCCATCCACCTTTTCTCATGGATATGGTGATCTCAGTTTTCCTTTAAGCGGTAGCTTCCAGCAACCCTCATTCCCAGCTTCCTTGGTACAGAAAGAGTCTTTCTGGATGCTCCAGGGCTGCTTGCCCTTCAGATTTTCTGCTGCGGGTAAGAAGATTTTTCTTTCGTTCTTTTTTTTTGGACATTTCATGATGTTTTAATCTTTTAATCCTTTTCTAAGTTTCTTCTTTCAAGGCTCACCTCGAGTTTTGCCTCTTTGGGTATCTGACTGTCCCAGCGTTTATTATATTATGTTGGATTATGCATCCTTGAATGCACTTTTTTGGGACAGTCAATAGCCACGGACACATTTCTCCAAATAAGACATACAGATGGTCAAAAGGCACATGAAAAGACGCTCGACGTCGCTAATTACTAGAGAAATGCAAATCAAAACTACAATGAGGTATCACCTCACACTGGTCAGAATGGCCATCATCAAAAAGCCTACAAATAATAAATGCTGGAGAGGGTGTGGAGAAAAAGGAACCCTCCTATATGGTTGGCCAGAATGTAAATTGGTGCAGCTACTATGGAGAACAGTATGGAGGTTTCTTAATAAAACTAAAAATAGAGCTACCATACGATCCTGCAATCCCACTCCTGGGCATATATCTGGAGAAAACTATAAATACAGACAGAAAAGATACATGCATCCCAACGTTCATTGCAGCACTATTTACAATAGCCAACATAGGAGCAACCTGAATGTCCATCAACAGAGGAATGGATAAAGAAGATATGGTACATATATACAACAGAATACTACTCAGTCATAAAAAAGAATGAAATAATGCCATTTGCAGCAACATGGATGGACCTAGAGATTATCATACTATGTGAAGTAAGTCGGACAAAGACAAATAACATATGATATCACTTATATGTGGAATCTAAAATATGATACAGAAGAACTTATTTACAAAACAGAAAGAGACTCACAGACATAGAAAACAAACTTATGGTTACCAAAGGGGAAAGGTGGGGAGGGATAAATTAGGAGTTTGGGATTAACAGATATACACTACTATATATATAAAATACATAAGCAACAAGGACCTACTGTATAGCACAGGGAACTCTACTCAATATTTTATAATAACCTATAAGGGAAAAGAATCTGAAAAGGAATATACATATACATAAATACATACACACACACACACACACACACACACATATATAACTGAATCACTTTGCTGTATACTTGAAACTAACATGATATTGTAAATCAACTATACTCTAATAAGAAAAAGTGCTAGGTCAAAAAACAATAGCCATGGACATTTACTGAATCGGTCAACAAGACAATCTTTTGAGAACCCCCTAGTGTATGAGGCAAAGCTCCCCTTCCTCTGGATCCTCCACACACGCCTCTCCACCTCCTGATACTTCTGAACCCTCCGGTGGTTGCTGGGGGTGATGGGGAGGAGGGTCATAGAAGCTGTTCTCAGCATAGCCCTTTCTGCTTCTGATGATCTGCCTCACATGTAGGTTGGATCCAACATCAGCACTGGTACCTGAGTCAACATGGAGGCAGAAAAAGCCCCATTTTACCATCTTACCATAGCAATAAATGTGGGCCACTGAGACGTCAGAACTTTAGGCAGGGCCTGAGAAAATTATCAGTTACAATTTAGGAGAACACAGCCCTGTATCATTAGCCAGATCAAACTGAAAAATGCTGTGAGATTGGGACTCTTTTTAATCTTACTTTACAATGAAAAAAGTGAGGAAGAGAGAAGTTAAATCACCCAACATCACACAGCAGGTACAGCCAGAATTTGAATCCAAGGGCTTCACAGCTCTGGTTCTTAACTACTACACTACCCACGTTGCCTCTAGAGTAAGAGAGTTTCACGGTAAATGGTAACATACAGATCTACTGCTTAGGGTTATATATGGTTCTTTTGGGAAAATGAACAGATTAAGAATGTCTTCAGAGGAAAACGCATAGAAATACTTTCTGGTGTCCCATGAGGCTATATAGCACATGACTGATCACGAAGCACCGGGCTAACAGGGCCTTGGTTACCGACCTCTATGCCATGGAACCCTGTAATAAAGAGCAGAGCAGGGGGAGGGTGGGGAATGAATCTGGGAGATAGTCTGCAAAGCTTATGAATTTTTCTTCTCTTTTTACAGGAGCAGGAGGGGAAAAGACTGGGAAACGTGGAATACATTGCCAACTGGCTTCCAGGAAGTTTCCGCCAGCAGGGGCAGGCGTGGGGAGAACCCTCTGCCTTTAGGTGCTTCTTCTGGGTGACAGAACCTCCTCTGGGGTTTGGCTCTCACCATCCGCCCCAGTCCCAAGGCTTTGAAGCACCCCCCACTGTCCCTTTAGCCCCCTGTGGAAGCTGACATCTGGGTTGCCCAGCTCCGAGGTTCCTCTTTCAGCTCTTCTATCAGCTGTACAACCAATTCCCTCCATTAAATTCCTTCTGTGAGAAATAACTGGAATGGTGTTTGTTTGTCCTTACTGGATGCCGACCGATGGACAGCTGGAGTGAATTCAAGACTAACACTTGCTTAAGGTCACACAGTAAGTACTGAAGTTAAGTTCTTGTGGTCCAAATGTCTCTCTCCAAAACCTAAATCTTTCCCATTAGAAATGTTCCTCCTCAGTGAAGACCCAAAGTTTCAAGTTTCATTCTTAGCCAATGACAAAATAACCAAAATATATTAAAAAAAATCTTAGGACTTCCCTGGTGGCGCAGTGGTTAAGAATCCACCTGCCAATGCAGGGGATGCAGGTTCGAGCCCTGGTCCGGGAAGATCCCACATGCCATGGAGCAACAAAGCCCACATGCCACAACTACTAAAGCCCGTGTGCCTAGAGCCCAGGCTCTGCAACAAGAGAAGCCACTGCAATAAGAAGTCCGCGCACCACAAGAGCAGCCCTCGCTTGCCACAGCTGGAGAAAGCCTGGGCCCAGCAATGAAGACCCAACGCAGCCAAAAATAAATAAATAAATAAATAAATTTATTAAAAAATAAGAATTGGAATCAAAAAAAATCTTAATCTTCTTCAGTTTTTTATTTTATTTTCTTTACGTTGAAATTATTTTTATTAGTTTGTTTTGCCTTTTAAATATATCCATTATTGTACAGAAATTAAAAATTTTTATGTACTCAAACTTATCAGTATTTGCCTTTACAGTTTCTGTATTTCACGGAGTGCTTACAGTTTTTTAATTCTACTGACTCTTTTGGCAAGTTCCAATTTGCTCATGAAATTCTTACAGATGCAGGGCTCTTTCCTGGCAAACAGGCTGCATTTTCCTTGATGAATTCTTTGGTGAGTATCTCTTCTTACCTCCTCTGAATTTACTGTTGCTTGACACTCATATTGTCGCCAAAGGTGAGGAGACTTATTGCAGGGAACGAAGTCCTTCAAATAAATGATTAGGGTCAGGATGGAGTCCTGATTAGCCACTTCTGGTGTGACACATGTGAAACTAGGCCCCAGGGTTCTCTGCTTGAATTGCAAAAATGCAACTAGGTTGTGACCCTGTGAGACTGGCAAGGGTAGTGGGGAGAACCAGTTCTTCATTTTGGTGGCAGAGAACAGATGGGAGAAGGACACACACATCACACACACACACACACACACACACACACAGCTTCTTAAGAACTCCTGAGCCTGAGATGTTTCTATCATATACAAATAGGACTGTGAACAGGGATGGACATACCAGGTGATGATGGTTTTAAACAAATGGGATGAGTTATTGCCATAGACACACACAAGCTGTTGTCTATCTCTGGATTTTCTTAATGGAGTTACTCCAACCTTGGGAAATAATTTTCTTTTTGTCCAGAGTTCTGCAAAGTGTTATCTAAACTTGGAAAATGTCTTGTTGTGTGTTGGTTAATGTGCATTCCTCCTGTAGACACCAGTATCCATACCATGACATCAACTACAACAGAAACATTAAAAATGTTAATAGCAACTAACCTTTGAGGGCTTACGATAGGCCAGGCTCTATTTCCAGTGGTTTATTATAATACACTGATCCTCTTAACAGCTTGATGAAGGAGGTACTGCTGTAACTTTATCTTACAATGAGGAAACAGCATGAGGAGGTAAAGTCACTTGCCCAAAGGGACAGAGCCAGTGAGGGCAGAGCTGGGGTTTGAACCCTGACAGGTCGGTGCCTTTGCCCACAAGTCTGACTGCATACTCACTCTCCAAGATGTGTCTCAACTTGGACATAGGCGTATGTTGGAAAATCACACGTGCACCATCTGACCTGGCCGTGACCGCACAGCGAGGGTCATTAATACCTTTTGGTCCCATGTGATAAGCAGGCCAACTCCCTTTACTGACCGTCTGGGATCTTTTTCTGTTCTTGAGGGAGCCTCTCACACACTGTGCTTATTTTGTATTACATTTTGGGGGGCCCTTCAGTTTCAGGGACCCTGAAGGCATTTTCAGGCTAATGCTAAGGCAAAAGTTATTTCTAAGTGACCAGCCCTGAATAGTGAGGACCACTTTTTCTCATAACCCAGTGCTACCACTAAAATAAAGGGCATGTTTAAACAAGCACATTTTGAAACCAACCCTTCATCCCCCTCTTGCCAGTGGGGACAGCTGACCATATCAAAGGGAAGGGAGTGCCTGAAGACTCTGGTTTCTGAAGACTTTGGTTTCTGAGGATTTGAGAAAGCTGAGGAGGGAGGGATTAATGTAAATCTTCTCCTGCCCAACTCCATCTGTGATGTGAAGCTCAACAGAGCAATGCCAGCTCCCTCTTGTTTTAGAAGGACTTTTTCGTCTCATAATCTACTGTATAAAACTACAAAGGTCTGTGTCTACAGGCTTTTCCCCATCTCCTTTCCCTCCCTCAAAGGAAGACAGGGCCTGGTGTTTGGCCCCCCCCCCCCCTTAAGAGAAAATGTTCATGGACGTGGTGACATGACCCAGCCCACATAGGGGAGGGCTTGGTGTGTCGCCACTTTGCCTTTACACTCTGGACATTGGGAAGGACTGGCCCAAGGCGGGCATTCCTTGGATCCATTTCCAAATTCCATTTTGGTGGGATGCGGGTGTGAGAGGGTCAACTCACCAACTGGTGGCCCTTCCCTAGCGTCACAAAGAGGGGTGAGGAGCATCCCTTGTAGCCTTATTAATTAGCCAAATACCCTATTAGGGACGAGAGAGCCAACTTTCCTCCTCAGCAATCCCTGAAGCAGAGTATTCTGCAAGCAAAGAGTGGGGAATCTGAGGAACAATTAGTCTCTATCAAGGTTTGGCCAAACAATGGGAGGAAGGCTTACCCTCCTCTTCCCACGTATTAGAAACAAAGTCGTATTAAATTGGTAAAATTTTAATGAGAGGAACTCCGTAAGAGGGGGAAAGTTAAAGTCCCAGGTTAAAGATTAATATTCCAAGTTCAGAACAAAAGGATGCTCTTTTGTGGTTCTGTGCTTATACCTCTGAATGTAAACATTGTTCTGAGAGCCATTTTTTCTTTGCCAGATCTTTAAAGGGTAATAAATTAGCCTGTGGACAGCCATACAAGCTGCTACTAGATGTGAATGTGAATGCGTCTGAAGAAAAGGCTGACTTTCAATCAAAGTCTATTGAAAGAATGGTTGGATTTTCTAAAGAAGCATGTTGTGCCTATTAAGCAACTTACAAAAGGGGCCATTTCCTTGATTTATGTTTGGTTGCTATAGAGATCCTGCAGCCCAGACTGGCAGGTGAAGCTCCCCTCTGACAATCTCAGAGGTTTTTCTTAGTTACCCTCGGAGGCCAAACACAGCACTGGGTAAAAGGCAGGGTGCAAACAAGCTGTGTGTGTCAAAAAAAATAATCAAACATCTGGCTCAAGCATTTTCACACATCTCTCTGAAATGATGACTTATATGCAAGACTCAGGGGCAAGCATTCTTATAGCCCTTATAAACATGAGTACAAGGAAAAGTTCATTGTCCTATTTGGGACCATTAATGGCTGGTTTCTATAAGGGCAGCTCCTTGCTTAAATTTCTTGCAGAATGCACCGCGTTCAGTGTTGGCACTCTATCTTGGAGGATGGCTGTGCCTTCACGGCCCCATGGGAGAGACACAGGTGTGTCTCAGTGTGTGTCTTTGTGCGTATCTGTGTTGGGCAGGTGGATTAGCATCACTGCATGTTAATTCTGGAGGGATCTTAAAGATAATCTTGCCTCGCCTCTCTGTTTCTCAGAGGGGGGAAAGGAGGGGATTTGCCCAGCGTGACACGGGTGGTCTGTGCCAGAGCAGAGCTGTCTCTGCCAATACTCTTGCCATCATTCCCCTACCTTGTGAGTGGGCCATAGAAAATTCCAGGGTCAGGGGTGGGGAGAGGGCTTGTATATTGATGATGGGGTAATTTCACATGTAATTCTCAAGGAAAACATTATCGCTGGGTCAAAGACAGTCCCCAATTTATGTTCTGGGGGAGAGGGAGAGAAGAGGGCTGGCGAGACGAGAAACAGCTAAGGACACGCTTCACTGTCAACGGCCCTTATACAGGGAACGACGTCCGAGAAAGAGGTCAACGCAGCCCGAGAGGCTGGTACCAACTGATGATACACCATCTCTTCGAGGAGGCGGAAGGCATGGGTGGGGGCCCTTCTGACCCTGAACCTAAACCATGTGCCCACGTGGGGCCTCCTGGGTCAGGGGAGCTCCTTGTAAAGCCTTCTGAGTGTCTGGGGAAGACCACGAAGGAACCTTCCTCCCTGGTCTTGAGGTGTGCGGTCTGTGCCCTTTAACACACGTATTAGTCAGCTCAGGCTGCTAACAAAATGCCAGACTGGGCGGCTTGAACAGCAGTCTGCAGGCTGGGAGCCCAAGATCGAGGTGTTGGGGCATCATTTCTTCTACGCTCCATCTCCTTGGCCCATTGATGGCCGTCTTCTCTGGGTTCCTCGACACGGTCTTCTCCCCGTGCGTGTGTGTCCTCATCTCATAAAGGACACCGGTCAGATTGGAGTAGGGCCCACCCTGATGACTTTATTCAGCCTTGATGATCCCTTTAAAGGCTCTCTCTCCAAAGACAGTCCCATGGCTAGGTACTAGGGTATTTGACTTCAACACCTGAGTCTTGGGCAGACACAATCCAGCCCATAACTCACAGTTACAAGAGATTTCTATTGGAAGAATCCAACCCTTCACCAGCCTGAAGAAGAAGGATGCATTCTGCAGAAGGCTGTCCTCAATCCCCCAAACCCAGGCCCCAGAGGGAATTTCCACAGGCCCTGCCAGTACCTGCCAGAGCCTTCTCCTGATTTCCAGTAAAGCCAGGATTTCTTCACAGCTCAGAGCTGTGGTGACATCCTTTCAGCCACTAGGAATTCCTGGTAGTCTCGTTCCCCACAAGGTCTTGGAGTCTTTTGGCTAAGAACTGTTTGCTAGTGGTTGAAAAATGAATCCTTTGGTTCCATTCCAAAAATAATTTATGGCTTATTCCCTTGCTCTCCCATACTTCCAAGAAACTGAAGGGAATGGCCCAGAGGAAAAAAAAAAAAAAAGAAATCCTGTTCCTCCCTCCTACTCCTTTATTATGCTATAAACATTTGTTAATAGAGCAATTATCTTTTGAGCTGTAAAGGCTAAGTAAGTCTGAGGAAGAGGGGGTGAAGGAGAGGTGCAATTCTTCAAGCTTAATGAAGTCAAGTGAGATTATTTCAAGTGGATGTGAGTTATGGCGGACAGAATCCTTTTTTGCTGAAGTTTAGTAAATAACGACATACCATTCTGTTGATCTAAACCCTCCTTGCAGCTCAGTTTTGTCAGACTACGTACACAAATACACAGTAAGGACATCTGTGGACAACTGTGGCCTTTTAGAAAGGTAACTCTTTGTGGTTGAGAGGTGGCTGGTGGTCATGGGAACATGAATACGTCGTCTCTTTGATAATCCATAGTTTATGAAGCTGTCTTCATCAAGCGTTTGCCAAGAGTCCACCACTGTGCCCAGTACTTCTGTTTTTTTGGCCGAACCACATGGCATGCGGGATCTTAGTTCCCCGACCAGGGATCACACCCGGGCCCCCTGCAGTGGAAGCACAGCATCCTAACCACTGGGCTGCCAGGGAAGTCCCATGCCCAGTACTTTATACACTTATCTTACTTCAACCTCACAGTATCTGTGTGAGAAAAGTCTCCTTTACCATGTTCGGCGAATGAGGAAGTAGGGTCAGACACACTAAGGCACATGACTAGGATTCCACAGCGTGTGGGAGATAGAGCTAGTACTGGAACTCAGCTTCGGCTCTAAACCTACTACCGGGCACATCTGGACAGGCTTCTCTGCTGGTCCAGGCATCTACATGTACTTTGACACCATGAAACACGGCCTCAGTGGTGGAACGTTATAACTGAGTTAACATTGTCTTTGGCTCACAGGATTATTATTCTAGAAGTTCAGGCCTCCAAATATAGGTGAAGTACAAGGACTGAGGAGTAACAGAGGGTTCTGGTCCTCTGCCTGGTGGAAAATGGCCATCGAATGGGAACTTGCATAAAAGAGAGAGTTAAGGAGAAGAGGACAGGTGGGGTAAAGATCAATGTCTCAAATTTCTACAGGGACCACTGAAAGCAGAAATTTCATCTTTAAGGGAAAAAGCACAGCTCCAAAGCAGGACAAATTCTCTGTAAAGATGGCAGCTCTCGGATGACTGTCTTTCACTGTCTCTGTTGTAGGGAGCTCTGCCGATGGTCAGGAATGGAAGTATCTCCAGGGGACAAAGGGAGTCTGTGACCAGGTAATCATTCACCAAATGGACACCACCTGGGGTGGGGTCCCTCACACATGCAAACTGGCCCTCATCACCTCCTGAGCTTGTGGGTCATCTGAATGAACAGAAATGGGATTTGATGTCAAGTGGCCGCAAAAAAATGGAGAATACTTTGCACCAAAGACTTGAACTCAAGAAAATAGCACACTGACCGTGTCCTCTCTGCTTCCATCAGCTTAGCAAGTCTTCCAGTCACTCCCACTGCCAGCCCGACGTGATTAGGTGGAGAAGTACTGATCAGCTGCTCTACAGTCTGCACTGGAACTCAGTTCCAAAGTCTCTCTAGATCATGTATCTTGCTGCTAGTTATTTATTTTTACATTCCAGACATCTAAGCTGTTTCCCTCCTTTCTCTCTAAGCTGAAGCTACAGTAAAAACATAATTGACTGCTAGATGCAGTATTGCCTGTAAACCATGTGGATGATTCCCTGTAATTGCTTTATATATTTGCAGCTTGAATTTCTTTGACAATGTTTTCCTATATTTTGCCACTTATTTTTAACGTTAAATTTGATACTCTTAGCTGGATAAACACACTATTTAATTTTTATTGATATAGATTTTTATTTTTAAAAGTCACAAGCTGGGCTTCCTTGGTGGCGCAGTGGTTAGGAATCTGCCTGCCAATGCAGGGGACACGGGTTCGTTCCCCGGTCCGGGAAGATCCCACATGCCGCGGAGCAACTAGGCCCGTGAGCCACAACTACTGAGCCTGCGCGTCTGGAGCCTGTGCTCCACAACGGGAGAGGCCGCGACAGTGAGAGGCCCGTGCACCGCGATTAAGAGTGGCCCCCGCTCGCCGCACCTGGAGAAAGCCCTCGCACAGAAACGAAGACCCAACACAGCCACAAATAAATAAATAAATAAATAAATATGTTAAAAAAAAAAAAAAGTCACAAGCTTTGTGGATAATTTAATAGTGAAAAATTTCTTCCCCTCCCCCCTTTTCGTACACATTGAATGAATAAATCTGTGATCCTACATGCCCTGCCTGAATGTTTGGGATCACAGCTGATCTGCTTTTATTGAGCTCTAGGTGATGATGGCTGAGAACAAATGGAAGAGAAATGGCTCCTCGAGAACTACAATCATGTCTCACAATGTCTATTTGCATCCTTCCTGAATTTAGTTTTCAAAATAAACTGAAGAGTGAAAAATATGAAATACAGCAGACAGTCTATTTATGTAGAAAACTCTGTGATTTACAAACTGTTTTCTGTGCATTTCATTAGCTGACAAAGGGGAAGACCCTTTAAAAATTTTGAACTCCTACCAAAGGAGCTGGAATTTGCAGTGACTCCTGATACCGGGGAAGGCTGCTCGCCTGATACTAAGGGAGGCTGAGGGGTCTATCTGTGTGTGGACCAGGATGGATGAAGGCATTTCCCATCCATGTTTCCCCCTTCTGCCCTGTTAATGACCTCAGCCCTGGCCTGAGGGACCAACATCCCTTAGAATGAGAGGTTATTTAGCTTTGATATGAGTGCAGCCTTGGGAATCTCTGTAGAGAAATTGCTTATTCCAAAAATTTGGCTTCTTTCTTTTTTTCTTATAAGTGGAAACATAGGAAGAAATGTGGTTTGGAACATAGAGCACATGGAAAAAACAAAGCCATGCCAGGAATGAGCTTTGGGTGGAGCAAGGAGGATGGATTTCACGTTGGTTGGAAGAGAAGAATGCCAGGATCTATAGGAGAGCAACTTGGGTGCTTAACTCTGCTCAAGGTGATGCGCAGTTCTGCCCAAGATGTGAGACCTGCGTCACTGTTAGGATGTGACTGAATTTATGAGGCACACAAACAGAAATGGGAAAACAGTCACCCAGTGAGAAACGAATGGCCTCTTCCAGGGCTCTGAGTCCAGCCAGGAGAAAGTCTTCAGAGTTGCAATGTGTCTTTACCTCTCTGATCTCTCCTCAACAAAGAGAGAAAGTATCACAAGTGATAGGGTTTTTTTCCTGTGTGGCCATGATATATAAAGTTTCTTATAAAACAAATGCATTTAAGTAAAAACGTAGGTTTATTTAAAGAGACATATTGACAGAGTAATACTATAGGTGTCACTTAGCATGAGCGACTAATCTCTTTGAGTCTTGATTTACTCCCCTGTGAAATGTGAAAATGCTAACCTTGTAGGGTCGTTCTGAACATGAGAAAGAGCTCTGTCCATCCTTAGGTGCCATTAAAATGTTCAAATGGCCGGTTAGGTGACGGTGAAGATTCAACAAATGTGGCGGAACCAAGAATCACAGAGAAAAATCATTGGGGAGTTGCACCTGGAGGGTGAAAGGGAGAGAGTGAGAAGGTGGGGCTTTAAGCTTAGGTACTGGGGACGCCTGAAGCTTCTGAACAGGGCGTGTTATGACGAAAGAGGTGGTTGAAGAAAATCAATCCGGCAATGCAGCAGAGGACACACTGGGGAAGAAAGAGGCTGGGGAGGAGGAGAAACATGAAACTGTTACTGAAAAAATGCTAGAAGGCTGGCAGTAGAGAGGGAATAGAGAATCCAGTGCTGTATTCCAAAGAGTTTGCCAGAGAAGGGTCAGGAGTTAGCAATGAATCGAACGGGGTTGGGCAGCTGGAGAAGGGTGCTTGGTTGAGACAGAGGGGTTAAAGGAACCAAAATAGGGAGGGCAGAAAAAGTGGGTTTTAAAAATATTTTTGAGCTTGTGTGTGCATGTGTGTGTGTGCACAGGAGCACACGCATGTGCGTCTGTGTGGACATCAATGTTACAGAGCCTGCCTGAGCGTGTGCAGATTATCTGTATGTGTGCACCAGTGATACACAGGGATGGACACAGAAGAAAGAGGAAGACTAGTCTCAAGCTCAGTTGTCTAAGATGGAATTTGGCATCCATAATCTTTCTCCTTTCTTTGGCTCTGCCGTTGACTTTGGGCAAGTTGTCACGCTCTCTAAGCTTCGACGCATCATCTGCAAGAGGGAGGCATGAAACTCCCACTGCGTCACCTCCAAAATTGATCACTCACCCTACCTACCTCCCCTGAGACATCTCTCTCAAAATGCTCCCCGGAGCCCAGCCACCACCCTGGTGTCAGGCACCGTCCTCTCTCCCCTGGGTGACTGCAAGTGCATCTCACCTAGTCTCCCAGGGTCAGCTCAGGTTCCCCTCCAGCTGGTTGTCCACACTGTAGCCAGAGTGACATTTCCAAAGTGCCCATCTGACCACGTCACCACCAAGCGCCCTCTTGAAATGGCTTCTATCGTGTTTCCTACAACCCCCTCCAGAGCCTGGTCCCCACTGACATGTCCTATCTTTCCTCCTCGCTCTGGAGGGCATCAAACGATGGGCCTTCCCAGCACATGGCCTCCGCCTGTCCTCTTCCCTCTGGCGGGAACACTTCTCCTTGCCCCATTCACCTAGTTAACCCATCCTTCAGTCTTTACCATGTCACTTCCCCAGGGAAGCCTGCCCTGACCACACGCTTTGTTTGGAGAAAGCTTTGTCGCTTTGGGAGACATCTCAGGTTTTAATGATATATTCATGGTTGGGATGCTTGAGGCACTGCTGCTCTCACCTGTTAAACCGGCAGCTCCGTGTCCCTGACCCAGTACCTGGAGATGCACCAGTGGATGCCCGAGGGAAAAAAGGAGTGAATACACAAATGAAGACAGGAGTAAGTGGGTCCTGGGGCACCGATCTCACAGAGATGCTCTAAGGACATCTCTTAGAAAAAGTAATTTGTATTCCAACACATGCCAAAGTTTGATTTATAATTCTGAATATTCCTGAATTGCCCACCCGAATGGTTTTACTAAGCATTTGAGACCCTCCTTTCACCTTCTAGGGATCTCCAGAGTGCTGAGTACCCATATTTTAGAATTCTGCTGCCCTTATTATATTATCTAGTGCTGTGTAAAAAATTACTCATAGCTTAATGGTGCAAGCAACAACGTTTATAACCTTACGGCTTCTTTTGGTCAGGAATCTGGGCACAGCTTAGCTGGGTGCTTTACTTCAGGGTCTCTTACTGGCTGCAACCAAGACATTGACTGGGGAAAGATCCACCTTCAAGGCCATGCCTATTTTTTTCAGAATTCAGTTCCTAGAGAGATGTTAGATGGAGGGCTTCAGTTCCTAGAAGGAAACTGGATGAAGGCCATCCTCAGTTTGTTGCCACGTAGGCCCTCCCAACATGGCGGCTTGCTTTGTCAAAACAAGCATGATGCTGAGGAAGAAGGGAGAGAGAGAGATGGCCAGCAAGAGAGAGGGAAGTCACGCCTTTTATAACCTCATCGTGGAAATGACATCCGATCCATTTTGCCATATGTCGTTTAGAAGCAAGTCACCGGGACCACTGTGCACACACAAAAGGAAGGGCTTAAAGAAGGGAGTGAATACCAGGAGGTGAGGATCATTAAGAGTCATTTTAGGGCTACCTGCCCCACTTGTGCAAATGCCCAAAGGATATGGTTACTCAGCAACCAGACCGTGAGCCCGTCCGACTGGACCCTAACCCAGTGCACACACTAGGTGCTTAGGAATGCTTGTGTTTGCTCCCGATGATGGAAGAATCCTGCTCAGAACAGCAGCCCCGCAGCAGATGACCTTATTGATCTACAGCTGGAAACTTCTCTGTTTCTTCACAAGGTGTGTCAGGGAGAGAAACAGTCAGTTTGACCCAGCAAGGTCACGCTTACTCCATTTCCATTAAATAAATATTCACAGACTTCGGTGAGCCATCTCTAAGGTGTCAGGTATTACGCTTTAATTTCAGCAATTATGTGGCCTCCTGTCAGATTGATGTGACACCAGTGTTGAGATACAGAGGGACCAAAGAATTTGTACTTGGGGTCAAGCCCAAAATAGAAGGAAGTCACTTAATGTTCTTCAACCTAAGTGGACTGGGTACTAATAACAAAGAACCTGCCACAGAAAAGGCGGTACTTTGAGTCGCTATTCTCAGGTTCTGATTGGTTTCTATAAGCCTAACTCTGCTTTCTGCTCTGGTCCAACACTGGCAAAAGTTAGGGTTGCTGCCATAATTCTAGGAGAGGGCAAAGCCTCCCTGGGGACTGAAACTCCTGATTTGGGTCTTATTAGTACCATGCTGTGAGTAGCCAACAGAGATGATATGGAGTGAAGCAAGGGCTTTTTTAAAAAAAATCTTTATTGCAGTATAATTGCTTGACAATGGTGTGTTAGTTTCTGCTTTATAACAAAGTGAATCAGCTATACATATACATATATCCCCATATCCCCTCCCTCTTGCGTCTCCATCCCACCCTCCCTATCCCACCCCTCTAGGTGGTCACAAAGCACCGAGCTGATCTCCCTGTGCTATGCGGCTGCTTCCCACTAGCTATCTATTTTACATTTGGTAGTGTATATATGTCCATGCCACTCTCTCACTTCGTCCCAGCTTACCCCTCCCCCTCCCCATGCACTCAAGTCCATTCTCGACATCTGCATCTTTATTCCTGTCCTGCCCCTAGGTTCTGAAGAACCTTTTTTTTTTTTTTTAGATTCCATATATATGTGTTAGCATATGGTATTTGTTTTTCTCTTTCTGACGTACTTCATTCTGTATGACAGACTCTAGGTCCATCCACCTCACTACAGATAACTCAGTTTCGTTTCCTTTTATGGCTGAGTAATATTCCATTGTATATATGTGCCACATCTTCTTTATCCATTCATCTGTCGATGGACACTTAGGCTGCTTCCATGTCCTGGCTATTGTAAATAGAGCTGCAGTGAACATTGTGGTACGTGACTCTTTTTGAATTATGGTTTTCTCAGGGTATATACCCAGGAGTGGGATTGCTGGGTCGTATGGTAGTTCTATTTTTAGTTTTTTAAGGAACCTCCATACTGTTCTCCATAGTGGCTGTATCAATTTACATTCCCACCAACAGTGCAAGAGGGTTCCCCTTTCTCCACACACTCTCCATCATTTATTGTTTGTAGATTTTTTGATGATGGCCATTCTGACTGGTGTGAGGTGATACCTCATTGTAGTTTTGATTTGCATTTCTCTAATGATTAGTGATGCTGAGCATCCTTTCATGTGTTTGTTGGCAATCTGTATATTTTCATTGGAGAAATGTCTATTTAGGTCTTCTGCCCATTTTTGGATTGGGTTGTTTGTTTTTTTGATATTATGCTGCATGAGCTGCTTGTAAATTTTGGAGATTAATCCTCTGTCAGTAGCTTCATTTGCAAATATTTTCTCCCATTCGGATGGTTGTCTTTTTCTCTTGTTTATGGTTTCCTTTGCTGTGCAAAAGCTTTGAAGTTTCATTAGGTCCCATTTGTTTATTTTTGTTTTTATTTCCATTTCTCTAGGAGCTGGGTCAAAAAGGATCTTGCTGTGATTTATGTCATGGAGTGTTCTGCCTATATTTTCCTCTAAGAGCTTGATAGTGTCTTGCCTTACATTTAGGTCTTTAATCCATTCTGAGTTTATTTTTGTGTATGGTGTTAGGGAGTGTTCTAATTTCATTCTTTTACACGTAGCTGTCCAGTTTTCCCAGCACCACTTAATTGAAGAGGCTGTCTTTTCTCCACTGTATATGCTTGCCTGCTTTATCAAAAATAAGGTGACCATATGTACGTGAGTTTATCTCTGGGCTTTCTATCCTGTTCCATTGATCTATGTTTCTGTTTTTGTGCCAATACCATCCTGTCTTGATTACTGTAGCTTTGGAGTATAGTGTGAAGTCCAGGAGCCTGATGCCTCCAGCTCCGTTTTTCTTTCTCAAGATTGCTTTGGCTATTTGTGGTCTTTTGTGTTTCCATACAAATTGTGAAATTTTTTCTTCTAGTTCTGTGAAAACTGCCATTGGTAGTTTGATAGGGATTGCATTGAATCTGTAGATTGCTTTGGGTAGTATAGTCATTTTCACAATGTTGATTCTTCCAATCCAAGAACATGGTATATCTCTCCATCAGTTTGCGTCATCCTTAATTTCTTTCATCAGTGTCTTATAGTTTTCTGCATACAGGTCTTTTGTCTCCTTAGGTAGGTTTATTCCTAGGTATTTTATTCTTTTTGTTGGAATGGTAAATGGCAGTGTTTCCTTAATTCCTCTTTCAGATTTTTCATCATTAGTGTATAGGAATGCAAGAGATTTCTGTGCATTAATTTTGTATCCTGCTACTTTACCAGAATGATTGATTAGCTCTAGTAGTTTCCTGGTAGCATCTTCAGGATTTTCTGTGTATAGTATCATGTCATCTGCAAACAGTGACAGCTTTATTTTTTCCTTTCTGATTTGGATTCCTTTTATTTCTTTTTCTTCTCTGATTGCTGTGGCCATTCAAAACTATGTTGAATAATAGTGGTGAGAGTGGAAAACCTTGTCTTGTTCCTGATCTTAGTGGAAATGGTTTCAGTTTTTCACCATTGAGAATGATGTTGGCTGTGGGTTTGTCATATATGGCCTTTATTATGTTGAGGTAAGTTCCCTCTATGCCTACTTTCTGGAGGGTTTTTATCATAAATGGGTGTTGAATTTTGTCAAAAGCTTTTTCTGCATCTATTGAGATGATCATATGGTTTTTCTCCTTCAATTTATTAATATGGTTTATCATGTTGATTGATTTGCATATATTGAAGAATCCTTACATTCCTGGGATAAACCCCACTTGAACATGGTGTATGATCCTTTTAATGTGCTGTTGGATTCTGTTTGCTAGTATTTTGTGGAGGATTTTTGCATCTATGTTCATCAGTGATATTGGCCTGTAGTTTTCTTTCTTTGTGACATCTTTGCCTGGTTTTGGTATCAGGGTGATGGTGGCCTTGTAGAATGAGTTGGGGAGTGTTATTCTCTCTGCTATATTTTGGAAGAGTTTGAGAAGGATAGGTGTTAGCTCTTCTCTAAATGTTTGATAGAATTCGCCTGTGAAGCCATCTGGTCGTGAGCTTTTGTTTGTTGGAAGATTTGTAATCACAGTCTCAATTTCAGTGCTTGTGATTGGTGTGTTTGTATTTTCTGTTTCTTCCTGGTTCAGTCTCGGAAGGTTGTGCTTTTCTACAAATTTGTCCATTTCTTCCAGGTTGTCCATTTTATTGGCATATAGGAAGCAAGGGCTTCTGAATGAAGAGATGTTCGGCGTAAGCCTGGCTCCAAGATGTACTTGTTGTGAGACCTACAGCACATCACGCGGCCCTGAGCCTCAGGCTGCCCATCCAAGAGGGGGCACAGTGGTCTCCTCCATGTGCCCTTAAGGTCCTATGGAAGATAGTTGGGTTAGCTTCCGAAGGCTCCATTACACCTCCTTCTACGTGAAGATGTTGAAAATGTAAATACTACATTTGCCAGATTGTCTTCCTAGGGGTTTGAAGGAGGAGGGGAAGCAGAGGCCATCCTCCCATGGGAGGGAAGGCTGTCAAGGAAGCTCCCAAAGATGTGCATGGTGCGGTGCGGTGGCGAGCCCTCCCAGCCCTACATCAGCCACAGCTGGCTGGGCTGTGGATCGCAGCTACTGTGGTGTGACCGTCCCCCCGCCCCCCATCAGGCAGCACCCTGGCTCCCTCTCCACCAGCTCTTCCAGCCAGGCTACAGGCGCCCCGGCTACAGGCACCTAACTCACTCACCAAATATTCCATCTATATTCCAGGGACTGATGAAGGCCCTTGGGGCTCATCAGTGTTCAAGAGACATAGAATCCTGTCTGTGGATATTACAGTGTAAAGGGAATTAGAAATGCTGGAAGTGAGAGTGAGTAAGAATTTAAAATCTGGCAGCTGGGGTAAACCTCATTGAAAAGGTGGCAATTGAGGAAATGAAGGAAGAGGGAGCTGGCCATGTGGTAGCTGATGGAAGAACATTCTAGACAGAAGGTATTGTCAGCACAAAGGCCTCTCGGTGAGTGTGTGACTGGGGAATTCAAGGAGGAGGGAGGAGTCCAGTGTGGTTGAAGCTGGCCAAGGTGGAAGAGGGTAGAAGGAGATGAAGCCAGATCTGGAACGTAATTCCCTACATTAAATCCCCTTCTGCTTGAAACAACTAGAATGACCTCTCTTTCCTCTATGACACTGATCAAAGCAGACCCTTTGCACAATTTTGTTCTAACCTTTATGCAGTCGCAGTGAAATTGTATTTGCACCCACCCTGAAGCCGTGGCCTCATGATCTTTGTACTCCAAGCACTAGCCCAGGGCCTTACAGGGCAGGCATTTCACATAGACTATTGAACACAATGCAAGCACAGTTATTTCCAAACCACTGCCGCTTCCAAACAGGAGGCTTCTCTGTGGGAACATGTAGCCTCCAATATGGCTGGGTGTGGGGGGGAATAAAGGTCTTTCTCATTGAAGGGATACATTTAGTATTCTAATGAAGTAATTATAAAAGTAAGTAATTATTGAAATAGCCACATCAACTGCTAGTCATTAAAATCCTCCGAAACAGAGCTGGCCTGATGGCTTAGGCTATTAGAAACCTTGGCAACCACCCAACGCCCACAATAGCTTGTAATTAATTGATCTCACCTCTAATCTGCTATTGTTAGCCCAGTGCCATCATTTGTTTGGCCTACAGATCCTATTGCCCCTTCCTTTTGATTGTATTTGTTACTGTACCCCCTCTATCTCTTTCAATTAAGCACAGGTTAAGTGGTTCACCCGCAAGAGAAGAGGAGATAATGGTATCAATCAAAGTAATCTCTTTAATTTGCTAAATGGATTACAGGGAAACCCCAGCCAAAGTGAAGTCATAGCTAGTGGCCTTCCCTTGAACTACACACGAAGAGTATCTACTTATTAACCCACCATAAGCCAAACTTGATTGAGGAATAAATGTCTACAAAGGTAGCAGGTATCAGCAGTTTTCAACAGAAGAGATGGCTCTCTGTGACTATATTGTTTCCAGAGTGAGACGTCCCCACTGGCTCCTTTCCTGTTTCTCACTCGCCGTACCTTACCATTGCAACGCACAGCCTCACATACCGAGCAAAGTACTGCCCAGCACTCCAGTCAAGAGAGTGGATTTATAATCTCTTTGAGGACATGCTCTGGCTAGAATTCATTTTTTCTTATTTGTATATAAATGCAAATGCAGTTTCATAGGCATGATGGCTCTGGCTTTTGCTGACTCTGAAAACAATATATATTTAAGAGTAAACAAGTTTATCCCTAAGCTGGTAAGTAATCTTCCTTCTTTTTTGTGACCCTGCTTGTTCTCTCTGTTACACAACACACACACAGGCACACATGCACACACACACACAACTCTGAGACCCCGGGTGGGACAGAGTATAGAAAGATCCCACACCACTAGGATTCTTGGCTTTGCACATGTCCTTGGTTTGTTAAGCAAGCAGGCAATTAGGCAAAGAATGTTAAATCTGGTCATCTCCCAGTACAAGAAGAACAATGGGTAACAGCAAGAATAAAATGGAAGGTGACAAAATACAAAATAAAACTCTCAAAGACTGGAGCACCCAAATTGTGGTTTGAAAAGTTCAATAAATATTGATGTAACCTCTCTGTCTTCAAGCCATCCAGCTTTCCATGGAGTCCTAACACTGGGCCACCAAGGAATTCCCAAATTGCCTGCTTTAAATGAGGTAATTTTATGCTGTGCAAATTATATCTCAATAAAGATGGTTTTCGTTTAGCTGACATGTGAAATTTATTTGTGAGTTTTCATTACCAAAACATTTTCAGTGTTACGTTATTTTCTTTTAATTCAATGACCAAAACATTTATAAAATAAATTAATTAAAATACTTAAGGAAAAAAAGACTTCCAACTTTCCGGGGTCACGGTTGTTTTCCGTATCAACTAAAATGGCCTGACCCCCAGAAGCCCATGCTCTGCACTGTCCTGTGACCTCCCCAGTGCTCCCACATGCTCCTGAGGAGCCTTACGTCCAGGTCACTGCCACTCGGCTCCTGCTCTTGACCCAGCTCTCAACCTTCTCCTCCTGTCTTGCCTCCTGGGGCGCTTGACCTCCCTCTTGTCTTCCCTCTTCAGACCAAAGACCGACCTAACTCCTCTTCCTCCATTTCCTAAAGAACCACTGACACAGGATGTACAATCTGATTTTACTGGAGTTCTGGGCAAAATCGTCCAGAGGGGTACTATAACACAGAGCGGAATAGGGGATGCCTGGTGGTAAACGTTAGCTATCACAAGCACTCCACCATCCTCACCACAGAGAATGGATCACTAGCTGTATTGCCTTCTGGGCTCTGGCCACCCACCGTCTTTTTCAGAGCCACACTAATCTCTCCCATCTCCTCCCTTCTGGTCCCAACCTTCCTCTCAAGTTGCCAGGAAAAAATGCTTGTTCCATAGCTCAATAATAATCTGTCTCTTCTCTATATTTGCTCTGGGATCTATCTTGGCACAGACAAAAGCTTCCTTAGGGTCTTGTCTCCATCAAGAATGCCTTTCAGGAACCTCCCTGCTGGCGCAGTGGATAAGAATCTGCCTGCCAATGCAGGGGACACGGGTTCAAGCTCTGGTTGGGGAAGATCCCACGTGCCGCAGAGCAACTAAGCCTGTGCGCCACAACTACTGAGCCTGTGCTCTAGAGCCCACGAACCACAACTACTGAAGCCTGCGTGCCTAGAGCCCGTGCTCCACAGCAAGAGAAGCCACCGCAATGAGGGGCCCATGCACTGCAACAAGGAGTAGCCCCAGCTCGCTGCAACTAGAGAAAGCCCGCACGCAGCAACGAAGACCCAACGCAGCCATAAATAAATAAAATTAAATCTTTAAAAAATCAAAAAGAATGCCTTTCATTCTCTACAAGCAATTCTGAGCTCCTAGAGCAAACTGTTTAAACTGCAACTGGCCTGGAAAGAAAGCACCTTCAGCACTCACTCTGTTTAAGATGCAGGAGTGGGTGCAGAAGAGAAACGGCACGGGATGAGGGGCGCCCTCTGCTTCTAGGGCGTGTATAGTATAGCAGGGGAGGTGAGTACACACCCAAGAGGCATGTGGTGAGTGGGAGGAAGTTGGAAGGCAGGAGATCCAGGTTTGGTTCCCCTACTTGATTATGTTGCACACATGGACAGGATAGGCAACCTGTCTGAGTTTTAGGTAAAACAGGGATACAAACATTCCCTTCCCTGCCTCATTCCCAGGGTGGCTGTGAGGATAAAAGGGAATGCTGTGTGCAGAAGGGTAATGGAAATCCTGAAGCCTGGTACGAGTGCACAGCACTGCTGTGATCACCGTGTGAGAAGGAACACACAATAACTGGCTACAAGTGCACCTCCTCACTGGTGAGCCATCTTTTGGGTTCAAATGTTAAAATGTTGGTGTCATGCTCGGCGGGACTAAAAGAAACTAAACACTAAACAAATCAAGGATCACCCCAATGAAACCACAGCCACGTACCTCAGAATCCTCCTAAATCTACAAAAACATTCTTAGCTCTCACACGTGGTCCCCTTTAGTGCTTCTGATTGAGCAGAATGTCACAGCCCCAACTCTGTTCTCACATATGCTCGTAAGGCCAAGTTCACATAGAATCTGGTAAATACATAAATTTCCTTTGTGGCTGGCCTGATATTTTGTTCTCTCTCTTTCCCCTTACTTTGAGTAAGCTATATGTTGGTTTCCACCTGTTTATACGACCTGCTCAGTATTTCTTTGATAGAGGGTATTACGACCTAGTGGAGTTTCAGCTGTGGTGGAAATAAAATCTACATATCAACAGATATTCGGCAGTGCCCCCAAGTAGAGACACTGGTGTACCCATGTATGTTGGCCTAGAGTCGAGAACTGCTCCTGCAAACCCTATGTAATATATGGGTTTGGAAGGCCTGAGAGTGGTTAGAGAATGCTTCAAGAAAGATGTTGGACTTTTCGATGGGTACAACAAAAACGGTAGACTAGGGTCTCCCTCAAAGTGGCAACTCTTATATTTGCACCACATTTAAAGTTTGCAAAAGGTTCACATACATTATCTCATTTAATTGTTACCATAAACCTGTGAGGCTGATATCACTGATTTCATTTCCTAGCTCTAGTGAAAAAGATGCTTGGAAAGGTAACCCCACAGAAATGTGTTCACGTGTGCCCCCAAAGGCATGTACAAGATGGGTAATAGCTACAATGTTCACAATGGCCCCAGAGTGGATACAACCTGAATGTCCATCCTCAGGATGAAGAAACACACACGAGTGTAACACTGTATCCTCGCAGCAGTGAGAACAAACCAACTGGGACCCGCTGCACAAAAGGATGAGTCTCTCAAACATCCTGTGTGTGAAAGATGGCAGACACAAGACAGAAAATACTGTATGATTCCGTTTGTGCAAATTTCAAAAGCCGGCTGTCAGAAGTCAGAGAGTGGATATGCTTGGGGGGACGGTGGTGACGGAGCAGGAGAATGGCAGGATCTTTGGAGGCACAAGACATGTTCTGCTTCTTGACTTAGGTTCCGGTTACCTGTGTGTTCACTTCCGAGGTCAACCCCGGTTCACAGACTTTTGTTATTTGAGAGCCACCACTCTTTGGAATCTGGAGAAAAACCAGCTGGCCAGGAGCTCTCCTTGTGGTTTCTGATCCGTAGATTTCATGCACACCTTTTCCCTTTATTTCTCCTGCGAGTGAGAAGCTTAACTTAATCATGACCCACTGGGGCTCTCTGAGTAGGGTGGCTTTTGGGTGGCTGAGAAAGTCCTGGACCCCACGCCCCAGGCTGCTCTCCTAGGTGGACCAGCCGGTTCCAGTCTGCCCACCCTCCCCCTACACTGGCCTCCACAGCACAGTCACAGCCAATTCTCTGTTATCTGCCTGAATTCTTCCTCACCAGCTCCACCTTAAACCAGGCCTTGCAGCTCTGAGCCTCTGCTCTGCTCTTTGAACAAACAGGTATTCAGCTAACTTCCGGAAACTACCTGGTAACACATGGATATAGGCTTGCTGTTGTTATTATTATTGGCCTTGAATAGTAATACCCTTTATCTACTCTTTCAACTATGCAAATATTCATTCATTTATCCATTCATTCATATTTTTCCCTCTCTTCTCTTTTCCTGTCTAAACCAACCAGAAAAGATGACCAGTGCTGGATCTAGGACATAAGTTTCCAGTTTATGAGATGTCTATTATACAAACTGCAGTCAAGATACACTGTACTGGTCAAGTTCTCTTGATCCCCAGACCTGTCAACCAGTCACATGGGGATGGAGACTGGTGTGAGAAAACTGGGTATTCATGTAGCCATTGGGCTTACTACCAAGGACCCCGCTCTCTTCCAGGTATCTGCAAATGGATTTTTCAGCCAGCTTTGTTTTCCCTAGGCCTTTCCCATGCTAGGTGTTCAGCCTATCATTTCTATGATCACTCTTTGAAATTAGAGGCCAATATCTTCTTTTGCCCCAAACTTTATGTCATGGTCTGGGGATTACTTTGACTGGTTCCACAGTTAATAATAGAGGGAAAATGAGGTGTGGAATGAGTCTAATGAAATCCTCTCTATTATATTTCACTTCATTTGGTTTCTTATATTCCCATTCCACAGATTACCAATTTATGTATCGAGTTTTTATGAGGTACATGCATTTTAGGGCTTTTACATGAATTATTTGATCTTTACATCAACCCCAGGATGTAAACTTCCTATTACAACCTCACTTTACAGAAGAGGAAACTGAATGACCTAGGGATGCCCTCGTTTCAGGCGAGACCCTCTATGTGGCTCTGACTTTGCTGCCCGTTTTAGGATAATTTCATTCAATCAAACAAACACGATGATGCTAGTCCCTGAGCTTGGCACTGGAGATTCAGCCATGAACAAAGTGGGCTTAATCACCGTCCTCCTGGGGCTCCGAAGCAATAGGGCATTAAAAACATGGAACACACATGATCCTGAGGGTGGTACATATTATCAAATGCAGCAGAGCATAGCGTCCTCCTGTGGCTGACGGTATAAGGGGGGAGCGTCTGGATGTTACAGGCAGTGAGCCAGGGGCTAAAAAATCCAGAACTGAATGAGTTAGGACGCTGAGCTCTTAAGGGTGTGGCATGGAGGGCCTGTGAGCACAATGGTTGAGAAGGTGCAGGACCCCTGAGGGCAGTGAAGGAGCACAGGAGAGCACAGGGCCAGGGGAGGCTTTAGGTCTTATTTTGAAAAAAACACTCCTAAGCTTCTAAGCTAAAGCTGCCCCGCTAATTATCCTAAGATGGCACATGGGGTTGAATATTGGCTCACACCTTCTCCGCCCTGCCTGCCCTGCCATGGTCAGTGTGGGTGCAGGACACTTCCTCACCCCCTTGCTGTCGGGCTTGCTCACTGACTTGCTTTGGCCAATGGAATGTGGGGAGAGCGGACAGTATGCCCGTCCCAAGCCTCGGCCTTAAGACGCCTTAAACGTTTCCTCTTTTCCCCTCTGTACTTCTGCTACCATCGTGGGAAGAATGTATAAGGACGCAGCTGCTGGTCAATGAGGAGCAAAGAGGAACCCAACCTGCACCCTGGGCCTAGCCCCAGTCCCACCATGCTCTCCAAGACCCTGCAGAGCCTGGCCCACTACAAAAATATCCTATTGTTATAAACCTCTGAGACTTGGGGGTTGCTGGTTTCACAGCATTACTATAGCAAATACACACCAGGATTGGCTTAGGTCCCATTTTCAGACAGCCAGGCTCCAGAAATTTGTCCTTGTTTCCCCATTGTCACAGCGTCCCTGTCTCACCCTGTATAAAGGGGCAGTCCCCAACTGGCAAGTCACTCTTTACTTTTCCTTACAGTACAGAGAACCATTTTACACATGATGCATTTATTTACTTCCTGTCTCTTCCCCTGCTGATATTACTTTGTAGGGTGAGTAACTGAGCGACTAGGTCTAGAGTGGTCCCCAGCCATGGCGGCACGCTGGAATCACCTGGAGTTGAACAAGCCCCCGCTCACCCCCCAAACTAAAGCCTGAATCCCAGTAAGATCCTGGTCAAATTGATCTGTGGAGAGGTCTTTAGGCTTTTAACAAACTGCCCAGAAGATTCTCACGTGCAGCAAAGGTTGAGAACCACTGAGCAATGGGGTGCAGGGGCAGAGGTCAGAGATGACTTTCTAAAGGCAGTGCCTGATCTGAGTCCTCCGAGGTGAGCTGGATAAGCCTGGTGAAGGGGGTGGGAAGGGGTAGAACTGCCCCGTCCAGTAGGGCAGCCTATAGCCATCAGCCACATGCGAGCACTTGAAACGGGTCTAGTCCAAACTAAGATGTCTTAATCGAGTGCAAAATACACACTGGATTTTGAAGACTTAGTCTGAAAAAGGGAATGTAAACAATTTCATTCATGATTTGTATATTGGCTACATGTTGAAATAGTACTTTGAACATGCTGGTTTAAATAAAATATATTGTTGACATGAATTTCTCCTGCTTCTTGCTTTTTTTAACGTGGTGATGAGAAAGTTTAACGATGCCTCGATGGCTCAGGGTGTGTGTCTAGCGGGCAGCTCTGGGCTGTGGGGTTTTTCAGGCCAACAAAATGTGACCAAAGGCAAGAGTGAGAGACATCCGGGGGGGAGGGTTAGCCTGAGCACACGGCTTGCTAGGGCTCACAGGGTCGGGGAGGTAGCGTGGAGGATTCACTGAGGGTGGCACAGAGGCAGGAAAGCCATGCTTAGGGCTGCAGCCATCTCCCGGAGGTGCTTGAAAAGGATCTTTCTTAAAGCAGGACATTCACTGGAAGATTATTAAGAGGAGACGGGCAGATACTAAGGAAGTGAAATATTTGTAATAGGCGAGTCAAGAGCCGGCTGGCAACCGCTTTCCTATTCTGAGGCACTTACAGGTTGATTCATGGGCAATTTGAAGCCATGAGCAGTTACGGTGATGAAACATATAGCCTGAATGATCGTCCATCCCTTATATTTGCCAGTGAGCATGTACTCCCCTCTGCCTGCCGTCACACACACTGTCACCTTGAAAGGTGCTCTCCCATCACTGTCTCTGATGGGATGAGCTGGGAGATGTCACTTCTAACAGCCCATGAGAGATGGGGCCGTTCAAAGATGTATTAGGCAGCCTCTAAGAAGCCAGCCTGCTTTGGCGAAAAGCAAGAGGGAAGAAACTCAAGTCATAACCAGATGAGAATGTCATGCAAATATACCTTTCACCTCAGTGCCCATTAGGTGATGATTTTAAAGGCTAGTTGTGGAAACTTCTGGAGAAGGAAATGAAATGATTGCACAAATGGGGACCAGGAAAGACCTGGGACATAAAAAGAAACATTAGCTTGTCATGCACAATAGCTGAGGCCAGCTAGAGCCCCTTGCTAGATGTCCAAACATCAGTGATGATTCTGTACTTGATACAACACGTGGGTCCACATAGAAGCCACTGAACCCTCAGCTGGACTTTACACATTGGATAGTAATGCTCTGTGTTGGTGGCCCGTCCCCCTAGTACACTGACACAGCGGGGGCTATCTGGGTAAGCTTGGGGCTATCTGAGGCTTGTACAGCATCAGCTTACAGTGGATATAAAATGCATAGGAATTAACCGCGATGTCAAAAGAGAAAAGATTTTTCCCCATAATTTAGTATGAAGAGTTCTATTTGATCACATTAGTAGGAACTGGTATTTCCTAGACTGATAGAAGCTGAATGTGAAGTAGATCATCCCTCTCACTGAACAGGGGAAGATCCCGAGGCCCAGGCAGACAGCGACTCATCCAAGGTCCACAGCCAGCCAGAAGGAGGGCTGGAAACTGCACCTGGGCTCCTGTGTCCCTGTTTAGTGCTGCCTGTGGCTGACCCAGGGGCTGCGGTGCCTTGGACTGAAACTACTTGAGGTGCTAGGAGCAGGTCTTAGGGCCGTGGTTCTCAGCCCCGGGTGCATAGTTGATTATCTGGAGGCATTTTTAAAGAATCCTGGCTGCAAATCAGAGTAATTAAGGCTCTCTGAGGATGGGACCGAGGCATGTGCAGTTTTAGAAGCTCTCCAGGTGATTCCAATCTGTAGTTGAGAATTGCTGCCTAGAGGAGTATTTGAGTGATCTTGGAGAAAACCCAGTTTTCAAAGGCAGGGCATCACCTGCTGGAGATGACTGCCATGCCCATCTAGAGGCCTCTGTTTTAGAGGAGGAGGAGATCAAATTAGCAATATTATCTTGACCTCAAGACTTTTTTGTTAACAGACACTGGTGAGCTGCAAAATCACCTTACTGGTGCCCAGGGAAGGAGATGGTGGCACACCTACGAGCCGTGACTGGCTGATGCCGGCTCTGTTTCCGTTGGTGCAATGGCGAGTTCTCCCAGCAGCCCCTCCGTGGGACCAGATGGCACACAGCCCAAGGTGAACCAGTCTTTAAAGCAAAGCACAGAACAGTCCACAGAACTTTCTGCAAAGATGCAGTGTCCTCTGCACTGTCTAAGATGCTGCTACCAGCCACACATGGCTACAGCGTAGTCGAAATGTTTCAAGTAGAACTAAGAAACTGAATTTTAACTCTTATTTCACTTTATTTTATATTTCAATTTAAATAGACACACATGGCTAGTGACCACTACTGCACAATGAAAAGAAGGTCTCAGAACTGTCCCAACCAGGCAGATGACAGAAAATTTGTAGAGGACAAAGATAAATATTTTAACTTTAAACTGTGCTGTTGCTGATTCATGCTATCTATACATGTCATTAGCTTGCTTAGCAAGACTAGACATTAAAAAAAATACCTTAGCAGACAGTGGTTTGTGACAATAAAGGCACAGGTAACACTGATTTTTTAAAAAGGGATTTGTGTATTTGGTTTTCCTTTATAAGCAAGATTTACTGAATTGTATGAGAAAACTCCTGCCTCGGCATGTTAAAATATATGATGAGAATGAGTTTGAGGCATAGCAAGGGTCTCAGAGCAACTGCCTTGCTCTCCAAATGCTTGAAAGAATCATGTCATAGGAATGATGGAACTATTGTTTCATCTAATGACAACCTTTCTGTGGCAACTCTTCCAAAAAAGCAAGTTATTTGAACGCCAATATCAACTTATTCTCCCAGAAACACAAAAAGCACCAAATTCTCCTAATGCAGAGGCAGGCCTCTGGCCAAGGAACATGACTAAACTTTTCTGATCACGTCTTTCAGTTCAGGAAACAGACACTCTTTTAGGCCACGCATTTGAGATGAGATTCTTGGGATGTTGGTAGCTTAGCCTATATGACATTCCAACAGTGAGTTGTTTTGGTTAGCGTTTTAATTTTCATGGAAAAACCATATAATGCCCATAGAAATGCAAACCCCTGCCACCTCTATCTTGATATTTTATCTCATTCTTAAATGCCTGACAGTGTCTCTTGATTTACCCTAATGAAAATGGAGGGATCATAAACTTAATTCATAGTTCTTCATCCTCGGGGATTGCAGTATCTCTACCAATTTCACTTTACAAATTGTAAAACAGAGGTTATGAGAGACCTCTGGTTCTTTGCCTGCCCAGGTATGAGCATTACTTCTATTTCACTGACAAGCAGAGGAAAAGAAGATCTGGTCAAAGGCTGGGCTGATTTAGAGGAGAGAGCATGGGAGAATGTGCCTGAAGGCTGAGGACCTGATGCCAAACTTGCCAGTAATGTAACCTTGGGTACTATGCCACTTAATTTTCCTGAGATCCACTTTTCTTATCTGCATAATAGGGATAAGAACAATATTACCTCAAGGGGGTCTGTGAGGACATCACAAGGTGATGCATGTTTATATGTTTCGTAAACTGAGAGTGTTATGCAGGTGTGACTTATCAGGGAGTGATAGCATGGCCTGTTCTTTCCCAGCAAGACCTGCATGTAACCTGGTTTTGTGATGGACATTTTGGCTTGTTTCCACCTTTTGGCTATTGTAAATAATGCTCTGTGAACATGTGTGAAGTAATGTCTATTGGAGTCCCTGCTTTCAATTCCTTGGGTTTATACTCAGAAGTGGAATGGCCAGATTATATGGTAATTGTATTTTTAATTTTTTGAGGAGCTGACACATTGCTTTCCACAGTGGCTGCACCATTTAATATTCCCACCAGCAATGCACAAAGATTCCAATTTCTCTACCTCCTCACAAATGCTTATTCTCCTTCTTTGTTTGTTTTTGAATAATAGCCATTCTAATGGGTATGAAGGGGTATCTCACTTGGTTTTGATTTGCATTTCCCTAATGATTAGTGATGTTGAACATATTTTCATATACTTATTGCCATTTGCATATTTTCTTTGCAGAAATTTTTATTCAAGTCCTTTGCCCATTTAAACATGACATTCTTAATGTTAATGAGAGTATATCTATTTTGTTAAAAAATGTTTTAGGATCTAACAACAAAGTCATAATGTCCTTAAAAGTCACTGTTAAATGACTCCACATTGTTATTATAATCACTATTATTTTAATAACTTATCATTCTTGCTGCTATTTAATTTAAAATGATTGAATACTAGCCCTGTTCTAGGCACGGTGCGCATGTACTGACTTACTGGATCTTCACACCTACTCTACAAAGCAAGTCTTGTTAGTATTACCATTTTACAGTTGGGGAAACTGAGGCTTAAAGGAGCTAACTAGCTTGCCCCCAGGCCATGCAGCTATTAAGTGAAAGAAGTGGGATTTGAAGCCAGGCAGTAGGGTACAAATTCTTTGTTCTCACCACAATGTGTTACTGCCTCTCAGTGATGGCTGCTGGTCAATGATCCACTGACCTTACAGGACATCCGTGTTAGAGGAACAATAAATAACAGGTTATTGCTCGTGGTCTTTCATTTCAGAATACTTAAGGAGATTCATGGACTCATTTCTATGACTAGTCTCTGTTCTTCTGAAGTGATCCAGCAATATGACTATAGTTTGCTATTATTTAATAGCTCAAAGATGAGATGTATTTTGGAACATACCTGAAAAAATATATTCCATAACACCATACTGTCTTGGCTTGATAATTTACTCGAGGGACCAAGGTAAGTCATAATCACTTTTGGTATTCAGCATCCTTACATACCGGAGAAGAAAATTTGCATTTTACCCATTTATTCTACAAATCTTTATTGAGGGCCCCTCATGTGCATGGTACTATTCCAGATTCCAGGTATACAAACAGACAAAGCTTTGCTCTAACTGGTGGTGAGGCAGGTATGACGGGCAGGGAACATGCAATTGCATAAAAACTTCAATATCAAGTAATGGTGGGGACCAGGAAGAAGAATAAAGCAGGTAAGAGGAGGAGGGGCTCTAAGGTGTGAAGAGGGTCTGACATTTTAGACAGGGCTGTCAGGGAAGGCTTCTATGATAAGATGACATTTGAGAGAGAGCAGAATGACACAAGAAAATGAACAATTGGTAAAGAGCATCCCAGACAAAGGGAACAACCAGTGCAAAGGCCCTGAGGCAAGAACATCCCTGGAATTTGTGTACCACAATGAGGAAGGAAAGGTGGGTGGAACAGAATGAAAGGGGGGGCTAAAATTCATTAACTCTGCTGTTTCTTGAATTCTTCATGGTAACACTGGAGTTTATCAAATGGCAGTGACCCAGCTGCGGACCAGAGCTGAAATATACCACATCTAAGATCTGAGCTGGGAAAATGAAATGGAAACGATAGATTTGCTTTTGAAGAGCAAATAGCACTGGATTATTTTTCCATTTCCTGGAGGACCGTGAATCAGAAATGTCTGACAAAAAAGAATTCCCCAGGGGGTAAGGCACTTCCTAGGGCATTGACGTGCTCATGTAAATACCAATCGGGACATTAAGATTCATTTCTTCTACATCAAATGATGAACGCTTCAATGTTGGATACATTTGCTCTTTCTAAAAACCAATGATGGTCACCAAATCCTCTCTAATGGAGAAGGGGAAAAGAAGTCCATAAACGTTAAAAGATTAAAAGAGGATGATTGGACTTCCCTGGTGGCACCGTGGTTAAGAATCCACCTGCCAATGCAGGGGACACGAGCTCTACCTCTGGTCCGGGAAGATCCCACATTCTGCGGAGCAACTAAGCCCGTGCGCCACAACTACTGAGCCTGCACTCTAGAGCCCGTGAGCCACAACTACTGAGCCTGTGTGCCACAACTACTGAAGCCCGTGCGCCTAGAGCCGGTGCTCTGCAACAAGAGAAGCCACCACAATGAGAAGCCTGTGCACCGCGATGAAGAGTAGTCCCCGCTCACCACAACTAGAGAAAACCTGCGCACAGCAATGAAGACCCAATGCAGCCAAAAAATAAATAAAATTTAAAAATAAATAAATAAAATAAAATAAAGGAGGATGATTCATGTGTGAGAGCTCATCTGTGTACAAATTTTTTTATTGTAAAATTTTGTTAAAAATTTTACCATTCAATAATATGCTCCAAGAAATTTGACATTAGAATCACAGATAATTTTGGAAAAATATAACCTTTCTAGAATTTGACAAAAACCTCGAGACATTATCAAAATTAAGAAAATATATTAGTTTCAGCATTATGTGTATACATCTGTCAATTTTCCATATCGGATTTCTATAGTTAATTCTGAATATCTCAATCCATAAACACTGGAAAATGAGAGTACTTAATTCCATGCCATTATTATATATAATGGTCTGATTTTTAATATATATTTAACCAGATACTGGAATAACCACAAATTATATATCCCTTCAGTTCTTACAGAATGAACTCCCACCCAGATAACTCCCAAATGTGAATAACTGTATTTCAGAATAATACCCAAACATTAAAAATTTCTTTTCAAAAGGAGTCTGTCACATTTTCTACAGAATAAAAATAACCTCAGTCAAATGTGGAAAAGGTAAGGGTTCTGTAGGATTCCAGCCTCCAAACTCCACTGTCAAGGATGGCATTTTATTCCTAACAAGAAGAAACTGAACAAGAGGTAATAAAATGAAGACAGATCAAAGAAGTAGGTAGGAGAGTTAGGAAATAGTTATATACACACTACTATATATAAAATAGATAACTAATAAGGACCTACTGTGTAGCACAGGGAACTCTACTCAATACTCTGTATGGGAAAAGAATCTAAAAAGAGTGGATAGATGCACATGTATAACTGATACACTTTGCTGTATATCTGAAACTAATGCAACATTGTAAATCAACTATACTCCAATAAAAATCAAAAAAAGAAAATGCTCGCATTCTCAAGAAAGAAAAAAATAAAAATAAAAAAAATGAAATCATCTGTGTAGAGAATTGGGAGCGGCAGTGGGAGGTGGAGGAGGGGACTCGCTAGAGGCCAGGGTGGGCCTCATGGCCGCTGTTTGCTCTCTAAAAAGAGGCCTTCAGTGCTTGAACAGTTAGAAGGCTGGGCTGCCACAGTTTCCCTACAATGCCTAATATACCATAGCTGCTCAAAATTAATATGATGTACTCTATAAATAAAATAAGAGTAAAATGCAGGTGCTTAATCAATACTGAATCAAGGTCAAATCAGTTCTCTATCTTGAGGTGGGAGAATGGGAGAATACCAGTTTCTAACATAATTATATGGTTTTTGTAATGCTTAAATTTATAAAAATTAATAAACATGTTAGTTTTCCATTAAAAAAAAACACCTACATTGGATTGCACTAGAATAAAGCAATACATAATTTTGCTAAGTTCGTCGTGAATAAGTTATTCAATCAGCTCTCGCAGACTTTTTGAGGATGCCAGCCACAGAAGACCAAGAGGAAGACGGAGTCCACAAGGCATCATTCGAGCTTTGGCCAGAAGTCACGCCTTAGCCGTTCTCCCTCATGAGGAACAGGATAGTGGCTCTTGCCCACCATGGTTACAGAGTGGAGGGAAGACAGCTTCCCTTTACCCCTGAGGGTTCTCGGAGGCACCCTGGGATGATGCTGTCCCCTTGAAGTCCTTCATGCTTTCTCCCCCACTTCCTCAGATTCTAAATCAATCAGGTTACTGTTTAGCAAGACCTTTGAATTCAGCGAAAAATATCACCAGCTTTGTAAACAAGTTGTTCGCCACAAAACAGAATCACCCTCCAAAAAAACTGTACCCTAGCTAACAAATACATATTACTAGTTTGCTCTGCCACTAACTGAACTGCTGAAATAAGTGAGGGGGTTGCCTGAAAACTTACAAATTCTGTTACCCTTGCACAAAACAAGCTCCTGACACCCCTTGCCTTTGATGGCGTCTATTTCTTTCCAGGGGTCCAAGAGAAATAAGGGTGTCAGAGCAAATACCTTCAAGAGCTCCCCCCCAAGAACCGCCGAGAAGACACAGAATTTCTGACTGAGAGGAGGCGACAGCGTGTCCCCCAGAGGCAGCATGAAAGGCAGATGCTGTGAGCAACCGCAGATTTAATGTACTCCTTCCTTCCGTCCCTCCTCCCGGGCACACTGGCCTTCCCCTGGGACTGACTCTCATCAAACTGACAAAATGATCATGTGTGGACTCACAGTTAGGCCCAAGGATTTTCCCAAAGACCAAGGTGGCTTTGAAAGATAATCCATGGCTCGTTTTTACACTTGAGGCCCATAGCGTATATGTCTTAGAAGTTGCCTGGCTGAAAAATCTCAGATGGAGCTAATTCACTCAGTGTTTTCCTTAAACCCATGAGGCTAAAAGCTATTGGGTTTCATGAGAAATAAACAAAATTTCGAATTAACTACAGCGACCTCCCATTTATGTAGACTGACCACAGAAGGGATTGTTTGGGTTGGCAGAATAAAGGGGATCACTCAGTGTTACTGTATGTTAAGCTGGCTGACATCACGCAAGCTATTTAATGTCTCATGCCTCAGTTTCCAGATTCATGAAATGGGCAGTAGAAATTGTACCTACATCAGAAGATTGTTGTAAAAACTAAATGAATTAACACATGAAAAGCACTAAGAGCAATGTCTAATATATAATAACAATAAAGTAAATGACAGTATAGCAATAAGAGTAATGCAATTTATATTCTTAACATCACATACTGGTTGACCAGTTTTCACAGAAATGGAATTATTGATATGAATAACTGTAATTACTGGGCACAGGTTGATCCCTCTTCTGTGCTGATCCTTAAAGGGAATTTAGGTTATCCCTAGGTATTCGAATGATCACAAATGTTTACTGAGGGTCTATTATTTGTTCTTAATATAGGGATTCAAAAATGAATAGATGCTAAAGAAGGTCAAAGTTAAGTCAGGGAAACTGACAAATATACAACTGCTACAGCAATATATAAATATCAAATTAACATGTTGTACCTTAAATTTACACAATGTTATATGTCAGTTATATCTCAATCAAAAAAAAACCCCACAAAATGATATGATGGTATTCATCGCGTGGAATGACAGAGTTCTGTGGGAACACAGAAATGGGCATTGTGGTAGGCAGAGTAATAGCCTGTCCAAAGATGTCCATGTTCTCACCCACAGAACCTATAAATATGTTACATATATGTCAAAGAGGAATTAAGGTTGTTAAACAGCTGACATTAAAATAGGGAGATTATTTTGAATTTTCTGAGTGGGTCCAAAGTAAACAGAAGGTCCTTAAAAGTGGGAGAGGGAAGCAGCAGAGTTAAGTCAGAGGTGACGGGAGGAGAAGTCAACAAGCCATCGCTAGATTTGAAGCTGAAGGGAGGGACCACGAGCCAAGGAATGCAGCTGCCGTGTAGCACCTGAAAAAGGCAAGGAAACAGATGCTCCCCGAAGCCTACAGAGAGGGATGAGCCCTGCTGAAGCTTTGACTTTAGTCCATGAGACCCGTATCAGACTTCAGACCTACTGAGCTGTGAGAGAATAAACCTGTATTGTTTACAACACTACATTTGTGGTACTTTGTTGGAAAACTGATACAGAGGTAGGATCCAACTTGTATGTGGAAAGAGAGAGGGGTGATAGAGATGGGAAGTTTCTGGGAGGGGTCACGGCTGAGCTGAGCGTCAGAGGATGACCAGCGGACACCTGTAGCGAGGGGACTTCGGGCACTCTGGATGAAGACTAGTTTCACTGATCCAGTGAACAAAGCTTGAGGAGTGGAATGTCTGAAAATGAGTCTGGATAGACATCATGGCTTCCGTGATAGGGAGTCATCATCTTTAGCCTATGAGAGAAAGGGCCTCGGAGGCGCTTTAATCCAGGGGATAATAGGGTCATTTTTGTGTTTTGGAAAATTACTGGGGTAGCAAGCTTGAAGAGGGTAGGCCAAGAGAGAGGAGACCACATATGAAGTCCAAGTGAGAGGTGGTGGAGTCAGAATTAAGGCAGTGGGGAGTCAGAAGAGAAGGAAAGTACCAATTTGGGAAATACTGGCCGGCAAAATGGTTTGGAAGTGAGGCACGAGGATGAAGATGGAATCCAGAACCACCTCTGCATTTCTAGCTTGGGTGACAGGAGGTAAAGATGCCCTCCCATGACGGACATGACGGAGGAGGAGGAGAAGGTGATTTAGAGGGAAGACGATGAGTTTCTTTCTGAATGACCGGGTGGAGACACGTCGTGAACAGCCACGTGGGCACCTCTGGAACCTATGCGGGCCTGGACTGCTGAGATGGGTTTGACATCTGCAAACAGGAGTTGCCATCAGCATATGGGGGATAATTTGAATAGTAAGACTGGGTGACATCACTCACGAATGAGAAGAACAGTGGGCTGTGGATGGGGAGCAGAGCATGTAAGAGTTCCATGAAAAGGATGGAGGAGCAATGAGCAGGAAACAGCCTGGAGAACTAGCATGAGTGGTGCCCCAGGAGCCAAGGGAACAGAGAGTTTCACGAAGGGAAGGCGACACAGAGTCAAATGGAGCAGGGCTTAGGAAGGTAATAACTGGGTGGTGATGATGGTGGTGGTGGTCATCATCAACATCAAAATATAAGGACAAGAGAAACCAGCACTTCCTGAACATTCATCTTGAGCCAAGTACAATGATTTATTTAACTAATACATATAGACCACATACTTCCTACCAGAAACTACTCTAAGGGCTTTATAAGTTTTAACTCATTTCATTCCTATTAACAATCCTATGAGATAGACACTATTACTAGTCCCATTTTACAGATAAAGAAATAGTAACAGAGGTTAACTTGCCCCAAATTACTCAGTAAGTGATGACTCTCTAGAGGCTATGGCCACCCCATGCGGCTTGTGGGATCTTAGCTCCCCAGCTAGGGACTGAACCTGGGCCACAGCAGTGAAAGTGCTAACCCCTGGACCACTGGGGAATTCCCTAGAGGCCAGGTTCTTATCACTAAGCTCTGCTGTCTCCATCTCACTTGATTTTCAATGACACATAAGCCAGTGAGTATATACAATGGAATAGTACTCAGCTGTCAAAAAGAATGAAATAATGCCATTTGCAGCAACATAGATGCAACTAGAGATTATCATACTAAGTGAAGTTAAGTCAGACAGAGGAAGATAAATATCATATGATGTCACTCATGTGGAATCTAAAATATGACACAAATGAACTTATCTATAAAACAGAAGCAGACTCACAGACATAGAGAACACACTTGTGGCTGCCAAGGAGAAGGGGAGGTGGAGGAGGGATGGAGTGGGAGTTTGGGGTTAGCAGATGTAAGCTTTTATATATAGCATGGATAAACAACAAGGTCCTAATGTATAGCACAGAGAATGATATTCAATATCCTATGATAAGCCATAATGGAAAAGAATATTAAAAAAAGAATGTGCATATATATGTGAATAACTGAATCACTTTGCTGTATAGCAGTAATTAACACAACATTGTAAATCAACTCTACTTCAATTAAAAAATAAAAATATAAAAATAAAAGCCCCCGAAACACATATTTATGTATTTCTTATTCTACACAAAATACTGCAGCTTTCTTCTCTGTGAACCAAGACTTGCAAAGCTCTGGTGTTCTTGCATTTGCTGTCTTCTGCCCAGGCCTGAAAGAATGCAACTGGGGTCCCCTATCCCAGGGAACTCTGACCACTGGGTATCAGAGGCTGATCTCAGTCAGTACAAACAACAAACAAAGCTGAGACTCAGCTGGGCCTGTGCCCAAGAAAACCAGTCACACACGAACTCACACCATGGGGGAAGGAGAAAGGGGAAAGAGTTCCAGAAACAAACCCGAGAGAGAAAAAGGCAGGCTGAGAAGCTGGCTCCACACTGACTGGCTCCCACATGGATGTGTGAGAGGCAAAGCCTGAGAAAGAAAAGCTTCCCTCCACTTGCCCAGGAGACGAGCCCCCATCTCCTGACTTGGCTGGAAAACAATGACAAAGGCTAAGAGGTCTGACTCTACTGAGAAAGGAGACAGACAGCTTTGATTCATGCATAAAATAAAAATAGGTTTTGCTTAGGAAGAAAAAAATCAGAACTGTTTTGCCATCTTCTGTATTCTTTGTATGGAGAAGTCATCCTGACTGAAGCATTTACTGGAAGACTCACGGGCCAGTTGAGATAACAACAGATGCCGTAACAGGTAAACCTGAAACCTCAGTGCCTCCACACAGAGTGGGGGAGCGTGTATACAAACGAGGAACAGACTGAACGAGCTTCAGGAGCAGACAGCTGATGTGCGCTTTGGTGGAAAGGTTGAGTTTTCCAGACTGAGGAACTAGGGTGGTAGTAGGGGTAGCATCAGACATGGCCTGGGGGGGAGTGGGCTATAATTATCGTAAGGGACTGGGGGATGGAGGGGGCTACGAGGTTTAGGAAGGAGTGAGGGCTTGGGAAAGAGGGAAGGAAGAGGGACGGATGAATAGAAGCGGGCAGGAAGGGTCTGGGACAAGGTGGAGGAAGCGAGCCCATGCTTGGGGCCAGAGCCTTCAGTTTAAGCATCTCTAATGAGCAGACCTTCTGAGGAAGCCAGTTTCCTATCTGGACGACTTGAGATGCCATCAAGGTCTTCTCAGCCCAAACCTGCCTCACTTTGGTTCCTACCCTTCTGCCCTGGTCCTACTCTCCTAGACACGTAGGTCAAGCATAATCACCTTTCCACAGGTCAGCCCTTCCAGAACCTCAAGTCAGTTTTCATGGGTCTCCCCTTCTCCAGGATAAAAGCCCTCTTCACATGTGTTTTCCTGTGACGATGGTTTTAGCCACCTTTTCATCGTCATCACAGTCCCCTGTGCAGGACATATTCCAGCTGGTCAACTTTTCCCTTGAAATGTGGTCCCCAGACAGAACAGGCTCTTCCAAGTGTGGTTCACCAGCCCAACCTTTGATCTGCACTGGAGCATCAAATGATGTTACCAACCAGACATACCACAAGGCTGAGTCACGCTCAACTTCCTGTCAGCCACTACCAGTGCCGCTGCTAAGCTCATTCTCTAGCCCACTTAGGGCAGATGTTTTTTGAATGCGAGTGTATAATCTTCCTTTGATCAATTTACATTTCCCTTGGAAAGATTTGGTCCATTTTTCCAGGCTGTCAAGAGCTTTTGGAATTCTTTTATAATGTCTTGGACAATTATTATAAGCATGAAGCCAAAGCCCTCCTCTAAGTTCTTGATCATGGTGTATAATGAGACAAAGCTAAGATAGAACTCCATAAATTGCCACCCAGGACCTCTCAAAAATAGGCTACGTCACTCTTTATTTTCATCCTTGGATATTCTTATCTTTCCCCACATTTTAACATCTTCCGTTTTAATATCTGGGTTCATCAGAAAACTCCATAGGCAGCCAAATTAGTTTCTTCAGTTTCCTTTCTCTTTTCTGCTCCACTGATGACATGGTCAGAATTTTATTTCTGACCCCCTCCTGTCCTTTTTGAGAATACTGTCCTTTGAGTTGTTGTTCATAAATTTTAATTAACGTTTGCTCAAATATTTAAAGATTCTGAAGTCATGGTTATATGTCTGATCATGAGCTACTTGCCAGTACAATGTTTTGGGTTTTTTTCTGTATAAATTTTAAGAAAACATGGACCACACCCCCTTGATGGGATATACCTCTTTAATCAATTTCTTCTTAATTCCTTTCATTCCTCCTTAATAATTAGACAAGTTTTCCTCATTGTTTTTGCTCTTGCATTCGAGGAGATTATGTCAGTAAGAGTAGAACAACAAAGCGAGATGGATTTTCTAGACTGAGGGAACAATACGAGAAAAGACAGGTAAGTAAAGATAACAGCATATTCTGCAGATTGTTCATGTATGTATGTTTCGTTCACATCTCCCAAGTAGACTGGCATTTCTTTGATGGCAGGAAGGGACCACATCTTTTCTGTAGAATATTGGTTCTTCTGCTTCTATCACAGTGGAGTGGCAAGTACCCAAGTATCCACGAATGTTTTTGAATAAATAACAATGACAACTACACAGTTTGATGTTTAAATGCATACATACTTTCACCCGCTGGTTGAAGCAATTAAAGTCTTGGAAATTAGTCCAATGTGTAACACCATTCCTCACAGAAATATTTATAGACATACATTTACATGATAGATCAAAAGATAGTCACAAATCAGAGTTTAGAAGGAAAAATTCACCTTTAGGAAATCTCACTGCAAAGTCGGTAAATCTTGTGAAACGAATGTTATAAATGAATTTACAAACACACACACACAGTGGCCTTTACTTGTCCAGCAGACCAAAGGTATAAAATAATCATTTAAAATTTATTTTTGTCAATAGTTATATATTTAAAAGACCAGGTTCCAGTTGTCTTTGGACTTCAGCAGCTCAACTGATAAATAAATAAAATTGTGTTGCATAAACTACTCTAATATATATAAAATCTATCTGCAACCAGAATTTATAATTACAGTTTTTTCACCCATATTATCAGCTCTGTGAGAGCCCTAAATGGTGAGTACTGACTCTTATTCATCAAGATAAAATACCAGCTTTTATTTTTTCACTTACAAGGTGCATAATGATTAAGGATTCTGGTTGCCAAGGGTGAAATGCTGCTTCAAACTCACAGTTCAATTGTTTTGTGAATTTGTAATTGCACCCTTTCTGAGGTATGAGGAAGGCAGAGGAGGAAACTCACAAAAGTGACACAAAGTAGATAATAACAGGGTCCCATGAAGAATCCATAATGATATTTAAGGTATGAGGGAAAGAAATTGTTTTAGTCACAAAGAATGATCTCTGATCGCCCACTGCTAGCTACCACAGAGAGGGCTGTAGATCTTAGGATGCACACGGTGTTCTGATAACAAGTTAAACATCCAGGTCCTGATCCCCAGAGAAAATTCATATCTTTCTTGATGCACTGTGCCTGCGAAGGTGGGGGTGAAGTTCTTTGAGAAAACTCACCAGGCTTTCACTGGGTGCCCATGTCTGGTGACAGGAATGCGAGGCTGTTATCCAAAGCGAAGTCTGAATGTAAAATGGCCAGCAAACGACCTCTTGACCAATATTGAGGGCAGCCCCTGGTCAGACCAACAGAGAACTAGAAGGGTGCTAGTATTTGCTGAGAATGTACTAGGTATCAGGCGTGGTGTTGGATGTCCCTAAAAAGTTCCACGTCAACCACTTCAAGTGGTGACTAACATGTCCAGTTTACAAACGAGAGCGCCAAGCGTGACAGAAACATGCAAACTGCCCAAGGCCACAAAGTCCGTTAGTGGCAGAGCCTAGAATCTCACCAAACACCATCACACTGTCTTCTGCTTCCTTCCATCTCACTTTTTTTTTTTTTAAGATTTATTTTTTTTGATTTAGTTATTTTGGCTGCACCAGGTCTTAGCTGCGGAACGCGGGATCTTCGTTGTGGCATGTGGACTCTTAGTTGCGGCACACATATGGGATCTAGTTCCCCGACCAGGGATCGAACCCGGGCCCCCTGCCTTGGGAGCGCGGAATCTTACCCACTGGACCAGCAGGGAAGTCCTCCTTTTTTTGTATTCTCCCTCTCTTCACACAGTCACCCAGTGGCTAAGCCACTTGGCCATCCAGCACCCGCCCCCACAAGACCTTGCCTTGAAGAAAAGCATTTTTAGCACATTTTCAATGCCCCTCTTTCAGGTGATGCATTTCAGGAAAGCTGTCAGAGAAGGAGCATCCAGCTGGCTGCTAAGGTTGATGCTCAAGGATGGCGTTATTCCAGTGTGATTATCCTCAATCAGTTTCTCAGCATTTTTGTAAAAGCAGAAGTAGGATGTCATTAGTTCACTCAGAGATGATCAGGCTGTAGGTGACTAACTAATATTCACCAAACTTGCAAAAAAAAAAAAAACGATTACTAACACAGAGGCCCATTTACTAACATAAGCTACCTATGTCCTGAGTTGTTAATCTTGTTCTCCGTGGAACTGCTTCTCAGTATAGGGTACCAGAGAAATCAAAGAGGAGAGGAAGTACTCCTGAAGTCTATCATCCAGGCTGTAGAAATGTGTGATGAACTATCTTCATTCCACAATAAGTGTGTATCTTTTTATTTATTAAAGTATAGTTGATTTACAATATTCTGTTAGTTTCAGGTGTACAGCAAAGTGATTCAGTTATATATATATGTATACACACACACACACATATTCTTTTTCATGTTCTCTTCCATTATAGGTTATTACAAGATATCGTTCCTTGTGCTATACAGTAGGTCCTTGTTGGTTATTTACTCCATATATAGTAGTGTGTATCTGCTAATCCCAAACTCCTAGTTTATCCCTCCCCCCACTTCCTCCTTTGGTAACCATAAGTTTGTTTTCTATGTCTGTGAGCCTATTTCTTTTTTGAAAATAAATTCACTTGTATCATTTTTTTAGATTCCACATATAAGTGATATCATGTGATACTTGTCTTTCTCTGTCTGACTTACTTCACTTAGTATGATAATCTCTAGGTCCATCCATGTTGCTGCAAATGGCATTATTTCATTCTTTTTTATGGCTGAGTAGTGTTCCATTGTGTGTGTGTGTGTGTGTGTGTGTGTGTGTGTGTGTGTATCTCACATCTTCTTTATCCATTCCTCTGTCGATGGACATTTAGGTTGCTTCTATGTCTTGAGTGTTATAAATAGTGTTGCTATGAACATAGGGGTGCATGTATCTTTTCGAATTATGGTTTTCTCTGGATATATGTCCAGGAGTGGGATTGCTGGATCATACGGTAACTCTATTTTCAGGTTTTTAAGGAATCTCTGTACTGTTCTCCACAGTGGCTGCAACAATTTACATTCCCACTAACAGTGTAGGAGGGTTCCCTTTTCTCCACACCTCTCCAGCTTACTAAGGGCATACCTTTGATGACCTGTACCAGGTACACACATCTCTCTCCTTTGGATAATGATCAGGAAACCCTGACAAATTTTTAATATCATACTCCATTTTGCTGTGAGTTATTATATGTCTCGTGATGATATGGCAACCAACTGAACGAGTTGATAACTGATTTCAGAGCACTTTACCTTAGAATATGTTATCCTAGCATATATCGCTAGTGGGAATGTAAAATTGTGCAGCTGCTTTAGGAAAGTTTGTCCCTCAAAAAGTGAAACATAGAGCTATGATATGACCCAACAATTCTAATCTTAGGTTAGAATCCCAAAAGAGCTGAAAATAAGTGTCCACACAAAAACCTGTACATGAATATTTATAGCAGCTTTATTCATAATAGCCAGCAAATGGAAACAATCCAAATATCCATCAACTGAAGAATGGATACACAAAACTTTGTATCTGTACAATGGAATATTATTTGGTCATTATATGGAATGAAGTACTGATACACGCTGCCACATGAATGAACCTTGAATACATTACTGTAAGTAAAAAAAAAAAAAAACGAGTCACAAAAGATTACATGTTGTATGAGCCCATCAATATGAACAGGCAAATCCATAGAGATAGAAAGTAGAATAGTGATTGCCAAGGACTGAGGGGAGGTGGAATGCAGAGCGACTGCTAATGGTTATGGGGTTTCTTTTTGGGGTGATAAAAATGTTCTGGAATTAGGTATAGGTGATGGTTGTACAACTCTGTGGATATACTAAAACCCACTGTATAGTAGACTTTAAAATGTATGATATGTGAATTATATCTCAATAAAGCTATTTTATTTCATTTATTTTAAAAATCTTTATTTATTTATTTTTTGGCCATGCCGCATGGCTTGCAGGATCTTGTGATCTTAGTTCCCGACCAGGGATCGAACCTGTGCCCTTAGCAGTGAAAGTGTGGAGTCCTAACCACTGGACCAGCAGGAAATTCCCAAAGCTGTGAATTTAAAAAGAGTTTATCTGACTTACTGACCAAAAGCTTATACATCACTATATTTTTGGAGTATAATTTTTAAACAAAGATTACCAGCCTATGTAAAACAAAGAAATGTTTAGAGTATAAGCTTTCATCCACTGTACTACAGGAAAATGCCATTTGGTATTTGAAATGCTGAAGTGAAAAGAGGAAAATAAGTGGCAAAAGGGAAAAGAAACAGAATATTTATTAAAATAATATTCTGGTTACTTTAAAATCATTTTATAATGCTGTTTGGGGAAGCTACCCTGAGAGATTATCTAATAAATGACATCAAATTATTATGAAATTTTAGTTCTTTAGTAACCAAATTCTCTAAATGGATTGCTCAAAGTATACTGAATATTGTTTGATATAGAGTCGTTCTGTTGCGAGGTATTAATTCAGGAAAGCTTTTAACTGTTAAAGGAAATCTTTTCAGATAAAAAGAGAACTTTATTAAATGGAAAGATGGCAATTATGATAATAGCATGAGATATTCTCTTTCGAGCGATACCAAGAGTACAGAAAAATATCACGTGTGGAAAGTGCACAGTCTGATTAGCTCAATACTGGAAGGCTTACAGCTTGTGTTCAGAGGAGTGCTTAGGTAGAGAAATAGAAGGATAAGAGAGCAGACAATTATCAGATAAATGTTATCTCTGAGGTTTAAAATGAAAATTATAATACTAAAAAAAGTATATTAACCATAAGGATTGAGAGAAGGTCTTCTAGATAAATAATAACAATACCTAAATTAAAAAGTGGTCCTAGCACTTTTTATAAAATACATTGCATGAGGACGAACTCTGCTCTTTCTTATACCCTCTACCAAATACTAAATTCCACATGAAATGCTACTTCATGGAAACAGCAGCAAAAGGATGCTGATGGAATAGTCAGCATTTATTTTCTCTATTACACACATATATTAATATTAACAGTTTGTGGTACCAGCTCTTCCATGTTGATTAAAGTGCACAGTGAGGGGAAAACAATCCTCTTCTCCCTCCTTCTCTCCTCTTCCTTCTCTTTCTTTCCTCCTTCCTTCCCTCCTTCACTGGCTCTTATGCGCCATCTTTTCTTTCCATTATCTTTTGTTAGTAACATAATGGCCATTTAGATACTGTTCATGGCTTTTGCTTCAAGGGTTCAGGAGTTTTTAGAAGAAGAAAGACAGTGAAATAAATATTTGGCCAGAGACATATAAAGCAAGCAATTATCCATCTGTTATTTTGAGGTAACAATAAACAGTATATCATTGTCTTTGAAATTATGTGGAGCTTAAACACTGTTGAGTAAAATAAAGTGGGGTATCCACCTGGTCACCACATCTATCGTTTTTATTTACTGCTTAATTCTATTGTTCCTTGGTACAATTAATGCTTGTTGAATGAATGTAGCAAGGCATATAGCTACATACATAAGGCAATCCTTTATACAATGAGATTACCACATCATGAATAAAAATCAGAAATGAGTATTTCTGAGGACTACACAAAGAGGATATCTAGAAAGTCCAAAGAAGATAGAGTAAAAAACTAAGATCCCCTGAAAAGTTCACATGGACTCTTTTCCCAGGCTACTTATACCTGAGGTTCAGGATCTTATAAGGCATCTAGAGATGTTTGATTCATGACCCCAGAGTTGATGTTAACGTGAAAAACAGAGGTGATGAATGCCTCTTTTTTTTTTTTAAGTCTTTATTGAATTTGTTACAATATTGTTTCCGTTTTATGTTTTGGTTTTTTGGCCATGAGGTATGTGGGATCTTAGCTCCCCGACCAGGGATTGAACCTGCACCCCCTTCATTGGAAGGCGAAGTCTTAACCACTGGACTGCCAGGGAAGTCCCGATGAATGTCTCTTGAGTCTGAATAAGTATCGGATCACTTTTTGGCATTGTTTATTCACAGATACAAGTACTGTGGGGAAAATAATGAGATTTCTATTTACATTTTAATGCACAAACAAAAAAGTGAATAATAGTCAAAGAAGGGCTTTTGTAACCAAACATTTCCACCTTATGTGTATACCTGTGTGTGTGCTTCTTCACTCTGCCCTACTGTCTTGTAACCTTACCCAAGAGCTGTAATAAGTAATAGAAAAGTGGCTGACCACATGAAACAGCAGACTTGCTTATTACATCTATGGAAAGTTTTGTCTGTGATTTAAGTGAGTAAAAAGCATGATGACTATTACAGACACAGAGGAAAAAGGCAGCTGAACTCCAATCACAATGAAGAGTGAATACCCTTCAGCTTTGCTGGGACTCTGAAAACATATCCAACCTCTTTTGGTGAGGAGAAAGATGCTGCTTTTGTAGTTCAGAATCCTAACTCACCTCAAATGTCTCTAAACTTTTGAATCGACTGTCATTGTAAGCCCAATTTCCAGAACCTTCTCTGGTCTTCTGAGTAAAATCTTGCTTGTAATATTTGATGGTGAGATTGTGCACTACTCACCAAGACGCAGCTAGTCTGCCTGAGACTCTGTCTCTACATATTGTAACAAGAGAGTGCAGACAGAACATAGCAACTGAGGGCCTGAAAAGTAAACACTCTGCAAGCAGAGCATGAGGAAAGCTGAGACTTGAAGAATGACCACTGAATCTACTGGTGTGGGACCAACAGCCTGAGCTGCAAAACTATGCAATAAGCACGAGGAGTGAATATGGAGAGAACCCCTCTTGCTGACCAGAAAAAGGGGCTCCTGTGAGCTAGAAATTACAGGGAGAATACCTGGAGCTTTTTTCTCCTCACCCAGGACTGCTCTGTGGACAGTGCCAGCCGTGAAGCCGTGCTGATGCGATGAAGATGTAACAGTGGCCACAGTGGCATGGGTACACAAGACTCCAAGAAGAAAAACTGCGTCTCTGGCCAAAGGCACCAGAAAAAGAGGCCCCTGAGGTCCAAAGTGTGCAGGAGGAATTCCTGTAATTTTTTTCCTCCCTCTTTTCTCTTGTTGATTTACCCCAAGGGCAGATGCAGTCACTCAGAAATGTGCAAGATTTTATGGGGAGAAACCCATCTTTCTGGCCAGAGGAACCAAGAAAACAGCTCCCTCTAGAACCAGAGAGTGTGGGAAAATCCCAGGGAAGAGAAGACTGAGAAGGAGGTCTTCTAATTCTACACTATAAATGGATACAAGTGCCAGGCTCACCCCCAAGCCATGCAGACATGGAACAGGTGGAAAGAACAGGTTAAGAACATGCTACTTCCAAATATGGCCCCTTGGTGTGTTGACTATTTTAGGCTGAAGGAATTTGAGAATTGGCAAATGGGGGAAGGACTCTCTGATCTCCCCTTTCTTCCCTGAAGAAGGTCATAGAAATAGAAAGTGCTGGAAGGACTCTCTGACCTCTCCCTTCTGCCCTGAAGCAGGTCATAACACCCTCTTGTGAGAGGTGCCTTCTCTGTATCTGAAGGAAAGGAGCATCTTTATCTCTGGAGATGGAGGGGTGCAGAGAACAGTCCAAGTGAACAGGCCTTGGTAAGTTTCTCCAGTTTACTGTGCTTAAACCAATGCTAATGTCCTGTCATGCTTTCCCCTGACTTTCCACTTTTCATCAAACCTAGTATAAAAAGACTCAGATTTAACCATTTCCTCAGGTATTACTTTTCTTATGAAGGCTCCTGTGTCATGTAAAACTTATATTAAATAAATTTTTATGCTTATCTCTCGTTAATCTGTCTTTGGTCAGTTCAATTATCAGGGCCCCAGCCAAAGAACCTAGGATGTTCGTAGGAAAAAGAATTTTTTCTTCCCCTATGCACAGAAAGAAATGGTAAAGATAGGAGCAGAATAGGATGAAATTGAAAACAGAAAATCTATAGAGGAAATTAATAAAGACAAAAGCTAATTCTTAGTAAAGATTAATAAAAGTGATAAGTATCTAGTCAGACTAAGCAACAAAAAGAGAGAAGAAACACTAATTACCAATATTAAGAATGAAAGAGGGGATATCACTATGGATCCTAAAGACCCAAAACTGAGGTGAAATGCACCGGTTCTTTTAAAGACAGATTATGGAAACTTGGGACTTCCCTGGGGGCACAGTGGTTAAGAATCTGCCTGCCAATGCAGGGGACACGGGTTCGAGCCCTGGTCCAGGAAGATCCCACATGCTGCGAAGCAACTAAGCCCATGTGCCACAACTACTGAGCCTGCGCTCTAGAGCCCGCGAGCCACAACTACTGAGCCCGTGTGCTGCGACTACTGAAACCTGCAAACCTAGAGACCGTGCTCCACAACAAGAGAAGCCATCGCAATGAGAAGACTGCGCATCGCAACAAAGAGTAGCCCCCACTCGCCTCAACTAGAGAAAGCCCACACGCAGCAATGAAGACCCAATGCAGCCAAAATAAATAAATACATAAATAATTAATTAAACAACAACAGAAAAGAAGAAATATATAAGCTGGATAGCCTATAGATATTAAAGAAATTGAATTTGTAATATAAAAACCTTCCAACAAAGAAAATTCCAAACCCAGATGGTTTCCCTGGTGAATTCTAACAAATATTTAAGAAAGAAATAGTAGAAGTTTTACACAGTCTCCTCCAGAAAATAGAAGAGGAAGTAATATTTTACAGCTCATATTATAAAACCAGAATCACCCAGATAGCAAAACCAGACAAAGACATTACAAGAAAACTATAGACCGATAACCCTATGAACAGACCTCAAAATCCTCAACAAAATATTAACAAATTGGATATAGAACAATATAAAAAGAATAATACATCACAACAAAGTGGGGTTTATCCTGAGGAAACAAGGCTAGCTCAACTTTTAAAATCAATCTAGGACTTTCCTGGTGGTCCAGTGGCTAGGACTCTGCGCTTCCACTGTGGGGGGGCACAGGTTTGATCCTTGATTGGGGAAGTTCCACATGCCTCGAGGAGTGGCCAAAAAGAAAAAAAACAAGCAAACAATCTAATCATGGCATTAACAGGTTAAAGCAGAAACATGTGATCCTCTTAACAGATACAGAAAAATCATTTGACAAAATTCAACAACCATTCATAAAGAAACCTCTCAGCAAATCAGAAATAAAAATAATGCCCTTACCCTGATAAAGGGTAGCTAAGAAACTTACAGCTTACATTATATTTTAGGATGAAAGACTTAATGCTTTCATCCTAATATTGGGACCGGGACAAGTATGTCTGTCTTCACTATTCTCATTCAACATTGCTCTGGAAGTCCTAGTCAGTGTGGTAAAGCAAGTAAAAGAAATAAAAGGCATACAGATTAGAAGGGAAGAAATAAAACTGTCTCTATTCACGTAAGAGATGATTGCCTACGTGAAAAATCCCACGGAATTTATAAACATGCACATAAACACACACACACACACAAACACACATACCTTCTAGAACTAATAAGTGATATTAGCAAGATCACAGATACAAGGTCAATACACACAAAAATCAATTGTATTCCTATATTTGGGAATCAAAATTTTATGAAGTACCATTTATGATAGCATCAATAAATACTTAGACATAAATCTTAAAAATACTGTCAGGATGTGTATGCTGAAAATTATGAGACACTGGTCAAAAAATTCAAAGAAAACCTAAATAAATGAAGAGATATACTATGTTCATGGATGAGAAGACTTGATATTGTCAAGATGCCAGTTCTTCCCAAATAGACCTACAGGTTCAATGGAATCACATTGAGCATCCTCTTGTAGACACCAAGAAGCTGATTCTAACACTTATTTGGAAACATCAAAGGAACTAAAATTGCCAAAACAATTTTTGAAAAAGAACAATATTGGAGCAACCATACTATCCAATTTTGAGACTTACGATAAAGCTACAGAAATAAACACAGTGTGGTATTGGTAAAAGGATAAGCACATAGATTGGTGGAAGAGAATAGAGTCCAGAAGTAGAGCCACACAATATGGTCAATTAATTTTTAACAAAGGTGGTTAAATGAAGAATTGACAGTCTTTACAACAAATGGTTCATGGGAAATTTGATATCTATATGCAAAAGAAAAATAAATCTCAAACAACAACTCATAGATCTAAATGGTAAACATATAGCTATATGACTTTTAGAAGAAAATATAGAAGAAAATCTTTGCAACTTTTGTTGGGAAATGAGATCTTGCATATGATACCAAAAGAAAAAAAATGGATAAATTGCACTACATCAAAATTAAGCAGTTTTTCTCTGTGAAAGACAGTGTTAAGAGAAAGAAAAGACCAGTCACAGACTGGAAGAAAATATTTGCAAATCATATCTCCAACAAAGGCCTTATAAGCAGAATATATAAAGAACTCTTGGGGCTTCCCTGGTGGCGCAGTGGCTGAGAATCTGCCTGCCAATGCAGGGGACACGGGTTCGAGCCCTGGTCTGGGAAGATCCCACATGCCACGGAGCAACTGGGCCCGTGAGCCACAACTACTGAGCCTGCGCGTCTGGAGCCTGTGCCCCGCAACGGGAAAGGCCCGCGCACCGCGATGAAGAGCGGCCCCCGCACCGCGATGAAGAGTGGCCCCCACTTGCCGCAACTAGAGAAAGCCCTCACACGAAAACTAAGAGACCCAACACAGTCATAAATAAATAAATAAAATAAATAAATAAAGTATTAAAAACTATTAAAAAAAAAAACTTATAAAAAAAAAATAAAGAACTCTTAAAATTCAACAATAAGAGAGTAAGCAACCCAATTTAAAAATGCACAGAAAAGTTGAAATGATCCTTCAGTAAGATATATGGATGATAAGTAAATGCGTGAAAAGATGCTCAACTTCACTTGTCATTCGGGAAATGCAAATTTAGACCACACATGATACTGTTACACACTAGAATGGCTAATATTAAAAAAAAAAAAGACATTATCAGGGGCTGATAAAATGCAGGACAACTAGAACTCTCACACATTGATAGCTATTGTTATAGCTTTGACTTCTCAGAGGAATAACGTAAAAGGTCTCAGGGCACTGATTGCTTTCTAAGTGTTGCTTGCCTGACAGGAAAATTAAAGCTCTACAAGGATTTTTGGGTTTGACTTCAGATGAGCTGGAAGAGACTTGGTATTGGAAAAGACCTTGCCTATGGTGATTCTAAACTAGAAGGACCTATGTGGTTATAAGTTAAATAAGCTAACTTTAAAGAAGGTGGGAATTCTTCTATTTCCTGAGAAAAGCAGGCATTGTTTTGCTCTCCTGTATATTTATGAACACTCTTTTAGTTAAACATGCTATAAGTACTGAGTTCTTACTTTCAAATGTCTCTCTGGAATAACCCTTAAAATGTTAACAGCAAATTGTTAATTTTTTCTTGGATACTGGGTGTTAAATATTTGTTTGTTTAAGGAGGGGGTATTGCTAGAAGCTGAGAGCCAAACAAACTTATAAGGTGCCTTCCATATTTGTATAAGATTTTCTTATTTTCATAAGAGTTTAGATACAAGAGTTTTAGAGACAGCATAGTTCTTGTTCAGTTCATTGATTACCTACAGCTGCATAACAGAAAAAAAAATGAATCTTAGAGAAGACAGCTAGATCTGTGTGGTCTAATATGGTAGCTCTATGTGGCTATTTAAATTTAAAATTAAATAAAATTTAAAATTCAATTTTTTATCACATTAATGATAAGATAATCTATAATGATAATTATTGTTAGAAACTAACCACAAGGCAAATATAATTTAACTGAGGAATTTAACCTTCCTTTGAAATTGTCTACTCCAGGTTTGAATAACTATTTATGTCAGTGAATAGGGCATTATTTTGATTTCTTCCTATCAATCTGTCTCCCTGAGATTTGGGAATTAGTGGGAGAAGGGGAAAGTGTCCCATTTGTAGTTATAATTCCATGGAATGGGAAGGAGAGGTGGACCAATATCTCACTTCCTTTCTATGTATTTGTGTGTTCCCACTGTGTGAAAAGGCATAAGGTGTGCTGGGTTTGGGGAAAAAATAAATTGCTATAAGCTTACTGTTCTTGATAATTACAAAATCACTCTTCTCCAAATACTTATTAAGAAATTAAAGCATTTTAAACAGAGTGTTTGTATGTAAGAGAAAATGGCATTAGAGATGTAGAAGAGAGAAGGGGATAGTACCGGGGGTTCCTAGGCTAACACTTCAGGATAAGCATACTTTATTCATGATCTGTATTCCTTTGGTGTCACTAGGCACCATCATTCATAATATACTCAAGATCCTTCCCCACTCCAGAAATACGGTTTATAATACAAGCCTTTGATGATCTGAAAAACTATAGTCCACTTCATTACAGACTATACTTAAAGAGAGGATGAACTTCCGTTGGGGTGACCTGTCACACCCAACTCATCCATTACATCTCTTGTCACAACTGTTTACTTTTTCACACTGTGCTGGAGCCATTAAGAAGGAACACTAGGTAGGATTGGCTACATGCTGTTCTCCTCTTGACCTGCTAGAGAATTAATCTTGAATGCTCAATTTAATGCTTTCTAACAATGAGTGCTGGGGGGAAAAAAACGTCTGTTGCATTTTTTTTTTAATGCACCCATTTAAAACACAGAACTTAATTTCACTGACATATACATCTATCACTTTATCTTTGATAGGAAAATAGTAACTAAAGGTCCACACATCTCTTTACCATTATACAGTATAGCCAGTGATTACTGGGGTAGGATGCTTGCTTACATATTAAGGTGGACATCTATCTGTAAAAGACACCAATTTGTAGACAGTCATTGCAAATGATGGTAATTTATGGAGAATTATAATTTTCTACCGATGTGAGATTTGAGAGATGAATTTACAACTTTATTGCATTTATCAAAATCAATTTAGGAGTCTGCATTTTGTACACTTTTAAGAAGTCACATGAGGACTTCCCTGGTGGTGCAGTGGTTAAGAATCTGCCTGCCAATGCAGGGGACACGGGTTCGAGCCCTGGTCTGGGAAGATCCCACATGCCGCAGAGCAACTAAGCCCGTGTGCCACGACAACTGAGCCTGCGCTCTAGAGCCCGCAAGCCACACTACTGAGCCCGTGTGCCATAACTACTGAAGCCCGTGCACCTAGAGCCCGAGCTCCACAAGAAGAGAAGCCACGACAATGAGAAGTGAGACGCCGGTGCACCACAACGAAGAGGAGCCCCTGCTCTCCGCAACTAGAGAAAGCTCGTGCGCAGCAACGAAGACCCAATGCAGACAAAAATAAATACATAAATAAATAAATTTTTAAAAAAAAGCCACATGAAACTCATACAGAAAAAATGAGGTAAAGTTCTGCGTGCCCTTTTTCCTGAAATTCATGGAAACAAAAAAAAGGAATAAAAAAATTGGGTACAAAAATAGAGCTCATAATTAAATTAGAAAACAATTACAGCCACAAATCAAAGACTATGAAGATAGTTTGCCTAAGACAGTGACATTTGTTCCAAATTAAGTAAAAAAATTAAGCCAACAGATCCTCGCAAAATTCTCTAGCAGGGCACACATATTTTGAAGATGAGTTAGTGGGTAATAGCACCTCCCCTAGAGGAGTGAGGACTGACTTAGTGGACAGGGTATCAAGGACAAAGAAACCTCCTTGCAAACTTCTGGCTCTTTGCAATGCTGAGATATCAATACTTACTGGAGATGAGGTGAACATAGAAGAAATGAGGAAAAATGGAGAGAGACAAATTGCAATTTGGTGAGGAAACTTCACTATGAATTGCCCTAATGTCTGCCTCAGTGATTTGCTCTCACAGAAGAGAAATATTCTTCCAGCGCAGAAGGTGCATTAGTGAGAGAGTGTTCTTGCTAGTCTCAACCCACTCCCTTACATGCGCGCTTTTACTTACACCAGTGGTGAGTGCACAGTCACACCCAGATGATTGGTACCCAACAAGGATCCAACATGGGGCATCTGTATGTGGATACCATGACACTCCCCTGTCTCCCCCACAAAAAGGCCAAGAAGGTACATAAGAAGCAATCAATACATTTCAGGGCTTTGGAAACAAGGAATACTATGAATAGTCCTCTATACTCTTAAGAAAAATGGAAGGATCCTTGGAATCTTTGGCAGAAGGGGAGAATATCAAAGGAGCAATACGAGAGATGAAAGAAGAGATAAGATAATTAAAGAGATGAAAGGTAATCTGGCCAAGCTTAGGAAAGAAATTAAAGGAAGCAATAAACCATTATTAAATAAAAGGAAACCACATCAGAAAGAGCCAGAAGTAGAATGGATACTGCTAAAAATAGAGGCAATCACATGGAGGATATGCATAAGAAAATAACATACAGGTGACCCTTGAACAGTGTAGTGGTGAGGGGCACCAACCCCCCGTGCAGTCAAAAATTTGCATGTGACTTTTGACTCCCTCAAAACTTAATTACTAATAGCCTACTGTTGACTGGAAGCCTTACCAAGAACATAAACAATTGAGGGCTTCCCTGGTGGCGCAGTGGTTAAGAATCTGCCTGCCAATGCAAGGGACACGGTCCAGGAAGATCCCACATGCCATGACGCAACTAAGGCCATGAGCCACAACTACTGAACCTGAATGCCACAACTACTGAAGCCCACATGCCTAGAGCCCGTGCACTGCAACAAGAGAAGCCACCGCAATGAGAAGCCTGCGCACCGCAACGAAGAGTAGGCCCCACTTGCCGCAACTAGAGGAAGCCCGCGCACAGTAACGAAGACCCAACGCAGCCAAAAATAAATAAATAAAATAAATAAATTTTTAAAAGATTAAAAAAAAAAAACAGTTGATTAACACATATTTTGTATGTTATATGTATTATATACTGTATTCCTATAATAAATTAAGCTAGAGAAAAGTAAATGTCATTAAGAAAATCATAAGGAAGAGAAAATACATTCACAATACTGTACTGTATTTACTGATACCTTAAGTATAAGTCATCTGTTTGCAAGATGAATCATCTGTCTGTCATTATCTACATCAATATTATCTTATATGATACAAAACACTGTAGATGTTATACATATTACTAACACTAAACATCAAAAATGAAAAGATAATGTGAAGAAGAAATTCATATTATTTATAGGTGTACTGATTCATACATTAACAAAGAAGCAGCAATATGATTGCTTTATGGTAGTTTAGTGTAATCCATACATTTGCTTCATGATAGCCTAGTCTGTACACTAATGAATGAATCATTATAAAATTTTTATGGCATATAGTATTACAGTCATATTCATAATACAGTATTGGAAACATTGTTACATTAAAAAAAATCCACTTCCTCGTGATGATAGGTTGGTACACAGTTTCTCCAATTACAAGAGAGAGGCACACTGCACAGTACTATAATTCTTTCAAAGCAAAGTTATAAAACAGCAAGAAAACAAACACATTATTAATATTATATTAAATATCACTCACCTTGTACCTGTGTAAGGATAGGCTATTCAATACAAGCCTTGCACACGATGTTCTACAGGAACACTCCTTGCACTACAGTGAATAGATTTCACACGAAGACACTTACACACCTACCCAACAGATAAGTTGATTTCCTGTAGGGCAGGATGGTTATTCATTAAGTGGAAGTGGATCACCGTAAAGGCCTTCCTTCTTGTGTTCACGTTGAGTAGGCTGAGGAGGAGATGGGAGAGGAGGGTTGGTCTTGCAGTCTCAGGGGTGGCAGAGACAGAAAAGGTGAAGGAGGTGAAGGGGAAGCAGGAGAGCAAGCACACTTGGTGACCTTTACAGAAAGACACTGTCATTTCTGTCTGACGTTTTTGCTTTTTCATTTCTCTAAAAATGTTTCTACATGGTACCAATCCTAATGCCACCGTTTGCTTTAGTTTCAGTGCTCATATCACAGAAGGGTCCATGTCAGAAGCAGTCTTGAATAATCGAAACCCTTCTGCCGGATTGTCTGATGTCATTTTGTCTTCTGGCACTGCTTCTCCCACATCTTCTTCCTCATCATCTGGCACTGGCTAGGAAGCTCTCATCTCTGTTAGGTCATCTTCTGTTAATTCCTCTGCTGTGGTGTCTGTCAGCTCTTGAGTTTCTCCAAGTTCCATACCTTGAAGCTCTAGCCCTCCCCATACTCCCCACTCAGCCCCACCCTCTTTCGCCATATCCACAGTCTCTTTCATGATGTCCTTGATTGGCTCTGTCGTAAATCCTGTGAAGTCATGCACAACATCTGGACATAGTTTTCTCCAGCAGGAATTTATTGTTTTGGGCTTTATGGCATTTTTTTCTTACTATTGATACAACAACAATGGCATCTTCAGTGGTGTAATCCTCCCATACTTTCACAATATTCTCTCTATGGGGTTCTCTTCCATAGTGTTGACAATTCTTTCCGTACAGTACGGTGTGTAATGAGCCTTAAAGGTCCTTATGACCCCCTGATCTGGAGGCAGAATTAGAGGCGCTGTGTTTGGGGGCAAGCAGACCATTTTGACGCCTTCAGTGGCAAACTCATGGGGTTCTGGGTGGCCAGGGGCATTGTCCAATATCAAAAGAACTTTAAAATGCAGTCCGTTACTGGCAAGGTACTTCTGACTTCAGGGACAAAGCACCGATGGAACTAATCCAGAAAAAGGCTTCTTGTTGTCTAGGCCTTCTTGCTGTACAACCAAAAGACTGGCAGCTGCTGTTTATCTTTTCCCTTCAAGGCTCGGGGTCAGCAGCTTTATAGATAAGGGCAGTCCTGATCATAAATCCACCTGCATTTGCGCAGAACAACAGAGTTAGCCCATCCCTCCAGGCTTAAATCCTGGTGCTTGCTTCTCTTCCTTACTACTGAATATCCTTCGTGGCTTTTTTTTTTTTTTTTTTTTAATCTGCACTAAAAAACCTGTTCAGACAGATATCCTTTGTCCTCAGTGATTTTCTTAATGGCATCTGGAAACTTGTCTGCTACCTCTTGGTGAGCAGAAGCTGCTTCTCCTGTTATCTTGACATTTTTAAAGCCAAACCTCTTTCTAAAATTATCAAACCATCCTATGCTGGCTTTCAACGCTCCAGCTTTAGATCCTTCACCTTCCTTTTGCTTTTGGTTGTCATATAATGACTCTGCTTGTTCTCGAAATCATATTAGAGTCTACAGTTGTGACTTTCTTATGGCAATCTGAACCCACATAAAAGTTGCATTTTCAGTATGAGATCAAAAAGTATTTCACAAGAAGTGCAAGGTTTTTGCATCTGCTGGTGTATCTGTGGTGATGGCTTCACAAATTTCCTCTTCTTTTTTTAGTGGTTCTTACACTGGATTCATTTATCTTGAAATGGTGGCAACCACAGCTACAGACCTCCATCTACAGCACACATCAAGCAATTCAACATTTTCTTGTCATGTTATGACTTTTCTCTGCTTCTTGGGAGCACTTCCAGCATCACTAGTGGCACTTGGTGGGTCCCATGGTGTTATTTAAGGTTTACAGTATTGCACTAAACACGATAAAAAAAATATGGGAGAACCACAAGAGATCACTTTCTACTTTGATAAATATACAGCTTCCTGGTGAGATGAACTGCTCACATGCAGAGGTGAGCATCACATGGATACTGGCAGCACTGAGCTCACCACAACAGCAATAGGAGGTGGCTCTGAAGTTACTACAGCAGCACAAGATGTACTACAGTTAATTTTATGCAGTCATGATTCGATTTAATACTGCATTTTTACATTTGTTTATATTTCTCTTGACTGTGAATGGGGCCATGAAAGTGTGTGCATATGTTTGATAAATTTTAACTTTTTTATGATAGATTTGTGTATATTTTATGGTACAAGATAATAAAAAAGATTAGTATCTACATATATGTTATGAATTAATGACATACCTAACTTTTTCTTAATTTTTTGCTACTTCTAGGCCACGTGGTTGGTCTGTGAGTTTTTTTCAAATTCTGGCAAATCTCCAAAAAATGTTTCACCTTATTTATTGAAAAAATTCACATATAAGTGGACCCATGCAGTTCAAATCTGTGTTGTCCAAGGGTCAACTCTAAATGCAAAGGAAAACTAAAAATCCATGAAAGTTATTTTAGGTATGGAACGGTAGAATATCCTTAAAATAGAGAACTGAACGAATGAGCAACCAATAAAACAAACGAAACTCTCAAAGACATAATAGAAGAAAAATTTCCCATGAGAAAGGAAGTTCTAGATCCAATGCACAGCAATTTTTTATAAAAATAATTATAGAATAATCAGTAACATGATATGTTCTGGTGAAGTTTTTGAACTGCAAGGATAGAGAAGGAAACCTGAGAGTGTTGAGATGAAGTATCAAATCACCTGTAAGACATAAAAATCAGGCTAGCCTCAGACTTCTCCACAGCAACACATGCTCTCAGAAGGCACAGAAGCAATGTCTACTGAGTTTTAAAAGAAAAACACAACTAATACACTTATCCCAGATTTCAGTCACTTCTAAAGACAGAGAAAGTCATTCTAAACAAAAGTGAACTATTGGAAGAACCTAGTTGATAACAGAATGTCGTCCATCAAGAAATGAGTGAAGAGGACGTGCAACTCAGGGAGAGGAAACTACAAAATGAGGGGATGGTCCATGAGAACGGATGCCATGTGAATTAAGAAGAAACTTAATGATAAACCACTATGGAAATTATGATTACTGAGAGAATGTAAATGCTACAAATGTTTACAATGCGAATCTAATAATACAGTAAACAAAATGTGGCAGTGATGGGCATAGGAAGAAATATAAGTGAGCCACTTTCTTTATCTTCCATGCAGAATTCAAAGATGACATCATGAGGTTATCTCAATATAACAGTTTGGAGGATACAGTTGGACCTTGAACATAATTTACAGTCAGTCCTCCATATCTGCAGTTCCCCCGCATGCAGAGATTCAAACAACTGCAGTCCGTGCTGTGCTGTAGTATTTGCTATTGAAAACTATCCACCTGTAAGTGGATCTGAACAGTTCAAACCCAAGTTGTTGAAAGGTCAACTGTATTTGCACTATGTGAAGTGAGAAAAACAGTCACAGAAGTATATACGTAGTATGATCCTAACTGTGAACTTTGGGGGTGGGGAGTAGGACTGGCAAGAAAAGGAACCTTTGATTTACCCTTATGAACAGCAGGAAATTTCTGTACTGCTTTTATAATTAATATCAAATAAATCCCCGTTTTGAATGGATAAATGTTATAGCTTCCATGCTTAGTCAAATTGTCATGCTGACAATTTGAGTTATTTTATTGCGTAACTTACTCTTTTGAAAACATTTCTTCTGTTTTAATTCAAAGTAAAATATTCAGACTTGTATTTATTTCTCTCAAGTCTTTAATTTTTAAATATAGTTTCAGCACACACATAGAGCTGACCAGTGAGCTCATGAACCTATTCAATGACCATCTTTTTAAAACTGCACACATGCTCTCTCATGTGTCTCTCTTTAAGCAATATCTTTACAGTGTCCAAACATCAGCTTCTGGAATAAAAACTAAAGCTTGAAAAAGTAAGTAGACTAATTGGGCTCGTCAAGGAAAGCAAAACACCTAATCAAATCAGTCAATAATAATCACGCTTAGGTTGAATGTGGGCTATCATATATAGGTCTCCCACAGTGTGACATGGTCTGACTCATGAGAAAAATCATGGCGTTAAGTCTTCCTGAGGTGCAATTATGGGTAACTGTGGGTCCCTCCAAAGCCCCTGCACTCGGCCTTCCTGAACCTGTCACATCCTGACCAGTTTCGAATGTGTCTCATTGTGTTTGATTTACAGAGCAGTCTGATAGGCAGGGGCATGGAGCTTGGGGTAACCTGCCAGAGAAGTGAAGGGAGACACTTTTTTTGATTGAGTACCACTAGCAATTCAGACAGCAGCCAACCTGCTTGGAGACAAGCTGAATGCCAAATCCAATTCACGTCCCTCAGCAGATGTTGTCCTTGTTCACCTGTCATAGATATAGTCTAGATGATATTAAAACATAAGTATTGGCAGGTTTTCAGGTTTTCTTCTGAGAAGATAAGAAAACTATGTAAAGATCTCCATAAAATGCTTGGGAAATTCATCATAAAGCTGATTTTAAGTTCCCTTTCAAAAGAGAGTGACCCTAGTACTTTTATTCCTAGGAGAAATATTGTAACGGACTATTTGAGGGGGAAAAACTAAATTATCCTGAAGTCAGAGCAACTTCACTGCTATTTAAAAGTCATTATGATCTAGTGCCATTGTTTGTTTAATAAAGGCTCTTGTACTACCAACTAAAATAAACTTTGATAATGTAATAGAAGTGCCTAACTTTTATAGAGTAAACATGAACTTTAATTGAAGATATCTGTAACTCTACTGATTACCTAAGTGAACAAGTAAAACATGCAACATTAAAAAAAATCTGGACTTCCCTGGTGGCGCAGTGGTTGAGAATCTGCCTGTCAATGCAGGGGACATGGGTTTGAGCCCTGGTTTGGGAAGACCCCACATGCCGCGGAACAACTAAGCCCGTGCACCACAGCTACTGAGCCTGTGCTCTGGAGCTCTCAAGCCACAACTACTGATCCCCTGCACCACAACTACGGAGCCTGTGCCCTAGAGCCTGCGAGTCACAACTATTGAGCCCGTGCGCCACAACTACTGAAGCCCGCGCACCTAGAGCCCGTGCTGCACAACAAGAGAAGCCACCGCAATGAGAAGCCTGCGCACCACAACGAAGAGTAGCCCCCACTCGCCACAACTAGAGAAAACCCACGCACAGCAACGAAGACCCAACGCAGCCAAAATAAATAAATAAACAAATTTAAAAAAAAACTAAAAATAAAACGTAAAAAAAGTCTGATGGCAAAACTTTTAGAAAAGTGAACCTCCTCCCCTTACGTATAAAATTGAGTGTTCCTATGGGCAGTTTGCCTAAAAAGGCTACCGTTGTCTTTATTGATTAAGTTATCTTACAAACATTTAAACCACCAGGGACTTAAAAATTACTTTTATTATATATTTCCTGGTTTTATGGGTAATAAACGCATCTTTATTTGGAAGATGACCAAAGAACTTTGCGACACAAAAATCTGTGACGGGTGCTAGGTTGTTCAAATCTTGCTTTTCCTTTTTTTAAATTTCAATCAAAAATACCATCACACTATTGAAGCAAATTAAAATAACCTATTGATTAGAAATGACTATTTGAAAATTTTGGTGTGGTTGTCTCCATCACGTGTGTGTGTGTGTGTGTGTGTGTGTGTGTGTCTATGTTTATATCATCTGTGTCGAGTTGTCCTGTTGCAAATTCTTTCTTATTTTTAATTGAACATTTTAAAGTTCCAGGTAATGCTTTTTTTAAAGTCAAATCATGACTTTCTGTAGTATCAATATCACATTTTGAGAGATTTCAATGTTTTTTTTATGGCATATTATTGGAAATTTAAGGATTCCAGAAAGCATGGGGTCTTAAATGATGCTGAGTTCCATCTATTTGGTGTTGAAATATAACCAAGTTATTTGGCCTCCTGATGTGTATCTCCCTTTGGAAGCATTATGTCCTTCCAAAGTGAACCCAGGGAGAAGACACCCTGCTATTTCCTTTTTCACAGATTTCCTTTGCAGCTCCAGGAATTACCTTCATCTTGTTACCTTACTAAAATGCTTTTCATATAAGATCCATCTCAAAAGCCACCTTCTCTTGAAGTCTTCCTTAATTCCCTCCCCACATTGAGATCCTCTGTTCTTCCCTTTGCCCTATCAGAGTATTCACTCATTCCTGTGTTATAGCACTTAATCACTTCACAAGCATTTGATAAATAATTTTTGCATTAGTGGATGGATGGATAGATGGAGCAAGCCAGAGTTTTATCTAGTGGCAGTCTAAAGTGCTGGTTCAGGTATCACTTTGCTGGATTTATAAAACAACACAATTCTGTTTTATCTTAATGGTTCATTAGATCTATAAAATTCAGGATATTGCAGAGGCCTGCATCTGAACGTTTTTTATCTGCTGAATCCAAATCCATGTGAATGTCAAAGTTTATAGATAGGGTATGTGACAAGAGCCAAAATTAACCTATTATGACTTCAGATGAACATTCTACCTGAAAACCTAATTTCTGGAATATTTAGTGATTTGACATAGAGAGTACACCTTAAAGACCAAATAAAGGTTTGGTTTAAGGCATATAATTAATAGATTTTGCCATCTGCTGAGATGTCCGGTTGAGGCGAGGTTCCATTTGCTCCAGTATAGAACTTCGCCTTCTTTTATTTGTTTTTCTTGCTTTGACATGGATTCTAATTCAAGCTATGTAGCTTCTCCTTGTGAAAGTTATTTTTTCCTTGACATGCTCCAAAATACCACTCAATATAATAGAGACTGCACACTCCCAATTCTCCTGAGTAAATTTTTTTTTTAGGATAGGTTTTATTTTTATTTTATTTTTTTCTTTTTTTCTGGCTGCACTGCACAGCATGCAGGATCTTAGTTCCCCGACCAGGGATGGAACCCGTGCCCTCTGCAGCGGAAGTGCAGAGCCTTAACCACTGGACCACGGAAGTCCCTCTCCTGAGTAAAGTTTGAATATGAACAGGTAAGCAAACTAAAAGATCTCCCTTTTGCTTTCAGTTCAGTTCTGCCAACTAACTGCTTGCTGACTGGGATTAACAGGCTATTAACACATTTATCTTCAATTGCACAACACTTGCCACCAAATGTGTGAACTGGGGCAACTCATTTTAGAGAGTCAGTTTCCTCCTCTTTTCAAATGAGGACATTAGACTCAACCATCTTTAAGTGTTAACATTCTATGGTGCTCTGTTTCTAAGTGTATCGTTCCTTGGTTATACTTTCATATGTTTAGAAAAACTCTTCGAAGTGAAGGTAGTACGTGATTCAGAAAATTACTAAATATTTAGAAATATTTTTAGGGCAAATAAAAGGACAGGGCATAGTACATGTCCAGGGTTGATTATCCCAAAGTTGAGAGTTCAGGATAAATAAAATACATAGGATACCAAAGGTTTTTAAAATGCACGGGTGATAGAGCTAAAAATGAGTCCATAAGGAACCTGAAATATGTCCAGAGCATCCAGTCACTCTACAAGCACTTCTATGGTAAGTGCTCAGTGCGTAGTAATGAACGTAACTTGCCCCGTTAAGTCTGACTGCTCCTGATCTTGAGGGACTGCTCTCTTCACGTGACTGTTGTAGTTGGATGATGAGCATCTATTAATGTCTTCACTTACTTACTTAACAATGATTTATTAAGCACCTAGGAAAAGCAGGCACTGGGCTAGATCCTGCAGATATGATATAATGGTGAGCTGGAGAACACGATTCTATCACTTAGCTTGCAAGCTCGCCCTGGTAAAGTACTAAAGGATTTACTGAAATAGAAGGCATTGGCTCTCTATTCAATCGAGAATACACATTGCCACCTCTATGCTTCTTATTAAATTCAAATGGATATTCTTTCTAGCAACTGTTCTTAATATCCTTTAAGCTTTTTTCTTATGAAAATAAATCCAAATGAAATACTACTCAGCAATAAAAATGAACAAAACACGAATACATACAACAACATAGAGGTGGAATAAAAGAAGTCAAACACAAAAGACAACATGTATATTTGATTTATACGGATTTCTAGAAAAGGCAACTTAAGAGTGACAGAAAGGAGACCAGTGGTTGCCTAAGGCGGGTGTCGGGAGAGGAGACCCACTGCACAGGAGCATGGGGGACTTTTCAGCATGACAAAACTCTTCACTGTCTTGATTGTGATGGTAGTCACATGATTATTTACAGTTACCAAAATTCATCTCAATGTATGCTTACAAAGGGTAAATTTTATTGGTTGCAAATTATATCTCCATAAAGCTAAAAAAATCATAAATTGTTACCCGCCTCTTTAAAAACTGTTCAGAGGAGAGAAGTGATTTTAGAGGGAAGTAGTAGAAAGAAATGGTCCCATTCATTCCCACAGATTTTCTAACCCTATTCCCAAAGAAAATTATATAGCTGCACCACATTAGCTTTGCTTTTCGCAGAAAATGCCTTAAATGGATATGTTTTAATTACAATATATCCTTGACTTCATCAGAGGATGAGAATAAGAAATCACTATGAAGAATTTTCAGTGATATTACCATTAAAGGCAAAGTCGATTAAATTCTTTAAGGTTCCTTAGATATACATCCAAAGTAAAAATTCTTAAAATTTAATATGAGAAAGAAAATTTCCAAACAAAATAGTTTTCATTCTTTCAATCCATCATCCCATTTTGGTTGTCCTTCCAGTAAGCTCAGAGATAAATATAATACTCAAATGCACCAGCTATGTTAGCCTTGATTTCTTTTTTTTTTTTTTTTTTTGGTAGAGAATCTTGTACTTTCTTTTT